>NC_064926.1:545746101-546966726 GCF_023897955.1 Schistocerca gregaria
ACACTAGATCGCGTGTTCATATCGCAAAGTTAACTTTTATGTGTGTGTTTGATAGACGAAAAAGTGATTAACTTGATTTTCAGATTAAAGAATGTTGTGAAAAGGCAGTTATTGTAGCTAAAGTACCAAGAGTTGTCGAGAGGCCCAGTTCAGCTCCTACTAAACTTGGAGGGGATGGAGACGGGAAAACTGTTAGTGCAAAATCTGCCAAAAAGTCTGCTCCTAGTGGCGCAAAGAAGGTTGTCAAAAAGGCAGTTTCATCAGCTCCAGCAGTTGGCAGTGGTATGTAAATAACAATCTCTGAATTGTTAGATAATTGTCCCACTATCCACCTTGAGTGGTGTTTAACTACAATTAATGCACCAAACTCCAAATTAAAATAATTCATCAGAATATGTACATTATGATCAGTACCAGCATTCATTGTTATCAGGTGGGCACAATGGCTTGTACTGAACAAATTCGGAAGTGCTGTTAGGATGGTGAAGAGGTTGATGTTGCCAAAATGAAAGTATAATAGAAATTCTCAAGGACTTTTAGTTGGGATCATTGGAAGAAAGGTAGCATCTTTGTGAAGCATTGTTGGCTAGGTTTTAAGGACATGTAAATTGGCGACTTCTAGAATATTTTAAAGCAATACAGATAAACTGATATTTTAGATACCACTTTTGACATCCCCCAACCTAATTTTCCTCTCCCATACTAATAAATGTTGTTGTACATCACTACAACCGAAATTTCAAAAATTAGTGTAAATGCAAAAGGCAGTGTAGACAGCAGTGGTCTCGGGGTACCTGCTAATAGGGAAAACTTCTTACAACAGTGAAATTAACAGTAGTGTTGTCAGTGTTCTGTTCTCTCTCTAATTGCACACAAATGAAGTCATACGCCACAGTGTCATTACGTTAAACAAGCCAGTGTTCTTCATCAGGAGGTTCAATTGACCCTGCCATAACAAAGGGCTGCATGACTCTGGAAAATATAACATTTGTATTGTCTCTTCACTTTGTCCCTCACAGTACATAATTACACAATTGAATGTTATTCTTAATGAGCATCTGTATTATGTATGTGTTCAGTCATTCCAAGAATTTATCTTGTGTTTTATGATTATAGAATATTGCTATTGCAGGTTTGTTCTTATTTCTTCCAGGAAAGAAGCTGCCTACACAAAGTACAGAAAAAGAATTGAGTGAGGACGTCGTAGATGAAATACTGTCGGAAATTTTGCCTGGTGATTTAATCTCAGGTCTAGAAGACACTAACTGGAAAGTTAGATTGGCAGCAGTGGAACAGTTTGTTGAGGTATTTCCATAATTAATTTCTCCCCCAGCTAGGAGCAGGTTGTAAGACACTTGCAATTATTTGCGAAATTGTCTTTCAGGTTGTCAGAGAGTTGGATCCTGCCGACAGGCCAACGCAAGCCCTTGTTAGAGCTCTGAGTAAAAAGCCAGGTTTGAAAGACACAAATTTCCAAGTACTGAAGGCAAAATTGGAGGCACTAAAGCTTTTAGCAGAAACTGGAGAAATGTCGAGGTGAGTTGCATTGAACCACGTGATTTTTGTTTGTGTTACAGTACTCATTGTAACTCTTAATTTAATACATTTTTGTCTTTCTTCAAAGTGTATCGGTGGAATGTTGTGTAAGTGATGTTGCCGAGAAACTTGGTGACCCTAAGAATGGTGCGCTAGCGGCAGAAACGTTGACAGCACTAGCAGAAGCAACAAAATTGGACCCTGTGGCTACAGCAGTATTGGACTTCGCATTCAGCCAAAAGAGTCCTAAGGTTCAAATAGAGGCACTGAACTGGCTGGCTGAAGCCATAAAGGAGTTTGGATTTGTGTAAGTTTTTATTGCAGATACCATTGCTGTAAATGTCCCTCCTCCCCTGACCTAACCCTATTTTCCAAAAAATATTAAAACTGGAGGCATATGTATAAAAACTTATTGCAAGCAGAATCTGTTTGTAGGAGGGAGCATTACTCCACTGTTGCCAACATGCTTGTCCTTGGATACCAATAGAGTAGTTGGGCCTTTTTATAGTTGGTCTGCCATTTGTGATAAGCTCTAAGTTTGATTACTTCCCAAATGTTCATTTTTGTATGTCATTGGGCATGAGATTTTGTAATGTAACATGTTATCATGTTATACAAATGAGAATAGTTTAGCAGATGGTATGTGTGATCTGGCTGGGCTCTCAACTCAGGTCGGCAGAATGTGTGTTAAGATGGTAAATCTTGTGAACTGGTAGGATGTGTTAAGACAGAGGGACGTGGTTAACATAGGTTACTGAGTAGAGGGAATCCCGAAACAAAGTTACCGATAAGATTCACAATAGGACATTGGTATGAAAAGAAAAATGCAAGAGGAAGGGGTGGCAGGTACATGGGCTGGTGGGAAATGGCATATGCTGATGGTGGCATGGGGACGTGAACTCTGAGGGGTGACAGGCTGGTGGAGGGTAAACTATTGAGTGGAGCATGTGGAGAAATGGGTTGCGCGAGATGGAGGCCAGGATGATTACAAAGTGGAAGATATGTTGAAAGAAACTCCCATCTGTGTAGTTCAGAAAAACAGGTGGTGGAGGGAAGGATATAGATGGCCTCGGGTTCTGAGGCAGCCACTGAAGTTGATCATATGGTGCTCACTGCGTGTTGTCATGAGCTGCTCTACTTTGTTCTTGAGAACCGTTTGGCAGTGGCCATTCATCCTGGTGGTCAGTTGGTTCATAGTTATACCAATACAAAAGGCTGTGCAGTGTTTGCAGCAGAGTTTGTATATGACAGATGCTTTCACAGTTGGCTGGGCCCCTGACGGGGTAGGATAAGCCTGTGACAGGGCTGGAGTAGGAGGTACTGAGTGGGTGGACTGGGCAACTCTTGGACCTTGCTCTACCACAGGGATATGACCCATGTGGCAAGGGGGTGGGATTGAGATTTACTTAGGGATGTACTAAGGCCGTGAGTGATAGAAGTGAGACACTTCTGGATACGCGACACTCCAGCGACAAGGAGCAGTGTCGGGTGAAAAGCTTGTCTCTCCTGTGTGCGAGCGACCATGTCGCGCTACAAGAGGGCTGCTTAGAGGCAACCAACTGTTTCTATAAAACGGCATCCCTAACCTGTAGAATACTGTAGCTGGAGAGTAAGGCTACAGAATTAAGTTCAT
Source organism: Schistocerca gregaria (assembly GCF_023897955.1). Lineage (NCBI taxonomy): Eukaryota > Metazoa > Arthropoda > Insecta > Orthoptera > Acrididae > Schistocerca > Schistocerca gregaria. The sequence goes on from NC_064926.1 coordinate 545,749,271, forward strand.
TTGAGAAAATAAAGCAAAAGGGAATGCTGTGCATGAAACTTAACGGAGGAATCTCCGTGGAGAATTTCATTAATATCGTCAACTACGAAGATCACCAGACAAATTCTGCGAATACATGTGAATGAGCAGAGGAGCATTCGACTATCTCATCAATAAATTAAATACAAATGTTTTTTTCCATGATCAAGAACTTTTAACAGCCAACAAGTGCGGAGGAATGACTACTACGTGACTGACTATGCTAAATACAAACATAAGTTCACAGATTGATGTCAGTGAATGAAAGCTAGATATGGTGTAGGGGTAGTGTATTCAGTACATGAATATGCGTAAGGTAAAAGTCGTAGGTTCGGTCCCATGCCACTCGGTTACAATTATGTACACTTAGTTTTATGTATACTGTTTACACTGCATTGCTAAGTATATTTTTAAGGTCTTGCCAAAGAACATGACCTTCATACCTATCCCCGTGTATTACACACATTTAATTCCTAATAAATTACGATGAACCATGAAATTTTACAGATATTAGACGTTGTGAATGTAATTCATCAGCAGTCAGTGTTAAGGCCAAGAGTCTCAATTACTCTAAATAGTCTGTAAAAGTAAAATTACAAAATTTCTGAAAAGAACGTCAGACGTTTTGTGTAATGATTTGTCTAAAAGTATGAAATAAAAAATATTAGTGAAATGTTTGGTGCACCTCATCTTCTGTTCATGATTTCGAGCATCATTCAAAGGCACATAGAATGTTTCTCTGATCTACTTATTTCTTTTTCACAAATAATTTCATAAAATATGTGACTGACTTCTTTCCCTTTTAATTTGAAGTTTTATTCAGAAAGCATGATCTTACTGACTCTTTGTTTGCCTTCCTAGTGTACTTGATTTGAAGAAAGCCTTTAAATCTTTCCTCAGTTTATTATGTTTTCGTCAATTGCCATGATTACTGTCAAGCAGTTAAATATTTTCACGCCAAACTAGAACTCATGCTGGTCACTGTTTACCTGTTTCTCTCCCTTTGTTTGGCTATGAAAATTCAGATAAAACCTCATGCTGTAATTCATAGGGAGTCTTGTTTTCACTCTGCTCCCACATTTACAAAAACTTATCAAATGTTAATCATATGATAAAATAGTCCTTTCTGTGTACTGTCATTTAAAAAATGTGTTTCGATATCTTGAACTTTTTATGAGATAAGACAATTTTTATGACCACTTGATTCCTGAAGCACAGTAAAGGTTCAGACACGTCACGTCGACCTGTCTGTGGGTACAGCAACCAATAACTCAAGAATGAAAAAAGAGATCATTCCAGTCACAACTTTAAATACAATTTAGATATATTGGTTTTATTTCATACACAGTAATGTATGGTCTTAAATGAACTATATGGAAAGTCTACACAATGTGATTTTTAGCTCCGCAAATGCTTAAAAATTTCGTGCAGCACACTAAGCATGTCGAATAACGAAAATAAATTGAGACCTTTATCATTTAAAGATATCAAGCTACAGGTTGGTGGAAGAATCAAATTTTTTCACCGAATAGTTTTCTTAAAATAGGATGTTAAGTCATTCATAGCTACTGTCTTGTCCGCTCCACTGCTTTGCTGAGAAGACACGTGGCTGTCGCTCCCTGTCACGCGTGCTGCAGAGACATTATTCAAACGTCGCCAGTTGCAGCGAGAGACAGGCAGTGACACAGATGTCGTTAACGTAGGACAGATCCGTAACTACACCTGTGGTTGTTTTGTCACCTGAAGCTGTCGCTCGCACCATAGGTGACGGAACACCACTTGAGGGGTGGGGAGGATCTTGTGAAGGATGTTCTTGATTCCGTGGAATAATGAGAGATGATGAAGCCCTGGTAAAGAATATGGTTCAGTAGTTCCAGTCGTCGGTGATGAGGGGACACTCCTTTGTAGCACATGTGGACTAGGTGTTACGAGGTGGGGTTATTGCCTGTCTGTGAAGGCCATTATGAGGTCTGATGCATACTGTGCAAAGGAGTTCTCATCACTGCAGATACAGTTGTCCACAGGTAGCATTGGCCTCTTTATCTTTGCTGGCTTTAGCCACATCTCAGTCCACATTAAACCTGCAGACCACCTGCATTTTGACAGCTTCCTCCCATGCAGCATAGTCACCTGTGTATAACATGTCTTAAGTGACAGAAAGGCCTTCATAGACAGGCAATTCTGTGCAAACCTAGTCCAAAGGAGTGCCATCCTCATCAGCCAGTACCAACCTGGACTGGAACAATAGAACCATACCCTTCGCCAGGGCTTCGTTTATCTCTCGTTGTGCCCTGAAATGGCAAATGTCCTACCCAAGATTCTTCCCACCCATGCTAAAGTGGTGTTCCTTCACCCATCCAATACACAAAACAGCCTAGTCATACCCAATCCCAAACCCTTGTCACAGTGACCACATCTCTGTGGCAGACCCAGGTGCAAGATTTGCCCAGTCCACCCACTAGTCCCTCCTACTCCAGTTCTGTCAAAATTTTACCCTACCCCAACAGAGGTCAGGCCACCCTGAAAGCAGCAAAGTCATATAGCAGCTCTGCTACAAACACTGCACAGCATTTTATGTCAATATGATTACAAACCTGCGGTCAACCAGGATGAATGCCCACTTCCAAACTGTTGTCAAGAACAGGTTTGATCAGCTCATGATGCAACAGGCAGTGAGCACCACAAGCTCAATTTCAGTGGCTGCTTCAGAACCCTTCCCTCCACCACCAGATTATCGGAACTACGCAGATTGGAGTTTTTCTTGCAGCGCATCCTCCACAATCGTCCTGACATCAATCTTGGGTAACCCACTGTCTGCGTCCACCACCCAATAGTTTACTCTTGCTTCGACCCATCACCCCCCCACCCCCCAGAATTCACATCCCCATGTTGCCTTCAGCATGTGCTGCTCCCAGTCACATTCCTAGCTGGCAAACAGACCACCTCCCTCCGAACTGCTAGCCACCTACCCCCAGTCTTTTCCTGTCTATCCACCCCGCCTGATACAAAATAAGTGTTATTGAGGTTCAATGCATTGAAGTTGACAGTGGACTGTTTGAACATCTGTGAGGAAACGTACACAATTAAACAGACCCTAACATAACTGTATCTTAATTTACCATCACCTCCACCTTTCCCGTTCCTAGCTGTTTTCGTTGGTTTACCTGGAGGCTTAAGGGCATTTGTTTGTTGAAAGATTTTTGTTCAGAATCATCAGTAGTATCACCTGTCAAAGCATGTACCTTCCCTCCTGACTGAGTGGTGTGGTGAGGAGTTATTTATGTTAAAGGTTCTCAGGAAAGTACAGAAACGGCTTCAGTCTCGGAGGGTGCAGGGCAAACACAGGGCAAAGTTAGACCCTCCAACAATTGGTATTGTAATTGCAGATTGTCATAGTTATATTAGGAAAGAACTAGCTCTCCATGTGCAAATATAAAGCAAGCTCACATCGTTACAGGTACTGAAAGCTTAATGAAGTAGGAGACAAGTGAAGTACACATTATTGGTAGATGCTATACTTCACAACTGGAATAAATTAATAATAGGTTCTTTTTGTGGGCCCTGACTCAGATAGAACAGCTGCTGAAAAGTTCAAATATAATTTTAGTAACATCTCAAATATGTGCTCCACTCAAATGGCTATTGTTGCTAACTTCAATCTACCCTTGATATCTTGATGATTATACATGTTTAAACCTGGTGGTAGGTATGAAACATTGTCAGAAATTGTACTAAATGCTTTCTCCAAAAATTATTGTGATTAATTAGTTCAGGAGCCAAATTGAAGTGTTAATGGTTGGGAAAATGTACTTTACCTTTCAGCAACCAGTAACCCCAAGCTAATAAGGAGCATTGTTATTGGTAAAGGAATTAACAGCAACAAGACAGTTGTAGTGAGGCTGAATATCGTAACATCCATATCTACAAAAAATAAGTGAAAAATATATCTGTTTGAAAATCCAGGTAAAAATTTCACTTTGTACATTCGTAATAGACAGTTTTCATTCCTTCCGAACTATGGAAGCATAAACCAGATATGGCTTAAATTCAAAGAAACAGTGTTGACATCAGTTGGTTTGTACCAAATAAGTTAATAATAGACAGAACTGACACCCTTGATTCACAAAACAGGTTAAAATACTGTTGCAAAAGGCCACAAAAAGCGTGCTAAATTTAAGAGAACGCAAAATCCCCAAAATTGGTGAATTTTTACAAAAGATTGAAATTTGGCATAAAATCCAGAGAGATTCTTGTCGTATTTAAAGTACACCAGTGGCAAGACTCAGTACTGTGATGTTCAGCCGGCACTGTACCATGATATTGGCTTGTGAAGTCCGATTACTAGCCATGACTTTTTATTAAATATTGCTCATATTATTATTCCAGTGCACTTGCCAAACTCTTCTGATCAAACTTTGTTTCACAAAGTGCTGCAGTTACTGCTGGAAGTTAATAGTACAAATCCAACCTCCGATTCTCAAAATAAATAAGTCTTCTCATAAACAAGTTACTGAATATTGCACTCAAGTTTACAGCAGCCATAAATTACAAATTTGTTTAAACATTCAGAGCACCACAGTTATGTTAATGGGGACTAAGTACAAAAACAGTCTGTCTTATTTAACAGATTCCAGTTGAAATAGTATATAACAAGTTTCTCTTTTCCCCATGTCATGGCTGCTATTCCTCTGTTTTCCAAGGCAGGATCCAACAACATGGAATTGTTGTCCCAGCTTGCAGATCTGTCCATTTCATGACACATTCAAATAATGGAAACTCCAGCTATGAATATAAAAAAAAGGAGAAAAAGCAGGTTGTTAACTTACGGTAAAGAAGACACATAAAGTTGCAGGCAGGCACAGTTAAGGCACTTGCAAGATTTTCGCTTCATCATCAAAACACACACACACACACACACACACACACACACACACACACACACCACACCACTCTCTCTCTCTCTCTCTCTCTCTCTCTCTCTCTCTCTCTCTCTCTCTCTCTTCCATGCTCACACGACCGCAAACTCAAACACCCAGTGTTGCTGCCTCTGGATCACGGGGTCCCGGGTTTGATTTCTGGCCAGGTTGCAGATTTTCTCTGCCCAGGGACTAGGTATTTTTGTCATCATCATCATTCGTAATAGTGGCTAGGTTGGACTGTGTAAAAAGTGGGACTTTGTTTGGGTGCTGATGACCGCACAGTTGAGTGCCCCACAAACCAACCAACCATCACCATCATCGTCCAACACCCACCACATGATGCTGGAGTTTGCGGTCGTGTGTGTGTGTGTGTGTGTGTGTGTGTGTGTGTGTGTGTGTGTGTGTGTGTGTGTGTGTGTTGATTGTGCCTCTCTGCAACTTAACGTGTCTTCTTTGCAGTTAGTAGCAATTTGTCTTTTCTACATTGTTGATATTTTATGAAATGTGCTTAAATAAAATGTACAGCCAAACACTAAACTCTTTATAGTGGTGGTCATCATTCGTCAGTTAGAAAAATGCTTCTGCAAAACATCAGTAGAGCATGGTGATGTGTTGCAGTAAAACACCTTCGCTGCAGGATAGCAATGGTAATGTTAGCAATGGTAATGTTAACAATGACAGTGCTGCCAAAGCACAGTTACTAAATACTTGAATTTTCTGAATTTCCTTCACCAAAGAAGAAAACTACCAACGGAAGACCCGTACCCAGAGACTGGAAAGTTGCATGTCGCACCTGTACTTGAGAAAGTAAATATCACCAAATGGGAGTATGGAACAAGTACTGTGTTTGGGTTTTACAAATTACCTTGAAGAAAATGATCTGTTGACAAATAGCATGAATTCAGAAAGGATGTTAAATTGATTCAACATTTTTAGATTTCCAGAAGGCTTTTGACAGCATTTCTCACAAGCGACTTATCAAATTGCTTGGTTATGGAGTATCATCTCAGTTGTGGGACGTAATGTGTGATTTTCTATCAGGATGGACACGGTTCATAGTAATTAAGAACACAGAAATGTTATCCGGCATTCCCCAAGGAAGCGTTGAATGCTGTCTGCTGTTCCTAAACTACTTGAATGATCTAAAAGACAGAGCAGCCATCTTGGATTATTTGCTGATGAAGATGCCATTAAGCATCTAGTAAGTCATCAGTAGATCAAAACTAATGGCAAAATTATTTAGGCGTCTATATGAGCAAATAGTGAATAATGAAAATAGAGATATCATCCACATGAGTTCTAAAAGGAATGGCTTAAATCTTGGTTACATAATAAATCAAACAAATCTGAAACATTCAAATTCAGTGAAATATCTCGTGTTGATAATTATGAAGAACTTAAATGGGAATGATCACACAGATAATGTTGTGGAGTAGATGAATCAAAGACTGCATTTTGTCATTGGTACACTTACAGGATCGAATAAAATTGCTTACACTAAGTTTGTCTGTCCTCTGCTCAGAGTATTGCTGTGTAGTATTTAAGCAGATAGGGTTGATGGAGGACTTCAAAAAAGTTCAAAGAAACGCAGCTCAGTGTTTATTATTGTGAAATAGGGGAGACAATAGCACCACAACTCTTGCATCTGTGATAATCATTAAAACAAAGCCATTCTCTATTGCTGAGAGATCTTTTCATAAAATTTAAATTTGTTTCTCGCCAAATTTGAAAATATTTTCTGATACATAGGGAGAAATGATCATAATAATAAAGTAAGAGAGATCTGAGCCTGGATGGAAAACTTTATATGTCTTTTTCCCTTTGCCCCCCCCCCCCCCCCTCCTCCTGTGTGCTGTGAGAGAGTGGAATGGTAGCAAAAAGAGTTGAAAGGGGTCTGTCTGCTAAGCACTCAAATGTGAATTGCAGAGTAGTCACGTAGATATGAAAGACACACTACACATCCCGATACATTGTGTTAAATATCCTCCTCTGTAAATTTTCTTCTGCAATATTGCTGGAAAAACTTCACAGTGCAACCAGGATGCTCCTTGTTCGTGATTCCCTCTCGTTCTCTACGGAATTCCTGTAACAGGTCAAACATTGCTTTCTGTGAACAGCTCTTGCCATTTACGGGGACACTTTTGAAAATGAACTCCTGCTGTGGACAATCCTTGTGGGGGGGCCCCGTATCAATCTCACAGTTGCAGGTCACCTGCCACTTGGTTTTGGCTGCATTTTACCGACAGCGTATACTTAAAAAAAATTTGCTGAAAAGTATTTTAAATGGTGTGCGTGTGTGTTTTAACATATCATTAGCATTGTTCTTCTGGAAGCGGCAAGTAGTATGCAACTGATTCTTTACTATTTCTGTGTTGCAGTGTGCAGCCGAAAGCACTGATGGACAGTGTGAGGAAAGCAGTGGGAGCCACACACCCTGGAGTGAGAAGTGCTGGGATTGCCTTCACGGGAACACTTTACCTGTACATTGGGCAACAATTGTCAGTCTTCTTTGAGGGCGAAAAGCCGGCCCTTTTGCAGCAAATTACTGCAGAGTGGGAGAAGGTACAAAAGCTTACTTCAATGTTAATTGTTATAAATTTACATTCTTCATCACATTTGGTTTGTTTCCAGTGTACCAGTGTAGTTGACAAATGTCATCTGCCTGTCTGTAGATTGCATGTGCACCTGAAGCTGACCTCAAATGAGACTTGCTTCTCTTCGTGAAGTAAGCCAAGTCAGTTTCCATTGCATGTGCAGGTATACTTCTCTCCTGTGTGTGGTGTGTGGTGTGGGGCTTTATACCTGTCCTTTTCCCTCCTAGAGTAAGTTTTTCCGCTCCTGAGATTGGAGTGACTCCTTATCCTCTCCCTTAAAACCCACACCCTTTCGTCTTTCCCTCTCCTTCCCTCTTTTCTGAAGAAGCAACTGTTGGTTGCGAAAGCTTGAATTTTGTGTGTAAGTTTGTGTTTGTTTTTCTATCGACCTACCAGCGCTTTTGTTTGGTAAGTCACATCATCTTTGTTTTTAGATATATTTTTCCCACGTGGAATGTTTCCCTCTATTATATTTATACAGAATATTGGAAATGAAATGTGTAAAGATTTTTGAATAAATAAAGAAAGAGAGAAAATCTGAACTGCAAGTGAGGCTTCCAGTGATGATGTAGCATTATATACCTGTTTGATTCCCCATAAGTCTTTAGAAAATTGTCAATCCAATCCCCTTTGAGTTATTACTGTGTGGTTCAGACACTTAATATTAATAAAACATAAGTCAATTTTACTTTCTAGGTTGCTCATATTTGTCACCTTACCCATGATCATCAGTTTCAATGTAGCGTGATATTGTTGACACATTGCTAAGTTACACACACTTTGAATGATCTCACAAAATTCAAAAGTAACAAAAATCTAGTAACTATAAAACTTGTAATGTAGACGTTCGATACTGATTGCTGACTGCAGACTGACTGACTGTGTAGTGTAGCAGAACTATTACCAAATAGTGACTAAGGCTTCATGCACAATGCCTGTATACAGGCAAGCATAACTCAGAAATGACAAAATACCTAGCTGTTAAGTTTTAGATATTAATGAAAAAGGCAGAAAAGGTGAAGCTTACAGAAGTAAAGTAGATGGTGAAGTTCTCTTAGCTAAAACATATGCCATGTAGTCACAAATTGGCGATGTTATAAGTGCTGTTCTATGATGGGGGAAGTCTTAACATATTCAGGAATTCCTGAAGCCTGCTAAGAATTGATTTTCTAATTTGGATATTTAATGCACTAACGGTTATGTTCCATTTCATAAGTTGCCCACATGCCAAATTGCAGACAGGCACAATTAAGACACTTACACATAAGCTTTCAGCCTCAGCCTTCACTGGAAAGAGAGAAACACACACATGTGCACTAACTCCGGCAGCTCGGGCCAGAATGCAGCTGTTAGATGGAGTTGAAGTAGCAACCTGGAGGGGGGTGGGAAAATGGTAGGGATAGCTGTGTGCAGTTGAGGGAGGGAGAAGTGCTGTTTGGCAGAGTGTGCAGGGAGTAGAATGCCAACAGGCGCAGCAGCAATAGATCCTGCAAACACACACCTGTGCCCAGTTCTTGAAAAAAGCTGCTGGTCACACCTGTCTACAAGAAGGGCAGTAGAAGTTATCCACAAAACTACCATCCAACATCCCTGACCTTGATATGTTGTAGAATCGTAGAGCATATTCAAAGCTCAAACATAATGAGGTATTATGAACAGAGTGACCTCCTCGATGCCAGTGAGTATCAATATCGAAAACATCGATAGTTTGTAACCCAACTCCCATTTTTCTCACATGATACTGAAAACTTTGGATCAAGGGAACCAGATAAATGCAGTGTTTTTGGATATGCGTAAAGCACTTTACTCAGTACCACACCTACACTTAATATTGAAAGTACAATCATATGGGGTATTAAGTGAAATTTGTGACTGGATTAAGAACTTTTTCGTAGGACGACACAGCATGTTATCGTGGATAGTAGTCATCAGATGTTTTAGTAACTTTCGGTGTGCCCCTGGGACATGTCGGGGCCCTCACTGTTCATGTTTTATATTAATGACCTTGCAAGACAATATTAATAGTAAAATCAGGCTTTCATGCAGATAATGCAGTTATCTATAATGAAATACTATCTGAGAGAAGCTGCATAAATATTAAGTCAGATCTTGATAAGATATCACCATGGACAGAGATTGGCAGCATTTCTCTAATGTTCAGCAATGTAAAATTTTACACTTCACAAAAAAACATAGTATCTTAAGACTACAATATAAGTGAGTCAATTTTGGAATTGATCAACTCGTACAAATACATAGGTGTAATACTTTGTAGGGATATGAAATGGAAAGATCACATGGGGTTCAGTCGTGGGTAAACCAGGTGTTAGGCTTGAGCATATTGACAGAGAACTGAGGAAGTGCAATCAGTGTACAAAAGAGATTGCTTACAAATCACTCTTGTGACCCATTGTAGAATATTGCCAAAGTGTGTGGGACCTGTACCAGATAGACTAAAAGGAGATATTGAGCAAATACAGAGAAGGGCAGCAAAGATGGTCACAGGTTTGTTCAATCATGGCAGTGTGTCAAGATACTAAAGGAACTGAAATGACTGTTAATATACTTTCACAAGATAGCTTATATCCATCAAAGTTTCAAGAACCAGTTTTCAATGATAACTCTAGAGATATGCTACAACCCCCTACATATCGCTCACACAGAGATCATGAGGATAAGATCAGAAAAATTACTGCGTGCACAGAGGCATCCAAACAACCCTTCTTCCTACACTCCATATGTGAATGGAACAGGAAGAAACCCTAATATCTGGTACAGTGGGACGTACCCTCTGCCACACACCTCACGATGGTTTGCAGAGCATAGATGTAGATCAGGAGATGGTGGGGTAGGGAAGTGAGGAAAATGGAGTGAAAGACAAGAGGAACAGGGAAAATTGGGTGAGTGCACTTGCAGAGGGTGTCAATCTAACAGGGTAGGAGACGAGAATGTTTAGGAGGTTATAGGAGATAAGGGGTGGAAACTTTGGGTGGAGGATGTGGGACAGTATTACCATAAGCTGAGGCTGGGAGATTACAGGATTGGAGAATGTGTTACAAGGATAACTCCCATCAGCGCAGTTCAGTGGCAGTAGAAGGGAGGATCCAGACGGCCTATTTTAAGAAACAAGCATTGAAATCAATCACATTATGTTCAGCTGCATGTTGTGCCACAGCATAGTCTACTTTTCTATTGTCCAGAGCTTGGCAGTGGCTGTTCATCCTGGTAGACGGTTCGTTGGTAGTCATACCAACTAAAAAATAAAAAGTTAAGCAGTGATTGCAGCAGAGCTGATAAACCACATGGCCACATTCACCCATGAATGGTTGCTCCCAGAGATATGATCATTGTGGCAAGGGGTTGGGATTGGGAGGAGCAGAGGGATGAAATAGGATGTAGTGGAGGTTGGGTGGGTGACTGAACACCACTTTAGAAGTGGTGGGAAGAATCTCGGGTAAGACGTCCTTCATTTCAGGTCATGAGGATAGATAATAAAAGCCTTGGAAGAGGATGTGGTTCAGTTGTTCCAGCACAGGGTGGTGTAGGATGGTCAAGGGGGCACTCCTTTGTGGCTAGTTTTTGAGGTGGTGGGAGAATTGAAGGTGTGAGAGGAAATGGCAAGGGAGATAGGTTTGCAGACTAAGCCTGTGAGGAGGGGGGTGGGGTGTAGTGCCTGTCTGTGAAGGCCTTGACGAGACAATCGGCATACTGGGCATGGGAGTTTTACTCCAGATATGCTGTCCCCAGGTGGCCAGGCTGTATGGGAGGGGTGTTTTGGTGTGAAAAAGATGACAGCTATTGAAATGCAGCTACTGTTGGTGTGTTTAATGTGGACAGAAGTGCGGATGTTGCTATCAGAGAGGATTAGGTCAGTATCTAGGAAGGTGGCACACTGAGTTGATGAGGACCACGTGAAGCGAATGGGAGAGGTGGAGTTAAAGTTGTGGAGGAAAGAAGATAGGGTGCCTCACCCCTGAGTCCATATCATGAAGATATCACCAATGAACCCGAACCAAGTAAGGGATTTGAAATTTTGGGAGTCTAGGAAGGTCTCCACCAGGTGGCCCATAATCAGGTAGGCAAGGGAGGGTGCCATGTGGGTATCCACGTTGTGCTGCTGATTTGTTTTTATACCTTCCCTTCAAAGGAGAAGTAGCTGTTGGTTAGGATAAAGTTAGTTAAGTGCATGAGGAAGTGGGTTTAGAGTCATAAGATGGCGAGGTAGTGATTGATAGCTGCAAGGGAATGGGCATGAGGGATGTTGGCATTCAGGATGGTTGTGTCAACAATGAAGAGTAGGGATTCTGTTGGTGGTAAAGGGGAGGGGATGGTGGGGAATCAGTGAAGGAAGTGGTTGGTGTCTTTGATGTGGTATAATTCTTCCACTGGGACACGGTAATCAGCCACAATGGGGTGTCCAGGATTGTTGGGTTTGTGGACTGGGGAACAATGTAGAAGAGGGGTGTGTGTGTGGGGGGGGGGGGGGAGGGGGGAGTATCATAGGGGTGTGAAGAGTGAAATGCCTTCAGCAACTTGCTGACTAGGGCCCAAAAGTGCCAAGAGATTAATGGTGGCTATTTTCTACATTAGTCAGGTTAGTACAGTATTTCCTTTCCTCAGTGGGAGCCCTTTGTACCCTGTAACTCATGTCACTGGACCATGTCTATTTGCCCAACCTTGTAGAATAGGTGTGTAAGGTGTCAAAAGTGTGAGGAGGGAAATGGATTTAGTAGAGGTTCTGGGAAGGGCCTAAGTCTTTAAGCAGGGATTAGTGGTTGTGTTGGGCTTCTGGGATGGCATCACTGTGGCAAAGTTTATAGGTGGGGGACTTGGATAATTGGCAGAGGCCTTCCACCAGGTAGCTGCTGCAATTCATAACTTCGGTGGAATCTTTGTCTGTAGGTAGGGTGATTGGGTCAGGATTAGTTCTGAGGTTGTGTGTGGCTATTCTTTCTTTTGCTGAAAGGTGGTTAACCACTCGGTCGTGATCATCCTCCTCCTCCTCCAACCCCTTCCCATCTGACCACCTGCTGGTCACCTTCCAGGAATTCTTTACCTCCAACTTAGCCTTACCATCCTTCCCTATGTCCCTTTCTCAGGACACCAACCATTCAGCAGAACAGAATATCTGTACACAACCTCAAACCTGTGAACTCATCTTCCTACCTGTAGACAAAGGTTTCACCACTGTTGTTACGAATCACAGTAACTACATGGTGGAAAGCCTCTGCCAATTATGAGTCCCCCCACTTATAAACTGCCATAGTGATTCCATCCCAAAAGTCTTAACACAACATCCAATCCGTTGCCCTAGTCAGTAAGTTGCTGAAGGCAGATCAAAGCTGGACTGCTTGAATTGAAGCAACCTCATCCTAAATGTTCTGGAATTGCTGCCGTCTCATCAGAAATGTTATGCTGTAATTCTTGAAGACTGAGGTTTGTTGACACAAACCTTAGACCTGAGGACATCCCACACTGACAGATCAGGTGATCTGGGTAGCCAGCCAGCCCTGTAACTAGACAGCTCGGCAAACAACTCTCAGGTGTGAAGATTGTGTAAATGTGCTCCAAGGTTCAGCCATACGTGTGGTGTGTGCATCATGGAGTGTGGTTATACACATACATTCACATGCAATCTTATCTACTCGTCTGTGCCATTTTTATTTGTTCCACCCTGTACATACTTTCCAAAATACACAAACCCAACAGTCCTGGTTGCCTCATTGGGGCTGGTTAGTGTCCTTGCTGAAAGCATTTCGACCTTCATTGAAAAACACCTCCAACCAACTGCCCATAATCTAGCCTTCCACATCAAAGATACCAATCACTTCCTTCACCGACTCTCTGCCATCCCCACCCCTTTACCTCCTGGATTCCTATTTCACTGTTTACACCACCTCCCCATACACAAACATCTTACCACTATTGAACACTACCTTTCCCAACATCCTTCACACCCAAAACCTCATTCCTAATACACTAATCTGACTTTATCCTAACCAACAACTTCTCCTTTGAAGGGAAAGCATAAAAGCAAATCAGCAGCACAGCAATGGATACCCAAACAAATTAGCAGCACAGTAATGGATACCCACATGACACCCTCATTTGCCAACCTGATTATTGGCCACCTGGAGGAGACCACCTTAGCCTCCAAAAATTTCAAATTCCCATCTTGGAGAGGGTTCGTTGGTGATATCTTCAAGATGTGGACTCAGAGCCAAGACACCCTATCTTCTTCCCTTCTCAACTTCATCACTGCCTCTCCCATCCACTTCACCTGGTCCTCCTCAAACCAGCATGCCACCTTCCTAAATGTAGTCCTAATCCTCTTTGATGGCTCCATCTTTACCTCCGTCAACAGTACACACACCAACAACAACCAGTAGCTGCATTTCAACAGCTGACATCTTTTTCATACCAAAACATCCCTCCCATACAGCCTGGCCACCTGGGGAGAGCATATCTGGAGTGACAAAAACTCTTTGCCCAGTATGCTGAGGGTCTCGCAGAGGCAATCACAGACAGGTGCTATGCCCCAGACCTAGTCTGCAAAGAGATCTCTCTTGCCATTTCCTCTCACACCTCCAATCCTCCCATCATCTCAAAAACCAGCCCCCCTTAGTCACCCTACACCACCCTGGACTGTAACAACTGAACCATGTCTTTGTCTAGTGCTTTGATTACCTATCATGACCTGAAATGAGGGACATCCTACATGAGATTCTTCCCACCACTTCTATAATGGTGTTCTGTCACCCACTCAACCACCACAACAGCCTAGTTCATCCCTCTGCCACTCCCAATCCCAACCCTTGCCTCAAGGATCATATCCCTGTGGGGGTCACTCATGAAAGTGGCCTTGCCATTTACCAGCTCTGCTGCAGTCACTGCACAGCTTTATATATTTTTTAATTGGTATGACTACCAACCAACTGTCCACCAGGATGAGCAGCCACTGCCACACTTTGGACAATAGCAAGTTAGGCTACCCAGTAGCACATCATGCAGCTGAACATAACACAATTGATTTAAATGGTTGCTTCTCAAACTAGGTCACCTGGATCCTTTCTTCCACTTCCAGATTTTCTGAACTGAATAGGTGGGAGTTACCCTTCTAACACATTCTCTAATCCTGTAATTAGCCCAGTGTCAGCCTACAGTAACGTACTGTCCCCACACCCTCCACCCAACAGTTTCCACCTCTTCTAGCACCTACTACCCATCCTCTTTGTTTGCCACCCTCTGCAAATGCAACTACCCATCTTTCCCTGTTCCTCTCCTCTTTTGCTTCATTTTCATCACTTCCCTGCCCCACAATCTCCTGATACTATGTGTGTTAGTATTCTAGGCCCTGCACATTCTGCTAGCTACACATAGCTACCCCTTCCCCTCAATTTTGCTACTCCCATTCCACATGATAGTTACATTCTTTCCTGAGCTGATGGTCATGTGTGTGAGGTGTGGTTCCTTGTGTGGATGATGGTGTGTGTGTTCTCTTTTTCTGATGAAGGCTGAGGCTGAAAGCTTGTGTGTGTCTTTTAATTGTGCCTGTGTACAGCTTAGCGTGTTAATTTTGTGGTAAGTAGCAATCTGTTCCTCCATTGTTGCTATTTCTACCAGGAATTTCCATTGTTTTAAAATATTTTTTGTGTTTTTGTTTTTAAGAAAAAAGCTTGTTTGAAAGAGGAAACTTTGGCTTTTTAAATAAGCTATGTCAATCTTAAATCATTTATTTGCAATATTTACTTTTGAAGTGCTCACACTTAAATTATAAATATTTCCTTAAATAAAATGCATGCATATAAACAAAATATGTTGTTACTGCCAATAGTGTGAAAATATCCAGTTAATAATAGTTGCGTTAAGTACTACATCAACAAGGATTTAACCGTTATATGTATTGACATGCATATGTACAGCACATAAAACAAAGTAAGGAAAGAAAAAAAAATGTACAAAATAGGATTGTGGCAAGTGGAGCTATCCCAACGTGCTAAATCTTACCATGAGCAGCAGTCTTGCAATTCATAAACTAGCGTTGTGCGGCATGCTCAAAAAATTGAACACACTCACTCCTCAACAGAGGAAGCTTTAACACAAACATGTCATAAAAAATCATAGGCCATATTTTCATTAAATTAAGAAAGTCTCAGAATTGTTTAAAAAATTTGAGGTTGATTAAAAAGTGAGGGCAGCGGGGCATGTACAGCAACTTTGTAATTCAGAATCTGTTCCTCAATCCAGTACATTATCATAGAGCTTATAGTTTCACTCATTAGAAAGAGATTAGTATTATACGGAGGTTTGAGTCCTCCATTGTGTGTGTGTGTGTGTGTGTGTGTGTGTGTGTGTGTGTGTGTGTGTGTGTGTGTCCTTAGGATAATTTAGGTTAAGTAGTGTGTAAGCTTAGGGACTGATGATCTTAGCAGTTAAGTCCCATAAGATTTTCACACACATTTGAACATTTGAGTATTATACATCCCATTGTCAGCGAGGTCATTAGAGATGGAGAAAAAGCTCGAATTAGGAAAGGTTAGAGAACGTCACCTGTGTCCTGTTGAAGTATCCATCCTGGCATTTGCCTTAAACAGTTTACAGAAATCACGGAAAACCTAAATCAGAATGGCCAGACAAGGGTTTGAACTGCTGTCCTCCCGAATGAGAGTCCAATGTTCGAACCACTGAGCTACCCCACACATATGAGGTGTAATAAAAACGTAACAGGATTTTTTAATTTTGCAGGGTTTGTACATGAGCTTTTCAATTTTTTAAATCTTGGTACACATTTCCCTGAGGTGTGTTTGTATTTTCAGCTGTTTCAAATAATCAGTTTATTCTTGACAGTCGAAAAGTTATGTTTTCAAGCATTTAGCAAATATTTTTAATTTATAAAAGGTAGATCAAGAAATGTTACATTTTGCTTTAAAAATCGAATAAAGTGGAGCACTACATTCAGTGTTGCCTAGGCTTTTGGCGAATGTACTAAGAGTAAGAAGAGAATTTGAGCAATATAAATGTTGAGAATGTCTAAGATGACTGATCTGGGCACCCTAACACTTCAATTATTGACAACATTTTGAAAGAAGTAAAGCAAATGTTTCTAGAAAATCACAATACAGGGGTTGCTAATGATGTCGGCATATTCTTTGGCTCGTGCCAAATGATGTTTTCGGATATTTTGGGCATGAAGCATGCAGAATTGTTGAATTTAAACCAAAAACAATGTCGTGTTGACGTCACTCAGGGATAGCTTAATGAAGTATACAGTGATTCAGAACTTCCAAAGACGGTTATAACAAATCAGGAAAGGTGGGTACATGAGTGTGACAGTGAAAGCAAGGCCTGGGGAACCAAGACAAAAAAATTGACATGTACGATTACATGTGAATGCTCTTATCACTGTTTTCTTAGATTACAATGCGGTATTGGATTATGAGTTCCTGCCTTATGATTGTCCAATCAATTTGGAACTCTGCCCAGAAATTGTGCCGTTTGTCTGTAGCAGTTTGAAGAAAATGGCCAGATTGTGGCAAAACCACTCACAGAAACCGCATCACGATAGTGCACCAGTTAACACTTCAATGCTGCTTTGATTTTCTGACAAAACAAAAAAATTGTTGCATCAGCCATTGTATTCACCGGACATGCCCTTCATGACTTCTTTCTATTCCTGAGACTAAGAGAACAAAGAAAGGACATCATTTTGGTGAGATAAAAACAGAACTGGTGTAGGAGTGGAACATCATAATGAAAAGTGAGTTCCAGAAGTGCTTCCAAGATTGACAAAGAGCCAGCTCAAGTGTATGTCTGAGGGGGTTGAGGTTGAAGGCTTTGATGATGAATAGAGAATCTTTAAGAAAAAAAAAATTCCCATTACTTTTTGATCACACCTCAATCATTAGTGTTAATAAAACAAACGTTATTAATATTAGTCATGCCTACGTATTTATTTATCAACTGTCAAATGGCAACAGTCACATTCCTCCTAACAAGAGACCATTTTGTTGATACAGTCACTGTAGAATATTTGAATTTATGGTGCTACCACCTCACCTCTGCTTGCACTAAATCATCACTGTCAAACTTAAGTCCTTGTCGATTTTTTTTAAAGTCTTGGAAACATGAAAATCACATAGGGCCAAGTTTGGACTGTATGGAGGTTGATAGAAGACAGTGAATGCAATGCATCAGATTGTTGCAGATTTCTCAGCACTTGTGTGTTGCATGCCACTGTCATCTAAAAGAGGGTGTTCCACATGTGGATGAACACTGTGAATTCGTTCTTTCAGTTTTCGGAGTGCCCCGCTGTATCTTGCCTAGCCAGTAGCCATGAATTTCAAATGCACCCCATCTTGAACATCACAGAAAACTGTGAGCATGGCCTCACTTGCTGATGGCATTGTCTTGAGCCTTTTGGCACAGTGATCCTTCGTAGCAGAATGCCATTGATGTTGTCTTGAATTCGGGATCAAAATAAGGAACCAAGGTTTCATCACCTTCCAGTGCTGTTAAGGAACTGTCCATCCTTTGGCTCAAAATACAAAAGAAATTGTTGACAGATATCCAATCCCCTCAGTTTCATGTTGGGAGTAAGCATTTGATGCACCCACTGTGCACACAGTTTGTTACTGCAGTTAGGCAATGATGGCCTGTACCTATTCTTGTGATATGCCACTCTTACCTTAAGCCCGGTCCACACGCAACGATCTGTCTGCACAGACATCGGCGCAGATGTCTGTACATGCAAAAGATCGCTGCAAATGTGGTGTGTTCACATGACACAAACCCCAATCTACTACTCGCCCGCCATCTGTCGGTGTAGACAAGAAATATCAGTGGCAAGCAACTACGCTTCCCATAAACATCAAAAATTTAATTCAGTTATTTTGAAATATAGAAATGGAGGCAGTTCTGTTGTCGCCTGTGTTCGCAGTGTGTGTTTGCAAAAAAACATTCAGACCAACCGCAGGAAACAGAGAAAGCAGTCAAAATGGTGTAGACAGTGGCTGCTAAAGTGAAAGCAGTTTTCTCATGTACATTTACTGCGAGAGTTGCAGGGTGAACCTGTTTTGTTTTTTGTTTTACATTATTTCATGTTCCATTTCCTGGCATATTGACACTCCAATTTAATCTTCAATTGTACTCCTGCTTGGTCTTGGCATTTCTTTATCACTAAGAAAGCCAAGCAGATCAAAATACCATAACGTTGGCTGGTATACTAGATCTACTCTTACACCAGATCGTCTAGATTTCTGAACTTTAGACAACTCTTTTCAGTAAACAGTTCACTGACAGACTTAATTTACTTCACTTGCCTTCATGAACTCATCCTTCAGGACAGCGTAAATAGCTTCACATGTGTTGGGTATTATTTTATTCAACACTTGTTTCGATATTGCAGTTGAAAATTCCAAATCCTTGTAGCTCCTTCCTGTTGCTATGAATCTTAATGTTACCGCCAGCCGTTCACGAGGAGAAATTGCCCTTCTCATACAAGTATTTCTTCTAATAATATGAGGGGTTACAAGCTTAATTATAAGTTTTGACATCCATCCGCAAATAGTTTCTCCAGTTCGCAACGAATTTATTTTTTTAATTACTGTTTCTCTGTTTGCCCAGGTGTCAACTGCCCGCAATTTTTCAATTAGAGCATTGTATGCTGCTGTCTTTTTGTCTCGGTCACTATATTTTTTACTTTTAATCTTCCACAAACATGGGTGGTTTCTCTTACAAACTCTCGAACACTGACGACTATCATCCATTTTAATGCTCTGTGCGCACAAATACAAACACTAGACTGAGCAAACAGCTGTTTCGCGCCAGATTTTTGCGGCGATCTCCTGTCGACATGCTCCAATTTGTCTGCGCAGATGTGGTTTGAACCCACAGATTTGAGAGGTTTCGCTCAAACCTCCAACTCAAACTTCCAGGTTTGCACACACCTCCGGTTGGTGCAAATCTTCTGTCCACAGGCAACGATCTGTCTGTGCACATCAGATCTGCGCAGACAGATCGTTGCGTATGGATGGGCCTTTAGAGCTGTGTCCGTGTTGTGATTTTTCTCTGAAGAGTTCATCAATCAGATTCGGATGGGTCCAATGCTGCACATTATTGATGTAAACACAATCATCACAGTAAACAGCTTTCATTCTCTATGGGTTTCAGTTGAAGGCATGTTTTCTGGGGTTATAAACTAGATTATAGCGCACTGTCCCTCATGCACTTGATATAAACAGTGCCATGTTACATACTAAAACTCAGAGCCCTCTAATGGCAGTGTGTTTCTTCTTGCATCAGTGAAGCAGGGCTGTTAGCCACATGAGTTATATACATGACACACACAGTACATGAACCGGTACTGAGACCAGAAAATATATATATATATATATTTTTTAAATTGGAGGCATAACTTTCCAGCACACCTTTATATAACAAATTGTACCAAAACTGAGGTTTTATGATAAATCTTCAATGAGATGTCATACTTAAATAGCAGAGCGAACAAAAATTTAAAGCCCTTAACCAAAAATAATTCATTTCCTGTCAATAAAAATAGCAAATTCTACCATAAAGACACGTTTTGACAGCTTATCATCATACCAGTACTTTGAAATAGCATATATTCATGGCACTTACTTATTTTAGAGATTCATTCTGCATACTAATAAGTTCTTATTTTAATGGTATCTGCATCATCTTTGTCATTGCTGACTAAAGTATTCTTCAGGTATGTTCTGGAAGGAATACATTTTAATTTTGCGGTATATGTTACTGTACCAAAAAGTTTTTTAATGTGTTTAGCACAGAATACACAAGATATGTGCTTTGGATTTTGTATGACTTTTGCACCCTCTTGCTGAAAAAGGAAATTTGTAGCTCATTGTAACTTAGCACAAAACGGACTGCAGTAGTATTACTTAAATGTTTGTGCAGTAAATACGCCGAAATGGTTTAACCATTTTTTGGCAAGTTATTGCCAGAGATTGTCTTGTTCTGTGATGACAAATTGTCAAAATGCCTGTTATGTATTCCTTAGACTAGTTAATGCCAAGCATTGACCTTACTTTAATAATAGTGTGTGGACCAATTGCACAGAACACGCAGACTCTGGACTTTTGCAAGAAATTTTGCAGTGTACACAAATGAATGACGGATGGAACGACACCTCCCATAAGGCTGTATAAATTCAGTAGTGGCTATTTCTCTCAACGCACCAACTGACTCGTACAATAAGCTGAAGATGTGATGTGAGGTTGGGTGTCAAGTGAAGCTTTTCAGCTGTCTGGATGACCTTTGTGAAATGGCTCCTTGCAGTATGTAGTTTGGCAGTTAGGCCTTTGTGAACAAACCAGTGACCTGGTTCAGCTTCTGCCTTTGTCTCTCTGATTAACTGTTAGGCCTTACATAATTAGTTGCAGCTTTAGGTGTCTGCCTTAATTATTAGCCTGAAAACTTTATTGCTGTATTTTGACACTGCATTAAAAAAAAAAGGGGGCCTGCAGTGTGTTTGATGGTATTGCCAATGATGACGACTTGTTTGTATTTCATCAAATACACAAGTTGTGAGACCTGTTATTTTTTATAGCATGATGGGGAAACCCCACCTGATCCTGTGAGGCGTCAGAAGGGTGCCGATGGAGACGCTGAGTCACCGGAGGAAGTTAAAGTGAACATGCATGACATGATGGAGAAAGTAGACATCAGTTCCCACATCACTGATGCTCTGCTCAGTGAGCTAGCTGACAAAAACTGGAAGGTGCTGTTTCCATATTTACCCTCAAAATAAATAAATAGTCGCTCCTTTCATGTATTGGTTCATGATGTGTTGTAACAAATATTTCTTCTTCAGGTTAGGATTGAAGCACTGCAAAAGCTTGTGAACATTGTCAACGAGCACAAATACATTTCAAGTAATCTGGGAGATTTGCCTCCTGTCCTCGCTCTCAGACTCGTTGATAGCAACAGCAAGATAGCAGTGGCCGCCATTGCATTTTGTCAAAGCCTTGGTGCTGCCATGGGCTCCCAGTGTAAAGTGCACGTCCGCACCCTGTTCCCCAACTTCTTGCAGGGACTCGGTGACAGCAAGGTAGGTGTTTATAGATTAGGGCTACATGAAATAAGAGGCTAAAATGACATGTTGACTGTTTTACATGAGCATCATATACAACCACTGTATCTTTTATGCCATATACATACACACTTCAATGCTCTTACTTGTTTTGAAGTCTCAGATTAGTCCCTTTGTCATACCATTCAGTGTCTGAGGTAAGTAAATGCTGTGTAAATGGCAAGAGACCCATGTATTTTGCCCAGAATTGAACATTCCAGCATTTCAGCTCCCAAACTTAAGATAGTTCAAATGTTTGCATTGATTATTCATAAAAACACAATTCACATCAGTGAAATCTCCTTTAGCTTTTGCAGTAAAGCTGGCTTTTCATTGCACTTCCACAAGCCTGGCTGGTTTTTATTGTCTGCAGTATTGGAAATTGCAGTCTCGACATTTATGCAGATAATTGTGAAAGGAAGTAGCAAATCGCTTAAAAGTATATTTGCAAACAACTGGACACTACTGAATGAAGAGATTATTCAGCTTTGCAAGGACTGTAGATGTAATTTGCCCCTGTATTGTGCTGTTATAATTCAGCTCAAATAGCATGTCTAAAGCTCAGAGTGGTGGTGGTGTAAGAGGACTCCGGTTTACTTGAACATTGCAGGTGTGGGTACGGTCGGCTGCGTCAGCTTGTATAAACACCTGGGGTGACCAGTGCGGTTACAAAGTCTTTTTTGATGGTGAAATGATTGGCGACGCTCTGAAATCTGGAAGTCCTGTGCTAAGATCAGAACTCTGGGCGTGGCTCGCCGAGAAGTTACCGGACAGTAAGAAATAAATCATATTTGTGTGGCCTTATTTATCACTGCCTGAATCAAAAAAGGAAAAAGAAAGATTGAACCCTTTATGTTCACAGTACCTCCAAAATCTTTCCCCAGAGAAGAACTGACTGTGTGTGTGCCTCACTTATTTTCTAATTTGGAAGACCGCAATGCAGATGTGAGGAAAAGTGCTCAGGATGCAGTTCCTGCATTTCTAATACACTTGGGCCACACATCGTTGATGAAAGCGGTGGCAAAACTGAAGGTAAGAGTAGCATTCTGGTGAACAAGCAGAAAAGAAGCTGCCCTTAAAATTGTTTCAATACATTATAATATTATGAACATTTTGCTTTGTTGTTGATACATTGTCATGAGCCCACGAATACATTTTAAATCTGATATAAGGAAAATATACAAATATTTACAAGGTGTGCAGTAATGATATAGAAAGTATTGTAGAAATGAAATAATCGACAATTCTCCACCTGCAGTGACAGATATCTCGTTTAGTTCATTGTTAGTGTACGTATTGCCACTAAACGTGAGCAGTAGCACTAGTTTAGGATTATTTCCTGATGGTTTTAAAACAATACATAAAATATTTTTAACATATCATTATTAATGAAACTGGATTGTTTTTACCCAGCCAGTGAAAGATAGATAGTATGACTTCATTTTCCCTGTAATTTGTTAACATGGCTTGAGATTGATGGCAAGAGTCATAGTACTTGATGTGTAGCTGTTACAAACTCCAGTTCAGCATTCTACATCGGTGTAACTCAATGACCCAAAAGGTGCAGGCTTCTACAAAAGATTAGAATACTTGAATCAATATTTAGTGGTTTGAAGATTCCTCCTCAGTAATGTGTATCCTGATGTGTGTTGCAGCCTGCTACACAGTCTGTTATTACACAAATTATCATGAAAGCAAATGTGCCTGTGAAGCAAATGGCAGATGAAGAGCAGGAGTGTGTGAAGACTGTGAAGAGTGGAGGAGCAAAGGCAGCTGGGAGCAGTACGGCTGTTAAGAACAAGGTAATTTTATGTGACATATCAGGGGAGATATCTATATATATATATATAGAAAGAAACTTCCACATGGGAAAAATATATTAAAACCAAGATTCCAAGACTTACCAAGCGGGAAAGCGCCGGCAGACAGGCACAATGAACAAAACACACACACAGAATTACTAGCTTTCGCAACCGATGGTTGCTTCCTCTCCTTCCTGAAGAAGCAACCATCGGTTGCGAAAGCTAGTAATTCTGTGTGTGTGTGTGTGTGTGTGTGTGTGTGTGTGTGTGTGTGTGTGTGTGTGTGTGTGTGTTTTGTTCATTGTGCCTGTCTGCCGGCACTTTCCCGCTTGGTAAGTCTTGGAATCTTTGTTTTTAATATATATATATATATATACACACTTCATATTTTATAATGGATAACCTGTAACCGTCATTTTAATTTACTAACAGGCAGCTGCCCCAAAAAGTGGGAAGACCGGAGGACGAAAAAAAGATGAAGAAGCAGATACATCTCCATTGTTGGCAATAAATGGCCAGAAACATCAGAGGTTACTTGATGAACAAAAGTTAAAAGTAAGTACCTCATCTCGGTAAGCTGTACATATAATTAGAAAGATCAGAGGTTACTTGATGAACAAAAGTTAAAAGTACCTCAACTCGGTAAGATGTACATATAATTAGAAGGATGGAAGGCACTTGCCTTCTTCCTGCTGCAGTATTTTTATATGCGTTTTCAGATTATCATGTGTATTTTGAGATCCCTAAGAAAAATAACATTAGATACTCAGTGAATTACAAATTGGAGATTCAGTTAACTACCGCCCTGATTGCCTGAGAGGATGTGATTTAAAGAAAACTTAAGTATTATTTTATGATATATTATGTAGTGTTATCTTCATTAGGTACCACAAATGTGGAACAATTTATACCAAGAATGGTGTCAAACTAAAAAGCTGAATGGATCAAATATTTTTAGGCAGTCCATAAAAATAAAAAGAAGGCTGGAAATTCGGTTTTCATAGAAATAGAAATTTATTCATAAAAGTAATAAAAAACACAAGAACTTAGATAATTCAGTTTCCTTTCTGACACTTAACTTCTCTTTGCTGTTACCTTACCTATGTAGGCAGAAAACTTATTCATAGTTATTACTTTTAAAACTAACCAAAGACAAATGTCTGAAGTTTTGAACTTCAGATAAATTCTTTCCATTCAAAATAGTTGCTCTCATTAATATTTACTTCAAGATATGGAAAAAATTTCAAATACAAATTGTAGATTATTTTCAAACTTTGCATTTGTAATGAAGGTATGCCAACTTCACTGAAGTTGGCTTCAAATTGTGATCACACTGGATCTTAATTACATCCATTTATTTAAAAAAGCTTTTCTCCAATAATTTAAGTTGTACATATCTTGATTAAAACTTGTTTGTGAGACTCAAGATGGTTTTT
Source organism: Schistocerca gregaria (assembly GCF_023897955.1). Lineage (NCBI taxonomy): Eukaryota > Metazoa > Arthropoda > Insecta > Orthoptera > Acrididae > Schistocerca > Schistocerca gregaria. Next base: position 545,774,150 of record NC_064926.1, read on the forward strand.
GTGCATAGGTTTTACGTTACATTGTTGCCGGTGAACTAAATTTCTTAATTTTGTGTGTAACAACTATTATTTGCCACAAGTTCTGGAATATCAGGGAAGTTCAAATGCGTTGGGGGAAATGCCAGTGTTTTTTTTTTTGGGGGGGGGGGGGGGGCTAAAAAGAGAAAAAAAATACACCCTGGAACTTCTCATTCTTCGCTTAGCAGATGAAATGGTTTGTTTATGGCGATGCCGTGCATCGTTGCCAGCTGGGCGAAGCTAACTTACGGCTGGGTGTTGTGTGCTGTCCCCCCACTGGAGAATGTGTACAGCCCCTGCGACCCTTATCGCTTTGGTCCCACTCATTACCAGGTGTCCACAGGCCAAGAATTCAGTTTCAGTTTTTGCTCAGTGTTTTGTCTTGTATGTTCCCTGCCAGGTCTTGCCATCTTCAGCCAGTGGAATTCAGCATGATATTTGAGGCTTACATCTATTTGAAAGACACGAACATCTCGCACAGTGCCTCTACTTAGGTAATGCTGATGCCCGTCAGTATCAGGAGGACACTCCTCTGTCCGGGCCTCACGGTTATCCTGTTCATCACAGGGATGAGTCTGTGCGCCTGCACGCTTGCTACAAAACATGCTACTTTTTATTTTGCGTGTTGTAATCAATGGCTTTTGCAAAAGTCAAGTACAGTTACAGACATAAAATACATCTAGATCTTAGCATTACAGGTAGTAATTAAACAATAAATGTGTGCTTATCAAAAAATACATTACATGTTACACAAATTAATACAGCCATTTATTTTTTTATGTTTTGTTTTACAGCTCTTAAACTTAACCATTTAAAATTCATTGAGTGAATACACTTTTCAACTAAGAATTCTTTTAGTTTTGATTTGAATTGCTTTTATTACTTTTTTTCATGGACTCTGACAGTTTATTGTACCATATCATTTCGTTAGTATATGGGCTTTGGCCCGTCATTTTTAATCTTGTTCTCTGTCAGTAAGTATGCTCTTTGGACCTGGTGGTGTGGTCATTTATATCACCACATTTAGTTACTTCAGTTTTCTGTGGGACAAAAAAGTAATTTATAAAGATGGAAAGAGTATATAGTGAAATATTTGTTGTCTGAAAACATCACGGCAAGAGTCTTTGTAGCCTAGTCCATGTATAATCCTTAACCCCCTCTCTTTGTAGCAATAGGGCTCTGTTAAGGTGAATGTCTGCAGCACAACCCCATGTTTCTGTACAATGGCTAAGATGGGGATAGATTGTCCCATAATGCACAGTTTTAAGCATGTGGGTGGGCACCAGTTTGGACAGTTGGCTAAGAAGATACAGCCCATTTCTGACTTTCTTACATACGGCATTAATGTGGCTAAACAACTGGAGGTTTGAGTTCTGATGGACTCCTAGAAATTTAAACTCGTTTGCTTCCTCTGCAACTATGCCGCGTACCTCATTTACACGAGTGGTGTGAGCTGCCAGTTGTAAATATTAGCACCTGGGATTTATTTACATTGACCTTTATTCCTTGTGCATGGAAATATGAACTTAATTCTGGTATACCATTACTTGCTGAAAATTTGTTCCTCAGTCTTTACCATCAAATGAAACTGAGGTATCATCAGCATAATTTACAATGTGCGAGTTAACAGGTTGTACAACATCATTAATATAAGCTAAAAAGAGGAAAGATCCAAGAATTGAGCCTGTGTCACTGTTTCACTTGTGTATTTAAAGGTTAAGATCTTACCGTCAGTTTCATGTGTAAGTTTGGTACACTGTTTCTGATTCACCAGATAGGTGGACAGAAGTTTCATTGATGCATCACTGATATTGTACGGCCGCATTTTTTTTTTTTTAAGAGGAGCTCATGGTTTGAGTCAAAAGCTTTGCTCAGGTCAAGGAATATTCTGGCTGTGAGCATGTCCCATTCTATAATGCTGTACTTCATGGAACAACTGGTAATAGCAGTGGCCATGCTTAAGTTTTTCCTAAACCTCTGCTACTGTTTCTTAGTCGGTGCAGTGGTATGTTATGTGTGATGGGCAGTGTGTATTGTGTGGCATTGAAATGTGCTAATCCGTGTAAAAATTTTTCAGTCTTATTCATTGTTTGTTTTGTGTATTCGTTGAAGTAAAGTTTGTCATGGACATTTACTCAAAAGTATCATGCGGATCTCTCTTTTTCGATGTATATATTGTTTAGTTTTATCACTGGGTGTCTGTTAGTGTACTTTCATTAGTATATAAGCTGTTTTATGAACCATGGTTTTTAATTTGTTTACATTGTACCATTATCATGTTGTGTAGAGGATACTGCTATTTTTGCTATCTAATGTTGATCTTGTGTCTGCTGATAAAACTACCAACAGATCATCAGCATAGGTTATGACTCTGTCATTGCGATAATCTCCATCTATCTGATGTAAGAGCAGTTCCACTTAATGCAGACAAAGTAAAGAAACAAGGTTAATATAGATTTTCTCTCTTCTCTCTCTTCTCTCTCTCTCTCTCTCTCTCTCTCTCTCTCTCTCTCTCTCTCTCTCTCTCTCTCTCGTGGGGGGGATTCCAATGTATGGTATCCATGGCACATTTGTTGTACAGTGCTTTGTCTCCTATTCTTGCTGATGTGATGTCGTCTATAATAGTTATGAATAATGCACTATCTACTGTAAAATCAGTATGTGATACAAAAATTATTCTTATTCGTGCCAAAGAAATTAACTTGGGTCATGCTGTATGTATGGATATTTTAACTTACGGGCTTGAGTGTGTGATCAAAATGTGTGTCACACCTCCTAAAGTCCCCTTTGAAGTATAGCATTTGTAAATACGTATTGATCCCTTTTGGAGAGACTTCTTGGATGGTGAAACCACTTTTTGACATTTGTATTGCTTTCTTCAAAAGTTTGTCATTCTGAGCCATAGACAAGCCTTTGTAAAGCAAGGTTTTTATATTAACCCTTGACTGGTGTTGTGGAGTCTGGAGTTTCTGACTCCAGGGAAGTAGGAAGTTGCAGTAACTTGTGTATTTCTTGATCAGGGAGTACGCACCGCTCATTACTTTTCTACGGTGGGAGCCAAGTCACCTATTTAGGTGACTGCAGCCTGTTACCGAGACAAACATCGTAAACAACAAACTTAAGTCCCCAGGATTCCGTAACGCAGTTAGTGTAATATTTTCAGTTCAGATATTATGCTCGCAAATCCAAAAATGTTGTCACTAAAGGTCCTAACTTTGAGGAATGTGTGCTAAGAGGAATTGAGAAATGTGATGGGATTATCTTAATCTGAACAGTCACCAAGAGCAACATTACCGTTGAAAATTCTATTCAAAGTGATCATGAAACAGTGAGTGATCTGGCAATGAATCTGATAACGTAGATGAGATGTCGGACGTTACTGAAAGTGAAGACAACAGGGACACAGATCAGCCAAGTAAATTATTTTTATGGGAAAAGCTGATACAAATGAGCTGTCAGTGCCAACCTGAAATGTAAGACTACCACCCCACAATTTATTGAAGCTGCCGGGAAATCTGAAAAATTTACAAAAAAATGTGCATGTGGAAGCATACCAGAAAATTTTCTCAAAAGATATATTGGATATAGTTGTGAAATGTAAAAAATTTGGAAATTCAGGAATTTCTCAATAAGCCAGTCAGAATCTCTGAGTACAGGGAAACAAATTCCATTGAAATAAATTGTTTATTGGGAATTCTGCTATTAATTTCTGCCTTCAGGTCTAACAAGGAAGCAGCTGAATCTGTTTTAAACAGACAGGACTGGTCATGGAAATTTTTTGGCTTGTAAAGTTGGCAGAGAGGTTTGCTTTCTCAATGAAGAGAGAATTCTAAGATTGAACTGTGATACAGCTGTGGCAATTTCCCAATCAGCTCATACTTTAGGAGCCAGTGCAACTGTGGATGAAATATTGATCAGCCTTAGATGTAGATACATATTTAAAATATATTTCTTGAGAAAACTGGTTAAATAGGGTTTGAAAATCCAATGCCTGGTTGATGCTAGAATCCCCTGTGTATACACTACATATTGTCGCAGAAGCGGAGTAGCACAGTCACTGTAGTGTAATGGTTATGATACTAGTCGGTTGCATGGAGGGTCGTGAGTTCAAAACTCACCTGTACTGTAAAATTTTAATTTCTGTATTTGGTTCAAGTACATTCTAGAAGTATTGACAAATGCCAAGAACCATTGTACTGGAATGTTCTATAACTGTATATACACCTTGTGTGTTCTGGCTGGAGGCAGTTCACTCCGCACTCTTGTATGTGCTGAGTTAACCTTCATTAAGTGAAGTTAGTGTTAATCATTCATGTACTCACACCTTCTGTGTGATAGTATTCTGGTGGAGGCAGTGGGTATTGGAACTTGTGATAGCACACATTATGGACAACACAGTGGCTCCCTTGAGGCCATGACAGGGCTGACGTTCACGTGGCAAGAAACCAGAGTTGGAGCCATATTCAACAGATCACAATCAACTGGAGACAGGAGGAGGAGAGGATGTTAAGATGACAGCAACTGTGTGCCACCACGAGACATCCTTCCAGATTCTCTGGTGACGATAGCCTAGATCCAAACAAAGCTGAAGGTATGTGAGCGTATAGCCAAATTTAGCAAATGGGATGACACCGTGTATTTGGCTAATGTATTTTTCTACTTGGAGGGCACTGCCAAGCAATGGTATGAGAACAATGAGGATTAGTTCACAAGCTGGGAAGTATTCCAGGTGGAACTGCGCAAGTATTTTGGTGACACATGACACAAGTGCAAGGTTCAAGATAAATTAAAGTGCAGGGCACAGTGTCCAGGAGAAACTACAGCATCCTACATTCAAGACGTCTTGGAGTTATGTAAAACAGTGGATCGTTCAATCCCGTCTCCGGCCATCCTGATTTAGGTTTTCCGTGATTTTCGTAAAGCGTTTCAGGCAAATGCCGGGATGGTTCCTTTAAAAGGGCACGGCTGACTTCCTTCCCAATCCTTCCCTAACCCGAGCTTGCACTCCGTCTCTAATGACCTTGTTGTCGACAAGACGTTAAACACTACCCACCACCACCACTAGAATGAATGAGGAAGATAGTTGCACATCTCGTGAAGGGTTGCTGAGGACACAGTCCTATTCCTGACGAAGGTTCTGACAGCAGAAAACTTCATAAAATGGTGCCAGTATATTGAGACAATGCATCAAAAAAGAATTAAACGCAAGAAGTTCGAACGGCTTCCAAATGTCGTATCGATGTCTGTGATGGAGGAAGGAACTGATTTCACAAGTGTTCGTCAGATAGTGAGAGAGGAAGTTCGGAAGGCATTTGGATTGCACCGAGAGCAAAAACACACACACTTAGAGGTCATAAGGGAGGAAGTGGAACAGACATTGAACCCAATCTCTCATCCTTCATTTCCCTTTAAAACTGTAAAATAGTAGAGCCAGGCAAAGTTACGTTCCTACAATGCCGCATGAGGAAACTGTTTGGGTACCAAGGAAGACGGGCGTTTGGAGGACTCGGGATAACCAACCAGTATGTTTAGACTGCGGATGATCGGAACATATGGTGCACTATTGTCAAGAAAGGCGGCTGATGTTTGATGACACCCGCTGCAGAAGACAGCAGACTGATATTAGCCAACACCAACTCCAGGACAACGAAGATGAACAAGATGATGATGATGGTGCAGGACGATGTAGTCACCATCGCCGCTAGCTAGCCGCTGGAGAGGATGCTCCCCAACACGCTGATCAAGTTCTCCATCGCCGTTTAGAAGCTCCAGCTGTTCACCCACCTGCCGCAACCTGAAAAAGTAAAGGATGTGATCTTTCTTGGAGGTGAGGCCACTGAAGAGAAAAATCCTCAGACGTCTATCATTACAAAAATGATAGAAAACTACATCAATATCCTCATGGATGGCCGACCTTCCCAAGCTCTTGCTGACTCTGGAGCATCGTATTCAGTCGTTTCTTAGAAGTACCGTCGCTAGTTGCAGAAAAGCGTATTCGTCGACAGCAAAACATCTCTGCTGAAGGTGGCTAATGGGAAATACGTGAAAGCTACAGGAAGATACCATTTGTGTGGATAAAAGTGGCCATACACAGACCTTAGAATTCATTGTCTTACGAGTGTAGTCACGATGTCATTCTCGAATGGGACATTTTGAAAGCTTCTCAGGCGATTAGTGTGTGTGGTCGTTCGAAGATTATGGTAGACGAGATGAGGTACTGTGGGCAGGAAGGTGCACATCAGTGTGTGCGGAGATTGTGTGTGCTAGATGAAGTAACCGTTCTTGCAGTCAGCACTAGAAAAGTAACAGTCATGTGTCCTGCCATGCATCAACCCATGGATCGTGTAGTGGAATGTAAGAGAAGCATATCACTGAAGATTAACTTGGTCATCCCAGCCTCTGAGCCTCTGTCGTCTCGTTTAAGAACAGATGCGGTGAATTGTGGATAGTTAACTGTCGCCGAGAACTGCAGATCCTTCCAAGATGCAGGTGCGTAGCAAACGTTGAGCCATTAATTGAAGAACAGCTGAGCGCCATAGAAACCTCCCATGCCCAGTGTCTGTGGGCGAAATTAGCGTTACCGTTAAGAGACGAGATCTTCTAGCTCACCTATCACCAGAAACAACAGAAGAAGCTACTTGCCATTCTTCAGGAGTTCTCTGACTGCTTCAATCCACATGTAAAGAGCAAATTACACAAATCGATGGTGAAGCACTGGAGACCATAACCCAGAGAGCATACTGTGTGTCGGCAACGGAACGCCAAATAATTCGCGATGAGGTAGAGAAAATGATGAATGAAATCATTCATTCTTTGCAGGGCCCTTGGTTGACACCAATGGTTCTCGTTAGGAAGGAGGATGGCAGTTGGTGCTTTTGTTTTGATTACAGGAAGCTTCATAAGATAACTAAAAAGGATGTTTACCTTCTTCCACGAATTGACTATACCCTAGATTGTGTGAAGGGGCTAAGTTTTTCTCAACCATGGACGTGTACTTGGGATACTGGCAGATCGAAGTAGATGAGGCTGATCGTGAGAAAATTGCAATCATACTCCCTGAGGACATGTATGAGTTTAAGGTAATGCTGTTGGGTTTGTGTAATGCACTAGCAACTTTTGAACGGATTATGGATAATCTTCTAAGTCACCTGAAGTGGACGCTGTGTCTTTGTTATTTAGATGACATTACAGTGTTCTCAGACGTTTGATAAACACACAAAAATACTTAGGGCTGTTCTCAAGTGTCTCCAACAAGGCGGACTGAAACTTAATCCCAGAAAGTCTCTCTTTGGAGCAAAAGAAACCAAAAAACTCTGACACACCTGTCAAACAAAGGTGTGCAGCCATACCCAGAAAAGGTGAGATCTGTAATGGAATTTCCTATGTGAGAAGCTTCCTCGGATTATGTTCTCATTACCGTCTTTTTTATCAAGAACTTTCATATCAAAGCCAGGCATCTCCAAGAGTTGTTAAAAGCAGATGCTATACTTACCTGGGGTGGTGATCAACAAGGTTCTTTCTATGTGCTGTGAACAGCTCTGACAACTGACCTTGTACTTGGTCTGTCTAATGAGAGACCACCTACAGAATTACACACAGGTGCCAGCGGGTATGGGATCGGTGCTGTTCTGGTGCAAATTTCAGATGGAAAAAGAGGAGGTTATAGCCTATGCTTCTAGGACACTTACAAAAGCCAAGAGAAACTACTCAACTACAGAAAGAGTGTGTCTCGCTGTGATCTGGGCCATGTGCAGATTTCAACAGTACCTCTATAGAAGGCCATTCACAGTTGTTACAGACCATCATTAACTTTGTTAGTTAACAGCTCTTAAGGATCCAACAGGACGCCTTGCCAGGTCGGCACTACGTCTTCAAGAATGACAGTACCATAGTGTACAAAACTCGAAGAAAACGCCAAGATGCCGAATGTCTCTCAAGAAACCCTGTTCAAAACCATCAAGACTTTGATCAAGATAGCGGCTGTCTCACTGCACTCCAGGATCTCTGCTCAGTAGGAGGAGGATACCAAGATATCCCAAATTATGCTTGCCTTGAATCGGTCAGAGGATGTGAAAGGACATATTAAGGTAATTAATGGATTACTTTGTAAGAAAAACTTTGATCTGTTTGGAAAGAGGTGGCTACCAGTGATTTCTAAACATGTGCACTTAATGTTCTACAGGAATTCCATGACACACCTGAGGCTGAGAAATTAGGGTATATTAAGACCTACAATTGGATCTGCAAGAGATTTCCCTGGCCAGGTTTATTTAACAGTGTCTGTCACTGTGTCACACTGTCGAGAGTGCCAGAGGAGAAAGGCAGTTCCTCGGGAACCAGCTGGCTGACTCCTGCCAATTCCACCAGCTGAAACACCTTTCCAGTGTGTTTGGATTGGCCACCTCAGATTTCCAACGTCTGCTAGTGGCAGTAGATAGATTATTGTTTGCACTGATTATTTGGCACACTATGCCATTACAAAAGCCGTGAAAACAGCCGAAGCATTCGAGGTAGCCAAATTCATCGTAGAAGGCATTGTATTAAAACGCAGGGCCCCGAGGTCGTTAATTTCAAATTGAGGGAAAGTTTTTCAATTGAATCTTATGATAGAGATAAAATGTCGGTGCAACATTAGTCATCATGTGATTGCCTACCATACGCAAACTAATGGGCTTACTGAACTTCTTAATAAGACCTTGACTGACATGCTATCAATGTTCATCAATATTGAGCAGAGCAGCTGGGATAGGGTGCTATCTTTCATGATGTTTGCCTACAACACCGCCAAACAAGACACCACAGGACTTCGCCATTTTTCCTGGTGCATGGGCATGAGACGACGACAGCAGAAACTGTTTTTCCATTACCTCCTGATAACGTGGTTGACAATTACGTCGGCCAGGTGTTAACCAGAGCTGAGGAAGCTCGGCAGTTAGCTTGACTCTGCATGCTGCAGGCTGGAGGAAACGATCGTCAAAGGTATGATGCGAGCCACTACCCTATTGTCTACCATCCTGGTGAGCTTGTCTGGATCTTCACTCCGGTTCAGAAGGTTGGTCTACTGAGAAGCTCCTCAGGTGCCACTTTGGACTTTATAAGATTGTAAGACAGTTGTCTGATGTTACTTATGAAGTTGGAGATTTCAACCCCGACAGAAGACGACCAAAGATCAGAGATGCATTCCACGTCCTTCGAATGAAGCTCTGTAAAGATCCTGCAACCCAGGGTAAATTCGAACCTCCAGCGACAGGCAACAAGCAGAAAGCTGATGGAGCCTAGCGGCAAGAGAAGTTCTAAGAAGTTCACTGGCAGGACTATCAGTCATCGGGAGTTGGAGCATGCAGGACCGATGACTTGTTCCCGAACTAGGAGGGCGTAACACAGAGACGCTGTTCTCTTAAGGAGGAAGCAGTGTTGCAGTAGCTGAGTAGCACAGTCACTATAGTGTAGTGGTTATGATACTAGACTGTTGCGTGTAGGGCTGTGAGTTCAAAACTCACCTGAACTGTAAAATTATAATTTCTTCATTTGGTTTGAGTACATTATAGAAGTATCCACAAATGTCATGAATCATTGTACTGGAATGTCCTGTAACTGTATATACACTATATGTGTTCTGGCCGGAGGCAGTTCACTCTGCGCTCTTGTATGTGAAAGTGCTGAATAAACCTTTAAGTGAAGTTAGTGTAATCCAAGGTATTCTTTGTCTTTCAAACCCCCTGTTTGAAGGCAAGCAGGTAGACAGACTTTTTAACTGGCCAAACAACTGTATGAACCTTTTCTTCATGAAAGATTGCGAAATGCAATTGTATGAAGAGAGCTAAAAGCAGAATGAGGCCTGTGTAACATTGCCACTGTCTAAATTATTACTGGTTCCAGTGCTGACACCCTAAGTGAAGTCTTGAAACTCTGAGCCATGTAGCAAATTTGATTTTTCCCTCTGCTCTCCCACCCCCAATCATTATTTGTCTATGCACAAAAGGCAACTGATTATGGAAGAGAACTGAAAACATCCACTTGTTGACTATATGGACAGCATTACAAAATGACCCAATTCTGTTGGAAATTAGTCTAGTGGTTGCAAGAAATCCCATTCTCAACTTTGAAGGCCTGATCTGTTTTGGATTTATGCTTCATTCTAAAAATCATACTTCTGTTACAAACACCTCGGAATATAACCTCCAGACACATGCTTACATATAGTGTCATTAGTGTGATAAGGTTTTATGTGTTTTTTCCCTACTTTGCTAACTCAGTATTTGCTTCTTGACTTTTTACAAGTGCACAAAGAAACAGTTATTTAAAAACTGGTTTGGTTTAGGTACTGAAATGGAACTTCACATCACCGAGGGAAGAGTTTGTGGAGCAGCTGAAAGATGCTATGACAGCTGCCAATGTTAACAGAACGCTAACAGCCAACATGTTCCATTCAGATTTTAAGTACCATTTGAAGGCCATTGACATGCTGAATGAGGTAAAAGCTGGAAAAATGTTTTCGTGTACAGATTTCATGGAAGGTTAATCAGTTAATTTTAATGTGATATTATTCCTTCAGGATCTGCCAAACAATCCTGCTGCAACAGTTGCTAATCTGGATTTAATACTAAAATGGATGACATTGCGTTTCTTTGATACAAACCCATCAGTGATATTGAAGGGGCTGGAGTATCTGCATACGGTATTTGACTCCCTAATTGAAGAAAATTACAACATGTTTGAACAGGAGGCACTGTCATTTGTGCCATATCTCATTTTAAAGGTAAGCTTCTTCACTATTTATTTATTTATTTTTCAGTGTCAAAATTTTGTTGATACAGGATCAGCATCCTCTTTTAATATTTTGTGAAGTGTTTCCCTGTCAGTTTATAGTCCATATGCTTGGCAACTACTTTTGAGCCTACTGGTTCATTCTGAGGCTGCATTGAAATGCTTGATCTTAATAATAAATGTCAAAGTGGCAATACATGCTGTACAGTGTAATCAAAGAAGACTATTGCAAACAAAATATGCCTACTTAGTGAGAATCAAACTATTTCTCTCTTGCTAAATAGCCACATGTTGACTGAGACAGTCATATGTGATTACTTTGTAAAGCATGTGTTGCCAGTTTCATGTTTGGTATAGAGATTGGCAGTTTAAATGCAGGCTCATTAAGTCAGGCTTGAGAATGAACTGGTTGGTTCGAAATTAGTTGCCAAGCATATGTACTGCAACCATGACAGATTTATTCAAAAATATTGTATGAAGAGTTTATTAACAAATGTTTTCGTTTATTTTTATGAGGGTGTCATTCCGGTGAAAAACATTCCCTGTAAAGGCTTACTGGGAGCCCCTTTTCCAAAATTTCCATTGTTGGTACTTGAAACACTTTCTTCATTTACAGTAACTATTATTTGTGGGTAATTTTACTTGTGTTAATGTTTCCAAATCTGTGCCTGCAGATCTCTGCTGTAAATAAAAAGTATAAAAGTGTAGAAAGGCAGGGTGCGATGCCCCAACCAATTACATTCTTATACAGATCAGCTTTTGCTTATAAATTACTGTGGTTGAATCGGACTTGTACTTAACAATGGGCAGACACTCATGTGCAGTAAGACCACAATGTCAATTTCACTAATCACTTAAAGCATTGCAGAGTTAACCCCTTGCTACAAGATCTTTAATTTTGAACAATGGGAACCAATATAGTAATTTCACAAGCAAACAGGGCGGAAGAGAGCACACAACATGAGTCATAACCACTTTGAAATAGCAACATACAAACAATATGGACCCTACACATGTATTACTTTTGTTACTGTAGCAAAAAATGCTTTCATCAGTACAGAATAAATCTATTTTAAACTTGAGGCACTTTTATATAAAATAAATACTGAAATGGTGAGTGAAAAGAGTCTGTTAAGCAGTGAAGATGTGTAGCTACTGTGGTGGTGGTGTTTGTAATTTTGAAACTAATGAACATCTTTCTTAAACATTATCTTTACACAGAATTGAGCACAGACTGGAAAAATGTATTTTTATACTTATGTTTCCTGATAATTTTCAAAGTGAAGGATTTTTCACTTAATAGTGCTTCAATGCAATGTAGCAAAAACACTTTCCTGCACTTTTGTTGAAACATAAATTTAGTTTGTCATACGCCATGCATCAGTAAAATTGTATGTTCTGAATATTACAGTTATGATATTTTTGTAGTAATGAAAGTGTGGACACTACCTTTCATTGTCTTCTTCTGCAACTGCTTTTATTATGCTTGTCAGTGTAATAAAATAAATGGTACTTTGTGTACAAAATCTGATGCTTTGCATAATGTGGCAGTAATCATTTTAAGCACTTTATGTAGGCTTAGATATAACCAGCTTATGATCTGAAAATGTTGCTGATTAAATATCACACTATGTGAAAAGGACACACTAAACGTCTACTGAAGTAACATCACTGTCATAAAGCTTGTTGCTCTTATAAACACTTAGTTTGTATTACTTAACTTGTACAAGAGGACGACGAATCGTGACTTTTCCAATATATCTGTCACTATGGAAAATAAAATATACTTAACTTCACCATAGAAATAAATACTACTAGTGAGTCAATCCATATGAAGTGGTGCAGTTGACGGTTGTTTGACCGTTTTTAAATATTTTAATTTTTTTGTGTGATTGCTGTATATTTGAGAAGTTCAAAACAGTTTTTAAAATAATTTATCTTGCACGTTTACTGGATGCAAGCCATTTTTATTTGTAGGCATGTGACAATTTTTCAGTCTGGAGACATTAGCGAAATTTTGAATATCAAATCACTGGCTTAAGTTAAAACATTGCAATTGACATTGTTTTTAGAAAAGTGTCCTCTACAACATTGTCTATTACACAAAGTACCCTAAATTCAAAAATAACCAGTCAAAATGACCCCCAAAGTTTCATATCAAAATTTTCAAAAATCCGCTTTTTAGACCGAAAAATAACAAACGAGAAGTGATTTATGAGTCTATTTTTGTTCTGTAGTTAGTTATCATATACTACTAGCCTCATATAGAGCAAGAACACTTACAAATGATTCCTTAATTTTTTATGAATTTTTGAAATTTGAAAATTTTCATTTTTTGTAAAGTTTGTGGTTAGTTACCTCAGGTGGGACTGAATATAAAAATAGGATTTTTGCACAGTTTGTACACATATATAATATAGCAACGTAGTGTAAAATTTAACTCTGATATCTGACTGTGTACGAAGGTATGAATTTTTGAAAATGAGGAAATAATTCACATTACTCCAAAACTGATCTTATGGCTGTTGCCTATTTAAATGGCTTATTGTTTCATTGTAATAAAATTTGTGACACATATTTAGTTAACACTATCACCCAATATTCATTTAGTTTATTTATTTTTAATAATGCAATATTAAGCAATAGGAACATTCACTTTTTGTCCATGGTAATAACAGTGCCCATTTACATTTAGGTTTGTTGTCAATAAAGTAGTGCTTTACTGCTGGGTGTGGCACTGTTGTTGTTAGTCTGTTCTGAAACCTCTGTTAGAGTGGATATACACACTTTGAGAGTGTATATTGTGTTATGTTCTTTGTTCTGTGTGTAATTTGTTATTAATTTAGAGAGATTAACATCTTGCTTCGAAAATAATAAAATTAAGTAGCAGAAAAAGAATAGCAATTATTGAAAATAAGATACAACAAATTCCATACAAAATTAGAAGAGACTTGGAATCATGCTTTAATAATACAGATATCAACGTTATTTCTAAAGAAGAAAACCCACCACCAGCATCATCTGGCGCTGAACATTTCAGCTTAATAGAGAAATTAAAAATTAAATGTTCAGTGACATGTAAAGAGGAAAACGTTAAAATTTTAAGTTTGCTCCCTGACTCGTGGTCAAGAGAAAAAATATTTCATGAATTCAACGTTTCTCATCGTTTGGTTAAACTAACCCGAAAATTGGTAAAAGAGCAAGGCATTCTCCCAGTTTTAGGAAAGGAGAAAGGAGTAGGTAGAAGTGAAGAGACAATTAAATAGATCCAGCAGTTTTTTGAAGATAATGAAAACAGTAGAATGTGCCCGGGTTGCAAAGATAACAAAAGAGTTTTTATAAATGGATTTAAAGTAACAAAGCAGAAACGACTAGTGTTGTCAAATTTAAATGAACTTTATGTAGCTTTCAAAAGTTCTCATCCTGAATGTAAAATTGGAAGGTCAAAATTTTGTGACCTCTGCCCTAAGTGGTGTATTTTGGCTGGATCCTCAGGGACACACTCTGTATGTGTTTGTTTCTATCATCAAAATGTCAAACTGATGATTGTGGGTGCAAAACTCAGTGATATTAACTACAAAGAATTACTAGATTTAATAGTATGTGACACTAACAGTTATGACTGCATGATAAGTTTGTGTAATAAATGCCCTGGCAAGGAAACCGTTATTGAATTGTTTCACGAATATGAGGAAATGCAAGACAGTATTACCTTCAAACAGTGGGTCACAACTGACAGGACAGAAATGGTAAAATAGTTAAATCTTGGGAAGTGTACTTAGAATATTAAATTGATAACTTACAAAAACTGTCACCATTATGTTTCTAAATTCCAAAGTAAGTTTTTTGAAGGACAAAAAAGCAAAACTTCACGAAACTGAATGCATAGTGCTAGCTGATTTTGTAGAAAATTTTACATTTGTGATTCAGGATGCAATAAAAAAGTACCACTGGGCCAATGACCATCCATTTATTCTCTACTTTAAAAATGAGAAAGATGAAGTTTGCAGATCTTCAATTTGCATTCTAAGCGACTCTTGGAGCACAACACTTTGGCTGTTCAATGGTTTCAAAAGTATATAATAAATTACATAAAAGTAAGTTTTCCCAAGATTGAGAAGCTGATGTACTTTTCAGATGGAAGTGGTAGTCAGTATAAGAACGAAAAGAATTTTTCAAATCTGTGCAACCACAAAGTAGACTTTTGGTTGGAGGCTGAATGGCACTTTCGTGCATCATGCCATGGTTAAAATGTATGTGATGAAGTAAGAGCTACAACAAAATGTGAAGTAAAGCTAGCCTACAAAGATCAACCACAGACCAAATTCTCGCAGTACAGGGGCCCTATTCTGTATCTTTCATATTGATCAGTGTATTAGATTAGTACCGAGAGGTTTTGGATTTCGGTCTGGCCCTGTCAGTCGGTGAGCTGTGGTTTATGTACACCTATAATTTGTTATTTTAAACATATTTAGCGGTTTTAGCTAAGTAGTTTTTGGTCAATATTCTCTCAAAATAAGTGTTATTTTGATGCAAATAAGAATTTAAACATCATTAAATATCGAGACATTGGCTTTGCTTACATATATTACACGAGTGTGAACTGACGTTACTAGTGCCTTTGTGAACTGTTTCCCACAAATGGGTTAGTTAGTAATTATTGAAACGTGTTTACAACTTTCAAGTAACAATGGAAAGCAATTATGTGAAGCCTGATATTGGAAACCTTCCAAACTATCGCGCATTTATGACTTACGCAGCACAGTTTGGCAACAAAGTCAGCCTACGTTCCCCTACACAATACTACAAGAATTGATAACCACATGCCTAATGTTAGGCGTGGCAAAGTGGTTAGCGCGCGTGAATGCGATACGAAAGGTCGCGGCTTCGCGCATGGCTGGATGCAAAAAAAATTTTCCTTCTTCATATTTGCAACACGTTCTGAGACATTGTTATTCGTGTAAGTTAAGATTTTTCTGCAAATTCGTTATTGCTTACATGTAAGAGCGCACTTCCTCAGTAATGATTTCGTGATTTCTGTGTGTTTAAAATATGAAATTGCTGTGTGCGAAAACAACTGACAGTGACCTTTATATTTTTTCTTGTCGGGAATAATTCACCATTTTTCCCGAATATGTAGCGATTTCAGAGTATGCAGTTATAGAGATCACAACTTAAATTACTGGGAATGTAACTAGCAGCAGTCATCTCCATAATCTTGCTTGTCACAAGTATTTATCTGCGATCGAATCCTCAACCACAGTAGACAGAGATGAAAGATCACTTCCGTAATATTTTTAGACTGTAGCACCATATACGAAACATTTTCATTCAGGAGTTGCATGTTGTAAACTTCGCTGAACTGCAGGAGCTCTCGAAAATGCGTTTTTAAGATCAGTTTTTTTTAATATCCAAATTGTTGACACATCATATAGGGAAGTGGGCTATTTAATCATTTGGATCTCTAAGTGTGTTATAACCACATTCTGTTTTTCTTCTTATTCTTTGAAACTCTCAGACTCAATTTCTCGTTTTACACACACACACACACACACACACACACACACACACACACACACACAATCCAAAACACGATGTCAGTGTGAATAAGGTGACATATTGCGGCATTTACGACAATCTGCAGAATACAGTCAAAATATGCTATCGTTATTATGCATCCATGGAAACTTGCGGTCAGAGAAACTGTAAAATTTTTTATGCATTTCAGCTGAGAATCATAGAGATGGATATAGTGCGCCTGATACTGTTGAGGAGGAGGCAAGGGCGATGAAGGCGGGTACATCAGCTCGATAGAATGTGGCGTCATGCGTTATGGCAACGTAAACCCAATTTTCGGAACTTGGATGAATAGCGCGCCTGTGTCATCTGCTAGCCGCTTTGTGTTCGTGGCGCTGCGCACGCTGCAATACGCATGCGTGGATCTGCGACCCCTTGCTTTTGATTGGTTTGCGCGATGCGAAGCGACAACAGCGCTTCAGTTCTGTAGACCTGAATGGTATTGCTACTGAAATGCATACTGAATAACACAGGGAATCTTAAGTCGAGCACTAGACCGTTCAGTACTATTGAGTACCGAAACGATATGCACTACGGGGGAAAGATACAGCATAGGCACCCATGACATGTTTGTCTTTTGCAAGGATAATATTAAAGGCATTACTTATTTTCTGAAAAAGAAAGTGGTTCTGCATATGAAAACAACACTTCAAACCAGATTTGAAACCTGTGTAGCAATAAAAGGAATAAGGCATTTCCACAAATTCCTTTGCATTGCAGAAAACTTTGTTCGATGCTGTGTAACGTCAGAAACTAAAATTTGAGGATCCTTGTGTCAGTAAAATTACATCTGTCATTAGCGCTGAATGACATAGTGTGTGTGTGTGTGTGTGTGTGTGTGTGTGTGTGTGTGTGTGTGTGTGTGAGATGGAAAGTGGTGGCTTGCAGAGGTAGAAAGAATAAGTTTGGAAAACAATTATGTTTTTGTGCATTTTTACCACCCTGCTGGCCTAAGAACATCATTCAAGAAATCTACTAGTGACAAAGTTTGGATATCTATGAAAAATGTTGTAAGGAAACTTTAAGTGCTTGAACTTGCCACAGTAACTGGGAAGTCTTATTCTATACAACAGAAGCTGACTGAAGAAATAAGTGTTCTTAACATTCACCACCAGGTTTAGCAATAGCCGCATCTCGAAGGATGTTAATTGAAAATACTTAAGTAAGTCAAAATAATACAAATGTTTATTTCAGTGGTTTCCACTTTTTGTGTATAATTCCGTATCTTACTTCAATAATAATTGATAATATCCCGCAAATGTCGCACATGAATAGGCAACAGCCATGAGACAGTGCAGAGTAATGTGAATTATCTCCTCATTTCCAAAAATTCATATCGTTGTTCAGTCAGATAACAGTGTTGAAATTTTTACAATACATTGCTATCATTTAGGTGTACAAACTGTGCAAAAATCATACTTTTATATTCAGTCCCACCTGAGAACTAACCACAAACTTTACAAAAAATGAAAATTTTCAAATTTCAAAAATTCATAAAAAATTAAAGAAACATTTGTAAGTGTTCTTGCTCAATATGAGGCTAGTAGTGTATGATATTTAATCATAGGAAAAAGACTTAGTTTTGGGCTTAAAAAGTGGATTTGGATACCAAACTTTGGAGGTCATTTTGGCTGATTTTTGAATTTAGAGTATTTTGTGTAATAGACATTGTTATAGAAGACACTTACCTAAAAACAATCGTGTTAATTGCAATGTTGTAACTTAACCCAGTGCGGAGATATTCATATTTTTGCTAACGTCTCTAAACTGAAACGTCGTCACGCACTTAAAAATGAACATGGCCGCAATTCAGTAAAGGTGAAAGGTAATTTTTTAAAAATTCATTTAAATTTCTCAATTATAGGGCAATAACATATAAAAATTAAAGTAATTAAAAATGGTCAGGCAACCAACTTAATTTTTATTGGATTGACCCCAGTCCTTTTTTGGTTTTTAATGACGTATTGCAGCCTCTGGCGCAATTTTGCTACCAATTGATGGTTTAGCCACTTCTACACAGTGGCTTCCAAGTTATCATTCTGATCGTCATATTTGGCCAGAACAGTGGGTAATGCTGCAGTGTAATGTCTGCCTCCTTCAGAGTAAAAGGCTTCCCACTGGCCGTCTAATAACATTGCCACTTCTGCTGCTTGAAAGATAGCTACATAATGCTGCAGAATTGTGTGTAACAATAATTTCCTGTCCATCCAAGGTCGTTTAAAAATGATTGTGCTCCTTTTAATTACCACACAATATGGTATGTGGGCATCACACCACATGCTACTTTGTTACTTCGCAATCCTTCTAACTCGGAAAGAGAACTGTGCTGGAACTTCCTGTTTCAATGTTCCTCCTACCTTGCTCTTCCGCAGGGAAATCCCTTTAGATTTTAACTTGAGCCTAAAGCCATGACTCGTTACAGCTTTAATAATGTTGTTGTTGTTGTCTTCAGTCCTGAGACTGGTTTGATGCAGCTCTCCATGCTACTCTATCCTGTGCAAGCTGCTTCATCTCCCAGTACCTACTGCAACCTACATCCTTCTGAATCTGCTTAGTGTACTCATCTCTCGGTCTCCCTCTACGATTTTTACCCTCCACGCTGCCCTCCAATGCTAAATTTGTGATCCCTTGATGCCTCAAAACATGTCCTACCAACCGATCCCTTCTTCTAGTCAAGTTGTGCCACAAACTTATCTTCTCCCCAATCCTATTCAATACTTCCTCATTAGTTACGTGATCTATCCACCTTATCTTCAGTATTCTTCTGTAGCACCACATTTCGAAAGCTTCTATTCTCTTCTTGTCCAAACTAGTTATTGTCCATGTTTCACTTCCATACTTGGCTACACTCCAAACAAATACTTTCAGAAACGACTTCCTGATACATAAATCTATATTCGATGTTAACAAATTTCTCTTCTTGAGAAACGCTTTCCTTGCCATTGCCAGTCTACATTTTATATCCTCTCTACTTCGACCATCATCAGTTATTTTACTTCCTAAATAGCAAAACTCCTTTACTACTTTAAGTGTCTCATTTCCTAATCTAATTCCCTCAGCATCACCCGATTTAATTTGACTACATTCCATTATCCTCGTTTTGCTTTTGTTAATATTCATCTTATATCCTCCTTTCAAGACACTGTCCATTCCGTTCAACTGCTCTTCCAAGTCCTTTGCCGTCTCTGACAGAATTACAATGTCATCGGCGAACCTCAAAGTTTTTACTTCGTCTCCATGAATTTTAATACCTACTCCAAATTTTTGTTTTGTTTCCTTTACTGCTTGCTCAATATACAGATTGAATAACATCGGGGAGAGGCTACAACCCTGTCTCACTCCTTTCCCAACCACTGCTGCCCTTTCATGCCCCTCGACTCTTATTACTGCCATCTGGTTTCTGTACAAATTATAAATAGCCTTTCGCTCCCTGTATTTTACCCCTGCCACCTTTAGAATTTGAAAAAGAGTATTCCAGTCAACATTGTCAAAAGCTTTCTCTAAGTCTACAAATGCTAGAAACGTAGGTTTGCCTTTTCTTAATCTTTCTTCTAAGATAAGTCGTAAGGTCAGTATTGCCTCACGTGTTCCAACATTTCGACGGAATCCAAACTGGTCTTCCCCAAGGTCTGCATCTACCAGTTTTTCCATTCGTCCGTAAAGAATTCGCTTTAGTATTTTGTAGCCGTGGCTTATTAAAGTGATAGTTCGGTAATTTTCACATCTGTCAGCACCTGCTTTCTTTGGGATTGGAATTATTATATTCTTCTTGAAGTCTGAGGGTATTTCGCCTGTCTCACACGTCTTGCTCACCAGCTGGTAGAGTTTTGTCATGACTGGCTCTCCCAAGGCCGTCAGTAGTTCTAATGGAATGTTGTCTACTCTGGGGGCCTTGTTTCAACTCAGGTCTTTCAGTGCTCTGTCAAACTCTTCACGCAGTATCGTATCTCCCATTTCGTCTTCATCTACATCCTCTTCTATTTCCATAATATTGTCCTCAAGTACACCGCCCTTGTATAAACCTTCTATATACTCCTTCCACCTTTCTGCCTTCCCTTCTTTGCTTAGAACTGGGCTGCCATCTGAGCTCTTGGTATTCATACACGTGGTTCTCTTCTTTAATAATGAAGGTTCAGAATACTTTCGAAACTAAGACCTGCTTAACAATATGTAAGAGATTAATACAAAAAACATTATTTACAGATATAAATTTAAAACAGAGTTGCAGATTATTGGTTGCGTACTTCGCAGGCTGGTGGCAGCACCTTTCTTTACCCTGCTGCTGTTAGATGGTGTGTGCGCCCTCAGCGCTCTATGGTCTCACTGCTTGCTTTATGCAGGTTTTTAACTGCCCTATGACTCATTGTATTTTGTAAGTTATGACAGAAAATAACTAAATAACTTCTATGAAATGAAACGGAACAATTCCTACTGTGTGACTTATACATGCGTCGTTACAAGGGCTTATGTTAATTGAGTTATAGGATGGTTTATTCCTGAAGAACTAAAGAAATGTGAGCAGATTCTGTTAAGTTGGACTGGTGTATTACTTAAAGTGTTAACATTTATGCTAGGTCTTTTATGTCTTTATTTAGATGATTAGCTTTTAGTAAGGGTAACAATTTGCAGAAAATTTAATTGTGAATTGTAATAACATTCTGTTCTTAGATTTTGTTAAAGAAGAATAAGCATACGCACTAACATAAGCCTCATTGTTCTTATTATAGGGTAGGCAGTTGTATCCAGTACATTATTTCTTTTGGCTTCTGCTTTACACGTTTCCCTCTACAGCAGTTTTGTCTTAAATTTTTATATGGAAGAATATTCTTTTCTGCGTGCTTTTGTGTTATAGTGATGCATTTTGTAGATATTTCGTGGATTGTACTACTAATAGCTGACAAATTATTCACCTTTTAGATTGGGGACCCAAAAGATGCCGTACGTAACAGTGTGAAAAGTCTTTTTAAACAACTGGAACGTATATACCCAGCATCTAAGTTGTTTGTTTACATAATGGATGGTCTGAAGTCAAAAAATGCCAGGCAACGGACAGGTGAGCAGATGATAGATTTCCACTATTGACTCCATCATTGTGTCTAGAGACGAAGACTGCTGACAGTATTTTGTATTTCAGAGTGTCTGGAGCTGCTGGGGTATTTGATCGAAGGATACGGTTTGTCTGTGTGTCAGCCATCACCAGTAGCAGCACTGAAAGAAATTGCCAAACAGATATCTGATAGAGATAATTCTGTAAGAAATGCAGCACTGAATTGTGTAGTCCAGGCATACTTTATTGAAGGGGATAAAGTGTACAAAATGGTAGGACAGGTAAGGACACATCTTTATCTTAGCTTATATCACATGAGTGTTGTTACAGTAATGGATTCAGTACGCATGTAGTGATTACCTGATTAGCCCTGAAATCTTCAGCTTTCTTCTGTATCATCAAATTTCAAAAGTATCTGTTCTCTTCTTGTTTGAACGGTGCGTCATCAAAGTTTCCCTTGCATAGAAGGCTATGCTCCACACAAATGCCTTTGGAAAAAGATTTCCTAACACCTAACTTCATATTAACCCTGTTGTGGCTATGGACACATGCATATGCGTGGCAGGTAGAGCACCCAGACAGCTATGGATGCACAAGTACACCCAGCACTTAGAATGGGCAGATGGCTAAGGGCATATATTTATACCTTTCAGATTGGAAGGCCTGACAACTGGACATGGGAACAGGTAAACATGCACAGTAGAAAGGTGACTCACTGTTGTCTGCATTTCAACATTCTTGCTAATGCCTTTGTTCACTATTCTTCTTTGTAATGTCGAAAAGTGCAGCAGCTTTCTCTTACTCCAAGTTCATTTCTGGTAAAGACTCTGTCAAATAGAGATAATTTTATTTCCTAACATACACAAGAGAAATGACACGAACACACACAATCTGAAAGGCATGTGTTATCCTATTGAACTGACATATCAGATATTATAAAAGATGTGGTATAACAAAATATTTGCAGTTTCTCGTCAACATTCTGGGCATCGTGGAACAGTAAAGACGTGCACAGCCAAATATTAAGGGCGTGCTCAACCAAATATTAACGACGCGCACAGCCAAGTATTTCTAATCTCAGCGTGTGTACGATCTGGGAAAAACCCGGGAATTTTTTAGAATTCCAGGAACTTTTCCTTGTTTTAGTTACTAGTTAAATTTTTGTGATTTTGACTGGTAAGAACCAATACTCTAACGAAGGATATTACTGTATCCCGCTTCTGCAGAATTATGCTGCAGCAGAAAACATAAATGAGAGAAAAAAAACGAAAATAAAACTTAAGTCGCAAAGGAAATGCGTCGTAAACAACAAAAAAAACACTGCTGATATAAACGTCTGCCAACCAAAGTGTGTCAAAGGCTTTCGGAAGAATATGCAATACTTCCTAACAACAAATTGCCTCTGATGAGCGTGACATGACAGCTGTTTACATTTGAGCAGTTGGGGGCGGGCACTTGTGCATGCGCATTTGAGTCGCCTATGAGTAGTATCTTCTCCTTCTGGCTACAGATGTGTGGCTGGGTGCCACTATCTAAATTGCTCCGGTTTGGAAATATCATAGATCCAGGGCTGATGCACAGAGCATTCAGAGTTGTAGTGGGGAGGTGGGTAGTCTCCATGTGAGTTGTGTTTACGTTTAGTGATTCTGCTGTTTCCCCTTAGTTCGTTGCTGTCACTAATGAAAACAAAACAGATTTCTTTGGCTGGGAGCTACCATATGAATTAAAATATGTTTGCATAATTACGGAAGACTAAAATATGTTGTTAGTTTCAGGTTTTATTTCCACCTTTCTGACAGTCAAGCATTAATCACCTTGCAGAACAATGAAGTTTGGCTTTCATTAATATTTTGCACTGAGGCAGTCAATTTATTTGAAATGAAGTGTTTAATTTCACACTGTTGGCTAGTTTCATCTGTTTGCTGCATTTCAAGTGCATGTTTTTCATCTTCTAGCTCGTGTGGCAATATTCCGTAATAAAGAACCAAACATGAGATAATACAGTACCGGTACTCAAAGAAAATTTACGTCAGGATTTGGGCATACAATTGTGCACTTTAAGACGAATTATGAATTTTAGTATATTTCAAGAAATTGATGCTCCTGGGGTGTCCTTGATGTCTTGTTTCTTTCATGACATAATGCAAGATCTTTTAATATTTTACACCTACGAACATACGGACTTCCTGTGTCATCGTAACTGCGCAGGCGCAGTAACACCTGTTACCTGGCGCTCTCTGGCAACTGCCGAAACTAACCAATTTCTAACAGGTCACGGGAAAATATAGCAAATGGTGGTTTGAAAAGTGTTCATTTCAAAGTAAATTTTCTTTTACGCAAGATGAACTGTGTGTGAGAATGTAAGAAGAATTTCTTAAATCACAGAGCGTTTGATTCTCATTTAAAAATCAACTCTTTGAGGACGACCATCTAGAAGAATTTCGAGCCCAGAAGATCACACATTTACGTCTTTAATAAAAATTTTACTGGCACATGTGTGTGATGTATCTTAAAGTGTAACAAACGCAAAATGATCAGCATTATATGTGGAAGCTCACCTTCTCTTGCAGCTTATTAATCTTGGAGACCAATATTACTTGTGAAAGCTTTGTTCTTCTTGTAGCAAAACTATGTATACAGGGCTATTACAAATGATTGAAGCGATTTCGTAAATTCACTGTACCTCCATTCATTGACATATGGTCACGACACACTACAGATACGTAGAAAAACTCAAAAAGTTTTGTTCGGCTGAAGCCGCACTTCAGGTTTCTGCCGCCAGAGCGCTCGAGAGCGCAGTAAGACAAAATGGCGACAGGAGCTGAGAAAGTGTGTCATGCTAGAAATGCACTCACATCAGTCAGCCATAACAGTGCAACGACACTTCAGGACGAAGTTCAACAAAGATCCACCAACTGCTTACTTCATTCGGTGATGGTAAGCACAGTTTAAAGCTTCTGGATGCCTCTGTAAGGGGAAATCAACGGGTCGGCCTGCAGTGAGCGAAGAAACGGTTGAACACGTGCGGGCAAGTTTCACGCGTGCCCGCGGAAGTCGACGAATAAAGCAAGCAGGGAGCTAAACGTACCACAGCCGACGGTTTGGAAAATCTTGTAGAAAAGGCTAAAGCAGAAGCCTTACTGTTTACAATTGCTACAAGCCCTGACGCCTGATGACAGTCACACTTTGAATTTTCGGCGCGGTTGCAACAGCTCATGGAAGAGGATGCGTTCAGTGTGAAACTTGTTTTCAAGTGATGGAGCAACATTTTTTCTTAATGGTGAAGTCAACAGACACAGTGTGCGAATCTGGGCGGTAGAGAATTCTCACGCATTCGTGCAGAAAATTCGCAGTTCACCAAAAGTTAGTGTTTTGTGCAATCTCACAGTTTTAAGTTGACGGCCCCTTTTTCTTCTGCGAAAAAATCGTTACACGACACATGTATCTGGACATGCTGGAAAATTTTCTCATACCTCAACTGGAGACAGACAGCGCAGACTTCATCTTTCAACAAGATGGTGCTCCCCCGCACTTCCATCATGATGTTCAGCATTTCTTAAACAGGAGATTGGAAAACCGATGGATTGGTCATGGTGGAGATCATGATCACCAATTCATGTTATGGCCTCCACGCTCTCCCGACTTAACCCCATGCGATTTTTTTCTGTGGGGTTATGTGAACGATTCAGTGTTTAAACCTCCTCTACCAATAAACGTGCCAGAACTGCGAGCTCGCATCAAAGATGCTTTCGAACTCATTGATGGGCATGTGCTGCGCCGAGTGTGGGAGGTACTTGATTATCGGCTTTATGTCTGCCGAATCACTAAAGGGGCACATATTGAACATTTGTGAATGCCTAAAAAAACTTTGAGTTTTTGTATGTGTGTGCAAAGCATTGTGAAAATATCTCAAATAATAAAGTTATTGTAGAGCTGTGAAATTGCTTCAATCATTTGTAATAACCCTGTATTAATTTAAACCATTAACTTTTCTTTTTGTGTGTTTGTGCTACTTAAGAGTGATCTTGCTGTTGGTTGACTATACTATGCTGTCATCAGCTGCAGACATCACGTGACATGAGCTATGACTGGCTCACAAAAGCACGTCACACTCTAGATTTCATTGCTTCAGAAAGTAACATGCAGTTTTTGGTGGAATTCGAATGAAGAAATGCAGCATACCTGTTGCTGCACATCAAAGATCTTTCCGAAATGTGTTTTGTTTCCCCTGGGTTTTGTTTTCTACAGTGCCGGCAAATTCTACTTCTGTGTAGAAAACCATAAACATTCTAAGGATTGATAAGTTCTACAGTGCTGAGGAAAAGTATACTGTCATTTAACATGGAAAAGTTTATTTTCAACCAGGAAATCTGGGAAAAATCGGGGAATTTTTTTCCTTGTCCACATATACGCCCTGAATCTGATTTCCCAATTACAAAGTACACATCATACAAACATACGCAATATGAAAGGATATGGTTTCCTGCACAACACATGTAACAGTTTTTGGAAAAGGTGAGCAGTGCGGCAAAACGTGCAGCTTCTCAGCAACATTCGCTGCCACGTAGAGCAGAAGAGATTTGGGTGTCTTTGCTAGGAACTGGTTACTTTATATCTTGAAACATATTGGTCCTATATTAATGAGAATTTATTAGGTTACATGCATGTATTTTGTTAATGCAAATCTCAAGCTACAAAATTTTCGAGTCACGATAGAAAAGTTCTTATCATTTTTCTAAAGTAACGGTCTGTCCGTGCAAGTTAAACTTGTAAGAGGAAGCTTGGGTTAATTTTGAATTTCTCTTCCGTCGTTATCAAAAACTGCAACCACTGTGACTACGTGTGTGGGTGATTTTATAAAGAATATTATTGAACAGTAATTCTGTGTGCACTGTAATGTCAGTTTAGCTGACACTGGTTATAACGTAAGCAGTCATAGGGCGGACTCAGCCACCTGCCTATGAGGCACACTCAATACCTTCACCCCCCTTCAGCCAGTCAGCTAGGCTGTATGCTTGGCCCTGTCAGGTGCAACAGAGTTAAGTGATAACCCCCTTGTTTCCTCCTCCTCCTCCTCCTCCTCCTCCTCCTCCTCCACCACCACAACCACCACCAGAGACTCCCTTCTTCCTAGTGCCAGTTCGAACTTTATATCATCTTTGTGTCTGTCATTCAATTACTTTGCAGCCTTACAGCAAAATAAGTCTGTCACTTTCAGTTCCTCATTTCTTAACCTAAGCCGCTTGGCATTGTCTGATTTTTTTAATTTAAAAAAAAAAAAATCCCCCTCATTCATCTAAACTCTATTGCTCTCGTTTTGATTTTGTTGTTGTTCAATTTATAACCTCTTACAAATAAACTGTCCTTCATATTCACCTTAAGTTCTGCATTCTTTGTCATCTCCGACACAGTCAAATTGTAATTACAATGAAATCCAGACCATTAGCTGCTTACAGGTGTTTAATATCAACGGGGACAGTTGAAAATGTGTGACCCGACTGGGACTCGAATCCAGGATCTCCTTCTTACATGGCAGACACTATCCGACTGAGGTATCAAGGTCTCAGACGATAGTGCAAGGTATCAAGGTCTCAGACGATAGTGCAGCTGCAGGGACTTACTTCTGGCACGCTCCCTGTGAGACCCACACTTCCAACTTACTGTCCACACACTTTTGGTGCTAATGGTCAGGATTTCATTGTAATTTCATTCTTCAAGAGCAGCAAGATCACCAATGGTATCTGTTCTTTCGGACATCAGGATTTCATTGTAATTTCATTCTTAAAGAGCAGCAAGATCACCAATGGTATCTGTTCTTTCGGACATGTCCGAAAGAACGGGTACCATCTTCATATTTTTACAGTCAAAATGTCGTTCAAAAACCAAACTGTTAAAGTCTTCTCCCTGAAATTTAATTTCCTTTTCAGATTTCTTCTTGGCACTTTTTTTACAACCCCCCCCCCCCCCTTCCTCAATGGTCATAATTAATAATATGGGACATAACCATTCTCTCTGTCCCTCCTTGACCATTGCATGCTGGTAGTGTGTAACAGTACACTATATGAAAGGTAGCTTTCTTGTTATCCCATGAGAGTTAAGTCAGGATGTTTAATCTACATGTCATAGTGTTCAAAGGAATATGTGATTTGTTGTACAAAGTTAGCAATTTGAGCCAGCTGTAGAATTCTTATTTTGTTGGTATTTCGGCAGATCTGTGACAAGGACCTGTCTCTCCTAGAGGAAAGAATAAAGCGTGCTGCCAAGAACAGGCCGCCGTCCGCGACGAGGCAGTCACCACCTAGTGGCCGGCCGTCAAGCCAGCCGCAGTTGCCAGCACGGCAGGCCCAGGTGCAGAAGGTGACGCGGCAGGGGAGCGAAGGCAGCATCCAGAGGGAGACGGTGGCTACGCCAACACCAACACATCAGGAGGTGGAAGTCCCTCCAGCAGAGCCTCAACCCAGGTACTATTGCCACAGACTCAAGAGTCTATTGTATTCAGCCGCAACTGCGGGACTCTTATAAGTATTGACATAGTGAATGTTTGAAGCTGTGTCATGCGTGAGCAGTCTAGTGGTGAACACAAGTTTACTGAATAAAGGTACATTTCACTGTGTGGTATGATGTACTGAAGGTGATGCTTGTTTGTGGCTTCTTAAGAGGAATATACAGAATAAAAAATGACAAACAGCTGATGATACCAGTTGTAACATCCAATAGCCACCTCATATTTAAACTCTTTTTCAACAAGCGTCACGTTCAGGCTATTGTATTGTACTATGAAATGTGCCTGTATTTCGATAATGTTGTGTTCGTTATTGTCAGTATTGTTCTGAAACTATCACCGAAATTGATAATTCTGTTAGTTGCAATGACTTTTGGAACTGATAATGTGATCTTTTCGTAATACTTAACGGTAATGGCAAAATAAAAACAAATCAATTAAATATGTAGCAAAATTATTCTAAGCATGTTCTATGGAATGCATGACATTTATATCAGTAAAGCAGAAATTTCACTTTCATAGGCAAACTCCTCCGAAGCAACAGCGACCTGTCTCTGGGCGTTTTGGTCTGGACCCAGAGCTCTTAGCAAAGATAGAAGGAAAGGGTGTCAGCTTGAGTGCACCCAAGCTGAATGAGTTTGACTTGAAGGACATCTTGGATGATGGGACACCTATCGACATGCCAAAACCTGGATATCAGAACTCAGGGTAACAAGTTAAACGTTTTCTGTTCATTTATGGTGGTGACTTTTTTAAATCACTAGTTAATTTTCATTATATTAAGAAATTCCTTAAATGAGGTTTGGCTTAGTTACGGTCTTCAGGTAGGGATGTGGCTCGATTACACCAAAGGAGTGACCCAGAATTGGAAATGAAATTTTCTCTAAGACTAACCTTTTCTCTGTAATTGCTGATGTTACTGGGTCTGTCTTTCCCAACTTATGCCCAAAATCTTCTCTCATATCCTGCATTCACTTTTGTAATAATTAAAACCTGCTGTTTTGTTATTTATTTATTTTCGTATTGACTGCATTTTAGACATCTATCCTTCTAGTATTTCAAGAAATTCAGAAAGACTGTGTTCTTACAATGTTCCTTTTCAGGAGTCCTGTTTCATACCAACCAGTGAAGCAGAGACTGCCAGCATCTTACGCGCAGGCGTCACGCCCCGAGGAAGTGATAGAGATGGGTATCTCCAACGTGACGAACCCTGACATAAACGTGGCGTGGCAGGCTTGCGTGCAACTTGAGCTGGTCGTGCAGACAGAGAACGTGAGCTTCCTTCGAGGCAAGGAAGACCACCTGGTGCTGGCCTGTGTGATGCAGCTGCGCCTGCTTAACTCTAGCTCCCCCCACTCTACGCCGGGCGACCTGCTCGCCCGGGGCTACCGCAACCTCTTCCTGCTGCTCATGTCAGTAAGTATCTAGGGCATAGCATAGGTGTGAGTACTCTCTCTCTCTACTGGAGATGATGAAGTTCAGAAACCTTTGAAATATAAACACCATCTAGTTAACAAGTTTTAAATTTTCTCCGAGTTCCTTTCTTTAATAAGGTCTGTGATCTCTAGCTATTATGTTACTTGTATCTAATCTCAATTATTTCTGGTTTGACTAGTGTAATGTCTCTGCTCACTCTATTTTCTAAATTCTCTTTTGTAAACTCATTCAGAATTTGCAATGTAGTGTACCTGATGAAACCACCCCCTAATGAATTACAGGATTTAGTTACATCACTAATTATTCTAATTGATGCCCAGCAGAAATTGACCTGCTGTGCATACCCAAACTCTTGATTCTCAACTGCAGATGTGAGTGGATCAACACATGTTAGATGACTTTCAGAGTAAGAGATGTCTTAATTGAGCAATATGTTTGAAGAAGTATATTCAGTGTTCTTATACTTGTGAGTCATAATATCTCGACGTTTTTGTCGTTAAGCTATTTCATTGAAACACAGTAAATTGTCATTGGTCTCCACTTAAAGTGCATTATGATTTAGTGAAAACTTGCATTGCAAATATCTTATCCAATTACAGGTTGTTTGTAATATATTGTGATAAGACAGCAAAAATCTGTTTGTAGTTGCTTACTTGTTCAGTACAATCACAGATAATGGCTGTATCAGGCAGCTTAATTCACTAGCTTGAAATAAAATAAGGAATGTACAGTGAAACCCTACTATTACACTTTTCAAGGGACTTAAAAAAAATAGTGGAAGATCATGTTTTAAGCTGTAAAAGTGTAGGATACCCTTACTTTTTCACAATTTATGTATATGTACATAATAGGCATCAAAATATTTATCAGGGACTTGTTTATTCTATAATGAAGGTTTATTATATAGTAAAAAAATCCTGATTATAACTGGAACTGATAACTGTCTGGGAAGTAGAAACATTTGACTCAATTTCATACATCATAATTGAAGTTTGTGGAAAGCATGCAGCATGTATTATCTCGTGTTTAGCATGACGCCTTTTAAGAATTTTCGTGTGGTATTTGTGTATGTGTTGTTCTGTATCTTTTTGTGTTGTAGTCTTCTTTTTGTGTTGTAGTCTTCTTTTTGTGTTGTAGTCTTCTTTTTGTGTTGTAGTCTTCTTTTTGTGTTGTAGTCTTCTTTTTGTGTTGTAGTCTTCTTTTTGTGTTGTAGTCTTCTTTTTGTGTTGTAGTCTTCTTTTTGTGTTGTAGTCTTCTTTTTGTGTTGTAGTCTTCTTTTTGTGTTGTAGTCTTCTTTTTGTGTTGTAGTCTTCTTTTTGTGTTGTAGTCTTCTTTTTGTGTTGTAGTCTTCTTTTTGTGTTGTAGTCTTCTTTTTGTGTTGTAGTCTTCTTTTTGTGTTGTAGTCTTCTTTTTGTGTTGTAGTCTTCTTTTTGTGTTGTAGTCTTCTTTTTGTGTTGTAGTCTTCTTTTTGTGTTGTAGTCTTCTTTTTGTGTTGTAGTCTTCTTTTTGTGTTGTAGTCTTCTTTTTGTGTTGTAGTCTTCTTTTTGTGTTGTAGTCTTCTTTTTGTGTTGTAGTCTTCTTTTTGTGTTGTAGTCTTCTTTTTGTGTTGTAGTCTTCTTTTTGTGTTGTAGTCTTCTTTTTGTGTTGTAGTCTTCTTTTTGTGTTGTAGTCTTCTTTTTGTGTTGTAGTCTTCTTTTTGTGTTGTAGTCTTCTTTTTGTGTTGTAGTCTTCTTTTTGTGTTGTAGTCTTCTTTTTGTGTTGTAGTCTTCTTTTTGTGTTGTAGTCTTCTTTTTGTGTTGTAGTCTTCTTTTTGTGTTGTAGTCTTCTTTTTGTGTTGTAGTCTTCTTTTTGTGTTGTAGTCTTCTTTTTGTGTTGTAGTCTTCTTTTTGTGTTGTAGTCTTCTTTTTGTGTTGTAGTCTTCTTTTTGTGTTGTAGTCTTCTTTTTGTGTTGTAGTCTTCTTTTTGTGTTGTAGTCTTCTTTTTGTGTTGTAGTCTTCTTTTTGTGTTGTAGTCTTCTCTGTGTGTTGTAGTCTTCTCTGTGTGTTGTAGTCTTCTCTGTGTGTTGTAGTCTTCTCTGTGTGTTGTAGTCTTCTCTGTGTGTTGTAGTCTTCTCTGTGTGTTGTAGTCTTCTCTGTGTGTTGTAGTCTTCTCTGTGTGTTGTAGTCTTCTCTGTGTGTTGTAGTCTTCTCTGTGTGTTGATCAGGTACTGTGCCTCCTCAGTTAAGTAGAAAACCACACACACCCGAACTACCACTCACATTGTTTGTGTAACATCACAAAAATACACGTGTAAATGGTGTAAATATTGCTCTTGACGATGATGATAAATTCTGAAACACATTTTGCTCAACATGAATAGATACGTAATTGGCACTGTTTAAACCAAAAACATTTGAGCAACAGGCAGTGAGTGAAGTTGTCAGCCAGCGCTACAAGCGACCGAATGACAAACATACAAAATATGGTTTGACAAAGGTGCCACGATGATCACAACAATCGTGAACCTGCACATATGCAATAGACAGTTTAGATATCGTTGTGATTGGTCATGATATCTTCATCCAAAGAAACCTAGCTACTCCCATTACACACCACACTGAGTGCAACTACACAGTGCAGGAGATAGGACATGAATTGTTCCAATATTTAGACATTTACCGGTTCAAATCAGCTGAGTAGAGCACCCTAGTACCAAGAAACATTAACGACATAATGTTTGTAAACACTACTTGATGGCCAACATCATGCCAGTGTCATTTTAATTCAGTTTTTTCTCCACAATTATTTGTTTCATAAAGTGTAAATTGTGGGAAAATTATAAATATGTTGACACAAAATAAAGTGCAAATTAACATTCTGGACTTAGGAAATGTGATTGGGAAATGTTAATTC
Organism: Schistocerca gregaria; assembly: GCF_023897955.1. Lineage (NCBI taxonomy): Eukaryota > Metazoa > Arthropoda > Insecta > Orthoptera > Acrididae > Schistocerca > Schistocerca gregaria. The sequence goes on from NC_064926.1 coordinate 545,806,390, forward strand.
TGGTAATGTAAAAGTGGGGTTAATACTGTATATATGTGTATGTTTGATTATATGTGGACTATCCCTAGCAAAGTTGCATTGAATTTACCACTAGTTGCACACTTCAGCTCAAATAGTTATTCTTTACAGTTACCCAATAGGGTATTGTGGGAACATCACTTCATTTCCCAAGGTTCCCATTAAACTTCAGTGAAACATTCTGTTGCAGTTTCATATGGGTTGTGCAGTAAAGATCCACTTGCACATCTCAGAATTTGGATGTTTACTGCCAACTCTCTTTAAGGACTCCAAAAATTGGATTATTACTTGCAGATTAGTTGTATTGTTGTCTTGCATGCCACTCCCCATATAAACGCAGTCCACATCCATAGATTCCTTTCAGGAAATATTGTCTGTTCAGCTTATCTGTTGTTGACCTTCTGTTTGTGCCACTCTATATTGCTTCTTAGCATTACCCCTAAATATTTACGGCATCCTGTTATTTGCCACTAACCTTATAATCTCATAACACTTTTTGTTGGCTTCAAATGTTGAGAAATTCAAGTTAGAGAGAGCTGCTATTCATTGAATAAAGTGTAAATTTTTTATATTCTTCATGGGCCACTCCATGCAAATTCATCGAATGTTTTAAAACATTCCCATGTGACGATCTTGGATTTTGCTGAAATTTTGTGTGAACTACTGCACATGATCCCAGTAAATATTGGTAAAGTTACACTTGCGCCATTGCAATACATAGAGATATAGGTATTTGTTTGACTCCATAACAGAGCTGTCAGCAATGTGTCCCTGAGTTTTCAGGCATAATTTCACTTTCAGTAGCCCAACTTTTTGTGTTCTTAATTAAAATAAGTTTTTTATGAGCACTAATTGAAATAAGTTTTTATGAGCAATGGCCTTATGGATAATTTGAAGCAACTTCCTGTAATCCATCTTGTGTAAATGGAAGAAAGGGACTGTGGCTGGTCAGTGACTTCAGAAAGCATAAGTCCAGCAACCATAAATTTATGGAATAATTTTATTGTGCTGCCAGCTTGGGTGCCTTATTGGCACCATCTTCACACCCCTATACAGAAAGAGATGAGCTAACCACTCTTTTGTGCTTACACTACAGGAACTTGTCACAATGTTTTTCTTAGATAGCGTCACAACAGAAGTGCACACATCTAATGACAACTGTCTCATTAAGGGCACAGTTGATGAGATGTGTAAAAATTATACAATTTTGTTTAGCTCAGTTTTACGAAATAAGTTTCTGCAAACTCTTTAAAACCCATTTTCTAAACCACCTAGAAACTAGTACTATTTAGACATTCAGGCCGAAAGACATACACACAAAAATAGTCAAGCAACAATCCACCCATTTGTTGTTTACTTTCACCAGTATCAGAAAGTAGGATCTGCCAGTTTCTGTATTGTCAGTGATTGTCTGTGACATGATGCAATTACTGTGTGTAATTTTTATTGAGATGCTACGGTCGCAGGTTCGAATCCTGCCTCGGGCATGGATGTGTGTGATGTCCTTAGGTTGGTTAGGTTTAACTAGTTCTGAGGACTGATGACCACAGATGTTAAGTCCCATAGTGCTCAGAGCCATTTTTTTTTTTAGATGCTGATCAAGTATGTAAAACGAGTTTGCTCAAATATCCCACGTATGTTACTTCAGTGGTAGCACCAGTGTTAAATACAAAAAATTTCAAAAAAAAAAAAATATTCTCAATTTGTGGTGTCAGAGGCAGGGCTGGCCGCAGGCAGGAGGAGAAGAGAAGTAGCAGGAAATAGTGATTTTTACATCTTCTGTTCTGTCACTAAAAAATTATTTTTATTACAAATAAGGCAAAACTGTATATACTGTTCAAGTAAATGGTTTCAGTTTCAGCACAGAAATATTGAGAACAAATTCACAATCTTGATCAAGCAATCATAAATTTGCTTGGAAACTTACACTTTTGCATCCTTTAGCTGTACGTCATAGCTTGTGCTTAATGGCCATAGTTATTGTTGTTATTATTATTTATTATTATTATTTTGAAATTGACATTATGACAAATCGTTCACAAGATAAGAATCACCTTTGTCATTGTCCAGAATCATAAAAACATTCATTGACACACTCATCTGGATCTTCATAGGAACATCTGAAAAATCATAGTCACCAACCTCTGAAAGTATTTAAGATTCATTCATTTCCTTCTATTTCCTAAATATAATCATCTGTAAGAGCAGAAAGAACTTGGAAGAAGTAGTAACTATTTGAAACGCCAGAATACAATAGAATGCTAAGTGAGGGCAGTATAGTTACAGACATTGAGTACAGCTTTAAACACCCAGTGACTGAAGTACAGCAGATAGCATATACAGACTGTGTAGAAAACAATTGTTATCTTGAGATATGTTGGCTTGTCAAAACATAAGTAAATGGAAGTCACTCAATTAGTGATGGTGGACAGATGATGCAGCTACTGGCACTGGGCCACAACCCATTGACAAAGGTAATAAATTGATTCTTCTCCATCAAAAAACTGAAAGGTTGAGGAAACTGCTACTGCCAAGAAGAAATGAACAGACCCCCTGGGGGCTCAAGGTCCTTTTGGGCTGCATTTTGTTCACCGTGCCCCTCCCTCTCCAACCTCACTTCTTCCCTGCTACTCTCTCCTTCCCCTCTCGCGGTGTTGATTTATTATTGACCTGGTTATCCACCTTGTGCTTTGTATACCTCACGGTTTTGTTCCTATTGCCTGTTTCTTTTAATTCTTTTCGGTGTTTTGGTCCCTCTTGAGGTTTGACCTTCACTTCTATATTTTCTGTCTTCACTGTGAGCCATTTGAGAAAGAGCTGCCCCCCTAGCATCTACAGCATGGATCCCCCTCTACTCCCATTCCCTCTTCCTTTGTCACCATAGGCCTCCACCTCCCCACTAAGTCACCAGCATGTGTAACCAGTTTGTGTTACATATCTATCTGGCAGAGTTCCCTGACACCACAGGGATCACACTACTGATACATTAGCTGTTGCCTCCCCTTGTACGCCAAGCAGGGGTGCTTGTCATACTGCAGCATTAGAACTCCAGCAACAGTTGCCGTGCCAGATGGCCCTTGCTCTGGCTGGGTGGCACCCATGGAGACAGACCCTAATCAGAATGGGTGTGTCTATGGGTAGAGCCCGTGATAGTAGTAGGTGGTATCACGGTGGATGCTTGGCAAATGAAGCGTATAAAACTGCAAAAATCTAGCTGTTCTCAAACAGCCGTCTCTTAGAATGGTAAAGGGTCATTGAACGCTGCTTTGTATGACATTGCAGCTTTTCCTTCCCTGGCTACACCCTGGGAGGAGGCAGGTTCGCAGTCTTGGTATGAAACACTTTCCCTGCTACCTGGTGTGTACTAAGACAGACGTTGACACATTCACTGCCACAGAGCTGTTGTGTTCAAGGAGAATATCAAGAACAAGTTTGACAAAATGGAGTCATCAGAAAGGCTGAAGTAGTTGCCCCAAATTAGACACCTGAAGACTACGTGCCTGCGGAAGCTTAATGCTCTCCACCTCCTGGCCCACACATCTTGAGGTGCAGACCGTGCTACACTTCTCCATCTTAACCGTGTTCTGGTCTTGTCCAGACTACATTATGGTAATAAGGTTTATGGCTCAGTGGCTCCTTTCACCCTGAAACTACTTGACCCTGTTGTACATTATGGGGTGTGTCAGGCTATCGGTGTCTTTCCTACTAGTCCTGTTGACAGTCTCCTCACAGAAGCAGGCACTCTCCCTGCACAAATACAACGGAGCCAACACCTGGTTTCTTAAGTAATCAGCATTTGACAGTTCCCTAACCATCCTGTGTACCCTGTCCACTTTACAAATGAGGAATGTCTCGCCCTTGCCATACCTTCACTCGGTTGGGATTGCTGGTGGGAATGCATTTCACTTCCCCCTGTCAAATTCTCTATCTCCACTCATGGGAATGTGTCCTCTGTATTTCTTCCTACATACCCCATCCCCTTCATTCCACCTTGGATGGTGTCTCCAAGTATTAGGAACGACCTATTCCAGGGTCCTAAGGTCTCTGCCACCCCTGTGGTCTTCTGGCATCTTGTACATTCCATCCTTGCAAAATTTCCAGGGTACTACCATCTTCTACACTGATGAATCTTAAACAATGGAGGTGGTGGGATACACTTTTACTTCTCCTACTGGCATGGAACACATGATCATATAATGCTACTAGCCATTATCACAGCATTCCATTTTGTTAATCAGGCCTCCCTCCACAGTGTTTTAATATGTACCGACTCGATGAGCAACCTGCAGACTATAGTCCGATGCTACACTCGTCACCCATTGGTGTGCTATTCATGACCTCCTTCTGCCCTTGGCCGTGCAGCCTGCTCAGTTATCTTACTCCAGGTACCAAGTCATGTGGGCGTCCCAGGAAATTAATTGGCTAGCTGTTTGGCTAGAGGTGCAAATACTTACACCCACCTCAGCCAATTCCTTTTCATGGTTCCAGGTGCAAATATGCGGATTCAAATCGCATCTCTCTTTGCCTTTGCCTGAAAGTGGAGTGACATCTGGTCCACTGCTGCTCTCAGTAATGACCTCCACACAGTCGAGGAGACTATTGCAGTTTGGCGTCAATTGTCTGTTGTCTTCTACAGTCTACAGATTGGTCATGCTAGGCTCTCCCATTGTTTCCTCTTGCATAATGAGCCACCCCACAATGTGGTTGTGGAGCCCAACTGACAGTATCCCATATATTTTGTGGAATATCCCCTTCTTTTGGCCCTTTGTGCCGAGTATAGCCTTCCAGATTCCTTGTCTTTAATATTCGTGGATGATTCATGGATGGTTGAATTGGTCCTCAGTTTCCTTTGTAAGAGGTTTTTATTTTCAGTTATAAGGTTTTGCTCTCGTCCTGGAGCAGGGGTGGTGTGATTGTGGTTGGGACCTCTCTTCATGTTTTCTGAGTCTGGGACCCATGACCACGCCCCATTCAAAGATCGCTGTTTTATCCATCTGTTTTTCCAGTTCTTAGATTTGGCCTACTCTTTTATGTCTCTGTTGTGTTGTGTTGTGTAGCTTCCTCACTTTATAATTTGACCCATGTGAATAGATCTGGCCACTTTTAACAGGTGCCTCTATTTTCCCCACGTAACTTTTGAATCGCGGAGTGACGACCTCGCTGTTTAGCCCTGTAACCCCCTCCTCAATCAGTCAATTAATAAATCAAATGAACAGACATGTTTCAGCTGTATTTTAACCTCCTGACTGACTGTCCCAGGAACTCAGGTTAAACTGTTTTGCTGAGAAATGTTATTCAGATATAACTTCGGTTTCCAGATTTTGTGTGTCCGTGCACCATCATCCCCAATCGTAAACATTGTAGATTTTTTTGACTACCGCTTGTTAACACCAGCACCTGGATTGCAATAATTTTATTTCCTTATCACAAGTTAGCATTTTTTGTAGTTGCACTTTCTTTTTACTTTGTGTTGCTACTGGCTTGAGCTCGTGGAGTTTTTGCAGCATTACTGTGTTGTTTTGTAGCATTTTGTTGCAGTATTACATCTACTTGCAACCTTTCAAAATGATTAGTGATTATCCAGTGAGGAAGAACAGTAGGAAGGCACCAGTGTTTCAGAATCTTAGTGATAACTCTTTCAAAATTTTGTCAAGTGAGGAAGATATCGATATAGATTGGTATCAGATGAGTGTGTGACATGTTGCTGATCAGAATGCTGATTTTTTGCTACCAAGATTTCCTTTTACTGCTAATCCCGGCTGCATGATTCCTTTTACCAATGATGAACTTGAAATATTTGATCACTTTTTTGATAGGGATTTGTTGCAAATAATACAGTTGGAAAAAGCTAAATCTATCAACCAATGTGTTTCAACCACCGGATGTAATGTTTTTGCCGCCATCATATGAAGAACTTTGAATTTCCCTTTGCTCTAACAATTTTGCAAAATGTTGTACGGTACATGGCAGCAAGCATATTGGCTCCGTTTTTGAGTGACTTAATGTCCTACAAGAAGTTTTGCCAAATCAAGAAGTATCTTCATTTTTTCTGATTAAGAAGACACTGCAAAAACCCAAATCCCAAGTTGAACAAAATTTGGCCAGTTTACCAGTACCTTGAAAATAAATTCAAAACTTGGTTCCTGAAGGGGTAATTACAGTGGATGGAAGTCTACTTTTTTTTACAGAGGCAAACCAGGTTGGGAACAGTATGTCCTAATGAAAAGGGCAAGGTTTGGTATAAAATGCTATGTGCTGTGTGAATCATGTAGCGGATTTACACGGGGAAAGGAAAAATGCTGAATGCAGATCCTATGAATTTTCCGATGTCATTCCACATTCTTTTGACACTTGCAAAACCACTCCTGAAACAAGGTTACTGTCTAACTACAGATAGCTTTTACACATCCCCACAGTTGGCAAATTTTGAAGTCCATTGATAGTTGTGGAACAGTAAAAACAACCTGGAAAGAGATGCCACAATGCCTCCAAAACAAAAGATTATGAAAGGGGGAAATTGAAGATGAAAGATAAGGAAAAGTTGTAGCATTGCATTGGAAAGACAAGAAAGATGGGTTACTTATTTCAACTATCCACAGTATGGATATGGTGGATACTGAAAAAAGGTCAGAGAAAATAATGGAGACAAAGCTTGTACTTGTTTACGACACAGTAGAATGAGTGGATCGGGGCGATCAGAGAATGGTATTGTACAAAATACCCAGAAAGCAAGCAAGAAGTACTACAAGAAAATCTTTGTCTGTTTGCTGGAAATTTGTGTAAGCAATGCTTTTATTTTGTATGCCAAATCTGGAGGGGAAAAGGACTCCTTGGAATTTCTGTTGATCCTCTTGGAAAAGATAGTTGGAAAATACAAAGCGAGCACAATTTGTCATAAGCCAGGCCGACCAGGATGGAGACCCCACCCTCTTCGGTTGACAGAAAGGTATTTCCCAGGTTTCATTGAGCCAACAGAGGAGAAGAGCAAACTGACAAGAATGTGGACAGTTTGCTCCAAGAAGCAGGATGCACATGGAAAGTGTGACCGGAGAGAAACAAGGTACCACTGCCCCCTAGAGCCAGGTCCCCAGGGGGCGTCACACCGTGCTGCAGAATCTATCATACAAAACAGATTGCTAATACCATTCTAGTGTGATTTTCATATGTATATATCTACCACCTGATTTATCCTTTTTTTTTTAAATTAAAAATTTCATCTTGCAATAAACACTGTGTTGTGATGAATATTTGTGATGAGCATGAGTTACCTCGAGATAATACCTCTTATCCACTATATCTCCTTAGATTTCCAAGTTAAACATATGAATGAGTTGATAAAGGAATAGATTTTCAAAAGAGCATAAAATTATATAGAAGAAATATAGGTACGGTTTTGAAAGTTTTGTGGCAGGAGTAGGTACATTAGGAGGTTAAGGACTCGCTTTTGAGAAAAATGGGAAAACCTTTAGTAATAGTTTAGTGACACAAATGTAAGTGTCCTTCCACATACAGGTCCACAAAGGACAGGCATTATATACTGAAAGATGATTGAGGTTACATCTTGTAGTCCCCACATCATCTTAAGCAAGGTTGCATTCTTGGCTGCTTGTGATTGTAGATGATGGAGGGAAGGTGCTGTTCCACTGCCAGCCTGCGTATGTCTGAGACATAAAAAGTTGATACTACAGTCTGAACATCTTGTTGAGCTGTTCCCACAATGTTCCAAGGAAATATTGTTACTTTTGTTCACTATCACAGTAATTGCATTTTATTATCTATTGTCATTGTGAAAGTGTGCAGCTAGATATCATCTGTTTTTTGTCCAAGTTCCATAACAGCTGAAATTTCTGTGCATTCCAGTTTTTTGAAAAAAGCCACCTCGCCAAGCGCGTCTCAAAGAAGGTACTGCATGATCTTGTGTACCAGCTGTTGGGGCTGCTCGTTGATAGACACCTGGATGAACTGGAAAATGGTGACTCTTTTACAAGAGTTGTTAATGTCATGGTAATGAGAATAATTGAAAATTCTGACCCTACTAACATTACCAGGTGTGTGACTACATTAGTGATGCAAGGTAAGAATAGTACTTGTACCCACTCGTGCAAGTCAGTATGAGTTTACTATCTGTGTTCCAGTGCCATGATGAAATCTCTGCACGACTGTGTAGCTAGCACCAATGCATCAGCTCGGTTCACCGAACTAGTTATGAAGTGCTTATGGAGGATTATTAAATTACTTCCCCAATGGGAAGAAGAAACCGATTTTGCTGTTATTTTGTATGACATACATCTGTTTCTGAAGGTATTTGATTTGCACAGGTACAAATTTTGGTCGTGTATAAGCAATTGAAATATTGACTGAATATATTCCTCCCAAAAAAATTTAGGATTTCCCTTCACCGGTGTGGAAGAAACGGCAGTCGGATGTCCCTCTACGCACGATAAAAACATTCATTCATACTGTAACCAAAATAAAAGGAAACAGAATACTGAATTATTTAGGACGCATCGATAATGCCAGTGACTCGGAGCTACATTCATATTTAATAAAATTACTAAAGGTAATTCACTTCACCTGTTTTAATTTGCATTGATAATTCAGTGTACTTACAAAATTTCAATGATTTCTTGGATCTCGCTTCAGAATGCTAAGCAAGATGATGTGAAGTCATCAACAGAGAAGGATGCTAAAATTCCCAACCGTCACACCAAAGTGCCCTATGGCCAACTCTCAGAGATCTTCAAGAAGATAGGCATGAAGAATCACACAAGAGAGGTGAGAAATTGCAGATGTGTGTTACTTCATTAAATTTCTAAGCAGGACTAGTATTTCAGATCTTAATGATTGGTGTTGTTACTGTTAGGGTCTGGAGCTGTTGTACAATTTCAAGGAGCAGTATCCGGATGCCAACTTGGACTCTTTCCTGAGGAAATCCTCACCGCAATTCCAAGACTACATTGCAAAAGGCCTCAAGAGTATAGAGATGGAAAGGAAAAAAGAACCTTTTGCACCAGCGAATACTGTTTTCCCAGGTATTACAAGTGCTTGCCCTACACCTATCCTTGCAATAATCCAGGCACTAAATTGTGAATTGCAGAGTACTCATATAGGTGTAGATGTAGATATAGAAGATTGTGCTGGCTACGCTGTCAAAATATAAACTAGTCTGAAAGGAAATGGTGTGGGCTCATCAGATGTTGGTTACCATGGTTTGATTGCCTTTGGGAAAGTGTATGTGCTTTTTGTATTGTGAAATTTAAGTTGTCAAAAATAAGTTTGAGGAAAGTTTGATGAAGCAGTAGAAAATTATGTGCTTCTCTTTGATGGTTTTAATGATAAGTTCTCTAGCTCCAACAAATGGATTAGAAGTAGTGTCAGTGTTGTACTGAGCAGAGAAAACCTAAGAATGACCTTTTTTAAAATAAATAAAATTACTGATAAGCTTTCATAGTTAACATTATCCAATAATGAATCATTAACATTTTAGTTGAGCAAGTACTGATTTGTAACTTCCTGGTAGAGTAAAAGTGTGTGCCGGACTAGGACTCTTAACTAGAAACCTCACATTTTCAGGCATGACTCACGACCCACCCTTACATCTCTACTTCCCATGGAGCTACACACACAAAGTTTTGCATCATCCCGGATCCCATAACTCTTGAAGATAGACGTTGACTGTGGATATTGTCACACTCAGTCCCTTTGACTATTCAGAGAAGTCACTAAACCCACCCAAAGATGTCGACAACCGTGCATGAGCAGCACCTACTGGATGGACGGGGTCCAACAGCCAACGAATTCGTCATTCCTCCAGGAAGGGGGTACATGGCACTTGTTGTCTGTAGTTAAACCATGCCCAGACAGTCAATACTGCGATTCAATCGTGTTTGCGTTGTTACTGTGTGCGAGGAAGAGCTCTCAACAAGGGAACTGTCCAGACGTTCTAGTGAACCAAAGCGATGTCGTTCGGGCATGGAGGAGATAGAGAGAGATGGGAACTGTCGATGACATGCCTCGCCTCGCTCAGGCCACCCATGACTGGTACTGCAGAGAATGGCTTGGAGGAATCTTGACAGCAACGCCACCATGTTGAGTAATGCTTTCCGTGCAGCCACAGGATGTCGTGTTAAGGCTCAAACTGTGTGCAACAGCCTGCATGATGTGCAACTTCAGTCTTGACATCAGTGGTGAGGTCCATCTTTGCAACCGCGACACCATGCAGCACGGTACAGATGGACACAACAATATGCCGGATGGACTGCTCAGGATTGGAATCATGTTCTCTGCGCCGATGAGTGTCATATGCCATCAACCATACAGTTGTCAGAGACAGGTTTGGAGGCGACACGGTCAGGCTGAACACCTTAGACATACTGTCGAAGTGCAGCAAGGTGGAGATTACCTGCTCTGTTTTCAGGTGGCATTATGTGGGGCTGACGTATGCCGCTGTTCGTCATGGAAGGCGCCATAACAGATGTCAGATACGTGAATGCCATCCTCAGACTGATAGTGCAACCATATCGGCAGCATATTGGGGAAGCATTAGTCTTCATGGATGACAATTCGCACCCTCATCGTACACATCTTGTGAATGACGTCCTTCAGGATAACGACATCGCACGACTAGTGGCCAGTATGTTCTCCTTACATGAACCTTATCAAATATGCCTGGGGTAGATTGAAAAGGGCTGTTTATTGAAGATGTGACCTATCAACCACTCTGAGGGATCTACGCTGAATTGCCATTGAGGAGTGGGACAGTTTAGACAAACAGTGCCTTGATGAGCTTGTAGATAGTGTGCCACGATGAATAGTCATGCATCAGGACATATAACTGGGTATTAGAGATATCGTTGTGTACAGCAATCTGGACCGCCTCCTCTGAAGGTTTCGCTGTATGGTGGTACAACATGCAACGTGTGGTTTCATGAGCAATAAAATGGGTAGAAATGATGTTTATGTTGGTTTCTATTCCAAATTTCTGTACAGGTTCCGGAACTCTCAGAACTGAGGTAATACAAAACTTTGTGTGTGTTTCTCACTTCCTAGAAAAGTGGAAATGTGATTGTGGGCCCCGAGTTGTGCCCAGATAGCTAAGTCTGCAAGAACAGTGCTGGAAAAATGACTTTTCGGGCTCAGGGTTATTGGACGTGAAGTTTTCAACTGCCAGGAATTCGGAATAACATTATTGTTGAATGTATTGACCTTACCACCCAAAGTAATTTTTCAGTAAACATAATTCAGTAATGAATATGTATGATGAGTTGGATTTAAAAGTACTAATTTAGAAAAAAATCTCTATGAAATTTTCCTTACCGAAGGGAAACCAGTTATTCTGTTACCTTATGATTTCATAAAAGGGAAGATCTGCCTGGATGAACATTGTTACGAGACATATTTTTAAGGGGCAGGGAGTTCGCATAATAACACACATTTTTTTAGATCTTCCTTCAGTGTTACTGTTCCCAATATATAAATGGAATACTTGCTCACACGAATAAGAAATGCAGGAATTGATGACTTGGAAGGGTATTGAGAGACAGATTTGGAACAAAGTTCCCTATGACATGAAACTACCAGTTCTAAATTCATGTCAAAGGACTCAACCCATGAACTTAACCATGTTCAGTATTTGTGTGTCATTGCTGTAACTTTTTGAATTTTTTCCTTTCAAAACTGCCATGTGTGGCGTGGCTGTTACTAATTCTGACAAAGCATCTAGTAGTGAATGTGTAGATGAAAAAGTTGAGATTGTGTTGCTCGGGTTACATAAAATCAGAAAACTCCCTTTCCACAACTGTTGATTGGTTCTCGTCATACATTTTATTAGGATCTTTAGTGTAACATTAATATACATATTGAGATGCCTCTATTCGGATTGTAAGAAAATATTTTCTGAAGATGTCTTTGGAGTGCTTGTGGTCACTGTATTACTTTGATTTTTAGTTGAAAGCACAATGAAGGACAAAGAGGTACCTGCAAGGAACAACACACCCAGAGTCGAGAATCTCGTAGATGTCGACGGAGATGGCAGGTCCACGTCGAAGGATGCGCAGTATTACCTGAAGAGGCTGCAGAGGCTCCAGGCCGACGCAGGCCTCACACCCGCAAACATTCCACTGGGTTTGACCCTACGTCAGCAGACGACCGTGTCTGACAATAATATTCCAAACGATGAAAACCTGAATGTGAGGGTACTGAAGGAAAACCGCAGTGAGGTAAGAAGTTATGAGCATTATACCTGCAATTGGGTTTTGTTTTGTGTATTAGTTGCTGGCAGAAAAATGTGTGTGTGTGTGTGTGTGTGTGTGGAAGTAGTACGGAAGCTCTGTAATTAGTGCAGGGTAAACAGTAGATTATAAGAAAGCATCAGAGATTGTCACTGCATCAGTTTGGATAGCTGCCTGTAGGTTTTGTTGCTGCTGCGTGTTTCCTGATGTGACTTATTTACTTTCTGTTAAGAGCATCCATTTGTCACACTTCATGCCCTGCGTATCTCAGTTTTCATTAGTTCCTTGTTTGGCACAGTAAATGTAAATTCGAAATTTCTTTTGTCTACATTCACATCTGCCATTTCCAAGTACTCCTCCTCCTCGACTTCCTCCTATTTTTGGATTGTTTATTTGCAATTACTAGCTGAAATGTATTGTGCACCTCAGTCTTTATCCTCTTTCCCACTACTGAGCCCAAATTCTGCCCTAACTGAAGTCTCTTCTTGATTGCCCCACTACTGCTTACCCTATATTTATCTGACTATATTTCATCTTCCCATTTCACTCTGGCATTAAACATAACCAGATGGAGTTTTTGAAGTTAGTGTTTCAGGTTTTATAGCTTGCCCCCTACCACATTGGCTTCTGACTTTTTGTAGTCAGACTTGTTGAAGGCATCTCTTTTGTTGATTTTTAAGTCTTTTCCTCTTAATCATATCCCAACTGGTGTTCCCCTCTTGGAGATAGAGATGGATAACTGCAAAGTAATTGTCACAGAATAAATTAGAAATATTTTTTTGTTACTAAATTAACTGAAAACTGCTTGTAATTTATTTTGTGACAACTGCGTGCTGCCGTAGGAGCAAGGACATATATGGCCTGAAATACTATTAAAGAACCGTCCATAAAATACGTGAAAATGTTAAGGCCCAAATTGTACAATCGTACATTTTCCTAATAATAAATCTTTTAAGTATCTATTCTATCCTACTCGTAAGTCATTGTTCAGCTCATACATTGAACCATTCCTGCTCACACAAATTGTACATTTCAGCTCACACATTGCTTTGCATTGTAATTACATAGTTTCTTGCAAGTGATGATGTTTGGAAGGAGAAAGAGATTGGTTGATGTGTTAATACATAACTTGATGAATTGAAATTGTCCAGGATTGTTGCTCAAACATTTTAAATAATCTTACAGCCAAAATTTCAGTGTTCTTCAGTAAATTATAGGTCCTCCTCTTTCAGCATCTGCTACGCAACAATGATTGTATACATCATAACAGAAGGAAAAATGACATTCATTACTCCACATTAAGGTTGTGTTTAGCACAAAAAGGAGTGCACAATGCTGAAACTAAAATTTGTAATGACTGACAGAGATATAAACTATCTAACAGCATAGCAAAATTTGAAAACTATCTTAAAAAGTTTCTTTTTGTCAACTCCTCCTATTCCATAGAATAACTTCTATTACTGTAGTGTGTAAAAGGTGGTGGGTGGGAATTACAGATTCGTATATAATGTTAAGCATGTAGCCATATTTTTTGTTTCTACCACCAACATTTTAAAAATATGAACCTTGCATACGAATACTTTGAAACATAGCATAATTCATTTTGAATATTTAACTTACATTGCAGATACTGCCCACTTCGCGGAGTGGAGCAGATGGAGTGGAGAGGCTGAGAAAGAGGTTGGAAGCACTAAAATCTACAACTAAATGAGGCCTGATGCTGTTAACTGTCCATGATTAATTTCATAAAAATTAATATATATATATGTAGATAATTTTATATATAGACGGTGTGCACGCGTAATACTTCGGAAAATTATGGCTGTCGTAAAGTATTTCATGATGTTATGTAGAAAAATTTTTTATAAAAGACTGAGCATACAGTTATACGATTATTAATTTATTAATGTGTTACAGCTATTAATAGTGAAACTTGAGAAATAGATTACATGACTGCTAGGAAGCTCGTGCACGAAAAGGATTATAGTAAGACACATTCTCATTCACTTTATTAAGACTGGAGTGTCTGTTGTGCAATTGGTGATGTGTAACTTATATCTAATTTATTTGTATTTTTTTAATACTTCGGCAGTATTGACCATTGATTCAATCACGTGTAAAGACTTTTTTAATTATTTTACAGCTACATTTTTATTTTGTTTAAATGTTAACATGTTGAGAACCTGTGACTATTTTTGCAGATGGTTGGAAAATAAACTTGTAGTTGAAACTTCGAATAAATTTTTTATATAATGTGGCCCTATTCTAACTTAGTATTGCCTTGTTATGGATGTGTGTTAAGATTCTGTAATTGTATCAGATGATCAGAAAAATGTTAAGTTTTGAATAAGCAACACATAATTGAAAACTTTGAAGGCTGTGGTTGCACACAGTTATTCGGGGAAACTTCAGGTTGGAATATCAACAATGTAAGGAAATTTCTACTTAATGTAATGACATGTTAAGTTGCAGACAGGCACAACTAAGACATTAACTTTTGGCCACAGCCTTAGTCAAAAAAGAAACGCACATGCATTCATTCACACAAGCAGGCGTACCTCAATCACATGACTGCTATCTCTAGCAGTTTGGACCGGAATGCATTCCAGTCAGAGCTGCCAGAGATGGCAGTTGTGTGAAGTTTGCTTGCTTGCTTGCGCGTGCACGTTTTCTCTGACAAAGGCTTTGGCCAAAAGCTAATATATCTTTTCAGTTGTGCCTGTCTGCAACTTAACATGTCATTGGCAAGGCTTGAGCACAGTTAGCCAGTTCAAACGAATGTAGCTGCAACAGTTGTGCAGAAATGAGTCAGCTTGCACAGGACATAGCTGCAGTAAAGTAAAAGGGTTTTGTCAAAAATGTAGTAAAATTTATGTGCAACCATCCCCCTCAAATTTCCGTATGAACAGTTGATGCAGCCTACAGCACACACTTCACACTTAGCTTTGATATATCAAGGTATGTGTAATTCTGTGGTTAAATTTGGCTAAAAATCCATGTCCTGGGTTCAGTATCATATATAATATATATATCCCCCCCCCCCCCCCCCCTCTTCTCTCATGCCAGTACCATATATAATATAAAGTTTGTCATTGATTAATTCACTCGGTTTTTTATTACAGAGGGCAGCTAACCCTCTGATCGAACATGTTGAGCTACCGTGCCGGCGATTTCTCTTAGTGCCTGGGAACTGCTACAGTGTCTTGATTGACGATATCTTTCATACTGAGTTACATAGCATAGTTAACCGACAGAAGGTGGTTTTACAATACAGAGAAGAAATGAAGTTGAAAGACAAATAACCAAAATCTGAATGTAATTTTGATTGTAGAAATAACAAAGTTTAGAAAAAGATTTTTGTGTGGCAAAAGCCAGCACTACCATACACGAACTAGTTTTAGTACTAGGGCAATATATGGAGTGCATTGTAATTCCTTTGTGTTTCTCTGAGCTCTGAATAATATTGTAACCATATGGATGTCTCTCGTCCTGTGCAAGAAAGATGAATTCGATTTTATGCTCAGTTAAGGAGCTGAGATGTCATTTTACACTTTCAAATGTTGGAGAGAGTACTAGAAATGAAAAACTAAACAAGGTGGCACAGAAACTGTACTCTTATTTCTGAAAAATGGCAGTTCAAATTCTCATTCTGCCCTTGGAATTGATTTATAATAGTTTTCCTAAATTCCGCAAGGCAAATGTTGGGGTCGTTTCTTTGATGAGGAGGCTACAAATTTGCTTCGAATTGGAAGTTTTATTGATGACAAAATGTAAAACCCACATTTTTTTCCTTAAAACTGAAAAAGAAGACATTTCGTGCTGTGGACAATAACAGATTTTCAGCCTGTGGAGGGTTGGAATTTATAGGCCAATGGATTATTTGTAGAGGAAACTTGGTTAGTTTTTCAGTTCTAGTATTGTCTTTAACATTTGAAAGGGTAAAATCACATCTCAGCTCTGTGTCTGTGTGTGGTCTTCAGTCCTGAGACTGGTTTGATGCAGCTCTCCATGCTTCCCTATCCTGTGCAAGTTTCTTCATCTCCCAGTACCTATTGCAACCTACATCCTTCTGAATCTGCTTAGTGTATTCATCTCTTGGTCTCACTCTACAATGCTAAATTTGTGATCCCTTGATGCCTCAAAACATGTCCTACCAACCGATCTCTTCTTCTAGTCAAGTTGTGCCACAAACTCCTGCACAATTCTATTCAATACCTCCTAATTAGTTACGTGATCTACCCATCTAATCTTCAACATTCTTCTGTACCACCACATTTAGAAAGCTTCTATTTTCTTCTTGTCCAAACTATTTATCGTCCATGTTGCCTTTCCATACATGGCTACACTCTGTACAAATACTTTTGGAAACGACTTCCTGACACGTAAATCTATACTTGATGATCACAAATTTCTCTTCTTCAGAAACGCATTGCTTGTCATTGCCAGTCTACCTTTTACATCCTCTTTACGCCGACCATCATCAGTTATTTGGCTCCCCAAATAGCAAAACTCCTTCACTACTTTAAGTGTCTCATTTCCTAATCTAATTCCCTCAGCATCACCCGACTTAATTCGACTACATTCCATTATTCTCGTTTTGCTTTTGTTGATGTTCATCTTATATCCTCCTTTCAAGACACTCTCCATTCCGTTCAATTGCTCTTCCAAGTCCTTTGCTATCTCTGACAGAATTACAATGTCATCGGCGAACCTCAAAGTTTTTATTTCTTCTCCATGGATTTTAATACCTACTCCGAATTTTTCTTTTGTTTCCTTTACTGCTTGCTCAATATACAGATTGAATAACATCAGGGACAGACTACATCCCTGCCTCGCTCCCTTCCCAACCACTGCCTCCCTTTCATGCCCCTCGACTCATAACTGCCATCTGGTTTTTGTACAAATTGTAAATAGCCTTATACTACCTGTATTTTACCTTTGCCACCTTCAGAATTTGAAAGAGAATATTCCAGTTAACATTGTTTAAAGCTTTCTCTAAGTCTACAAATGCTAGAAATGTAGGTTTGCTTTCCTTAATTTATTTTCTAAGATAAGTCGTAGGGTCAGTATTGCCTGAAGTGTTCCAACATTTCTTCGGAATCCAAACTTATCTTCGCCAAGGTCGGCTTCTACTAGTTTTTTCCATTGGTCTGTAAAGAATTTGCATTAGTATTTTGCAGCAGTGACTTATTAAACTGATAGTTCGGTAATTTTCACATCTCTCAACACCTGCTCCCTTTGAGGTTGGGATTATTATATTCTTCTTGACGTCTGAGGGTATTTCGCCTGTCTCATACGTCTTGCTCACCAGATGGTAGAGTTTTGTCATGACTGGCTCTTCCAAGGCCGTCAGTAGTTCTGATGGAATGTTGTCTACTCCCGGGGCCTTGTTTCGACTCAGGTCTTTCAGTGCTCTGTCAAACTCTTCACACAGTATCTTATCTCCCATTTCGTTTTCATCTACATCCTCTTCAATTTCCATAATACTGCCCTCAAGTACATCACCCTTGTATAAACCCTCTATATACTCATTCCACCTTTCCGCCTTCACTTCTTTGCTTAGAACTGGGTTTCCATCTGAGCTCTTGATATTTATTCAAGTGGTTCCCTTTTATCCAAAGGTCTCTTTAATTTTCCTGTAGGCAGTATGTATCTTGCCCCCTAGTGAGATAATCTTCTACCTCCTTACATTTGTCCTCTAGCCATCCCTGCTTAGCCATTTTGCACTTCCTGTTGATCTCATTTTTGAGACGTTTGTATTCCTTTTTGCCTATTTCATTTACTGCATTTTTATATTTTCTCCTTTCATCAATTAAATTAAATATTTCTTCTGTTACCCAAGGATTTCTATTAGCCCTCGCCTTTCACCTACTAGATCTTCTGCTGCCTTCACTACTTCATCCCTCAGAGCTACCCATTCTTCTTCTACTGTATTTCTTTTCCCCATTCCTGTCAATTCTTCCCTTATGATCTCCCTGAAACTCTGTGCAACCTCTGATTTAGTAAGTTTTAACCAGGTACCATCTCCTTAAATTCCGACCTTTTTGCAGTTTCTTCAGTTTCAATCTACAGTTCATAACCAATAGATTGTGGTCAGAGTCCACATCTGCCCCTGGAAATGTCTTAAAATTGAAAACCTGGTTCCTAAATCTCTGTCTTACCATTATATAATCTATCTGATACCCTTTAGTATCTCCAGGATTCTTCCATGTATCCAACCTTCTTTTATGATTCTTGAACCAAGTATTAGCTATGATTAAGTTATGCTTTGTGCAAAATTCTAACAGACGGCTTCCTCTTTCATTCCCCCCCCCCCCCCCCCCCCCCCCCCCCCCCCCCCAAATTCATATTCACCTACTAAGTTTCCTTCTCTCCCTGTTCCTACTGATGAATTCCAGTCACCCATGACTATTAAATCTTCTCCCTTCACTATCTGAATAATTTCTTTTCTCTCATCATACATTTAATCAATTTCATCATCATCTGCAGAGCTAGTTGGCATATAAACTTGTAGTACTGTAATAGGAGTGGTCTTTGTGTCTATCTCGGCCACAATAATGCGTTCACTATGCTGTTTGTAGTAGCTTACCCGCACTCCTATTTTTTTTATTCATTATTAAACCTATTCCTGCATTACCCCTATTTGATTTCATATTTATAACCCTGTATTCACCTGACCAAAAGTCTTGTTCCTACTGCCACCGAACTTCACTAATTCCCACTATATCTAACTTTAACCTATCCATTTCCCTTTTTAAATTTTCTAACCTACCTGCCCCATTAAGGGATCTGACATTCCACACTCCGATTCGTAGAAAGCCAGTTTTCTTTCTCCTGATAACGATGTCCTCTTGAGTAGTCCCCACCCGGAGATCCGAATGGGGGACTATTTTACCTCCGGAATGTTTTACCCAAGAGGACGCCATCATCATTTAACCATACAGTAAAGATGCATGCCCTCGGGAAAAATTACGGCTGTAGTTTCCCCTTGCTTTCAGCCGTTGGCAGTACCAGCACAGCAAGGCCATTTGGTTAATGTTACAAGGCCAGATCAGTCAATCATCCAGACTGTTGCCCCTGCAATTACTGAAAAGGCTGCTGCCCCTCTTCAGGAACCACAAGTTTGTCTGGCCTCTCAACAGATACCCCTCCGTTGTGGTTGCACCTACGGTACTGCCATCTGTATCGCTGAGGCACGCAAGCCTCCCCACCCACGGCAAGGTCCATGGTTCATGGGGGGGACTCAGCTCCTTAACTGAGAATAAAATCGAATTCAATAGATTGCAGTGCAATAAAGCAGCTGGGTTGGATGAAATTGTCGGAACTCGTCAAATACAGTGGAATGTCAGATCGTAAATAGCTACACAGGATAACTGAAATGGCCTGGGAGTCGGGACTGGTTCCATCAGACTGGACAAAAGCAGTAATCACACCAATCTTTAAACATGGAAACAGAAAAGATTGTAACAACTGCAGAGGTATCTCTTTAATCAGCGTTGTGGGTAAAATCTTCTCAGGTATTGTTGAAAGAAAGTGCGAGTATTAGTTGAGGACCAATTGGATGAAAATCAGTATGGGTTTAGGCCTCTTAGAGGTTGTCAGGACCAGATTTTTAGTTTACGGCAAATAATGGAGAAGTGTTAAGAGTGGAACAGGGAACTGTATCTATGCTTTATAGATCTAGAAAAGGCATATGACCGGGTTCCTAGGAGGAAGTTATTGTCTGTTCTACGAGATTATGGAATAGGAGGCAAACTTTTGCAAGCGATTAAAGGTCTTTACATGGATAGTCAGGCAGCAGTTGGTTGACGGTAAATTGAGTTCATGGTTCAGAGTAGTTTCAAGGGTAAGACAAGGCTGCAACCTGCCTCCACTGTTGTTCATATTATTTATGGATCATATGTTGAAAACAATAGACTGGCTGGGTGAGATTAAGATATGTGAACTCAAAATAAGCAATCTTGCATATGCGGATGACTTAGTTGTGATGGCAGATTCGATTGAGTTCGCAAAGTAATATTTCAGAACTAGATCAGAAATGATGGTATGAAGATTAGCATCTCCAAAACGAAAGTAGTGTCAGTGGAAAAGAAATATAAACGGATTGAGTGCCAAATAGGAGGAACAAAGTTAGAACAGGTGGACGGTTTCAAGTACTTAGGATGCATATTCTCACAGGATGGCAACATAGTGAAAGAACTGGGAGCGAGATGTAGCAAAGCTAATGCAGTGAGTGCTCAGCTACGATCTACTCTCTTCTGCAAGAAGGAAGTCAGTACCAAGATGGAGTTACCTGTGCACCGTTCAATCCTTCGACCAACTTTGTTGTATGGGAGCGAAAGTTGGGTGCATTCAGGTTACCTTATCAATAAGGTTGAAGTTACGGATATGAAAGTAGCTAGGATGATTGCAGGTACTAGTAGATGGGAACACTGGCAGGAGGGTGTCCACAATGAGGAAATCAAAGAAAAACTGGGAATTGACTCTATAGATGTAGCAGTCAGGGTGAACAGGCTTAGATGGTGGGGTCATGTTACAGGCATGGGAGAAGCAAGGTTACCCAAGAGACTCATGGGTTCAGCAGTAGAGGGTAGGAGGAGTTGGAGCAGACCAAGGAGAAGGTACCTGGATTTGGTTAAGAATGATTTTGCAGTAATAGGCTTAACATCAGAAGAGGCACCAATGTTAGCACTGAATAGGGGATCATGGAGGAATTTTATAAGGCAGCTATGCTCCAGACTGAACACTGAAAGGCATCATCAGTCTTAACTGGTGGTGGTGGTGGTGGTGGTGGTGGTGGTGGTGAAGGAAATTACTATAAGAAGTAATGAAGACAAATAAATATTAATGGAAGTAAACGTTCTGATAGGTAGGATGTTAGTTCAGGAGAAAGGTCTACTGAAAAATGTGTTGGTCCCTGTACTTAGGGACACTGTGAAACTAAATGGCAGCTCTTAAACTACAATTTAATTTGTTACAAATTGTTTCCTGCCTTTTAATGCATCATATGGTCACAATGTGCAACAAATAAATCTGAATAGAAAGCCCTGTAATTTGTCTGAATCTTTATCAGTGAATTACAACTTGGAGGAAGTGTAACTTTTAAATGGCTGGTCACCATCCTCATTCCAGCCTCCCTGTATGTGATACTCTGCAGTGGCTCCACCAGAATTGAAATCTCCAGAAAAGTTGTTGCCAAACCTTTAAAGTTTCTGCCACCAATTCAAATTATCTGAGTGGTCAACATGAAATTTTCATCTCCAGCCCTGACGGTGTTGAGCATCAATGGACAAAGTCAGTGTGTATTGTTTGAGGGGCTTCCAAAACTAAGTTGCACGTGTTATCCCACACTGAGCTTGTTGCTCAGCATGACCTGTAACTCTCCCATGTAGGATTAGTAGTAGATGCTCGTACAATTTGTGGCGATGGTAATGTAGGCAGTGCCTACTACGCCAGGTAACCTTGCCCAGGCAAAGGAGTGAGTGGTGCAAGTGTGGATGATCTGCAATGAAACAGGTGAAACTTGGCCATTCCAGTGGCCATGGTACACAGCTCCTCAGCAGGTAGAAAGGAAGATTTCAATGCAAAGGTTTATGGCTCCGTGGAATATCCATCTTAGCCGTACCGTGGGATGAGAGTCTAGTAAGGGGAAATGGAGGTGGACAGTTCGCTCACTTCTTGGTAGAATACAGAACTGACAGGGGATGTTTTGCAACAGTGAAACTACTGTTTTTTAGTGAGAATATTGAGGATAGGCTTGAAGTAGCTGCAGTAGAGATGATGAGAAATGGACCTGTCAGGTTCAGCTAAACTGGTGGCTGTCCAACCTTTGCTTAATGTGATTCAGAAGAATAAAGACCTTCAGTTCAGCAACAATAACTTTATTGCGAGCGCGTATCTGACGACGCGTGGACTGATCGGAGTTACGAATTCAACCCAATTCAACGCAACAGTCGTGGTTTTGCCGTTCACTAGGATATCCATCGTGTGGGCAATGCGCCGTAGCACTTCATATGGACCAGAATAAGGAGCTTGTAGAGGCGGTTTAACGCCCTCAGTGCGGAGCATGACATGACGACATTGTTCCAGGTCCTGGTGCACGAAAGTGGGCGGCTTTCCATGACATGTGGCTTTCGGAGGCCGAATCTTTGATACATGGTCCCTCAAGCGTCACAAGAAATCCGGCTGGCCAGTAGCAACTGTCTCTGTGGCATCAGCGTCTACAAAGTCACCAGATAGGCGCAGTGTTTCTCCAAAACCAGTTCTGCCGCTGACGACCCCAGGTCTGGTTTGAAAGTCATCCATAAGCCTAACAAAACCACTGGTAGTGTGGTTGTCCAGGTTTCTTCGTGGCACATCAGCGTGGCCTTCAAACAACGGTGCCAGCGTTGGATCATTCTGTTGTTTGCTGGGTGATAACTTGTGGTCTTACGGTGGGTGTAACCACAGAACTTGGGCAGCTGTGAGAACAGGTCTGATTCAAATTGCCGTCTGCCGTCAGTGGTAGTATGTAGTGGGCACCCAAATCTTGCCAACCAAGTCATTGCAAAATAATGTGTCTGCTGTGATATTATCCACCGGCACTTCCTCTGGCCAACGTGTAAAACGGTCGATCATTGTAAACAGATATCTTTGTCCGTTCGAAGGTGGAAGTGGTCAGACTACATCCAAGTGAACGTGGGCAAAGCAGGTGGTGGTATCAGGGAAATTGCCGATTGGTGTGTGTACATTGCGGTTAATCTTGCAGCGTTGGCACTGAAGACAAGATCGGACCCACTCGCAGCAGTGTTTTTGCATGCCCGGCCACACGAAATGTTGCGATTCCATGACTTACCAAACGGGAAAGATCTGGTAGATAGGCACAATAAAAAAAAACACACACACACACACACACACACACACAGCTTTGGCAACCAACGGTTGCTTCGTCAGGAAAGAGGGAAGGAGAGGTAAAGATGAAAGGCTATGGGTTTTAAGGGAGAGGGTAAGGTTCAATATTATAAAAACTATTGTGCGGTACTAAGAAAAGTTATTAAAAAGTCCAGAAGCATGTGTATCATGTCTGAGTTCAGTAACTCTGATAATAAAATTAAAGCAATTTGGAATATTATTGAAAGGGAAACAGGGCAACCAAGAGCACAGGAAGACTTTAGTGCCATAAAACTGAATGACAAGTGTACTAACACACAATCTGAAATTGGAAATATTTTCAATAATCATTTTTTAAATGTTGTGGAGAAAGTAGGATCTAGATCTTCACTAGAAGAGGCAAGGCTTCTAATAGAAGAGGCCATACCTGTGCAGTCTGAAACAACTGTATTTCCACGAACCTCTCCCTCTGAAATCAGTAAAATAATGAACTCACTGAAAAGTAGAAGCTCTTACGGAATTGATGGCATTTCCAGCAAGATACTTAAAGCTTGTTCCCCACAGATAAGTAGGATTCTCAGCCACATATGTAATACCTCTTCGAGCAGGGTGTTTTCCCCGATAGACTGAAATATGCCATTGTGAAACCATTGCATAAAAAGGGGGGATACGTCAGATGTCAACAACTATTGCCCAATCTCTCTTCTGACAGCTCTATCAAAAATTTTTGAGAAAGTAATGTATTCAGGAGTAGCCTCCCATATATGTAAAAATAAAGCACTAACAAAATGTCAGTTTGGTTTTCAAGCACGGGGTCCCACAGGGTTCGGTCTTAGGTCCTTTACTGTTCTTGATATACATTGACTTACCATTCCATATTGATGAAGATGCAAAGTTAGTTCTTTTTGCTGATGATACAAGTATAGCAATAACATCCAAAAACCAAGAACTAAGTGATGTAATTGTAAATGATGTTTTTCACAAAATTATTAAGTGGTTCTCAGCAAACGGACTCTCTTTAAATTTTGATAAAACACAGTATATACAGTTCCGTACAGTAAATGGCGCAACTCCAGTAATAAATATAGACTTTGAACAGAAGTCTGTAGCTCAGGTAGAATTTTCAAAATTTTTAGGTGTGTCCATTGATGAGAGGTTAAACTGGAAGCAACACATTGATCGTCTGCTGAAACGTCTGAGTTCAGCTACGTTTTCTATTAGGGTTATTGCAAATTTTGGTGATAAGAATCTCAGTAAATTAGCTTACTATGCCTACTTTCATTCACTGCTTTTGTATGGTATCATATTCTGGGGTAATTCATCGTTGAGTAGAAAAGTATTCATTGCTCAAAAACGTGTAATTAGAATAATTGCTGGAGCCCACCCACGGTCATCTTGCAGACATCTATTTAAGGATCTAGGGATCCTCACAGTATATATATTCACTTACGAAATTTGTTGTTAATAATCCAGCCCAGTTCAAAAGTAATAGCAGTGTGTATAGCTATAACACGAGGAGAAAGGATGATCTTCACTATGCAGGGTTAAATCTGACTTTGGCACAGAAGGGAGTAAATTATGCTGCCACAAAAGTCTTTGCTCATCTACCAAACAGCATCAAAACCCTGACAGATATTCAACCAACATTTAAAAATAAATTAAAAGAATTTCTAGATGACAACTCCTTCTACTCATTGGCTGAATTTTTAGATATAAATTAAGGGAGGGAAAAAACTAACTTAAGCATTAGTGTAATGCAATATTTTGTGTAATGTAATATCTTGTACAGACATCTTTCATTAACCTGACACGTTCCACATCATTACGAAGTGTCGTATTAATGATCTATGGAACAAGTATTAATCTAATCTAATCTACTCTAGTCTTTCCAATCCCGGGAGCGGAAAGACTTACCTTGGGGGGGGGGGGGGGGGGGGGGGGGGAAAGGATAGGTATACACTCGTGTGCATGTGCGCGCGCACATCCGTCCGCACACACACATATACAGACACAAGCAGACATTTATAAAAACAGACTTTGGGCAGAGATGTCAGTCAAGGCGGAAGTACAGAGGCAAAGAAGTTGTTGAAAGACAGGTGAGGTATGAGCGGCGGCAACTTGAAATTAGCAGAGGTTGAGGCCTGGCGGATATCGAGAAGAGATATATGAAATGTCATCATTTTTTCACTTACAATTGGCTGCATTCGTTGCTATAGGTACACTTTCCTTCATAAGTGAGTGAGACTCTTCGATGAATTTTGAGCAGCATACAAACCATACTTAACGGGTGTATGAAACTCTAGAATTTTCCAAATCTCTTAAAAACTGTGCTAAAAATTGATATAATTAACCATAAAATTTGAGTTTTTTCTAAACATGAAGTTTAAAATGTAGCAGCTCCTTCATTTTTTCATTAATTAAATTAGAGTTTCATACACCTGTAAGTATGGTTTGTATGCTATGCAAAATTCATCAAAGAATCTCTCTTACTTGTGAAGAAAAGTGTACCTATAGCAACAAATGCAGCCAATAGTAAGTGAAAAAAAGATGAAATTTCACATGTAAAAACAATTTACTTTGTTATGTTTTTGAACTTCCATTTCCATGAGTGTGGATCCTGAATCCTTCCTGATCATGTTGGCAAAGTTTTATGAGTTTATTGGTAAAATTATAGACAGTGGAAATTAAAGTATCGTGTGGTGCCTCTCCTGTTCAAAGTCGGCCCATTTGACGTCCTACCCCCCTTAATGTAATTGTGACTGTTGATTTTGTGATGTTAGTAGCAGTGTCCTCATGTAAACACCAAAGTGTTGTTTTATTTTAT
This sequence comes from Schistocerca gregaria, assembly GCF_023897955.1. Taxonomy (NCBI): domain Eukaryota; kingdom Metazoa; phylum Arthropoda; class Insecta; order Orthoptera; family Acrididae; genus Schistocerca; species Schistocerca gregaria. The sequence continues at coordinate 545,832,331 of NC_064926.1, forward strand.
TCCATGAGTGGCATAACGAGAAATTAGCAGTTTTCACATCCGAGAGGGCATTTAATGCCACCAGACATGATCACTACAAAGTCGGCAGCCAGAGGGATGACGAAAATACCAAGCATGTCATGTTGATGCTATACCTATCTTTGTTAACAGTGAAAAAGCAAGAAATGGAATTTGTATTGTCAAACTTTGTTGGTCTCGAGATGTAGAGATGTAGAGATGTCAAGAGTTGTTACGTGATCTTGTAATTAAGTTGTTATATGACATGACACTTCATGCATTATGTTCGAATAAAACTTTTGTGGAATTATTGGGATTAATCTGAATGTGCTGGTGTTCTATAAAACTAGCTTTTTCATCCCTAGAGAATTTGAAAAAGTGTTACCAAGAATAGTAATGCCTTTTTCAGAAATTACATAATTACAGATGAGATTCTAATTAACTCTAAAGAAAAAAATGATATGAGGTTGATAAGAACTTACGTAAATAGGAACTGTTTGTTGTTGTTGTTGTTGTTGTTGTTGTTGTTGTTGTCTTCAGTCCTGAGACTGGCTTGATGCAGCTCTCCATGATACTCTATCCTCTACAAGCTTCTTCATCTCCCAGTACCTACTGCAGCCTACATCCTTTTGAGTCTGCTTAGTGTATTCATCTCTTGGTCTCGCTCTACAATTTTTACCCTCCACGCTGCCCTCCAATGCCAAACTTGTCATCCTCTGATGCCTCGGAAGATGTCCTACCAACCGGTCCCTTCTTCTTGTCAAGTTATGCCACAAACTCCTCTTCACCCCAATTCTATTCAATACCTCCTCATTAGTTACGTGATTTACACATCTAGTCTTCAGCATTCTTCTGTAGCACCACATTTCAAAAGCTTCTATTCTCTTCTTGTCCAAACTATTTATCATCCGTGTTTCACTTCCATACATGGCTACACTCTGTACAAATACTTTCGGAAACGACTTCCTGACACTTAAATCTATACTTGATGATCACAAATTTCTCTTCTTCAGAAATGCATTGCTTGTCATTGCCAGTCTACCTTTTACATCCTCTTTACGCTGACCATCATCAGTTATTTGGCTCCCCAAATAGCAAAACTCCTTTACCACTTTAAGCGTCTCATTTCCTAATCTAATTCCCTCAGCATCACCTGACTTAATTCGACTGAATTCCATTATCCTCGTTTTGATTTTGTTGATGTTCATTTTATATCCTCCTTTCAGGACAATGTCCATTCTGTTCAACTGCTCATCCAAATCCTTTGCTGTCCCTGACAGAATTACAATGTCATCGGCTAACCTCAGTTTTTATTTCTTCTCCATGGATTTTAATTCCCACTCCGAATCTTTCTTTTGTTTCCTATATTGATTGCTCAATATACAGATTGAATAACATCGGGGTAGGCTACAACCCTGTCTCACTCCCTTCCCAACCGTTGCTTCCCTTTCATGTCCCTCGACTCATAACTGCCATCTGGTTTCTGTACAAATTGTAAATAGCCTTTCGCTCCCTGTATTTAACCCCTGCCACCTCCACAATTTGAAAGAGAGTATTCCAGTCAACATTGTCAAAAGCTTTCTAAGTCTACAAATGCTAGAAATGTAGGGTTGCCTTTACTTAATCTTTCTTCTAAGATAAGCCGTAGGGTCAGTATTGCCTCACGTGATCCAGTACTTCTATGGAATCCAAATTGATCTTCGCTGAGGTCGGCATCTACCAGTTTTTCCATTGGTCTGTAAAGAATTCGCATTAGTATTGTGCAGCTGTGACTTATTAAACTGATAGTTCGGTAATTTTCACATCTGTCAACATTTGCTTTCTTTGGGATTGGAATTCTTATATTCTTTTTGAAGTCTGAGGGTATTTCACCTGTCTCGTACATCTTGCTCACCAGATGGTAGAGTTTTGTCAGGACTGGCTCTCCCAAGGCCGTCAATAGTTCCAATGGAATGTTGTCTACTCCCGGGGCCTTGTTTCGACTCCTTTCAGTGCTCTGTCAAACTCTGAACGCAGTATCGTATCCTCCATTTCATCTTCATCTACATCCTCTTCCATTTCCATAATATTGTCCTCAGGCACATCACCCTTGTATAGACCCTCTATATACTCCTTCCAACTTTCTGCTTTCCCTTGTTTGCTTAGAACTGGGTTTCCATCTGAGCTCTTGATATTTATTCAAGTGGTTCCCTTTTCTCCAAAGGTCTCTTTAATTTTCCTGTAGGCAGTATGTATCTTGCCCCCTAGTGAGATAAGCTTCTACCTCCTTACACTTGTCCTCTAGCCATCCCTGCTTAGCCATTTTGCACTTCCTGTTGATCTCATTTTTGAGACGTTTGTATTCCTTTTACCTGCTTCATTTACTGCATTTTTATATTTTCTCCTTTCATCAATTAAATTCAATGTTTTTTTTCTGTTATCTAAGGATTTCTACTGGCCTTCATCTTTTTACCTACTTGATCCTCTGCTGCCTTCACTACTTCATCTCTCAAAGCTACCCATTCTTCTTCTACTGTATTTCTTTCCCCCATTCCTGTCAATTCTTCCCTTATGATCTCCCTGAAAACTCTGTACAACCTCTGGTTTAGTCAGTTTATCCGGGTCCCATCTTCTTAAATTCCCACCTTTTTTGCAGTTTCTTCACTTTTAATCTACAGTTCATAACCAATAGATTGTGGTCAGAGTCCACATCTGCCCCTGGAAATGTCTTACAATTTTAAACCTGGATCCTAAATCTCTGTCTTACCATTATATAATCTATCTGAAACCTTCTCGTATCTCCAGGGTTCTTCCATGTATACAACCTTCTTTCATGATTCTTGAACCAAGTGTTAGCTATGCTTAAGTTATGCTCTGTGCAAAATTTTACCAGACGGCTTCCTCTTTCATTTCTTAGCCCCAATCCATATTCACCTACTATGTTTCCTTCTCTCCCTTTTCCTACTACCGAATTCTAGTCGACCATGACTATTAAATTTTCGTGTCCCTTCACTACCTGAATAATTTCTTTTCTCTCATCATACATTTAATCAATTTCATCATCATCTGCAGAGCTAGTTGGCATATAAACTTGTACTACTGTAGTAGGTGTGGGCTTCGTATCTATCTTAGCCACAATAATGTGTTCACTATGCTGTTTGTAGTAGCTTACCCGCACTCCTATTTTTCTATTCATTATTAAAGCTACTCCTGCATTACCCCTATTTGGTTATTTATAACCCTGTATTCACCTGACCAAAAGTCTTGTTCCCCCTGCCACCAAATTTCACTAATTCCCACTCTATCTCATTTCAACCTACCCATTTCCCTTTTTAAATTTTCTAACCTACCTGCCCGATTAAGGGATCTGACATTCTACACTCCAATCCATAGAATGCCAGTTTTCTTTCTCCTGAAAACGGCATCCTCTTGAGTAGTCCCTGCCTGGAGATCGGAATGGGGGACTATTTTACCTTCGGAATATTTTACCCAAGAGGACGCCATCATCATTTAACCATACAGTAAAGCTGCATGCCTTTGGGAAAAATTACGGCTGTAGTTTCCCCTTGCTTTCAGCCATTCGCAGTACCAGCACAGCAAGGCCGTTTCGGTTAGCGTTGCAAGGCCAGATCAGTCAATCATCCAGACTGTTGTCCCCTCAACTACTGAAAAGGCTGCTGCCCCTCTTCAGGTACCACATGTTTGTCTGGCCTCTCAACAGATACCCCTCTGTTGTGGTTGCACCTACGTATGTTATGGCCATCTGTATCGCTGAGGCACGCAATCCTCCCCAACAACGGCAAGGTCCCCGGTTCTTGGGGGGATAGGAACAGTAGTCCATTTAAAATTACTTGAGTCGACACCTGTCACTGTTGCATTGTTACCCATCCGCTTGCTCTAGATTACTGGTGACATGCAAAAATGTCAGGTCGGTTCACACGTGCCAAAGCACTGCAGTGTTAGAAGCGGCTGCCGCCTGGTATGGTTGGAATTGGAGAGGCTCTGCCACAGCTAATTTTAAGTGCCCAATGACTGAACTGCTGCAGACTATGCGTTTGTAGCCCTCAATTTACAATTGTCCTAATCTAACCACAACCTTGTGACGTGAAACGTATCCATTATCCTGCAACGGAACTATTAATTGTGTTTCCTTTGATCATGGTATTTGTTTAAAGCTGATCTCTACAAATCAACAAAAGTCAGAAAAATCCAGTTTTAGCACCAAAAGCCAACTGTAACTTCCCTGATTTGCCTGTTACCTGAAGGTACCATCACACTAACTGTACGAGCTGATGTGATACCAACTGATGAGCAGCCCTGGCTACTACTTTGTTGTATGTGACAAAAGCAGGTTCCAAATTCAAAAGTGAGAAAAAATAAGAGGAAATAAAAATTTCAACATGGTAATGAAGATGTTGCAACAAAAGATTTCCATCGTGCAGCCAGTCACAAGGTGCTGCAAGTAAACTACAAAATGCGCAACATTGTGAGCACTTGCACGCAAAAAGTAACCATGAGTGGATGACAGAAGATATCTATCTGTCAACTCCCTGAAATGTCAATTGCAAAGTAATTTTAATAGGAATACAGAAGCTGACCACTGCAGTGGCATTTGGTTGCAAATTGGTGTCTTTTTCATACAAACTGCATAGACAGCCTCCTACTTGAAGCTGTTATCCCACCACTGGTGGTAAGATGCCAGCAACAATTAGCAAACTGTGGTCACAATCTGTCAGATGCACACCCATCCACGTTACTCAACTGTTACACAACCAGCAATTCAGACTGTTTACTAATTGAAAAAAATAGGTAGAGCAGCTCCAATATGATTGGAGGCTCAGTGCAAGGATCTCAAAGTGTCACCTCCCTTCTGCATATGTAGAATTACTTCTTAGCATCCATGTAGTTTGTACCCAGTCCTATGATTTGGATGGGCCTGTTATGTGGTTCTAGAACATAGATATAAATCCACCTGAACTAGGTGCAGACCATCCCTGTTATGGGTGCACCTGCCCTTTACTCTTCAATACCTCCATAATATGGCACAGGTCATTCTTTCCATGGATTCTGTATTATAATAATAAAAATATATAATTAAAAAGGAAAAATTAAAGGAATAGATTGGTAATTGTCCTTCCACTTGCAATGAAAAGAGAATATTAGTGGAATGTATTATTATGAAATGTTCTGCTTGTACGAAATTGTGCTATTGTTCATTCACTTTACCTAGCGTCATTTCATTCTCTGTGTTTATCACTATATATATTTTAATTATATTTGTCGTCTTCTGAAAGTTTTACCTTGTGTTAATTTTACGAAAATATGACTGTGGACTTCTTTTCCTCCATTTCAATTGTAGATGCGGGCAGCCAACTCTAGGCAACACCAGTGCTTATCAAGATGATATAAAATATGAAGGAATTCTTCTTAACGTGGTTCTATTTCACTTTAATAAAAAATACTTAGTACTGTTAAGTCTTTTCTTATTCAGAAACACACGATACAAAACATTCGTAGCCTGTCATACTCCAAACAATACGTTTTAATCAAACTTCTACATAAGAGAGAGTGAAAACGCATTCATAACTAATGTCTGTGCTGACACTTTTAGTTGGTCTTTGACTCTGTTGCTCTCTACCCCATCTTAAATCTGAGATTGTGTGCACAGCTTACAAGCCTCTGTAGCCTTCTGACTTTTACCAGGCTATTTCGAAATGGGTGTTTGACAACTCCTTCATAAAACTGCTACACACATTGTCAAAGACTATTCACTCCTGGTTTACTTATTTCACTTAGACCATTATGTTTGTATTTTTTTATCGTTGAAGTGATCACCTTCCACCCACACTAAAAATCTTTTTCCAAATCACAGTTTGCTATGAGTGATAAAATACACTGTTGCTCACTCTTTTAGACCAACACCTTCTAGAGACCCCTTTTGTTAGAAAAGTTGCAGGACAGGTTTTTGTTAAAAAAAGAAAATTGCATTTACTAAGTAATGAGCCTAGCTGTTTCTGAAGTAGTCCCCTTGGCTATCTACACACAGTTGCCAATGTTTCTGGAGGTCTTGGAGGCAAGCAGGGAAATTTTTAACTGTGATGCTTGTAAGCTCATTTGTCACAGGCCCATTGAATGTCTGTGATATATTGATGAAGCTTTCCTTTCAATCACCTTTTTACTCACAGAAACAAGAAAAAAATAACAAGACGAGAGGTCTGGCAAATATGGCGGATGTGGAATGGCAATAACAGAATGTCTGACCACATTCTCAGCAACAGATAAAGCAGTATGGGGTTTTCAATATTATGAGAAGAAAAGTTGCTAGTCGCCATATAGCGGATATGCTGAGTTGCAGATAGGCACAACAAAAAGATTTTAACAATTAAAGCTTTTGGCTAATGGCCTTCACCTATTGTTGAGTAAGGCCATTGGCTGAATTCATTGAGAAAGTATTTTTGTTGTGCCTATCTGCAATTCAGCATCTCCACTATATGGTGAGTAGCATCTTTCCTTCTCATAATATTGTTACATTCCATCCTGGATTTTCCATAGTATGGTGTCTTCCATTGTCATGCAGTAATGACCAGTCGTGAGAATGCCACAAATCAGGATGGCAATGTCAAATTGCTTGCCACAAATGTTTCAAGACTTCCATGTAAAGAGCTTGATTCACTGATGGACCTGGAGGAATGTACTCGTAGTGAACTGTTCCTTTACTATGAAAGAATGTGATCAACATTGTCTTTGTTCTGAAGGTTGTCATTTGACATTTTTTGAGGCTGGTTATCCAGGACTGTGCTGTTCAGCACTTTGATGTTTCAAATGAGAGTCGTACTGATGGCACCAACTTTCATCCCCAGCAGCAATCTTTGACAGTAATGTGGTATCACATCTGGCTCTGTCCAGTAGTTCAGCAGAAATTCTTCATATTTCCTCTTTCTGTTCATCTGTTAGTGTGTTTCCATTTCCCTAAATCTTCACATAAAGCCTTATGAGACGCATCACGATTCAAATTAAGTTCTTCTGATATCACACGCACATTTACATGATGGTCTTCTTGCAATAACTGCTTTACATGCTCCATGTTTGCATTAGAGTGTGCTGTAGATGGGTGACCAGCTCTCTGATCGTCTTGCACTGAATCTCTGCCTTCAGGAAACCTTTTGTGTCACTCAAAAACAGGACTGTCTGAAAGTGCCTTGCCTGCATATGCTTGTCTAATCATTGTCCACATTTCACTAGGGGCTTTCCCAAGCTTAACACAGAACTTCATGTTCACTCTCTGCTCACAATTAGCATCCATTGTGTCACTGTAACTAATGTGCCAAGAACCTAAACAGTGTGTTGCTATTGACAGCCCTGTCATGTAGTGAGATTGTATGGAAATATGGCCCAGTTCATTTCAAGGATGCACACATACCAGGTAACGTAAAAAATTTTTTTTCTGTTTTAATATTGCAAACTCATAAAAGAAAAAAAACCTGTCCCAGAACTTTCCTGGCAAAAGTAGTATGTGATAATACAGCTTCTTACTTTTCAAGGATGTCTGTTGATAACAACAAATTGTTTCTGTTACTACACGTAATGGAGAGAACCAGGTTTCATGCTCTTATTAAAAAAATTCATTTGAAGTGTTGGACTGCCACATAAATCAAAGTAGAATTAGATGAAGTTCACATGCTCTCTACACAGTCATTGAAGACCATTTACCTCTGGATTAATAAATTTAAGTGTGCAAAGACAATGCACACTCCAGCCATCCTCTCTCCCCCTACCCCCCCCCCCCCCCCTCCTCCTCCCGTTCCAATTGATCCACAGTGAGGAGGTCCTCCAGGATGTGGAACATGTCAGAAAAACAACAATACATGACAAATATTTACAACTAAAACAATTAAGCTAATGTACCATCCACAGGTCCTAAGTGGAATGATCGTCATTTTTTAATGAGCACTATATGAAAGTCATTTTTACAAATACTAATGCACTGAATTTAAAATAAAAAGTTGTTTTATTTATTTATAAGGTAATAAACATGTAATACAACTACTATAATACTTGTTTACAATTAACACATTACTGCAATGAAATGGTGCAGAAGTTAGATTGTACACACACACACACACCACACCACACCACACCACACACACACACACACACACACACACACACACACACACACACACACACATTACTGCACTGAAATTTTGCAGAAGTTATTTCTAGTATTGATTCCATGAATTGAGTTGTTGGTTTGAAAAAGTGATATATTTTTAATGACAAATTTCATTAAATTATAAATATATTGGGAAGCAGTAGTTAGTATCCCTAGTTCCCTAAACAGACTTCTGCAGGATGTTCTTGAGTTCACACCACGTATAACTCTTACTGCACGTTTTTGTGCCCGGAAAACTTTAGCTTGGCTTGATGAATTACCCCAAAAAATAATCCCATATGACATTATAGAATGACAGTAAGCATAGTATGCCAGCTTTTTCATTTTTATATCCCCTGTGCCTGACAAAATTCGCGTTGCAAACAAAGATTTGTAAGACGATTAACATCCACAAATATTTTATTAGCTGATCTTTCTAAGACTACCCTTGATTTGCTATTTATTGCAATGTTTCTATCATTGGCAAATGAAACGAACTTGGCATTTGTTAATGTTACTAATGAAAGGTCATTTACAAGAAAAAGTAAGGGCCCCAAAAAGGAACCTTGTGGGACCCCACATTTAATTAGTTCCCAGTTGGATGATGCCTGATAGTTTGATACATGTCTCTTTCCTAATAACACCCTTTGTTTCCTGCCAGAGATATAAGATTTGAACCATTTTGCACCATTTCCTGTTACACTATAATGTTCTAATTTACTTAAAAGGATATTGTGACTTTCACAGATCACAAAAAATACAAGTTGCCTGCAATTTTTTGTCTAATGAATTAAGCACATTTTCACTGTAGGTGTAGATAGCCTTCTCAATATCAGAACCTTTTAGAAATCCAAACTGTGACTTTGACAGTATGTTATTTGAGATAAGATGGTTATAAAGCCACTGTACATTACTTTTTCTAAAATTTTTGAGAATGCTGGCAACAGTGAAATTGGATGGAAATTTGATGCTATTTCTTTATCTGCCTTCTTAAACAGTGGCTTAACTTCAGTACATTTCAATCATTCAGGAAATATTCCACTGATAAACGACTGGTTACACAGATAGCTTAATATGTTACCTAGCTCAGAATCACATTCTTTAATTAACTTTGTTGATAATTCATCATACCCACTAGATGTTTTTGATTTTAAAGATTTTATGATGGACATTATTTCTGTTGGGGTAGTGGGGGTCAAATTCATATTATGGAAGTTACTTGAAATGTCTGGTTTGAGGTATTCCATAGCAGCATCTACCAAACCTGACAACCCCATCTTTTCAGTAACAGTTATAAAATGTTTGTTAAAAAGTTCTGCAACTCTGTACACATCTGTCACCAATTTATCATTTACTCTTCATGCTATTTGTTCCTCTTCATGTCTGCTTCTACAGGTCTCCTCCTTCACTATATCCTATGTTGTTTTTATTTTGTTATCTGATATGACTATCTTTTCCTTGTAATATATTTGCTTTGACGTCCGTATTACAGTCTTCAATATTTTGCAGTATTTCTTGTAATGTGTTATAGCGTCAACATCGGAACTGTTTCGGATTGACAGATACAATTTTCTTTTTGTTTTACAAGATACCACGATTCCTTGAGTAATCCATGGTTTGAAACTTCCTGGCAGATTAAAACTGTGTGCCCGACCGAGACTCGAACTCGGGACCTTTGCCTTTCGCGGGCAAGTGCTCTACCAACTGAGCTACCGAAGCACGACTCACGTCCGGTACTCACAGCTTTACTTCTGCCAGTATCCGTCTCCTACCTTCCTTTGTAGACTTTGCTCTAACCTTGATAAGTTTTGGGGGAAAACAGTGTTCGAATAAGGTAAGCACTGTAAACATCAGTCCAGTGAATGACCATTGAGGTCACAACAAATGAAACGATCTACAAAATTCATGATATAGTATGAAAGACCACCAAATAAAAACTCTTGGATTGATAAGACTGTAAGCATCTCAACTTAATGAGTGCTTATCATCCTGCATGGAGAAATGGCTGTGAAGAACCTAAGTACGAGGTGGTGCCACAATTGCTGACAGTTGACCAAAAGTGTATTTGGTACAGCATTTCAACTCTCTGGCGATGTTTAACCAGAATCTGCAAACTTTTTGCACTGATCTGTGACTGTTGAAACATGGGTCGACCATCAAACACCAGAGTCAAAATAACTGTTAAAATAATGGACAAGGGCACCGAAAAACGCAAAGACTATTTTGCCGGCTGGTAACGCGATGGCCACAGATTTTTGAGATTTGCAAGAACTAGTTCTCTTATATTATATGAAAACAGCCAGAAACATAACTGGAATTATTTGTCAATACATCTTATGTGACTTACGATGTGCCTATTGGCTCCACCTGTGCAAACAGTTTGTAGTTACCACCACGTTGCATGGGTAAAAGAGGAATGTATTCTCTTTGTACTCAAAGAACAAACTTCCCCTGTTACTTTTGTCATGTTAGATAGGACAGTAAGAGAGGGACGTAAGTTATAGACAATAGGACAATTGAAGAGGCAGAATTTGCTGTAAGGAAAGCTAAACATCGAGTAATGAAATCAACTTGGAATCTGGCAGCCATCACTCTGCCTAAACTGCAAATGCAGCAGATTCTCCGAAGGGTTTAAATTTCTTTAACATACTGACGTGGTATAAGTCGTCCTATTGATCAGTCCCTGGGATTACTAAGTAAATTGTGTTTAATGCGATATATCTAGTGCCTTGAAGGGTCCTTTACAGTGTGAAAAAATTTGCTTGTTTCCTTTTTTTTTAATTAGACCTATGATAGAAATACTTCACTAATATAAAATCATTAATATGAAATGTAAGTACTATTGCCATTTCATTGCATTTTTTAAATATATTTTCCACCTTTAGACACATGGTGTAATCCATTCAACATAGTCTGGAATTCCAGAATCAGCTGAGCCCATGTCATATGTTTGTTAGAACAATAAGTTTTGCACAAATATCTAATGTGTTCACGGCAGTGCTATTTTGAGATGGCTACATGTTTTACACCTTTCCGCACTAAAAATGCCTTTAAGTTATTACTCATAAATTGTGATCCATTATCAGGAAATTCCAAGGCTTACCCACATCTTTAAAATAATCTATTAAACATTTTGTTACTGTAGCTGTGCCGGCTTGTTTAATAGGGTAAAATTATATGTACTTTGACCAACACTCTATCATTACTCATTGATCTCTATGCAACCACCCGAAAAAAGAATTGGCATCATATAATACTTTGGATATTCTGGATGTAACTTATTTTGTAGATGGCTGTTATCATCTTAAATCTTTTAACACATCTCACGATAGAGCAGTGAGTTTACTGCTCTCCTATGTAGGTTTGTAAAGTAATAAAATTTATTCATATGTTTAATATTCTTGCAGATAGAAAAAAATCACCCCTTATGGGTGTCACATTTTGCAGTATGCGTAACTTCCATCTATAACAATGGTGTTTAATCTCAAGAACAAAATGCCATCAATAATTGTCCATAATTCCTGTCTGTCTGGTAGCCTTCGTGCGTAAGTGTACTGATGAAATTTGATGCTTATGTATTCATCTGTTTTTATTCCTTGCTTTATTCTTGATGCTAGTGTCCTTACCTAGTTATTGATCTAACTTATTATTTTTAAAAAATAATTGCAAAAATCACACTGGTTCCCTCAGTATGGTCCATATCATTCCTACCTGAGGCTTGCCATATTTTCGAATTTCCCTCTGATGATCCACAGCATAACCCAAAGGATGTGTGGTAGCTCTGGCAGATTCAACATTCTCTTGTACTTTTGGTTTAACTAATTCTTGCATCCATTCCTCCAAACTAGTCAATGCATTTGGGGCACCACTTACTTCACGAAATCTGTACTATTTTAATGCCTCTACTTTGCTTTGCATATTTGAGATTTGACTATGTATGTATTCAGTTTCCTGGGTAGGCGGCTCCTTTGTGTGTTTCATTTTATTGTCTACCTTCTTAAACTGTTCTTGAACCATCTTCCTGACTAAATCGTATTGTTTTCCAATTGCAATCCGTAACTCTTTAGGTAATTTTGACAGAGGTTAAATGTGTGTCAGAAGTATTACTATTTCAAGGGTCTACATCTGTAGCTGACTCTTCCTTTTGTGTTTTTAAAATTCTAGTACTATTTGACAATTCTTGTTTTATGTCTATAAAAATGAAAAACATCTGTTTTTGACAATATAATGTAACAGAATAGTTGAAGAGGAAGGAAGAGGGGTGAACAAAAAGGACTAGAGAGGTTTAGGAAAAGGGATACAGTTCAGAAAAGTCACCCAAAATCTTGGGTCAAGGGAGACTTACCATATGGGATGAGAAGGAAACACTGTTTGTTGGGAACTGCATTGGATGAGATTTGAAAACTTGAGAGCTGAAAGATGGAAAACAGGGTAATTGCAAGACAGAGATTACTGCTGCAACGTCGTGCATGAGTTAATGAGGTGAAAAGCTAAGTGCATTGTATGTAACAGAGGTGGGAGGGGAGACAACAGAAAATAGGTCACAAAATGAAAGATCAAGAAAACTAAAATGGAATGAAGAAAGGAGTAATTACTGTGAAGAAATGCTGAGACAGAAGGAATTAATGTAAATTAAGACCAAATGGGTGACTAGAACCAAGGACATGTTGTATCACTAGTACCCACCTGTGGAGTTCTGAGAAACTGATGTCTGGGGAAGAATTCAGATTGTGCGTGTGGTGCAACAGGCACCAAGGTAATGACTGTCATGTTGTACAGCATGTTCTGCATCAGGATATTGTGTGTTGTTAGTATGCACCCTCTGCCTATGCCCACTCTTCCTAACTGATAAGTCAGTGGTAGTCATGCTGCTGTATAAGGCCAAACAGTTTTTACATAGCATCAGTCAAGTCTTGCAGCGCGGACAGTCACAGGTTACATCGGCAAGACTACCAGCCAGTTATCAGTTAGGACAAATGGGTGTAGGTAGAGGGTGCATACTGGCAACACATAATTTCCTGTTGCAGAGCATGCTCTATAACATGATGGTCATGACATTGGTGTCTGTTTCACCACATGCACCATCTGAATTCTCCCCCATACACCAGTTGCTCAGAATTCTGCAGGTAGGAACTAGCACCACAACATATCTTGGTTTTCACCACCCACCTGGCCTTAATTTATCTCATTCCTTCCCTCTAAGCATTTTTTCACAATAACTACTCCCTTCTAATCTCCATTTTAGTTTTCTTGGCCTTTCATTTTGTGACCTGTCTATTTTCCGTTGTGCACCCTCACACCTCTGTTCATACAATGCACTTAGCTTTTCACCTTATTAAATCATGCACCATGTTGCAGCAGTAATCTCTGTCTTGCAGTTATCCTGTCTTCCTTCTTTAAGCTCTCAGGTTTTCAAATCTCGTCTGGTACAGTCCCCAACAATCAGTCTTCCCTACTCATGCCATCCAGTAAGTCTCCCCTGACCTAGGGTTGTGGGCGACTTTTCCGAACTGTAGGCCTTTTCCTAAACCTCTCCAGTCTATTTTCTTCACCCCTCTTCCTTCCACTTCGTCTCTTCTGCTGGAATGAGGACCCACTGGCTCCAAAAGCTTGTAAAAGTTAAACCTTTTTGTGTGCATGTTCTCCTCCTGCTGCTTGGTGAGTAGACTTGTTTCATGCCTGTTAAACTGCCATTTGATATGCCCAGTTCCTCTGCTTCCTTTAAATGCTCCACTTCAGCTTTACTACTATTTGACAACTCCACCAAATTTTTCAAAATTTGTTCCATTCCACTATCCGTCTTTAGAGTAATTACTAGCATACAATAATACTAACAGTAATATCTACCCTTAAAAACTCTGAAAGCCTATTTTCTTCACTTGGACACCAATGTAAAGAATCAATAAAGTATGTATCCTCAACACTTCACAGATGGATCACCTCGAAAATAAGTTAAGCTTGGGGCTGATAACATTTACCTAATTGGGGACATTGTGCATTGTCACCGTGCACTGGAGACACGATGTCTCATATAACCACTTCATAGTGATGACTTAGTTAGCTACTTGGCCATTGCCCTGCGATCCAAGACTGTGCTAGAATCATCTTGGTCATCGGTCACAAAGATGATCTTGTACATTAGTGCTATAGATGAAGGTACAGAGGCAGCAGGTTGTACTCTTACATTTTTTTAGATGTACTGTTTCTTAACTTCCTTGTCAACTGTTACTTCAGTATGTAAATATTTGTTGTTGTCGTTGACTTGGTTTCAATGGTCAGCTAATCTTATTATGCGTTCTGCTGTGCTAATTCTTTTGTGTGGTTTTTATTAAGTGACCAAATAACTTCTTAAATACAATAATTATATTGGTCAATGCTACAGCATGTGTTTGCCTATACCTCCCACACCTACTACAGTACTACAAGTTTATATGCCAACTAGCTCTGCAGATGATGATGAAATTGATTAAATGTATGATGAGAGAAAAGAAATTATTAAGGTAGTGAAGGGAGATGAAAATTTAGTAGTCATGGGTGACTGGAATTCGGTAGTAGGAAAAGGGAGAGAAGGAAACGTAGAAGGTGAATATGGATTGGGGCTAAGAAATGAAAGAGGAAGCTGTCTGGTAAAATTTTGCACAAAACATAACTTAAGCATAGCTAACACTTGGTTCAAGAATCATAAAAGAAGGTTGTATACATGGAAGAACCCTGGAGATACAAGAAGGTTTCAGATAGATTATATAATGGTAAGACAGAGATTTAGGATCCAGGTTTAAAATTGTAAGACATTTCCAGGGGCAGATGTGGACTCTGACCACAATCTATTGGTTATGAACTGTAGATTAAAAGTGAAGAAACTGCAAAAAGGTCGGAATTTAAGGAGATGGTACCTGGATAAACTGACTAAACCAGAGGTTGTACAGAGTTTCGGGGAGATCATAAGGGAACAATTGACAGGAATGGGGGAAAGAAATACAGTAGAAGAAGAATGGGTAGCTTTGAGAAATGAAATAGTGAAGGCAGCAGAGGATCAAGTAGGGTAACAGAAAAAACATTGAATTTAATTGATGAAAGGAGAAAATATAAAAATGCAGTAAATGAAGCAGGCAAAAAGGAATACAAACGTCTCAAAAATGTGATCAACAAGAAGTGCAAAATGGCTAAGCAGGGATGGCTAGAGGACAAATGTAAGGATGTAGAGGCTTATCTCACTAGGGGGCAAGATAGATACTGCCTACAGGAAAATTAAGAGAGACCTTTAGAGAAAAAGAGAACCACTTGAATGAATATCAAGAGCTCAGATGGAAACCCAGTTCTAAGCAAAGAAGGGAAAGCAGAAAGATGGAAGGAGTATATAGAGGGTCTATACAAGGGTGATGTGCTTGAGGACAATATTATGGAAATGGAAGAGGATGTAGATGAAGATGAAATGGGAGGTACAACACTGTGTGCAGAGTTTGACAGAGCACTGAAAGACCTGAGTCGAAACAAGGCCCCGGGAGTAGACAACATTCCATTGGAACTATTACGGCCTTGGGAGAGCCAGTCCTGACAAAACTCTACCATCTGGTGAGCAAGATGTACTAGACAGGTGAAATACCCTCAGACTTCAAAAAGATTATAATAATTCCAATCCCAAAGTAAGCAGGTGTTGACAGATGTGAAAATTACCAAACTATCAGTTTAATAAGTCACAGCTGCAAAATACTAATGCGAATTCTCTACAGACCAATGGGAAAACTAGTAGAAGTCGACCTTGGTGAAGATAAGTTTGGATTCCGAAGAAATGTTGGAACACTTCAGGCAATACTGACCCTACGACTTATCTTAGAAAATAAATTAAGGAAAGCAAACCTACATTTCTAGTATTTGTAGACTTAGAGAAAGCTTTTGACAATGTTGACTGGAATACTCTCTTTCAAATTCTGAAGGTGGCAGGGGTAAAATACAGGGAGCGAAAGGCTAAGTACAATTCGTACAGAAACCAGATGGCAGTTGTAAGAGTCGAGGGACATGAAAGGGAAGCAGTGGTTGGGAAGGGAGTAAGACAGGTTTGTAGCCTCTCCCCGATGTTATTCAATCTGTATATTGAGCAAGCAGTAAAGGAAACAAAGGAAAAAATCAGAGTAGGTATTAAAGTCCATGGAGAAGAAATAAAAACTTTGAGGTTCGTTGATGACATTGTAATTCTGTCAGAGACAGTGATGGACTTGGAAGAGCAGTTGAACAGAATGGACAGTGTCTTGAAAGGAGGATATAAGGTGAACATCAACAAAAGCAAAACGAGGATAATAGAATGTTGTTGAATTAAGTTGGGTGATGCTGAGGGAATTAGATTAGGAAATGAGACACTTAAAGTAGTAAAGAACGTTTGCTATTTGGGGAGCAAAATAACTGATGGTGGTCGAAGTAGAGAGGATGTAAAATGTAGACTGGCAATGGCAAGGAATGCGTTTCTGAAGAAGAGAAATTTGTGATCATCAAGCATAGATTTTAAGTGTCAGGAAGTCGTTTCTGAAAGTATTTGTATGGAGTGTAGCCATGTATGGAAGTGAAACATGGATGATAAATAGTTTGGACAAGAAGAAAATAGAAGCTTTCTAAATGTGGTGCTACAGAAGAATGCTGATGACTATATGGGTAGATCACATAACTAATGAGGAGGTATTAAATAGAATTGGGGTGAAGAGGAGTTTGTGGCACAACTTGACAAGAAGAAGGGACCGGTTGGTAGGACATGTTCTGAGGCATCAAGGGATCACAAATTTAGCATTGGAGGGCAGCGTGGAGGGTAAAAATTGTAGAAGGAGACCAAGAGATGAATACACTAAGCAGATTCAGAAGGATGTAGGTTGCAGTAAGTACTGGGAGATGAAGGAGCTTGCACAGGATAGAGTAGCATGGAGAGCTGCATCAAACCAGTCTCAGGACTGAAGACAACAACAATAACAACGAAGTTCTCATTTCTGGACTGACTTGTCATCTCGATGTTGTTCATGAGCTCTTTTACATTATTGAAGATTTACAATCGTCTTCTCATGTATTCTTGATGCAGTGCCTCTAATTGAACTGTGGGAGTTCATTTCCATCTGCGGAAGGTTGACAGCTGTAAGAGACCTCACATCTTGCCAACTCACTACGAAGTGATATAAATGCCTTTCTACAGAACTCCTCTGTATTTGGTTGTTACTCAGTATTTACAGTGTTTGGTAACAAATCTCTTATTAAGTGACAGTGGTACCCAGATATTCTATCAATGTACACTGCTTGATGGTTGGGGGAGTATAGGTGTAGATGCAGATATTAATGACAAGCATTCTATCATGTTTCTATGATAGATCTTCTGTCCGGCATGTTTCATCCTTATATATAAAATTATTTTGTCTCACAGTATTAGTTGCCATACACCTCTGAAACGGCTTGATCGATTCTGATGAAATTTTACATGTATATTCGGTATGTCTGAGAATCGGTCGTAATCTATTTTTCATACCCCTAAGTGATAAGGGTGGTCCACCCCAAACATTATTTTCTTATTTTTTGTACAGAACTTTATTTTTTTTTTATAATGTGGCATTACAAAATACACTCAACCCTAAATTTCACCCTTCTGCCACAAACCCCTATTTTTTTTATAGTGATTTTAGTAATTTAATAATTTTCAACCCTGTTCGATAACTGATCAATTATCACTTGATCAGTTATCCCCGCCAGGTGCCTGCCGGTGATAGTCTTTCACTGTCAGGAAGATAGACAGGTAATTGAAGAAAACATACCAAAAGCAACAACTTGAATATCCCTCTTTGAATCAACGTAACTGGACTGAGAAGTTTAACTAGGTAGCACGTGTCATTCGCCAAATTGACATTCAGGCCTAGCGCACACTCATTGATTTTTATCGTACAGAAATATATCGTACAGTCAAATTCTTTTAATGGAAGAAAGAGGTTCCTATGCTCTCCTTTGTTACTCTAAAAGAATTTAATCGTACAGTATTTTTATGTACAATAAAAATCGATGCATGTGTGCTTGGCCTTATTCATAATGCTGGCGAACACATTTCGATACGAAATTGCCGCTATGTTTGTTTGCTCATGGACAAGCTGGGTATTGACTGCAGTTGTTAAATCCACGTGATCTACCACAGAAACTCTAGAACTATTAGTGGCTGATACTGCTGGTCTCCCCCTAAGCCTTTTCTCACTCCGTACACAGTTGTCAGCCATTATTATTGTATGTGCCACAAGCTCCTGCCAACAACAGCTGTTGTGTTTCAAGTGTACATTATTCTTATAGACTAGAGATAATTAATATGGCAAAACAACATTTTCTGGGTCAGCTATAACATATAAAGATTTTCAGAGGCAGAACGAAGTTCACCGGGTATAGCTAGTTTTATATAAAATGAAGTGAATTGATTTTACTTGTATACCAAAGGAAATACTCGTGAATGTGTGCATTCTTGACAGTCAAAATGGAAATGGATTACAGAAAGTATTATTTTGTTGCTGCTTGTCGTCTGATTGTTACAGTTAAAACGTTGTAAATAAGTGATTATTGGTCCATAAATACACTTTTAACGCTCAGTTTTTAGTATAATTGTGCCCCGTAACCGTTTTATTTTACTTTAGAAAATGCTACAATTTCGTGGCAATTTGATTAAAATTAAGAATTCTCTTCATAAAGTTTGTACTACATTTCACTGCATGTTTAGTCCACATCAGCTTTGCACTGATGAATGCCTCTTATTGTTAAAATGTTGATAATCTTTTAAACACTTACAAATTCCTGGCAGATCAAAACTGTTTGCCCGACCGAGACTCGAACTCGGGACCTTTGCCTTTCGCGGGCAAGTGTTCTACCATCTGAACTACCGAAGCACGACTCACACCCGGTACTCACTGCTTTACTTCTGCCAGTACCTCATCTCCTACCTTCCAAACTTTACAGAAGCTCTCCTGCGAACCTTGTAGAGCTAGCACTCCTGAAAGAAAGGATATTGCGAAGACATGGCTTAGCCACAGCCTGGGGGATATTTCCAGAATGAGTTTCATACCAGCGCACACTCCACTGTAGAGTGAAAATCTCAGCTCGCAGCCGAATGAAGACAAAGAGCGTTTTGAAGCTAACATCCCCCTCCACTTAGCCCAGTCAGTTACAACATGCTGTGGTGTACCATTGTGTCAGAAAAAAAATTGGTCACATTACTTATGGAACACACTCTGTATACTGGTGCAACAGTGACATTGTAGTGGCAACACTTTTGAGACTCTATTTGCAACTGGGGCTTACTCTATAGACAATGGTACTTTAGCCCAGTTGCATTCTTCTGGCTTCATAACTGTAAAACAGCCATATGTGCCACTGTTTGTAACAACTGGTGCTACATGCCAGAACTGCAGAGGTAACTGAAACATGGAGAAACTGATTTTAAGGCAGTTGACAGAATTGTTGCTGTCAAGTGATGTGGCAATACAAATAGTTGAAACAGAGAAGACTGATAGAACTAATGCAAAAAAAAAATTTAAAAAAAATCAATAAACCTCATTTACTGTAGATTACAACTCAAGTATGAGTGCAGTTTACTGTTATGACATGTTTCTGAATTCAGTAAGGTTTGTGCATAAGAGTGTAAAATGATGTAAGAACTTTTTTTCACATCCTGGATTATTGCATTATAAAGTTTCGTGCTCTCCAACAAGTTGCTCTAGGCAACATCATTTATTTCTCTATTATTTCTTGAAAATTCCTTTTAATGTGTCAGAAACACTCTTATTTCGGTGCCTCTTATCCAAATCGTTCACCAGAGAGAAAAATTGCACTTTCAAAGTTTCACCTATCTCTCATTAGGGAAGCTGTAGAAACGTATGCAACAGAATAGAAAAAAAAACTGCCAGAGGAAGCAACCCAATGATGAAAATCCTTTGAGACACAGGCATTTTCTGAGTGTTATCGTGAATGAAAATTTAAAGAAAAATTCACTAATGCGCAGATGTGTGGTTTCCCAAAACAAAGTGGCAAGGAAACCAGATGTTAATGAAATACTTGCAATGTACCATTATGTATTGTACCCTGTTTTGAGAATTATTACACAAAGAAGAATCACTAATCATCGGGAATTAAAACTGATAATTGAAATTATTTCCTTTCCTGAAAGTAAAATATGTTGTTCTTGAAATTGACGTTTCTGAGTAAATTTTTTAAAGAAAGAAAACACAAGAAGGACAAAATTATTTTTAAAAAATACAGAAAGCTGTTTTTAATTTCGTCAATCCTAATCCAATGCCCAGATAAAAAAGGATGGAAAATAGATATAATTTGCATAAAAAAGAAGTCGCAGTTCCTTGAATAGGCAAAGGCTGGATTACTAAATGAATGAAAACTTCTTGCCACAAAAGAGAACTGCACAAAACCTGCAAAGAAAATGTCACAGTAGATATGCTTGCTTACTACAAAACATACAAAAACTCATAAAACAGACAAAAAGAATGCACAGCGATAGGTATATAAAAAATTCTACAAGTAAAGTAAAAGGTATGTGGGACATAAAGGGAACAGGCAAAAATAAGAAAACCAATATTGTCTTGTTAAATGAAAATAAAAAGATTAGAGAACCAAGTGAAACAGCAAATATATTCAACAGCTACATTGCTGGAATAGCTGAAAATTTCATAAAAAACTAATTTTGTTGGAAATCAGCTGTGAGCAGAGAACAATATCAACATATGTAAATTATCAATATTTGTGGATCATGTAAACAGGAAGGAAACAGTAAAGACTTTTATAGGTGACGTACCCAGTAGAACCTTGGAGATCTCCCTCCAAAATATTATTGACAGTGTCATTCATAGGCACCTATATGTAACTGCAAATTAGAGATGGGCACCTTTCCTGATCAGTTAAAAACATCCAAAGTTATTCCAACATTCAAAGCTGATGACAGAGATAAAGTGATAAACTATCATCACATTACAGTAACATACTGTTTTTCAGAAGTACTGGAAAAAATAATGTACAGTGAGTCAATAAAATTTCTAAAACAGGGAATATTAGCTGTCTCTCAAAATTATTTCTAAAGAAAGAATCAACTGAGACAGCAATCTGTGAATGTGTAACCACTCTTTTAAAAGTCATTGAGGAAAAACAGCAGGTATATTTTTAGACTTCAACTAAAGCTTTTGACATAGTAAATACAGAACTCCTCTAAGCAAGCTTGAGTACTGCGGCACTGGGGGGTCAACAAATGAGTGGATTTGTTCTTTTCTCAGTGACTGCAGGTAAAAAGTGTGTATTAGACATGTAGATGAAAAAGTACAAATAGTCTCAGAATATCTGTGTGAAGAATGCTCAGTCACCTGTGGGGTACCTCAAGGGTCAGAAATGAGACATTTTCTTTCCCTGATATATGTCAATGATCTGGATGTGAGTGTTGAATTTCACAAAATAATTTTGTTTGCTGATGACACAACAATATAATACCCACGAGAAATAAACGGTCAGCAATGAATCGGCATATAATATAAAGGAAAACAGTAGCATTAAAGCTCCTTAACTATAAAAACAACACACCGAATAATCACGATATCTCCATCAACCAACAGCCCATAGTGAATGAGGAAATAATAAATTTATTGACATTTGAATTCATAGTGACCTAAAAATGGACAAACATTTCAACACTTTAATGGTAAGCTGAGTACAGGTTTCTATCTTTTTAGGGGCTCCAAAAGGGTGCATAAATGAATAGGCTCTAATATCTGCTTTCCACACACATTTTAATTCACACCCAAAATATGAACCTGTATTCTGGGCAAATTCACCAGCAGCTCTGTGGATCTTCAGAATCCAAAAAAGATCCATTAGGATTATTACAGGTAACAGAACTAGATTGTCATGTAAACCAATATTCAAAATACTGAAGGTGCTACCAGTACCATATTTTTAAAAAATGTAGTTGGAAATGACAACAGTATTAGAAAAAATTTATGACTTACATAATCACAATACTTGATGAAAATGCAACTTGTCTTTACTTCCAGCCAATAAAAGTCTGTATCAGAAAACTATATGCTATATGGGGAAAAATGTATTCAGTAATTTGCCAAATGATATAAAATGTGCAAAAAATATAAATGCTTTTGAAATATCTACTAGAGAATATCTACTAGAGAATATTTACAGTACCATTGCTTCTGTTCAGGAAGTGAAAACTGAATTATATAAATGTATACATCTGTAACTTTTGTAATGTAGAACTATGTACAATCTTGAAAACTGTTATATGCAATGATGAGAGTTCAGTCAGATATTGTCTTGTACACTGTTAGAATATTAGGAGGCTGAGGTGGAGGGATACCAGTGTAGGGGTGGGGGAACAGTTAAGTGGTGCTGGTGGTAGCATACAGGGATAAGGTCGAGAGAGGGTAGGGCAGCTAGATGCAGTTGGGAGGTTATATGGAGGGGAGGGTGGGGGGGGTAGTGAAAAAGGAGATAAGTAGAAAGACTGTGGATGCATTGGTGGAATAGAGGGCTGTGTAGCCAGAAGAGGTTAGTTATTTCAGTGACAGCTTCACAACATGTCCCATTTGGATACTTACCATCAACTCCAGATTTTCCAAATTGAATGGGTGGGAACTCTTTGTGCAATATACCCTGCATTTCTGGTTAACTTCTTGGCTCCAACCTTCGTTAGTCATTGTACTTTCTCATCTAGCCAGTTCCCAATCCAGCGCTGCACAACCCTCTATTCCACCAACGCACCCACAGTGTTTTTAGTTCTCTCATTTTACACTAAACACCCCACCCCCTTCCCCCGCCTAACCTCTTGACTGCACCTGGCTGCTGTACCCCCTCCATGTCATCCTTGTATGCTCCCCCACCCCTACCCCTGGTATTCCTCCCCCTCTCTACCCCAGCTTTCTCCTTATCCCCACCACTCGGTTGCTTCTCCCATCATGCACGGCTGCTCCCAGTCTGGCCTCAGTAGCCGGAGACCATGGTCATTTGTTTATAAGCTGCATTTGCAAGCTTATGTGTGTTTTTTGTCTATTTCCAATGAAGGCCTTGTTGGCCAAAAGCTCACTTCAGACAGTCTTTTTGTTGTGTCTATCTGAAACTAAGCGTTGATGCTATATGGTGAGTAGCAACTGTCCTTAAAATTGTTTCATTCAATCCTGAATTTTTCATTATTTGATTTTACCTGATTGATTTTCTTCCATTCCATGACCAGTGCTGTATTATTTTCTAATGCATTGCTGTACTCAGTGTCAGACCTTCTTTCTGTTTGTTCTGTGTTTCTCTGTCGCTGTACAAACTGCATTGCACACTCTGTTTATGAGCCACACTGTATCATCCATCTCAGACTCTACAAGACCGTGCTGATTTTTGGTGTAGCATCTTATGTTCCACATCACTCCCACCAATACAATTAATCCTATACCTTCAAATTGATAACTCTTCCTGCTTCCCTCATGCATACTGTCACATGTTTTTTCCGTATCTTCCTGTGCGACACGAACTTATATCTCATCCTACCAACTTCTCCCCACCCCTTAGTCCTCCTCCTCTATTATAGTTTGCACCTCCTAACTTCACCTAATCTAGTCACATCTGCCATCTCCCTTCTTCACACTTACTCTCCCACAGAACTGCAACTCGTGTTATTTATTTATTTTTTCATTGATCTCATTGTGTCTTATCGCCAATTTCAATTGTTTCTCATCTTTCACTATCGGCCTACTCCCTCAGATTTTATCTTGTTTCCCCCAACTTCATCGGTTTCATCCTTTTTGTGATGTTTCCCACATGTTTGCGTGTACTTTTGCTAGTTTTTTTAGACGTATTTCTGCTTTATTTTTTCGCGTTTTTCTTCTCCACCATAGATCCTTTCTCCTTCCAACTGCATCAATACAGAAAAGTTTCTTTATCCCCAGCCAGAACCCAGTCCCACATACTGTTCCTGCATTGTTGCTTGGCTCATGGAAGCCCTCACCCCCAATGGTCCTACCACCAAATTACCTATCTCCGGCTGCCACCCTTCGATGCTCAGTGACCTCCATCTGTTCAGATTCTGCCAATCCTTAACCCTCACCAACATACTCCTGCAAAACCATATCAATCAGCCCCCAACCTCCTATCCATCTGTAAATTTTCTTGCCATTCAATCCCAAATTCCTGGATCCCATATCAAACGAATTGAAAATTGTGCCCTCCAGGAAGTAGAGAAGAGCACAAAGCTATCCAATAAATTCTCCACCCTGTTCACTTCATACTCACGCCTTGGACTATCCACCACCTCTACAACAGCCCCCAAAACTCCACCACATCCACTCACAGCTGAAAAACCCTGCCTCGCATATCTACTACATTTACCGCACGCTCCAAAACTACCTCCCACCACCACACAGAATCCAGAACCAAACAGACCCAAAACACAGTAATGACCCTTTCCTCCAAAAGCCTTGGCCCTGCAGAAGTATCAGTCCCTTCCAAAGGCCTCATCTTTTGCCCCACCCCCAAATTCAATCATGCAAGACTTGTTAAAGAGCTTCTCTCCTTCCCCCGTTGCCTACAGTGGAAACACTTTTTTGCCACCAACCCTACCAATTATACTCCACCAAAGACCAATGATAAACCCTGCCTCACCCATTTCATTACTCCATCCAACTGTGATCCACCCCCACTGCTCCCAAATCACCCCCTGTTAACTTTCCAGAATTTCTTAATCTCGAATCTTGCCTCACCATTGTCCCCCAGATCCCTCACCATGCAAACTAACCTTACATCTGCAGAAAGAACCGCAATCCACCCCATAAAAACTGATCCTGACCTTACAATCCTCCCTGTTGACAAAGGCTCCACCACTGTTGTTTTAAACTGCAAGGATTATCCGGCAGAAGGACTCCTCCAGCCGTCAGATTCATCCGCCTACAAACCCCGACCCAGTGACCCCATTCCAGAAATCTAGCAGTATCTCAAGTCTTTAAGCCCATCCCAGAGCCTCTCCCCAAAGTCCATCTGTCTCCTCATCCCTACCACTCCCCGCACTCCTACCTTCTATGTGCTTCCTGAAGTTCACAAACCCAACCAGACAGGATGCCCCTTTGTGGCAGATTACTGTGCCCCCACTGAGAGAATCTCTGCTCTTGTAGTCCAACACCTTCAGTCTAATACCCACAACCTACCCTTCTATATAAAAGGTACCAACCATTTCCTCCACAGACACTCCACAGTTCCTTTTCTTTTACCACATGATACCCTGCTCATCACTATTGATACCACCTCCCTTTGCGTTAACATCCCTAATGCCCAAGGCCTTTCCACTATTGAACACTACCTTTCCCAATGCCTGAAAGATTCCAAACCTACAACATCCTTCCTAGCTTACATGACCAACTATATACTCGCCCACAATTCTCATTTGAAGGTATTACCTGCAAACAAATCCAGGGTGTGGCTATGGGCACCCGCATGGCACCATCCTATGCCAAACTAATCATGGACCATCAAGAGAATCATTTCTAAACACCCAAAATCTTAAACCTCACATTTGATTCAGATTCACTGATGACATATTTGTGATCTGGATCAAGAGTGAGGACACCCTATCCACATTCCTTCAGAATCTCAACATCTTCTCCCCCATTTGCTTCGCCTGGTCCCATCATTCCATACCAATAAGACCCTTCCATACAGCCTAGCCACCCATGGCCATCACATCTGTAGTGATGAGTGGTCCCTCTCAAAATATACCGACGGTCTCACTGAGACCTTCACAGACTGGACTTAACCTCCCAACCTTGTACAAAAACAGATCTCCCATGCATTCTCTCTCCAGTCACTCACCACCTCCCAAAGTCCAGCCACAGAGGAGCATTCCCCTTATGACTCAGTACCACCCAGGATTGGAGCAACTGAATTACTTTCTGCACTAGTGTTTTACTACTTTTCGTTGTGCCCTAGAATGAGAAATGTCCTGCCCACTATCCTTCCCACATCTCCCACAGTGGTATTTCGCCGTCCACCAAACCTACACAATGTACTTGTCCACCTACCACAACCCCCTGCTCCCAACAAATTACCTAATGACTCGTACCCCTGTAATAGACCTACATGCAAGATCTGTCTTGTACATTCACCCACCAACACCTACTCCAGTCCCATCACGAACATCACCTATCCTATCAAAGGTAGGGCTACCTGTGAAACCAGTTATGTGATCTACAAGCTAAGCTGAAACCACTGTGCTGCATTCTGCATAGGCATGACAACCAATAAGCTGCCTGTCTGCATGAATGGCCACTGACAAACTTTGGCCGAAAAACAGCTGGACAACCCTTTGCTCAGCATGCCACCTAACATGATGTTATTCATTTCAGTGGCTGCTTTGCAGCCTGTGCCATCTGGATCCTTCCCACACACACCAGCTTTTATGAATTGTGCAGGTGGGGGCTCTCCTTGTAATATATCTTACATCCCCATAACCCTCTTGGCCTCGACATTCATTAGGCATTGTTTTTACCCATCCAGCCCCTTCCCTGTTCCAATTGCAGCCTTACACAGCCCTCTTTTCCACAAACAGACCCTCAGTCTTTCTACTTCTCTCTTTTCCCACTACACCCCCACCTCCCCCTCCTGCCACCAACCTGCTCTCTGTCTAACCTCCCGACTGCATCTGGCTGCCCTACCCTCTCTCCACCTCATCCATGTATGTTAGCTCAAGGACCACTTTACTGTCCCCCACCCCTACCCTGCTATCCCTCCCCACCATCCGTTTGCTTCTCCCATCATGCACTGCTGCTCACAGTTTGCCCTCATCATCTCTCTCTCTCTCTCTCTCTCTCTCTCTCTCTCTCTCTCTCTCTCTGTGTGTGTGTGTGTGTGTGTGTGTGTGTGTGTGTGTGTGTGTGTGTGTGTTTCCAATGAAGGCCTTGTTGGCCGAAAGCTCACTACTTTTTACAGTCATTTTGTTGTGCCTATCTGCGACTCAGCATTTACACTATATGGTGCATAGCAACTATCTTTTTCATAATAATAATGTTACAGTTCATCTTGGATTTTTCATTGTTTGTCATGTGCATAGTACTACATAAGATAAAATGTCTAAATAGAGTAATGAAAGTAGTTATCTGGCAAATGAACAGGCATGATAATTCAGTTGCTAAGATATCTGTTCTGTACGTGATGGAAATGCACAGGATTCATTTTGGCTGTTAAACAGAAACTACACATACTCATCACTTTATAATGTGATGAAAGTATTCCAACCTGATGGAAACAATTATATTCAGGAAGAGATCGTGCAAAATAACTTTACCAATGTGCAGAAGCACATTCTACATCCACATCTACAGCCTACCCTGCAAGCCACCCAATTGTGCCTGTTGTGTGTGGTGGAGGGTTCTTGTTGTACTACTGGGTCTGCAACCTTATTCCACTTGCGAACAGTGTGTGGGAGGAATGATTGCCAGTAAGACTCTGTATTGGCTCTAATTTCTCCTTGTGGTGATTACACGAGTCATATGTGGGGGGAAGTAATATGTGGTCCAACTCCTCTCTCGAAATTTCGGTGGTAAATCTCTCTGTGATGAGGTGCCTCTCTTGTAACATCTGCCAATGGAATTTGTTGAACATCTCACACTAGCTAAATGATCCCATAACGATATTCATCCCTCTATATTGGATCTTCTCTCTCTCTCTCTCTCTCTCTCTCTCTCTTCTATCAGTCCTAACTGGTAGGGATCCCAGACAAATGAACACTACTCCAGAACTGACCGAGCAGGTACCTTATTATCAGCTTCATTCGTGGATGAGTCAAGTTCCCATAACATTAATCCTGTGAATCTGAGTCTGGCGTCAGCTTTTCCCACTATTTGTTTTATGTGGTCATTCCACTTAAAGTTGCTCGGGATAGTTACCCCTAGATATTTATGGTAGATACTGTTTCCGGTGGTTTATCATTAATAGAGTAGCTGTACAGTAGCGGATATCTTTTACTATGTGTGGACAATACTTTATGTTGATTTATGTTCAGACTGGCAGAGGCTGCGCCATTCATAAATTATCTGGAGGTAATTCTGCAAATCATTACGATCTTCTGGCATTGCTACTTTGTTACAGACAACCAAATCATCTGCGAACAGCCTTGGAGAGCATCTGACGCTTTCCTACTAGATCATTTATATATATTGTAAACAGTAACAGTCCTATCGCACTTCCTTGGGGTACACCGGAAATTACCTTTATGTTGGTCGATTTTGTTGTGTTAAAAGCGATATGTTGAGTTTTGTCTGCAATGAAGTCTTGAATTCTGTTACAAATCTGCTGATGCGCGATAAGCATGCATTTTTTTTTTTTTTCACTAAACGGCATTGTGGGATGGTTCACATGCCTTCCTGAAGTCAAGGGACACAGCTTGGACCTGAGCGCCATTGACCTCGGCGCTCTGGATCTCATGAGGAACAGAGTGAGCTGAGTTTTGCAGGATCTCTGTTTGCAAAATCCATGTTGATTTATATAAAGGGGATTTTTAAAAAAAATCATAATTCTACAACAGACTGACGTCAATGATAATTCTTATATATAAAATTCTCGTGTCACAGTGTTAGTTGCCATACTCCTCCCAAAACGGTTCGATCGATTCTAATGAAATTTTAAATATATGTTCGGTACGTCTGAGATTCGGTCGTGATGTATTTTTCATACCCCTAAGTGATAAGGGTGGTCCACCCAAAAAAAAAATTCTTAATTTTTGGACAGAACCTTTTTTTTTTTTTTAATGATGCAGCATTACAAAATACACTCTACCTTAAACTTTCACACTTATACCACAACCCCTATTTTTAATAGCGATTTTAGTAATTTAATAGTTTTCAACCCCGGTCGATAACTGATCAATTATCACTTGATCAGTTATACTTGCCAGGTGTTTACCGGTTATAGTCTTTCACTATTAGATAGGTAGGTAATTGAAGAAAACATACCAAAAGCAACAACTCGAATATCCCTCTTTGAATCGACGTAACTAGACCGAGAAGTTTAACTAGGTAGCACGTGCCATTCGCCAAACCGACATTTAGGCCTAGCGCACACGCATCGATTTTTATCGTACAGAAATATATCGTACGATCAAATTCCTTTAATAGAAGAAAGAAGCTCCTATGCTCTCCTTTGTTCCTCTAAAAAAATTTAATCGTACAATATTTTTACGTACGATAAAAATCGATGCGTGTGCGCTTGGATTTATTCAAAATGCTGGCGAACACGTTTCGACACGAAATTGCCGCTATGTTTGTATGCTCATGCACGAGCCGTGTATCGGCTGCAATTGTTAAATCCACGTGATCTACCACAGAAAACACTAGAACTATTAGTGGCTGATGCTGCTGGACTCCCCCTAAGCCGTACACAGTTTTAAGCCATTATTATTGTTTCTGTCACGAGCTCCCGCCAACAACGGCTATTGTGTTAGACGTATACATTGTGTTACACGTATAAATTATTCTTATAGACTAGAGATAATTTATATGGCAAAACAACGTTCTCCGGGTCAGCTATAACGCACAAAGATTTTCAGGGGCGGAACGAAGATCGCCAGGTGTAGCTAGTAGGTCTACAATTGTGTGCATCTGTCCTACGGTCCTCAAAAACTGGAAGGATATACAGGTTGAATAACATCGGGGATCGGCTACAACCCTGTCTCCCTCCCTTCCCAATCACTACTTCCCTTTCGCGTGTCTCAAGTCATACGAATGTTATCTTATTTCTGTACAAATTGTAAACAGCCTTTTGATCTCTCTATTTTACCCCTGACGCCTTCAGAATTTGAAAGAGAGTATTCCAGTCAACATTGTCAAAAGCTTTCTCTAAATCCACAAATGCTAGAAATGTAGGTTTGCCTTTCCTTAACCCATATTATAAAATAAGCTGTATGGTCAGTATTGCCTCACATGTACCAACATTCCTAT
The DNA here is from genome assembly GCF_023897955.1 of Schistocerca gregaria. Lineage (NCBI taxonomy): Eukaryota > Metazoa > Arthropoda > Insecta > Orthoptera > Acrididae > Schistocerca > Schistocerca gregaria. Next base: position 545,862,427 of record NC_064926.1, read on the forward strand.
GGAATCCAAACTCATCTCCCCCCAAAGACGGCTTCTACTAGTTTTTCCATTTGTCTACAAAAAATTCGTGTTAGTATTTTGTAACCGTGAGTTATTAAACTGATAGTCCGGTAATTTCTACACCTGTCAACGCCTGCTTTCTTTGGGATTGGAATTATTCTGTTCTTCTTGAAGTCTGAAGGTTTTTCGCCTGTGTGATACATCTTGCTCACCAGATGGAAGAGTCTTGTTATGGTTGGCTCTCCCAAGGCTATCAGTAGTTGTGATGGAATGTTGTCTACTCCTGGGGCCTTATTTCGACTTAAGTCTTTCAGTGCTCTGGTAAATTCTTCACACAATGTCATATCTCCAAATTCATATTCATTTTCCTTCTCTTCCATTTCCATAACATTTCCCTCAAGTACGTCAGTCTTGTATAGACCCTCTATATACTGCTTCCGCCTTTCTGCTTTCCTTTTTTGCTTAGGACTGGTTTTCCATCTGAGCTCTTGATATTCATACGAGTGGTTCTCATTTCACCAAAGGTCTCTTTAATTGTACTCCTCTCGATACATGCTTCTACATCCCTACTTTTGTCCTCTGGTTATCACTGCGTAGCCATTTTGCACTTTCTGTTGATCTCATTTTTTAGATGTTTGTATTTTTTTCGCTTGCTTCATTTAGTGCATTTTTATATTTTCTCCTTTCATCAATTAGTTCCAATATCTCTCTTGTTACCCAAGGATTTCTACTAGCTCTTGCCTTTTTACCTACTTGATCCTCTGCTGCCTTCACTATTTCCCATGTCAAAACTACCCCTCTTCTTCTACTGTATCTCCCCCGCCCCCCCAATTCATGTCAATCATTCCCTAATGCTCTCTCTGAAACTCTCTAGAGCCTCTAGTTCTTTCAGTTTATCCATGCCCCATCTCCTTAAATTCCTACCCTTTTGCAGTTTCTTCAGTTTTAGCCTACAGTTCATAACAAATAAATTGTGGTCAGTCCAAATGTACCCCTGGAAATGTCTTACAATTTAAAACCTGTTTCCTAAAGCTCTGTCTTGTCATTAAATAATCTATATGAAACCTTCCAATGTCTCCAGACCTCTTGCATGTAGAAAACCTTCTTTTGTGATTCTTAAATAAAGTTTTAGCTATGATTAAGTTATGTTCTGTGCAAAATTCTACCAGACGGCTACCTCTTTCATTCCTTAGCTGCAGTCCGTATTCACCTGCTACTTTTCTTTTCTGCAGATCGCGTCAACTAGAGGCTTATGATCAGAATAGACAGTGAAAGCTCGTCCTTCGACGTTGCTCCTGAAATCTTTGACTGCCCCATAAATCACGAGGAGCTCGCGTTCGAAGGCCGACCATTTGCACTGACTCCTCATAAGCTTTTTGAGAAGAAATGCAGTGGCTGCGTTGAGTCTGCAGTGTGCTGTTGGAGGGCAGCATCTACTGCCGACTAGCTAGCGTTGTTAGTGATAGAAATCCGCACCTCGGGGTCGCACGAGAGTGATAGCCTGCGCGATGGTCGATTTCAAATTGTGGAAAGTGTCCAGCATGGGCCTAGTCCAGTCCAGTTTAATATTTCCGGGCCGGCTGGAGTGGCCGACCAGTTCTAGGCGCTAGAGTCTGGAACCGCGCGACCACTACGGTCGCAGGTTCGAATCCTGCCTCGGGCATGGATGTGTGTGATGTCTTTAGGTTAGTTAGGTTTAAGTAGTTCTAAGTTCTAGGGGACTGTTAAGTCCCATAATGCTCAGAGCCATTTGAATCTTTCCGGCTGTATTTTTACCAGAGAGGTAGTCGGTTAGAGCCAACTGGCAAACCGAGGAATATGTCCATATCTAGGAAACGGCGTAGTTGTGCATAATCCTCAAGGAGAGGGAGAGCGAGGATGTTTGCTATTTGTGAGTCAGTAGAGTGGAGGCTGTCGGCCGAGATCATATGGCCTAGGAAAGTGACAGTTGTGGAACAGAGCTGCCATTGTTAATAACCACACAGCTGGCTGCAAGAGTCGCACGAACTGCGTTAAGGTGAAATTTGTGTTCTTCTGTAGACAAGGAAAGGATAAGTATGGCATCCAAACAGGTAAAAACGAAAGGAAGTGGTAGCAAAATCGAATCAATGAAACGTAACCACAACTGTGCAGCATTTTTTAAACCATATGGCGTGAAGCAGTATTTGAAAAGGCCGAAAAGAGTAATGATTGCCGTCTTCGGAATGTCCACGGCGTGCATTAGAATTTGGTGATATGCCTTCGAACAACCCAATGCAGAAAAGAACTTCAAGCCATGCAGTAACTGCGTGAAATCCTGTATGTGAGGAACGATAGTTGTCTATAATAGTTCTAGTATTAAGGGACCTGTAGTCGCTGCACATGCAGAGCGAACCGTCTTTCTTAGACAAGTTGAATGGGAGAGGACTAGTTGCTGTCAGAAGGTCGGAGCACACCCGAAGCCAGTAAATGCTGAACTATCTCTTTCACTCGCAACAATTTCGTAGCGTTAAGACGTCGAGCTTTATGACGTACGGGCTGGGCTGTCTGTGGTGCAGATTCAGTGGCAGGTGCCATTCCTGATTGCCGAGACCCGCAAAGCGAGGCGCGGATGGTGGGGGCGAGAGGGGGTGGGCATGAACGGCGGCAGTTGACTGACCTTGGAGTTCCGGGATGGTGTATACGAAGAGACGGCAGAGCCTGCGACGTGGTAGCCATGGAAAGCGAGCAATCCTGCGAAGCGGGGACAAGGACGTCTGAGCAGAGCCGGAGTGTTGCGGGCAGGGACTCGGCGGAAGACGGGGACGATGGGCTGGCGCGAAGGATCTCGTCGCAGCGGAGTCGGGTGCGTCCTGTAGGTCCAACTGCGTCCGCGCGGAACTGGCAGCAGGAAAGGTGCAGCTCGACACAGGAGCGGGGCACAGCGAAGACACTGTAGTACAGGGAGGCTGTGTTGACAGGAGCTGCTCTGCACAGAGGCAGCGAAAGGTAATCCGTGCATGAGCCAATTCAGCGGAGGCGGTAGCAGTGCCTAACTCCACGTTATGAGTGCGTAGTCCGTCGATTTGCTTGCGGAAGACCGATAAATTGGAGAGGCGAGCTGAAATATTTTCGAGCAGCGAAGCACGTGTGTAAAGCGTGGCCAAGGATGCAGAGAGCAAGGACGTGCAGCACCCGTTTGAGCACGGAACGGTAGAACCAGATGCGTGACAGAGCTTAGCAGCCTGTAGATCTGGCAAAAGCTCGTGATGGTGTAGAAAGTCCAGCCAGATCACAGCTTCGTCCACGTCGGCGACGTGGCAGGTCTAGGGAAATGTCGCACCTGAGGACAGACAAAGCGACATCTTGATGGAGCCGAGGACCACGATATGAGAGTGATTTGCAGCGACCAGTGAGAGGTTAGCTGCAGAAAGCGTGTTGCCTGCATGCTTGGCTGGGATAAGGCTGAGATCAGCGCCGGTGTCGACGAGAAAACAAGTCCATGACATAGAGGAGTGTTGGTGCAAGTGGTGCGGCGTCGGGAGGTGGGCGCCGTTGATGATCATGGCGGGCTGTGGCACGTAAATGTGACCGCGGAAGTCATTTGGTATGCACAAGGCTCGCAGCAGTTGCAAGCGGCGTCCCCGTAGGTTTGTATGGTACCAGCAAAGTGGGTAAGCTAGGAGGCTAGGCATTGCGGGGCGAGTGGGGAATGCAGCTGGCTGCGTCGTAGCTTGAGAACGCTCAGGTTCCTGCTTGGGCGAGGTCGGCTGCTTTCGGGTGGGTGCAGGGTTGCCAGGAGGCAGATACTGGCAAGTCGCTGAGGTGTGTGCGCTGGCCTCTACTGGCGGCGCTTGGAACCAGCGGAGCAAGGCTTTCAGCAGAAGGCGAAGGTGATGTCGTCCTTGACAGGCAGTGTTGGTGATGAATGATTGCGTAGGCCCAATTGGCCATGTGTAGGCGGACCAAAAGAGTGTCAGTGACGTTCGATAGCAGGTGAAGCTGTAGGTCTGGCGGTTTTTTTTCCCACAGTGTGGCATCGTATAGTGCTTGTTCACCAGTCAATGTATGAAGGCGCCGCCACAGCTGCGAAGGCGTGCGCTCGTCGAGATGCTCTTCATGGATGATGTGGTGGATGGCCTTGGGCTGGAGGGTGAGAAGAGCGTTCAATAAGCAAAGTTTTCACCGTCGCATACTTGGGCGTGGCGGACAGCGAGAGCAGCAGATCACTGATTAGCTCAAGGTGGTCGTGGAGGTGGCTCACCAGGCAGATGAAATGTGCATCGTCGTCCAAGATGCAGTAGGTGGTCTACCAGGGTGAACCAAGTTTTAGGGTTGTCCTATTTGCAACACAGGCAGCTTAGGAAATCTGTCCAATAACACTTGATGTAACACAGGCAGGTGCAGATCCGTGTTGGTGGTTGAAGGAGCCTCCAACACTGGGAGTGCAGTGTGTCGCCCAAGGTCTGTGTCTGCAGAGGGAGGGGGGGGGGGGGGGGCGGCATACGAAGAGGCGTGGGCCGACACAACTGACGGCACCATGTTTCCCAACTGGAGGTTCGGTGGCAGGCATGACATGGTGGTAATGGCTTGTGCTAGTATAACAGTGGGCGGAAGGCGGCCTCAAAACAGAAAAGGAGGGGGGTGGGGAGTGGGGGCTGACCCGAAACCAGCGCGTAAGAAATAGCTCGTGTTGTTACGGGAGCAGGCAGAAAGTTATCTTGATGTGACCATGGAGTGGCTGAGACGAGCGGTGTTGCCGATATGGTGTGTGGGGAAGTGGAGGGGGGTGCAATGACGTCAGGCAGGTAAGAATGTGTGACCCCATGTGTATGAACTTTCGGAGTACAGTTCTCGAGCTGCGTCTGCACATCGAACCAGCCGGAAGGCGACAACTTAACTGCAGGCTGAAACACAATGTCCTTCACACGATTGTCATTCACTATGTCGGTGAGCGGCATGCACTGTCCGGGTGGCAGAGCCTGCTGCGTAGTAGGATGTTGGGCCGGCTCTGGTTAAGTGGCCGCTGGTATGGCAGGGGCCACAAATTGTTCACTTTTAACCAGCTGTACAGTCCGCACCAGGTATCTGAGAGCTTTGCGACCATTACTCTGAAACAGCCACTGCACATGTGCAGAAGTGTGCAGCTTTGCCCAAATACATTCGGCTGCCCTCAGTGTGCCACGTGTGTCCATTGTGAGTACAGTACAAGTTCCACCTTTGTGTCTTTTTTTCTGTATTTGTATAACTAGTGCGAAGTGACTTCATACCGAATATGACGTCTATTAGTACTTCAAAACTAAAAGTCAGCAAACTGAATAATCAGTCATGGGAGACTGTAGATGACGTTTTAATGTTCATGGAGGCTGAGTCCTCCCAGGGGATGAATATTCTAGTAGAGCAAGCCATGCTGAGAGCAGAAGTGGCCACAGGCGTTTTGCGTAGCACTGTCCAGAAAATTAAAAGGGACGGCAAGCTAACGGAATTTTGCAGGAAAAGGAAATTTTAAACTCCAGATAAAAAACGTAAACGCAAAAGAATTATGGATGTAGACTGTTTTGATGAGGCCATTGGTAGGAGAATTGTTTACAACTTTTATCTGGCTGAAAAAAGTGTACCTACAGTGGAAGGAATTAAACAGAAGTTGAAAGAAGCAGTAGACTTTCACCACAGCAACACTAGTGTAAGGCGGCTACTAAAGAAATTCGGTTTCCATTGGGGAAAAAAAAACAAAATCAAGTAGGCTGCTACTGTTAAGAGAGAAGCTGTATTAGAGAAAAAATAATATCGTATTTGCGCAAATAAAAAATGTAGGGAAGAAAACAGAGACATTGTTTACGTAATAACTCATGCAGGCTGCAAAAATGGCTTTATTCCTAATGTGCTTGTTATGTGGAAGCCAAATCAAGCAACGGGAGATTACCACAACCAAATGAATCGCTGGCTGGAGTGGCAGAGCGGTTCTAGGCGCTTCAGTCCGGAACCGCGCGACTGCTACAGTAGCAGGTTTGAGCCCTGCCTCGGGCATGGATGTGTGTGTTGTCGTTAGGTTAGTTAGGTTTAAGTAGTTCAAAGTTCTAGGGGACTGATGACCTCAGATGTTAAGTCCCATAACGCGCAGAGCCATTTGAACCAAGTGAATCAACAAAATTATGCGAAGTGGTTGACAGTAAAGCTGATTCCCAATTTAAAATCTAGCCTTGTAATAGTTCTCGACAATGCGCCGTATCACAATGTTAAAATAAACAAAGCTCCAACATCTCAATTAAGTAAAGGCAATATCAGAAAGTGGCTAACTAAGGAACGTATCCCATTCTCGGATGACATGTTCAAGCCCGTTCTCAATGAGCTCGTTCGAAGAACCAAGGCAACGACCGCCGAGTATTCCGTCGATAAAATCCTTGCTACTGCTGGTCACGTTTTACGCCTTCCTCCTTACCATCCAGAATTAAATCCAATAGAAATATTTGGTCGATTGTAAAAGGTTGGGTAGCTTCTAGGAACGTTCTGTGCAATGCGACATCTGTGAAAAATTTATGTGAGTAGTAATTTAAATCCATGAGTAAAGAAGACTGGATTCCATTGCGCAAACACGTTAGAAAAATTGTGCGTGAATACAGGCAGAAAGAAATATTTATCGACAGTGAAATAGATAAAATAATCATAGATTTAGGTGGTGCAGACAGTGATAGTGGAACTGATTACCGTGATTCTAGGTCTGAAGAGGACGTAGAACTGGAAGGAGTAGCTGATGATGACTGAAGGTAAGTGCTCGCATTCTAAGCTGATCAGATTTCAAAGAGAGAAAACCAGGACACTTTTGTTTATAGTTTATACGTAACTTCATTACTGCAGTTACATCTTACTCTTATTTTTCTTGCCAGGTACCATGATATTTTGAATCTGGTAATAGGCCCATGATTATGCTACACTTGAAGAGTGTATTTTCAATTTGTGAATTGGGATGGAAAATGTAAACATTACTAATCTGTAATAAGACACAAAGTAAATAATTTATCCTAATATTTACCTTTGTAGTATTTATCAGAAGGATGAATGGACTGATTTTAGCAATTCCTAGTTAGAGAAATGGTATTTTATTATTAATACAGTAAATATTGTGAAATACATTTCTCTCACGTCCTACTATTAGGGGAATTTAATTCTCATAATTTTTAATTAAGAAATGTTAATGGACACATTTTGTTTCCCGATTAAAATCGGGACAATAACGTGTCCAGAGTGATTATCTCGAGACATGGGGACATTTATGTGAAAGCCGAGACGTCTCGTCAGCCTTGCGCAGTCATCCGCTTGCTCCGAGCTCCGCTGTGACGGTCACCCGCGCTTTCAGTTATCTGGCGCGGAGTGTACATTAAGAACACTATTAAAAACACAAGCACAATTACTAGGGTGCGACACACTTGCACAAAACGACACTGGTAGATCCAGTGTTTTCAGGACAATGTGTGCCGACACACAGTGTCTGTTACTGATTAATGTAAGCACAAAATAATTCCCCAACGCACGACGTTGACGTCGGGATCACCACTGTGGGTTTTACGGGGCGTAGAACAATAACAACACACTTTCAGACTCAACATGTATATCTAATTCGGCACTGAACAGAGAGAATACAAAAATGGACGTCGAACATAGTGCGAGAGCATAAAGATAGAATGCAAAGCCAACAAGAATAATAAAAGAAAAGTCACTTAGTGTCAGAGACGCCACAACACCATTATTGACCCACCATTATTAACAAACAGTTCATTATTAAGCTTGTTCTCAGGAACATGACCAGAAAATCTGGAAACTAGTAGGCATTGCCAAGTTCTTTTGCAATAATTTCTTTTTTATGATGAAAGCTCTCCCATTACTCATTAAAATCGTGCATTGGTTTTTAAAGATAGACTTTCATTTCATTGAGTCACGCTCAAGATCTACTGAACTCTGTAACTTATATTTTAATTTAAATTGTTTTTTCATACATAAACACTGTGACGAGTGACACATGCTGCTTGTGATGGATGGGACAATTTAGTTAAAACATCTCCCCTAAACTATCAAACCACGACACTGCTATCTGTCAGGGGTATTTTCTGAAGTGTCCAAAGTGCATTAAGTTAAATTCAACATTAAATTTTTCATTCTGTTTTATTTTTATGGTGTTAATCCAGAACTATTAGTCAAAACTGCAGACAAAAATAGTGGTGAATTACTGAAACTGCCTATTAATCTTGTCTAACAAATAATAAATGTTTGAATTCCAACTAAAGAGATCAAGGATTTAATTAAACATTTTGATTTCCCTAACTCCAAATGTCCCATCCGTCGCTTGTGAAAAGCCTGATAGTTGTAATAATAATTTATTATTTTTATGTGCAGGCAGCTACCCAATACACCACCTGTAATACTGTTGTGCCAAACAAGGATTGCTAATTGGTCCGCCACCACCATCCAATCACAGCTCTGCTGTCACTGTGCACATTATTGAATCATCTTATGAAGAGTGTGCATGATTGTGAACTGCATTGTCAGTGTGTGGATGACATGGAGAAATGTTTTCTTGGTACAGAATTAGGACGGGAGTGTCATAAACTATCGTATTGTATACACAAATGTTTTCTCGATACAGCATTAAGACAGGAGTGTCAAACTATCCTACTGTAGACAGTCAGGACTCAAACACATGTGTGATTATACTGATGAGACAAAACACCTTTTGGCTGTTCATACAGGATTACAAATTGGTGATGCAACTTTGTGTTAGCATCATGAGAAGGCATACCTGGAAAATATTATACACATCTTTCGTCATGTATGTTGTAACCCATTTTCTCGTCACAAGACAGTGGTAATGAAATCTCTGAGAGTTATTTCCACAGAGCTGTTAGGCAGCTTTCTGATAGTGTCAATCTTACACCTGGAAAATCTCAGTGTTCAAAGTGTTACTGCATGATTAACACCATTATAAGAGGCAACCAAGAGAATGAATGTTCAATTGATACAAGTGACAGTTTTCGGCCTGCCGAAGAATTTGTAGCTGCAGTGAACACTATCTGTAGTGTTCTGTGAGTCTCCACTTACGGAACAGTGTCTGAGCAGTAGTAAAAAAGTCTCACATGGCAAAACGAAGTAGGAGAAAATCTGCTCTGCTGTTAAGCACTTGGAAAAATGTCTTGAAGTTACAATCCCTAATGATGAGGATCATATCCCTTCAACTTACACCCAGACAGACAGTGCTGATCTTATTGAACAGCTAAAAGAAAAATGTAAAACGGCTACCTTCCTTCGAAGTGGGTAATTGCATATTGTGTTAGGGAATTTGGGGTGTCAGAATATATGGTTCGAAGGCCAGGACATTGAAGGAAAAGCAAGGAATCTTGCCTGATATGACGCATTGCGGACGTAAGTCTTTATGTGATAAGTACAACATGCTGTTTGTACATTTTATGAAGATGATGAGTACAGTCGTCTGTGTCCAGGGATCAAAGACTTTGCATCTGTCCGCTCGGAATGTGGTGTTAAAGAACACAAACAGAAACGCCTTGTTTTAGTGAATTTGAAGGAGCTGTACGCCGCCTTCAATGAGAAGTTTCCCACTTATAAAATTTGTTTCTGGACATTTGTACAGTTGCGTTCCCTGAAGTGTAATGTATTTCAGCTCTTCTTACAGAATCAGAAGCACTGTGTTTGGTTGAAGATTCCGAGTATATGCAGTGGACCACAACAGATCGGTATACATTGATATCAGTAGTAGAAAAAGTTGATGATTTCATACACAATTTTTGCAACAAACTGGAATTGCTGAAAGTCACCATTTTATAACAAAACAACAATCACATAATCTAGCTTCATTGAAAGAAACACTCTGCCTCACAGACTGCATTGTGATCGGAGCTTTTCTGGGAATTACTCGTTTATTGTATAAGATACAGCACAAGGATTTCACTGGGGGCAATCCCAGGCTATTATCTTCTGTAATCGGGGTCAGCATTATCAACTGTAAAGACAATGTGCACAATACGTGACTATCTCATCCACCCAACACCTGCAGTAATTATTATCAGAAAACCATTATTCCCCATATACAAGATGCAATGCAACGCTTAGGAGTAATTCACTACTTTTAGATGGAGCATCATCTCAATATAAAAATCGGAAAATTAAAAAAAATTGACACAGCATTTTGAGGACTGTGGAATTGATGCTGAGTGGCATTTCTTTGCCACTAGCATCGGTAAGAGTACCTCTGATGGAGTTGGGGGGGGGGGGGGGGTGGACAGTCAAAAGACTTGCTGCCAGGAGGAGTCTTCAAAAACTTCATCATTCAATTCTCACTGCACAAGCACTTTTGGAATTTGCATCACAAGAGATAAAGGGTGTTCAGTTCTTCGACATATGCCTCTTCAGAAGACACTGAAACAACAGTGCGATGCTACTGAATGAAAGATTTGGTTAGTGTAGGATAATTCCAAACACAAGATAATACCACCACTTTATACCTGCTGGAAGGAATGTTCTTAAGATGTATCGAACTTCATGCTCCGTGAGATATGGCTTACCTCACTCACAATGCTCTCCAGCACAATAGCAAGCAGTATCAGTGCAGCATATCAGGCTTTCTATTTAGATAATGATTATGTTTCACACTCTCAACACATCATTGTTCCTGCTAATTCAGTTTGAATATGTTGCATAATAATGGGTGTCTCGTGTCACATTCAGTGGCACTTACAATATTGTCCTATCAACACGTACACGCTGCCAAAGACTACAATAAAAACGTTATGCATTGGAGTAATACATATATTTTGGGGGTGATTTAACTTAGATACAAGCTACATAATGAAGCAATTTGTACACTGTGACCTTGCACACATTGCATTTGTAGAAGTCCCTAACAGTGATTTTCAACCATTTCGGAATTTTCAAAATCCAAAACTTAATGTCTGTATGCAAGTAACACAGCTAAATTTGTTTTATGAATGCAACCTTATCACATCTCTATATCTCTATACACACTGAATATTGTTTCAGAACTATCTTTCACACGAGATAAAAAAAATATCATAAACTTGTAAAATGTCATAACTTGTGTAGCTGTTTATCTGTGGATTACTTCCGAACCATGAACTATTGCAACAAATTATTGCTTTTTCCTACAAGGGAGAGGTGTTACCTTCCAAATGAGACCAACCTTTTCGCTGTAGCTAATTTAGGACAGGAGCTAGGACGTGACACTTAGTCCTCAGAAAATTCGTGCTATATAATGGTCGATCATTCCGATAGTCGATATACAAATGACAAAGTAGTAACTTTTTCGTATATTTACCTACAAATTAACGCTTTTCGCGTTTCGTCGTAAATACTGCTGCTAGTCCTCGTCTCTTGCTAAATATTACGCTCCTAGGTCAAGTGGGAAACGAATACAATGCTCGATAAGTGATTTATCGATTGCTATAATCTCTAATAGAAATCGCTGTAATTGCCGGTTGCAATGACTGTGGGCCCGGGGGTTATAACAGGCCCGAGGTATTCCTGCCTGTCGTAAGAGGCGACAAAATGGAGTCTCAAACGTTTCGGCCTTTATGTGATGGCTCCCTGTAGGGTTTGACCTCCATTTATCCATTACATGGTGCATCGTATCTATCGTGCATTGAGACCCTAAGCATTCTTTATCATCGTGGCTTTGCAGTTCCGCTCATTCTCTATCTCTTGGGCAAGAACACCTTCCTGGGTGCGTTTTCCTCCATTCACTATGCAGTGACGTTTTGTGCGCCAACGATGATCATGGACTTCGTTGCCCCTCATATCCAATAAGTTAGCCAGTCCATTGTGATGGAGATGCCATGTACCCTGTTGGTTGTAGCCCCCCTGACTACAGTGATGCCTGCGCCGTTAACTCTCCATCTATGCCTGTCACTCTAGGGCATCAGGACTCCTAGCAAGGGCCGTCCAGTGGGTGGCATCAGGCTGACATGCCATGAAGCGTAGTATGCCATTTGTTGCTGGTGGTCCAACATGAGCAGTCTCTATGTGGTCGAGGTCTATCCCTTATGCGAAGAAGTACGACCCCAAATCGTTCCACTCCCTGGCCTCACCATGGGAGGAACGCCAGGCTAAGGATGGCAGCAAACCGTATTCGCCCCAGTACCTCATATGTACGAGAGCTGATAAAGCCTCAGTTTTTTGTGGAGCATTTAGAGAACAAGTTGGAAGGATTGTCGAAAACGCGATCTGGGTCAGTCTTAATAAAAACAGCATCCTCTGCCCAATCATGGGGATTACTCACCTGTGACAAGCTGGGGGATGTTTCTGTTTCCATCACATCCCATAACAGCTTAAATATGGTCCAGGGTATTATATTCCACAGGGACCTTCTTTTGCAGTCTGACGACGAGCCATGCGCCAGTTTAGACCGGCCAGGTGTTATTTAGTCCGGCGCGTTCATTTGGGTCTGAGGGATAATTAGGTTGTCACTGGTGCCTTCATCTTAGTCCTCGAGGGTGACGCATTACCTGAAAAGGTCAAGGTGATGGTATACTGCTGTGATGTAAAACCATATATCCCTCCCCCGGTGTGGTGCTTTAAGTGCTGGAAGTTCTTCTCGCTGTGCTTCCATGTGCCCAGACTCCAGCTGTGTCAACTACAGAGAGCACAGTTCCCCTTGCTTGCCGGACTCCAGGATTCTACAGAAAGAAAGGAAAAGCGTGGAATAAACGACCCTGGGACGATTGACCTACCCTGAGGCTAAGAGAAAATTTTAGAGGCTACATCCTGTGTGTATGACATCCACTTACACCCCCACTATGACAGTTCTAGCACCTTTAGTTCTGCTGTGTACTGTTGGCTCTCAGAGCCATCAGACTCCACCTGCCTCCTAGATGGTGGGGGGGCACTCCTATGCCTTTTGCTCCTGCACCACCCACTTGGGGAGCAATGCCCCCCCCCCCAACCCTCAGGGCCATCAGTCCCCACTTCACAGCCAGAGAAGTGTAAGTCTTCTTCTGCTCCTCTCGCTAGGAAGGGGTCCCTTAGGTCACTCCTTTCCGGTTCCTACCAGTAGCAAAGCAGTCACCCACCATTGGTCATAGGGCTTCACGGTCCTTCTCAGTCCCTGAGACTGAATCAATGAGGCCCTAAAAAAACCTAAGGAGCAGTGAGAGAAACCAAAACAGAATAAGACCCCCAAGAACCAAGACATTGTAATGTGCACCCATACCACCGCTACCTACGAGCTCTGTGTCTGAGGATGAAGTGGAGATCCTGGCGTCCACTGAGGACTTAACTCTCGCTGGGCTCTCAGACACAATGGATGTTGATCGTACAGGTACTCAATCAGTGGCAGCAGGTGATTCTGAGGCGTAAACTGCCTCATTCAGCGTTCATGCCTTCCCAGCCTCACGATAACGTCATCCTCCAGTAGAATTGCTGCTGTTTTTTTTCCACCACCTTGCTCAGCTATGGCAATTGTTAAGCTTTACACCTGCTTTCTGCGTTGCCTTCCAGGAAACTTGGTACCCAGCAATGTGGACCACTACCCACTGCAGATGTAGGGGATGTTACAAGAAGCTTAGTGAATATAGTAGCGTGTCAGGTGGAGGTTGCGTCTAGGTCCTAAATTTGGTATGTAATGTACCTGTGCCCCTTCACGCTTTTCTTGAAGCTGTGGCAGTCAGGATAAGGACGATGCAGGAAATAACTATCTGCAATATGTGTCTTCCTCCATATGGTGCAATACCCCTGAACACATTGGCTGCACTGATTCATCAAATCCCTAAACCTTTTCTACTTTGGGGAGATTTTAACGCCTATAGCCCCTTGTGCGGTGGCACCATACTCACTGGCCGAGGTAGAGATGTCAAAAATTTAGTGTCTCAGCCCGACTGCTGCCTCCTAAATACTTGGGCCCCCACACATTTCAGTGTGGCTCATGGTACTTAGTCAGTCATTGAGTTATTGCTTTGCAGCCCAGAACATCTCCCATATGTCCCCCGGCGTCATGCCCACGGACACCTACCCAGATGGGCTTTAAACAAGGCAGCCTGAGAAGCTTTCACATTTGCTGTTACCGTTGAATCTCCCCCACATGGTACCATCAATTTGGTGGTTGAGTGGGTCACTATAACGATCGTTTCTGCGGCGAAAAACACGACCCCTTGTTTCTTAGGGCTCCTCCAGCGAAAGACAGTAGCTAGGTGGTCGCCGGAAATCACTAAGGCCATTAAAGAGTGTAGGCGGGCAGTACAGCGACTTAAGTGGCTCCATTCTCTGGAGCACATAATAGCTTTTATATGGCCCTGTGCCCCCATTCACCAGCTTATAAAAAGACGGAAACAGGAGTCTTCGGAGAGGTATGTCTTGATCACTGGGTGCCATACTTCGCCTTCCCAAGTCTGGATAAGGATCAGATGTGTTTTTGGGTACTAGACCCTAACAGGTGTCTCTGGCGTTAACATCGATGGAATGTTATCTACTGACGCAAACGTGATTGACGAGCACTTTGTTGAGCACTATTCTCGAGCCTCTGTATCAGAGAATTACCCCCCCAGCCTTTCGCACCCTCCCAACGGTTGTTGAAAGGGAAAGTCCTCTCGTTCACTTCATGCCACAGTGAACCCTAAACGCCCCATTTACAGAGTGGGAGCTTCTCAGCGCCCTTACACACTGCCCTGACACAGCTCCTGGGCCAGATCAGATCCACAGTCAGATGATTAAACATCTCTCCTCCGACTACAAGCTACATCTCCTCATCACATTTAACCAGATCTGATGCGATGGTGTCTTTGCATCACAATGGCGGGAGAGTAATATAATTCACATGCTTAAACCTGGTAAAAACCGCTTTTGATGTGGATAGCTATCGGCCCATCAGCCTGACCAACATTCTTTGTAAGCTGTTAGAACATGTGGCAAGTCAGCAGTTGTGTTGGGTCCTGGAGTCATGTGGACTATTGACTCCATGCCAGGGCGGTTTCCGCCAGGGTCGTCTACCATTGATAATCTTGTGTCCCTTGAGTCTGTCATCCGAGCAGCCTTTTCCAGACGCCAATAACAGGTTGCTGTCTTTTTTGATTTACAGAGAGCCTATGAGACAACCTGGTGACATCATATCCTTGCCACATTATATGAGTAGGGTCTCTGGGACCCGCTCCCAAATTTTATCCAAAATTTCCTGTCCAAGTTGGTGCCTCCCATAGTTCCCCCTCATATCCAGGATAATACAGTCCCGCAGGGCCCGGTGTTGAGTGTATCTCTATTTTTATTGGCCATTAACCGTCTAGCACCAGCTGTAGGGTCGTCTGTTTCACTTTCTCTGAATGCAGACGACTTCTGCATTTTGTACTGCTCCTCCAGGACTGGTGTTGCTGAGTGGCGCCTACAGGGAACCATCCACAAGGCGTAGTCATGGGCTCTAGCCTACGGCTTCCAGTTTTCGGCCGCGAAATCGTGTGTCATGCAAGCGGTAGTGCTGGCAGCACCTTAGTCCCCTCCGCTGCCAGAGCAACAACTGGGGTGCTGATCGCTCTATGCTGCTGCAGCTCTACAGAGCCCTTGTTCAATCCTGCCTTGACTATGGGTAACAAACTTGCCGACAGACTGGCCAAACAGGCTACACGGAGTCCACTTCTGGGGATCAGCTTCCCTGTCACTGGCCTGCGTTCATTATTATGTCGCCAGGTTTTTCGGCTTTGGGAGACGGAATGGCATAGTCTCAGTACGTACAATAAACTGTATGCCATTAAAGAGACTATGAATGTGTGGAAGTCCTCCATGTGAGCCTCTTGCCGAGACTCCATCGTTCTCTGCCGGCTCTGCATCATCCACACTTGGGTCAGCCATAGCCGTCTCCTGTGCCGTGAAGACCCACTTTTGTGTCAGTGCAGCGCCCAGCTGACAGTGACCCATATTCTGTTGCGCTGTGCTACTTTGGCTGCCCAGCGACGAACTCTTTGGTTACTGGGATCGTTGCCGTTAATTTTAGTTGACAACGCCTTCTCTGCAAATTTAGTTTGTCGTTTCATACGTGAGGGTGGGTTTTATCATTTTATCTAAGTTTTAGCACATGTCCTTTTTCCTCTGTGTTCTCCACCCTAGTGCTTTTAGGCTGGAGGTTTTAATGTGTTCTAGAGTGGCCGGCTTCTCCTTTTTATTCTCGTGGTCAGCCAGCCATGGTCATCTGTTTTCTTGTTTTACTCTCTTCTTCCTGTATCTAGCGTCTCTCTGTGGTTTTCTTGTCGTCTTTTGTTCCTTGTAGTGTTTGTTTTCTCTCTGTCATTCTTGTGGTTTTTCCTTCCTTTCGGTATTGTGCTGTATGTCTCGTTTGTTCCCCTCTTTCCATTGTGGAGTTAGTTACATAGCAACAAGGACAGATGACACAGCAGTTTGATCCCTCCCCCCCCCCCCCTCTCCTTTGAATTAACGGACCAACCAATCACCCAATAGCAATGGCACCAGACACCTTAGTTTAGTATGTGACAAATTTCCACTTGATAGCTCCGTCCGGTACTCAAAGAATTGGTGGAATGTAATGGTCGAACATTATGAGAATCGATATACAATTGACAAAGAAGTAACTTCTTCATTACATTTTACTACAAAGTAACACTTTCCGCGTTTTGTCGTAAATATTTCTCTAATACTCATCTCTTGCCAAATATTACGCTCCTAGGTCAAATAGGATGCGCCTATCATGGCCGATAAGAGAGTTGCCGATTACCAAAATATGTAATAGAAATCGCTGTAATTATCAGTTGCAATGATTTAGAAGCTTCTATTTTGTACACAACGAAAGGACCATACACTTTAGTTCGCGACATAAATTTCCTCTCGATAGCTCATCCCAGGCCTTAGAGTATTCGTTCTATGTAATTGTCGAACATTACAATAGTCGATATACAAATAAAAAAGAAGTAACTTATTCGCTACATTAGACTGCAAATAAACACTTTTCCCGTTTTGTCATAAATATTTCAGCTAATCCTTGGCTCGTGCCAAATACTAAGCTCCTAGGTCAAGTGGGAAGCCCCTACAATGGCCAATAAGTGGTTTATCGGTTACCAAAATATCTAACAGAAATCGCTGTAATTGTAGATTGAATGGATTACAAGCTTCTGTTTCGTACACAATGAAGGGACCAGGCACCTTAGAATGTGACAAACTTCACCTCGATAGCTACGTGAAGTCCTGAGAAAATTACTGCAATGTAAAGGTCTGTTGTGTCTCTTGCGCAGAGTGCCCAATCTTTGTGACTTTGTTTCTTTGGACTGTTCTGTTCCAGTGTTCGACGAGTAACATGTTCAACTGTTTGTTATACACGAGTTATTAATAAATGTGTATTGAATACTTAGTGTGTGTTATCTCTCAACTAATCCCACGTGATAACCACAGTGGTGACCCTGACACCGTCATCACCTCATTGGAGTTGTTTTGTGCTTGTTTCTGTCATTTGCGAATTTCGTGTGCCATCTCACATTGTTTGCATCACAATGAATCTATCAGTCTTTCACTGCAAGTGTAACTGGCCTCATTAACTATGCCGCTATGAGAGGACAAGCATACGTAATTTTAATTTGGTTAAAAGTGAAGAATTATTTACATCCAGCCACTCTGATGGCCATCTTACCCGGCTCAGCATGGCTGCTCAACAACAGCCACAACATGGACAGTGCACGCCTTATAATCACAACGTGGGCGGCCTTCCAGTTAAAGACGTTGTTTATCCTTCATGTACTTTTTTACCTTTGGAATGTCTTGACATGCCGACAAAGTTCCAGAACTGTGAATCGAACTTTTCTACGTATGGGCTAGCACAATATAATATACGCAGTGTCGCAGCACCCTCCCCCACCCCCCCACTGCACTCTACAGTGTCGCAGCACCCTCCCCCCCTCCCCCCACTCCTGCACGCTGCCTCGGCGACGCCAGTCGCCTCAACCGCGCAGATTGCACCGTGGTTGCACCATGACTGCCTTTTGCCCGCTTTCTTAACGGCACTGGCCGTTCCACCCACGCCAATTTCCGGGTCAGCCCACTTCCTCCCACCAACTTTTGCAACGGCACCCCCCATTACACCCACGCCATGCTCTTCGTCAGGCTAGCAGATTGGACACACTGTGCCGACTTAAACACCTGCTCCCTCCGCAACGAGTGCTGCATGCGGCCACTGCCCAACACAGAACTTGGACAAAGCATCACTCACTGCTACCGCACTTCTGGTGTCAGAGGTGTCCTGCTCTTTCGCACCGATCTCCTTCTGCATGTGCGCCTCAACACGTGTTACCTGGAAAGTTCCCTAAGCTACCTGCTTTACAAAAAGAAAATCCAAAGACTTGGTTTGCCTTAGTGGATCAACTCCTGGACATCCACGGCGTTTCCGACAATGGGCCCCATTTTGCTCCAACCACATATGGACCTCATCAGCGACTTGCTCCTCTCACCGCTCGCCTCGCACAAATATTTGACGGCCAAATCAGTGCTTATCGAGCACCTTTCCCATCCTCCGTCGAGGCTATGCATCATATTATTCATGAGGAGCATCTCGACGACCATACCCCTACCGGCCTACAGCAGGTACTGCCTGCGGGCTCCCCACAGCCACCGACCTCACCCAGGCAACAACTCAATTGGCTACTGGCCCCAATGCAGCCAGCTGCCTCCCCCTCCCGCACCGGACCGCCCCGCCAACCGTCCTACCTGCTGTGCTGGTTCCACACTGCTTATACTGCTGCGTGCCTTGCATCTATCCAAACGAGGCCAGCGGGCATGTTTAGGAGCCATGAACCTTCATGGGGCCTATCGTCCGACACTGCACTACTCACTTAAGCGATGTGACGTCTCTGTGCCACAGACATATCAACAGGCATCCGTTTTCCCGTCGAACCTGGCGCCAATGTTAGCATAATCATAGCCAAGCACGTTGTCGACGCACTATCACCTTCTACCCTCGACTTGAATGCTGTCAGTCGTTCTCCTATTGCAGTCCACTTCACCTATCACCAGTTGTCACATTCCCTTGGACCTTCCACACTGCCAACGTAGTTGGATTTTCTACACCATTACGAACTTTCACCAGACCTGCAGGCTGTCACACTTTGCCACACATCTGGTTCTACAGTTCCATGCACACACAAGTTCAGCAGCACTTCACTCTCCGTCTCCTTGGCTATGCTTTCCATGTGTGCATCATTAGTTAAGTGCATAACCACACGCCTCTCAAATCTGTTGTACGTGAGCTCACAAATCGATGATCTCCACACCCAGGGCACTTAGCTGTCAATTCGAACGTTTATCGGGGTTTGGTGGGCTTACCTCCACGTCTTCTATCTGTATTCGCTTTTCTTATTCAGCTTGTTGATAGTGGTTTCTTTGTTGATAATTTGTCGGTCTATTGGTTCTCCAGTACCCGTTCCAGTGGTCGTTATTCCCTCTGTAATAGTTGTTGCCGTTCCTGGATGAATTATAATTATTGCCATATTCTCTTCTAAATCCATAACCGGTTCTTTGTTGAAATCTATTGTCGTTTCTTGGTGCGAAGTTATCACGTGGTTCGTAATTATTGTTTCTTCGTACTGTGTCTTGTGGATTCCATTGCTTTTTGCTTTCGTTTTCACGTGCGCTTCGTCTTTTTCTTGCATCATCTTCCGAGAATATGAACTCTAGTTCCCTTAGAATACCTTTAAATGCTTCGATGTCATTGCCTCCGCGACCTACTAATGATTGCTGGTATTTCTATGGTAGCTTCATCGCGCATAATTTAATCAACTCTCCGTCACTGTATGGTACATCCAAGCATTGATTTTTGTTTGCCATTACTTCGAAAAATTTCAGGGGACTCTTCTCTCCTGAATTTTCAAAATATGGGTTCTGTAATAATTCGTACTTCACTCTGTTCTGTGCTTCGCTGGACCAATATCGTGAGAGAAACTGCTCTCTGAAATCTTCGTACGATCGGCATGTCGCTGCAACATTTTGCATGATTTCTGCGACTGTTCCTGACATGTGTGCACATATAAAGTCTAATTTGTGTGCTAGCGTCCAGTGTTCTGGTAATCCTACTCGGAATTGATCAATAAAAGTTCGTGGATGTAACGAGTTTCCTTCTAGAAAGTGTTGAAATTTTCTGACTGTGAGGAAATGATCGTTGTCGTACTTCGTCATAGTTCCATATGAAATTCGCGATTCTTCGCCACTTTTGTTTCTGATCATTTCTCTCGTCGTTCTTTCCGGTTGTGGTAAATCCATTGGATATTGTCCACTGTAACTTTCGCCTACCCGCGGTGCTGTCTGTCTGATTTCACGTATGTTACTTTCCGCCTGTGATTGGAATCGGAAATGCGTAATATCTTCGTTAATTGCTTGTTTTTCCGGTGCTGTTACAGATACGGATGTGGTTGCAGACTCTGTGCTTGTTCGATCCTGTTCACTACGCTCTTCAGTGGTTTGCAACAACTCTGTTCGCAATTTCTGAAATTGTCGCTTCGTTTGCGCTTCTATTTTGACTATGCGGTTATCATATCTTTTCAGCGCTGCTTTGGTGATACGTTTGTGCAACACACTGTTTTCAACAATTTTACGCGCTGTACCTGCTGCTTGTCTAGTAATTACGTTTGTCTGTTCCTTTAGTTTCTTGACTTCTGCCTGGGTGTTGTTACGTAATGTTTTGATCTCGTCCTGAATGTCATTACGCAATGTTTGTACGTCCGCTTGTACCTTCTCAATGTCTGTTCTCAATTGATTGTGACCTGTTATTAAGTGTCTTATCACTTCTCGAGATTCTTTTGCCTCGTCTTCAATATGACATAGGTGTAACTGATTTTTTTTGTTTTGTTCTTTAATCTCACGCATTTGTCTCGTGGTTTCTGCATTCTGAATTTGAATTTGGTTCGCTATGTCTTTATTTTGCCTTGTCATGGTTTCCGTAATTTGTTGTAATAATTCTGCCAGATTGGTGGGTCCTATTGCGTTTTGTTCCGACGTCCTAAGCTCTGTGTTTTCGCCCAAGTGTTGGTTCGCAACCGATTGCATTGAACTGTGCTGTGACACATTTCTGCTCGCATTCCTTGTACTCTGTGGTGAGGGAGCTCTGATTACATGTACCATGGGTTCTACGTATTCAAGATGCAAGTTAGAATCCTCATCGCCTGGCTCACTAATTTCCTGCTTCTCTGTCGTACGCTGACTTACGTTTTCTATGCCTTGACGTACATTATCCTCGTTATGGTGCGTTATCTGTCCTATTTCTCGCGATACTGCATCGTCTGTTGTACTGTCCTCTATTCTCTGTCCAGTTTCATGCTGGGTCTCTACCTCATTTCGGTCAAGGTCTTGATCTTCCATAGCTAATCTTTCCGAGTCCCTTATTTTCTGTTTTAAAAGCAATTCACGCGCCCTACTTCGCGTCAATAGGCGCTCATACGATCTCACGCGTTTCATAAACTTTTTGTTCACACGGCGCTCATACGATCTCACGAATAACATAAATTTTTTGTTCACACGACTTGACACTACCAAGACTGACAATCCATTCACTTACTTGTTGGGTCAGAACCAACTTGTCAACGATGTATCCGCCACCTGTGCGCTTGCATTGGAGAGAAAACTTAATTCTAACAATTTTCAAAATTCATAACTTAATTATGCTATTGTTTTTGGTAGAATGTCTTTCTTGAATACTTTTACTATCTATCGCTGCAGCTACTGTTTTCGACTATGTGTAACTTTAGAGAAAAAATTTTTTACAAAAAATTTTCAACAAGATATTTTTCTGACCTATTTAGGCATGTGGTCGACCAATCATGGTATTTTACAATCCTGGCAGGGTCGCCATTTTCTAAACATTCATGGTGGTGTCTGATTGTTCTATATCGTGTCTCCCTACCACTTTCGTGCAAAGACGCTCTGAGCGTGTTTTTTAGGGAATTAACTAGTTTGAACCTGGGACCTGCTGCTGGTAAGGAGACGCCAGACCACACATGACATGTAGAATTCAGAAGAGTTCAGTGAGACTAGCGATGATATAACCAAATACTAAATGATCTCAGCATCAGCTCCACTGCACTCTCTGTAAAAGAATCTTAATACTAACTAAATTTAGTGGAAAGGGTTCAAGACTTTCCTATTTTTAGTTAGCTGGTAAAATAACGTCGAAAAAGCAGTTAAGTTTACCATTGGAAATTTTATTCTACTCACAAAACATTTTTTATAAATTGCGGTATTGATAAAAGGAGATGTTTTAATACAGGATGGTAAAAACAAACTGCGTTCAACAAAAATGTGAACGAATATTCCCTGAATGGGTTTCCAAGTACTACAATCGATCGAAGGATGACCTATGCCATATCACATCTATAATCTAGGTTTTAATTAAGTTTCACGAAAGAGAAAACTATCAAAATGGTCTACAGTGACCCTCAATTATCTTTAATTACTTATCTAACTGGTCGTAAATTACAGTGGCTGATGTGGCTTCTCAATAACTATATAAAAGAAAAATCATCGCGTTTCAGATCTATTCTTCAAGTGGCAAATGTGAACACCATGAGTTTTAATTAACGATCGACACTAGTATTACGCAAAAAAGGAGTGTAGCAGATGAGTCTTCTGCAGTTCTGAGTGAAGCCTTATGCGCTCAAAAATGCGGCATCGCGTGCGTTCATTTCCTTGTCGGTGTTTAGGCAGCGTCAGGGCGACAGCGGTCGGCGCACCAGCCATCCAGCTCTCCGTCTCGGAACTAACTCCCTCCTAACTTCTCCTTACTACAATTTACCGAAGTTGGTTTAAAAAACTATCTGGCTGTGTTTTCATCTGACCAATCAGGGTCTCAATGTTAACCTTAAGCTCCGCCTACAAAAATTCTGTCTATCCAATGAGAAACGTTATACTTTTCGTGGTGGGGCAATGTTTTTAAAGTTTGAAACGTAACAGAGACGCTAAAAAGTCTCACGCTAAAATCTTCAGCTGGTGTGGTCCTTTTAGCGTTATCGTAAGATCTATACTGTTCTTCTGGAGGGCTCTATCTTTTAACATGGGCTGGGGGGTGGTCCTTGACGTACCTGAGACACGAAAAAGTCTCACGCTAAAACTTGCGGGTGGTAGTGGCCCGTTTTGTGTTATCGTAAGATCTATACTGTTTTTCTGGAGGGCTCTGGCTTTTAACATGGGCTGGGGGGTGGTCCTTGACGTACCTGAGACGCGAAAAAGTCTCCCGCTAAAACTTGCGGGTGGTAGTCTTAGAGGTAGGCTAGCGACGTGGGTGTCCAGACCCTCCCTTATCGTAGGGCCTTCTAGCTTAACACGGTTCTGCTCTCGGCTTCTGTCCTCGTTTCTCCCCTCGGAACTGCGTTGGTCTCACGGTGGGAAGGTACGACATGCATTTAGGTATTCTTGTGTTAGTCTGTGGTATTCCATTTGCTCACTCGTTACTCGTATTACTTTGGTTAATTTAATGTCACGATTTATTCGGAGCTATGTGACATACTACTGGATTTGCTTATCATGTTAGGGTTTTCATGGAAGGTGTTGGGTTTGCCTGACACCTTACAGCCTTATGGATTGAAAAATGCTGTGCAGATGTGGCAGCGGTTCATCGATTCCATTTTGCTCCCTCTGCCATTTGCTTATGCTTTCTTAGATGATATACTTATCTTTTCCTTCTCTGCTGAGGAGAATCAAGTTCACTTCAATGCAGTCGGTTTGGCCCTCACTGCCATCGGCGTGGTGATGAACCACGATAAATCTCAACGATGTTCAACATCTATTACCTTCCTCGGCCATTCTGTCTCTGCCGACGGCCTCAGACCGACGAGTTCTCATGCCAACATCATACTTAGCTCTCTTGTCCTCAAGGATTATGCTCAGCTGTGTCGTTTTCTGGGCATGGAAAACTTTTACCATCGCCATATTCCTCAAGCTACCTCTGTCCAAATGGCCCTCACTGCCACTCTCTCTGGCAAAAACACCACTGAAAAACGGAAGTTGGAGTGGACCAAACCGATGCTTGATACTTTGGGTGACCTTAAAACTGCCCTCGCCAAATCTGTTACACTCGCCCACCCTGACCCTGAGGCCCATGTCTCGATCACGACTGCTGCCAGTGACTCAGCTGTGGGCGCTGTTTTACAACAGCACACCGCTGACTCCACCCAACCCCTCCACTTCTTTTCCAGGAAACTGACTAAGAGTCAGTGTAAATTGTCTGCTTTCGACCATGAGCTCCTTGCAGTGTACAAGACGATTAAACGTTTCTGTAGTGACCTCGAGGGGCGACCTTTACTGATCCATACAGATCGCAAGCCAGTCATGGATGTTATTCATAATCCTGCTAAGGACCTTCTGCCAAGGTGTTGCCATCATACGGACTACATCTGTCAGGACTCTTCCGATGCATGCTACATCCACAGTGCAGAGAACGTTATGGCAGACTACCTTTCCTGCATCTGTGTGATAATCACACCGCTGAATCTGGAAGAGTTCGCCAGACTACAAGCCACCGTCAATGATATATAACAAATAATATCGGACTACGACTCATCGCTCTCTGTCCAGCCCCATATACTACCTGGCATGCTCAACCTCCATTGGCCAAGTTTGACATTCTGACATTCTGAAGGGGCCTTTCCGGCACGCCCATATCGACGTCGTTGATCCCCTGCCCCCCCCCCCCCTCCCTCTGAGAGTTACAGATACATCTTATCGATCATCAACTGTGTGACACACTGGGTCGAGGCGTCCCCTTACTGACATCATGACCGAGATTGTCGCCCACTTCTTCATCTTAGCGTGGGTTGCTCACTTCACTTGTCCTCTGTTTCCAACGATCGTCCAGGGATGCCAATTTGAGTCCACACTCTTCGTCGCCGAATTTCATACCACAGCCTACTACCCACAGGCGAATGGCCTAGTAGAGCTGTGGCACAACCCACTCCAGGCCACTCTAATGTGCCACAAGGCCTATGGTCTGAAGCCCTTCCGTGGGTCTTGCCGCGTATTTGCTCGGTCCATAAAGAATATCTTAACGCCTTGCTCACCGAGGCTCTGTAGGGTGAGACTTTCCGTGCCGAGTTTGAGGATTCACCTTCAGCCGCATCTGAGGATCTCCCTATACTGGTCGAGTGGGTATGCACACACACCTCCACACCCCCGCATCACCTTGACACGCCCCCACACCACACCGCCTGTGATTGTCCACAAGCACCTAGCTACGTGCGACTTTGTTATGCTGCAGGACGACACTGTGTGAGCAGCCCTGCAGCCGCCTTATTTGGGTCCTCACTGTGCGCTACAAGGCGGTTCCAAAACGTTCGTCATCCGCCTCCACGGGCATCCACAGACAGTGTCTGTTAATTGACTAAATGAGTGTGATCACTCACTGATCTACCTCCCTACACAGCCGACCTGCCTTCGCCAATTTCGTCTCCACCTGTGCAGCCGTTGGAACCACGGCACTGCAGCACCGCCGACACTGATGCTCCCGCTTCCCACGCTGGCCGCCGCCTACAGCCGCCGCGTTGGCACCAAGATTACGAATTCATGCAATGAGGCTTCCCTCCGCCGCTCTCCGCACTACCGCGGGGAGGGGGAGCTCTGTGACATCTCTGGCGCAGAACACCCTATCTTTTTGACACTGCTTCTTTGGACTGTTTTGTTCCCATATTAACTTTCGGCGCGTAACATGTTCAATTGCCATGTTTGTTGTAAACGAATTATTAATAAATGTGTATTGAATACTTAGTTTGTGTTATCTCTCAACTAATCCTACATGATAACCACAGGCCAAACTTAACAATAGTAGATGTACAAATAGAAATATCTTTTTTGTAACATTTTACTAGAAAGTTACAATTTTTGCTTTTTGCCGTAAATATTGCTTTTAATCTTTGTCTCTTGCCAAATATTACTCTCCTATGTCTACTGAGAAGATATTACAATGGCCGCTAAATGAGTTATCGATTGCAAAATATCTAATAGAAATAGCTGTAATTGTCGATTGCAATGACCTAGAAGCTTCCATTCTGTACACAGCGAGAGGATCAGACACCTTAGTACGTGACATAAATTTCCACTCAATAGCTCGACCCAGTCCTCATAGAATTAGTGCTAAGTAATGGTGAACATTACTATAGTTGATATGCAAATGACAAGAATAACTTTTTCGTAACAATTTACTACAAATTAACACTTTTTGGGTCTGCTAATCCTCGTCTCTTGCCATTCGAGGGGGAGGACTTGTAGTGGGCAGACACTGTGCTGCCTGTCGCAGTAAAAGTCGTCGTATGCGCTGTGTATATGCAGTACAGCAGAATTGTGATGATTGGAAGTATATGCTTTGCACGTGCGCGGCAAAATTGTTGTGGATGACATATTCGAGGTCCCTTTGTGGCGCAGCTGCTGACAGCCTACTGGCAGCACAGGGGCTGCCGGGTTCGTCCTGTTTTCGTGTCGAGCTGTCTGATCTTCAACCAACGTAGCCCATTTAGAAGCTGCACCAGGACATACTCCCTGTTCCTCCAAGAGTAGGGAAATTCCTACACCAGGACCCACGGTATTACCCAGATACCCATGTGTTGTTTATGCTAGGGCTGGCGCTGTTCAGACAAACCTAACGGTGCTAACAAATGGACATCCAGAACCCTTTGGCAGTGTCAGTCTGGCTCCCAAAACCGCTACTGACACACTGAGTAAGCCCAAAGCCCCAGTCTGCTGCGGGGCCCAGTCTCTGGGCTCTCGCAGCCAAACATCACTAAAAACACGTAAACAAACAGACATGGACACGATGCCAGCGACGAAGCGTTTATCCCCTACCCAGCTCACTTCGGAGTGTACCCCCACAGGACATGACATGGAGCTGGGTGAGGAGACTGTAGTCGCCAACATCCACACCTCCAACAGCTTTGCCCCTATTGCATCCCCAGAAGCGGATGAAATTGTGGCAAATAAGGTCCAACCCTCCACATCAGGGACACAGTCTAAACAGAAGAGGGACAAGATACCTCCCACCATTGCCACTGTCCAAAATGGCACTATGTAAATAATCAAAGAGATTGCGCTGATGTTAATAGGTGGCCTCAACACCTCATGCAGGGACTCATCGGTAAAATTTCAGGCATCCACACTTCCCGATTACAGGCAAATAAAAGATTACTTCCAGAAAAATAACATTCCCCGTCGCACTTATCCAACATCACACCTAGATACTTTCCAGGTGGTGATAAAAGGTCACTCCCCACCCCCACCCACTTCGAACCATCAGAGATCAAGGCAAACCTCATCTTCTGCAAGTTCAAGGTCATAGAGGTGAAACAAGAAATACGTGCCTCTGACCTGGCAAAACCAGGTGAAGGTCGCAAGAAGCGTAGGGCCTTCAAAGTCGTACTTCATCCTGACTGGAAGAATCATGAACTATACGCGATCAGGCTCGTGCTGCAGTGCAGCGTGTCCATAGAAGAGTATCGGCAGCCTGAACATCCTGTACAGTGCCAGCAGTGCCAGCAGCTCCTTCACAGTGCCGAGAACTGCAACCACGCGCTATGGTGCGCGAAATGTGCCGCCCTCCATTCCAGTAACACGTGTACCAAGAAAAGGGACATGCTGCCAAAATGCGCTCTATGCGGCGACAGCCATCTGACAAGCTACAGCTGCTGCCCTACAATACTGGAGCTGATGGCAAGCCGTTCCCCATGAGCTGCTACTGCAGCTGCGGCAATGACCGCGAGCTCTGTTCCAACAGCCACAGACACGAGCACTACTGCCATCAAAAGCTGCAGAACGAATGTGCCAGAATCTGAAGCCTACCCATCGCTTCCCCCACCTGCCCCCCCCCCCCCCGACTGCTGCTGCTACCTCACGCCCCATCTCCCTTAATAGGAGATTTTTCGTCTGTCTCCAGGGCAAGAAGAGCAGGTGGAGCAAGCAGAGGAGTGGCCTACCTCAGGGAAGCGTCCACGCTCCCAGCTCTGTATAATATATATACAAATGACCAACCAGTACCAAACATCACGCGCCAATTTATTTATGCCGATGACACTGCAGTTGCAGCCCAAGGTGACAATTTTATGGATGTAGAGGAGAAATTAACCAGTACCTTGGAAGCTCTCTCCCAGTATTATGAGGCAAACCACCTAAGGCTGAACCGAGTGAGGTGGCGCAGCGGTTAGACACTGGACTCGCATTCAGGAGGACGATGGTTCAATCCCGCGTCCGCCCATCCTGATTTAGGTTTTCCGTGATTTCCCTAAATCACTCCAGGCAAATGCCGGGATGGTTCCTCTGAAAGGGCAAGGCCGACTTCCTTCCCCATCCTTCCCTAATCTGATGAGACCGATGACCTCGCTGTCTGGTCTCCTTCCCCAAACAACCCAAGCCCCCTCCCCCCCCCCCCCCACCCAAGGCCGAACCCTTCCAAGACGCAGTTCTGTACATTCCATTTAAAGAACAGGGAGGCAAATCGTGAATTAAATATAATGTGGAGAGGTGAATGTCTCGAGCATTGTAAAATGCCCAAATATCTTTGTGTGACGTTAGATCGCACACCGACCTATAAACATCATTGTAATGCCACAAGGGAAAAAGTCTCAACTAGAAACAACATCATCAGGAAACTAACCAGTGCATCCTGGGGTGCAAACCCAACGTCCTGAGAACTTCAGCCCTTGCGCTCAGTGTGTCAGCCGCGGAATACGCCGCTCCAGTATGGTCTGCATCAACACACGTGAGAAAAGTTGATGTTGTGGTGAATGAAATGGCATGGATTGTTACTGGATGCTTGAGGACAACCCCAGTGCACAAGATGTACTTAATCATGGGGATCGAACCGCCCAACATACGACGTGACATCGCTGCCGAAGCCGAAACAACCAAGCAAGAGAAGGACATGCTTCACCCCTTCTGTGGACACCATCCTGCTGGCTGACGGCTTTGTTCGAGGAAGAGTTTCCTGTCACGTACCCGAGTCCTGGAAGGGTCGGCTGCAGAGAATCGTTTGGAAAGGTGGGAAATCGCCCAGAGAAACCCCCGTAAAGATGTAAAAGAAGAACTGGCGCCTGGTGGAGACCTACCATACACAGTCTGGAGAACCCTAATCCGTATGAGGGTAGAAGTGCCAAATTGCAAGACAAACCTGCAGCAATGGGGTTTCCTAAAAGAGAATGAGAACACTCTCTGTCTGTGTGGTTCTGTCCAGTATCCTCAACACCTGCTTATCTGTCCATATTTAGACCAGCCCTGCACAGTGAATGATTTATGGGAGGCAAATGACAAGGCCACATTGCCTGCTGATTTTTGGAAGTCTGAAGTCTAGTTCCGGACACGGAAAATAAGTAAGTAAGACCACAGCCCTCCCCACCACAGGGTGAGCGGAGGCTGCTATAACACAGCCATTGTCTTCCCCCAGCGGCAAGCACTCAATCGGCGACGTTTCTCGACGAACAAAAAGAACTCCGACAACTGTTTTCAGGATTCAGCCTCATTGTCCTGTTAAACACTTTTGGGGACATCTTGGAAAAGCTCCAACCTGCACTCGATATCTTAACAAGATTTATGATTATTGCTGAAGGAGCAATGACATTGATGACATGCTTTGATGGATCCCCCTCGATCCAAAAGAATAAAAATAGCAACATGGAACGCCAATGGCGTTAAAATCAGGAAAACCATTTTGGAAGACTATCTAGACCGGCATGCCATTGATATCGTGTGTCTGATGGAAATGCACCTGAAGCCCGGCGACTGAATCGGTGTCAGAAATTACGTCATCTACATCTACATGGTTACTCCGCAATTTACATTTAAGTGCCTGGCACTTCTTTGATGTCCTCCATCAATCCTACCTGGTAAGGATCCTATATAGGGCAGCAAATTCCAGCAGAGGACAGACAACTGTAATGTAGGCTGTCTCTTTAGAGGGTTTGCCGCATCTTTTAAGTGTTCTTCCAACAAAGCACAGTCATTGTTTCGCCTTCCCCACAATATTATCTGTTTGGTTTTTCAAATTTAAGTTCCTTGTAATTGTAATTCCTAGGCATTTAGTCGAACTGACAGAACTTAGATTTGTGCGATTTATAGTATATCCAAAATTGATGGGATTTCTTTTAGTACCGATGTGGATGACCTCACACTTTTATTTGTTTAGTGCCAATTGCCACTTTTAGCACCATATCGAAATTCTCTCTAGATTATTTTGTAATTGCAATTGATCGTCTGATGATTTTAATAGATGGTAAATTACAGTGTCATCTGCAAACAACCTAAGGGGGCTGCTTGCATTATCACCTAGATCATTTATGTAAGTCAGGAATAGCAGAGGGCCTATGACACTACCTTGCAGAATGCCAGATATCATTTCTGTTCTTCTCGATGATATACTGTCTATCACTACGAAATGTGGCCTCTGTCAGGAAATCACAAATCCAGTCACACAAGTGAGACGATACTCCATATGCACGCAATTTGATTGTTAGTCGCTTGTGAGGAACAGTATCAAAAACCTCCGGGAAATCTAGGAATCTGAGATCCCATGTCGACCACACTCATTACTTCATGGGAATGAAGATATAGCTGTGTTGCACAAGAACGATATTTTCTGAATCCGTGTTGGTTATGTATCAATAAGTCATAAAAAATGGTTCAAATGGCTCTGACTTAACGTTTGAGATCATCAGTCCCCTAGAAGTTAGAACTACTTAAACCTAACTAACCTAAGGACATCACACACATCCATGACCGAGGTAGGATTCGAACCTGTGACTGTAGCAGCAGCGCGGCTCAGCACTGAAAGCGTCTACAACCGCTCGGCCACAACGGCAGACCAATCCTACTGCAAACTGATCTCAGTGACGTGGATCTGTAATTCAATGGATAACTCCTATTTCCTTTGTTGAATATTGGTATAACCTGTGCTACTTTCCAGTCTTTAGGAACAGACCTTTCGTCAAGTGAGCGGTTGAATATGATTGCTAAGAAAGGCGCTATTGTGTCTAAATACTCTGAAAGAAACCTGACTGGTATACCAACTGGACTGGAAGACTTACCTTTCTTAAGTGATTTGAGTTGTTTCGCAACACCTTTTATATCACTCATGCTAACAGCTGTTCTGGTTTCGAATTCTGGAGTATTTACTCCTTCTTCTTTCGTGAAGGAATTACGGAAAACAGTATTTAACAACTCCGCTTTAGTGGCACCATCATCGTTAACTTTTCCATCACTACCGCTCATATTGACTGTTTTTTTGCCACCGGTACGACCGTGCGGACCGCCCAGGGGGCGGGACAGCGGTACTGGTTAAGGGCAGAAGGTGCTTCCGCTCCTTGGAACTTCCTCGGACTATCGAGGCTGCCGTTGTAGAAATCAAAATTGGCTGAAACCATTGGCAAATTATTTTGGCCTACCGCCCCCACCACTTCTCGCATCACCTCACAAAACCTTTTGGCAATCGTGTATTGGGGGGAGGGGATCTAAATTTGAAACAGAGAGCCTGGGGCTGCCGTGCCGAAAATGCAAGTGGCAGGACTGTGCGGGGGTTCATCGAGGGGTGCGCCAACCTTTGCGTCTTTGCCCCAGATGTGGCCACGCATATTCCTGGCAACGTGAACAGAAATTCTGATATATTAATTTTTTTGTCGCGAAAAACTTCGGTCTCGTCAGTGTCGAAGATGATGCCGGGAGGATGGCAAACAAACAAGTAATCACAAACTGCGGCAGATATACCTGACTAGCGTCAGGATAACTACTGATCCTGTCGCCAGGGACCTGCCCCTGCCATCTGGGACCTCATAGTCGCCAAACGCATGAGGTGTAGGCAGTGGCAACGCTGCCGCGATCCAGCCGATAGCCGCCTACTGCGGAGTCCAGAGGACCAGGTGAGACAAGAGCACAGGAGCCGCTGCTGGGAGGAAAAACTAAGATCCGCTGAAGCAGAGATATCCAGACGCAAACTCTGGAAAATAACCCGGTAGCGGAAAGTTCCCACCAGAGAAGACAAGTCTGTCCACAGTGAGAACGGTCTTGCATACAACGAACAAGACAAGGTGGAAACAATGGCAAAATCTTTGGAGACATAATTCCGAACTCAAGTCAACCACGATTATGTGAGCGTTAGGCAAGAGAGAATCAGACGAGTGACTCAGAAAAGAAATTCCTGCCCGTTAACAAGCTGACAATATGTGCACTCATCAAGTGGCAGGGTAACCACAAAGCTGCTGGTCCCGACTGTGTCGCACCCTACTGCTAAAACACCTCGTTCCTCCTGCAATATCCTACCTACCAAACGTTTATAATGCCTGCTTGAAACTCACAGTGTGGAAAACTTCAAAGGTCATCACCCTACCCAAACATAATAAAAACCTGTTCCTTCCCGAAAGCTACAGGCCCATTTCTCTCCTAACTGACCTGAGTAAACTCCTGGAATTAATAGAAAACAATATCCTTATGCACAAAGAGTTTGGAGTCTGTGCTGATCATCCAACTATCCAACAATCCCTTCACTTGGTAGAACACAATTGTCTGGCAAGAGCAAGGAGAGAGGCAACAAGAGCAGTGTTCCTAGACATATAAAAAGCATTTGACTGTGTCTGGCATGATGGCCTAATCGACAAACTAGGGTGCCCAGTTCATATAACCTAGATCATAGACTCCTTCCTTACAGGACGTCAGTTCTTCCTGGAGACAAGTCTAACTAGAAACGACAGATTGCGACAGGAGCCCCGCATCCCTCAAGGTTCGGTTTTAGGTCCTGTCCTCTATACCATATAAGCCAATGACATCCCTAGGCAGAAAAGCGGAGAGATTGCTCTCGATGTGGATGACACCGCCATATACAGAAGCAGCCACAGCCTACTCCTGATACACTGTCACCTCCAGCAGCATCTCGATAAAATAAAGCAGTGGTGTAACCGCTGTAAAATAAATATCAACCCTACCAAGTCCCAGGCGATCTATTTCATCCATAAAATCAAAATCCCCAATCGTCAACTCACCGCTAACGGCAGAGTCTTTTACCTAGGTGTCGAAACATATCAGCGTCTAACATGCAACAGGCACCTCACTACCGCAGCAAACAAGGGCTGCGCCCTCTTCTGTAGGCTACATCCACTGTTGAAAGGCAGTGGTATAACCATCCATTGTAAACTCCTCCTCTGGCGCCAGCCCATACTTCTAGTCATCCCGTATGGCTTGGAGGTATGGTCTATGACGTCAGACACGGCACTATCCCGACTGCATCGTCTCCAGAACAACGTTTTCCGTGTAGTCTCAGGCGCTGGCAGATACGTCCCCAACACACACGTAAGACACTTCCAAGTCCAACCCACCACTTACACACTTACTCAGCAAAAATCCACAAAATTTTACGAAGCAACACAAACTTCACCCCACTTTCTCATACAAAATTTAGGAAACGAACCACCAAAAGCTTCTCACAAACGTCGAAATTAATCTTTACACGCCTCTTTAGAGACCAATAGCACATACGTCAAACACCAAACACAAGCTTACACACAGAAAACACACACACAGTCCCTATCCCTCAGCTTCGCATGGTGCAGGGAATGGAAATTGAATCTCAATGTAGACAAGTGTAATGTGCTGCGAATACATAGAAAGATAGATCCCTTGTCATTCAGCTACAAAATAGCTGGTCAGCAATTGGAAGAAGTTAATTCCATAAATTATCTGGGAGTAGGCATTAGGAGTGATTTAAAATGGAATGATCATATAAAGTTGATGGTCGGTAAAGCAGGTGCCAGACTGAGATTCATTGGAAGAATCCTAAGGAAATGCAATCCGAAAACCAAGGAAGTAGGTTATAGTACGCTTGTTCGCCTACTGCTTGAATACCACTCAGCAGTGTGGGATCCGTACCAGATAGGATTGATAGAAGAGATAGAGAAGATCCAACGGAGAGCAGCGCGCTTCGTTACAGGATCATTTAGTAATCGTGAAAGCGTTACGGAGATGATAGATAAACTCAAGTGGAACACTCTGCAGGAGAGACGCTCAGTAGCTCGGTACGGGCTTTTGTTAAAGTTTCGAGAACATACCTTCACCGAAGAGTCAAGCAGTATATTGCTCCCTCCTACGTATATCTCGCGAAGAGACCATGAGGAGAAAATCAGAGAGATTAGAGCCCACACAGAATCATACCGACAATCCTTCTTTCCACGAGCAATACGAGACTGGAATAGAAGGGAGAACCGATAGAGGTACTCAGGGTACCCTCCGCCACACACCGTCAGGTGGCTTGCGGAGTATGGATGTAGATGTAGATGTAGAACGCCTAGCGCATTCCAAAGTCAGACGTACACAGCCTAGTGGTACTTCGAACGCGACCAGAACAGCCATAGCCTCATCTCTTGCCAAATATTACGCTCCTAGGTCCAGTGGGAAGTGCCTGCAACGGCCGAAAACTGATTTACCGATTACCAATAGAAATCGCTGTAATTGTCGATTGCAACGACCTCTTGCGGCCGCGTTGCCAATGTCCATGAGGAAGAGCTGGTATCTGTGGGTTGTTTCCTGAGAAGCTCTTTGCTTGGCGATACACATACGGGGTCCTGGCCTGAGAATTGAAGCACTAAGTTTGGGGATTGGCGGTGGCATCGCGACAAGAGACGATCACGAGGTCCGAGCGGCCGAAGACAGGAGACACGAGGAGGGCCTGCGCAGAGGAAAGGTACCAGAGTACTTGACCGGGGGCAGCAGCAGGCCGACAGCCCGTCAGCTGCTTGGCAGCACTTGTGTCAGGTGACCGCTCGTGGCCTGGCTGGATGTCACCGGCACCACTCAGTAACCGCCACCACGCACCGTGGATCCATGGAGCTGCTTGCCGATGAAAGGGAATAACATTCTGTAATCCTATGTGGTGCTCGGTGGCACTGACCACCCGACCCCCTAATTATTTTCTGTTTTGCACCCGACCCTCAGAGTTTTTCTCGGTCGGCTCTTTGATCGTAAATATAGACCGTAGTATTGTACTAGACACTAGTTGTCGTTCGAAAATTTGTTCTCGTATTTTATTGCCCTTCTTTTCTAGTTTATGCCCGATCATCAATCTTTTAATGATGCACCTGGTTGGAAATACAGTCGGGACAATTGTACCAAGGCACAGGTTGCCGTTAAACAAACAGGGGTGTTGTAGTTAGATTCAGATATTAACCGATTGAATTCCTTTATTGTAATTGCATTTGAGATAATCTGAACTACCTGATGAACTAAGCTGTGCGTTCCTGTCTTGGAAAGACCAGGCCATAATTGGTGTGTTTTTAACTGGATCTTGTGGTTCTGCCATGTGAGTTCTCTTGTAACAAGTGCTCATACGAAATGTTTTAAAACATTCCTTCAGATTGGCGTTCATAACTAAGTAGCAAATTAACTTTTGACATATTAGCAGCCAGCTGTCGCCAGGGCCTTAGTCCGAATAAGTTTGTCAAAAGGGGCTAGTTGGGATCCGGTCGCGCCTTGAATGCTGATTCAAATGAAAAGATTTCTAGCTTTGAAGCAAACCTTATCATTGTCATAAAAGTTTCCTAATTTGTTTAACCTTTAAGTATATATGCGCACCTTAACCCGAACCTTTCAACAGACAGTGCCCAAATTAAAAAAGAAATGGGTCATCTTTTTGAGTAATTGAAGCACCCTTGTCATCAATATAACTTACATGCTTTCATGTGTTGCAGAAGGGCATTGAATAAGAGAAACTGTGTCCAGCGCGGTAGTAAACACTGCTGTTACACCCGATAATGGGCCTGCTACAGGCCCAGGTCCTTGGAATTATTGTCATGTTGTTCTTGTCTTTATTGTTCTTGCAAAAGCTTATTCATTTCACAAATTTGTTAATTTGTAAAGAAAGCAAATTTATGATTATATATCGCTAAATAAACAGGTTGTGTGAAAAGAAAGTTACTTTGGTGGGTCCTCGCCTTCTAGGTTTTCTTCCTACCAGTAAACTCTGTCTCACTTAGTACGTGACATAAATTTACACTCGATAGCTCCACTCAGTCCTCAGAGAGTTTTTTCTATGTAACTATTACGATAGTCGATATACAAAGTGACAAAGGAGTAACTTTTTCGTACCATTTTACTACTAACTAACACTTTTTGCTTTTTGTCGTAAATACTGTTCTAATCCACGCTCCTAGGTAAAGTGGGAAGCGCCTACAATGGCCAATAAGTGAGTGCACGATTTGCAAATATTTAATAGAAATTGCTGTAACTGTTGATTGCAACGACTTACAAGCTTCTATTTTGTACACAACGAAAGGACGAAATAGCAAATTACTTAATCTACCGCGTGCTAACGGACAGAGTCCGATAAGTACTACGTGATGGGGGATACTTAATGTATCAGCATGCGACTCAAACTTAACTAGCAGCCACAATACCTGTTGTACATTTTCTAAGGTTTCAATTGACAATTCTGGAGTAGTATTTAAGAGACACATCATCGAATTATGGAGGCGGGAAAAATATTCCCAGACTGATCACTTAGAACTCGGGCGATGGATCCACATTCGGCTATTGGATTGTCAGAAACACGTTCTATATTATTTGTATCAGCGCCACTTTCTGATTCGAAAGCTGCAGTTTGGATTTGAAAACCAAACAAAAGATTATTTAATTGAGTGACACGTGCTAACTGCTCAGGGCTTAGTTCTAGAAGCTTAAAATCTTTACTCTATTGCCCAGGTGGACTAATTGTGCGTGAATGCGCTTCACCTGCCTCACGGTTGGTTGATTATTTTCGAGAAAGGAGAGATTTTCTCGTAACTGATTCAATGCTACCCTAATAGGCTGTAAATTTTGGCTCACTTCGCCAACCGTAATGACAGATACGGAGAGTGGTGTTGACAACGCTGATCGTAGCCTAGCTGCCAGCTCCCCCATCGTAGTGTGAAAATTTTGTTCCCTAATGCTCAGCTCATGCTTGAGCTGATCTCGTTTTAGGTACGAAATTCCATGACACTGACGTGGATGCATAGTGCGGCTGTGGACAAAGGAGAATAATTAGACAGTGTCCCAAAAGAATAAACTACAAAATTTAAACTGAAGTAGGTTGGGTGAAATGAAACCCAACACAATCCCCGGTAACGGGTCAAAAACCACCTTCTGTAACACATAAAAACTATATAATCACCATTGATGACAAGAGTGATCCAGTTACTCAAAACATATGACGTAACTTTTTATTTGAAAGCTGTATGTCGAAAGGTTTG
Source organism: Schistocerca gregaria (assembly GCF_023897955.1). Lineage (NCBI taxonomy): Eukaryota > Metazoa > Arthropoda > Insecta > Orthoptera > Acrididae > Schistocerca > Schistocerca gregaria. The sequence continues at coordinate 545,899,593 of NC_064926.1, forward strand.
AGGTTTAAGATGTGCACCTATACTTAAAGGTTAAACAGATTAGGAACAATATGACATTGTTAAGGCTTACTTCAAAGCAACCAACCTCTTAATTTCAATTAGCAACCAAGATGCGACTGGATCCCAACATGTCCCTTCTGACAATTTTATTTTGACTGAAGCTGTTGGCTGTTAATATTTTCAGAATTAACCTGACCGTCAGTTATTAAGGCCGCTCTGAAGGAACATTACTTGTGAACTCTCATTACAAGAGAACTCACTCGGCAGAACCACAAGATCTAGCTAAAATACACCAGTAATGACCCAGTCTTTCAAACACGTCAGTAAAGAGCTTAGTACAACAGATTGTTCAGATAATAACTAATAACTGAGAAATACAACTACAATCAAAGAATTGAACAAGTTAACATCTACTTCTAACCACCAGGTCCTTCTTTTGCTTAACGGCTATCTGTGCCCTAGTACAATTGTTCTGGCTGTTTTTACAATCAAGAGCTAATTCATTAGTACATTAATGACCAGATACCAACCAAAAAGGAAAGACAATACAGGGTGAGTCACCTAACGTTACCGCTGGATATATTTCGTAAACCACATCAAATACTGACGAATCGATTCCACAGACCGAAAGTGAGGAGAGGGACTAGTCTAATTGGTTAACACAAACCATAAAAAAATGCACGTAAGTATGTTTTTTAACGCAAACCTAGGTTTTTTAAAATGGAACCCCGTTAGTTATGTTAGCACATCTGAACATATAAACAAATAGGTAATCAGTGCCGTTTGTTGCATTGTAAAATATTAATTACATCCGGAGATATTGTAACCTAAAGTTGACGCTTGAGTACCACTCCTCCGCTATTCGATCGTGTGTATCGGAGAGCACCGAATTACGTAGGGATCCAAAGGGAACGGTGATGGACCTTAGGTACAGAAGAGACTGGAACAGCACATTACGTCCACATGCTAACACCTTTTTCACTGACGCACATGTCCATTACCATGAGTGATGAGGTACACTTACACACATGGTTTCCGTTTTCAATTACGGTGTGGAATAGAGTGTGTCCCGACATGTCAGGCCAATAGATGTTCAATGTGGTGGCCATCATTTGCTGCACACAATTGCAATCTCTGGCGTAATGAATGTCGTACACGCCGCAGTACATCTGGTGTAATGTTGCCGCAGGCTGCCACAATACGTTGTTTCATGTCCTCTGGGGTTGTGGGCACATCACGGTACACATTCTCCTTTAACGTACCCCACAGAAAGAAGTCCAGAGGTGTAAGATCAGGAGAACGGGCTGGCCAATTTATGCGTCCTAGACGTCCTATGAATCGCCCGTGACTCGTGTTTATTACAACACGCAACTGAACGTCGGAGGTTTCAAGCGTCAACCGTAGGTTACAATATTTCCGGATGTAATTAACATTTTACAATGCAACAAACGGCACTGATTACGTATTTGTTTATATGATCAGATGTGGTAACAAAACAATCGTGGTTCCATTTAAAAAACGTAGGTTTGTGTTAAAAAACATACTTCCGTGCATTTTTGTATGGTTTGTATTAAACAATTACACCAGCCCCTCTCCTCACGTTCGGTCTGTGGAATCGATTCGTCAGTATTTGATGTGGTTAACGAAATATATCCAGCGGTAACGTTACGTGACTCACCCTGTATAATAGCGATATACAAATGACAATGAATTAACTTTTTCGTAGCTATTTACTACAAATTTACACTTCGAGCGTTTTGTCATAAATATTGCTGCTAATTCTCGTCTCTTGCCAAATATTACATTCCTCGGTAGCATGTTTTTTTGAAAAAAAAAATTGTAGCTTTGGGACGGCCAGGCTCTGCCCCCTGAGGGTTTCACATTTCAATAACTGAGATATAAAGTTAATTTAGTACAGGTATTAACTTTACCAAATTCAATTGAAATCTGTAACCATGATGGAACTCACTTTGGCTAAAATCTGATGATTTTCAATGGAATGACCCTTTGAGGCTTTTCTCATTCTCATTACTTAATAGTTTCTTGATTGAATGATGCTTGCCATAATTTATATTGGCATCATCAGTGCAATATGGGTGATATATTAGTGACATTCGAGTATTTTACTCCAATGAGTCTTTTAACAATATATGTTCATCCACTGCCATTTCATGTGCCTGTTCTATGATAGCCAACAATGTTTTTTCGAGTTCCACATAAAGGGTCAAAATACCATATAACAACTGCAAGCATTTTCCTGCTTAGGTGATTGGAGGTATACGTTGCTAACGAAAAGATCTACACATTTTTCGTTAATTTAAAAATTTCAAAAAATTGTTCACATTTCTTGGGGCCAGTGTGTTCATTATGGCCATTTCAGCTTTAGTTCACCCACAAGATATTTTCTTTGACACATTAGGTTCACTGAACACGTTTTTTGGAAAGCTTGATCACACCGTCCAAACTCCTACAGTTTAGAATGTGTTGTACTGTGTGGTAGACTAATGAAAGTTCACCAGCAATGGCTTTCATGTCATCATTTGTTAGGCCTTCGCCCAGTTGAGGAGAGCTGAAGAAAGTAGTTATCTTAGATGGTGTGCTGTTTTGGCCACGATAACATGGCTGTTTTGCTAGTGCTGCCAGCAGTGGAGAAAACCGTCACAACTTGATACACATTCATGTCTCCGAGCGCTGCCAACGCCAAGCTGCCCCCAGACGTGAAGTATTACCACAGTCTATTATAAAAGACTGTGGTATTGCAAAAGGCTTGTGCCTACCAGCAAGCAACTCTTCTAACACTTCTTGAGCTGCTTACGTTAGAACAAAAACTTACTCAAGCTTACTTCTTCAAGTTACTGGGGCAAGTTTATTTCAGGAACTTGCTGCAAGTACTTGTTGCAGAAGTGCAGTTATTCTTAAAACCTGGGCAGTCACCACTGTTGCATTATTATTATTATTATTATTATTATTATTATTATTATTATTATTATTATCTTTCCTTTCTCAGACGTTATTATTATTATTATTATTAATGAATGAAAATAGTGGCATAATGCAAATACATAATAACTGAAAAAATGCTAGAGGAATATATTTTGATGTTGCCAAGAACTACTACCAGTACTCAGTTAATTAAAATCATGAGACTTAAATTAAAAACTTTGAGTACATCGTAAGCAAATTTCTAACATCTCTTGGTGATTGTAGAATCAAATATTCGATGACAGGAAATAAAAATGAGGAGCGGTATCTCACCAAGAGACTTGTTTTAATTTTCGATTTTTGCTAGCAGTATTTACTAATTTCATCACAAATGTAATGTATTTATGTTTACAGAAACATTTTCAAAAAATCAGCTAAAATTCAAAGATGTCTGTATTGTCATTCTACTTTCTCTTCTGGTAAAACAAATTGATTGGTAAACTCATGTCGCACTTGGTTGACTGATTGTGTTAATTATGTGTGTTTAGAGGTTGTAATGGTACATTTGTTTTGGCCTATTTTCTTTGCCCCATTCTCGTGTTTGACACTGGTATTCTCACAGTATTACTGAACACAAACAACGCCTATAAGTTTGAGAAAAACTTTCACGACATGACAAACTCGGTAAGTACTTGCAGCAAGATGCAAGAAACTAGAACAAATTTTCATTCTGCAGTGGAATGTGGGCTGATTGGAAACTCTCTGACGAATTCAAACTGTATACCGGATTGGAACTCTGACCTGGGAACCCTGTCTGGCAAACAGTTTTAATTTGTCAGTGAGTTTCATGCAAGAAAGTGTTTCTGCTAACTTGCGAACTTCGTGATGCTGACGAAACTAGCGGATATCGACGAGAGGGAAGTGAGAGGTGGTCCCTAATATTCCACACAATTATGTGACCATATGGATAATGCGTCATATCACAGTAGGAAGTTTGACAGAATGATAAAATAAATATGATTTCGTGGTTATAATGTTAGAGTGATTCGAGACAGACAAACGGCAAAGACTCAATAAGGAAAGGTCAACTATTATCTAAAGTAAAGGAAAACAAACCAGCTATGAAAGTGCACATCGCGGATAAAATAGCTGGGAGCAGAGGCGACAAAGTAGTCTCTTTACCACCCTACAACTATGATTTAAATGTGATAGAAATGTCATGGACCAAAATAAAACACAGTTTCATGGAGAAAAATATCACTGGTGACATGTCGAAGGGAAGACTGCAGAATCTTGTTGATGCTGCTTCCCTTTCAGTTACTGCACAGGACTGGCAAAGTTACTGCAGCAAAGAGTTGCAGCTGGAGCAGGAGTACTGGACACGAGATATAATAATGGAAACGGCCCTTGATGAAGTTATCGTCAATACCACATCCTTAAGCGATCATGAATCAAACACAATTGACAGTGATCTTTAGAGAACATCATTTTGACAGTTCTTTCAGGCACAGTAATTTCACTTTTTAAACAGTAGTGCTGTGCTGTGTTTAATAAATGAAACGTGAAAAGAGATTCCAAAAATCAGTTTTTGACTTTCACAGTGTCATAAGTTGTACATTCACCTACTTTCATTTTTCATTATTTTTGATAAGTGCATAATACATATGCTGTAGATAAAACTCTCGACCATGAATTTGACAACATATTAGGTGATTTCCGATACGTCACTTAAGTGTCACTTCCGGTTTCGTTTTGAGCACAAAACGCGGGTATTCGTGGCAGCACTGCCCTCCCTTCATGGCTCCTCTCCACTCGGAGGCCATAATGCGGGGGTACGGCCGTTCCCGACAGCCACCGACACAATCGTCAACTTATCGTGGACAAACAGTAGAGACATTACTTGATTTGCTTTTGTGACCTACAATCAAATACAAGACGTTAACTCAGAAAATTGCCAGTTACTATGTGCTGAGCAGTAAGATATATTTTTTTAGAATACATAGTAATAATTTATTACCTGAAGTTTAATGTGCTGTATACAATCCTATTTGCTGGGATATGTGACGCTACATGCATGTTCACAGATTGAGCAGTTTGCTTTATAAGCATTTGAGCATGCTGGTCCAATCCAGGAGTATGAAGCTTTCCACTTGGTAAGATATGTACACATGTTTTGTTACCTTTTTTGGTGGCGTTTTAGGCTTGTCTCCACTGTCCATTATAAAATCTTGATCAACGATTCACAGAAAGCACTGGCAGTGAAACCATGTTACTCTAACCACCAAGCCTCATTTGACTGTTTCTAACATAATCGATAGACATAATTGTCTCTGCTGTCCAACGTTTCAATGAACTCTGATCATGCATGCAAAATTAAAATGATTAAAAAAATTATATATATAAAAAAAAGTAAAGTTAAAAACTAGAGAAAAACGCCCAATGAGTGTAAGGTAATTTACAAAAATGATTGCCTATCGTAGTCGCGGGGCCCAAACGATACATATCGAACGTGCGATTGTAAATCGATCATGCGCGTCTCATTGCTGACGTTATGATCAATTATTTGTGATCGTCATTTTTATCTGGTTTCCGTCGTTCCTTTAGTTGCACTAAATTACATTCCTCTGCGCTTGGGAAACACAGACGATTTCTGTCGATAGTGAGTGTGAAGCCTCGTGTTCATGACGTTTATTCGGCGGATTCTCTCACATGGAGAAATCTAATTCCATGCTTAGCCAGCGTAGAAAATTGTTCGACTTTTTGTCGCATGTATGTCCAGACCAGCGTAAATCTTCTATCTTGCTGGATTCGAGACTACACGTTGCAAGCAACAGCTTCGAGAACTGAGTTATCTACTAATACCGTGTGTCACTGTTTCGGGTTTTGCACAGAAGTCGGTTATGTGTAGTGACAAACTACAGTGTATCAATTGGTGAAGAGAGTAAAGTTGTGGAAGCGGGCGAATCTCATATAGCTAGAAGGAAGAACCAGAGAGGACGACCGTCAAAGAGTGAGACAGATCATATTTGGGTATTCGTTGATATAGAGAGTTCTGGAAGTGCTTCGTTGTGAGAGTATTGCCCGAGACAAGATCACAATAGTGGGTCTGATAAAGCATTTCATGCTGCCTGGTACTAAAGTCGCTGCAGATGGTTTTCAGTCCTACAAGTCTCTGAAAGCTGAAGGATTCTACCACGAGTTCGTGAACCACTCAGTAAAATTCGTGTCTTTGGATGATGCTACTGTGCACACGCAGAATATCGAGAGCCTAAGGAAATTTGTGAAGTCTTCTATTAAAAGAGAAGGGCATCCAGGTCAAAGGGACGAACTATACTTGTTTCAGTAGTTCTATTTCCAGAACTTGCGTTTGCAGGAAAAGTTAACGCATTTGACTCTCTGCCTTTATTCTTGCGTGAAATTGGAAGAGTTTATCCTGGCTATGGCAAAAACGGAATTGTTCCTGTAGCGTACCCATCACATGGACTTTCACATGCCAACAACACCGACGACGAGTAAGGTAAGTCGTCTGCTTTGTAATTACAAGTATTTTTTTAACGCTCTTCCTTTGTCGTTGCTGTAATGACCATCATAAACATACTCATTACGCCCGCGAAGAGAGTCGGATCGATTTACAATCGCACGTTCGATATGTGCCGTTTGGACCCCGCAACTTCGATAGGCAATCAATCTTGGAAATTACCGAGTCTGAAAATATGGGAGCCGGGAGAGTATGAAAAAAAAGAAAAATGTTAAAATACGGAAAATCCCAGGATATACGGGAGAGCTGCTCACCCTGGTATAAAATACGCTATGTGCCCACTTATGTATGAAAATCGGCATGCCTGCTCATGGGTTGAGACAGGAAAACCATTTTCTCGCCTTACTCTGTCCAGTAGCATATCCCCAAACACGGTGCAAATGCTTCTGATTGCCTCCATTGCTGTCAATTGGCAAATGTCCATCAAACTGCAGTTCAAAAAAGATTTTGTAGTCGTCTGTTAAGCAGTCCCATAGCAACAGCAACAGCAACATAAACCGAAACTAATCGCAGTTACGGCAGTTTGCAACATTTTGTAATCCACCCTCACCCACTACTGATAAAGCTGATGGGTGCAGTCATGTCTGCTGAATGAAGTGACGTGATTCATTACCATGAAAGCATTTGTGAATCAGCTATCGAGTCAGTATTACAGCATTTACTGTTAAAACTTCCCTTCCAATCAACATAGACTACCAGGGCTGTTAAAAAAGTAAGGTGACTTTTGAAATTGTGCAGGCAACGTACATTCGATTATAGACTTTTTTGTTGTGTTGGTACACATCGCAGTCTAACACAACAGTCGCTTCACTTCGCCTCGATTTTGTTGCCTACCGCGTCAGCAGCGCTCCAAGCGGCCAGTAACTTAAACTGTGAGTTCAGCGCGAACGTGAAAGCGAATAGTGGTTGTTTATTTTGATTTCTACAATGGTTTTTACAAGCGGGAGCGTTTGTAGCGCAATAATGCAGAAACAGCAGGAAGAAGATACCACAGCTGTCTTTTTTTAGGTTTCTTAAGGATCCTGAGAGGTGTATACTATCATGTTACTAAACTATATAGTTAGGATTTAATTGCAAACTACATATATGTATTAATGATTAATGTTTCGTTTTAGGAGCAGAAAATGGCTAGTTAATAGCAGACAAGAAGAAGAAAAAACACAGTTTACCTGTATAGTAATATTAGGATTTGTTCTCTACATTTCGAACAAAACCAGTTCATGAACGCAGAAATAATAAACTCGTGTGGGATGCAGTACCCATACTGTTTGACATCCCAAATTAGAGGAAACTGCTACAAAGATTCGACAATCCATCCAAAGCTGTTAAACAGTCCTACGACACAGAAGCAGCCAGTTCAGCTCTCCATACATCAGTGCCAGATTCGTGTGAATCGTCAACACAGACCTGCTTTGACGATGAAGTGGTTAGATTACGTGCAGTTATTCATGTCTTACGAAAGGGTAATGTTTGGTATGTATTTCACTCACTTCTGTTGTTAGTCAATTTTCCTTGCTTCCTTCGTGTGATGATATTACACTCCTGGAAATTGAAATAAGAACACCGTGAATTCATTGTCCCAGGAAGAGGAAACTTTATTGACACATTCCTGGGGTCAGATACATCACATGATCACACTGACAGAACCACAGGCACATAGACACAGGCAACAGAGCATGCACAATGTCGGCACTAGTACAGTGTATATCCACCTTTCGCAGCAATGCAGGCTGCTATTCTCCCATGGAGACGATCGTAGAGATGCTGGATGTAGTCCTGTGGAACGGCTTGCCATGCCATTTCCACCTGGCGCCTCAGTTGGACCAGCGTTCGTGCTGGATGTGCAGACCGCGTTAGACGACGCTTCATCCAGTCCCAAACATGCTCAATGGGGGACAGATCCGGAGATCTTGCTGGCCAGGGTAGTTGACTTACACCTTCTAGAGCACGTTGGGTGGCACGGGATACATGCGGACGTGCATTGTCCTGTTGGAACAGCAAGTTTCCTTGCCGGTCTAGGAATGGTAGAACGATGGGTTCGATGACGGTTTGGATGTACCGTGCACTATTCAGTGTCCCCTCGACGATCACCAGAGGTGTACGGCCAGTGAAGGAGATTGCTCCCCACACCATGATGCCGGGTGTTGGCCCTGTGTGCCTCAGTCGTATGCAGTCCTGATTGTGGCGCTCACCTGCACGGCGCCAAACACGCATACAACCATCATTGGCACCAAGGCAGAAGCGACTCTCATCGCTGAAGACGACACGTCTCCATTCGTCCCTCCATTCACGCCTGTCGCGACACCACTGGAGGCGGGCTGCACGATGTTGGGGCGTGAGCGGAAGACGGCCTAACGGTGTGCGGGACCGTAGCCCAGCTTCATGGAGATGGTTGCGAATGGTCCTTGCCGATACCCCAGGAGTGTATTTTGCTAGCATCTTGTTCATTGACAGATTGTATGAAAATTATTCAAATATTTGGTTTTGCGTGAAATGTAATGTAATCAGCTGATTATAATGTTTTCAATATATTTCTCCCACTGTTTGGTAGTTGCTTGTCCCATTTAGAATAACACACTCCTGGAAATGGAAAAAAGAAAACATTGACACCGGTGTGTCAGACCCACCATACTTGCTCCGGACACTGCGAGAGGGCTGTACAAGCAATGATCACACGCACGGCACAGCGGACACACCAGGAACCGCGGTGATTTCCGTCGAATGGCGCTAGCTGCGCAGCATTTGTGCACCGCCGCCGTCAGTGTCAGCCAGTTTGCCGTGACATACAGAGCTCCATCGCAGTCTTTAACACTGGTAGCATGCCGCGACAGCGTGGACGTGAATCGTATGTGCAGTTGACGGACTTTGAGCGAGGGCGTATAGTGGGCATGCGGGAGGCCGGGTGGACGTACCGCCGAATTGCTCAACACGTGGGGCATGAGGTCTCATAGTACATCGATGTTGTCGCCAGTGGTCGGCGGAAGGTGCACGTGCCCGTCGACCTGGGACCGGACCGCAGCGAAGCACGGATGCACGCCAAGACCGTAGGATCCTACGCAGTGCCGTAGGGGACCGCACCGCCACTTCCCAGCAAATTAGGGACACTGTTGCTCCTGGGGTATCGGCGAGGACCATTCGCAACCGTCTCCACGAAGCTGGGCTACGGTCCCGCACACCGTTAGGCCGTCTTCCGCTCACGCCCCAACATCGTGCAGCCCGCCTCCAGTGGTGTCGCGACAGGCGTGAATGGAGGGACGAATGGAGACGTGTCGTCTTCAGCAATGAGAGTCGCTTCTGCCTTGGTGCCAATGATGGTCGTATGCATGTTTGGCGCCGTGCAGGTGAGCGCCACAATCAGGACTGCATACGACTGAGGCACACAGGGCCAACACCCGGCATCTTGGTGTGGGGAGCGATCTCCTACACTGGCCGTACACCTCTGGTGATCGTCGAGGGGACACTGAATAGTGCACAGTACTTCCAAACCGTCATCGAACCCATCGTTCTACCATTCCTAGACCGGCAAGGGAACTTGCTGTTCCAACAGGACAATGCACGTCCGCATGTATCCCGTGCCACCCAACGTGCTCTAGAAGGTGTAAGTCAACTACCCTGGCCAGCAAGATCTCCGGATCTGTCCCTCATTGAGCATGTTTGGGACAGGATGAAGCGTCGTCTCACGCGGTCTGCACGTCCAGCACGAACGCTGGTCCAACTGAGGCGTCAGGTGGAAATGGCATGGCAAGCCGTTCCACAGGACTACATCCAGCATCTCTACGATCGTCTCCATGGGAGAATAGCAGCCTGCATTGCTGCGAAAGGTGGATATACACTGTACTAGTACCGACATTGTGCATGCTCTGCTGCCTGTGTCTATGTGCCTGTGGTTCTGTCAGTGTGATCATGTGATGTATCTGACCCCAGGAATGTGTCAATAAAGTTTCCCCTTCCTGGGACAATGAATTCACGGTGTTCTTATTTCAATTTCCAGGAGTGTATTAAGATGAAGGTCGTACTTGTAGTAACAGGCGACGACAGAACGATAAACGAGCTGTCGATCGCCTTTGCATGTAGAGGTACATGTTTGTGCTTCTTACGTGTGAATCTGTATGTTTACATTTTTTTGATATCAACGTGGTAAGCTGCAGTTCTATGCAACGTCACAAGTGGTTTTCTTCACGAATGTGTCGTAACTTGCCCCTCGATTCACGGTTTTTGTCCGTACTTGCGCTTATTTTAGAATCATTTTTAGAAACACATATGCCTTCTGATACTACGCATACCCTTGGAGGCAAGAAAATAACTCATATATTTCATAAATTACATAGTAAATGGATGCGAGGCAAACAACATGCTTACGACGCGTCTGATTTTCACCTTACTCGCCGCTTGGAGCGCTAGCGTCGCTCCATCTGTCAAGCCGTAACACCTTCTACAGCAGTGAGTGTTGCGACTGTTATGTTAGACTGTGGTACACATGTCCCGAACATACGTTCACAGTTTCAAGTGTACAGCATACTTCGTTTGTTCTTGATAGACAGAAAGGTTAGACGCGTTTTCCTGTGCTTGGCGATTTTCGATTAATATAAACAAATAGGACAAAGAATTTGCATCAAATTTTGTGTGAAAAATGAAATCAAGTGCTCTGAAACACTTGAAATGGTGACAGTGGCATACGGTGAGTCTGCTAGAAAAAGGAGAGAGAAATGTTAAGTGGTACAAGCTTTTCCAAGATTACCGAGAACATGCCAGTGAAAAACCTCGCTCTGGACGCCCCAGCACATCAACGGCAGATGATAACGTCAAAATTGTGAAGAAAACTGTCTTGGAAAATCGTCGAATTACGGTAAGGGAAGTTGCTGAAGATGTTAGCATAATGGTCGGCTCGTATTATGCAATTTGTTTCGGATGTTTTGAGCATGAGACGTGTGTCAGCGAAGTTTGTTCCAAAACATCTCAATTTTGATCAGCAGAACCGTCACATGAGCATCATTCAGGAGCTCATGGATGACGTCAATGATGATCCTGATTTGCTCAAAAGGGTCATAACTGGTGACGAAACATGGAATTACGGTTATGACGTCGAAACCAAAGCCCAATCATCCTAATGGAAGCATCCCGGAGAGTCAAGAAGCACGCAGGTTAGATCAAATGTCACCGTTTTTTTTTTCCTTCCAATTACCGTGGTGTAGACCATCATGAATCATTGCCTCAAGGTCGTAGGTCTATAAGGAGTATTACCTTGACGTCATGCGCTGTTTGCGAGAAGCAATACGCAAAAAGCGTCCTGGATTGTGGAAAAACAATACACGGCTTTTGCATCACAATGCACCTGCTCATTCATCGTCAGCCGTGAGAGATTTTTTCGCCTCAGCCACCATGTTCACCGGATTTCGCCCCGTGCGACTTTTCCCTGTTCCCAAAACTGAAGAGACCTATTAAAGGACGAAGATTTTCAATGACTGAGGAAATAAAAACTGCATCGCTGGAAGTAAAGGTTGTACCAAAACGTGCTTAGGGGAAGTGCTTTGAGGATTGGAAGGAGCGTTGCCACATGTGTTGTATCTGAGGGGGATTACTGTGAAGGCTATGGAAGCATTCATGCAAACAGTATTAGGCAACTTTGCACACACAAATAATAGACTCACGCCTTAGACAGCAAGTCAACTCATTAACACTGGCGGCGCTAGGCGAATACTGAACGTCGACGATGAATCAGGTTTGCGAGTCCCCTGTCACTTTCCATTCAGAAAGAAAATGTTAAATTAAAGTAGCCGAATTATACACTAATAATAATTATATACAAATTTTATTATTGCAATAAACAATAATTATTGCAATAACAAAAATTGCATTAAACATTAAAATAAAGGAAACTTCGGCTTTTCGCCTCACTTAATTTTTTTACGATTTTGTCATAGTTAGTACCAACTGCTACTTCCGCTTCAGTTGATAATGCTGACAATGCAGATAGTATTTATTGGCACATCGTGCTTCTGAAGTACGTATTAATCAGTTTTAACTTAGAGTAACGTCTGTCAGCAGAAGCTGTACTCACTGGAACTGTGACCATTATTCTGATCGTTATGTAAAGATTTATCCAAATCTGCTTCCAAATTATTAGAAAATATGTACTGAATAAGCTGTCATGCGTCTTTGAGTGCTGTAGGTTGGAGTTCCTCACAAAGTTCGAAAGTCTGTATGTCGCTATTTTCGCCTTCTCGAAGTGTTGTACTGAAATCATTACAATTGATGAAAAATATTATTTTAAAGGCAAGAAAACATTTTATTAACTTTATAATTACACCCTGGATACGAAAAAAAAAACATATTTACAGAAAAACAGAAGTTACACAAAAGCGAAGAATAAAGATATTGACAGCAGAGTTATGGAGCAGCACATAAACATAGACCTCAAGGAATTTTTTTTCTTTTCTTTTAAGAAAAAAAATCATTAAATTATTGCTTTGTCTCTTGCATGCCAATTCCTGAACATAGAAAATTAAATCGAACTCGTTCAAGAGGTTTCGTCAAAATATCTGCCAACTGGTTGTGTCCATCAATGTGTTCCAATAAAATCTCACCATTCAGATATATTTCACGAACACAGAAATGTCGGACCTCTATATGATTAGAACGTCGATGATATTCTGGATTTTTTGCTAACTTCAGTGCACTATAATTATCAATGTAAAGAACTGGAGGCTGCCCCGATATTTCCACTAATTCTGATAGCAGACGAGACGTAACCAAACTAACTCTTTCGCTCCTTCACTAGCTGCAATTATTTCCGCCTCGGTTGTGTATGTGGCCACTACTTTCTGCAACTGACTTGTCCATGACACTGCACCACCTGAGTACTTTGCAAGAATTCCAGTTGTTGAGCGCCTTGTTATCACCTGCGAAATCTGCTTCAGCGTAAATCTTTAACTCTTCTTTTTTATTGTATACAATTCCAAAATTTAAGGTCCCTTTCAAATACCCGAAAATGCGCTTTACTCTATTCCAGTGTTCAGTGGTTGGTTTCTCCACACCTCGAGCAGCTTTATTGACTGCAAAAGTGATGTCTGGACGAGTTACTGTTGAAAGGTACATGAGACAACCAATTGCTTTACGGTAGGGCACAGATGACGATTTTGATTTTTGTCCTCACGTCCAATAGGCGTTGAGACTGTATTGCATTCTGCATTCGAAATCTTTGCAGAATTTTCTCTTCACTTATCATTATTGCTCCATCTTCATATTGCTTTATTTTTATGTCAAGAGAATTGTCAAGACTGCCAGTAGTTATTTCGAATTCATGTTGTAAGACATCCATAAAAACACCAAATTCTTTCTTATTACTGTTGACAATCAGGACATTATCAACGTAAATTGTCACATAAACGCTATTTCCATTTTGTCTACTATAAAATAGACATAGGTCTGCATCACTGTTTAAAAAACCAGCTTTTCTTCATGAACTTAACTAAAAGTTTGTTCCAGCAACGTGGTGCTTGCCTCAACCCATAAAGACTCTTTTTTAAGAAACACGCTCGACCTGTACCCCTTCGAAACATTCTGGTTGTTCCATATATACTTCATCTTCAAGTATTCCATTCAAAAAAGCTGTCTTTACATCGAATTGTTCCAGCAGCATTTTCTTTGAAGCAGCTACATCCAACAGAGTTCGTATGGTGTCAGAACGTGCCACAGGACTAAAGGTGTCGTCATAATTCATGCTTTCTGAATACAGCCTTTTGCAACCAATCTGGCTTTAAAACGAGTACCTCTATTGACTGCGACCTTTCGCCATGGAACCTAGTGGTTTTGCAGTACTTTGGCATTCTTCGGGCAGTCAACCAGCACCTAGGTATTGTTTTTCTTTAGTTACTGAAGTTCTCCACTGGTAGCGTGCATCCATTCTCCCTTCTCGTTTGACTGCAATATTTCTGAAAAACAGTTTGGATCTTTGTATTCAAGCGCATCAACTTTTGTTGCCATACGAAATTCACCACTTTCCATCCAGCTTGGTTTTCTTCGTTGTCTTTTATTCTTCTGTTTCTCTTCATTAGAAGATTCAGCAGCTTCTGCTTTCAGAAATTCTGTTAATTCTTTATTTTCATCAGATTCACTCGACTCTTGACTTTCTCTAGTGTCAATTTTTTCTTGAGTTTGGTTTCCCCCAGAAGTGTATAGCCTAGGAGATTTACATTGGTTATCTTGAGATGAATTCGGATCATTAAATTCCTCCTGAGGGACTTCAAATTCAACATGATCACCATGTAAATCACAAACAATTTCTGGCTTAAATTTCACATCGTGACTCAACACCGCTTTTCTTTTGGATGGAATCCAAACTCTAAACCTATCCTTGTCATTAACATATCCAACAAGTCGTCCAAAAACCGCCTTATCATCAGACTTGGAACGGAATTGTTTTTAATGTGAACATAGCAGCCTGTGCCAAAAATTCTCAGATGATCAAGCCGTCCTACTGGCCGATTAACCCACAGTCCATAAGGGGTTTTATCTTCAACTGAAGATTTCCAGTACGATTTATTAGGTAGACTGCTGTGTTACATGCCTCTGCCCACAACCCTTTAGGTAATTTACTCGGATTTAGCGTTGAGCGGGCAGCTGCAACAATGGTCCTATTTTCCCGTTCAGCCACACCATTTTGTTCAGGAGTGTAAGGAGGAGGAATCGGAAGCTCTATTCCCCTGTCTGTAAGCAGTTCACTGACATGTGTTGTTCGTGTTTTGAATGGCAGACTGTGCATCTTTCCAACCGCACAGCCGTCACAAAATTCACTCTTGGCATCTTCCACATTAATGTTCATTCCTTTTAAAATATTCTTCACATGTTGTTAATTCTAATGACTAAACCTTTCATGGTACACTTGCAATGTTTCGGATGAAGTCATCAAATTCACATGATTCATTTTTGCATTTCTAACACGCATGTTCAACACAAAGTCCATTTTTCACATAACCTGTCATAACAATATAGCCATCGACTTGTTTTCGAACACATACATTATTATAACTAAAATCAATACTGTAGCCTCTGCAGGCAAAGGCTCTCACAGAGAACAGATTAGCACTTGCATCAGGGACGTAAAAAACATGGCCTATTCTAGCATTGTACCATTTATTGTTCTCTACATCTACGTCTACATGATTGCTCTGCAATTCACATTTAAGTGCTTGGCAGAGGGTTCATTGAACCACAATCATACCATATCTCTACCATTCCACTCCCGAACAGCGCGCGGGAAAAACGAACACCTAAACCTTTCTGTTCGAGCTCTGATTTCTCTTATTTTATTTTGATGATCATTCCTACCTATGTAGGTTGGTCTCAACAAAATATTTTCGCATTTGGAAGAGAAAGTTGGTGAATGAAATTTCGTAAATAGATCTTGCCGCGACGAAAAACGTCTTTGCTTGAATGACTTCCATCCCAACTCGCGTATCATATCTGCCACACTCTCTCCCCTATTACGTGATAATACAAAATGAGCTGCCCTTTTTCGCACCCTTCCGATGTCCTCCGTCAATCCCACCTGGTAAGGATCCCACACCTCGCGGCATTATTCTAACAGAGGACGAACGAGTGTAGTGTAAGCTGTCTCTTTAGTGGACTTGTTGCATCTTCTAAGTGTCTTGCCAATGAAACGCAACCTTTGGCTCGCCTTCCCCACAATATTATCTAAGTGGTCTTTCCAACTTAAGTTGTACTTAATTTTAACACCCAGGTACTTAGTTGAATTGACAGCCTTGAGAATTGTACTATTTATCGAGTAATCGAATTCCAACGGATTTCTTTTGGAACTCATGTGGATCACCTCACACTTTTCGTTATTTAGAGTCAACTGCCACCTGCCACACCATACAGCAATCTTTTCTAAATCGCTTTGCATCTGATACTGGTCTTCGGATGACATTACTAGACGGTAAATTACAGCATCATCTGCGAACAACCTAAGAGAATTGCTCAGATTGTCACCCAGGTCATTTATGTAGATCAGGAACAGCAGACGTCCCAGGACGCTTCCCTGGGGAACACCTGATATCATTTCAGTTTTACTCGATGATTTGCCATCTATTACTACGAACTGCGACCTTCCTGACAGGAAATCACGAATCCAGTCGCATAACTGAGACGATACCCCATAGGCCCTAAGCTTGATTAGAAGTCGCTTGTGAGGAACGGTGTCAAAAGCTTTCCGGAAATCTAGAAATACGGAATCTACTTGAGATCCCCTGTCGATAGCGGCCATTACTTCGTGTGAATAAAGAGCTAGCTGTGTTGCACAATAATGATGTTTTCTGAAACCATGCTGATTACGTATCAATGGATCACTCCCTTCGAGGTGATTCATAATGTTTGAATACAGTATATGCTCCAAAACTCTACTGCAAACCGACGTCAATGATATAGGTCTGTAGTTCGATGGATTACTCCTACTACCCTTCTTAAACACTGGTGTGACCTGCACAATTTTCCAATCTGTAGGTACAGATGTATCGGTGAGCGAGCGGTTGTATATGATTGCTAAGTAGGGAGCTATTGTATCAGCGTAATATGAAAGGAAACTAATCAGTAGACAATCTGGACCTGAAGACTTGCCTGTATCAAGCGATTTGAGTTACTACGCAACCCCTAAGGTATCTACTTCTAAGAAACTCACGGTAGCAGCTGTTCGTGTTTCAAATTCTATAATATTCCATTCGTCTGCCCTGGTGAAGGAATTTCGGGAAACTGCGTTCAATAACTCCGCTTTAGCGACACAGTTGACAGTAACAGTACCATCGGCACTGCACAGCGAAGGTATTGACTGCGTCTTGCCGCTTGTGTACTTTACATACGACCAGAATTTCTTCGGATTTTCTACTAAATTTCGAGACAATGTTTCGTTGTGGAAACTATTAAAGGCATCTCGCATTGAAGTCCGCGCCAAATTTCACGCGTCTGTAAATTTTAGCCAATCTTCAGGATTTTGCATTCTTATGAACTTTGCATGCTTTTTCCGTAGCCTCTGCAACAGCGTTCGGACCTGTTTTGTGTACCATGGGGGATCAGTTCCATCTCTTATCAATTTATGAGGTATGAATCTCTCAATTGCTGTTGCTACTATCTCTTTGAATTTGAGCCACATCTCGTCTACATTTGTATAGTCAGTTCGGAGGGAATGAAGATTGTCGCTTAGGAAGGCTTCTAGTGACACTTTATCCGCTTTTTTAAATAAAATTATTTTGCGTCTGTTTCTGGTGGATTTGGAAGAAACGGTATTGAGCCTAGCTACAATGACCTTGTGATCACTAATCCCTGTATCAGTCATGATGCTCTCTATTAGCTCTGGATTGTTTGTGGCTAAGAGGACAAGTGTGTTTCGTCGAATTTGGATGTAAACTGTTCCTTGACCGTACGCACACATTTTGACATCTTGTTTTCCCAATGAAATTACTTGAGGAGCATCAAATTCACTATACGAAGCAAAATGCTGTTCGTTGGGAGTGATATGATTTGTAGCGCCACTGTCGCAATACCATTTATTTGGGTCACTGATAACTGGTACACACACCCATAGCGTATGAAGTAAATGCAGCGTGTTCACTTTCTCGCTTCTTCTCTTTTCTTTTATTGCTGTCCCGAGTGTTCTGTAGACACTCTTCTGCCCAGTGACCTAATTGTTTGCATATATTACACGGAAACTTCTGTTTTAATTGCGACTTCGTCATCTTTACTTGCTGATTACTCGTTTGCCACTTTCTTGTTTTAGAAACGACGAAAGTTGCACTTCCATTAATGTCTTGTTCGTGCAGTTCAATAGTACAGAATTTTTCAATTAATAAATCCAAGCTTTGCTTTTCTGTCGGTATCGTATCCCAGAGATCCTTAAAATTGTCGTAGTGTTTTCCAGGTGTAGACAAAATTCGACCATTTAAAATTCTTTCAGATAGCGTATTTTCCTCATGTTTTGCTAATTCATCGTTCAGGTCCACAAATAACTTTTGCAGTTTGGCCACATGTGCACTAATATATTCCGTTTCATCACGTTTGTTGTTGTTGTTGTCTTCAGTCCTGAGACTGGTTTGATGCAGCTCTCCATGCTACTCTATCCTGTGCAAGCTGCTTCATCTCCCAGTACCTACTGCAACCTACATCCTTCTGAATCTGCTTAGTGTACTCATCTCTCGGTCTCCCTCTACGATTTTTACCCTCCACGCTGCCCTCCAATGCTAAATTTGTGATCCCTTGATGCCTCAAAACATGTCCTACCAACCGATCCCTTCTTCTAGTCAAGTTGTGCCACAAACTTCTCTTCTCCCCAATCCTATTCAATACCTCCTCATTAGTTACGTGATCTATCCACCTTATCTTCAGTATTCTTCTGTAGCACCACATTTCGAAAGCTTCTATTCTCTTCTTGTCCAAACTAGTTATCGTCCATGTTTCACTTCCATACATGGCTACACTCCATACAAATACTTTCAGAAACGACTTCCTGATACATAAATCTATATTCGATGTTAACAAATTTCTCTTCTTCAGAAACGCTTTCCTTGCCATTGCCAGTCTACATTTTAGATCCTCTCTACTTCGACCATCATCAGTTATTTTACTTCCTAAATAGCAAAACTCCTTTACTACTTTAAGTGTCTCATTTCCTAATCTAATTCCCTCAGCATCACCCGATTTAATTTGACTACATTCCATTATCCTCGTTTTGCTTTTGTTAATGTTCATCTTATATCCTCCTTTCAAGACACTGTCCATTCCGTTCAACTGCTCTTCCAAGTCCTTTGCCGTCTCTGACAGAATTACAATGTCATCGGCGAACCTCAAAGTTTTTACTTCGTCTCCATGAATTTTAATACCTACTCCAAATTTTTCTTTTATTTCCTTTACTGCTTGCTCAATATACAGATTGAATAACATCGGGGAGAGGCTACAACCCTGTCTCACTCCTTTCCCAACCACTGCTTCCCTTTCATGCCCCTCGACTCTTATTACTGCCATCTGGTTTCTGTACAAATTATAAATAGCCTTTCGCTCCCTGTATTTTACCCCTGCCACCTTTAGAATTTGAAAAAGAGTATTCCAGTCAACATTGTCAAAAGCTTTCTCTAAGTCTACAAATGCTAGAAACGTAGGTTTGCCTTTTCTTAATCTTTCTTCTAAGATAAGTCGTAAGGTCAGTATTGCCTCACGTGTTCCAACATTTCGACGGAATCCAAACTGATCCTCCCCGAGGTCTGCATCTACCAGTTTTTCCATTCGTCTGTAAAGAATTCGCGTTAGTATTTTGCAGCCGTGGCTTATTAAACTGATAGTTCGGTAATTTTCACATCTGTCAGCACCTGCTTTCTTTGGGATTGGAATTATTATATTCTTCTTGAAGTCTGAGGGTATTTCGCCTGTCTCATACATCTTGTTCACCAGCTGGTAGAGTTTTGTCATGACTGGCTCTCCCAAGGCCGTCAGTAGTTCTAATGGAATGTTGTCTATTCCGGGGGCCTTGTTTCGACTCAGGTCTTTCAGTGCTCTGTCAAACTCTTCACGCAGTATCGTATCTCCCATTTCGTCTTCATCTACATCCTCTTCTATTTCCATAATATTGTCCTCAAGTACATCGCCCTTGTATAAACCTTCTATATACTCCTTCCACCTTTCTGCCTTCCCTTCTTTGCTTAGAACTGGGCTGCCATCTGAGCTCTTGATATTCATACACGTGGTTCTCTTCTCTCCAAAGGTCTCTTTAATTTTCCTGTAGGCAGTATCTATCTTACCCCTAGTGAGATAAGCTTCTACATCCTTACATTTGTCCTCTAGCCATCCCTGTTTAGCCATTTTGCACTTCCTGTCGATCTCATTTTTGAGACGTTTGTATTCCTTTTTGCCTGCTTCATTTACTGCATTTTTATATTTTCTCCTTTCATCAATTAGATTCAATATTTCTTCTGTTACCCAAGGATTTCTAGCAGCCCTCGTCTTTGTACCTACTTTATCCTCTGCTGCCTTCACTACTACATCCCTCAGAGCTCCCCATTCTTCTTCTACTGTTTTTCTTTCCTCCATTCCTGTCAATTGTTCCCTTATGCTCTCCCTGAAACTCTCTACAACCTCTGGTTCTTTCAGTTTCTCCAGGTCCCATCTCCTTAATTTCCCACATTTTTGCAGTTTCTTCAGTTTTAATCTACAGGTCATAACCAATAGATTGTGGTCAGAGTCCACATCTGCCCCTGGAAATGTCTTACAACTTAAAACCTGGTTCCTAAATCTCTGTCTTACCATTATATAATCTATCTGATACCTTTTAGTATCTCCAGGGTTCTTCCACGTATACAACCTTCTTTCATGATTCTTAAACCAAGTGTTAGCTATGATTAAGTTGTGCTCTGTGCAAAATTCTACTAGGCGGCTTCCTCTTTCATTTCTTAGCCCCAATCCATATTCACCTACTATGTTTCCTTCTCTCCCTTTTCCTACACTCGAATTCCAGTCACCCATTACTATTAAATTTTCGTCTCCCTTCACTATCTGAATAATTTCTTTTATTTCATCGTACATTTCTTCAATTTCTTCATCATCTGCAGAGCTAGTTGGCATATAAACTTGTACTACTGTAGTAGGTGTGGGCTTCGTATCTATCTTGGCCACAATAATGCGTTCACTATGCTGTTTGTAGTAGCTTACCCGCATTCCTATTTTCCTATTCATTATTAAACCTACTCCTGCATTACCCCTATTTGATTTTGTGTTTATAACCCTGTAGTCACCTGACCAGAAGTCTTGTTCCTCCTGCCACCGAACTTCACTAATTCCCACTATATCTAACTTTAACCTATCCATTTCCCTTTTTAAATTTTCTAACCTACCTGCCCGATTAAGGGATCTGACATTCCACGCTCCGATCCGTAGAACGCCAGTTTTCTTTCTCCTGATAACGACATCCTCCTGAGTAGTCCCCGCCCGGAGATCCGAATGGGGGACTATTTTACCTCCGGAATATTTTACCCAAGAGGATGCCATCATCATTTAATCATACAGTAAAGCTGCATGTCCTCGGGAAAAATTACGGCTGTAGTTTCCCCTTGCTTTCACCCGTTCGCAGTACCAGCACAGCAAGGCCGTTTTGGTTAATGTTGCAACACGGAAAAATGTTTCAATCAACATATTGAAACGCTGAGTACTGCACTTGCTATAAGACTTGCTGCCTTTGCGTCGTCCTTGTGCCATTCCACATACGCTTCTTTTTGTGCACTTGTCGCATCTCTACACGTTCACGCGTACCGTTAATAACATCTCCTAGTCCATACGAACGCAGCACCATAGAAACATGCCATTTCCATTTGGCCCAGTCCTCAGCTCCTTCAAGCTTATCAATGGTGACCTTATAATCGCCGCTAGCAGTCATGTTTCTTTACAGACATAGGCTCATTTTAAATATTGTTGTAATTAAACTATGTTGTTTGCATTTACACGTGTACTCGGCCGATAACCTGATAAAAATATTATTTTAAAGGCAAGAAAACATTTTATTAACCTTATAATTACACCCTGGATACGAAAAAAAACCACATTTACTGAAACAACATACACCTCAACGAATTTTTTTTTTCTTTTCTTTTAACAACAGTGATTGCGAATGTCGCCCTTAGATACCGATTTCAAGTAATTCGTCTCGTAAATAAAACCAAACCGTTTATAATCTGCAGTTCACTCCTTTGTATTAGAGGCACTGATAGCATTAGACAACAAAAAACTTACCATGAGCATATTTTTAGATTTGTCACAGGCATTTGACACCATAAATCATGACAAATTGCTACACAAGCTAGAAAATCTTGGCATTAGGGGAGCAGCTAACAACTGCCTCAGCTGTTATCTTAAGAACAGGGAACAGTATGTGGAAATAGATCAAGATAGGGACAATGTCATTAGGAAATATAATTCCAAGCTACTGACTGTTAAATATGGAGTGCCACAAGGATCAGTAATGGGCCCTGTTCTGTTCTTACTCTATGTAAATGACCTAAACATAAGCTATGACAGCAGTAAAATATTTAAATTTGCTGATGATACGAGTGTTCTAATTACAGGAAACTCAGAAGAAACTCTTGTAAAAAACATAAAAGACGCCACTGACAGGCTAACATGTTACTTTGATGACAATGACGTATTAATATACACTGAAAAAACTGTCCGCCCCCGGTAGCTGAGTGGTCAGTGAGACAGACTGTCAATCTCAAAGGCCCGGGTTCGATTCCCGGCTGGGTCGGAGATTTTCTCCGCTCAGGGACTGGGTGTTGTGTTGTCCTAATCATCATCATTTCATCCCCATCGACGCGCAAGTCACCGAAGTAGCGTCAAATCGAAAGACTTGCACCAGGTGAGCGGTCTACCCGACTGGAGGCCCTCGTCACACGCCATTATTATTACTGAAAAAACTGTAGCTATGGATATACACAAAGCACAAACAAAAAATCTGATATCACCCAATCTACAGCTATATGGACAGACAATTGCCAAAACAGCCTGTACCAAATTTCTTGGGCTTCATCTACAAGACAACTTGAAATGGAAAGCATATAAACAAAAAAATTAAGTACTTCTTGTTTTGTGCTGCGTACATTAAAAAATTGTACCAGCTACAACACTCTTCAGTGTGTATATTACGCAGTTGTACACTCTCCTAAGCGACCGCTACGGTCACAGGTTCGAATCTTGCCTCGGGCATGGATGTGTGTGATGTCCTTGGATTAGTTAGGTTTAAGTAGTTCTAAGTTCTAGAGGACTGATGACCTCAGAAGTTAAGTCCCATAGTGCTCAGAGCCATTTTTGTACACTTTCACCTCCGGTACAGGATTATGTTCTGGGGAAATTTTGGAGATGCCATCAAAATATTCAAAATTTTTAAAAAATTTATAAAAATAATGGAAGGGGTAGAAAATCCCAAATCATGTAGACCATTGTTTCAAAAAAAGGATGATCCTGCCATTTCCTTGGATATATATACTTGAAAATATATATTTAAAGCAAAACTTACACACAAAAGGACCACTCATCACTCAGAATCACACTATACACAGCTATGATACAAGACAAAAATTGGATGTACATGTTCAAAGCACCAACACAAAGTTATTTCAAAACAGCCTTATCCATCCTAGTATCAAATTATACAGTGCCTTACCAGATACCATTAAACACATACAACACATTCGTCACTTCAAATCTAAACTGAAGTTGTACTTGGTTGATCGCTGCTTTTACACAGTAAATGAATACCTACAAAACTAAATTTTTGTGTGTTTACTCAATGTAGCCTCATTCAGAAGAACATTTGTATTTTCTCTCTCTGTATATAGCGTAACAACATTTATTTAAGTATTCATCATTAATTGATATATTAATGCATGTTATTATGTACAAAGGTATATTATATGTAAAACTGTTAATATTAACAAAAAAAATCCAAATATCTCTTGCACATTGTGCAGCTGTAGATGAAAATGGATCAAATCAATGGAAATTTATTAATGCCAACCATGTAGACACTGTTATCTCTGTGCTTTACAGTTTTGGATGTCTAGGTCATTACTTTCCAGTTCCTTTAAAATGGGATTTGTGAAATACTCTCCTGTCATTTCAGCGACAGCAATAAACCCAATGAATTGTTGCTCTATTTCTCCAGTTGAGGAATTACAAAATCTTAATAATATTGACCAGGGCTGGCACAACGCGAAACGTGCGGCCGCACGGGGCGGCACTTTCCAAGGGGAGACTAATCTGCCGCTGCCCCCCAAACCCCGTTTTTTTTTTTTTTTTTTTTTTTTTTTTGTTTTGACTAACTCACCATTCATTCATGCCCAAGCTGTGGCATGGCTCCTCAACTACCTGCCGGCCACCCCTGTTGAGCAAGGGGAGGCAGGAGGACTAATTCCTTCCTCACCACTGTGGCAGCACCGTCATGTTTACTCCAGAGGAACAGAGAGGGGGAAGCAGTCTAGTGTACACGCCAGTTTTCTTATCAGTGGAGCGCTGCCAGCCTGTTACGCACCGTGCGTTTACTCACAACTAATTTTGCAGAAAACGAAATCTAATTTGGAAATTCGAATGCAATGTTTGCTACTATGGTAACATGTTGAGCCTGAAGCAATTTTGCTAAGCCCTTCAATGGCAGTTTCCGAGTGTTATATTCTTCCTTCATTAAAGAAAAAGAATGGTTGAACATTACTACAGTCAAACATGTCCAACACCTACAATGGCTAGAAGTATTCCGAATGGGTAAATACGCTGCAAGTAATTACTACGGACGAAGACATTGCTTAGAAGCCTGGCATAAGTTGAGTTTCGACATAATTTTGAAAATTTTTGCTATTTGTTTCTGAGTGATAGTCTGACGGTTTGGTTTTTGAGCTAGGAGATACCTCTCTCAGCCTGCATGAACAGCAATTAAACTCTGACCGGCACTTTTGTTTGAAAATACTACTCGCACACCATCACTTTGCCAACATTTATTTACTGTATAATGGTCGTGAATCTATGTTTCGTCTTAGGAAACAACTGGTTGCTTTGATTATGATGAAAACCTGAGAAAGTATGGCCCTCTCGTCCACACAAAAAAACGTTAATATATCTAAAAACAAAGATTCTGTAACTTACCAAACGAAAGCGTTGGTACATAGACACAATACAAACACAAACACACACTCAAATTTCAAGCTTTCATAACCAATGGTTGCTTCATCAGGAAAGAGGGAAGGAGAGGGAAAGACGAAAGGATGTGGGTTTTAAGGGAGAGGGTAAGGAGTCATTCCAATCCCGGGAGCGGAAAGACTTACCTTGGGGTGGGGTGGGGGGTGACGGGGGGAAGGGGGAGGGGAGGGGGGGAAGGGACAGGTATACACTAGCACACACACACATATCCATCTGCACGTTAATTTTGACACCTTCTAAAACGAAAATCCATAGACAGAACATTGGATCTAAGGGTTTCCTTGCTAGCTTTGAAGCTCATTTCTGCTTGACAAAAGTTGTGCAGTTTTCGCAAAGTTCGTGTTTCTTTCTGTTGTTCATAATGCTGTAGAAATTGCTGCCTGATAATACATTTATCTATATCATCGGTCACATACTTATTGTGAGCTTCTTGTTTCTTCTTCTTGGGTGATAGTTTAACCGTAGCCTTGCTGTAACTCGCATGTGACTGAGTTCCTGGGACATCACCACTTCGCCTTTCCAGGCAATAGGTATTCTTGCGTTCTCTACAACGAAAACTACAGAATTTGTTATGGTACTTGGCCGAGGGAGTCACGATTGGTCAGAAGCACTTTTATTACGTTTCGTAAGAACAGAAGAATTTGTCTGTCCGAATTTCTTGCAACTTGGGATGTAATAGGTAAGTGCTTTTCATATAACTTACAATTAGTATTGTGCATGCATGTTACTCATGAGTTAGAATTTTTCTCCTTCAAGATTGCAGAATAGGAAAATTTATTTTTCTTATGATCTGTTACATCAAAAATTGGCAAGTCACCAAAAAAAGCACGCGTCGTCCCAATAATTAGAATGATGATAATAATGTGAAGAAAAGTGAAGTGAAACAGCGATGACTAATTTTTTATCCCTTATCTCATAATCAGACACGAAAGAAGTGACACATGGAAATTATGACATATGTCGAGTGTCAGTTCTTTGAAATTAACAACTGCAGTGCAGTGAGTTAATATATTTTGACTAGCATTAGTACCCATCGATGTCCGGGTGTGTATTTATTGCATTATTATTTTACTCCATCTCCTTATTCTTCCTGTCTCCATTGTCTTCCGCCTCATTCTTAGACCATTTCACCTGCGTCTGTAATGAAATTCGGCCTGAAATTCAATTTCACACAGCTCAATTCTTATGACTTCATATCCTGAACAGCGTATCCCACAGTAATATAATTTTTGGTTTATGTGCAATGGAATATCAGGAAATTGTCTGTGAAGTGTGTTGCAAATAAAGTTAGTACACTGACGGCAGTTATTTCGGTCCAAAAGAGACTCTGAAGTTTATAGGAAGACATAATTTTTGGCCTAATGTTAACATTGCTCTGAGAATTCTCCTAACACTTCCAGTGACAGTTGCGAGTGGAGACAGGAGTTTCTCAAAACTGAAATCGATAAGACATACCTCCGATCAATGATGAGCCAAACTCGTTTGAATGATCTTGCAACAATATCGATTGAGCATGAGCCTGCAGAGGATTTAAATTACACAAATCATGTGAAAGAGTTTGCACAAGCAAAAGCCAGGAAGGTTTGATTTTTTTAAATATTTTGCTAAGCCGGCATGGAAGCTCAGTGTGTTCAGTCAGAGGGCCGCGTGCTCTCTGTAATAAAAAAACTGAGTCAAGGCATCAATGATCATCTTGAACAGATGTCTTATGAAGTCCGCCCAGACCAAACACAACGAACTATATATATATATATATATATATATATATATATATATATATATATATATATATATATATATATATAAAATAGAAAGAAACTTCCACATGGGAAAAATATATTAAAAACAAAGATTCCAAGACTTACCAAGCGGGAAAACGCCGGCAGACAGGCACAAGAACAAAACACACAAACACACACACAGAATTACTAGCTTTCGCAACCGATGGTTGCTTCTTCAGGAAGGAGAGGGAAAGACGAAAGGATGTGGGTTTTAAGGGAGAGGGTAAGGAGTCATTCCAATCCTGGGAGCGGAAAGACTTCCCTTAGGGGGAAAAAAAGGACAGGTGTACACTCGCGCACACACACAAACGCACACATATCCATCCGCACATACACAGACACAAGCAGACATATTTAGGCAAAGAGTCCCGGGATTGGAATGACTCCTCTCCCTTAAAACCCACATCCTTTCGTCTTTCCCTCTCCTTCCTGAAGAAGCAACCATCGGTTGCTAGTAATTCTGTGTGTGTGTTTGTGTGTTTTGTTCTTGTGCCTGTCTGCCGGCGTTTTCCCGCTTGGTAAGTCTTGGAATCTTTGTTTTTAATATATATATATATATATATATATATATATATATATATATATATATATATATATATATATATTAAAAATAAAGATTCCAAGACTTACCAAGCGGGAAAGCGCCGGCAGACAGGCACATGAACAAAACACACACACAGAATTACAAGCTTTCGCAACTGGCAGTTGCTTCGTCAGGAAGGAAGGAAGGAGAGGGAAAAATGAAAGGGTGTGGGTTTTAAGGGAGAGGGTAAGGAGTCATTCCAATCCCGGGAGCGGAAAGACTTCCCTTAGGGGAAAAAAAGGACAGGTGTACACTCGCACACACACACACTCCCTTAAAACCCACACCCTTTCATTTTTCCCTCTCCTTCCTTCCTTCCTGACGAAGCAACTGCCAGTTGCGAAAGCTTGTAATTCTGTGTGTGTGTTTGTGTGTTTTGTTCATGTGCCTGTCTGCCGGCGCTTTCCCGCTTGGTAAGTCTTGGAATCTTTATTTTTAATATATTTTTCCCATGTGGAAGTTTCTTTCTGTTTTATTTACATCGTCATTAATTTGAACCCAACAATTACGTTTGTTATTGTCTCTGTTGCATTTCGAAATCTTCTCTATCGTCTTACTTTCTCTTTTCGTTTGTACAAGAAGTTCCACTTTGTATTCATCTTCCATTTGTGTGTGTGTGCGAGTGTACACCTGTCCTTTTTTTCCCCTAAGGGAAGTCTTTCCACTCCCGGGATTGGAATGACTCCTTACCCTCTCCCTTAAAACCCACACCCTTTCATTTTTCCCTCTCCTTCCTTCCTTCCTGACGAAGCAACTGCCAGTTGCGAAAGCTTGTAATTCTGTGTGTGTGTTTGTGTGTTTTGTTCATGTGCCTGTCTGCCGGCGCTTTCCCGCTTGGTAAGTCTTGGAATCTTTGTTTTTAATATATTTTTCCCATGTGGAAGTTTCTTTCTATTTTATATATATATATATATATATATATATATATATATATATATATATATATATATAAAACAGAAAGAAACTTCCACATGGGAAAAATATATTAAAAATAAAGATTCCAAGACTTACCAAGCGGGAAAGCGCCGGCAGACAGGCACATGAACAAAACACACACACACACACACACAGAATTACAGCTTTCGCAACTGGCAGTTGCTTCGTCAGGAAAGAGGGAAGGAGAGGGAAAAATGAAAGGATGTGGGTTTTAAGGGAGAGGGTAAGGAGTCATTCCAATCCCGGGAGCGGAAAGACTTCCCTTAGGGGAAAAAAAGGACAGGTGTACACTCGCACACACACACAAACACACATATCCATCCGCACATACACAGACACTATATATATATATATATATATATATATATATATATATATATATATATATATATAGAATAAAACACACAAACACACACACAGAATTTCGATCTTTCGCAACCGGCGGCTGCTTTGTCAGGAAAGAGGGAAGGAAAAGGAAAGATGAAAGGATGTGGGTTTTAAGGGAGAGGGTAAGGAGTCATTCCAATCCCGGGAGCGGAAAGACTTACCTTAGGGGGAAAAAAGGATAGGTATATACTCGCGTGTGTGCGCGCACACACACACACTCACACACACACACACACACACACACACACACACACACACACACACACACACACAAGCAGACATTTTCTGCAATCTTAGAATCAGGAAATTTTTTTTGTTTAGTTGAACACTGCAGTCATTACAACGATAGCTTTGGTGGTGTTTAACAACATGGAATGACAGGGTTCCTTCTGCTGAAGCTACGTTTTTCTGTTCCAGTGTATTTGAAGTTACAAAATATCTTGTCATTTTTTGCGAGGAACCTGCCGATCGAAGATTCTTCCTGTGTTTCTCTGATTCCATATTATGCTTGAGATCTGCAGCATCACCATGAGACATGGATACAGCACAGTTAAATATGTTACATTTTGCTGAACAGTCATTCTCTATAGCATTGAAGCAAGGAAATTTCCTCTGAAGCTCTTCCGGAAAACCTAGATTTTCGTTTTGGCATCGCCACGACGTGCTATTATTTCATGAAACTGATACCGAGTGCTGACTACAATGGCAAGCAAAGGCAAAGAAAATAAGAGTACACAACAATTTATAGTGCTTAAGCTGTACATTATCAGGGGGTACCAACGTACAGAATGTCAGTTTCAATTGATAGTTTATAAAATCGACACTCAGAAAATATTTTAACCACTTTGTAAATGTCTGAAAATAATCCTTTAAAATTGGGACAAATTGCTTTTTTTTTTAAGAAAAAAGTCGGGACAAATTTTTGAGCCTCAAAAAACGGGACAATCCCGATTAATTGGGACCTATGGTCAGCCTAAGTTTGACTCCATTTTTGAGCTGGTGCCCAGCGGCTGTTTTGTACAAATGTCTAGAGAATGTCAGCAATCAGTGGCAATTTTTGTTTTTATTTTCCAAATCTACATAGATTTTGGGCACAGTGCTTTGAGTTATGTTTACATCTATACCATCATGCTGAGCATAACTGTCAGCATGACGGTTTAGATGTAAGCACATATTAAAGGCTTTGAGACTGGCCACTCAGTGGCCGAAAGCTAGGTAGATCTGGAAAGTAAAAACAAAAATTGCGATTGATTGCTGACATTTCATACAGATTTGTTTAAATAAAATTCCACAAATGTATTGTGAAAGAAAAAAAAGGGGGGAGGGGTGGCAATTTAACAGCTCACATGGGGCGGCACTTGGGCTTGCGCCGGCCCTGCTACTTACAGATTATGGCTTGGAGGAACCCCGACAACAACAACACTATGTTGAATAATACTTTTTGTGCAGCCACAGGATGTCATTTTACAATTCAATCTGGGTACAATAGGCTGCATGATGCGCAACTTCACTCCTGATGTCCGTGGCGAGGTCCATCTTTGTAACCACGAGGCCGTGCAGCGCAGTACAGATGGGCCCAACAACATGCCGAACAGACCGCTCAGGAGTGGCATCACATTCTCTTCATTGATGAGTGTCACATATGCCTTCAACCAGACAATTGCCGGAGACACGTTTGGAAGCAACCTGATGAGGCTTAATGCCTTAGACAGTGAGTGCAGCCAGGTGGAGGTTCCCTGCCATTTTGGGGTGGCATTATGTGAGGCCAATGTACGCTGCTGGTGGTCACAGAAGGTGCCATAACAGCTGTATGATATGCGAATGCTATCCTCCAATTGATAGTGCAACAGAATATTGGCGAGACATTCGTCTTAATGGACGACAATTCACACCTCCATCATGTACATCTTGTGAATGACTTCCTCCAGGATAACGACGTCGCTCAAGTAGAGTGGCCAGCATGTTATCCAGACATGAACCCTATTGAACATGCCTGGGATAGATTGAAAAGGGCTATTAATGGAAGATGTGACCCACCAACCACTCTGAGGGATCTACGCCGAATTGCGGTTGAGGAGTGGGACAATCTGGATCAACAGTGCCTTGATGAACTTTTGGATAGTGTGCCACGATGAATACAGGCATGCATCAATGCAAGAAGAGGTGCTACTGGGTATTAGAGGTACCGGTGTGTACCGCAATCTGGACCACCACCTCTGAAGGTCTCGCTGTATGGTGGTACAACATGCAATGTGTAGTTTTCATGAGCAATAAAGAGGGCAGAAATGTTTATGTTGATCTCTGTTCCAATTTTCTGTGCAGGTTCTAGTACTCTTGGAACCAAGTTGATGCAATTTTTTTTTTTTTTTGGTGTGTGTATTTTATAATATCGACCAATCTTTCAAACAAGTTCTACCAATACTTTCATGATACCCTAATCAGTCTTGTTTTCGTTATCTATTGTTTTTCTGTATTTGATTCCTTTACAGAATTCCATCCATCTAATCATGCACTCCATGTGCCCTTGACTTTGTTCATGCCTTTGCAGTATCCTACTCAGATCTTTCCAGTCACAACATTCTTCTTTTACCATATGTATTTGCAAATGTGAAAAAAAAGTCAACATGGAAAGCAATGAACTTTCTCTGTATGTCCATCTTTTTAGAGATGGTTGTGGGACTCGGCTGTTCAACATAGGATGTCAAATTAAACACCTTTCAGCTGTCTAGTTCCCAATGCTAGTTTAACCAGCTCCAAAAAGATGGCCATACAGAGACTTTATGTATCATACCTGGTAATGGGACAGTAAACTGGTTGCCAAATAAAATAAGGTTGAAAACTAGACAACTCACAGATGCTTAATTTGACATCCTGCTAGAGACTTCATCAGAGCTAACCCTCTGAAATGTTGCTTTTCACCATTACTCAGTTTTTTAGTAAAATGAAACTTAGTAAAATAGCATCTTTGGGGTCACTTTCATCATGTTTCTCTGGGGACCATTTTGCATTAAATCATTATGCTGCAAATCTTTTACTGGAAATACCCACTTTCCTGTGTCTAATTCCATAAATGACACTCTTATATGAACAGTTTGCACTTCATTATCACTTTTGAAGTCTTTATTTGGCTTACAATCTCTGATCACAGCAGTTTCACCCAACTCTGATGCTGTATCAGATAGGGTAACAGTTTCATTCACCCTGAAGCTGGTTCTGTTTCAAAAACTAAGGACACTTGGATAAGAGCTTCATCAGACACCTCTTGAGCAGTTACACCTGAAGTTTTCTTAAGAAATTTCATCATACTCTAACTAGTAGCTTGGTTGGATATAATCGTCTCGGCCTTTCTTTTTTTTCGTGCAACGAATTCCCATTTTGTCCTTATGTATCTATCTCTAGAGG
Source organism: Schistocerca gregaria (assembly GCF_023897955.1). Taxonomy (NCBI): domain Eukaryota; kingdom Metazoa; phylum Arthropoda; class Insecta; order Orthoptera; family Acrididae; genus Schistocerca; species Schistocerca gregaria. Next base: position 545,931,853 of record NC_064926.1, read on the forward strand.
GTCCTCCAGACACGATAATCTAAAAAACGTTTTGTGCTAAGTAAGTTGGTAAGTATACTAGGGCACTTAAAGTACTCAGTGTCAGAGTATAGAGAGAATAGGCTGTGCAATTATTACACATGGCAGAATATTATTTTTATTCTGTCATGTATGATCAGCTAAATAATTATGCCAAAAAGTGTATTTGTATACTAACTTACCACAGAAGGGGTTCCTTTGGAATGTATGACTGGAACTGGAACAACCACACCTCCAGAGATAAAAGACTTGTTCACTTGGTAGGACTAGTTTCACAGGGCTGACATTACTGGACAAGACAATGCTCCTGCCTGTATTGGCTCTTCCACAGAGCAATGTTGTATTTGCTTGTTGTTGGATCAAAATGTCAATTCAGAAAAACTGTGCATACCAAGCAGATTGTGAATATACTATAATTTTCTGGTTAACATGCATCTTTCTGTAATATGGCTGTCAGCTTCCTCTCTAAGTATATAATTTAATAGTTTATTTTATAAAATTTTGTTAGTCTGTATAAACAATTTTACAACAAATCATTCTACTTTGAGACTCACAGGCATGAGGCTGTCAGCAGTTGCTGTCACTGAGGCCAGCACCACCATCGCTCACTAAGATAATGAATTTATTCAAATAGATATGAAGTTAGTTCATGTAGACAACAGACTGACAACACACTAAAATGGTCTGAACATATTTTACAACTTCTCAAAAAACTCAGCTCAGCAACATTCACTACTCATTTCATTTCCACTGCCTGTGACCAAGAAACCTCAAAACTGCATATTTTAGCTACTTCCGTGCATTGTTGTTGAATGGCACAGTTTTCTGAGGTAATCAGCCACTTTCCAAAAAAATGTTCATTGCCCAAAAGAGTGTTATTAGGATAATTTGTGGAGTCCAGCCTATACATTCTTGTAGAAGTGTTAATAGAAAATTAGGAATATTGACAAGTGAATGTCAATACATCTACACCCTATATGTTTCATTGCTAAAAATGAGCAAGTATACAAAACCAGTGAGTCATACCATACCCACAATACCAGGAGGAAGATAGACCTCCATTATGAATTAAAATACCATGAAAAAAATAATGGAAATGAAGTCCCATGCTTCTTTACAGAACGTAGGGGAACGATGCGGGAGACCCACACCGCTTTACTAGGCAAGGTCCTAGTGGAGGTGGTTTGCCATTGCCTTCCTCTGACCGTGATTGGGATGAATGATGATGATGACGACACAACAACACCCTGTCATCTCGAGGCAGGAAAAATCCCTGATCCTGCCGGGAATCGAACCCGGGACCCCGTGCTCGGGAAGCGAGAACGCTACCGCGAGATCACGAGCAGTGGACAAAATACCATAGTATCGTACAAAAACAGGTCCATTATATGAACTGCAAGGTTTTCAGTGCTCTCCCACCATCACTGACATCGCTTGTCCACGAGCCTTCCAAACAGTAACAGCAGCTCTAATTGATTTTTCTTTTAAGTAAATCTGATGTACTCTATTGCATTACAATAATTGGAATCTTTGTTAACATTAATATCTCTTTCATGTAGCCATTAAGATCGACATTTAAGTGTAAATTTGTCTATACATATTAATGTATACTGTGTCTTATACCCAATTCTCCTCAAAAATGGCTGTGAAACAGCAACTGTGTAACTCTGAAGAGGTTTAAAAATCAGCCAAACAGTTGCAAACAAAGGTTTATTATTCTTGGACCTAGGTTTTGATATTTGTAAAAATATCTTCTGAAGTAGTGGACCTTGTTAATCTCAAATGATGGTGCATTAGATTAGATGAAGCTGAGCGGCACTTGTCATACACAAAATTGACAAAACAAGAACATCCCAAGCCACAGCTTTAGATAGCAGCCAGATTATATATATCACACTTCAGAATGAACACTCAATGGTAAAGGCCCACAGGTGTCAACATAAAATTGTAATAGATAAAAAGATATAGTCACCAAGCAGTGGCAGAACACACATAAAAGGCTGTTGTGATTGGCAAGCTTTCAGAGTCAGTGGGTCCTTCTTCAGGCAGAAGGGTTGAAGGGGAAGTTAGAAGGGGTCTAGGAAAATGGGTAGATTTTGAGAAAGTCAACCAGAACCGCAGGTCAGGTGAGACTTACGATACGGGATAAGAAGGAAAGAATGATTGTTGGGGACTGCATCAGACAAGATTTGAAAACCTGAGAGCTTAAAGGTGGAAGGCACAGTAATTGCAAGACAGAGATTACTTCTAAAACATCATGCACAAGTTTATAAGATTGAGAAGCTAAGCCCATTGTATGTAACAGAGGTTGGAGGGGGCGGTGAAAAGTAGACAGGAAAGACAATGAAAGATGTAGAGAACTGAAACGGAATGAAGCAAAGAGTAGGTACAGTGAAGAAAAGCTGAGATGGTAGAAATTAACGTAAATTAAGGCCAGGTGGGTGGCGAGAACTGAGGACATGTTATAGTGCTAGTTTCCACCTGTGGAGTTGAGAGAAACTGGTGTCTGGGGAAAGAATCCAGATAGCACATGTGGTGAAACAGGCACCAAGGTCACAAATGTCATGTTGTAGAGGATATTGTGAGTTGCCAGTATATACCCTCTGCCTATGCCCATTCATCCTAATTGACAATTTGGTGGTAGTCATGCTGATGTAAAATGCCAAATAGTGTTTACATAACATCTGGTATATGACGTGTCATTTCAAAGGGAGAGCCAACTGCGAAACAACACGTCATACCAGCTATTATGTAAACACTGTTCATCCTTCTACATCAGCATGACTACCACCAAATTATCAATTAGGATGAATGGGCACAGGCAGAGGGTATATACTGGCAACTCACATTATCCTATTGCAGAGCTTGCCATCTGGATTCTTTCTCCAGGCACCAGTTTCTCAGAACACTGAAGGTGGGAACTAGCACTACAATATGTTATTGTTTCTCAACACCCACCCGATCTTAATTTACATTAATTTTTTCTGTCTTAGCTTTTCTTCACTGTAACTACTCTTTGCTTTGCTCCATTTTAGTTTTCTACACCTTTCATTGCCTTTCCTGTCTATTTTTCACCACCCCATCCCACCTCCGTTATGTACAATGGACTTAGGTTCTCACTCTTATTAACTCATGCAAAATGTTTTAGGAGTAATCTCTGTCTTGCAATTACCTTGTCTTCCACCTTGAAGCTCTCAGGTTTTCAAATCTCATCCAATGCAGTCCCCAACAGTCAGTCTTTCCTTCTCATTCTGTTCGGTAAGTCTCCCCTGACCTGCAATTCTGGTTGACTTTCCCAAAATCTACTGCTTTCCCTAGACCTCTCCAGTCCTTTTCCTTCACCTTTTTTCTTTCCCCTTCAACCCTTCTGGCTCAGCTTGCCAATCACAACACCCATTTATGTGTGTGTTCTGCCATTGCTCGATGAGTAGATTTTTTATCTATCCAATAAATAATTTGATCAATAATTGATTGTTTTCATTGTTATAAAATGGTAATAGACATCACAGGATAAAATATTTGCATAAGTTACATGTACATCGTGCCAGAGACTAAGGCCAACTGCAATCTATACCAGGTGTGTGAGACCTCTACATACAGCATGTACTATCAAGATCCCATCTCTGTGATTCAAACTGACCTGTAGTCCCACCTAAAAACCTCAGGCCTCTTACAAGGACTTACACCTCAATTCATAGTACTTCTTACACCCACCCAAACCATGCATCCCCACCTTTTACCTTCTCCCTAAGACCTTCAAATTTATTCATCCTGGCCATCCTATAGTTGCTGGATTCAAAGCACCCACTGAACGTAGATCTGCTTTAGTTGATCCACACCTGAACCCGTATTACAAAGATGCCCCAATTTCCCAGATCATCATTTTATTTATTTATTTATTTATTTTTTGAGGTTTTAGGGGGCACAACTACAATGGTCATTAGCGCCCTGACTAATTTAGGAATGTACCACGAGGCACAAGGTTAAAACAGCAACTAAAAGGGATAACACTATAGAAGATGTATTAACAGGCTTAGGATTAAAAAACTACAGCGTAATCAAACGTCCTTAGACAGATGTGTCAAGTTGATAAAATGAAGAACGCAAGCAGCAGCTCCTGGGTCATCCGCTAAAATGGCATCCAGAGTACATGGCAGGCCAAGATCAAGACGCAGCGTAGTAAAATCCGGACAGGACGTTAAAATGTGACGGACCGTCAGCAATTGCCCACATGGACAGAATGGCACCGGCGCTGCCGTCAGCAGATGGCGATGGCTGAACCGGCAGTGTCCAATTCGTAGCCGGGCCAAAACGACCTCCTCCCGCCGAGAAGGACGTGAGAAGGACATCCAGGCTGCGGGAAGAGGTTTCAAGGCCCGAAGCTTGTTGTCCCTAAGTGCAGCCCAATCGGCATGCCACAGCGATAAAATGCGCCGACAAATGACCCTGCTACAATCTGATGAAGGGACACAACAAGAAGCCGTCCGAGGCTGGAGGACCGCAGCCTTGGCCGTGGCATCTGCAGCTTCGTTCTCAGGGATACCGACATGACCAGGAACCCACATAAAGCTAACTGGAGATTTGTCGTCCACCAGCTGCTGAAGAGAGCGTTGGATCCGGTGCACGAAAGGGTGAACCGGATATGGGTCACTGAGGCTCTGGATGGCGCTCAGAGAATTGGAGCAGATGACATAAGCAGAATGTCGGTGGCAGCAGACGTAAAGAACAGCCTGGTAGAGGGCAAAGAGCTCAGCTGTGAAGACCGAACAATGGCCATGTAGCCGGTATTTGAAACTTTGTGCCCCGACAATAAAAGAACACCTAACCCCGTCATTGGTCTTAGAGCCATCTGTATAAATGAAGGTCATATTAATGAACTTCGAACGAAGTTCGACAAAACGGGAGTGGTATACTGAACTGGGGGTAACCTCCTTTGGGAGCGAGTGGAGGTCAAGGTGAACGCGAACCTGAGTCTGGAGCCAAGGTGGTGTGTGGCTCTCGCCCACTCTAAATGTTGCAGGGAGTGAAAAATCAAGGTGTTGAAGGAGGCGACGAAAGCGAACTCCAGGGGCTAGCAGGGCAGAGACATACAACCCGTATTGACGGTCGAGAGAGTCGTCAAAAAAGGAACAATACGATGAGTGGTTGGGCATTGACAGTAGCTGACAGGCGTAACGACAAAGCAGTATATTGCGCCGGTAGGTGAGTGGCAATTCACCGGCTTCAGCATGAAGACTCTCGACAGGACTAGTATAAAATGCTCCTATCGCAAGCCGTAAACCCCGATGTTGTATGGAGTTGAGGCGGCGTAAGATGGACGGCCGTGCAGAGGAGTATACAAAGCACCCACAATCTAGCTTGGAGCGGACGATCGACCGATATAGGCGAAGTAGGACGGTTCGATCCGCTCCCCACGATGTGCCACTGAGAACACGGAAGACATTTAGAGAACGGGTACAATGGGCAACTAAATATGACACATGTGGAGACCAACTAATTTTCCTGTCAAATGTAAGACCTAAAAATTTTGTTGTCTCCAGGAAGGGGAGAGCAACGGGGCCGAGTCGTAAGGACGGTGGGAGAAACTCTTTGTAGCGCCAGAAGTTAATACAGACCGTTTTCTCGGCAGAAAAACGGAAGCCATTGGCGACACTCCAGGAGTAAAGACGGTCAAGAGAACACTGAAGACAGCGCTCCAGGAAACATGTACGTTGCGCGCTGCAATAGATGGTAAAATCGTCCACGAAAAGGGAGCCTGATACATCATCTGGGAGGCAATCCATTATTGGATTGGTCGCTATGGCGAAGAGAGCGACGCTCAAAACGGAGCCCTGTGGCACCCCATTCTCCTGGCGAAAGGTATCTGACAGGACAGAACCCACACGTACCCTGAACTGTCGATCCATTAAAAAGGAACGAATAAAAAGAGGGAGGCGACCGCGAAAGCCCCGTGTATGCATGGTGCGGAGAGTGCCCGCCCTCCAACAGGTGTCGTAAGCCTTCTCCAAATCAAACAACACAGCCGCGGTCGGGCGCTTCCGCAAGAAGTTATTCATAATGAAGGTCGACAAGGTAACCACATGGTCAACAGCAGAGCGGTGCCTACGAAATCCACATTGTACATTGGTAAGTAGGCGTCAAGATTCGAGCAGCCAAACCAACTGAGAGTTAACCATTCGCTCCATCACCTTACAGACACAGCTGGTAAGCGATATGGGTCGATAATTGGAAGGCAAGTGCTTGTCCTTCCCCGGCTTAGGAATCGGTACAACAATAGACTCGCGCCAGCATGCGGGAACATGTCCCTCATACCAGATGCGATTGTAAGTACAAAGAAGGAAACCTTTACCCGCAGGAGAAAGGTTCTTCAGCATCTGAATATGAATAGAATCAGGCCCCGGAGCGGAGGACCGTGACCGGGCAAGTGCATTTTCGAGTTCCCGCATAGTGAATGGGGCATTGTAGTTTTCACAATTCAAGGAGTGGAAATTAGGTGGCCGAGCCTCCTCTGCCTGTTTTCGGGGGAGGAAGGATGGGGGGTAATGAGTGGAGCTCGAAACCTCTGTGAAAAAGCGGCCGAAGGCCACAAGGGGCCACAAGGACGTCATTCACGACCGTCAAGCCAGAAACTGGTGAGTGGGCCTTAGTGCCAGATAGCCATCGCAGGCTACCCCAGACAACAGAAGAAGGAGTAAAACTGTTGAAGGTGCTTGTGAAAGCAGCCCAGCTGGCTTTCTTGCTTTCTTTAAAAATACGACGACACTGCGCACGTAATCGTTTATAATTGATACAATTCGCCACTGTAGGGTGGCGTTTAAAGGTGCGGAAAGCACGTCGACAAGCACGTAAGGCATCTCTAAATGCTGCGGTCCACCAGGGGACCGGTACGCGACGTGGAGAAGAAGTAGTGTGAGGGATGGAATATTCAGCAGCAGTGAGAATGACTTCCATGAGGTGTGCAGCCTGACTATCACAGCTTGTGAAGATTTGATCCTGAAAGGTCGCCCTGGAAGAGAAGAGCCCCCAGTCTGCTTTGGAGATGTTCCAACTAGTTGAGCACAGATAGGGGGTATGATGCAGGAGATGGATAACACACGGGAAGTCGTCGCTCGAATATGTATCAGAAAGCGCATACCACTCAAACCGGCGTGCAAGTTGGGTAGTACATACAGAGAGGTCTAAATGGGAATAGGTGTGAGAGGTGTCTGAAAGGAAAGTAGGGGCGCCAGTATTGAGGCAGACAAGATTGAGCTGGTTGAAAACGTCTGCTAACAGGGAGCCCCTCGGACAGGATGGTGGAGAGCCCCAAAGAGGATGGTGAGCATTGAAGTCTCCAGTTAACAAAAATGGTGCAGGGAGCCGAGCAATAATTTGCAACATGTCTGCCCTGGTAACGGCAGACGACGATGGAGTGTAAACAGTACAGATGGAAAATGTAAAAGTGGGGAGAGTAATGCGGACGGCAACTGCCTGCAGGCCGGTGTGCAATGTGATGGGATCATAGTAGATACCATCCCGGACCAGCAACATAACCCCTCCATGAGCCGGAATACCTGCCACAGGGGGTAAGTCAAAACGCACAGAGGTGTAGTGTGCCAAGGCAATTTGATCGCATGGGCGTAGCTTCGTTTCCTGGAGGGCTACGACGAGCGGACGGTGCAAGCGGAGCAGCAATTTCAAGTCCTCTCGGTTGGAGCGAATGCTGCGAATATTCCAGTGAATAAGTGCCATCGTGAGAAGAAGAAGATGCAAGAAGGGGTCATCTCAAAGGCCGCTGAGGGCCCGGCTTCGAGCGAGCACTGCCGCCGCTAGCAGGAGACAGACAGTCATCGTCCATTTGTTCTATAGGTTCATCGGCCATCTTGTGAAGATGGCCAGGAGGGGGAGCTTCCTCCGCTGGTGAACGGCCAGATGTTCGGCTACCAGCAGTGCGGCCAGGTGAAACGGATGACGGCCTGGGGCGGCAACCGCTGGGTGGCGCAGAGGAGGAATGCGCCGTGGCGGGGAAGGAGAACTGTGCTTCCTATGAGCTTTCTTGGAAGGTCGTTTAGTGGAAGGATTGGTCGATGGCTGAGGGTTCGAGGTACGTAGAAGGTCTGCACAAGACGGTTCCTTCTTGAAGGCCTGTGCTTCTGACTTCTGGGTCTTCGTCCTGGCAGAAGCTGATAAAAGTGCTTGTGTCGGAGGGGCGACAGGAGGAAGAGGAGACGTCGACTGGGCGATCTTAGCACTGGCCGAACGGATGACCGTAGTGCTGAAGGTCAGTTCGCATGTCTGCGTCGCCACCTCCCTGGTAGTCCGAGGAGAGGTGAGGACAGTACTGTACTTCCCCGCTGGGAGCAACGTGGGCTTCCTACTAGCGATTAGCTTGTGAGCAGTCGAGATGGAGACTTCCCCTTTGACCCAAATTTCTTGGATACAGCGTTCTTCCTTGTAGATGGAACAGTCGCGGGAGGACACTGCATGGTCACCGTGACAGTTCACACAACGACGAGACGGAGGTGGACAGTCACCCTCATGGGCATCCCTGCCACAAATCACACATGTAGTCGCATTGGAACAAGACTGGCGAGTGTGATTAAAATGCTGACACTGTTAGCAGCACGTAGGTGTCGGGACATAGGGGCGAACAGAAATAACCTCGTAGCCCACTTTGATGCGCGACGGCAGCTGAACACTATCAAAGGTCAAGAAAAGTGTCCGGGTTGGTATAAGGTCATTGTTGACCTTTTTCATGACCCTATGGACAGCCGTCACGCCGTGCTCAGCGAGGAAAGACTGAATTTCCTCGTCAGTCAATCCGTCGAGTGATCTAGTATATACCACACCACGAGACGAATTCAAAGTGCGGTGAGCGTCCACCCGGACAGGGAACGTGTACAGGAGTGTGGCCCGAAGTAGTTTTTGTGCCTGAAAGGCGCTCTCAGTAACAAGGTACCATTACGCAACTTGGTACAAGACTTGACAGATCCGGCTATGGCATCTACGCCCTTCTGGATAACGAAAGGGTTGACAGAGGAAAAATCCTTTCCGTCCTCAGATCGAGAAACTATGAGGAACTGTGGGGCAGGCGGTAGTACTTTTGTCACTGGTGGCTGGTCAAGTTTCCGTTTGTGGGCAGAAGTCGAGAGAGAAGAAGAAGAGAAATCCATTGCGGAGGAATCCCCCATGATTGACAGCGTCTCCGATGGCGCGCTCCTTCCTTGTGGGGACCCTCTCAGAGGGCACTCCCGCCTTAGGTGATTGTTCACACCTCAGGTCACACCTCCCGAGAAACGGACGGAGGGACCAATCGGCATGGTCGGAAGATGTCAGCTCAGGCAATCACCCCTCCCTGGGCCTGACCTTTACCAGGGGGTACATGCTTGCCTTACTTGTCTACCCAGGGCGGGGAATTACGCGTTACCCCGTCGCCGGCTATGCGTGTGAACGCGTGGGTCGGCCTTCAGGCACGCACAGGGAGGAAGGAAGAAGAGGAAAAAGAAAGGAGAGAGGGAAAGAAAGGACAAACTGTCTCAAATGCCCGAAGCGGAGACCAGAGAAGGAGAAGAAGGCAAGGAGAAGAAGGCAAGGAGAAGGAGGCAAGGAGAAGGAGGCAAGGAGAAGGAGGCAAGGAGAAGGAGGCAAGGAGGAGGAGGCAAGGAGGAGGAGGCAAGGAGGAGGAGGCAAGGAGAAGATTAAGTAAGACAGTGAAATGGAGAAGAACAAAGAAAGGAACCAACCAAAGGAAGGAAGAAACCAGAAGAAGTCGAAAACCAAAATGAACGCAAATATAGGTCTTGAAACCGTCCATCTCCGGACGCAGGCGCTAACGCCCCCCTTGAGGGGGAGGGACTCCTTTTAGTCGCCTCTTACGACAGGCAGGAATACCGCGGGCCTATTCTAACCCCCGAACCTGCAGGGGGGCCAGATCATCTGAAATATGTGCCCATTCCACTCCCACCATGAACCTTGCTTGTCGCCACTGATGCCATCTCCCTTTATTGCAACATCCAACAAGTACATCGTCAGTCTGCTGCTGAACATTTTCTAAGTCAACTCCCATCTCATTACAAACCTATGACATCCTCCTTGCTCACCTTAATCAACTTTATAGTTACCAACAACTACTTCACCTTTGAGAGACAGATATACAAACAGATCAGGGGTATGGCCGTGGGAACCAGGATGGCTCCTTCCTATGCCACCCTTGTCATGGGTTGCTTGGAGTGGGCTTTCCTGGGTTCCATAAGCCTTCAGCCCCTGGTTCGGTTCAGATAATTTGATAGCACCTTTGCTGTATGAACTAATGATGCTAATGATGAGGTTGACATGTTAAAATTCCTGATGTCTCTAAATACCTTATCCCAGTTAAATTTCACATGGTCCTATTCCAAATCGCATGCCACTTCCCTTTATGTTGATCTTGTCCTCACTGAAGGCCAGCTACATACTTCCATCCACATTAAACCTACCCACAAACCATTTTGACCATTGCCGTCCTTTCCATGTCAAACGTTCCCTCCCATACAGCCTTGGTATTCGGGCAAACATATTTGTTCGGATGCAGACTCTTCACTGCAATACACCACAATTCTCACATCAGTCTTCACTGGGCATAATTACTCCGCCCCCCCCCCCCCCCCCTCGCCAGCCTAGTTCAGAGCACACCAGTTGTCATCTTGTCATAAATCACTCAGTATTATCTTGGTCCTGAATGTCTTAATCAGATGCTTCAACAAGGTCATGTCTTCCTTAACTCATGCCCTGAAATGAGATCCATTCTGTCCAAGATTTTGCCCACCACACCTAGAATAGCTATTTGTTACCCTCCCAATCACCTCAATATCCTTGTCAGACCCTATGTTCCTTCTGCACTCATCTCTCTACCCTATGGCTCCTACCCCTGTGACCATCCCCACTGCAAGAATTGCCCTATGCACCCTCCTACCACTACCTATGTCAGCGCTGTAACTGACAGAACATATGCTATCAAAGGGAGAGCTGCTTGTGAAGTGACACCACATATACTAGCTGTCATGTAGACACAGTTTGACCTTTTACATTGACATGACTACCATCCAGTCATCAATCAGGTTGAATGGGTGTAGGCAGAGGGTGTATACCGAGAAAAAACAATATTCTGTTGCAGAGCATGGTCTACAATGTGATGGTCATGATCTCTGTGCCTGCTTCACCACATGCACCATCTGGCTTCTTCCCTCAGACACCAGTTTCTCAGAACTCCACAGGTGGTAACTAGCATGATAACAAGTCATTGGTTCTTGCCACCCACCTATCCTCAATTTATGTTAATTCCTTCCATCTCAGCATTTCTTCATAGTAACCGCTCCTTACTTCACTCCACTTTAGGTTTCTACACCTGTCATTTCCTGACCAGTCTATTTTTCACCTTTCCCCCTCCCACCTGTGTCATATACAATGCATGTAGCTTTTCACCATTATTAACTGGTGCACAATGTTTTAGTAGTAATCTCTGTCTTGCATATTACCTTATCTTCCACCCTTAGGCTCTCAGGTTTTCAAATCTCATCTGGTGCAGCCCCCCAACAGTCAGTCTTTTCTTCTCATCCTGTCCTATAAGTCCCCTGACCTGGGATTCTGGGTGACTTTTCTGAATTGTACCCTTTTTCCTAAACCTCTTCCTTCCCCTTCAACTCTTCTGCCAGGAGGAGGAGGAGGAGGAGGAGGAGCCACTGGGCTCCAAAACCTTGTAAAAGTAAATCTTTTTGTGTATGTATTCTCCTGCCCCAACTTGGCGAGTAAATTTTTTATCTATCCATTTATATTATACTGTCAATAATTGATTATTTTATTGTTACAACACTTTGGTTTGTCGTGTTTGCCATTTCATCCCAAATCTTCAATGACACAGCAAAATGTGTGAACATCCTCTGTCATCTGGTTGAGCAGTTGCAGGTAATCAGTGAAATGATCCTGGCACCACCACAAATAAACAAAAAGGACACCACTAGAAGGACTTTGCTACACCGACTTTTCAGTGCTCCTGAACAACAACTCCATGAGGCATAGTATGGCCAGCATCCACAACGCGACTAACCTTCACAGTATGGCACCATCTACAAACAAGCATTGGTACCAACCTACTATCCGATATGGCTCAGTGGACTCTGTGACCCAGCAATCTGCCAATGGACCTGTAGCTTCTCACGATAAGAACATCGCAGAACCACTCGAGCAACAACTCCTGTTTGTGGGTCCTCTGTTCTTAGTAACCAATCACAGCCACCGCACAATGCTCGAATGCTCTGCTCAGTGTATGATGCATTCACACCAATTGAACTGGGCCCACAATGGCTGACAAATGGAGACCCACATAGCACCCGCCACCAGTGCTGTGCTCGTCTACACCACCGATGCCTTCACAGCAGACAGCTCTCATGTCAGAAGATACGACCACAGCTGAATCTTCTGTCTCTTGCTTTCACCACCACTTTAAGCATTCCATATGCAGGTGCCATTCCCCCTGCAGCTATTACCCAAATGCCAACTTGAAGCAAAGCAAGCGCTGTATCATGTATAAGATACAGAGGCGAGCGAGTGCACGGGACTTACCCTAGTTCACTGCTAGTAGCGTCACGTCATCGTAACGCGCCTGCATATAGTATTGCACCACATTTAACATAAAAGTAAAAATTAAGATTTGTGTGTAAAACTTTGTTAAAGTATAGTTCTATGTAATAATGTTTCAGGTAACAAATCTTAATGTTATAAAATTAGTAGTTTACGTAAAATTCACGTTTTGAAAGAAAAATAGGAGGCGCTAAATAATGACGCTAGGAAGCCAAAATTTGGTGAGAAGGTGCAGTAAGAAGTCATTAATGAGTGGTGCTGGTTTCCAAAACCATAAAACTAAAATTGACTCCAGAATCCGCGTTTTTCGGAGAAATCAGAGGCGCGAAATAATAGAGCTACAATATTGAAAATTGGTAGGATGCTTCAGTTCACCCTAATAATAATAATGGAAATACCACAATCAGTTACCTCTTCTAGTTTTTTTAGTAATTTAGTAAAAACTACTTTTGTGAGTAAAATGTACATAAGCATTATAGATTAAGTACTTTAAATTTTAATGATAAAACAAATTCTTTAAGACCAATGATCAGATAGGACAATTAACAAAGCTACACCAAGTTTTAGTCTTGTAGAATAATTAACAGCTGATACAAGTCTTGATAAAGCTATGGTTCAGAGGTAACAATCTACCGTTAGTTCCATTGTAAAAATTCTAGAGAGTAAAGTTTTAATTTTAGCGGGCTGAGATTTTCTACGTGCTTCTGTACTGCTCAGATGTATGTATACAAAAATTGAGAAGTTTGTAAAGCTATTATTAAATGTGATATTTAAGATTATGTGCCTGAGATAGCGATCATTTGGAGGCTGCAGGCATCTGCATAGGAACGGGAAGAACAGATGCTCTCTTGGCGGTACGCGCCGGAGCTATATAAAAAGAGCGGCAGAGGCAGTAGTAAGCTCACTCCGCATTAGACCAACGCCTAGTCCACGCGAGCTTAACGTCCGATCGCGCCTCGCCTCGGGTGACGTCATAGCGGGCTGTGACATGCGCGTACTTAGCAATGTAAACGGACATTGAAAATCGCGAGGACTGTACACCGTCCTGGATCGTTTAGACTTCGGTAACAAACTGTTATTGTGCCGTCCGTGTGAAGTATAATTCCGCGTGGCAAGTGGTGACTAACTCCACTTTTAAGGCGAGCATTAATCTTTTTTTTTAACATTATTGCGAACTATTAATAGAGCACCGTTAGTTAGAGTAATGAACTATTCGGGAGGAACTTGCTGTAGAAGTCGCCTCTGAACTATTAAACGATTGGCTGAATTAACAATATTTAATGTCTTTAGCATTGTCAGAAGTTTCGAGTAATTTGTGTGAGCCTTTAAGATAATAAAATCTTGTTTGGAACTTTAAATTTTATTGAAGCAGCCCTAATCCCGTGAAGAACTATGGATATTTTTCGTTTAGCTGGGCTGTACAGGAATGTGGCCGTGCAGACTGGGAACTAAGGTCAGTAAGTTTCCCTTCGCTTTCTGACTGGCCACCAAATTAGTTGCCAGGCTCGCGTGATTTAAGGTGGCAATGTTCAACTTTCATTCAACATTAAACAACGACTTCTTCGCCGTCCCACATATGTTGCATCGGCAATAGTCTGTTACGTGAAATGAACATTCAAACAACTCATTCGACGACTTCTTCGCCGCCCCACAAACTGTGGGCTAAATTAAATGGTCCGGCCCGTGCTAACAACCAAACCCATCTACACCATTCTCATGGTGCACAGATACAGGACACTCCACTGACATTTAATCCCACAATTTATTAGTATCATCACAGCTTCCCAATTTCAGAGGTATGTTCTGTGACTGATGTATGAAACAATCTTGTTTTATAACAAATGCTAGTGTCTCAAAACTGTGTACTACTCTCTCTCTCTTCAGTCATTTTTTTTTATGAAATGTGGTTTATTTGTCTCATAACATACATAATCTAAATCATTTGATTCAGGTACAGGAGGGACATCAAATTGTGGTAAACTTCTCCACAAATAAAGAACAGCTGACGTTAACAAACTGCATCATAACATTAATAATAATACAATTTTTTATATGCACATACAATAAAATCTAACACTTAATCACCCACTTCTCAAATTATCATTTCATCCTCTATGAATTGTTCTATTGAATGGTGGCTCTTCTCCTGCAGAATCTGCTGTAGCCTCATTTTTAAAATTTCTGGCTTCATGTTAAATATGTTTTTGTCCATTAACTTCTTGTGCATTGTCATCTCCAGATACTGTTGAGTCCATGGGTATAATTTCAAATGGTGTGTGGGCAGCATAAAATTATTTTTATTTCTTGTGTTACTTGTGTGGTTAAAAATAATTCTCCTCAAATAAACTTTGTCTGCTGTGTAGGAAGATTATAGTTATGGAGGGAACAGTTAAGATTTGTAGTTTCCGAAATAATGGGTGACAAGACTGTTTGCTGTGCAGTACATATGTACTGGACAATTTTCTTTTGCAGTTTCAGTATTCGTGATACATTACTTGAACTTCCCCAGAAAATTATTCCATATCTAATGACAAATTCAAAATAGCTATGATAAGTAATTTCTCCATGTACTCAAGTCATTGGAATTTGCTAGTGTTTGCATTGCAAACGCAAAACTGCTTAGTTTACTTGCTAGGAAATCATACGTGTATTCCAGCTTAAGTTTTTGTCCCAGGAATTTGATCATGGCAACTTCTTTCATAGGCTGACTGTTATGCTGAATTTTAAGTTCCACACATTTTGAATGTTTGGTTTTGAAATGCCCCATATGGCTTTTTGCAACGTTCAGTTTAAACCCATTTAACTGGAACCAGTTTTCTAAGGTATCCATTGTGCTTATGATGGAGTTCAGAATTTTTTTCTGCATTATCATCTTCAGTTAAAACAGAAGTATCATCTGCAAACAGAACTTCTGGGGAATTTATATGTGTAGCCATCTTAGTGAACAACTGTGATAAAAGGTGATGTCTTGTTATGACTATTTAAATAGCTTGAATTATGTAAATCTGAAGATCTGTTTTCTTAATTAGTATTATTTAATTTACTCCTTGACCTTGTATAACAATTTCTAATGTTTTTCATAAAAAAATTAGTTGTGGTCATCTCAGTACAACGATGCAATTGATTGGCCACCATTGTCACAGCCTTAACTGCTCACTGGGTCATTCCATGTCAAGTCACCCAGGCCTTGACACCAACCATGTCAGATTTGATTTTGATGAAACTTGGTACAATTACTTCTTTTATCATCCTGAAAGCACTTGTAAAATTTTTTTGCTCTATCTCTTATAGTTTTTTTTAATAAATTTTTAAAGTTTTTAGATTTGACATTGTTTCAGCAGTCGGAAATCTTAACTTAAACGTGTCCTCACAACTAAAAAAATTTGTATATTAAAGAATACTCAAGATATCACTATAAAATTTTGGAATAAGTTTGCGTATTATATCTAAATGTTAAAAAAATTACCATAAAAATATATTAAAATCTTCCAAACGAAAAAAAAATTTACAAGGGTGATTCTTTTTAGCTAATGGATGTTTAGTTTTACAAAAACTGCAATATCTAGAGTCTCAGACCTGATAGAAAGCTCAAATTTGTTTTAAAATACTCTTAATTGTATAGGCTATTAGATAAAAGAAAAATTATGTTGGCTTTTTAACCTGTTTAATAGTTATCTAATTTTTAAAATAATAATTATATTTTAAAAATAAAAAGTACCAAGTGACTTAGACACCGAAAATAGGTCTTCTTGGAGTAACAATGTACGCTTGGATTTTGTTTTGTTACTCCTGTGTTTTGAAGTAAAAAATTATTACAGTGTTAAATAGTGCTTGGATAGTATTTTATTAAGTTTATTTGAACTGTCAGTAAGTACTGTTACTTAGTTTACATAGATGCTTTTCAAATATCCTATAAAAGTAACCAGAACAGTAATCAGACCAAAAGTGAAATCAGTATGTCAGATATTCAAACCTGTAGTGTAGGGTTATTTAAAAAATCTGACTGTTTCCAAACAACCTACAACCTTCAAAAAAGTTACAACCGGTATCTGAATTGAGTGAGGAAGAAAAAGATTTGATCCACTTACGATCTGGAAATAATCTGTGTGAATTTAAGAATATATGTTCATACCACAGCTACTACTTTTTAAATGTTTTTGAAAAGTATCAAACAACATGTGTAGACCGACTAAAAAAACACAAAAAGCCCATCAAAAAATTGTTGAGAAGTGTAGGCTTGGATCTTTCTAAACAATTACTGACAAAAAATATTAGCATAAAACCTGGACAAAAGCTTTGCTCAACATGCCATAACTTTTGTGAGGAAAAAATTAAGGGTTGAAGTCAATGAAAGTGAAACAGATGATGAAGTCATGGTTGAATTAGAATCATTGGAATCCAGAAATGAATCCCTCGTAGAAACAAACATTGCTCTTGATATTTTAGGTTTAACACCGATAAAGCTTCATGCCTTGTCAGAACAAAGTAAAGGCTCTTATTTTAAAAGGAAGGTTAGCAGTACTGAAAAGACTGCAAAAAAGGCGGTTTCAAAAGCATTAAAATATGATGCACCAAGTTCTGATGATGACGAAGAAGATACAAGTGTGGTCGAGAAAGCGAAGGATTTTGATGTAATGTTTTCTCTTATGAAAGAGAAGATTTCATCTGTTGGGAGGTCTAGAAAAATCCAGATTCTGACCTTGGCTTCAGATTCTTGGAGTCGAAATACAGTGATGAAAGAATTTAATGTAAGTGAGTACATGGTGCGACAAGCTAGAAAGCTAAAATCTGAAAAGAGTATTTTGGTAACTCCTGGTCCAAAAAAAGGTAAAACTCTTTCTGAAAATACAGTAAGACTTGTAACAGATTTTTATGAAAAGGATGGAAGTTCCAGAGTACTACCTGGAACAAAAGACAAAGTAAGTGTTCAAAAAAAATGTGTACATGCAAAACAGACTCATTTTGTGAAACTTGAGATAACTCTATTATTCTTTCAAATGGGAGAATCCCATTTGCTACAGTTAAAACTAGAAAAACTGTTTTCAGCAACGCGAGCCATTCCTGGAACAAGAAGTTTTCATAACTTCAAACCACTTCAAACAAACAACCTTGAAATTAGAAGGACTACAGATAGTGTAAAACCCTCCTTAGTCTTTTCTTTCCATTCTTCTTCTGATTAGATTCTTGTTGAACCATCCATAAATAGCTATGTGGCTGCAAATTATGATAACTGGTACTTTGGACTGGTAAAAACAATATTCAATGATGAAGAAGATGCAGAAATTCTATTTCTACATCCTTCAGGACCAGCTGCATCATTTTTTTTGGTCTGAAAGAGAAGATTCTTGCACAGTGCCTTTGGAACACAAACTCTGTGTAGTAGACGCATCTCAATCAAGTGGCACTGGAAGAATGTATTGCTTTAAAAAAAGACTGTATCAAAAGAACTGAAAGCTCTTGGATCAAGTGGAAAAACAGTTTGAATCAGCATTAATGTTTATTAAAAAGACAAAATTACTCAAAAAATTCAATGTTTCAAGCAATCAGTTGGGCTATATTTAAGTGTCGTAAGTACACTATCTTTGTACATAATTCTAATGTAATCTACTATAATTAATAAACATGAAAAAGCCATCATTATTTTTGTTTTATCAAGTGGCCCATATGTTTAAGAATAAACTAAAACAAATTTGAGCATTCTATCAGGTCTGAGACTCTAGATACTGCAATTCTTATAAAACAAAACATCCGTAAAAAAAAAAAAAAAAGATATAAGTTTTTTTCATAGAAAATATTAATATATTTTAATAGTATCATTTTTATCTTCAAATATGTATAATAATATGTATAATAAATAAACTTGCTGCAAATTATGTTATCTAAAAGAGCTTTTAAGATAAGCAATTTTAAAGTTTTGAATACAAATTAAATTTACCATTTCCGAAGGTTCAGAAAATGCAAAACATAAAAACTCTAAAAATTTATTAAAAAAAACTATAAGAGGTACAGCAAAAAAATTGCAGGTGTTGTCAGGATGGTATTAGAACCATTTGAGCCACATTTCATGAAAATCTAAGGAGGTGGGTGTAAAATTTATTTTGTATTGGGTGACTTGATATGGAATGACCCCACTGTGTGTTCCAGAAAATGAACCTATCTTCATTCAATTACATGATAATGAAGTCCAATACCAATTTATGGGTGTCATTTTATTGTGAAGTTAATGCACAAAACTGATTGATCATCTTTCCACTGTCACACATCATCATGTTAAAGATATGCCTACAACACGGGCATTGCTCACTTTCACCATGCATCTCATCATTATAGTCACCCTCACTCTCTTCTTTCTTCTTTGTTCACTGCAGCTAATATTAAAAATATCTAAATGGAAAGAGTAATTATAGACACTTCCACATGGAGGTCTCTTCGTCCTCGACCTCACCACCCACATGTACTTTCTAGTGGATACACTGTCAGACACTATCTCACTACCAGTCAGTAGCAGGGTGACATTGCAGCCAACATTGACCTTATGCCCACACTCATCTAACGACCCTTAGATTCTTGCATATGGCATGAAGTCAATCACCGGTTGCCCAATAAAAAATCATGTGTCTTGATGGGACTTCTATGTAACTGTCAATCAACTTTCACCAGATGTCATGCAAGCTATGCTCACACAGCATATGATGGGGTATTGTGTGGATGGTGTCATGACACCCTTCCCACCTACAGCCTGATGTGACACAATCCGCCCATCAGAACTTCACATCTTCGACACCATATACGTGGAGACCCTCTGCGACTGCTCTCTCACAGTGAACAACATCCTCACTATGCACCAACAAATTCTCAAACATCACTCACAGTCACAAAACCTATAATGTGAGAATTCTTCTCAAACATGCTGCATCGAAACCACCACTACAGCACTCACATGAGCACATGACTGCCTGCAGTCTTTATCCTTGTAACAATTGGTTACATCAAATGGACTGCAAGCCAGCTCCACTCATGAAGAAGGAGCTGTTCTGCCACCATCAGCACTGCTACCATGGGACAAGACTCACACCTAGGTTTGTACAAGACAACGTACGGTGTTGACACACGTGTGTATGGTTAAAGGTGGTATAATGCATCCCATTGTTATTACAGGATGTCCACTCAGCCATCACAAACCACGCTGTCTCTGTCCAGTGGATCTGCAGATCAAGAAGAACACTATTGATGAATTGCTCCAAGTGGGTATCATGTGACTGTTGCACAGTCTGTGGGCATCCAGGATCAGACCTGTCTGGAAAAAAGATGGTACCACAAGGCTCTGTGGTGATTACAGTGTTCTTAATTCCAGGACAATTTATGACAGCAACTCTATTCTAATGTGCAAGATTTTACTAATATACTTGTGGGCACCACAGTGTTCAGTGTCATCAACTGAATGGGTGTACCTGCAGATTCTTGTGCACCCAAATTACATTGTGAAAACCACGATCAGTATCCCGGTTGGGCTCTTTGAGTACCTGTATATGCCATGTGGTTTGAAGATGTGAGCCAGATGTGATATTTTGATCTACTCCAATAACTTTGAAGACTGTTTATTTAGAGCAGGTCTTAGCCACCCTCCACAAAGGGGGGTTATTATTAACGAGGCTAAATCTCAACTTGAACAACCAGAGGTCATGTTCCTGGCTGCCTTAAGAGTGGAGTGTGGAGTGTGTACTCATGGCCCATATCCTGGCTCTAGCAGAGATGTACCATAACTTACGCCACAACTTATCGCATTTGGCTGCTTCACAACCATCACTGACAG
This sequence comes from Schistocerca gregaria, assembly GCF_023897955.1. Classification (NCBI taxonomy): domain Eukaryota; kingdom Metazoa; phylum Arthropoda; class Insecta; order Orthoptera; family Acrididae; genus Schistocerca; species Schistocerca gregaria. The sequence goes on from NC_064926.1 coordinate 545,952,278, forward strand.
ATGTGCTAGCCAGAAAAGAGGAAAATGAAATTTTTTGTGAACATACTTGGATCATTTAGCTATACACTGAGCCTACTCAATGTGGCCTCCATCAGCTGTGACACATCTCGCTCAACGTTGTTTCCATGATGTAAATGCACTTTCGTAAAATTCCAGAGAGTGACTTTTACACTGTCACTTGACACAGGAAATAAGGTCTTTCTCATTATCGAATCTTTTACCATGCAGGAGCCAAGTCCGGACTGTAGGGAGGATGAGGAACAATTTTCCAACCCATTTTCCTGATTTTCTCCTGTGTCATAAGGGCTGTATGGGGTTTGGCATTGTCAGGGTGTAGTCTGATGAGCTGACCCTGAATCTGTGGTCTGTGGGCCTTGAAGGCATGTCGCAGCTTGTCTAATGAAAAACACTAATGGTCCTGGTTAATTGTAGAGCCAGGTTCCAAAAAGTCAATGAAAATGACACCACACTGATCCCAGAACGAGGAGGCCATCACCTTTCGGCCTGCTGTTTGTGAAAGTATTATTTTCTTCTTCCAAGGGGAACCTGGATCCTGCCACTCCATGGATTGGGTTTTGCTCTCTGGGTCAGATGAAAAAAAAACCAACCATGTTTCATTCTGGGTAATAACGTCTCGAAGAGGAACTCCATCACCGACTGTTGACGCTACCTGGTATCTATTTCACAGTCAATTATGACTCACTTGTAGATAAAAGAAAATACTTATACTTTATATACCAACTTACAGCTAAATGTTCAGAAAAAATTTCATACTACTCCTGCAAAAAATTAAAAAAAAAATAAATAGAGAAGACTGTGCAAAACTTTTAGAAGAATCGAATTACAAAACAAATAAGTATTTTAAACTGAAAGTTCATGGCTTATTACAAAATACACCAGTTCATCTTATTCTCAATTCAGGAAACATGGTTTGTATTATTGATAAGTGATTCTTAGAATTGAATGATGTACTGAACAATTTGCCCCAGTTACTGATGTTGTTGTTGTTGTTGTTGTTGTTGTTGTTGTGGTCTTCAGTGCTGAGACTGGTTTGATGCAGCTCTTCATGCTACTCTATCCTGTGCAAGCTGCTTCATCTCCCAGTACCTACTGCAACCTACACCCTGCTGAATCTGCCTTAGTGTATTCATCTCTTGGTCTCCCTCTATGACTTTCACCCTCCACGCTACCCTCCAATACTAAATTGGTGATCCCTTGATGCCTCAGAATATGTCCTACCAACCGATCCCTTCTCTGGTCAAGTTGTGCCACGAACTTCTCTTCTCCTCAATCCTATTCAATACTTCCTCATTAGTTATGTGATCTACCCATCTAATCTTCAGAATTCTTCTGTAGCACCACATTTCGAAAGCTTCTATTCTCTTCTTGTCCAAGCTATTTATCGTCCATGTTTCACTTCCATACATGGCTACACTTCATACAAATACTTTCAGAAACGACTTCTTGACATTTAAATCTACACTCGATGTTAACAAATTCTTCTTCTTCAGAAACGCTTTCCTTGCCATTGCCAGTCTACATTTTATATCCTCTCTACTTCGACCACCATCAGTTATTTTGCTCCCCAAATAGCAAAACTCGTCTACTACTTTAAGTGTCTCATTTAGTAATCTAATTCCCTCAGCATCCCCATACTTAATTCGAATACATTCCATTATCCTCGTTTTGCTTTTGTTGATGTCCATCTTATATCCTCCTTTGAAGACACTGTCCATTCCGTTCAACTGCTCTTCCAAGTCCTTCGCTGTCTCTGACAGAATTACAATGTCATCGGCGAACCTCAAAGTTTTTATTTCTTCTCCCTGGATTTTAATACCTACTCCAAATTTTTCTTTTGTTTCCTTTACTGCTTGGTCAATATACAAACTGAATAACACCGGGGAGAGGCTACAACCCTGTCTTACTCCCTTCCCAACCACTGCTTCCCTTTCATGCCCCTCAACTCTTATAACTGCCATCTGCTTTCTGTACAAATTGTAAATAGCCTTTCACTCCCTGTATTTTACCCCTGCCACCTTCAGAATTTGAAAGAGAGTATTCCAGTCAACATTGTCAAAAGCTTTCTCTACGTCTACAAAGGCTAGATATGTAGGTTTGCCTTTCCTTAATCTAGCTTCTAAGATAAGTCGTAGGGTCAGTATTGCCTGAAGTGTTCCAATATTTCTACGGAATCCAAACTGATCTTCCCCAAGGTCGGCTTCTACTAGTTTCTCCATTCGTCTGTAAAGAATACGTGTTAGTATTTTGCAGCTGTGGCTTATTAAACTGATTGTTCGTTAATTTTCACATCTGTCAACAACTGCTTTCTTTGGGATTGGCATTATTATATTCTTCTTGAAGTCTGAGGGTATTTCACCCGTGTCATACATCTTGCTCACCAGATGGTAGAGTTTTGTCAGGAATGGCTCTCCCAAGGCAGTCAGTAGTTCCAATGGAATGTTGTCTACTCCGGGGGCCTTGTTTTGGCTCAGGTCCTCCAGTGCTCTGTCAACCTCTTCGCGCAGTATTGTATCTCCCATTTCATCCTCATCTACATCCTCTTCCATTTCCGTAATATTGTCCTCAAGTACATCACCCTTGTATAGACCCTCTATATACTCCTTCCACCTTTCTGCTTTCCCTTCTTTGCTTAGAACTGGGTTTCCATCTGAGCTCTTGATATTCATACAAGTGGTTCTCTTATCTCCAAAGGTCTCTCTAATTTTCCTGTAGGCAGTATCTATCTTACCCCTAGTGAGATAAGCCTCTACATCCTTACATTTGTCCTCGAGCCGTGCCTGCTTAGCCATTTTGCACTTCCTGTTGATCTCATTTTTGAGATGTTTGTATTCCTTTTTGACTGCTTCATTTACTGCATTCTTATATTTTCTCCTTTCATCAATCAAATTCAGTATTTCTTATGTTACCCAAGGATTTCTACTAGCCCTCATCTTTTTACCTACTTGATCCTCTGCTGCCTTCACTACTTCATCCCTCAAAGCTACCCATTCTTCTTCTACTGTATTTCTTTCCCCCCATTCCCGTCAATTGTTCCCTTATGCTCTCCCTGAAACTCTGTACAACCTCTGGTTCTTTCAGTTTATCCAGGTCCCATCTCCTCAAATTCCCACCTTTTTGCAGTTTCTTCAGTTTTAATCTACAGGTCATAACCAATAGATTGTGGTCAGAGTCCACATCTGCCTCTGGAAATGTCTTACAATTTAAAACCTGGTTCCTAAATCTCTGTCTTACCATTATATAGTCTATCTGATACCATTTAGTAACTCCACGGTTCTTCCATGTATAGTTACTGATAACTGGAATAAAAGCAATAGGGATCATGGGAAAGACTGGTAAACCAATTGGAGAAGAATTATTGAATAAGTTCAGTGTTCAAGATTACACACTGGAATACCCAATGTACTCTGTAGTCGGGTTCAGTGTCCTGATTCTGTTAGGCAGTGATTAGCTAACAGAAAATAAATTATTGTTTAACTTTTCTGAGGTACTGTGACTTTTCATATGACATAGAAAAAATTCACTGACAGTTAAAACCGAATATTTTACATTTGTTAGAATTAAAATTATAGCTGAAGACAATGTTCCTGATAAATAAATGGTAACAAATAGCAATAGTGTTCAGAAAGATTTAAATGAAATAGTTAATAAGTCTACATTCCCAGTAACAAGTGAAGAGAGTGCAATAGTACCAATATTAAGTAAACATAACAATGCTTTCTCCATTTGAAAATTTTGAATGCAAGCTAAAACCAAAACCTCACATACAATTTTATATTAGACCTTATCCAATATCCATAACTTTAAAAGAAGCAGTATGACATTCAGTTGAGAGAATGGAAAATTATTGAAATTCTGGAAAGCTGATATAACATTCCATTAGTAGTGGATCTCCGTAACTGATGAATTATTAACTGGATTTACTGGAGCTAAGTATGTAAGCAACATGGAACTTAAAAAGCAGGCTGCAGACACACAGCTCTTTCAAAGGATTTGAGTAAGTATACAGCATTTTTGTTTGGTGGAGGATGCTACCAGTTTTTAGTCTTACAATTTGGTTTAAATATATCAGTATGTATTTTCATAAGAGCACTAGATAAAACCATAAGACAACTAAAAGAAAAAAATATTAATTTATGTACGGTGCCCGTATGCCATACAGGCGCGGATGCCCTGACGTTGGCAACAGCGCCCGTATGGCGTACGGGCGAGCCTTTATTTGGTTCCGTAAGTGTGTTTAGCACGTCTCTGAAGCAGTTTCATCAACTGATGTGGAGGTATTTCATTCTTCTTCCGCAAGAGGCAAGCACTTATTGGCTATCTCATCCTGGGAGCGGCTGTGAGCACTGCAAAGACAATGTTATCTGCAGTTCATTTAAAGGTGTTTTCGTGAAAATATCACGCAGCGAGTTGATGGAGGCAGAGATCTTAGATATATTTTATGGAGATGCAGGACCTGAAATTGATGATTCTGATGAAGAGGATTCGCACTCTCCAAATGAAAGTACAAGTGATGATTCAGGTATGTATATGTCTCAGTTGTTCATAAAGTTAAGAGTTCATTACCGCATTTTGTATTGTGAGTAATGTTCATTACTTCACTTGCATTTAGTACCTTTTAGTGCCAATCTTAGCATTATTTTTTTTCTATGCAGACAGTGGTACAGACCATCAGTCACCATTTGTGGTACCTGGTCGTGTGTGCCTCACTGAGCATAAACAGCAAGGTTGGTCGGAACTAGACAATCGACCAGCACTGACGGATTTCCAGGAAGTAGTCAGCACAGCATCGCATCGCATTTTTCAGGTGCCACTGAGGAGCTTCGATATTTTAGTTATTTCTTTGATGACGACCTTATTCGGCTCATCAAAAGTGAAACGAATCTGTACACTGGTAACGTTATTAGGACAATGAAATGCAAAGGTAGCCTGAAAATAAACTCTGTTTGGCATAAGTGGTCTGTAGTAAAATTGCAAGAGATTTACTGGTCTCTCAGTATTATTTTGCATATGTACGTCATCAAATTGCCGAAAATCAGTGATTATTGGTCAACAGACCCGTTTTCGCAGACCGGATTTGCGAGTAAATTGTTGAGTCGCGATCGATTTTGCGCTACATTGTCGATGTGACACTTGAATGACAATGCTATGTTCATTAGCAGAGGTGAAGAAAAGCATGACGCACTTCACGAAGTGAGGCTTTTGCTCGATTTCTTTGTGAATAAAAGCAAAATTAGTTTTCGTCCAGGCATGAATGTGGCAATAGATGAGGCAGTGTGTCCCTTTCGTGGTAGAACAAGCTTCAGAGTATACATGAAAAACAAACCCAATAAATATGGAATAAAATTGTATGCTCTCTGCGATTCATCACCTGGTTATATGCTAAACTGTGATGTATATACAGGTTCTGCAGGCAGTGCCGACAATAGTATCCAGGGCCTTGTAAAAATGTTGCGTTCACAGTACTGTGGCAAAGGAAATTGCATTTATATAGATAAGTACTACACCAGTCCATCTCTTTTGGACATGTTGTGGGAAAATAAAGCTCTTGGGGGTGGAAACCGTAATGAAAAACAAGAAAGGTTTTGCGACGAATATTCAGAACACTAAAACTAAAAAAAGGTAGTTTTTCAAAGGAAACACCGTCTCTTGGCAGTGAAGTGGAAGTCAAAACAAGATGTTTTTTGTCTTTCCACAAAGCATAAGTCTACCAGCACTAGTATTCAAGTGAGGGCCAAAGATGGAATAGCAGAAATTGTAAAGCCAGACGTTGTTATTGATTACAATAAAAATAAAGCTGGGGTTGACAGAGCAGATCAGTTCTCCAGCTATTATCCGTTTGCCCAAAAACTTTGAAGTGGTGGTAAAAGCTGTTTTTTCACTTGTTTATCATGTCAACTGTCAACAATTTTATTTCATATAAAGAGAACACTAGGAAGAATGTATCCCTAGTAGACTTTATTCACAGAGTGAGGAAGAAATTGGCTGATAATGGCGGAAATATTTTTCAGCAACAAACCGCTTCAGCCTTGCAAATTGAGAGGACACTTGCAAGGCACTTTCCAGAGAAGGTCCCACCCACTGCAAACAAGGTGAATACTACTAGGTATTGCAAAATATGTTCAGACAAGGAGAAGAAAGAGACGGGTAAGCACATCAGGAAGGAAAGTAGATGGTGGCGCAAGGACTGTGGCGTCGCCCTTTGCGTCCCATAGTGTTTCCAGGATTTTCACACAAAGGTTAACTATATCTGAACTATTAAAATACTCTAATTTACAGGTACCTGAAGTTAGACAGTGCAGTGATAGTTTGTTTTAAATTTAGATACAGTAATAATGGCATTACTCAAGAGAGAGATCATGTAAAACTTTTTTATCCACAATATTTTTGTGTTTTCGTTTTTTAATTATAACACCCATTTGTATTTTATATTGTAAAATAAACTCACATTCATGTAAAGCTCTTACTTTTTCCTTTTAAATGATGCAAGAACCATATTCCTATCATTTTTTCTGTTCTTTGCAATCTAATTTCTAACATCCATTAAATATGCCAGTTCACAGCCAAGTGCCGGGTGTAAAGAGGGCAGTGTTGAAAGTGTTAAACAGTTATTTTAGGAATATACTACAGGCCCCTGGGTGTTCCTCACATAGGGATTGTGAGGATAAGATTAGAACAATTACTGCACTCACAAAGGCATTCAATCATTCTTCTCATACTCCATATGCGAATGGAATGGGAAGAAACCCTAACAATTGGTACAATAGGACATACCCTCTGCCATGCACCTCACAGTGATTTGTAGTGTAGACATAGATATAACAACTGCCTGGAGTACTCCTTGGCATATGCAGTGAATTGCCAGCCTAAGCACCAATAGTGTGATACCTGCATGGTCAGAGGGGCTACCACCATCAGGTAACTAACTGATGAACTCTACCCCCCCCCCCCCCTCCACCCCCAACAACATGGTTACCATGTTGGGTTTTAGTGTGTTACTTTTGCCCAGAAGGAAGGTTGTAAAGATAGAAAGGCACAAAAGGTGAGTAATCATGGTTATTTGCATATTTCTGTAAGTATGTGGTATTCAATGGCAGGTAATGAGCAGCAGCAGCTGAAAATAGTATATATGGAAACCCACTCATCTTTTCAAGTGTTTTAACAATTTTTATGTTCATTTACTGCTGTTTTAATAATGCTCTTTCATGATAATGTAAAAGGGCAGAATAATAGCTTATGATATTGCAACACAGCAAGTTATAACAAATGTTCTATATTTTAATTTAAAGGTTATCTCTCATGCGCAAGACATACAGAACATGATTTGTGACTACATAAATTATGAAATCAGTGGTATATGTTTCTGAAGAAACATAATTCTGTGTCAATGAAGACCGTCAATTTTTGACAATATAAAGTAACTGGGCAGATAAAAAAAAATCTACTTATCGATTGGTGGCAGAAGAACACACATTAAAGAAAAAGGTTTTCAGTATACAAGCTTTCGGAGCCATTGGCTGTTCCTTCCGGCAGAAGGGTTGAAATGCTGGCCGTAAAATCTCCCCCGATTCGGGTTTCTGGGCGACTATTCTGAACTTTGCCCCCTTTTCCTAATTCAACATGTGTGTGTGTGTGTGTGTGTGTGTGTGTGTGTGTGTGTGTGTGTGTGTACGCATACTCGAACCACCACTATGGGGGAGACAATATTCACATAAATGTTTTTAGTGTCAATTATTGACAACTTCCTGCAGCAGCATATGAGGTGGCCATGAGGTTGCCATGACGTTAGTTTGTACTTTGAAAGTGCAAACCAAACATTTTGACTCTGGAAATTGTTTAATTATGCAACTTACTGGGCATTAACCATACTGGGCAGCAAATTGTGTTCACACTCACTATGTTGGCAAGTTATTTCAAAATGCTTGTAGTTGTAACAACCAATAAATTACATTAGACACTCACTGTAAACTGTTAACCATCCTTTGTTTTCAGTATTTGAGTTTAAATAGATTTTTAAAGAGTCGTTAATTTTGCTTAAGTTTAGGCTTAGTAATATTTTTTGCAACTGTGTAACCTTGTAATAACTAATCTGAAGAATTGTATTGGATCGCTATTGCACTCGGAAAATGCCACTGTGTCTGTAATCAGTAGATATTACACATATTGATGAAAAAATTAAGTAACAAACAATATTTATTTCACATAATAACTATTTAATTTATACTATTTTTATAAAAATAGAATTTTATCAAAAGTCAGATTAGTACACAATCTCTAAATACAAATTACAAGCTGCCAATAACTTTAGGTATCTGAGATTCAAACAATATCCATTTCTTTTATAAAATTACCATTTTTTTGCATAAAACAACAAGATTCAACATTTGTATGGAGTAACTTTCTAGGTACACAAAAAACACTAACTTTGTGAATTTATAGAAGAAACCCTTTTTTTTGCTACAAAAACTTTAGTGTTTTCTTTTGTGAAAATATTTAAAACTGCTTAAGGAGAAGTTTCTCATAACAAGCGTACCTCGATAATGATACAATAATAAACTTAATAGTTAGAGTGTCTATGAATCTAACTTAAGTAATTTTCAATTATGAATACTTGAAGTGTTACTCATTTTTATGTGTTTGGTCTCTGGTCCATATTTTTACCACTTTTTACATGTTGTTCCTCTAAAAGCAGCTTTACATTAGTTTGTATTTGTTCTATGTGCTGTATCAATGCTGACAAGCCATCTGTGTCACCTCCATTCTCTAGGGAAAATAATCTGTGGTTTGTCACAATGCTTTTAGCTTCATTTACTATTTTTGAATTAAATCTTTTTACAATATCCCCGTGTTCTCCTGATATCCTTGCTTGTGTCCCTTTATTGGGCCAAGTAAACAAGCAAGCTTCCTCTAATGATTTTTCTGAAAACAACAACAAATTCTGAAAATGTTTTGAAATACATTTACAGTTTTTAAATAATGTATATAAACTAAGTGCAATGTTTTCAATTTCATACAAGAGTTGTATTTGAGATATTAAACTCAAAATCTCTGCATTTCCCCTTATATGCTGTTCATCAGAGACAGCAAGAGCTGTCAAAAGATTTAGTAATACAACATGTAGAAAAAATAAGAATAGCAAAAATACAACTGAAGTCAGCCAAATGTCTGTCAGGAAAGGAAGATTGCTAGCTTCAAATTCTCCTGTCATCATAATGACAGTTTTTAACAGTGTTTTTAATGGATTTTCAAAGAAATTGATGGCTTCAGTTCCTCCACCACCAGTTTGGGTTTGATTAAAAATATCTGCAGTATTATTACCTTGAGAATTTGTCGTAGGCTGATTGGTAGATTGTGAGAATATTACATAGAAGCTGAGACAGAAAGCAAAAATTATGAATATGTAAGACTTTAAAAACTGTAGGTAGTTTAATGATACAGCCTTTAACATTTGTACATTAGTTGAAAATTTGTAGTGTCTGCCAGTCACAATAAAAAGATCTCGCCACGACAGCAGAATAGCGATAGTAAAGGCCCACTGAGTAAATGCACCAAGAGGACAATGAAGAAGAATAAGTGCTGCTGTGAGTATCAGACACAGATCAAACAGATTTTCACAATTTTTAATATACAAATTTGTTTTTAAAACAAGCTGTGCAGTTTCTCTGAGTAACATGAGCATGGTACATATAAAAGCAGCTGCACAAAAGCACATTTGAATAGAATGCACCAGTGTGGAATTTTCATTCAGTTTACTAACTTCAATTATGATATATACATTTAATGTAATAACAAAAACAACACAGAGTATGAGGTTCAAGGACAGGAATGGTCTCATACAGTCATCTTTAATTCTCAAAAAACTAGTGATAAGTGGATGCTTTAAGAGTGGTGCATATTCACAGGAGCTGCTAAGTGAGTGTAAGAAGTTCATTTCAGAATATTTTACTTGAGACCTGGGTCCAAGTAAAACTGATTTTCCATTTTTACTTTCTGTTTTTGATGGGCTGCTTTGGATTAGACTGCTGTTACAGCTTTTCAAACAATTTTTTTGGTTTTGTTGAGATATCAACATTTTATAATTGAAGATTAGAACAAAATCATCATTGCTTGGCAACATATTATCTCTAACTTCTATGCTCTTATCTAGCAACCTCTCCATTTCTTCAACAGATAGGGGATACTTCCCAAACATATTTTTTGCGAGTATGTCAGCACCATGACCTAATAATTCAAATATGATGTCCATATTTTCATTTTTAGCAGCATAGTGTAGGGCAGTATTTTGTTTATGATCAGAAATATTTGTATCTACTCCTTTGATAACTTTAGTATTTAACAGTATATGAACCATGTGAGAGTCATTCTGGAGACAGGCTAACATAAGAGGTGTTCTCGTATTTTTTTCGTGGGTTTCATTTGGATCTACCTTTTCGAGAAGTTTCTTTGCAAAATCATGAAGACCTCTTTCACAAGCATACTGCAGGAATGTGTAACCACATTCATCACATTTCAGAAAGTTTTCTTCAAGAGACATTTTTTCAAACAACTCTTCAAATTCTGCATACCTCCTTTGGATCATAAAGTCAAAAAGTATCTTCTTCTCAGGTACGTGCTTGGGCCAAATGTCTTCACCTTCACCATCAAACAAAATAGTACTATCAAGTGGAGCAACACCATCACCTGCATTACGCAGGAACTGAATTGCAGGTTTTATCAAGTGAGTGGGACCCCTTTGACTGGAAAGCCGAACAGGTGGAGACATTCCACTTTTGATCCCACCTTTTTCTTCTATCATTACTACAGCAGCATCACATCGTGCGACATCAGCAGGTGTCCTCCCAAAGTCATCCTTTGCATTCACATCAATATGACCCACATTCAACAGTAATTCTAAACAATCATGCGTATGTTCAGAAGTCGAACAAGATGCGGCGATGTGGAGAGGTGTCTGTCCGTTACTGTCCCTCACATTAATCTCAGCAAGTGGATGTTCAACAAGTAGCTTAAGTGCTGCCCAGTTGCCTGCTGCAGCTGCTACGTGCATTGGAGTCCTGAAAATTAAAGCAAAATTTTAAGTTCACTAATACATTTTTATACTTTTAACAATGCGTACACACACACACACACACACACACACACACACACACACACACACACACACAAACACACACACGTGCATAAGGTGTGCTTGCTAGTTTGTGTTTGTGTGTGTGTGTGTGTGTGTGTGTGTGTGTGTGTGTGTGTGTGTGTGTGTGTGTGTGGTTTTACTGATGAAGGCTGTGACTGAAAGCTTATCGAAGTATCTTTTAATTTAATTGTGCCTGTCTGTGCCTTAATGTGTCTTCCTTACAGTAAGTAGCAATCTGTATTTTCCGACATTGTTGATATTCCTACCTGGAGTTTTAATTTTTTATTACATTTACATTGCAGTCATCATTCACTTGTGAGTAATGCAGATTTTCTCTCTCATTATAATAATACTGTTTCTACTAATTTATTTTTACATATTTATTATTAATAAAGAAATTGCATTCTTCATACTATCACAAAATTTTAGTTTCACAGTATTTATCTAAAAAAAGTCTTAAATTTGTACCTAAGCTACAAATGAAATACTAAACCCCTAAAAGAAACTATTAAAAACTACATACAGTTATTGCACCCTCAGTAATGAAACGATGTGGGTTATATAGATTGTATTTACAAAGTATCTTCAGGAGAGATGATTAGATAAATTTAATATTGGTTTCAGCAACACTACAAATTGGAGGCCATTATATTCTAAAGCAACAAGGAAAGTTATTATATGAAGAATAATATTTCTTCTTGTAAAACTATGGCTTTAAGCATACAATTTCCAGTTTATTGTGATAATGTCACACCTATCAGCATTCAGTTTGAGAAAGCAAAGTTAAACACTCAAAAAATGCTATTAAGCTTTTAAAATGTTTCATATAATGTAATTACACTATGCATCAACTCATAGGTTTTTATTTTATCATATTGCTGGATTTAAGCAAGGAACCAGCTGCAGAGGAAGGATAAAATGTGCAGAAATTATTGATGAAAAATATTTGAAAACTGTGCAAAAAATTTTAATGTAAAGTGTAATAAATTCTGCTGACATTCTCACAGAGTAAGGATCCCATAAAAGTTATAAGTGTCATCTTGGCCCTCTTATGACTTTCCACTGTCCAGTCACATTTAATTCCCATCTGAAATTTGTAATCAATAAACCATTCAATCATTATGTTTCATAGATACCTACAAAGAGGACTGTTGGTTGACTGACGGAGAGGGGAGATTAATGGAGTAAACAGTGAGATGATGTATCCCCTGGCCAAGATATAAGTCACCTGGAGTTATTGACACCAGCCCAACTGAGGACTAAGACATTTATAATAAGTAAAGAATGCCATCTAGCTGGGTGACACATACTACCAAAAGGGAGAAGGCTGAAAATGTAAATGACATCAGCTTGATCAACAATAATAAAATAGGGAGAGAGAAGTAATTAGGTTAATAGGTGGGTGAGTGCAGGTGAATGTCTCGCAGAGCTCTGCATGCAGTGAATGCTGTCCTCCCACATCTGTCCCTCCCTCCAGTCCTTTAAAGTCAAAATGTTTAAGATAGGAACAGCACTCATTACTCATCAGAGTGTTCCCCCTAAAATGGGAAGGGAGCAACCGCATCTGACAGAAAAGAGATTATAAGAGGGATGAACAAGACAGCTGGCAAATCAGGTGGAGTCAAGGGGCCCTCAGCATCAGCATGCAGAGGGTCCCCCCACCATCAGCATGCAGTGGGGGACACCCCTATCCCATGTACCCTGCCTCCACACGAAAGTAGTTTAAAAAGTTGCTTGTGAGAATAAAATCATTTCACAGAGAAACAGTTCACCTGCTCATGACTTGTCACCAAATATTAGAGGCAAATAATCTGGTAGATCACGTTTAACATGGACAGCCTGGAGGATGAGACAGTCAATCAGGGTGTGAGCTACTGTCTACGGCTCTGCAGCCACAGTGTGGGGCTGGCTCAATATATAAGATACAACCAAGGGTTAGTCTAGTAAGACCAATGTGGTGATGACATAGGATGGTGTATTCCTTCCAGGAGTGCAATACAGCAGTATGTTTCCTCGTAGCACCCTCTCCCCCTCCTCCAATATCTTCCATCTCTAAGTGAGGAGAGATCTTATCTGCACCCACTAATCCACACCTTGGATAAGTCAAAGTGAATTTTGGGTGAATAACTACTCTAGTCAAACATTTATCCAGTTCATTTCCTGAGATACCCACAAGACTTTAGACCCAGAGAGAGACAACTGAGCAGCCACTACAACTAAGATCAGAGAGAAGATATCACTGGATGACAAGAGTAACATTGATCAGTAGCCTGGAGACTCCCCATTGAGTCACTACTAATTAATTAATTAATTAAATGGAAGGCTCTATTAACGCCTATTTATCCTTCTGTGAGAGCACTACATATTCCTGACAACCAATTATCTTCATACCAACAGGAGATGTAAAAACACACCCCATCCTGTCTATGGTTTTAGAACCATCAGTGTAAAGATGGAAGTATCCCATGTCTCCTAAAGAACTGAGGGAAACGTGCTGAAATGTCATGGCAGAGGAGGTGGGTGAAACTTTAGGTCCTCGAAATAGTTCAGTTCTGATTTGTGGTCTGAGTATTAACCAAGAGAGGGTGTGCAAAAAATGCAGGAAGCATATTCTAAGCAAGTTAGGAGAAGGTCCTGGAAGAGGGCTGTGAAGTGCATTTCCCCTGGTAACCTCATCCAAAGGTAGGTGTCAGCACATCAGAGCTCACTGTATGCTAAAAGAATATGATACATTGGATGATTACAAAATTGTCAGATCACAATTGTGTAAGTGAGGAAGAGTTTGTACCGAAAATTTAAGCTCCTAGCTTTCGGAATAAATGTTCCTTCATCAGGGAGGAGAGAGGGGAAAGAAAGGGAAGAAGGGAAAGTGGATTTAGTTACTCACAACCCAGGTTATGAAGCAACAGGGAAAGGTTGTTTTTTGTGTTTCTATCGGCTGTACTGAGCTGAGGTAAGTACTGGCCAGCCCCTCTATCTCTTTGTTAGTAATTGTTTCACATCTTTATATGAGATTTTCCATTAATTAGTTAGAAGAGTTTGTACCATCAGACCTGAAGAGGAAGATCTTCAATTTGACTGGGAGATATTCTATGAGACTAGTCCGGAGAGCACTAATGACCACTTTTACTCCATGATGGTGGGTAAGTCCAATAATTTCACAGCCGAAGGTGCCCACAAGCCATAAAAATGGTACACATAGTTTAATCAGGATGAGATGAGAGTCTTGTAAATATGGAGGGCAGTACCACAATCCACATCCAAGCAAGTGTGGACCAAGAAGCTGAGAGCTTCAAGCTTTTGCAACATATGTCAGTGTTTTTTTCCTCTCTCTCTCTCTCTCTCTCTCTCTCTCTCTCTCTCTCTCTCTCTCTCTCTCCCTCCCCTCCACCCCACCCCCCCAAAGAAGTGTCCCAAAAATCTGGAGTGTGCAACAATGTCCAGGTGCTGGATACCCAAGTAGTCTTCTGGGTCAGGGCTGACTATAGTACAATGACAGAAATGCATGCTTCATTTTTTCTGCAGGAAGAACTGGGGGTTGTCCCTTGAATGGCACCCTGGAGGTGGTATTCAGGTAATGCTACAGATTAGGTTCTATAGCAAATGCAAAAGTCATTGATTTACAGCGTGGGGGGTGACCACTGGTCCAATGGATGTCACTTAGCAATTGATGGCAATTAGGAAGAGACTAACAATCTTCACAGAGCCCTGCAGGATGATGATCTCTTGAACATGTGGGGAGATGAGTGAGGTGCCAATTCTAACCTGAGACAACTAGTCAGACAAAGAGTGACAAAATGCTGACCTGAACTATTTAGAGAAGAATAGAAAAATTGGTAGAGATTGTCAGATTGGCCTTGAGGAAGATGAGTTTGGATTCCAGACAATGATGACCCTATGAATTATCTTAGAAAGTAGATTAAAGAAAGGCAAACCAATGTTTAAATTTTAGGGAGAAGAAATTAAACTTAGAGGTTTGCTGTGATTTCAATTCTGACAAAGGACTTAGATGAGCAGCTGAATGGAATTGATAATGTTTTGAAAATAGGTTATAAGATGAATAGCAAAGAAAGTAAAACAAGAGTATAGAATCTAGTTAAATCATGCAATGCTAGGGAAATTACATTAGGAAAAAAGAGATGAACTTTTAGATGAGTTTTTCTATTTGGCAGGAAAATAACTCTATGGCTGTAATATATACGATATAAAATGTTGGATGCCAACAGTAGAAAGGCATTTCTGAACAAAAGGAGTTTGTTAACATTTAACATAAATTGATGTGTTCAGATGGAGTGTCTGAGACCAGTCTTTAAAAATAACTCCAGTAAAATGGAAATGACACTAACATCTCCCAGAGAAGTAGCATGCATCATAAAATCCTTAAAATCTAAGTATTCCATTGGGTATGATAAGATATCAGTGAAGTCACTCGAGGAGTGTTCATGCAAGTTGAGTTCTATCTTAAGTTATTTGTGTAATCCATCTTTTGTCAGTGGAACATTTCTAGACTGGCTAAAATAGGCTGAATTTAAGCCTCTTTACAAGAAGGGGGATAAAGAGATACCATCAAGTTATCAACCAATTTCATTTTTGCTGGGTATTTCAAAAATATTTGAAAACACTGTGTCAAGCATCTCCCTAGGCATTTGACTGCAATAATGTGTTTTCCAAGTCACGGTTTGGGTTTCTTAAGTGTTCTGATATAGAGAAACTGTTTACACTTACACTGAGAATTAGATAGTAAATCAGAGGCTACTGGCATTTTCTGTGACCTGTCTAAAGCCTTTGACTGTGTGAACCATAGCATTCTCTTAAGTAAATTAGAATATTATGGTATCACTGGCAATGGTGTGAAATGGGTTTGAGTCCTATCTAAGCAACAGCAAACAAAGGGTGTCTTTGCAAAATACCTGGGCAGTAAACAGTCAGTCTTCATCTGATCAGGAATTAATTACAAGTGGTGTACCTCAAGGTTCCATCATGGGTCCATTGCTTTTTGTTGTGTACATTGATGACCTCTTTCTCTGTTGCATTGCCAGATGCCAAGTTTGTTGTTGTAATAAATAGCAAGTCAAGTACAGATTTAGAAATAGCTCCTGATAAAATTTTCACTGACATTAATAAAGAATTTAAAGCTAATTCACTGTGATTAAACTTTGAAAAGACCCACTATATGCAGTTGAAAACCTGTAAGAGATTGCCTTCCAGCATGTGTATAACATGCAGATGTAAGAGGTTCACAGTTTTAAATTTATGGTATTACAACTCAGTAATAAATTCAGTTTGGAAGGCCATACCACAGAATTGCTCAAGCCCCTAAACAAGTCTGTATTTGCAGTGAGAATGATGTCAGATGTAGGAGATATAAATATAAAAACTTGCACACTTTGCTTACTTTCATTTTATTATGCCACATGGGATCATATTCTGGGGTAACTCATCAAACAGAGCAAAAGTTTTTAGTGTGCAAGAGCGTGTAATAAGAATCATTTGTGGTGTAAACTCAAGAACATCATGTAGAAATATGTTCAAGCAACTTCTTGTTTTAACCACCACTTTTCAGTATGTTTTATTCATCAATGAAATTTGTTGCAAGTAATATAGCTCTAATTCCAACCAATAGTTCAATACATAGTATCAATATTATGAATAACAACAATCTACATAAAGACCTAAAATCACTTACCTTGGTCCAAAAAGGGATCCAATATTCAGGAACACACATTTTCAACAAAATGCCAGTGATCATTAAAAGCACAGTTTAAACAGAGTTTGAAAGACTTTTTGATAGGAAGCTTCTTGTAGTCTATAGATGAATAACTTAACATGAAAGGTTAGACCAGCTTAAATAAAAATGTGTGTTAGATTTCAGTTTTGACTGCACTTGGTTACAACAGTCAAGATTAGGTATGTTGTGTATGATAAATTTATAAAAAGTGCATAACACTGTTTCATTCTGACAGTAAATATTAGCAGTTCCAGTTTACTGTAATGTATTCATCAATTTTGACAATCTTCTGACAGAATATCAGGGTAGTAAGTATTACATTCAAATGTTTTATGTTTCTTTTGTATTATACTTCCTGACATGTTCCACACCCAAGAGAATCAGCTCACTTTTGGGCCTTTGGAAAGGAAACTGAATCTAATCTAATCTAGATGTCTTTTCTCATGGTATTTGACTGGAATGTAGCTTTGTATGGAAGTGAAACCTAGATAATAAGCAGTTAAGAGAAGAGTCCTGCACCGGACAGATCGGTGTGGAGAGCTACATCAGATCAGTCTTCAGAAAGCCATAATAGCAATGTGGACTATGCATCCCTACCTTTTGTTCAGAATAGATTTTTTACATTTTGGCAAACAACAGAAAGTTAGAAATCCCTAGATAACACAAAAAAGTAAGAGTGCCTCAACCACCACTACTATAACTCATCTAAATATTTTGAGTCAGTAGGTATTACCGATAATTATATAACAATATGAATGAAATAATGCTCAACATTTCTTAACTTTTCTGATTTTTTTTTTTCCTTCTTCAAATTAGCCACATTTTGTGTAGATACTAATACAATACATTGTTTCTTAATTCCCTTTGGCTTTTGCTTGTGCACAAGGAGAATTTGCAGTAGTGTCAGTTTTAGGTTTATTTTGTAATTGAGAGTCTGAGGAATTGCTGTTGGTAATTTCTCCTCTTGCGCATTTAATAGGTTTCTTTACAGATGAAGTTGCACATAAACGTAATATTATTGTTTCAACTAAAATTGTAAAACACTGAAACATTGTAATTTGTGTGATACTAAGTGAGACAAGTTGACCTTTATGAATGTATCGGGGCGTCGATAGATGAAACACCATCAGTGGTGTCTGAAGAGCATGTAGGATACCGATTGTCACATCACATGCATGACCAAGGAAGTCATGTGTTTGTGGCCACTGTTTTGAGACTTTTTATTGGTGTTATGCATACAATTTCAGTACAAACTGCAGACAATTAAGATAAAAACTAAATGTATTAGATTGCTTCACATCATGGATTAGCATTCAAAAAATTAAACTTGAAAATATGATACGCAAGTCACATGGTTATTGTGTAATGGCATTCAGTGTGGGTACAGCACAAACTGTTTCAATGAGTATCCAGGATTGCAGATTTAAAATATTAAATTTTAATGTATTCTCACATTGTTGACTGTCATCCCAAAGTGAACTTTAAGGCAAAATATGTGGGCAGTGCAGTAAGCTGTCTGCCAAGGGGACAGATTTTGCTGAAAAGAGCTAACTGCAAACTCTTTAAAAATACAGCTTATAGTGTTGTTTTATAACTTACTGTATCACAAACTAAAAAGGTGAAAGTTACTTATTGGGACAGAAGAGAGAATTATATCAAGTTGAATGTTTTATAAGAACAGTGCAGACTGTGACTTTGTGGTAACAGAACTAACTTCTTCACATGGACTGACATTTTGTGCAATAACAGTTGTAACACCATGATGTTGGGACTGAAGTAAGGTGAATAACAACTAAACTGTTTCTGAGACATATCACAGATTGCAATCAGTGGTCCTAGCTGTAACCTGACATGAAACTAAAAAATTATAACAGTGACTAGCATTGATTAACAAGTGCAGTGATGTCTGGATAGACCACACGTTTGCCGAGTGAAGCACATTTGAGCTACATCATCAGCTGCAGATATTTTAAACAAGAGGATACTGTAAACATTGCATTTCCTGCTGCATCTTTGAATGAGTGGTAATTTTAAAGGACAATTATGAAAAACGTTTGGGCTTCTAGCTAGTTATCATCAATTACACCCACAACATTTCGATTGGGCATCTGTCAATCATCCTCAGGTAGGCCACAAAAGATTGGCGAGGATGTCCTCCTTTCTGCAATATATAGTGTGCTCCGAGTACGTTGCACATGCATCAAAATCATGTTGACAGAGCGACCAAATTTCCTGGCAGTAGCGCTTTTGCTGGTGGAACTGTGGAAATTAATTGTCCTCTGCATTACTGCAAGCCATGACCATCAATGCACTCTGTTGTCTTCGATTTGAGCAAATCATGGAGAAGATGGGATTGCACCCATTATGCAGCTGTCACAGTTCATTAGATTTTCCAACATTTGTATTTCCATGAGTTCTTGAATAATGGAGTCTCTAAAAGACATTGGCGTGGACAAAATTATCCATTGAAAGTCTAGTGGAGATACAATGTCTGGCAATAGCAGACTTTCTTGGTTGCAAAATGCGAGTGCAAACTGACATTCAGCGCTGTATTCTACCATGGTGCATGTGGTCTGGCCTAGGTAAGCCATCCTACTGTGACATACCACCCCTCGCCCGCCCGCCTGCTCCCCCCTCCCCCACCCCCCCCCCCACCCCTCAGCATTACTATAATATTCAATACCCAGAATCTGTAGGCAGGTATCGGTACTTTCTGTTACACAAAGAATGAAAATCATGCCATTATGGCACCTTTTCCTGTTATGTAATTGTACTGTATGATACTATGAATGATATTTAAACAAAATTTATGAATAAGTGAATAATATGTAAATATGTAACATAATAATCACTATGAACCATCAGTATTTACTCGGAACCATAATAATCAGTATGTTATTCATTTAATTAGAAGTAGTTATAAATGTTAGCATCTTTATCACTTTCGTTAATTAACTGGAATTAGATCTCAAAAGTTCAGTTTGGAAAACGTTATTGTGAATCGATCATAAAGCAGAACCAAATTTAAATTCATGTGATTTCGAGTGATATCTAATTTCAAACCCAAATTTGTAAACCAGAATTATTACCATTACTAAAATAATTAATTTATCATTGTTAGAACTTTTGTTTTGTGTGGTCAGTTATCAAACGTATATTGTTCGTAATGGCTAATGAACTTTTGAATGATGCCTGTGTGACCCCTACAGGTGTCAGACAGCAAACAGACTTCAATACATGACGACAATACAATCGAAGCTTATTTGAAGTAATGCATCTAAGGTGTCATCGTTAAGTCAGTGTAGAACATGATCCTACAGATCTTACAAGGTCTTGACATCATCCTGTAGCTCAGGCGTGCTTAGGAGCATCTGTTACGAGCGACATTGCGAGCCACACTGGAGAGTTGCGCATCTGCACCGATGCCGCAGCAAAGGTGTTAACAGAAAACAGGTTGAGAAATGAGCATGCCAAAACAAAGCAAGTTCACATGAAACTGACTAAATGAACTTTAATATTTTGAGCAGACTGATGGCAGCACAATAGAGTGGTGAAGTCAAAAGGATATTCTACCCCACACATTAACAGGGCATTATCAGTTTACAACTGAGAACTAGGAAGTGGATAAGGAGAGAAGCACCCCTAGTTTTTCTTCACTTTGTTGACAATATTTCATTTAAAGTACCAGGAATCATCTGTAATTTTGACATTAAAGCGGTTTTCCACCCACCATCTAGTATTGTTGACTTGCTGGGTTCAGTTAACGAAAATTTGTTACTGCAGAAGGCTGGAGTTTACAAAATGTCCTACCAGTGTGGTACAGCTGATATAGGTCAGACTGTGTGCACTGTGGAAGAGCACTGCACTAAACATCAACATTCCACTCACCTTTCACAACTGAGCACATCTGCTATTGCCAGACATTATGTCTCCACGACACATTCAATGGAACAACAAAAACAATCAATTATTGATAAAATTATTTAATTGTATCTAAAGAAAAAATGCTGTAACTTACCAAACGAAAGCATTGGTATGTTGATAGAGACAATGAACACACACACACACACACACACACACACACACACACACACACACACACGCACACGCACACGCACACGCGCACACACACGCACATGCACATGCACACACACACGCGCACACACACGCGCACACACACACGTGCGGATAGGCGTGGGCGTGCTCGCACTCGCACTCGCTTGCGTGTATACCTGTCCTTTTTTCCCCCGTAAGGTACGTCTTTCTGTTCCCGGGATTGGAATGACTCCTTACCCTCTTTCCTGATGAAGCAACCTTGGGTTGCGAAAGCTTGAAATTTGTGTGTGTGTATTGCCTATCAACATACCAACACTTCCGTTTGGTAAGTTACAGCATCTTTGTTTTTAGATATATTTTTCCCACATGGAATGTTTCCCTCTATTATATTCAAATTATTTAATTGGATAGATAAAAAAATTACTCACCAGCAGAGCACACACATAAAAGACTGTTGTAATTGGCAAGCTCTCAGAACCAGTGGCCCCTCCTTCAGGCAGAAGGGTGGAAGGGGAAGGAAGATGGGTGAAGGAAAAGGACTGGTGAGGTCTAAGAAAAGGGGAGACTTCGGGAAAGTCACCCAGAGCCGTGGGTCAGGGGAGACTTACTGTATGGGATGAGAAGGAAAGGAAACAGTCTTCTGGGTGACTTTGCAGAAATCTGCCCTTTTTCATAGACCTCTCCAGCCCTTTTCATTCACCCTCTGTCCTCCATCCTCCCCCTTCAACCCTTCTGCCTGAAGAAGTAGCCACTGGCTCTGAAAGCTTGCCAATCACAACAGTCTTATGTGCGTGTTCTGGCACCACTTGGTGAGTAGATTTTTTTTATCCATCCTATTAAATAATACATTCAATTGAGTATGATAAAACAATTTTGGTCACAGAAACATCTTTTTGGCACTCCATTATTAAAGAATCTGTGGAAACATACAAGACAGAAAATTTCATGAGCTGTGGCAGAGAGGGAGGAGAGGCAGGCAGAGAGAGGGGGGGGGGAGAAAAGTGGAAAAAACTGTGACCTCAGTACCATAGTACCAGGATGGGTAATTTTCACTGCAAAGATAAATCCAAGTAATAGCTACATGTGTTACTTTCAAGTTTTCCTTCAGTCACTATCTCCAACCTTTACAATTGGATGGCTATAGTTTCAGGCTATGTTGCTGTACTCTATCATTATCTAGTTTTTTTATTATTAATTTTCTTACCTTCTGCTACAGAGATTAACAGAAGATGGATGTGCACCAGCATCAAGAGTGACTCTGACAAATTCTGCAGCAAGTTTTGATTCTCTGAGGCCACAGGCTCGTTCAAGAAGTCTAGTATTATATGGCTTCTCGAACCAGAAATCAGCATCAAACCCATCTTTCGCAGCTTCTCGCCTTAGCAGTCGCTGATAAAGGGAAAAGTCGCCCAGATCCACTGCCTCAAGTAGACGTTTCTTGCTGGCAGGAAAGTTTTTACCATGAGCGATCAGTCTCAGACACACATCTGGCAGCTCCGCTTCCAGCGCCTCACGCGCTGTTCGCCCACGTGTTAAATGTCTGTCCACATCTAGATCACGGTGTGCAGCCCTGCAAATGAAAGTCTATGTATTACTTATCTCATACAGAATATTTAATTTTTGTGAAGTATTTCAGTTGCGAGGGAATATTACTTGCACATTCTTTAACAAAAGAAGAGTATCATAAGGCTCCAGAAGAATCTATATTACTAAAATGTTATCTTGGCAGCAACATACCAGTAGCAGTGTGGAGGCAACAGTGTCAAACTACTCATTAAGGTGTTTAATACTAAGTTAGAAGTTTAACACAATAAGACAAGTATTACAGTCAGAAACTGAGCATATTGATGCATCATAACTAATGGTGCTATAGTTCACCGACTCCATTTAATCAGCATGTAATTCTAGATCTGTTAATGACTCTTCATCAGAGATAACTTACTGTGTCCTCCCTACCAAAAAGTCTTCACTCAAGTCAAAAATATTGACTGGCGCCACATATGACTATAATTTTGATAATAAGCAATGATGTCTTGCTGAGACAAATGTATTTTTTTTTTTTTATTTAGGAAATTTAGGGATACTGCATCTACTTGATGTCTTGATTTATGGCTTTCAGCATGTCATGTGAGGAAACTGGTAGTTGAATTCCACATGATCTATGTTTTTGGAGTCCATGTTAGTTGTCACATTGGAGGTCGTTCTATTCAAGATACCTCATTACATTTGAGCTCAGAATATGTTCTAAGAGTCTACAACAAATGAGTTTTAAGGACACTGGATGGTAGTTTTATAGGTCATTTTTGCTACCTTTCTTAGACCTGTGCTTTGTCCCAGCTACTGGGACGATTTTCTGTTCTGAGAGCCCTGTTACTGTTGTAGTCCAAAGAATAGTTTGATGCAGCTCCCCACGCTACTCTATCCTGTGCAAGCCTCTTCATCTCCAAGTAACTACTGCAACTTACATCCTTCTGAATCTGCTTAGTGTATTCATCTCTTGGTTTCCCTCTACAATTTTTAGCGTCCACACTTCCCTCCAATACTAAATTGGTGATTGCTTGATGCCTCAGAACATGTCCTATCAACAGATCCCTTCTTCTAGTCAAGTTGTTCCACCACAAATTACTCTTTTTCTCCAATTCTATGCAGTACGTTCTCATTAGTTACGTGAGCTACTCATCTAATCTTCAGCATTCTTCTGCAGCACCACATTTCAAAGCTTCCATTCTCTTCTTGTCCAAACTGTTTATCACCCATCTTTCACTTGCATATGTGGCTACACTCCATACAAATACCTTCCAAGACAGACTTACTGACACTTAACTCTATACTCGATGTTAACAGATTTCTCTTCTTCAGAAATGCTTTTCTTGTTATCATCAGTCTACATTTTATATCCTCTCTACTTCGACAATCATCAATTATTTTGCTGCCCAGATAGCAAAACCCATCTATTACTTAAAGTGTCTCATTTCCTACTCAAATTCCCTCGGCATCCTTGTTTTGCTTTTGTTGATGTTCATTTATATCCTCCTTTCAAGACACAGTCCATTCCATTCAACTGCTCTTCCAAGTCCATTGCTCTCTCTGACAGAATTACAATGTCATTGGCAAACTTCAAGGTTTTTATACCTTCTCACTCGATTTTAATTCTTATGCCAATTTTTTTCTTTTTTGTGCCCTTCAACTCTTATAACTGCCATTTGGTTTCTGTAAAAACTATAAATAGCCTTTTGCTCCCTGTGTTTTACCCCTGTCACCTCCAATATGATAGATTATAATTTAAAGAAAGGCTGAGTCAGCTTGAGTTCACTGTAGAATCCAGTACATATTACATCAAGACCTGGAGCATTGTTCAGTTTTAATGATTTCAGTTGTTTCTCAAAGCCACTGACAGTAATATATATTTTAAGTATCTTTTCAGTGACACAAGAATTAAATCTGGGCAATATTCCCACATTTACCTTTGTAAAGGAATGTTGGAAAACAGGTCAGCATTTATGCTATTGCTTTGCTACCTTCAGTTTCATTTCCTGTCTCACCCAAAAGTGCCTGGACACTTGCTTTGGTGCCACTAACGGCTTTCACACATGAACAGAATTTCTTTAGGCTTTGTGAAAGATGTTTTGACAATGTTCTCATAAAGTGTCACTGAAAGCTTCATGCAGTGCTCTCGAGTCAGTCAAACACATTTCATTCAATATCTCGACACACAACTAGTTGGTATCCTTCAACTGTTAATACTTCCACAAATGACCAACATTTTCCCTGATCTTAGTACTCATTTTAATATAGTTGTACATAAACATTTCTAAATGTGTTATTTAGTTAATGTTCCATATACATTTTTTATTCAGATGGTTATATTGAACTTGCTGAATTCAGTTATGCAGTTAATTTTACTAGAAGCTCAGTTAACTGGAAGTTGTAGCTAACTGAGAGTTTTACTACAATATATAATAAGGAAAACATTTTGAGCACATTGATAGAATAAGAAGTATTTTTACCATTTTTTCAAAATCAGTCATTCCACTCTTTCTGAGAACATACTTTAAATTATGACACTAACTAACTTCCAAGATAATTGAAATTGCAGTTCACATGTTGTATAGTTTCAAGTGCCAATTTTATCTCTGTGATTGTTGGATTCTAAACTTCGACATAATAATTTTGACACTATATTTTTTTCTGATCTAAATTACATACCTTACTAATTAAATTGATCAGTAATCAATGACTTTGATAATTTGATATCACAAAAAATAAATTTAAAGATGGATTCCATATTTGCAATTAGGGTATTCCCGAGGTGGAAGCATAAGATTTCTGCATACTTTTATAACTTACTAACCTTCAACATTTTTCAGTTCAGTCATAGTGCATCTAAAATAGCAAAATCTAACTAAGCCAATATTCAACACATTATGTAGTTTCTGAGACTAATAAATATCCATATGTCAATCTTTAAATAGCCCACCCCACTCCAGAATCTTGAGTATGCAACTGGAAATCAATCATGTAACACAATTGAGTCTGTCTGCGTTAAAGTCTGCTGGTTGCATTAGTTCACAGAACAGTTATTTTGGTCAGTAAGAAATAGTCTGAGGGCTCCAGTCATACTGTTAACATCTATATATCTAAAAGTATGCAATCTGAAAGCTCAGAAGTAACAACTATGGTGGTTAGAGTGGAATTATAGCTCTGAAAATCTGTTCTGGTGGAATAATATCTGTGTATCTTAAAATCACAGATGCAATAGTAATCTTACAAAATAGAAGTGTGACTGTGCCATGAAACCTACTTACTGGACAATTTAATTATGTTGTCAAATGTCTAAACGACAATAACATGCACTGTATATTAAGATGATATATTGCTACTGCATCAAGTTTTTATTGAAATATCCAAAAAACAGAGTGTCACTGAATTAAAGCCAAGTTATTGTATTGTGGACATGCTTATGGAAGAAATGTGATTTATCTATCTATAAAAAATGTGTATTGTATCATCAGAACTGGCCATCAAAATTTTCTGTGTGTGAATACAGTGGGAAGGAACCATTTAATTTTAACTGTTGGATGTCTCAAATAATTTGGCACTATCATTTCTAAAATTACATTTCAGGATGATATTTCATAAACATCAAGCAAGATACGAGACTTTTACACCCACATTGACAAACCACTAAAAACTGCATGACAGCAGGCTATGTCCCTTTGTACCAGTTATTATTATTATTATTATTATTATTATTATTATTATTATTATTATTGTTGTTGTTTTTTCATCCATGTTAACTTGGAAGTCTTGGACATAGTCATTTTTTTGTACAATTATATCAATATCATTTCATTCCAAGAATGAATATATACATCAAGTAGCACATTGTATATCACTCCATACATATAATGATTATATACATCAATTATCCAATAATAACAATACCACCACTAATATGCTGCAGTATCTAAAAGGATAAACTAACAGTACTGCTCAGAATTCTTTTAATGAGTATAAACATCTTTCTATTAACATATTTTTCAACTTGCCCTTGAAAAGATTGCCTTGCAGTTGTTTTCTATTTTTTGGCAACTTATTTTAGAATTGTCTCCCAGTTACATATGGACTGTGGTCTGTAGCTTTCTTGTTAGTCCGTATGCTATGATAGTCACTTTTGGCTCAAATGTTGTAATGATGAGTGTCACTGTTCTTTACACTATTTTCCTTGTTCTCTTTTACAAACGAGTAAAAAGTCTGTAATTTATAACTTCTGAAATAGTCCCTATAGGACTGGCATTTACTTACATTAGCTATTATCCAAACTGCTCTCTTTTGAAGCCTGAAAATGCGATCCATATAGACAGTGGGTGCCCCACCCCAGACCTCGATCCCATATTGCAAATGTGAGTGTATTAACCCATAAAACATTTGTTTAAGGACGAGGGGAGCTACTTTATTTGCAACACGTTTTAGTAAGTAAATATTACTAGAAACATTTTTACAGGTGGAGCTGATATGCACGTTCCAAGTGAGATGTTCATCAATCAATAGGCCTAAAAACTTATGTTCGTCAGATGTTTCAACTGTAGAAAGTGATTGAGTCTGGGTATTATTAAAATGTAGCAATAACTTTGTTACTACAGTCTTGTCCTTATTCAGTGTAAGCTTATTCGCTGTTAGATATTCTGTGATCATTTCAAAGTTCTCTTTGTTGCTTTGGAATGCTGCCCGCTCTGTACAGCCCCAGCTAATAAAATATGTATCATCAGCATAGTTCACTAGTTTGGAGTTTTGTGGCTGTGTTATGTCATTAATATATACTATAAACAAGAATGGTCCAAGTATACTTCCTTGGGGAACTCCACAATTGAGAGTTATGTATGCTGACTTTACTGTTTGGATCTTACTTTCATTCTTATAATTTAGTTTTGTGCACTGTCTTCTATCACAGAGATAAGAACTTAGTAATTTTAGAGCTACTCCTCTTATCCCGTAATTTTCTAACTTGGATAACAATACTGCACGATTCACAGAATCGAATGCTTTAGACAGATCTAGAAAAGTCCCTATAACTTTGTTTCCTTTATCCAGCCTGTTCAGTAGTTCATGGAAAAAAGTTGCTAATGCTGTTATTGTAGATCGTTCTTTTCGAAACCCATGTTGTGTTTTATTTAATAGTTTGTATTTACAAAAGAAGGATTCCATTTGATCTAGAATTATTCTTTCAAGCAGCTTGTCAAGTGTTGAAGTCAAAGAGATTGGCCAGTAGTTATTTATGTCTGTGATAGCCCCCTTTTTATACACTGATTGTATCTCAGATTTTTAAAAGCTCTGGAAAGGTCCCCTGTCCAATTGAACTGTTAATTAGATGTGTTATTGGTTTTATTAACTCATTTTTGCATTTTTTAAGTAGTGTGGATGATATGTCATCCCAGCCACTAGATGATTTTACTTTGAGTTTTGAGATTATATTCATGACCTCAAACTCTGTTACACTCCTTAGGAAAAATGAATTACTCATTTTAACTGTGTTTATCTTCAGGGGTGATTCATCTTTTACGGTTTCTTCACATTCCATTCATGTATGGAGTGCAAGAAGAATACTTGTTTGAATGCCTCTGAACATGCTGTAATTAACCTAATGTTGTCCACACAATCACTATATGAGCAATACAGAGGGTGTCCTAGAGTCATCATTAAAACTGATTCTTGAAACTTTGTTAATAGACTTCTTCAGGTTAGTTTATGTCTGCCTTCAAGAGTCTGCCAGTTCAGTTTCTCCAGCATCAATGTAACACCCTTCCATGGGTCAAATGAAGCTTTGACCATTTGTGCTGCCCTTGTCTGTATATGTTCAATATCCCCTGTTAGTCCTATTTGCTATGGGCTCCACACATTTTAGCAATATTCTAGAACTGGTTGCACAAATGATTTGTAAGTAATCTCCTTTGTAGACTGATTGCATTTCCCCACTATTCTACCAATAAGCCAAAATCTACCAACTGCTTTACCCATAACTGAGAATGTGTGATCATTTCATTTCATATCCCTACAAAGTGTTAGACCCAGGTATTTGTACAAGTTGGCTGATTACAATAATGAATCACTGATATTATAGGCATAGGGTACTACATTTTTTGATTTTGTGAAGTGCAAAATTTTACAATTTTGGACATTTAAAGCAAGTTGATAATCTTTGCACCACTTTGAAATCTTCTCAAGATCTGACTGAATATTCTTGCAGCTCCTTTCAGACAGTACTTCATTCTAGATAATGATACTTCTACACCCGATGTTGACTCTCCATCCAAGATAACAGCTGCATCCTTCCTTCCTGAAAGTCCTCAATCCAGTCAACAAATTTAACTTGGTACCCTTTATGATCAAACTTTTCACAGTAAGTGTAGGCGAGGTACTGAGTCAAATGCTTTCAGAAATCAAGAAGTACTGCATCTACCTTACTGCCTTGATTCAAACCTTTCAGTAGGTCATGTGAGAAAAGTGCAAGTTGGGTTTTCACATTAGTGGTGTCTTTGGAATTCCTGCTAGTTGACATGGAGGAGATCACTCAGTTTAAGACACCTAATAAAAGGAAGGAAGGAAGGAAGGAAGGAAGGAATGAGCTCAGAATATATTCTACAATTCTGCAACAAATCAGTGTCAAGGATATTGGATGGTAGTTTTGTGGCTCACTTCTACTATCCTTCTTATAGACAGCTTTTTCGCATGCGTTCTTCCAACAACGGCACATGGCTTTCTGTTTGAGGGGGGGTCTATGATAGATTGTAGTTAGAAGAGCGACTAACTCAGCCAGAAATTCAAAATAGAATCTGACAGGGATGGTCCTATGCTTTGTTTTTGCATCTATCCAAGCAGTAGTCTGTGTTTCTTTAGAACTTTCTTTAAAGTGTCTGTATACCATAGAGGGGTCCCTCCCATTATAAACTGTTCTACTGGGTAGGTGACTATTCAGTACAAGGTCAACTGTTCTTCCAAACTTGAGCCATAGTTCATTATGCTCCTGCTCTGTGTTGCAAGTTTCAAGTTGCTCACTGAGATATGGCACTATTGATTTTTTATCTAATTTACTGAAAATATATTTCTTTTTCCTTGTTTTAGTTAGGCTTTGTACTCTGGAAGTTATTGTTGCCACAACCATGTTATGGTCACTGATAACAGTTTTGATGTCTACATCCTTAAAGAGGCCAGATCTGTTTGTTGCCGTTACATGTAATACATTTCCATCATCAGCAGGCTTCTGAACCCTCCATTCTAGGTAGTTTCCAGAGAAGGCATTTTGTAATGTTTCGCAGGATGTCTTGTCATGCCCACCACTAACAAAACTAAGTATTCTAGTACTCACAAGTGACCAGAGTTCCTCTCTCAAGTTTTCAATTACAGAATAGGTGAGTCTGTTGGTTGACAGAAGGATCCAATTATAATTTTATGCCTTCCCTTCATGATTAGTCTTTCCCAAACAGCCTTGTATGCAGCTTCAATTTCTATCTTGGTGCATTTGAGTTTTCTGTCTACTGCGGCAATTACACTACTTCCACTTCCCTATCCTTTCAATATATGCTTAAATTTTAAACATGTTTCTGCACTTAGCACTTTGTTAGCTTCACTGTGTGTCAGGAGTGATCCAAACACTGGCTCTTTGTTGCAAATGCTTCTGCAGCTAACTAATAGGATTTTAATACTTCTGTCTGTGGTGGTGGTCATTCCTTTGGATGTTGCACTAATTCTCCTGGGTCTCTTACAGCTGTCATTGTCTGGATTAGGTGGAGAGTCACCCAATCTAAAGCACCCTTGTGTACATCCCACATACAGTCTGTTGTCTGAGCAGCAGACTTTGATCTAGAGTGCACACCTGGCCCATTTAGGGGGACCGTACAGTTCTCAACCCTATGGCACAAGTCCAGGAAGTTGCTGCCAGCTTGTGACAGAATTTTCTGTGTCTCAGATTCAACGCCTCCACACAACTCAGCACCAAGTGGGCCCCATGACCTATTCTAGAGAATGCTGCAAATTGTAAGATTAATTGAAAATCCATGAGCAGGGCTGATCTTCTCAACCTTCTACCAGTCACAATGTAGAGGTTCACCCACTTTGTTTCTTCGTTTGTCGTTTGTTGTCCTCGGTGTCTATTTACTGGCTGAACCCCCCCCCCAATAATACACAGTTACTTGGCTAGTGCACTGGTGTTCTAACTTCCCATAAACCTCATTACTAGTTAGCAAGTGAAAATCCACATAATGCTACAATAGTTTATTGTTGAACATCTACGAGCAGTAAAAGCCTATCCACAAAGTTCACAGTTTTTGAAGAATAGAAAGCTACATATAGTTATTAACAAAGAGATAGAGGGGCTGGCCAGTACTTACCTCAGCTCAGTACAGCCGATAGAAAAACAAAAAACAACCGAAAATTTAAGTTCCTAGCTTTCGGAATAAATGTTCCCTCATCAGGGATGAGAGAGGGGAAAGAAAGGGAAGAAGGGAAAGTGGATTTAGTTACTCACAACCCAGGTTATGAAGCAACAGGGAAAGCTTCCCTCTGACAACCATGCCTCCATCCTTGCTACCCTCCCTGTTTTCCTTTCCCTGTTGCTTCATAACCTGGGTTGTGAGTAACTAAATCCACTTTCCCTTCTTCCATTTCTTTCCCCTCTCTCCTCCCTGATGAGGGAACATTTATTCCGAAAGCTAGGAACTTAAATTTTCAGTTGTTTTTTGTGTTTCTATCGGCTTTACTGAGTTCAGGTAAGTACTGGCCAGCCCCTCTATCTCTTTGTTAGTAATTGTTTCACATCTTTATATGAGATTTTCCATTAATTAGTTAAAGCTACATACAGTGCAGACACTGTCACTGTTTTAACACATGGCCTAATTGTGTAACACTTATTACACTGTTAGGTTGATGCATTGATGTTGTCATAACCAACACAGGTTCCTCGTCTGAAACTCTGCCATGGACTGACTGTCTCATGACCAAAAACTGTGCCCTTATATATCTTCACAATAATAAGTGCTGAAACTACACATTGTTTGAAGTTAAATTTACAGAAATTACAATTAAAACTTAACCCATTAAATTAATTGAATACATCAAAAAATTCAGTCTTTTTAACAGTTTCTTCTACTACATGAGTTAGGCCAAATTATTTGTTTAAATCATGAAATTAACAAGCATAGTTACACAAACAATACTTTAGACAAAACTGTTAGTTACTTTGAAATTATGGGCTGTTGTTGCTAACATGTTTTCGACTAAAGCAACATATGTTACTTTAAGAATACTAGCATTTCGTATTCCAAATGTTTACAATTATTACATAATTTATATTTGTTTATATGTCAACAATAGAATTTCAGTTACAAAACAATTACTAATTTCGCCCTATAACAAAAGATGCTAACCAGAAACAGTCAAAATAAATTAGAAAATCAGTTACATACATAAAACTAAGCACAAAATTAGATCTGGTGCTATATTCTTTAAAACTGAGGGGCACCCTCTCTCTTTTACGACAATGCACATTATACTCAAGTATGTTAATGGTAATTAGTTCAAAAATGAATAACAAATTAAGTAGGCAGTTGGCAAAACAAGAGGGGAAGCAAAGATATCCCCAGCTTGCTTCATCATAACTGGAATGATTCAAGTACAATTTGCGAGCCCAAATGAGAGGCATTGTTTGTCACAATGAGAGCCAACATCTGCATTTGGTTGCACCCTATCCACTCAGTGGCTGCCAGGATAGTCTTTTCAGCAGGCTTAATGAGGTCCCCAGGCGTAAATACTGATTGTATGTCCCTTGCTACCATTTGCCTGAGGTGGTACCATTATTTGCCATGCATTTGAACTGCTGAGGATTACTAGACTTTTGCCCGTTTGTGTTTGCCACCCCCAGACACAGGGCTTGGCACATTTCCCAACAAATGAAGTGTGTCTCACAGGCTCAGTTTAAGTCTCCTTAGAAGGTAGCATTTATCAGCTGGGGGCTGTCTGTAACATTCTGAGCCCTCTCTGGTCCCTGTCTGCCCTGTACAAGACGCCTACACCTGCCGCTGACTCGCCACTCACAGTCGAGCGCACAAGTGGTATAATATCTCCAGTATTTTCTGCAGAACAGACAGAGTCCATAGTTGAGGATAGAACACAACTCTTGGTAGCTCTCCCAACACATCAGTTTGCAGAAGCATTCAATCACTTGACAGTCATCAATATGATTTCCAGCTGCTCTAAAGAAACAGAGATTACTGCATAAGAGGTGTAAAACAAAGTGTAAGAGGGATGCTGAATGAAACGCATTTGGCTGTCAAGAGAGAAATGTGTGATGCCTTCAGTGACTACCTTATCAGAATATTGTCAAATGACATTTCATAAAATCCAAAGAAATTCTGGTCGTACCTAAAGGCTGTAAGTGTCACCAAAGTTAGTGTCCAGTCCCTAGTGAATGAGACAGGAACTGAAAATGAGGGTAGCAAAGCAAAAGCTGAAATGCTTAACTCCAGTTTCAAATGTTCCTTTACAAAGGAAAATCCAGGAGAATTGCCCCAATTTCATCCTTGTACTACTGAGATGATGAATGAAATAAGTATTAGTACCAGTGGTGTTGAGAAACAACTGAAATTATTAACATTGAACAAAGCTTCAGGCCCCATTGGAACCCCTGTCAGATTCTATAATGAATTTGCTGCTGAGTTAGCACCCCCCCCCCCCCCCCCCCCCCTTCAAAACTATAATCTATCATAGATTCCTCAAACAAAAAACTGTGCCCAGTTCTTGGAAAAAGGCACAAGTCAAATCTGTCTAGAACGAGGGTAGTAGAAGTTATCCACAAAACTACTGTCCAATATCCCTGACATCGATTTGTTGTAGAATCTTAGCACATATTTTGTGCTCAGACCTAATGTATCTTGAACAGAATGATTACCTCAATGTCAGTCAGCATGAATTCTGAAAACATTGATCATATGAAACCTAACTCTCACTTTTCTCACGTAACATACCGAAAGCTTTTGGTTGAGACAACCAGGTAGATACAGTGTTTATTGAATTCTGAAAAGCATTCAACTCTGTAACACACCTACATTTACTGTCAATAGTATGATTATGTGGGGTATCAAGTGAAATTTGTGGCTAGACAACTTTTTAGTAGGGAGGACACAACATGTTATCTTGGATGGAAAGTCATTGTCAGATGCAGAAGTAGCTCTGGGTGTGCCCCAGGGAAGTGTGTTGGGACCCTTGCTCTTCATGTTGGCTTTTTGCAGATGATGCAGTTATCTGTAATTAAGTACTATCTGAGAGAAGCTGCATAAATATTCAGTCAGAGCTTGATAAAAAATTTTACAGGATGCAGAGATTGGCAACTTGCTTTAAACGTTCAGAAGAAAATTTTGTGCTTCACAAAACAAAAAAATATAGTACCCTCTGACTATATCAATGAGTCATCACTGGAACTGGCCAACTCATAGAAATACATGGGTGTAAAACATTGTAGGGATATGAAACGGAATGATCGCATAGGTTCAGTCATGGGCGAAACAGGTGGTAGACTTTGGTTTATTGGTAGAACTTGCTTACAAATGACTCATGCAATCTATCAGAGAATATTGGTCAAGTGTGTGGAACCCACAGATGTAAACTATCCCAAGAAAGTCTATTAACAGTCTATTAACAAAGTTTCAAGAACTGGCTTTAAATTACTCTAGGTATATACTACAACTCTCATGTATTACTCACACCAGGATCGCGAGGATAAAATTAGAATAATTTTTGCATGCACAGAGGCATTCAAACAATCACTCTTCCCACACTCCATATGCAAATGGAGCAGGAAGAAACCCTAATAACTGGTACAATGGGACATACCCTCTGCCATCCACCTCATGGTGATGTGTAGATGTAGATGTAGATGTAGATGCAGATGCAGGTGCTTATGAATAGCAACTACATCCCATGCCTCAGGACAGCATACACAATGGGGCTGCGCTATGCCTGTTCCAATATTTTACTGAATAGTAAACAAATAACTTTGGACCAAGCCTGCTGATTATCTTTTAATTTATGGGAATGATATGCTGCAGGTATCCAAAGCCTTTTAGAACTGAAGTAATTAACAGCCAAACCGAGATATCTATTACAAAAACAAGAAAACTTTGCACCAACTGTTTCTTTCCAGGTTATGCTCACTAACAATTATAAAAATATCGGTAGCCTAATTTATCCAGAATGAGATTTTCACTCTGCAGCGGAGTGTGCGCTGATATGAAACTTCCTGGCAGATTAAAACTGTGTGCCCGACCGAGACTCGAACTCGGGACCTTTGCCTTTCGTGGGCAAGTGCTCTACCAACTGAGCTACCGAAGCACGACTCACGTCCAGTACTCACAGCTTTACTTCTGCCAGTATCCGTCTCCTACCTTCCAAACTTTGCAGAAGCCTAATTTATGATAATTGCAGACAGTATACACTGCTGTTGATGGGACCTGATATTTTAGTTATTTACAGTAACTGCAAACAAATGCCTATTTACTATGAAGCTGGTTATGAATGACTAACAACTTACAAAAATTCATCTAACTATTACATTTGCAAGTGTCTCAAAATTCTAAAAAATATGACTTTTTTCACATAAAATATATAATGAAATTAAGGAACAACTGGTTTACAATGAAGATACTGTGACCAAAGGATTCTGAAAAGAACAAATTAAGGTTACAATTGATATTATAGTACCATACGAGGTGTCTTTTTGTACTCAAAAATGTTTGAGAAAATACAGTGTATTATGATAGATGCAAGTGTTGACAAAATGAATGGAAGATTAAGTAAAAGGGACAGGAACAGTGTTGTAACACATTAGGATGTAGATTTTTGAATTGGACCAGTCTGGCACACATCGACTTGCATAAAGGAAAATTCGTAAGTCTGCTTATGTAGGCTGCATAAATAAATGTGGGAACCATACAATTTTTTTTTAAGCTGGCTGGATCTGTGATAACTTCTACACTGGTGTGCCGAAGACACAAGCCACCTCTTGGATGTCAGGGCAGCCGAGAGTTAGAGTTGTACACAGTGAGTGTTATATCATAATTACTTACTAATACTGACACATATGAAAGTGTATGAGGGAAGTGGAAGGGGGATGGGGTGCCCCATGAAAAGTGTGGAGCATCATCGGCTTGTGGCAGCTAACAATGCTATTTGCATCTGGCTTTTCCTTTCTCAATGAAATCTATGTAACAAGCTAAATGAGAGTATGTATGAATGAATAAATAAATGAATGAATGGATGGATGGATGGATGGATGGAAACAGTTTTACAGGTTATCCAGAAACTGTTTATATCTATTTTCACTATATGCTTTCAGTGTTAACTTTCAGTGAGCTGTACAAAATGACCAGTGATCCAGTAAAATACTTGGTGGTGCTGACTGATATTGGTGACCTGGTAACAATGATTTTAATTTCTACTCTCACAGACTAGATGAAATACATACAATGCCATAACACCATATAAAGCTCTCTTCCAAAAGCACAGTAAGAGCTACAGCTATGTTTATATGATGTTCCATTTTCATTACCTTGATTTCTCAATAATAGCAGTAGCAGCTCTATATCTTTTTTTATTGGCAGCCAGATGAATTGCTGAAAGCCCTGTATTATCAAGAATATTTATATCAAATCTCTGGCATTCTATGAGCTTTTCAATGCAAGACTCAAACTCTGAAGCTGCTTCTGGAAGGCAGTCATCTCTGAAGGCCAGCACAATGTAATGAAGGGCACTCTGACCCGAACTGTCCACCGCATTCACCCGTGTTGCTGCATGTGAAAGTAAAACTCCGAGGACTGCTCCATTACCACACCTGTTGTAACAGAATTAAAAACAAATAATTCTTCATATTTCCATTGGTGGTCAAGTTTGATGTTTGGTGCTTATTTTGTGTGGAAATAAAGTGAATGTCCATTTAATACTACACACATATTTCTGTATAGATAAGATAAATGAGCACAATGAGGAGAACTATTAAAAGTATGAATTAAGAGAAAGTAGCTTTGTAAGGCCAACATGTAGTTAAATTACAAACCTAAAAATTGTATATTTCAGCTTATTTTTCCATTATTTATTATTTAGTGTAAATTTTTGTTTTCTAATCAGCATTTCCAGCAATAATAATCTCTATCCTCATTATTGAGGTGCTTGATTTCTTTTAACCTGTGTTTTTCCAACACAGAAATCCTGGGTGACTTTCCTACATAATTCCCAACTAGTCTCAATTCCTTCACTTGACTCTTTCATCAGATAAAAACACCTCCTGTTTCAAATAATTATTTGTGTAACTACAGCTTTCCTGCCATTTAGTGAGTGGAATTTCTTTATATATTTTTAACTGCTAAAGTAATTTATCATTAAGTCAATCATCCTCAATGAAGAAATTGTTATAGGCTCTTTTCCTTTCTTTGAAACCATATTAAGCATAAAAAGCTGAATATTAAGGCACAGGTTAATCTATAAGAAGAAACATGTCTATGGGAGAGGGGGAGAGCGGAGAAAAAAACCATTGCAAAATGTGATGCACTAAGCCATGTACTGACACGACCAATCCCCCCATACCACACATCCAATGATGCCAGTGGCAGCAGATGATGTGGTAGTTGTTCAGTCCATATGGCCTCCCGAGGCCTGTGGACAGAGTTTACATTTTTCCTTCATGTTTGAACTCTCTCCTTTAGATTCTTCCAGTAAATCTCAGTCCTGCACTTATTTTTTCTGCAACTAGTTCCATGTGATTGTTCCATTTTTGGTTGCCGCAGAAGCATACTCCTAAGTATTTTGCAATTGTTACTGTCCTCTGTCATTGATCACCAGTCATATAATCAAATAATAAAGGATCTTTCTGCAATACATTACATTTATCTACAACGAGAGTCAGCTGCAGGCCCTGCACTCAGCGTCGATTCTTGGCTGGTCTTTTTGAATTTTGCAATAATTTTATCGCATTGCCACTTTCCAGTTTACTACACCATCGATTGTGAATAGTCCCACAGAGTTTTTAATGTTGTCCACCAGTTCATCTTGATACATTGCGAACAGTAACAGCATCCAAACACTCTCAAGATGGGTCATGCTCAAAGTAACTTTAAAATAACATCTGACAATTTTGACCAATTCAAAAGTGTGTGTTGAATTCTATTTGCTATGAAGCCCTTAAACAAATCACAAATCTGGACCAATATTCTGTGTGGTCACATTTTATTCACCAGGCAGCAGTGAGGAAATGAAGTCATTGCTTTGAACAGAAATAAAAGAACACAGTGTCAGTCTGGGTATATTGACCTACTGCCTTCTTGATTACATTAATATACAGAACAAGCAAGAGTTTCACAAAATGTCTATCTGTGGACTGTGTTGAATCATACAGAGAAAATTTTCAGTCTCCATAAGATCATAATTCCCACAAATAACCTATATTTCACAATTCTAAAACAGATTGCATTCACAGATACCAGTATATGGTTATGCACATCTGACCAATGACTAATCTTGACAACCACAGTGACTCATACCTTTTTTTACAATTAGTTAGTTGTTTCCACACTTTGTGGTTCATAATAACAACCTTTTGCTGCATGGGACAATCCTTTGTGCCACATAAGTTGTGTCAAGTTTACGGCAGCAGTAATTTAAAGAAGTTCATCTAAATGATGTTCATGAGAGAGAGACTCACCTGGCAGCGTAGTGTATTGGTTCAGGTACAACTACATTGACATTTGGCTTCACACCACATTCCAGTAGTTTACTTGTAAATGTTGCTGGAATTTCAGGATGGCGAGATGCTATTTCTAGACAGGTAGAGAAGTGAGGGAAGCCATAGCGATACAGAGGATTAACCTGACCTCTTTCAAGCAAGTTACAGAATGTCTGGAAATCATTTGCCAGTAGTGCATCTAACAATGCTTTCTGTGCATCCACTTCACTTTGTTGGGGAATTTGATGATCCATTACTTTCCATCTGCAAACAAAAGAAAGACAACAGTTACACTAGAAAGCATCTGCTAAGTTCTATTCTTTTAACAGTAATAAGTTCAAAGCCAGTTTTGATAGTATCACTAGCAGGGACAATATTAGAAAGTGGAACTAATTTGTTAAAAATTTAGGTCAGTGTGACAATTTTCAGCCCCATATTAGGGAAACAAATCAACTTAAAATAAATGTTTCACAGCCTGTGACAATAATTTACAACACAAGGAAAAATAAGAGCTTTTTTTTAATGTTTGAGGATTGTAGCAAAATTAGAGAAGTGATGTAGAAAATTAACAATAATATCTTTGATTGTGTAGTTCTTAAAATTCTAATAACAAATGTGCACTTTTATGGCATTAAGGGCATTTCCTCGCCATGAATGGAGCCATACGTTAAATATCTTAACAATAGAGAATGTAGGTCATCAGTAACAAATGATACCAAACTAATAAAATTCAGAGAGGGAAAGCATTAAATGTAGGATCCAGAATGAATTTTCACTCTACAGTGAAGTGTGTGCTGATTTGAAACTTTGTCATATCAAAACCATTTTCTGAACCATGGCTTTAACCTGGAACCTTCAGCTTTCATGGGCAAGTGGTATACTGTCTGGTAGAAGACGAGGTACTGGCGGAAGTAAAGCTGTGAGGGCATGTCATGCTGAACAGCTCAGCCAGTAGAGAACTTGTGCACAAAAGGCATAGGTACAAGGTTCAAGTCCCAGTCAAGCAAAGAGTTGTGGTCTGCCAGGAAGTATTGAACGTAGTATCTCAAGATTTGGTGTTTGGCCTGCTTCTCTTCTTGAGCTACATAAATTATTTACCATGGGAATGAGGAGGCTGTTCAGAAACTTAACTTTGTTGATAAGTATAATGGTAAATGTCCAAAATGAATCAATGTAAAATGATCAGAAGAATAGCAAAATAGGTTTGCAACTAATTCACAACAAATACCTTAACCTGTAATATTAGAAAAAGTCAGTCAATGCAATTACAAAGAAATAATAATTATTTTAGTAACGGACAAATCAGTGGACACAAACAGCATGAAGCTACAAGTCTTAATTTACAGGCTTATAGATAAATGGAACTAGTATGTCAGTAAGGTAATCAAACATCTTAACTCTGCTTGCTTTGCATGTAAGAAGTCTCATTTTGTAGATCTACAGACAGCAGTGCTGGTATATTTTGCATACATTCGCTGAGTACCACCCAATGGCATAATCATCTGTTGCAGTGCTGCTGAAGCTAGAAAAAGTATTTATTCGACAGAAGTGTGCAGTAAGAATCTTACGTAGACATCAAAACAAGACATCTACAGAAGCCTCTTCAATAACCTTTATATTCTTTCTCTCTGAGTAATTAGTCTTCTGACTGGTTTAATGCAGCTTGTAGTGACACTTTCCCTGAGTAGCACTTGCACTCTATTTTATGGCTGTATTCCAATCTTTGTCTTCCTGTACAGTTTCTACCATGTACACTTCCCTCTAGTACCATGGGAGTTATTTGTTCATGTGTTGTCACGTGCACCATCATCCTGTCCCTTGTGAGTGTTTTCCATATGTTTCTTTCTTTGCCGATTCTACAGACAACCTTCACATTTCTCATCTTATCTATCCATGTGCTGCCTGCCTCACTTGTGGGACCCAAACTTGTGCCACAGGATGAATGAGATGCATCCTCTCATAGCCATTCTGGTCGATACCAGTGCAGGTACTAGTGTCGTACCCCGTCATTGTGTAGTATGCCACCGACACCTTTCGCCGTGACTCTGCAAGCAGCTAACAACTTCTCAGTCACGGTTTATGGCTCTACTCATCTTAAACCTAAATTTAAATTAGCATTTTGTTGTGATTGCAAATTTAACGTGACAGACATTGATGAACCTGTGTCGGGCACAGACTTTCTACGACACCACTGGCTCTCTCTGGAACTTTCGTCAGTCACACTGTTACAACCTCCCTCCAACCGATGCATCACAGGCTCCTTCATCACAGTGCCCTCGCATTTGAGAATGACGACTGCTGCCTCTCTGCCACAGTTAGCGGAACTCTCATGCCTTATTCCTGACCCGGTAAATTCATTGTGCAAACCACTCAACAAGTGACGTGACATCACAGCTCTATGTGCGGGAAATGTGTCACTGCAAGCACTCATTGACAACACATCAGCGAATCTGGTACATTCACGGACAAATATCACTGCACTCTCAGCGAGGACACCCATTACTACTGCACATGTTGTGCAGCCAAATCTCGCAACCTCAGTCACAGTCTTCGCTGAGAAGGTTCACGTCAACCTGGCATCTTGCTCACCTGGTGAGTAAGCTACTTCCTCCACAATAGATAGCTTCAATGAGATGTCCGCCACAGTAGTTGAGCCAACGAGCTACAGCTCCCACCGAGCCTCTACAAGCCTGCCCCACAGCACCCACCGCAATTGACAGTGACCACACCCATGCTGTAGACGACAGGACCTGCAGTTCAGGCCAGCCCTTCTCTGTTTAACAGTGTGTGACTTTGTCCCCCAGCCCAGAGTGACTACTGCTTGTCTGACTCAGGACATCCATTAAGGTTATTACAAACTGTATTTGTCACAGGCTACATACCTCCGAAGGACCTCCTGTCCGTGCAAAGGCACGCCACCTGTCAGGTAAGAAACTTCGCGCTGCCAAAGGGTGCATTCAGGAATTCTTAACTTAGGGATTGTACATTTTTCCGATAGCAGTTTGCCATCACCCATTCATCTCATCCCCAAAAAGGACTCAACTTTCAGACTTTTCAGGGATTATCGTAGGCTCAATGCTTGCAGCATTCTAGGCAATTACCCCACACACCACATTCGGGACTTTGCATTGCAATTACATGGCACTCAGTATGTCAGCGTCATTGACTGTCATAAGACATACGTATATCACCAGATTCCAATTTACAAAGACGACATTCCTGAAACTGCCATTGTAACTCCCTTTGCCGTGTTCAAATACTGCTTTATTCCTTATGGACTCTAAAATGAAGCTCAGACGTGGCAACGTTTTGTGAACTATTTCTCCAGTTTCCATTTTGCTACGCTTATCTCGATGACATTTGAATTATTTTCTGTGACTGCTGAAGAACATGAGAATCACCTATCCCAGGTACTCCGCATACTCTCTGATAACAGTGTAGAGGTAAATGACAACAAATCACAGCTGTGTCTGATGGAAGTTACTTTCCTAGGTCACACCGTGAACTCTAAAGGCATACTTCCCACGTCTGAACATGCCACTCACATTATTAGCTTACCACTACCCTTCAGTTTTCGTAATCTCCGGCATTTCTCGGGAACAATCAATTTCTTCAGGCGCCACATTCCTCATACCACCTAAAATGGCTCCAGCTAATGCAGTTCACACTAGCTCCTCCCAGCACCGATAACCCAATTTCAATCACTACTAATACTAGTTATACCGCGATTGGTGCTGTGCTGCAGCAACATATAGGCAAGACCTCTTTGCCGCTACACTTCTTTTCCGGAAAGTAGTCTGCTTCTCAGCATAAGTGGTCTGCCTTTGATAGGTGACTTCTTGCGATCTACTTTCAAGAGGGTATCGAGGCATGAGATGTCACTATTTACATGGGCTACCATCCCCTAGTTGATGCTCTATGTAATATTGCCAGTGATATCCGTCCACGCTGCTTTCTGCATATGGACTTCATCAGCCAAAATACAACAGACATCTGTTTCATCGAAGATGCGGATAACATCACAGCAGACTACATGTAACACATTGATACTATTACAAGCATCTTTGACCCAGCAGTACTCTTACAACTACAAACTACAGATCCTGAGGTGCAGTTAGTAACTACAAACAACTTCACTTCCCTCTGCATCCGACCATGCCCTTTTCCTAGTGTCGAGCAACCAGTCCTTTGTGATACATTGACAAACACATCAAAGCCCTTGTACCTCTTAACCTGCACCAGACCATCTTTTCTCCACTACACGACTAGCTCACCTGAGCATCAGAGCAATGGCTCAGCTTGTCACTGTACATTTCGTCTGGCTGAACGTTAAGAAAAACTGCTTCGAGTGGGCTTGAGCACGCGTGTTGTGCCAGCATGCTAAAGTTGGTCGGCACTCTCAGCTGTCTCTTTGACACAGATTCTGAAGGGACATTTTAAATACTTACACATGGATCTTGTCAGCCCCCTATCCCCTCTGATGACCACTGCTGCATTGACCACATAACAAGGAAGTCTCTTGGAACGATATCTTGGAAGATACTGTGGCCTGAGTAATCATTACCCACTGGCTCTCCTGTTTTGGCTGCCCTTCATCCATCATCACAGATCAGGGCCACCAGTTTGAATCTTTGCTCTTGGACTGCTTATGGGTTCTATGCTGTGCAAAGAGATTTCATACGACAGCTTATCACCCACAAAGTAACGGGTTGGTGGAATGCTGGTACGAACACTGAAAGCAGCTTTAATGTGTCACTCGCACTCTCGGTCCCATGGACTTCCATGGGTTCTATTGGGCATATGCACAGCCTATAAAGATGAAAGATGATTTGAAAGCTTTGCTCGCAAAAATCCTTTACAGCAAGTGTCTCGTACCACCCGCTGAATTTGTCGAGGACTCTAATACTACCGAAGATGAGGTACTGTCCTCTCTAGTCGAGCAAGTTTGCTCTCATATTGCACACATGCGCAACCCTAGCTGCAAACATGCCCACAAGCTTTTCTGCACAAAGACATTGCAAGTTGGGACTTTATTATATTATGAAACTGTTCATCCGATCATAACTCTGCTATATTGAGGACCTCATCAGGTTCTCAGTTTATTGGAAAATACAATGGTGATCTTGCTAAATGGCACACCACAAACAGTCTCCCTACAATGGGTGAAGCTG
Organism: Schistocerca gregaria; assembly: GCF_023897955.1. Classification (NCBI taxonomy): domain Eukaryota; kingdom Metazoa; phylum Arthropoda; class Insecta; order Orthoptera; family Acrididae; genus Schistocerca; species Schistocerca gregaria. The sequence continues at coordinate 545,995,639 of NC_064926.1, forward strand.
TCGTGCATCCTCGACAGCCAGCTCTCAGATGACGAGGACTCTGAGATCACCCCGAGTATAGTCGTGAAGAATGACTCAATCCCTGGTGAGTGTTCAGTAGGCACTCCCACCTAGTGGTCCCTCCCTCGTCATCAGGGCAGTGTAAGTGATAGTATTCCTAGCAGTGAGTATTGCGTGTGATGAATCTGTCAATTTTCTTCCAGCACCCACGCCTTCTGCCGCCACGACTACGTTCACTGTCGATGTCTCTGCATACCCCAAACCAGGATATTTCCTTGAAATGTCATAAAGACAATTTATATTAAAAACAAAGATTCCAAGACTTACCAAGCAAGAAAGCGCCGGTAGACAGGCACAATAAAATAACACACAAACACACACACAAAATTACGAGCTTTCGCAACTGGCGGTTGCTTCGTCAGGAAAGAGGGAAGGACGAAGCAACCGCCAGCTGCGAAAGCTCGTAATTTTGTGTGTGTGTTTGTGTGTTATTTTATTGTACCTGTCTACCGGTGCTTTCTCGCTTGGTAAGTCTTGGAATCTTTGTTATTAATATATTTTTCCCATGTGGAAGTTTCTTTCTATTTTATTTACATAAAGACAATTTGATATTCATGCATCACCTCACTCCCTCGGAGATTCTGATTGTAACATAACGCTCATCTGAACTTTCCAATTGCATACTGACTTTGTAGATGGCTCTCTTCAAGCTTCCATAAGTGATGTCTCCTTACATTTCACATCCAGTGCGATCAGCCCTCGCAACCTACACCTATTTGTGTCCTATTCTCCCATGTGGGTCAACCTCTGTGCCAACCGGCATGGTTACAGGATTATGTCATGTCTTCACTTCCTGCTATCTCGATCCATCTCAATTTCTCTAACTGCTCCTACCCTATGTTCCACTCTATGAGGGGGCGTTTGTGCCCAATCAATTTATCGAGTAATGGGGAATATTTGCACTAAGATCTTTGGCCCATACTGTGGAGTCTAGGACAGTTTTTTGTCTACTGCTGAACTGTGCAGTTGACTTGTGTAAATGTGTTCCTTATAATAAAGCTTTCTTCATTTAAAGTGGTGGTCAGGATGTTATTTCACTACAAAACTTTACCTGCACTCACAATTTCATTGCAGCAGAATTCTTTCACTTCATCTACTTCTTTGTCATGAGTTTAGATTTTAAGTTCTTTGTTGTTCTCATTTCTGCTAATGCTGAAATTTTTATGCCCAAAAATGTAGTCCCTAATGGTATTCATGATTGATTAAGTGTTAATTCAAGATGAATTGTGAAGCTGACAACCATAAAACTAGAAGCAAAAATAATGTTCATATAAACTTAACATAAACATAATGGTTCTGATGTACTAGCGTAATTTTTTCCGAGTTCTATAGTGTGGGCAATACTGTAGTTAGGAGACAAAGACTGACACTATATCTGTTACATAGCAGCCATAGGCACAAAACAGCAAGTGTCCCTAAGATCGGACAAGAAGCCTCTCATTGATGGAAACTTTGAGAGGCAGAGTCAGGCAGCATTTCTCTCCATTACTTTATAAACTTGTAAACTGTTATATTTATGCCCAAAAAGGAACATAATGTTCTATTTTAAACACTGTAATGCTACGTTTCTACAATATTCTGAACCATGCAAGGTTATAAAGTATTAAGTACGAAAGCATGTTGAAAACCAATCAATGAGAACATTTCTTGGTGGGGGCAAGAGTGATAGAAGAGACGTGACTGTGCATCCCTGCAGCCAGCAGGGTGTGCCACGATGCAACCTGCAGCTCGTCAACATGCTGTAAATTCAAGCGGCACTCCCACTTCCGTTTTGCAGACTCCAGTTGAATTACAGGCTAACTGAGCTTATAACACTTATGAGGCAGGAGTGCTAGTCTCAGACATAAAGATGGCTGCCATTCACTGCGCCGTATAGAAGCAGCCATCACCACCACCTTGAGTAGTGACTCAAATTCATAGTCTTACGTAAATGCTATTTCGTGAGTTCAGTTTGGTAGTGAATGTTCAGAAATGCTTGTGTTTCTTTGTTGGGAATGAATATAATGCCTAGAAAATATTTTGCAGCATTTATCATGTCCCAAAGCCTCGAGCACCATCTGTTGAGCAGCGATACATTCACCAGCAGCATGGTGAGGGGAGGCAGGGGGGGGGGGGGGGGTCCTGTGCATCCAGAAGTGCTGGATCAGCTTTCGCCTTTTTTGTTATCTTCCTTCTTTTTCTCCAGGTAAGTTGTAATGCTGAGAATCTGCAATGGAAGCTGAGCGAACCATTCTGCACCCAGTACAGCGTGCTTCCTTCAATCACTGGGCAGCATCAGGATGTTTCTATGGCAGTTTTAAGTTGCAATTTATACTCATCAGTTTAACGGACATACAGCCGGTGCCAGAATTACCAAATCTAAAAATTACATCCCTTATCTTCCCTCCCCCCATGAACCATGGACCTTGCCATTGGTGGGAAGGATTGCGTGCCTCAGCAATACAGAGGCCTTACCATAGGTGCAACTACAATGGAGGGGTATCTGTTGAGAGGCCAGACAAATGCGTGGTTCCTGGAGAGGGGCAGCAGCCTTTTCAGTAGTTGCAGGGGCAACAGTCTGGATGATTGACTTATCTGGCCTTGTAGCACTAACCAAAACAGCCTTGCTGTGCTGGTACTGCGAACGGCTGAAAGCAAGGGGAAACTACAGCCGTTATTTTTCCTGAGGGCATGCACCTTTACTGTAAGGTTAAATGATGATGCCATTACCTTGGGTAAAATATTCCGGAGGTCAAATAGTTCCCCATTCGGATCTCCGGGCAGGGACTACTCAAGAGGACGCCATTTTCAGGAGAAATAAAACTGGCATTCTACATGTCGGAGCGTGTAATGTCAGATCCCTTAATCGGGCAGGTAGGTTACGAAATTTAAAAATGGAAATGGATAGGTTAAAGTTAGATATAGTGGGAATTAGTGAAGTTCAGTGGCAGTAGGAACAAGACTTGGTCAGGTGAGTACAGGGTTATAAATACAAAACCAAATAGGGGTAATGCAGGAGTAGGTTTAATAATGAATAAAAAAATAGGAGTGTGGGTAAGCTACTACCAATAGCATAGTGAACGCATTATTGTGGCCAAGATAGACACAAAGCCCAAGCCTACTACAGTAGTGCAAGTTTATATGCCAACTAGCTCTGCAGATGACGAAGAAATTGAAGAAATGTATCATGAAATAAAAGAAATTATTCAGATAGTGAAGGGAGAGGAAAATTTATTAGTCATGGGTGACTGGAATTTGGTAGTAGGAAAAGGGAGAGAAGGAAACGTAGTAGGTGAATATGGACTGGGGGGTAAGAAATGAATGAAGAAGCTGTCTGGTAGAATTTTGCACAAAGCATAACTTAATCATAGCTAACACTTGGTTCAAGAATCACAAAAGAAGGTTGGATACATGGAAGAAGCCTGGAAATACTGACAGGTTTCAGATAGATTATATAATGGTAAGACAGGGATTTAGGAAACAGGTTTTAAATTGTAAGACATTTCCAGGGGTAGATGTGGACTCTGACCACAATCTATTGGTTATGAACTGTAGATTGAAACTGAAGAAACTGCAAAAAGGTCGGAATTTAAGGAGATGGTACCTGGTTAAAACTTACTAAATCAGAGGTTGCACAGAGTTTCAGGGAGAGCGTAAGGGAACAATTGACAGGAATGAGGGAAAGAAACACAGTAGTAGAAGAATGGGTAGCTTTGAGGAATGAAATAGTGAAGGCAGCAGAAGATCAAGTAGGTAAAAAGACGAGGGCTAGTAGAAATCCTTGGGTAATTGAAAAAAATATTGAATTTAATTGATGAAAGGAGAAAATATAAAAATGCAATAAATGAAGCAGGCAAAAAGGAATACAGACATCACAAAAATGATATCGACAGGAAGTGCAATTGGCTAAGCAGGGATGGCTAGGGGACAAATGTAAAGTTGTAGAGGCTTATCTCACTAGGGGTAAGATAGATACTGCCTACAGGAAAATTAAAGAGACCTTTGTAGAAAAAAGAACCACTTGTATGAATATCAAGAGCTTAGATGGAAACCCAGTTCTAAGCAAAGAAGGGAAAGCAGAAAGGTGGAAGGAGTATATCGAGGGTCTATACAAGGGTGATGTACTTGAGGACAATATTATGGAAATGGAAGAGAATGTAGATGAAGATGAAGTGGGAGATATGATACTCCGTGAAGAGTTTGACAGAGCACTGAAAGACCTGAGTCGAAACAAGGCCCCGGGAGTAGACAACATTCCATTAGAACTACTGACAGCCTTGGGAGAACCAGTCCTGAGAAAACTGAGCAAGATGTAGAAGACCGGTAAAATACCATCCCAAAGGAAGCAGGTGTTGACAGATGTGAAAATTACCGAACTATCAGTTTAATAAGTCATGGCTGCAAAATACTAACGCAAATTCTTTACAGAGAAATGGAAAAACTGGTAGAAGCTGACCTCGGCGAAGATCAGTTTGGATTCTGTAGAAATACTGGAACACGTGAGGCAATACTGACCTTACTACTCACCTTAGAAGAAAGATTAAGGAAAGGCAAACCTATGGTCCTAGCATTTGTAGACTTAGAGAAAGCTTTTGACAATGTTGAGTGGAGTACTCTCTTTCAAATTCTAAAGGTGGCAGGGGTAAAATACAGGGAGCGTAAGGCTATTTACAATTTGTACAGAAATCAGATGGCAGTTATAAGAGTTGAGGGGCATGAAAGGGAAGCAGTGGTTGGGAAGGGAGTGAGACACAGTTGTAGCCTTTCTCTGATGTTATTCAATCTGCATATTGAGCAAGCAGTAAAGGAAACAAAAGGAAAATTCGGAGTAGGTATTAAAATCCATGGAGAAGAAATAAAAACTTTGAGGTTCTCCAATGACATTGTAATTCTGTCAGAGACAGCGAAGGACTTGGAAGAGCAGTTGAACGGAATGGACAGTGTCTTCAAAGGAGGATATAAGATGGACATCAACAAAAGGATAATGGAATATTGTCGAATTAAGTCGTGTGATGCTGAGGGTATTAGATTAGGAAATGAGACACTTAAAGTAGTAAAGGAGTTTTGCTATTTGGGGAGCAAAATAACTGATGATGGTCGAAGTAGAGAGGATGTAAAATGTAGACTGGCAATGGCAAGGAAAGCGTTTCTGAAGAAGAGAAATTGGTTAACATTGAGTATTGATTTAAGTGTCAGGAAGAAGTAGTAGTAGTAGTAGTAGTAGTAGTAGTAGTAGTAGTCGTCATCATCTAAGACTGATTATGCCTTTCAGTGTTCAGTCTGGAGCATAGCCGCCTGATAAAATTCCTCCATGATCCCCTATTCAGTGCTAACATTGGTGCCTCTTCTGATGTTAAGCCTATTACTGCAAAATCATTCTTAACCGAATCCAGGTACCTTCTCCTTGGTCTGCTCCAACTCCTCCTACCCTCTACTGCTGAACCCATGAGTCTCTTGGGTAACCTTGCTTCTCCCATACGTGTTACATGACCCCACCATCTAAGCCTGTTTATCCTGACTGCTACATCTATAGAGTTAATTCCCAGTTTTTCTTTGATTTCCTCATTGTGGACACCCTCCTGCCATTGTTCCCATCTGCTAGTACCTGCAATCATCCTAGCTACTTTCATATCCGTAACCTCAACCTTGTTGATAAGGTAACCTGAATCCACCCAGCTTTCACTCCCATACAACAAAGTTGGTCGAAAGATTGAACGGTGCACAGATAACTTAGTCTTGGTACCGACTTCCTTCTTGCAGAAGAGAGTAGATCGTAGTTGAGCGCTCACTGCATTAGCTTTGCTACACCTCACTTCCAGTTCTTTCACTATGTTGCCATCCTGTGAGAATATGCATCCTAAGTACTTGAAACCGTCCACCTGTTCTAACTTTGTTCCTCCTATTTGGCACTCAATCCGTTTATATTTCTTTTCCACTGACACTACTTTCGTTTTGGAGATGCTAATCTTCATACCATAGTCCTTACATTTCTGATCTAGTTCTGAAATATTACTTTGCGAACTCAATCGAATCTGCCAACACAACTAAGTCATCCGCATATGCAAGATTGCTTATTTTGAGTTCACATATCTTAATCTCACCCAGCCAGTTTATTGTTTTCAACATATGATCCATAAATAATATGAACAACAGTGGAGGCAGGTTGCAGCCTTGTCTTACCCCTGAAACTACTCTGAACCATGAAATCAATTTACCGTCAACTCTAACTGCTGCCTGACTATCCATGTAAAGACCTCTAATCGCTTGCAAAAGTTTGCCTCCTATTCCATAATCTCGTAGAACAGACAATAACTTCCTCCTAGGAACCCGGTCATATGCCTTTTCTAGATCTATAAAGCATAGATACAGTTCCCTGTTCTACTCATAACACTTCTCCATTATTTGCCGTAAACTAAAAATCTGGTCCTGACAACCTCTAAGAGGCCTAAACCCATACTGATTTTCATCCAATTGTCCTCAACTAATACTCGCACTTTTCTTTCAACAATACCTGAGAAGATTTTGCCCACAACACTGATAAAAGAGATACCTCTGTAATTGTTACACTCTTTCCTGTTTCCATGTTTAAAGATTGGTGTGATTATTGCTTTTGTCCAGCTTGATGGAACCTGTCCCAACTCCCAGGGCATTTCAATTATCCTGTGTAGCCTTTTAAGACCTGACGTTCCACTGTATTTGATGAGTTCCGACTTAATTTCATCCACCCCAGCTGCTTTATTGCACTGCAATCTATTGACCATTTTCTCCACTTCCTCAAATGTGATCCTATTTCCATCATCATCATTCCTATCCCATTCTACCTCGAAATCTGAAACATTACAGATCGTATTTTCACCTACATTGAGCAACTCTTCAATATATTCCCTCCATCTGCCCAAGGCATCCACAGGATTCATCAGCAGTTTTCCTGATCTGTCCAAAATACTTGTCATTTCCTTCTTACCTCCCTTTCGAAGACTGCTAATTACACTCCAGAATGGTTTTCCAGCAGCTTGACCCGTAGTCTCCAACCTGTTTCCAAAGTCTTCCCAAGATTTCTTCTTGGATGCTGCAATTATCTGTTTGGCTTTGTTTCTTTCTTCAACATAACTTTCTCTGTCTACCTGAGTTCTAGTATGTAGCCATTTTTGATACGCCTTCTTTTTCCTTTTGCAGGCTGCCTTGACTGTGTCATTCCACCAAGCTGTTTGCTTCATCCTACTTTTACACACTACTGTTCCAAGACATTCTTTAGCCACTTCTAATACTGTGTCCCTGTACCTTGTCCATTCCTTTTCCAACGACTGTAACTGACTACATTCAACTAACTGGTACCTTTCTGAGATTGCTGTTATGTACTTGTGCCTGATTTCCTTATCCTGAAGTTTCTCCACTCTTATCCTCCTACATATGGACCTGACCTCCTGCACTTTCGGCCTTACAACCTCAATTTCACTGCAGATTAAATACTGATTAGTGTCATCAAAGAATCCCCTGAATACACGTGTGTCCCTCACAGCCTTCCTGAATTCCTGATCTGTTATTATATAGTCAATGACAGATCTGGTTCCCCTGCCTTCGCAAGTATACCGGTGAATGTTCTTATGTTTAAAGAAGGAGTTTGTTATTACTAAGCCCATACTGGCACAGAAACCCAAGAGTTGTTTCCCTTTCCTGTTGGCCTCCATATCCTCTCCAAATTTACCCATAACCTTTCCATACCCTTCTGTTCGATTTCCAATCCTGGCATTAAAATCCCCCATGAGCAGAACACTGTCCTTGTCCTTTACTCTAACAACTACATCACTGAGTGCCTCATAAAAACTATCCATCTATCTTGATATGTCCCTTCACAATGCGAATATACTGACACAATCCTAATTTTCTTGCTAGACACTGTCAAATCTATCCAGAGCAGTGGTTCGTTTACATACCTTACTGCAACTACGCTGGGTTCCATTTCTTTGCTGATGTAAAGACCTACACCCCATTGTGCTATTCCTGCTTTGACTCCATACAGGTAGACCTTGTATTCTCCCACTTCCTCTTCTTTCTCACCCCTTACCCGAATGTCACTAACAGCTAAAACGTCCAGCCCCATCTTACTTGCAGCCTCTGCCAGCTCTACCTTCTTCCCAGGGTAGCTTCCATTGATATTAATAGCTCCCCATCTCATTACCATTTGTTTGCCAAGTCGTGTCTTAGGAGTCCCTGGTTTGTCAGTTAGAGGTGGGACTCCGTCACCTCCAAAGGTCCGAGGCATTTTACTCTGATTGTTGCCAGCATCATATTTAAAGTATCGGGGAACCAGGTTGCTAGCCTTGCTTGCCCTGAGACCCATTGAGTTTTACCCCTAATGGTTGAGAGACTAACTGGTGGATTTGGTAGTCTTTGCCGTGTGAGCACAAAGGTGACCACGACTCGTAATAAGTCCGAGATGCCCAGCCTTATTCCAAAGTAACTGGTATCCCGACTGTCGGGACCACTTACTTGTCCACTCACACGTTGCCCGTGGTTCATGAACTAAGACATGACTAGAGGAAGCCACACCATGAACCAAGAAGTAGTTTCTAAAAATATTTGTATGGAGTGTAGCTATGTATGGAAGTAAAAGATGGACGATAAACAGTTTGGACACGAAGAGAATAGAAGCTTTCTAAATGTGGTGCTACAGAAGAATGCTGAAGATTAGATGGGTAGATCACGTAACTAATGAGGAGGTATTGAATGGGATTGGGGAGAAGAGGAGTTTGTGGCACAACTTGACTAGAAGAAGGAATCGGTTGGAAGGACATGCTCTGAGGCATCAAGGGATCACCAATTTAGTATTGGAGGGCAGTGTGGAGGGTAAAAATCGCAGAGGGACACCAAGAGATGAATACACTAAGCAGATTCAGAAGGATGTAGGTTGCAGTAGGTACTGGGAGATGAAGAAGCTTGCACAGGATAGAGTAGCATGGAGAGCTGCATTAAACCAGTCTCGGGACTGAAGACCAGAACAACAACAACAACAACAACAACAACATTTATCTCCATTTAGAGCTAAATTATTATCTTTAAACTAGTTACTAGGTATTGTAAGTGTGCTTGTGTTCTGTTCCATCAGGCTCCCCAAGTCATTTCGAGTCGCTATGACAGTAGTATCAGCAGCATAAAGAAAAGATTTGCATGCCATGATAAGAGGCATGTTGTTTCCATAAATCACAGAAAAAAGTTCAGGCACAGAAGCTTGGGGGAACACCTCTAGAAACCTTTCGAGATCCAGAGTGATTATTATTAAAGTTCAGCTTTTGTTTCCTGTTACTAAGATACGATTCTACAAGAGAGAGTTGTGTTAGAATTTAAGGACTCTCATAATCAAACGTCTCGTGCGAATGATTGTGTCTCAAAGGCGCCATGTAGTGTGACATTCTCAACATCTTTCAGCGTTTATGAGTTGGTCCTTCCACAGTACTACGGGTAAGAGCCACTCTATTAAATGAGCACAATATTTCGCCTGAAGGCTCTGCAGTTTAAGGACAGAATTATGCATTTAAACGAAGTCTGTGGCTCGTTTGGAAGAGTAGCCTAGCTAAACGAAAAACGAAACGGAAGTTTTGAATAGCTGACACGGCGGAAAAACGTTAATGATATTTAACTATTCCCACTTTGCATGCGTGCAATAAGACAACGTTTGAAATCGCTGGCACATCAGTGGATTCCGACCTCGCCCAAGAGGATGTGCACGGAGATGAGCACTGCGTCTTCGAGTTACAACCGACTCGGAAGCTGGCTGCGCGTGAATCGATAAGCCGCGCCCACTTTGGCGCCACGCACAGCCAGACAGCCTTCGCTGAACTCGTGCCAGCATGCGTAACGCACTAGTTCTGTGGTCGTCAGACTGTTTTACTGAAGAGTCAATAGTGACGTCCGCTTTCATCACTCATGGGTAACCTACATAAATCATTATGTTATGGATCCCAGTAGACTGGCTGTAGCAACGGCGCGGGAAGTTGGCCTTCGGCTTCCAAAGCACTAACACTAACACCTCGTGTCGATTCATTTGTTTCAGATTGCTGCCGCTCTTTCCGATAGAAACTTGGGAGACTGATTCCAGACTGTGTTGTTGTGAGCGGATGATTAATTTATTAATAACAATAGTAGTACTTATATTCAAATGCTTTATGCAATATGAGACACGATTACAAAATTAATGTTTACTGCTAAATGTTTTGAATACCATTTTTCTTCTTCTACTCACTGCGCTTTTGTAATACAACATTTTTGTGATTTCATATTCCTTGCTATAGAAATGTACCACATTTGATGACGACTGTCTTTGTAATGCGCATTCTTGAATCCGTGTTACTTCCGTGTCAAAATTTATGCCATAACATCCGGTCGGTACGAGTCGTTTGTGCCATTAAATTGTCCCTCCCACATCGTCTAAAAGTCTAAGCGGACAGTAGCCAGCCGCGCTATTTAACACTCAGCCCATAAGGTTGGCCGAACTCACAAAAAAAAGCACTCCGTCGTCAGGCCACGAGTGGCCTACCGGGACCATCCGACCGCCGTGTCATCCTCAGTGGAGGATGCGGATAGGAGGAGCGTGGGGTGAGCACACCGTTCTCCCGGTCGTTATGATGGTATTCTGGACCGAAGCCGCTACTGTTCGGTCGAGTAGCTCTTCAATTAGCATCACGAGCCTGAGTGCACCCCGAAAAATGGCAGCCTGGATGGTCACCCATCCAAGTGCCGACCACGCCCGACAGCGCTTCAGTGGTCTCACGGGAACCGGTGTAGCCATTGTGCAAGCCGTTGCCCAATTAAAACCAAGCACATCTTAAAATGTTACTGTCTTAATTATTTTTTATCTGCTACCGAGCAGGAAAACTACACCAGAGTAGCCGTTAGATCACTTTTTTGGCTTCGACTGTTAGTTGCTAGATGCAATTGTTATGAAATAAGACAGAACCGCGGCCCGCAGTTTGACGAAGACCTCTGACCAATTAATCAGTCACGGGCCATTTAAGTTCAGTGTAACGTCCTTTCAAACTGTAACTTCGCACTAATTTGCAAGTTCAAATTGGTCCGAAATGTGAAAGTGTGAAAAAATTCAACGGACTGGAACGATCCTATTTCAAAATGCTATTTCAGGAGAACTTTCTACATTCTTGCATAAGAAATGGAGCCTTTGAATAAAACGGAAATAGAAAATAGAAATCCTAAGGTTGGTTTTTACACCACCTAGATGTACATCTCGCAAACCACCTAACGGCGTGGGAGAGGGTACCTTCCAATTGCGCAAATCAGGGCTTCTTCCCTTACCATTGGCGTATGGATTAATATAATTTTATCTTCGCGGTATCTACGAGAGCGATACGGCTAGGCGTTAGTATATTCCTGGAGTCCTCATTTAAATCTGGTTCTTGAAACGCTGTAAGTAGGCCTTCACAAGACAGTTTACGTGTGTCTACAACAATTTATCTGTTCAGACTTTTCAGCATCTCCGTAACACCTTTTCCAGGCCAAATAAACTTGCGACCATACGTGTTGCCCCTCTGTGTGTATTCAGTATCCCCTGTTAGAACTATTTGGTATGGGCCCCACACATTTGAACAATATTCTATGATGGGTCGCAAAAATTTATTCGTAAGTAATATTCTTCGTAAACTAATTACATTTTCTCGTTATCCTACCAATGAATCTACGTCTGCTATATCCGTTACGTTCGACTGCATAGTTGTGATCATTCAACTACATTTCCCTATATATTGTCACTCTTAGGATATCACGTTTCTTCGTTACTCGATGTACACACTATTAACATTTTTAACATTTGAACCAGTATGCCAATCTCTGCATCTCTTCAAAGTTTAGTTGACTAATTGTGGAACTGTTTTCAGGTAGTACACTACTGGCCATTAAGAGGATAACCTACAACGTGCTGATACGAGGAAAGTTTCCAACCGATTTCTCATACACAAACAGCAGTTGACCGGCGTTGCCTGGTGAAACGTTCTTGTGATGCCTCGTGTAAGGAGGAGAAATGTGTACCATCACGTTTCCCACTTTGATAAAGGTCGAATTGTAGCCTATCGCGATTGCGGTATATCGTATCGCGACACTGCTGCTCGCGTTGGTCAAGGTCCAATGACTATTAGCAGAATATGGAATCGGTGGGTTCAGGAGGGTAATACGGAACGCCGTGCTGGATCCCAGCGGCCTCGTATCACTAGCAGTCGAGATGACAGGCATCTTATCCGCATGGCTGTAACGGATCGTGCAGCCACGTCTCAATACCTGAGTCAACAGATGGGGACGTTTGCAAGACAAAAACCATCTGCACGAACAGTTCGACGAAGTTTGCAGCAGCATGGACTATCAGCTCGGAGACCATGCTTGCGGTTACCCTTGACGCTGCATCATAGACAGGAGCGCCTGCGATGGTGTACTCAACGACGAACCTGGGTGCACGAATGGCAAAACGTCATGTTTTCGGATGAATCCAGGTGGTGAACGCACAGTGGAAGCGTGTATTCGTCATCGCCATACTGTCGTATCACACGACGTGATGGTATGGGGTGCCATCGGTTACACGTCTCGGTCACCTCTTGTTCGCATTGACGGCACTTTGAACAGTGGACGTTACATTTCAGATGTGTTAGGACCCGTGGCTCTACCCTTCATTCGGTCCCTACGAAACCTTACATTTCAGCAGGATAATGCACGACCGCATGTTGTAGATCCTGTACGGGCCTTTCTGGATACAGAAAATGTTCGACTTTGCTGCCCTGGCCAGCACATTCTCCAGATCTCTCACCAACTGAAAACGTCTTGTCAATGGTGGCCGAGCAACTGGCTCGTCACGATACACCAGTCACTACTCTTGATGAACTGTGGTATCGTGTTGAAACTGCATGGGCAGCTGTACCTGTACACGCCATCAAAGCTATGTTTGACTCAATGCCCAGGCGTATCAAGGCCGTTATTACGGCCAGAGGTGGTGGTGGTTCTGGGTACTGATTTCTCAGGATTTATGCACCCAAGTTGCGTGAAAATGTAATCACATATCAGTTCTAGTATAATATATTTATCCAATGAATATCCGCTTATCTGCATTTCTTCTTGGTGTAGCAAGTTTAATGGCCAGTAGTGTACATTATAGATAAGTGTACATCTGACAAATGTCTGAGGTTGCTACTGATATTGCTTGTAAACATCATTAACATATAACAAAAATAGCAAGGGTCCCAACGAACTTTCCTGAGGTGCTCCCCAAGTTACTTCTACATCCAAGATAACGTGTTGCCTCCTCAGTGCAAAAAAATCCCCAATCCAGTCACTCCCGTAGTTTATAAGCGTTGGTGCGACACTGAGTCAAAAGACTTTCGGAAGTCAACGAAAGCTCCACCTGCGTGACCGTCTTGACCCACGGATTTCAGAATGTCGTGGGCAGAATGCGAGAGTGAGATTCCGCATGATCAGTGTTTTCGAAACACTACCTGATGAGCAACACGGAGGTCACTCCGAGATACTTCATCATATGTGAGCGCGGAGTATGTTCCAAGATCCTATGGTAGGTGGACGCCGATGACATTTCACTGCAATTTTGTGCACCAAAATATGGTTCAAACGGCTCTGAGCACTATGGGACTTAACTTCCGAGACCATCAGTCCCATCGAACTTAGAACTACTTAAACCTAACGAACCTAAGGACATCATACACATCCATTCCCGATGCAGGATTCGAACCTGCGACCGTAGCGGTCGCGCGGTTCCAGACTAGCGCCTAGAACCGCTCGGCCACCCTGGCCGGCTTTGTGCACCACTTCTGCTCTTCTTCTTGCGGACGGGTGTGACTCACGCTTCCTTGCAACTATTGCTATTGGGCACTTTTTTTTGTTCGCTAGATCTACGGTATAGTGTGGTTCAAAAGAGGAGATGGGTCAGTTACGAATTCTGTATAGGATCTCAAAAGGATTCCATCGGACCCTTAGGCCGTATTCAGTTGCAGCAACTTCAGCTGTTTCTCAACTCGGTGACACTGAATATGGATGACTCACCTTTGCAGCGGTTCGAGAATTAAACTCTGTCAGTACTCCTGTATCTTCTTCCTTTGAAGAGCAACTCTGCTTCGCTGGGCATGATCCTATTTGAAGTGCTACGTCCTTCCCTTCCTCCGATTTTGAACTCACTCGCCCAGCCAGTTACACAATTAACAGAGGAACAGAATAAAATTAAGCAATAAATAAAGAATTAAATGCAATTCGAGAAAGATACAGCTTTAGTCTTGGTTTTTAACACATATTCGACTTAACCTACTTACTATCTGGAGAAACAACGTCAATATAGGCCACTACTGAAAGACCCGATCGTACTGCGTAGCAAAGTCACGAGCGGGCATCATTTTGGAAACTAGGGGAAACAGTTTCACAGAGCCACATTTGCATACTACATTTGTTGTCGTCGTTGTTGTCTTTACTCCTGAGACTGGTTTGATGCAGCTCTCCATGCTACTCTTTCCTGTGCAAGCTTCATCTCCCAGTACTTACTGCAACCTACATACTGCTGAATCTGCTTAGTGCATTCATCTCTTTGTCTCCCTCTACGATTTTTACCCTCCACGCTGCCCTCCAATGCCAAATTTGTGATCCCTTCATGCCTCGGAACATGTCCTACCAACCGATCCCTTCTTCTTGTCAAGTTGTGCCACAAACTCCTCTTCTCCCCAATTCTATTCAATACCTCCTCATTTGTTATGTGATCTACCCGTCTAATCTTCAGCATTCTTCTGTAGCACCACATTTCGAAAGCTTCTATTCTCTTCTTATCCAAACTGTTTATCGTCCATGTTTCACTTCCATGGATGGCTACACCCCATACAAATACTTTCAGAAACGACTTCCTGACACTTAAATCAATACTCGATGTTAACAAATTTGTCTTCTTCAGAAATGCTTTGTCATTGCCAGTCTACATTTTATATCCTCTCTACTTCGACCATCATCAGTTATTTTGCTCCCTAAATAGCAAAACTCGTCTACTACTTTAAGTGTCTCATTTAGTAATCTAATTCCCTCAGCATCACCCGACTTAATTCAGCTACATTCCATTATCCTCGTTTTGCTTTTGTTGATGTTCATCTTATATCCTCCCTTCAAGACACCATCCATTCCGATCAACTGCTCTTCCAAGTCCTTTGCTGCCTCTGACATAATGACAATGTCATCGGCGAACCTCAGTTTTTATTTCTTCTCCATGGATTTTAATACCTACGCCGAATTTTTCTTTTGTTTCCTTCAACATAAAGATTGAATAACATCGGGGATAGGCTACAACCCTGTCTCACTCCCTTTCCAACCGCTACTTCCCTTTCATGCCCCTCACAACTCTTATAACTGCCATCTGGTTTTTGTACAAATTGTAAATAGCCTTTCGCTCCCTGTATTTTACCCCTGCCACCTTCAAAATTTGAAAGAGGGTATTCCAGTCAACATTGTCAAAAGCTTTCTCTAAGTCTACAAATGCTAGAAATGTATGTTTTCCTTTCCTTAATCTTTTTTCTAAGATAAGTGGTAGGGTCAGTATTGCCTCAAGTGTTCCAGTATTTCTACGGAATCCAAACTGATCTTCCCCGAGGTCCGCTTCTACCAGTTTTTCCATTCGTCTGTAAAGAATTAGTGTTAGTATTTTGCAGCTGTGGCTTATTAAACTGATAGTTCGATAATTTTCACATCTGTCAATACCTGCTTTCTTTGGGATTTGAATTATTATATTCTTCTTGAAGTCTGAGGGTATTTCGCCTGTCTCACACATCTTGCTCACCAGATGGTAGAGTTTAGTCAAGACTGGCTCTCCCAAGGATGTCCGTAGTTCTAATGGAATATTGTCTACTCCTGGGGCCTTGTTCCGACTCAGGTCTTTCAGTGCTCTGTCAAACTCTTCACGCAGTACCGTATCTCCCATTTCATCTTCATCTACATCCTCTTCCACTTCCATAACATTGGCCTCAAGTAAATCGCCCTTGTATAGACGCTCTATATACTTCTTCCACCTTTCTGCTTTCCCTTCTTTGCTTAGAACTGGGTTTCCATCTGAGCTCTTGATATTCATACAAGTGGCTCTTTTCTCCAAAGGTCTCTTTAATTTTCCTGTAGGCAGTATCTATCTTACCCCTAGTGAGATAAGCCTCTACATCCTTACATTTATCCTCTAGCCATCCCTGCTTAGCCATTTTGTACTTCCTGTCGATCTCATTTTTGAGACGTTTGTATTCCCTTCTGCCTGCTTCATTTACTGCGTTTTTATATTTTCTCCTTTCATCAATTAAATTCAATATTTTTTCTGTTACCCAAGGATTTCTACTAGCCCTCGCCTTTTTACCTACTTGATCCTCTGCTGCCTTCACTACTTCATTCCTCAGAGATACCCATTCTTCTTCTTCTACTGTATTTCTTTCCCCCATTCCTGTCAATTGTTCCCTTATGCTCTCCCTAAAACTCTGTGCAACCTCTGATTTAGTAAGTTTTAACCAGGTACCATCTCCTTAAATTCCGACCTTTTTGCAGTTTCTTCAGTTTCAATCTACAGTTCATAATCAATAGATTGTGGTCAGAGTCCACATCTGCCCCTGGAAATGTCTTACAATTTAAAACCTGGTTCCTAAATCTCTGTCTTACCATTATATAATCTATCTGATACCTTTTAGTATCTCCAGGATTCTTCCATGTATACAACCTTCTTTTATGATTCATGAACCAAGTGTTAGCTATGATTAAGTTATGCTCTGTGCAGAATTCTACCAGACGGCTTGCTCTTTCATTTCTCTCCCCCAATCCATATTCACCCACTATGTTTCCTTCTCTCCCTTTCCCTACTTTCGAATTCCAGTCACCCATGACTATTAAATTTTCGTTTCCCTTCACTACCTGAATAATTTGTTTTATCTCATCATACATTTCATCAATTTCTTCATCATCTGCAGAGCTGGTTGGCATATAAACTTTTACTACTGTAGTAGGCATGGGCTTCGTGTCTATCTTGTCTACAATAATGCGTTTACTATGCTGTTGGTAGTAGCTTACCCGCACTCCTATTTTTCTATTATTAAAGCTACTCCTGCATTACCCCTATTTGATTTTATATTTATAACCCTGTATTCACCTGACCAAAAGTCTTGTTCCTCCTGCCACCAAACTTCAGTAATTTCCGCTATATCTAACTTTAACCTATCCATTTCCCTTTTTAAATTTTCTGACCACCTGCCCTATTAAGGTATCTGACATTCCACGCTCCGATCCGTAGAACGCCAGTTTTCCTTCTCCTGATAACGACGTCCTCTTGAGTAGTCCCCGCCCGGAGATCAAAAGGGGGATTATTTGACCTCCGGAATATTTTACCCAAGAGGACGCCATCATTATTTAACCATACAGTAAAGCTGCATGCCCTCGGGAAAAATTACGGCTGTAGTTTCCCCTTGCTTTCAGCCGTTCGCAGTACCAGCACAGCAATGCCGTTTTGGTTAGTGTTACAAGGCCAGATGAGTCAATCATCCAGACTGTTGCCCCTGCAACTACTGAAAAGGCTGCTGCCCCTCTTGAGGAACCACATGTTTGTCTGGCCTCTCAACAGATACCCCTCCGTAGTGGTTGCACCTACGGTACTGCCATCTGTATCGCTGAGGCACGCAAGCCTCCCCACCAACGGCAGGGTCCATGGTTCATGGGGGTAGGCATTCTAAATTACTGGTTAGATTTCATCCAGGCTTGATTCCCTTTCGATATGAATTCAAGACTTTTTTGCCACGTGTTATAAGTAAAAGGTAATTTGAGTTTAACCAAATCGAAGAAACTTTTCATTGATGAAAAACTCTTAAGACAGTATCAGATGGGATAGCATCCATATACACCGCAGCCTACTGTTAACTGCATGACAGAGGGTTGTCTTCGTGGCAATGTTAGCGCTTTTGTGTTACTTTCTTCGCGTATGGCGCAAGGAAAAACTTACTGTATGCCTTGTAACGTGCTCTTCTATTCGTTATTCTTGTGACCCTAGTCCGAGATATACCTTGCAAGCAGAACTGTCGCACAGTCTTCCGTCTTTGGTTCCTGTAAGAGTACCTTCGTTACACACTCTTATGGGCTAGACCGATCAGTTACGAATCTACTAGCGTCTCTCTAATTTCGTATGATTTCTTCTATCACGCCTGCTTGATAACAACTCAGAACGTTAGAGCAGTACCCTAACATAGGTCGCATCGCGTGTGCAGGTTCCTCGAAGCGAGAACCGCACTTCCAAAAACCACCCAAACCCACAAGTTCCTCCATGATCAAGCACTACTAGGTTCGCAGATATTTTTTACGGAGATGGAACGAGTAGTAGTTCTAGTTGATGGTGAATGCCGGGATAGCTCCGCCGTCCACTTGCCTCAGAAAATGACCAATGAAGACAGAAAAAACACACTGCACAACACAAAGGATCACTTTTTTAAAACCCCACACTTATTTCCCATTGCTACTTGTAAGTTTGAAATTCGGCTCCAAGGTGCCTACAACTCTTGTGTAATGATGCAAAAGAATGGCGCCCTGAGAAGTCACGCCCGACGACGATTCGAACAGCAAGGTACAGATCGATACGTGCTAAGAAAAAGGCCAGAGCTCAGGAGTTCACGTGATGTATGAGGTGGACGTCTGATGTCACACTGGTGCTACATGTCAGCACAATTCTGCCCAACACCGCAGTGGACGTGCCACACGATGGGGTAGGAAGGGGGTGGGGGGGTGTTGAGGCAGCCCCTCTGACCCACAACTCACTTCTTCTTTTGACGGCTCCGCGATGGGTGTCAGAACCGCGACGCCCAGCGTTGAACTTACGCGGTTTTCTTCTGTGTGGCCGAAGAAAGCTTGTCAGAGAAACCGCCGGTCCCAATCGACACGAAAAAGCCTCAGGGGGTGGCATAAAGCGCGCCAGTGATACCACAGTTCCGCGTGGAGCTCACCTTCAAACATTTTGCGATCGAAAAAGACAGGTGGCGGTGCAGTGAGCACCAGGTCCTTGGCACTGCCGACACTCCACGGACGCTGCAACCCTTTTCTAAGGACGGCGTGGCCTAGCAACCGCACTGAAAGTAATCTCACCCCTCTGGAGCGGACCTCTGCGACTTCAATTTTTGCCCTGGTGTACAGTGTGGACCGTTCAAACCTGGACACACCTCCGTCCTAAGGGGCCTACTGGCGGGCGACCAGGAGTCTCGTCATACGTTTTCTCTGTACAGGACAAAACGTGGGCGGTGGCCTTTTGTTGGATTCCCTTACGGTGTTTATTAAGTCCTTGGCTAAAGCCATAACAGTGGGGAGTTTACAGGTCAGGTAGCAGCAGTGCGATCCCTGTGTTGTCAGAAGGCTACCACCAAATGGGTTCATGATGGCCCCACCACAACAGACTGGCTACTGTGCTGGATATTGGGTGCAGAGAAATCCAATATTCTCATGGGGGCGAAAGAGGAGACAACGAAAGAAGATGACATACCCTGGAAAGTGTCCTCACGCAAATACTTGAATTGCAGGTGGAGATGCAAAGCCATGACAAGTGATTCAGGATATCGAATTTAAGGGCATTATGGACAACTCGAGCATCACGTAAGGCGTCCTTCCCCATATGGTCCGCACTACTGTAGAATCTGGAAAGTGGCAGGTCAAACCAGAAAATGGGAGCTGAACACACAGGGCCGAAAAATGTGAGACTCCTTTCACTCACCTCTTACGACAGATAGGAATACCTCGGGCCTATTCTAACCTCGAACATGCAGGGGGCTTTTATGAGAAGGCGCATTGACGTGCTGAACAGACAGGCTTCATCTCCAAACTGATCCTCTACTGTATGTGGCACACAGTACTGTAAAATGTGTTCATATTCTTCTACATTAAGCGTTTTCTAAGTGCAATAAGCGATCACATGCTAAGAGCGAGACACAGCTCCATGGCATAACTCCACCTTCATACTTCACTGTTGGCGCTACGCATGATTAGGGGTAATATTCTACAGGCGTTTGTCGAATTCAGACTCATCGGACTGCCACAAGGTATATGTAACTGACCTCTCGAAATCATTTGTTCCCAGTCATCCACTGTCCAGTCGCGTCGCTCCTTACAGCACCTCAAGCCTCAGTTAGTACTAACTGCAGGAATGTGTGGCTTATGAGGGGCTGCTCCAATAATGGACCCTCCGTAGGCACGGTCAGTGTACAAGTTGGACTGCTGGTAGCGCTTGGGAATTCGCGAGTGTTTCCTTCTGCTGACTTCATGCAGTGTTTTACAACCACACCCCGAAATGCTCGACGGTCGCTGTCCACCAGTGCGTGAGGGCTGCCTGGTCCCGGGTCAGCTGTGACCGTTCCTTCGCAGTCACGACACCAACAGTGGACTGACGAACGTGATACCGAGGCGACAGCCAGTGACGAGTCCACTTTCGAAATCACTGTGCTCTGCTGGCTCTGCCGGACCCGTGTTCCTCTACTACCCGCCTCCTTTTACACCGGTGGGAGCGTCTCTCGTTGTCAGTTCCGCACTACGTAGGGCTGCCCGAATCCTTTTGACCAGGTAGTGTACAACAGTCACGACCACTGGTCAGTTGTTCATGCAGAAGTGACACCCGGAATGTAATACGTATCCTGACACAGATTGTCTCCCAGTATCACATTTCTTTGTGGGGAGTTAAGGGGCACGGACTGTCAAATGGGGCCGAAGGAGGGAGAAGGAGAGGGTGTAGGGGCACATCCTCCTCTAGCATTACCTTTCCTCAACAGAACTTGGCGATACCAGTTTTATTTTTCGAATTGTGGACAGGTCGGTATTATCTCAGGTGCTTCTCTGAAACTTTTCATATAAGCTTATGCATAGTATGTTATATTTCAAGCTAAATTTATGAAAAGGAATTACTTCATAAAAAAATTTAGTCTTGATCTTAAAAACGACAATTACTAGTTCTGAATCTACAGCTCAAATTACTTTTTTAGAAACATTTGAAATAACGAATTATTTGCACACTTAAAATTTGTTATTAATTACGCAATCCTGTGCTGTTTACTATATTTATTTTTGAATTCATTTATGAAACAATAATCGAAATTAATAATGTAACACCGACTACTGGTAATTAATTTGTTAAGAAAAATTGGAAACCCTTTGGAATATTGTTATTTCCGCAGAGTGTGACTCGTAAGCATGCCTCTGATGTGACTGGACGTATTTTTGTACGAATAATGTAATTTCGGCTTTGTTAATGTGAAAAATCAAAAGACTGTACGATAATACTAAAACGTGAGAAAATATATTTACGTAAAAACGAAAACCCTGCAGCAGCAATCTTCAAATTTATTTAGTTCAAGAATCTAAGATGTGACACTTTCATCTTCAAGAATCAGACCCCTAGACAAGAAGGAGACATGACAAGCTAAGTAAACTAGAAAGTTTGCTGTAACCTCGCTCCTCTCAGATCTTCATAAAATACTTTGTTTAATGTGGACAATAGATGGAAGAAGGAAGGGGGAGGGCAGATTACAAGGGGCAGGGTGAAATGCCGAAGGAGTTATAAGGCGTTTAAACATCGTCTGACATTTACTAGCTTCAGTCATGCGTGTAGTTTTAATCAGTTATAAGCAAAAACAGCTGTCGATGATAATACTAATCGCACATTTGATGGTGTGTAGCATAATTCTTATTACTGACTCTGCTCACAGATCGTTCACATTTGTAAAGGAATCAGTGAGAGGCGCCAGTGTCCCCAGGCTAATACTTGCGTGTCTTTCCCCTCTGCGCTCGCAGCCACAATTAGTGACGAGGAAGGCCACGGCCACGTAATTTGTGGCCACGACACGCGATAGCAACGAGCAGGTCCCAGACGCCAGTTGAAGGGGACCCGCAGCGGCTGCAACATTCCTCGAAATACCAGTGCGCACATTTCGAGAAACCACAGAATATTAGGCTCAGCATAGCTGGGAGGAGACAAAACGGCGGCCTTGGGAAGAAGCGAGTACACATTCAACAACAGTTTTTCATTATTGCGGCACAATGACATCTGGCGTTATGCCTGAAACTGGAACAAATGACAAATGCAAGATTAGCATGAGCGCCATGAGGTAAGGTCTCTGATATTGTAATTGTAATACGAAGTCTGTTGTGAAAATTCCGGAACATTAGTAATTTCGAGCCTATGTTGTGTTGGGGCGAAATGCGATAGACATCCCTGCATATGCCTGTATTTAATGTCTAAGTGCCGGAAGTTTTATTGTTTTATGTCTGTTAGTTATTGTTCAGTGCTGTTGTGTCGGACAATTTCCGAATTTCGAGATGGAGTTAAAGGAGCAACGCGTCTGCATTAAATTTTGCACGAAACTTAATAAAACATTACAGAGAAACACTAATTGATGCAGAAAACCTACGGTGATCAGTGCTGAAGCCATACTCGATGTTATGAATGGTTCACACGGTTTAAAAATGGCCCGACGGAAGTTAGAGATGACTAGTTCAGGACGCCTTTCGACGTAAATCGACGTCTCTCATATCAGGAACATCAACGAAATTGTATGTGTCAATCGAAGACTGACTTTCCGAGAAATTGCAGAAGAATGTAACATTTCAGCTGGATCATACCATGGAATCCTCGCATAGCATTTTTGAATGCACTGTGTTACCACCAAGTTCGTCTCAGAGCTCAGGAGTCGAGAGCAGGAAATCTGCGAAGAGCTTTTGGATCGCGGAAATGAGAAAAAGATGTTCCTTAAGAGAATCATAACTGGTAATGAGATTTTTATATTTCCAAAGTTGAAAACCCCGTTGAAAGGGCGAAGATTTGCAACGATAGACGAGATAAAAGATAATTCCCTGGCGGCGCTTCGCGCGATCCAGCAGGAGCCGAACCACGAGCGCTTCCGGAAGTGGAAATGGCGTCGGGAGCGATTGTGTAGGAGAATAGTAGGACACCATGCACAGTAGGGAAAAGGTAAGCGCAAGAAGGATTTTGTGAACAGAGTTCCGCAAATTTTTGAAGAGATCCCATGTTGTTGTTGTTGTGGTCTTCAGTCCTGAGACTGGTTTGATGCAGCTCTCCATGCTACTCTATCCTGTGCAAGCTTCTTCATCTCCCAGTACCTACTGCAGCCTACATCCTTCTGAATCTGCTTAGTGCATTCATCTCTTGGTCTCCCTCTACGATCTTTACCCTTCACGCTGCCCTCGAATACTAAATTGGTGATCCCTTGATGCCTCAGAACATGTCCTACCAACCGATCGCTTCCTCTAGTCAAGTTGTCCCACAACCTCCTCTTCTCCCCAATTCTATTCAATACCTCCTCATTAGTTATGTGATCTACCCATCTAATCTTCAGCATTCTTCTGTAGCACCACATTTCGAAAGCTTCTATTCTCTTCTTGTCTAAACTATTTATCGTCCATGTTTCACTTCCATACAAGGCTATACTCCATACAAATACTTTCAGAAACAACTACCTGACATTTAAATCTATACTTGATGTTAACAAATTTTTCTTCTTCAGAAACGCTTTCCTGGCCATTGCCAGTCTACATTTTATATCCTCTCTACTTCGACCGTCATCAGTTATTTTGCTCCCCAAATAGCAAAACTCCTTTACTACTTTAAGCGTCTCACTTCCTAATCTAATTCCCATAGTATCACTCGACGTTATTCGACTACATTCCATTATCCTCGTTTTGCTTTTGTTGATGTTCACCTTATACCCTCCTTTCAAGACACTGTCCATTCCGTTCAACTGCTGTTCCAAGTCCCCTGCTGTCTCTGAAAATTACAATGTCATCAGCGAACCTCAAAGTTTTTATTTCTTCTCCATAGATTTTAATACCTACTCCGAAATTTTCTTTTGTTTCCTTTATTGCTTGCTCAATATACAGACTCCATATATGATTAAAATTTGTGTTGAAATTTGACGTACGCATCAAGACAAAGCTTGCCTTGACGTCTCCTCCAATATGCCCTTAACCGATCGGGGCCTGCTGGTGGAGTTAGCTCGCTCCCTCGTTCATCACGCAGTGTGCGCCGATAACACACCAACAGAAGACGCTTTACGTCCTCCATGCCAGCAGGTGCTGTTCAGTTACGGATGTGCGGCGTGATTGACACTGAATCTGGCACAGCCCAAAGCATTCGGCGACGGCATCGGCAACTTCAAGACATCGGCTGTTCACGCAGATCTGCGGGTCCTCCCTCTATGTGCTCCTTCAAGGCGTATGACGTACTCAACAAGTTTCGCACATATTCTACAAAAGCCTACTCGACATTCTGGACGAGAGTTAGCCATTCCCAACAAGCCTGTCAGCGTGTTTTGCGGTAATGTTCGTGTTGTAAACTATACAGGTTTCAAATATGGGTTCACAAGGACCACGTAATTTCAAACCCTGGAAGTTTGTCACCGGAGTTATACCAACTAAGTGATCATTCGCCAGAATGGTTGTAATAAAATAAACATCAGACGCGCGTTCCGGTGTCGACCAACCGTGAATCAGATTCTACAGCCTTTTTGTGACACGCGGGTAGCATTTCCAACAGGACTGCTCGTAGTCTGCGGAAACACGGAGTGAAGTGTGTTTTTCGGTTACCATCTTCTATTGGAGGCCTTCATATGGCCTCTGAAGGTTGATCTTTGTTAGGATAAGGCGGGCATCTCTCTACCTCACGCAGTTGTGTCATGCCATACATCGGTTAGACCATCAGGACCATGAAGCTGAGGTGTCTACAGCAGGGGTTCTCAAACGTTTTTTGTCGCGTTCCCCATCTGAAATACACTACTGGCCATTAAAATTGCTACATCAAGAAGAAATGCAGATGATAAACGGGTATCCATTCGACAAATATATTATACTAGAACTGACATGTGATTACATGTACACTCAGTTTGGGTGAATAGATCCTGAGAAATCAGTACCCAGAACAACCACCTCTGGCCGAAATAACGTCCTTGATACGCCTGGGCATTGAGTCAAACAGAGCTTGGATGGCGTGTACAGGTACAGCTGCCCATGCAGCTTCAACATGATACCACAGTTCATCAAGAGTAGTAACTGGCGTGTTGTGACGAGCCAGTTGCTCGGCCACCATTGACCAGACGTTTTCAGTTGGTCAGAGATCTGGAAAATGTGCTGGCCAGGGCAGCAGTCTAACATTTTCTGTATCCAGAAAGGCCCGTACAGGACCTTCAACATGCGGTCGTGCATTATCCTGTTGAAATGCAGGGTTTCGCAAGGACTGAATGAAGGGTAGAGCCATGTGTTTTAACACATCTCAAATGTAGCGTCCACTGCTCAGTGCCGTCAATGCGAACAAGAGGTGACCGCGACGTGTAACCAATGGCACCCCATACGCAGGGTGATACGCCAGTATGGCGATGACGAATACACGCTTCCTATGTGCGTTCACCTCGATGTCGCCAAACACGGATGCGACCATCATGATGCTGTAAACAGGATCTGGATTCATCCGAAAAAAATGACGTTTTGCCATTCGTGCACCCAGGTTCGTCATTGAGTACACCATCGCAGGCGGTCCTGTCTGTGATGCTGCTTCAAGGGTAACCGCAGCCACGGAACAGCTGTGGTCATCGGTCCTCTGAACTTAGAACTACTTGAACCTAACGACATCACATACATCAAGCCCGAGGCAGAATTCGAACCTGCGACCGTAGCAGCAGCACGGTACCGGATTGAAGCGCCTAGAACCGCTCGGCCACCACGGCCGACTAAGCCCATAAAGAGCAAAAAACAAAGTTTGAGGGAAATATGTTTAGTTAACTTGCAATAGTTTTCATTGTTTGCAAATTATTATTAACATTTATCGCCCATAATTAATTATTATAGATATGCAGATTTTTGAGCAGCGCAATGTGTAGATCGCTATAGATTACGTCTAAAAACGGTGCTATATGCAGTTCTATGTTAAAACTTTGCAGTACAGATGTCAACAAACAAATTTGCGCAAGTGGTGAAATTTTGCAAAAACTAAGACTTGATTTACGGGCGACAGAATAATCCTAGAAATTAATGTAAGATAGTAGATAAGATGTACTTTTTAACGTGGTTCCGATGGTGTAGCTATTTCTGTTGAGGGATGTATGTAACACAATTTGTAACCTTAACTGGTGAGACTGGTACTTGCATAATGAGGGGGTTGATGTCCGAACCTATATAAGCGAGTGGCTATCTTTGCCAGGGTCAGTCATTGGTCAGTCGTTTTGGAGGATGGGTGGCGGGCAAGTCCCACTTGAGGGTGGCCCATGTGGTCGTTTGAGAATTCTTTTTCGCACCGAGTTATTTCGACAAAGAGTATTGTTTAACGGTGCAAGTGTACAAGCATATATTTGGTGAACTGGAAGTGCTACGACTATTTGTGTGAGTACGATTTACGAGGTATATACATCGACGTAAGTGAACATGTGGCGAAGTGTGACCTCGCGCCAAAACTGTTAGAACAAAGAGGACAGTGGGACTTGGGGTTCTCTTCGAATTGAGTAATTTTCGTTTATAGCAGCCCATAGTGCTTAGAGCCATTTTTATGGGCTTAATTATTTATCAGTCTTAAAATATGACTACGGCACTCGATCCGCTTTGACGAAACGTTTTTAATGAGTGCTCGCTCATCGCTGTAGGTTGTTATTTACTTTTTCTGTTAATCTTTCAGTATTAGTGATATTAACTGATTTTGAGGTTACTATAACTTTTGCGCCTTGTAACTTGAAATAAAGATCGGTCTTTCAGAAGGTGCGTACTGCTGACCACAGTCCACTGCCGCATCGCTCTGCACCGTAAGTTACACAGTTTCCGCGTAATGCGGGAAAAATCAAAGAATGCCCCACGCTACGGGCCACGTGGTCACCCAGAGGCGAAGACATCACACCGACCGTCGCAAATCTCGTGTGGGCGCGCCACGGGCTTCCGCTAATCGCACACCATGTTGCGCGCTCGCTCTCTACAAAGCAATCCTTGTATACTAGACCTATGCATCTAGTAACGGGGGTTTGTACATTCACAACGCACAAGTAACGACAGGACATTAGTCAAAATTTAAATCCCGATTTCAAAAGATGTCGTATTCAAATTGATCATCAAATAATAATGATGAAAATAACACACTAAAGAAGAAGATTACATATTGGATAACCACAGCGACTACATAGCAACGATGGAAGAAACCGATGCCTATAAGAAATAAATAATAATAATAATAATAATAATAATAATAATAATAGAGTGAAAATGCATACGGTTCAAAATTCTGAAATTTTCTGACACTTTCACATTTGGTATGATGGTGTGACGTGTGCGATTGATTTTGTTAAGAAACCACATCCAGTTTTGGTTTTATCTTTGAAACAGTGACTTCAGTTCCCTTCCCTGCTACGGCCTAGACTGATGTTCCGTCTTGACTAATGCCATTGCGGAAAATGTTCTGATTTTAGTGGTTGTTAATCTTTGGCAAGTAGTTAAGACTGCGAGTGATCGGTGACAGGGGCTGAGAGATAAAATGTTACTCTCGACTTTTCTCGGCGTTACTGCTGGACCGTTCTTGTGGAACAAGACAACAAATCAACAATGGTGGAGCTTCCTAACTTGGTTCATCGAAATGACAAGCTGTTCGCAGAAATTCCGTTTCTTTCATAATACGAAATAAACATGTTTCAGTGAAAGCCGGCGCCCCCCTCTTACTATCTACGCGCCACCCTCTTTGAGGGCGGCTGGCCCACAGCATGAACGTCAAACTCACGTACACAAACGAGCTAATTTGCTACTGTCTTGGTACCGGCCAACCTGATTCCGGAATGCAGT
Source organism: Schistocerca gregaria (assembly GCF_023897955.1). Lineage (NCBI taxonomy): Eukaryota > Metazoa > Arthropoda > Insecta > Orthoptera > Acrididae > Schistocerca > Schistocerca gregaria. Next base: position 546,023,509 of record NC_064926.1, read on the forward strand.
CCCAGCTACTGAGATAGTCTCATCATGGAAGCAGTTGAGATGAAATTTGCTTAGTCTTGCTGCCAACCATTTTTCTTAATGAGCTTGGTGCAAGCAACTGCAATAGAAAATGTATAGTTATGGAATAAACAGCGACCTATGTGCTCTTTATTTAGACACTGACTGTTCGCATATTAAGACACAAGGTCACATTCGGACCAGTTCTAGAGCAGAGGTGCTTTAGAGACAACACGTTTAGATTAGAAAAAATACTTACATTGGTAAAATGATTAACTTATTTTGATCCCATTTCATTACATTATGTGCGACGTAAGTACTTTTAATATAGGATATGTCAACTTCACCTAATATCTTGAAATATTTAGCCCACAGATTATTATATGAAACAACATGCTACAAGTTATTTACATATTGCAACATTTTCAGTTGATTACGACACACACACCACAAGTAATAACAGCTTTCCTCACTCTTGCAGATATATTTCTCTACACAACGAAATTCTGTTTTCGTTAATAAATTAAATATATCGGCGCTTAGAGTTTTTAAGGCACTGCGATTTGTGTAGTTTAGTTATGTCATGTTCTGTAGATCATTTTCACTATTATTTTATCGATATGATGTGGAATATATGAATAGTGCTAATATTAATATTACTGAAATTTTTAGTTCTACACATGCAACTACATTTGGAGGTAAAATTTATTTATTTATTTTACCAGTTTTGAAACAGGAACTCGTCCATGTAATAGAAGGAACTGTCCAAAAGAAATGATTTTAAGCTAGGTTTAAAACTTGATCTGCTACCTGCCAGACACTTTATGTTGTTGGGCAAATGATCAAAGATTTTTGTTGTTGAATAATGTACTCTTTTTTTTAAATAACTGGCAGCTTCAGTAACGGATAGGAAAGGTCATTTTTTCCCTCTAGTTTTGTACGTATAAACATCACTGTTCTTCGCGAATATATATAGGTGACTACATGACGTCCTTGGGTGAACACCACTAATTATTCTCACTGCACTCTTTTGTGCAATCAATACTTTGTATCTAAGTTGTGAGCTACCCCAGAAACCCAACCCATAAGAAATTATGGAGTGGAAATATGCAAAGTACGTTAGGAGGCTGATCTGTTTATTACCACGACTAGCGATTATACGAAGAGCGAAAGAAGCTGAACTTAATTGTTTGAGAAGCTCAGTAATATGCTTCTTCCAGCTCAAGTTGTCATCAATGCGAACACTCAAAAATTTGGAGAAATCTACCCTGTTAACTGAGTCCTGATCATATGCTACATAAATTGTAGGTATGACTATTCGGTGTACAGAACTGGATATAGTGAGTTTTTTTCAAAATTAAGGTAGAGTCCATTTTCTGAGAAGCACTTAATTCTTTGAAAGACATCCTTCACAATATCTTCAACTGCTTTTTCAGGAATGGGATTTATTATAACACTCGTGTCATCTGCAAAAAGTACCAATTCTGCTTGCTGAAGGTTAAGTGAGAGGTCATTCACATGAATAAGGAACAGCAGATGACCCAAAATTGAACACTGTGGGACTCCCTTTGTAATAACTCCCTGTTCACTAGAATTTACCACCCTCCAAACATTATTTGTGTTATTCAGCACAACTTTTTGTTTTCTGTTCATTAAGTATGATTCAGACCAGCTGTGTGTTTATCAAGAGCACGAAACCTACTCTACACGAACTCTTGATTTCTAAACGTATCTTAGGAACACAGACCCGCCTCCAGCATCGTAGTGCGCGGAGAAAGTATGCAAGTAAGCACCACGAATGGAAACTAAATGAGCAGCGTCGGCTTGACTGTCGAGTGCAGAGAGTGTCCGACGCCTGATGAGTCATGGGACAGGCGTGGCGGCCAGTAGACCCGTGCGCGTCTCGGGCGTGCCATCTCACTGGTTCAGCTGCGAGGGGCTCTGTCGTGTTTCGGGTCGGTATATTGGAAGGGATTCTGACACCCCTCGCCATTATCGGTGTCAGTTTAAAGGTTGGGCAGTGTCGGGACAGGATCCTCCAAGCAATTAGCCAGCCCTACAAGTCAATATTTCGGCGACGGGTTCGTCTCTCGAGATGATATCGCAGATGTACATTGCGTTCAATTCGTGAACACCGTGGCGCAGCAGTCGGGAACCAGTGTAATGGAATGGCCTGCAATCGATGCCGACTGCCACCTGATTGGACACCTCCGGGACTAGATGAAATGTACAGTTTCTAGATACGCAGTTGGTACAGAAGTTGCTCTGAGCAGTTTATCTGGGTCTCGTCAGTAGTCGGTGTACCAGTGGAAACGAGGAACGGTAAGAAGTAGGGAATAGCCTGCTGGGCCGACGTGCAGTGTGGACTGTGTGTTCCGCGACGTTTTGTTAGCTACAGGGGCCCAGCAGGAACCCTGAAACGTGTCAGCTAAGGGCGCTCTGGTGAAGGTTTATTAGGCGCAGATAGCCAAAGATGAACAATTCGTGGTTTCAAAACAGCATATTTGCCTCGGCATCCGTTCGCCGACGACTTCTATGATCCTAGAAGCAAGAACTATTGCTGAACACGAGTGAGCTGTGTTAACCAATCCCACTGCTGCCACCAAAACAGTGTTAGAGAGAGCCTTATGCTCGCTAACAGTCGTTTCTTTATGAACCTACTTTGACGAAATGACATGGACAACAGCCTGTGTTTACAGTCGCGGGCTGACGGAAATGCTGGCTCTCGTTGGTACAGAGCAGGGGCACCGGGGTTAAGAGAGGGCACGTACCTCCCGTGAACAATTCTTTAGACGTCGTTCTTGTTTACTTTTTTCGCCCCCTCTGCGCGAGCCTATGTTGCCATCCACTACGGCCTTAGCTTTGAATATGGGTAAATACAGGGTGATTAAAAAAGAATACCACAACTTTAAAAATGTGTATTTAATGAAAGAAACATAACCTTCTGTTATACATCATTACAAAGAGTATTTAAAAAGGTTTTTTTCACTCAAAAACAAGTTCAGAGATGTTCAATATGGCCCCCTCCAGACACTCTAGCAATATCAACCCGATACTCCAACTCGTTCCACACTCTCTGTAGCATATCAGGCCTAACAGTTTGGATAGCTGCTGTTATTTCTCGTTGCAAATCATCAATGGTGGCTGGGAGAGGTGGCCGAAACACCATATTCTTAACATACCCCCATACGAAAAAATCGCAGGGCAAGATCAGGGCTTCTTGGAGGCCAGTGATGAAGTCCTCTGTCACGGGCTGCCTGGCGGCCGATCCATCGCCTCGGGTAGTTGACGTTTAGGTAGTTACGGACAGATAAGTGCCAATGTGGTGGCGCTCCATCCTGCTGAAATATGAATTGTTGTGTTTCTTGTTCGACCTGAGGGAACAGCGAATTCTCTAACATCTCCAGATACTGTAGTCCAGTTACAGTAGCACCTTCGAAGAAAAAGGGACCAAAAACTTTATTGCTGAAATGGCACAGAAAACGTTCACCTTAGGCGAGTCACGTTCATACTGAGTTGTTTCCCGCGGATTCTCAGTGCCCCATATACAGACATTGTGACGGTTGACTATCCCGTTAGTGTGGAAAGTTGTTTCATCACTAAACACAATCTTTGAAACGAAAGATTCATCTGTTTCCATTTCAGCAAGGATAAAATCACAGAAATCGATTCTTTTAATCTTATCAGCTGCAGACAGTGCTTGAACCTATTTCAGACGATAAGGTTTCATAACTAACCTTTTTCGTAGGACTGTCCATACAGTTGATTGTGTAATTTGCAGCTCTCTGCTAGCTCTGCGAGTCGATTTTCCTGGGCTGCGAACAAATGCTTGCTGGATGCGTGCTACATTTTCATCACTCGTTCTCGGCCATCCAGAACTTTACCCTTTGCACAAACACCCATTCTCTGTAAACTGTTTACACCAACGTCTAATACACCACCTATCAGGAGGTTTAACACCATACTTCGTTCGAAATGCACGCTGAACAACTGTCGTCGATTCACTTCTGCCGTACTCAATAACAGAAAAAGCTTTCTGTTGAGCGGTCGCCATCTTAGCATCAACTGACGCTGACGCCTAGTCAACAGCGCCTCAAGCGAACAAATGTACAACTAAATGAAACTTTATAGCTCCCTTAATTCGCCAACAGATAGTGCTTAGCTCTGCCTTTTGTCGTTGCAGAGTTTTAAATTCCTAAAGTTGTGGTTTTTTTTTTTTTAATCGCTCTGCATAATACGCAGCAGTTCAGGTAATCATTTAGACTCTTGAGTACAGAATTACTGAAACGACGCTGGAGTCAAATATATGGTTTAAATATGTCAGCGTACCATTAAGAAGCGACAAAAAGTTGAAAACACGCATGACCTCACATTTCCCCTGTAGGTCCTAAGACAAAACGAGAAATTCATGCGTACTGAGCAAACATGTTTTCACGAGTTTGATTCGCAAGTTGTTCAAAGTAAGGACAAATATATCTAAATACATTCAAATTTACAGACGTTAAAACTGTGCGCCGGAGCGGGACTCAAACCTGCAGTCCATCACCTCATGGAGTACGGTCTTACCGCCTATCCAGGCTCCAGTAGCAGCCAGTCATATGTTGGTGTGCTACAGAACAATGTAATTTTGCACTAAAATTGTGCCATGTCTCTTCGAGTGTGTACCGGATGTCTCAAACTATGCCACTGTTGTTCGAACAGTGCTTGTACACAAATAAAATGAATGAGAACTTGTTTTTTAGCGCTCCCTCCGCGATAACTACAAACCGATTGCCTTAATGGCGGTCAGCCGCACTACGATCAACTCTGACAAGGGAAGCGGCTATCCGTTTTCGACTGCGCATGCTCTGATGAGACGCCATCCCTTCCAGTATGAGTGCTATGTTGCCCACACTACCATACTGATATTTTTCTTTCTGCTGCACGTAGCGCACTGCGCAAGTGTAGAGTTTGAGGGAATTTTGAGGATCTGGTGTCTAAACAGACCCGTGGCCATGTGGTCCAACACACCCTCAATTGGTCGAGTCGAGTTCAAATCCCGCTGTTACCGACACTTTTTATTCCTAGAAATTCAGTTTGTATATGTAAAATTTATATATCCGGTAAAGATTAGAGGCCACCACATTGTAGCACAGTCATAAAATTTTGCTCGATCCGCCACTGTGAAACTCTTATTTCAGAGTTTAACTTCGAAGCCAGCAGAAAAAAAAGACAGCTTATAATCAAAGTCGACCCGTGTGACCAGCATTAGTGCCTCTGGAACATTCGCTACCCATTATTATTAATAATAGTATTATTATTATTATTATTATTTCCTGCGGCTCAACCGTCTGGACCTTCGGCGACGATCGTGTTCCTAACCTACCCCTGCAATCGTGTCGGTGAAACGAGACGTACAGTATGATGTGGAATCCGATTCACGTGTCGTTCCTGGCGAAACTTCGCGCTGTTGATAGGTGAAGGCTAGGGTAAAGGTATACAAATTTTTGTGCAATTCGAGATTCGATTCTGTGAGCTGTTTTCAGGCACACGCATCACTAATGATTAACAAAAAAGCTTTTCTGTCTCACTGCAATTTTTGCTGAGAATCTATGTACAGCGCGGAGGAAAGTCGCCAGGAAATAATTGAAACAAAAACATCAACAGCAAGCGGCGCAGGGTTTGATGAATATCGTCCAAGACGGATCTGGTTCAAGAGTGAAGACTTTTTCTGGGGAATGGCTTGTCTTCTACGTCGGTTCTTTTAACAGCAATGAAGCCTCATCAATGTAAGGCGTTTTCATCACGGCGTAACATTTCACTATTTAGAAACACAAAAGAAAATTGCAGCGTTATGACGCAGTATAACACGACGGTTGTGCAAATACCGACTTCTCTGGTACCTGCAACCTGCAGCACGTTTTTGCTGAACGCGTGACGGCACAGATTGCGAATTAGTTTCTTATTATGTGTGAGATGTTCTTGGAGGAGTACGGTATAATATTGACAAGGAGTGAAAATTAGTTACGTCTTACAGTGGGGACCGCGCCCATTCGTCATCACTGATCTCACCCAAATTTATTTCATATGAAAGACTGCCAGATAAAGTGGCAGTAGCGGGTTTCCTGATGGCGTAACGATTAGCGGGGGAAAAAAATAGCATTTCTGGCGCGGGACAGGCGTGGCGTGACTCATTTATGTTAGTGCAATTTCCAAGCGGCGGTTGGCCCAGCGGAAAGAGAATGGTGAGATCAAATCCTTATGAAAAAACTTTTTTTTAAAATTTTCAATGTTTACATTGCTTACATTGTAAATACACAGAAATGGAACACAGTTACTCACTCCTACGCAGGGCAATATGCTACAACCCGTTCTGCAAAATTGTTGCAAGCAGTCTACGTATGCCTGCAAGAGACTACTGGCTCTTTTGGAGAGAAGATTCAAAAAAGGTAGATGAATACGTCACAAAACGTAGGAATGTTGTCACTACTTCGTCGAAACCTGGTAAACTTGAAACAGCTTTATACAAACATTGTTTGTCTGATGTGATGAGGCCCTACATGCATGGCAACAAATTTCTGTTAATTAGCTCGTGGGGAACACAAACGAATCCACAACTATACGACGAGATTGTTCAAGATGAACGATTGCCACTATGCAGTATTAAAATGATTCCTCCCGAAATGCACTCCGCTAGTGCAAAGCCTGCGGTGATTTTTATCAACACGTACAGAACATGATCAAAATGCTTCAACAAAATTGCTCGTATCTCAGAGAAGAAGAAATCCCACCCCGAGAAGACTGGATCAGAATAGAGTCCATTATCCATCACTAGATATCGTCGCCAGTTACGTCCGGTTTGCTGCCAAACTGTGGTATGATGTATAACTTGTTTTTCCGCACAAATAAATTATGTAATGTAAAACTGTAAGGGTAATTTTACGCACGAAGTTCTCGCGCACCCCTTACAATCTCTTCCTGGAAATTTATTTCAATCGCAAATTTTCCTTGGACTTTCCTTTTTATGCCTTTAATGAAAATATCAAAAAGTATGTTCAGAATTACTTCAGTTTATTTGCATTGTAAGTATCGTACAAACAGAAAATAAAAACTTAAGCAATTTCCCCATAGTGATTTGGTGTCCACGACCCTCTGATTACCGTTGTGTACTTTTTCCGCTACGCCAACCGCTACTGACAAACGAGGCTACACTTTAATGGCTCAGGCCCCTCCCCGGCCCGCGCCAAAAATGCTCCTGTTTCTAACCGCTTTCCCCTCTGGAACTCCCACTTCGGTCACTTGCTTTTCTGGCCAGGTCCTGCGTATATCACAAAGTCGGACGAAATCGGTGATGAGGAGAGGGCGGTCCTCTTGTTAGACTTTTCCAATATTTCATCTGGCAGTCACTGACTAGATCGTTACTGATTTTGCCGAGTATTTCACGCAGAATAAAATTTAGTGCTACATGCGATTACAAACGTGCTTCATTTGAATACACTTACAATATGTATTTTATATTAGTCGTCTGAACTGGTGAAGGCATCTATTTCTTCATTAATGTACAAGAACAAAGTTTCAGATATTTAGATGCATCTACAAAGAGACGTTTATTGTTCTTTCTGCAGTATCCCCTCGCCTTCAAAAGCGGGGTACATTAAGAATTCGATATCGCGCTGATAACATTACCAAAAATCCTTTAGTGACCAGTGGGAACTATAGTTTCCACTTATTTGTTTTCACTGTAAGTTCAGTGGTAATCCGTGTTCCCACTTCTAACTTGTGCTACCATCTCTGTTAATGTGTGCTAACTACTTTTAGATTGTCAACGGTTAGACGAAAGCTGTTGTATTTCTACCTTGTGAGTCAATAAATGCAGAAGCGCAGTTCACGCGTGAATACGAGCCACTGCTTCGACCGCTACAGCGTTTTTTGGATAGTGTGCTTTCCTTTTGCGTGTGAAGTGACTTGTGTTGTATTTATCTACTTTTATATTTATGAGGGAGATAGTATTCATGTATATTTGCTGGATTTGACTGAAAATTACATAAATATTACAAGGTAAGTTAGTGGAAGCAGAAGTGAAGTATTCTGCCCATTGGCTGTGGCAGAGTATAATAAAATAATGGGAGGAGTGGATAGATTTGATCATCTGCCTGAACGGTATACTGTAGGCCGTTGTTCAGGGAAGTGGTGGCACAAACTTTTTTACTTTCTTGTGGATTTGGCAGTTGTCAATTCCTATGTTATGTGGAAGCTACAGAAGACAGAAGCAAACCAGCTAACATTTAGATTGCACTTGGTAAGGCAGCTTATCTCTGGCTTCTCAAGTCGTAAGAGAAGAGGAAGGCCTGTTCATTTTCAAACACCAAAGAGAGGTGTGTCTGGAGTACCAGATGAAGTTTGTCTGGAGAAAGTTGGAACTCATTTCTCTACAACAAAGAGAAGATGTGCCAATGTGGCACCAAGAACAAAGAGAAGAGAACAAAAAATAATGTGTAGCAACTGTCGTGTACCTTTGTGTGTAGCACCATGCGTCTTTAAGTTCCATAGTACATCACCTTAGTGAACTCAAAGGGCAGTACGAACTAATGCAAATATAAATGTAATGTGTACTAAAAAAATAAAGGAAATACTTTTTTAAAAAATTAGCAAATGAAGTCACTCCAGAGTTCGGTAGGAACAATAGTTCCCAGTAAGTTTTCTGAACTCGTAGGCTAAACTCTCACTTTAAAGATTTAAACTATGACTTTATGAACGGTTTCTTGGCCCAATAAAGTGTCCATAAAAAGTCTACAACTTCCAGAAATAATTTGGTCACTTAAAGGGTTAAAGACCTATAAGTCGAGCATACACGAGATTAGATGGTTTTGGACGAGACTAGTATTCCTATAAACGCCTGCAAACCCTTTTAAAAACTTCAAAGTATAGGGACACACAACTTTCAAGTGTGCAACGTATATTAAAAAAATAACAATAAGATGTTATAGATTGCCTTTCCGACCTAACAAACCACGGAATACACCACACATTATAAACAATAAACAAAACACACGACCGACGACAAATATACAAAAGAAAACATCCCACTCACCATCTATGTCACATATAACATCATACTTCACAAAATATACCAATAGCTCGTATTCATTAGACTAGGAAAGGGCATTCTTATAGAACACGTCTGCGTCCCGCCAAAGTGTGTAGGCTGCAAAGTAGCTCGAGTGACAGGACGCACCGATATTGTGCACGGAGGAGCGATGTGAAAGTTAGCACGGTTATTTCCCTCGAGAGAAAATGCAAAGCAACTGCTGATAAACCCTCAAACAGCAGACACTAAGAAAGATGACCATCTTGCAAAAACGTGTTTAGAAAGTTCCGAGAACTGGATTTCCGGGCGGAAATTGCATATAATCGTCAGTCTCCCATGTATCGCTTTCAAGAAAATTAATTACGGCAGGCACCAAGGTAATTAAGCAACAGTACTTCCCGCGCTCCTTCCACGAATGTCATCACTACAAAACATGTTGTACAACAGTAAATGCCCTTTGCAGCGCGATTTCAGTGATTCGCAAAACAAACATACGATCCTGTACTTCCGCAACTGCTGGAACATGCTGTATTATGAGTAAAATCGTCAAGCAAAGCCGGGAGAATAGCTCTTCAACGTGTGGGAGCAAAATATCAGCAGATGTCGCAAACAGAATGACATACATTCCCAACAGTATCGTTGCCAGATAAATCAGTCATACGAAGCCCAATTCGCGCGTTTCTCACAGAACATCCTAAAGGCCATAGATCAAAGCAGTGAAGAACATATAGTTTCTTTACTATGGAAAGCATTTGACTCAGTAGCATACCCAAAAACTTTGTTACTGGGTTGAAGGTTTCTTGGTAGTCAGAATTTAGTGTCTCATACTGATGATGATGATGATGAGTCCCATACTCCGTTTACCGAACGTAGGGGAGCGACGCGGGAGACCCGCGCCGCCATACTAGGCAAGGTCCTAGTGGAGGTGGTTTGCCATTGCCTTCCTCCGACCGTAATGGGGATGATTGATGATGAGCTGGAATACAGCATTAATATTACTCTCACACCTTTCGCAGATATGCAGTGATCTGTGATCGAGGTCGCTCTGAAAATACGTCTACAAACATTCAGTTAGATCTCGATACGATCTGAAACTGGCGCGAAGATTGGCAACTCATTTTCTATGTTCGGAAACTTAAAATTGCGCACTTCACAAAATGTGAAAAAAAACTTTATATCTAACAACAACATCACCATTGAATGATACTTGGAATCAGTCGTGTTTTTCAAATTTCTTGGTCTAACAACTCTTTAAGTATATGGCTCTGAGCACTATGCGACTTAACTTTTGAGGTCATCAGACGCCTAGAACTTAGAACTGATGAAACCTAACTAACCTAAGAACATCACACACATCCATGCCCGAGGCAGGATTCGAATCTGCGACTGTAGTGGTCGCTCAGCTCTAGACTATAGCGCCTAGAACCGCACGGCCACTCCGGCCGCCTCGTAGGTATATGAGATGGAACAATAACATTGGCTCAGTCCTGGGTAGAGCAGGTGTCACACTTGGATTTAGTGATATGTTTGGAAAACGCAACCAGCCTACAAAGGAGATGCCTTAAAGACACTCGTGCGACCTATCCTACTTTTGGATGTTGCTCAAATGTTTTGGGACCTATACCAAAAATGATATTGAAAAATGATATGCAAGAAAGGCAGCACACAGGTTTGCCTGCTGGGAAAATGTCACGGAGATGCTGAAGAAACTGAATGGGCAGCATTTGAACGTAGAAGCCAACCATCACACGAAGGCCTACTCAGGGTTACGAGACCGGAGCATTAACTGAGGAATCTGGAACTCCACCACAGTCCCCTGTGCATCACTCCTGTAGGCACCGTCAAAGCGTACAGAGTCGTTCAAGCAATCGTTCTTCTCGCTCCGAGTACGCGAATTGAACAGTCAGAAGCCTCAGTTAACGTCCAGGGGGCAAGCACCCTCTGCCACGCACTTCGCACTGGTTTGCAGAGTGTAAGTGTAGATATAGCAGTACTCACGTGTTCTGTGCAGAGTCAGTTCCCAGGGCGTTGGGAGGTCACACCGGGCGGCTTTGGCCACGCGTCAGAAGAACATCGTGTACGCAGGGGGGCAGGATCAAACAAACACGGCCGCTCGCCACACAACACTGGCGCGGATGTTTGCGAGCGAAGCTGGGTTCGCCCGCGGCGCTGCACGGCGGCTGCGCGCGCAGCTCTCAACGCCGACCGTGAACCGGGAAAAGCCTGCAGCCGCGCGTCGGCCACTGCGCGAGCAAGGTCGCCGGCAGGACGCGCTGGTCATCCGCTCAGCTCTGCCCCGCCACTGGCCAAGAGCTGTGACGTCACGCGGCCACTGAGTCGCTTCTTCTGGCAGGCCTCGTACCGTTACCTCCAGATGTTTCCCGTGACGCCAACTTGCCTCTGACGTCTGAGGTGAAATCTGCAGTAGCCATCTCAGATTCCTGTGGATTATGACTGTAGCCCTCTATTTACGGCGGTGGAACGCATTGAGGTTCTCCGTCTACTATTACGATACCGTAAACTGAGGTTACTTGGACCCAAGAAGTGAAAATTTTTGCATATTTAGTACCACATGATAGTCTAAAACCATTAATTATGCCGATATCCTAAATTCTTTTGAATTTGTGATATTTTTCTAGCAGTTTACATCTGTTTCAGACCGAATTTTATTTTTTATATGTGAGTAAAAAAATTATTGAAATTTGGGTCCAAGTAACTCCAGATTTTGGCTAACATGAACCCACGCATTATTTTCCTTGTAAAAAGCAGTTTAAAGGTGCATCGGGTCCAAGTAGGACCTGGGCTCTGGAAATAAAGACATTTATAGATATGTTGGTGTGAAGAATGTTCATTTAATTTGACATTTAATTGCAAAATATCCAAAAAATACATAATAAACTGTATTCAATGGTTTACAGTGTTGTAAATGTTCATAATAATAAATTATGGTGCACAATATGGTTAGTTTATGGTCACTGAAAATAAACCCCTTCTAATGAAAGTGGGTGGGTTAATTTTTCTTTTAATGTCACACCATTTGTAGAATGAAATGTCATTTTCTGAAGGCCATGCCCAGGCTTCCTTTGCCGGTGTCACGCAGTCAACAATGGCACCGTTGTCACTGACAGTCATTGCTTGACCTGGAAGTAAAACATTATTCCAAGCCACAAGAACAAAATCCTGCTCTTGTAAGGAACCTTTTAGCATTTCTTCGTCTTCTTTATTTTCGTTCTCTGGAAGATTACTGCGAAGGGGTGGCAGATAAATTTCATCTTCAAAAGAAAGTAAGTCGCTTTCTCCGGAGTCCCTGAGACTATAAGCTTCCTCGTCCTCAGATGTTGACTCCTCACATGATTTTTTCGTGGAGTTTCGTTTTTTCTTCGAAGACACTTTTTTCTCTGCAGCCGTTTTTATTGTACGTTCATTTTCTCTTCGCGTTTTAGAAGATGAACTTCCTGCTGCTTCAGGCTGAATATCAGAGACACGAATGCTTTTTCCTGGTGAAACTTGGATTTTTCTTTTCCTAGACTGGGGCTTTACAAACTCACACCTCTTTTCTTCAAGGTAAGCTAAGAACGCGTCTCCAACAAGGTCTAAGTTTACTGATCTATCGTGTGTCGGAAAACGAGATAAAAGCTCATTCTTATTTGTGGGGACAATGCCAGTTTTCTCAAAACCTGCTTTCAAATTGCTTGGCAACCTAGGCTCCATCTCGTTTAATACAGCTTTTAATAACATGGGGAATTGATCTTTTGGCAAAGACGCTGATTTCTTTCCAGCTTCAGACTGTTTCCATTTGGTTAAAATCTCTCTCCATTTAGCTTTCAAAGGCTTAAAGTAGGCTACATCGAGGGGCTGTGTCATATGTGAGGAGTTTGGTGGCAGGCAAACAAATTTTATATTGTGCTCTTCACACAGCTTAACAACATTTAAGCTGATATGAGATGGCAAATTATCTCCAATCACAATCTTAGTGCCTTCTTGTTTCTTCAGTACAGGCACGAGGTGGACGATAAACCAATCTTCAAATATTGCATGGTCAATCGAACCATGCTTACTTCGGTTTTACCTAGCACCCACTGATCCATTTTCTGTCCATGTTGTCCAAAGGTGTTCTGCTTTATATATTACGTATGGAGGGAGAGATGATCCTGCAACATTGCCACAAAACATGACAGTCACGTTAGTCTTTGTGGAATTTATTATCCTCTCTGGATATTTGCTACCTCGGCGACAAATTATCTTGTTCCTATCAGGATCATCAGATATGCTGGTTTCATCGTAACTGTAAATGTTATCTGGTGGATAATAAAAGCACTCAGGTTTTCAAAATACTCGGCAATTACTGATTCATCGATGGGAGCACGAGCTCTTTTTATGTTGTTTGCAAATCTGACAGATAACTGGGAAAACCTCTCCAGAAACAATTTTACCCACTCAGTGCCAGGGAGGTTCTTTCGGAAACATTGTACTGTTTTTCCATGCATTGCGAGGTACGACTTGACAATAAAACGTAAGTCCATTTCATAGACGGGAATCCGAAATCACAAATTTTATCTATGTGGCTTGCGAAAGCCTGCTCTTGTTCATAATTAAAAATGGTCAGATGTCCTGGTTTATTCATACGGTCATTCTTCAGTCTCCTTTTTATCTTAGACCTACTTATTTTTAAGTGTGCTGAAGCCACTCGTTGAGTCATTTCTCCAGACCTTACAGCATTTAAATATTCTTGCAATTCTTCTGTTGTAAAATCCGAATACGTTCTGCTCCCAGGGGATCTTTTGTAATTTCGAGTCATTTTTTTGACTCCAGATCTGCAAATAAATAAACATCAACAGTGTACAAATGATTTAATCAAATAAATTGACAGAACTTAACGATATACATTATTTTCAGTGAAATTTAGAAGTGTGTAATTTAAATACAATGCTTAGGGCTACTTGAACCCACAGCTGGGGTGGGGTCCAAGTAACCCCATGATTAGGTTTTAAGCACCCTGTTCCACAAATATATCAATTTTACTGGGCATTATTTATCTACATAATTAGAACAATAGTTATTTAGTTAAGGAATCTGTTTGAAACGTCAGTTTTACTTTACCTTGCATGCAACTTCAGTGGAAATCGCGGTGAAAGTGGAAGTTCCCCGGCAGCGAAAATCCTTGGTTTCACTACACAACAATGTAACGTTAGCTGTGAGGAGGCGCGAAAAGCAGCGGCAATGCAGAGGGCACTGGGCGCTAGCTAGTGCTGCTACCTGTCGACGAAATGGTCAATCAGCTGTGTTCGTGCATTACAGAACACCCAGTACTGATTTAAAACATTTTTCTGTTTTGGGTCCAAGTTACATCCCAGGGCCCAAATAACCTCAGTTTACAGTTGTGTCTAATCATTTATTTCATTCTTGACTAGTTTAATTTATAAACCATAATGTATGTATGTATGTATGTAGTAAAGTATCTAATATTGTTTTTTTAGTTTGCTACTGAAGCGATAAATAAATAAAGTTTACGGTATGTTGACAATATTTACTTTTGGACTATCTAATTGCAACGGAATGAAACACAAATTTCGTGTCATAATCGTTCCACCTTTATTCTTTGCAAGGCTCTTCAGTAGCCAGGAATATGTACATATTCTTATTACTTTTTCTACTGTTTACATTTCGGGACAATGAATATGTAGTTTATAAACAGTTCTGGTGGTTGGTTTTTCTATGACGCGATGTTGTTGTTGAGGTCTTCAGTCCTTAGACTGGTTTGATGCAACTCTCCATGCTACTCTATCCTGTGCAAAATGCTTTAGCATCTACATCGGACCAACGTGTACGCTTTGTCAGCACGCGAGTGTGACCCAGAGTCGGAAGCTCATGTCAGCCACATCTTGTTTGTGTGTCCCAAATTTGACCGTGAACGGTTGGACTTTCTGAAAACATTGTTCAGTTGCTCAATCAGCTACTCGTCTTTTATTTGCCAAAGACATTCGCTTTTAGAAAGGGATTGTTAAGTTTCTTAACAATACTGGGCACAATCTGTAGGTTTTAATGGTGTACATATTCTATTTTTCTGTTTTGTTTCTGAAGATATTTCAGGAATGGTGTGAACTTTAACTCAACACAATTTTAACTATCTTTTCAGCTAATTGTTGAAAATGTATAATGGACAGAGTTTCTCCACTTGTCAGTATGCGTTTCTGCATTCTTTTCTTCAGTTCTATGTACATTGTAACAATGTGTCATTGATAGCTAAATCGAGTGCTACTCGGAAGGCCACATAAATAAATAATAAAATAGGGTATACGGGCGTTTTTTAACGCAACTTTTGTGCGATAAATAAGAAATAAGGACCCGGTGTTACGGTATGTGACGTGACTACACGGTAAGAAATTAACGCACACTGTCGAAAGACAAGTGTGTTCTCGAGGTCGTACCGTAGACGGATGGGCCAGGGCACATTTTCTTGGGCCAAAAGACGCAAGCGGTAGCGGCCACACGTGCGCTGAATTGCGCGGTGTAGCGGCAGAGCGGCTACTGGTCAGCTCGAGTGTTGGCGAGTTGTTCAGTACTCGCCGGTACCCCGGCACTCAACAGTGCTGTCTACCGGCAGTGAAGTGCTTATAATGGAGGCTGAAAAGCACAAACGTTTGTGATGTTCGCGCACTGATTACAAAAATCGTTATAAGACACAAGATTGAGCTCTCGCGTATTCCTAAGTCTGCGTGCAAGTTTTCCACGTACTGCAGAAAGGAAATGCTCAGATGACTGTGTCGACATACGATGATAGAGAAACCAGGTTGGATAATTCTTCAGTGTTTCACATATATTTATGAACTTCCTTTGCGAAGCCAATCTGCAATTAATGGGTGTTTTTGCTCTGTTTTTCTTTTTTTCCCCACGTACCGCCGTCTGACAACCAACAACGAAATAATCGCTTTCGATGTTATGCTCAGTTCTGTCACTGTACTTCTCAGTTTTCGACACGCGTCCTACACTCCAGTCGGTGCACAATGGATCCCGCTACAAAGGAAATGGCGTTAACAATATATCGTGTAGCCGTCGTGCTCCCAAACCTGCGTCAATAACCGCATAAAACGGTGCCTTATTTAACGTATGGTGTACCAAGTGACTGCAGTAAGAGAACGTTGAGGTATTTCTGTAGAGTTGTTGCGTTCAAGAACGCCCGTGTAGTCTTAGCGTAAGGCTACGTTTCCTACTGACGCTAGTTCCCACGAAAATGTGTTCTAGTGAGTTCGGACTAGTTCGCCCGGACACACACACACACACACACACCTGTTTTCCAGAGAGAACGTTTAAGCTGGCACCGACGAATACGTCAGAGGATCCATGACGTCATCAGAAGCAGTTTAGCGTTCTAACAAGTTTGATATTTTTCGTGCGACCTGTGTCTGTTTTGGATGTTTTCGTGCGTTGAATTTCGATTAATTTGTTTATTTCACCATGCATTACGATAAATTCATGAGTCTAGTGCACGAGAACAGCTTGTGAAGCTCGGAATGACATCCCAGTCGATAGAAATCTGTAATAAGAAATAACTACTATACATTAAGTCAACATATCCAGTAAGACAATAATTCAAAGCACGAACATTACACTAGGTTACAATTAAAAACATTGATCATTTTTTTTTCACTAATTTCAGACGAAGCATCGAAAACAAAGAGGCGACGTTTGAGTTACACGTTTCGCAAGGACTTGAGCAAGAATCCTAAAACACGGAGTGGAGGCGAAGGTGGAAGCATGAAAGAGTCTAAGTCGGCCCATTTCAAAAGCATGGAGACTTTGAAGGACAAGTTTCAAAAGAGACAATTGCAGGGTAATGTCCAGAGCGAGACGTTTGATGCCGACACCCAGAATTCAACTACTAATTTTTTTCCCCTGATCCCCCTGAAAACGAACCAGAATCACCCTACAAAACATCGAATGAAACTATGCCATTCAAAACTTTGCTACTCCCCAGAAAGATAGTGCCGAAATGAATAATGCTACTGCAGTTAAAAAAATGACGATGCTTGAAGGACAAAAAATAACAAATGTTCATGGAAAGGAACTCAGTTTCTCGAAACGAAGATCTGAATTATCACTTTCTGGTGACTTTACTGCCATATTTGGGGAAAGTCCCAGAAGAAAAAAAAAAATATTTGTGAGCACTAAACTCCAACAAGTGTTTTGCGATCAGCATATTTTGGGCGGGAGGGGTTCAGAGAACTACATGAGTAGGGCGATAAACTATGTTCTGACACACTTTTGATATCCAATTGATATGCAAAGTAGTTAAATTGAGACAGCTGGTTGATTTACGACCTTAACCTATTGCTCTGCTAAGTGGTTTATGACACCCTTGGGGTTGATTCATTACCCCCTGGAGATTACCTGTCCCACTAAGAAACTTCACACCCATCCCCCTCCCCCCCCCCCACCCCTCAGGAAACCTACAACCCTCTCTCCTCCCTCTTGCCAATACACACATGCTATCAGGACTGAGTTATTCGAGTAGCTCCCTCCCACTAATAAATTAAATCGATAGATCAACTACCCCCCCCCCCCAATCTGGTAAATGTCTCAGCCCCCTTCCCTCCCCCAGCTGGAAATACACAGGGAAAGGACTCAGTCTACGCAGGCGAGGAAGGATCCCAAGATGGTAAAGTCAAATAAATGTCAGTTACATAGCAACGGATATTCTGTTCATTTAAACAGATCAATTTATATGGTTCGATCTCTCTTTTATTTTATGGGAAAATCTCATCATTATCTACTGTTTCAGAAGATGTAGGTCTTATAAAATACATCGAAAAGCAGTAATTAAATAGATAGCTTTTTCTGATTGCGCAAGAAATACCATAAAAAAATGGACGTGAGCATGACTGTCTGCTCGTAACCTTCTGATCGCGTTTAGCACCCATTGCAGGGCAGACATGTTGGCCGCTTCCTGTACTCCCGTGTGTGCACTCCGCGACCGCTGTCGGCTGCTGCGTCGTCAGCCACCTCGCACATTCCCGTGCAGGCAGCACTGGCTCTTACGGCGCCCAGTCCGGAAGCTGCACTGATCCCCGAATGGAGCGCGTAGAGCACGGTTGCAGTTCGGACGCATAACTGGCTAGCTGTTAGTCTGAAAGTGACGCTGCTAGGTTTATTACCTGTAGGTTCAGACAACATGTGTTGTGGAGATGCTCCGGGAACTCAAATGGGAACTCCTGGCGGGAAGGAGACGTTTAGAGAATCGGCGTTTGAAACTGATGGCCGGAGCCCACGCCCACCACAGTGGTACAGGTTTATATGCCGACTGGCTCCGCAGGTGACGGAGAGACTGATGAAATGTATGATGAGGTAAAAGAAATTATTCAGGTAGTGACGAAAGTTTAATAGTCATGGGTGACTGGAATTCGACAGTAGGAAAAGAAAGAGAAGGTGAATATGGATTGGGGCTAAGAAATGCAAGAGGAAGCCACCTGGTAGAATTTTGCACAGAGCATAACTTAATCATAACAGAAGGTCATATACATGGAAGAAGCCTGGAAATACTGGAAGGTCTCAGATAGGTTATATGATGGTAAGAGAGAGACTCAGGAACCACGTTTTAAATGGTAAGACATTTCCAGGGGCAGATGTGGATTCTGGCCACAATCTATTGGTTATGAACTGAAGATTAAAACTGAAGAAACTGCAAAAAGGTGGGAATTTCAGGAGATAGGACCTGGATAAACTCAAAGAACCAGAGGTTGTAGAGAGTTTCAGGCGGAGCATTAGGGAACGATTGACAAGAATGGGAGAAACAAATACAGTAGAAGAAGAATGGGTAGCTATGAGAGATGAAATAATGAAGGTAGCAAAGGATCAAGTAGGTAAAAAGACGAGATCTAGTAGAAATCCTTGGGTAACAGAAGAAATATTGAATTTAATTGATGAAAGGAGAAAATATAAAAATGCAGTAAACGAACCAGGCAAACGTCTCAAAAATGAGATCGACAGGAAGTGCAAAATGGCTAAGTAGGGTTGGCTAGAGGACTAATGTAAGGATGTAGAGGCGCATATCACTAGGGGAAAGATAGATACTGCCTACAATAAATTAAAGATACCTTTGGAGAAAAGAGAACCACTTGAATGAATATCAAGAGCTCAGATGGAAACCCAGTTCTGAGCAAAGAAGGGAAAGCAGAAATGTGAAGTACTGTATAGAGGGTCTACACAAGGGCGATGTTCTTGAGGACAATATTATAGAAATGGACGAGAATGTAGATGAAGATGAAATAGGAGATATGGTACTGCGTAAAGAGTTTGACAAGGCACAAAAGACCTAAGTCGAAACAAGGCCCCGGGAGTAGACAACATTCCAAAGCAACTAATGATAGCCTTGGAAGAGCCAGTACTGACAAAACTCTACCATCTGGTGAGCAAGATGTATGAGACAGGCGAAATACCCTCAGACTTGAGAGGAATATAATAATTCCAATCCCAAAGAAAGCAGGTGTTGAGAGATGTGAAAATTACCGAACTATCAGTTTAATTAGCCGCGACTGCAAAATACGAACACGAATCCCTTACAGAAGGATGAAAAACTTGTAGAAGCTGATCTCGAGGAAGATCAGTTTGATTTCCGTAGAAATGTTGGAACACGTTAGGTAATACTGACCCTACGACTTACCTTAGAAATCGCCGGAAGATATATTAAGAAAATGAAAACCTTCGATTCTAGCATTTGTAGACTTAGAGAAAACTTTTGACAACGTTGACTGGAATACTCTCTTTCAAATTCTAAAGGTCGCAGGGGTAAAATACAGGGAGCGAAAGGCAATTTACAATTTGTACAGAAACCAGATGGCACTTATAAGAGTCTAGGGGCATGAAAGGGAAGCAGTGGTTGGGAAGGGAGCGAGACAGGGTTGTAGTCTATCCCCGATGTTATTCAATCTGTATATTCAGCAAAA
Source organism: Schistocerca gregaria (assembly GCF_023897955.1). NCBI lineage: Eukaryota > Metazoa > Arthropoda > Insecta > Orthoptera > Acrididae > Schistocerca > Schistocerca gregaria. Next base: position 546,043,513 of record NC_064926.1, read on the forward strand.
AGTAAAGGAAACATATTAAATTCGGAGTAGGTATTAAAATCCATGGAGAAGAAATAAAAACTTTGAGGGTCGCCGATGACATTGTAATTCTGTCATAGACAGCAAAGGACTTGGAAGAGCAGTTGAACGGAATGGACAGTGTCTTGAAAGAAGGATATAAGATGAATATCAACAAAAGCAAAACGAGGTTAATGGAATGCAGGCTAATTAGGTGATGCCGAGGGAATTAGATTAGCATATGAGACACCTAAAGTAGTATATGAGTTTTGCTATTTGGGGAACAAAATAACTGATGACAGTCGAAGTAGAGAAGATATAAAATGTGGACTGGCTATGGCAAGGAAAGCGTTTCTGAAGAAGAAAAATTTGTTAACATCGAGTATAGATTTAAGTGTCAGGAAGTCGTTTCTGAAAATATTTGTATGGAGTGTAGCCATATATGGAAGTGAAACGTGGACGATAAATATTTTGGACAAGAAGAGAATAGAAGCTTTCGAAATGTGGTGCTACAGAAGAATGCTGAAGATTAGATGGGTAGAACACATAACTAATTAGGAGGTATGGAACAGAAATGGAGAGAAGAGAAATTTGTGGCACAACTTGCTAGAAGAAGGGATCGGTTGGTAGCACATATTCTGAGGCATCAAGGGATCACCAGTTTAGTATTGGAGGGCAGCGCGGAGGGTAAAAATCGTGGAGGGAGACCAAGAGATGAATACACTACACAGATTCAGAAGGATGTAGGTTGCAGTAGGTTTGAAAGATGAAGACGTTGCACAGGATAGAGTAGCATGGGGAGCTGCATGAAACCAGTCTCTGGACTGAAGACCACAACAAACAACTTGTAAATCTCAAAGTTAAGTATTGTCAACTGCTTTCGAGAAATAAAACTACTAATGTTATTTGTATGAATAGTTGTATAGCATTCAGAGAATGGTGCATCTGTTAGGCGCCCAGGCCGGCCGTTGTGACCGAGCGGTTCTATGCGCTCCAGAACAGAACCGCGCTGCTGCTACGGTCGCAGGTTCGAATCCTGCCTCGGGCATGGATGTGTGTGCTGTCCTTAGGTTACTTAGGTTTAAGTAGTTCTGATGACGTCGGATGTTGGTCCCATAGTGCTTAGAGCCCTTTTGAACCTTAGGTATCCTACTAGCGACGGGTGGTGAAGATCCAACAGGAAGTAAAACCCAAAAACTAAAATATAAGCAGTCATGGATATCTATTCATAAAGTATACTTGCTGCTTTACTGTAAGTATTAAAAAAGCCCAGCCTATATCCAAGCCTTCTGCTCTTAAGAGCAACCTCTGGAATTTTTCACAGTTCTGACAGTTGCTACATGGTTCATTTCTTATGTAACTGTTGTTGGATTTATTAGATGGTTTGAGCCACAACAAGTATGTTTTTCTTCATCCAGCCTGAAATGAGTTTCTTATACATACAGGGCATCTTTTATTCTACATACATAAATAAATTAATAAAATAGGCACAACCTATTTCGTTTTATTTATTTTGCTTTACGATGATGTATTTCCTCAACCAATTATAAACCACGCTGCAAGTTTCAGGAAACATTTTGGGTAATAATTGAGAGGATACAACAGCACTGAATATGAGGTCTTCTTAACTTCAGCCAGTGACCAGAAAACGCAATGTAGCTGTCTCTCCTCGCAGCTTACGGCTGTACGCTCTCATGACAATATTCATTTCCGCTAAAAATGGTTTGATGATATTCAGTGGCTTCAAAATGCACGTTTCATCCATTTTTAGGTAATTAAGAAATCATAGCCTTGCATCTCCTTAAGTAACAGAGCGTGGATTAATTTCTCTCTTTACATTAACGCTTCCGGTCACGAATTATTTTTTTCCTGAAAAAATTAATGGCTTTTCTATCCCGTTCTTCGAATTAAATTATGATTTTTCAGAGGTATAAAATATTACGAGGTGCCCCCGGAAGGGGTGGGGGGACATTCTGTTCAAGTGGGTGCAGTGTAAGTCGAAAAGCCAAAGTGTTTTACTTGATTTTATTTCACCAATATATCATACATTACACAAAGCTTACTTAATGATTATATACATAAAGTATGGTCTTACACTTATGAAGAATGATAATCAAAGAAACAATTTTTTTATACAGACATAAGTGAATGTTACATTTTACATAGTAAAATTTGGTTTTGCCTTCGTAGCCCGATGTCACTGATCACTGGAAGATGCCTAACGTCGTCCAATCGAACTTCAGCTTCTGGCGACCTTCCGCATTGGCTCATTTTGAAGTACATGAACTCTCACTTTTTCCTGGCAGCTGGATTATCTATTTTTGTCAGTACTTTGACCACACTTGCCCTACAGTGAAGCAAATTAAAGGTCTTACTTTTAGGAGCACCTAATTCTGATGCGTTTATCTTGTACTCAATTCATGTATTTACGCATGAAATATCAATTGCATGAGCAAACATGCGTCCACTTTCAGGTTGCAAAACCAGCAATAAACCGTCGAAAATGGCTGCCGAAAATCGTGTTCGGTTTCAAAAGCAGCTAACTGTATGTCTTCGGGTGCAAAGCCTGCTAAATGCCCAATAGACGTGGCTGCCGCCTTGACATGTCCGGATACAGAGCACGTTAACAGACATCAGACTTACCAATCTGGACATTGAAAGCTACCTTTCAGTCTGTTTCGATTAAAAAATGATTCAAATGGCTCTGAGCATTATGGAACTTAACTTCTGAGGTCATAAGTCCCCTAGAACGTAGAACTACTTAAACCTAACTAACCTAAGGACATCACACACAGCCACGATCGAGACAGGATTCGAACCTGCGACCGTAGCGGTCGCGCGGTTCCAGACTGTAGCGCCTAGAACCGCTCGGCCACCCCGGTAGGCTGTTACGATTAGAATTGATATTTTTCTTGTTCAGCTTTAGGTTGGCTGCGCTGTAACAAATTCTTACACAACAATAACACTCTTGCTCGCAATGCACTGTCGTTTGGATGGGACGAGTATGTCGTGATTACCTCAGTGTCACTTATCATGCAGTTAGCGGGCTTTGCGTCTGGGCTACTCAGCTTTCAGTATACCGTATGATATAAAACGTTAACATTACCTCCATCATTGCTCTCTTGTTCAAAATTATCGCCTGGATCATCGGATACATTGCCAATTTCAGATGATTTAAGGAGCTCTATAACTTCTTCTGTAAGTAGCCTTCGTCCGTCTTGGACACGGGGCATTGTGAAAGCACCGCAAGATAACTAACAAGACAGCGAAATAATCTCCTAAATTTCTATGCTATTACAACCCTTCAATGACAATGTCCTCATTTGGAGATATGTATAAAGTTATAAATTTGTCACTTACCTTTCAACCTGAAAGACACCTTTAGTTTTCATCTTCAAGATTGCACCTTCCTAAGGACATATATTTTTTTTTACCTAGCCTCAGAAGACATTAATCGGCTGATGGGAGGTACAAATATTATTGGCAAACGACCATGTGACTGTACACATTCAGTTTTGTTTTGTGGTACCACAGATTGACAGGAGATGTCGACGCTGTTCTCAAATAAACTCTCTGCATGTGACAATTTGAGGACAACAATTAAAAATGGTGAAATGTAACGAATTTTAATATACTAAGCATTTATTTAGTATGTCCTTATATGAGGACGCCACGACCGAAAGGGTTAATCGATACTCGCTTCCTTGCCGAGGCGAACCTCAGTTTTTGTTTCGGTGTAAAACCAAGCGGGACTTCGTAGAACATAAAGACAATAAAAAGTAAATTGTCGTGTGACTAGGGCGTCCCATCGGGCAGTCCGTTCGCCGGGTGCAAGTCTTTCGATTTGACGCCACTTCGGCGACCTGTGCGTCGATGGGGATGAAATGATGATGATCAGGACAATACAACACCCAGTCCCTGAGAGGAGAAAATCTCCGGCCCAGCTGGAAATCGAACCCGGGCCCTTAGGACTGACATTCTGTCGCACTGATCACTCAGCTGCGGACATAAACTCAACGAACTCAGATAAGAAAATCACAACAACAGGGCCGGTCGTGTCTAGGGTGACACGGAATTGGTGGGGCGACCGATAAAGAGATGAGTGTGTAGGGATCTTTAATTAGGACAACGTTTGCTACTGATGTAACACACAGTAGTATACAGAGAAGTTGCAGCATTAGAAAATTGTAGCGCAATGCAGGAAGATCTGCAGCGGATAGGCACTTGGTGCAGGGAGTGGTAACTGACCCTTAACGTAGACAAATGTAATGTATTGCGAATACATGAAAGAAGGATCCTTTATTGCACGATTATATGATAGCGGAACAAACACTGGTAGCAGTTACTTCTGTTAAACATCTGGGAGTATGAGTGCGAAACGATTTGAAGTGGAATGACCATATAAAATTAATTGTTGGTAAGGCGGGTTCCAGGTTGAGATTCATTGGGAGAGTCCTTAGAAAATGTAGTCCATCAACAAAGGAGGTGGCTTACAAAACACTCGTTGACTTATACTTGAGTATTGCTCATCAGTGTGGGATCTGTACCAAATGGGTTTAACGGAGGAGATAGAGAAGATCCAAAGAAGAGCGGCGCGTTTCGTCACAGGGTTATTTGGTAAGCGTGATAGCGATACGAAGACGTTTAGCAAACTCAAGTGGCAGACTCTGCAAGAGAGGGGCTCTGCATCGCGGTGTAGCTTGCTGTTCAGGTTTCGAGAGGGTGCGTTTCTGGATGAGGTATCGAATATATTTGTTCCCCCTACTTATACCTCCCCTGAAGTAAAATTAGAGATATTCGAGCGCGCACGGAGGCTTTCCGGCAGTCGTTCTTCCCGCGAACCATACGCGACTGGAACAGAAAAGGGAGGTAATGACAGTGGCACGTAAAGTGTCCTCCGCCACACACCGTTGGGTGGCTTGCGGAGTATAAATGTAGATGTAGCTTGTAACCACACATACACAATTGACGTTTAGCTCCATGTTTCCAGGAGCGTATTTTGTTCTTCTATCGTATACTGTCTGGCGTCATCTCACCCGAAACCGCTCCCCTCCCTCCTCCTTCCGCCCTCCTCACACTCCCCCCCCCCCCCCCCCCCGTCCCCTTAGTTTGGTGCCCCAAGAAGCCGCTCGTGTCGGCTGCCACTGTGAGCCCCCTTTGGTGTCTGGCATAGGGTACATTGCCCGTTTTCCTATTCCAGTCGCGAACGGTGACCTGGAAGAACGATTGAATCTCTCTAATTCTGTCTTCGTGTTCTTTTCGCGAAATACACGCAGTAGGGAGTAATATGGTGGTTCACTCTTCTAGGGACGTACGTACTCGGAACTTTTAACAATAAACCGCATCGTAATGCAAAACGCACCTCTCGCAGCGTCTGCTGCTGGAGAAGGCTGAGCGCCTTGAGAGGCTTCGTGCTTACTAAACGAATCTGTGGAGCAAGGCAATGGCAAACCACCTTCGCTAGCACCTTGCCTAGTACGACAGTGTTGGTTTCCCGTATGGGACCTCGTCACATCATCATCGTCATCAAACGAATCTGTAACCAAACACGCTGTTACTCTTGGCATCTTCTCAGTTTCCTCTATCGATCCTATCTGGTACGGATCTCTGACTGAAAAGAGACATTCCTTTATTGGTCTAGCTAGGTTTTTCCTTTGTGGCCAGACTCTCCCTGAGGACTCTTTCAGTAAGTATCAGCCCGGCATCTGCCGTTTCCGCGGTTAGTTTTTTGTGACCGTTCCATTTTAAGTCACTGCTTACAGACACGCTCCTGTATATTTTAAGCTTCCAGTGATTGTTTTGCAGTCGTATAATCATACAGTAGTGGGTCTTTCTGCCCAGTTACACTTGTTTATGTTAGGGATTATTTGCCAAACCTGGAACCAAGTGTCGGTCGTCTGCTAGTCTTCCTGCTTTTCGTTACAGTTTTCTAGCGTTGCAGGTTCTCTGCTTACAACAGCATTATCCGTGAAAAGCCTCATGGAACTTGTGACGTAGTTCGTCAAGGGAAAATACAACGTGTTTCAGAATGTTTCGATGGTTTCAAACTAATCGCGAAACGAAGTTGAAAATTTTACACAAGGTACAAAATTTAATCAAATTTACCTAAGAAATACTGCATTGGACAAATGACGACCCTTCGCGGCTACGCCAATAGTCGAGGCGTTTCACCCAGTTTTTTGAACACAAAATGGTTCAAATGGCTCTGAGCACTATGGGACTCAACATCTTAGGTCATAAGTCCCCTAGAACTTAGAACTACTTAAACCTAACTAACCTAAGGACATCACACACACCCATGCCCGAGGCAGGATTCGAACCTGCGACCGTAGCAGCCCCGCGGTTCCGGACTGCAGCGCCAGAACCGCACGGCCACCGCGGCCGGCTTTTTGAACACGTCTTTCGTAACTTTTGCAAGGAATCCTAAAATTTCATCGTGAGTCTTGTCTATTAGCTGTTGCAAGCTTCTCGCCCGGTCGTTCGGGCACGTTTTCGTAACGGACGATGAGGGCTCACCTGTAAGCTATTACGTCCGAAACTCGTGGTCATACGGTAGCGTTCTCGCTTCCCGCGCCCGGGTTCCCGGGTTCGATTTCCGACGGGGTCAGGGACTTTCTCTGACTCGTGATGACTGAGTGTTGTGTGATGTCCTTAGGTTAGTTAGGTTTAAGTATCTCTGAGTTCTAGGGGACTGATGACCATAGATGTTAAGTCCCATAGTACTCAGAGCCATTTGTTACGCATACGTTCGACCTGCTCGCAAATTCAGATGACTTTCCTAGGGCCGGTTGAATTTCGATTCGATGCACTGGCAGTTGCACGGAAGTTTAGTACCCAGTTCAATATTGTCCTACAAGGAGGAATTGAATATCGCGGCTCAATCTTGAAATGCTTACGAAAGGGACGTTGCACGCACACAGAAGATTCCTCGAAGCGAATAGAACACCAACGCGAACGCACGATGTTGCTGTGATTAGTACGACATGTCTGTATGTGGGATGAAACTCGACATTCTGGACTAGTAATAGATGGTGCCACTGTCGCGCGTTATTCAAATTTTCAAGTCGTCAAATTTTTTTTGAAACAGCCAATATGTTAGGCAGATAGTGCCACCCTTCTCGACAAAGAGTAACAACTAATTAGTAGTAAAAGTTGTTTTAAAAAGGGTCACGTTTTACGGAGTCTACTTCTTGGACACGATTTCGTTCTTTTAATGTAGGAAAAGACATCATGAATGAGTATGGCCCTCGTCCTTCAAAATTCGCTGAGTTGTGTGGCCATTTTACAGTCTGCCTAAGCGGCAGATGTGGCCACTGTCGACTCTTGCGCAGATGTTTACGCGAAAGTGATAACCCTTAATTTGTTACATATCGTAACAAACGGGAAGAAGAGACAGAGAAGGAGAAGGGCGCAGCAGAATGTAGTGGGAGCTACAAAACGGCAGCTTCAAGGATGTGACAGTTAGATTCACTCATAGGCAAAAACCGACGTCAACAAAAACACTAGTCACATCTGTGCTGAGGCGCAGCGTATTTCTGATCGCTGGCTGCTGCTCTAGATTCTCATTGTCCGACCCCGCGCACGCTGTCCTTTGACTGTGAGTTGCAGCCGGACCTAGTGATCCACTCTACGTCTCTCTGGCCACGCGCTCACGGGCTGCTGACGTCCAGCAAACGTCACACGGCCGGCGTTAAGGCCAAGATTTGCCCGCACTCTGGACGCGACCGCTGCCTCTGGAGCGGCCTGGCCCTCCCGAGCTCAGCAGATACAGATACAGATGCTGGTGTCCGCTGAGATTCTCACAAATACTCTTAAGCTTTTTACCTACACGCGACAAAACGAGTTACAATTTCATAGAGCGACCCCTTGCAGCAACCAATGCTAATTTGGACTCCACGCGTTCTGGAGTCAAAACATTACGAGAAGCCAGTATGTTGTTCGTGTTCGAAGTGTTACCTGTTCTGCTATTAGAGAAAAATTTAATTTTTGTGGAACATTTGTGTAACAAAATACAAATTAAACATTTTAGGTTAGGCTTTACCGTGACTGTTACTGACATTAAATGAAACAACCAATACCCTGTTACCAATTACTTTATTTATCTCCACGACGCGTTTCAAAGGTTTAAACCTCCATGTTCGGGTGGATTTAAATTTGTTAATATGACATTTGTGTGTGTGTTGTGTTACGATTTTTTGGAAAAACTTGTGGCACTATCTAGTGGAGAAACAAAACGCTATTTCAGAACTTGGTTTTGGGTTTCTTTTGACGACAGTGAAAGGAACCTGTGGCCATTGGAGCTAATTTATTTTACTTATTTTTGTGTTTACCGTTAGATATACGTTTAATTTTTTATCAAAATAAATCCAAAACCATGTTCTGAAATAGGGTTTTGTTTCTCCACTAGAGTCTGGAACCGCGCGACCGCTACGGTCGCAGGTTCGAATCCTGCCTGAGGCATGGATGTGTGTGATGTCCTTAGGTTAGTTAGGTTTAAGTAGTTCTAAGTTCTTGGGGACTGATGACCTCCGATGTTAAGTCGCATAGTGCTCAGAGCCATTTGAACCATTTTTCTCCGCTACACAGTGCCACAAGTTCCTCCAAAAAATCGTAACACAACACACACATACAGATGTCATATTAACAAATGTAAATCCATCAGATGATGGAGGTTTAAACGCGTCGTGGATATACACTCCTGGAAATGGAAAAAAGAACACATTGACACCGGTGTGTCAGACCCACCATACTTGCTCCGGACACTGCGAGAGGGCTGTGCAAGCAATGATCACACGCACGGCACAGCGGACACACCAGGAACCGCGGTGTTGGCCGTCGAATGGCGCTAGCTGCGCAGCATTTGTGCACCGCCACCGTCAGTGTCAGCCAGTTTGACGTGGCTTACGGAGCTCCATCGCAGTCTTTAACACTGGTAGCATGCCGTGACAGCGTGGACGTGAACCGTATGTGCAGTTGACGGACTTTGAGCGAGGGCGTATAGTTGGCATGCGGGAGGCCGGGTGGACGTACCGCCGAATTGCTCAACACGTGGGGCGTGAGGTCTCCACAGTACATCGATATTGTTTCCAGTGGTCGGCGGAAGGTACATGTGCCCGTCGACCTGGGACCGGACCGCAGCGACGCACGGATGCACGCCAAGACCGTAGGATCCTACGCAGTGCCGTAGGGGACCGCACCGCCACTTCCCAGCAAATTAGGGACACTGTTGCTCCTGGGGTATCGGCGAGGACCATTGGCAACCGTCTCCATGAAGCTGGGCTACGGTCCCGCACACCGTTAGGCCGTCTTCCGCTCACGCCCCAATATCGTGCAGCCCGCCTCCAGTGGTGTCGCGACAGGCGTGAATGGAGGGGCGAATGGAGACGTGTCGTCTTCAGCGATGAGAGTCGCTTCTGCCTTGGTGCCAATGATGGCCGTATGCGTGTTTGGCGCCGTGCAGGTGAGCGCCACAATCAGGACTGCATACGACCGAGGCACACAGGGCCAACACCCGGCATCATGGTGTGGGGAGCGATCTCCTACACTGGCCGTACACCTCTGGTGATCGTCGAGGGGACACTGAATAGTGCACGGTACATCCAAACCGTCATCGAACCCATCGTTCTACCATTTCTAGACCGGCAAGGGAACTTGCTGTTCCAACAGGACAATGCACGTCCGCATGTATCCCGTGCCACCGAACGTGCTCTAGATGGTGTAAGTCAACTACCCTGGCCAGCAAGATCGGATCTGTCCCCCGTTGAGCATGTTTGGGACTGGATGAAGCGTCGTCTCACGCGGTCAGCACGTACAGCACGAACGCTGGTCCAACTGAGGCGCCAGGTGGAAATGGCATGGCAAGCCGTTCCACAGGACTACATCCAGCATCTCTACGATCGTCTCCATGGGAGAATAGCAGCCTGCATTGCTGCGAAAGGTGGATATACACTGTACTAGTGCCGACATTGTGCATGCTCTGTTGCCTGTGTCTATGTGCCTGTGGTTCTGTCAGTGTGATCATGTGATGTATCTGATCCCAGGAATGTGTCAATAAAGTTTCCCCTTCCTGGGACAATGAATTCACGGTGTTCTTATTTCTATTTCCAGGAGTGTAGATAAACAGTGACTAGTAACAGTATAGTTGTTGTTACATTTAACAAGAAATTAAACGTACACGCAATATCTTCAGCATTCAATTGCACATATCGAAACGATAAAACAATAAATATTTCATGTTACAAGTAAATATATTAGTATAACTAAACTACAAAATACATTTTAACGTTTATTAAACAATTAAGGGTTGTATTCCAATTGTAATTATACTTAAGGTAAATGTAGGAAAGTAGTTTACTTTTCAATAATTAGAGGTTCCGTATAAAAGGCTAGGAGCTAACGACAAAATGGATGGTGAAGATGCAACAAGACAACTGGTTTCCGACTACAGCCAGTTACCTGTGCTCGACTTGTTTTGAACAGATCTATGCATATTAAACGACTGACCTCACGCACCTTTTCTGCATGGCAGTACCAACTGTCTTTGCTTTTCCGATGTGTTTGCAAGTAAAAGACACAATAATAAGCCAGAACATTATGACTACCGACCTACTATCGATATAAGCCCGTCCAAGCCATAGCAGCGTCACCTGGCGAGGAGTGGCTGCTGGCCAGACACACACATGTTGTCTGTAGAACCGGTGCGCTTGCTGTCTGTGACTAGGATGGGGCAGGAGCTCGATCTCAGTTTCACCGAGGGCAGATTGTGATGACCTGGAGACTTTGATCGACTGCACGACTTTTCGGGTGTTCGAGGAATGCGGTGGTGAGTGTCTATACTACCCATCCCACTGTCGCAGAGGTTTTTTTCCCACGGCACGAGCCTTGGCACATTTTTCCCTCTGCTCTTCAAATCGCTACCCTCACTCGCGTTTCGCCCACTATCTATCACCTGACGGACCGTGTTAATGCGTAGTCTTACCCAGTCGCACGGATAACATCACAGCCCAGCATCCTGTCATCCACTTACTAGATAACTAACATTTTGACGGAGGTGACAGTAGAACTTTTGGTTTGGTCACCACGTTGGTGCGGGAGTGGAGGGGCCCCATCTCTATTAAGTTGGGCAGACTGGTAAAGCGGAACAGGCGGCGAACTGTGGCGTTACTAACATCAGACTTTAATGATGGGCAGACTACATGTGTGTCTGAACACAGAGTGCACCGAACACTTATATGGCGGACCTCTGCAAGCGACGACCCATGCACGTGTCAAATTTAAAATCACGACATCGGCAACTACTACTGAAATGGACACTTCACAATCTGTACCGGACGTTGACGCAGAGGCAGAGCGTTGCATGGACTGATGAATTCCGATGCTTTCTTCATCAAGCCAAATCCATCGTAATCCAGGGCAACAGGTCCGTGACACCTGTACTGTGGGACGGAGACAAGCTGGCGGCGGCTCCATTATACTCTGGGTATTCAAGTGCGCATCCATAGGTCCAGTGGAGCTCGTGCAAGACACCATGACGCCCAAGGAGTATCATACACTGGATGCAGACCACATACAGCCAGCCCGTCATTACGATCATGTCTCCCGACGGCAGTGGTATTTTTGAAGCAGATAATGCGCCATGCCACAATGCCAGCAGTGTGATGGACTGGTTCGAGGAATACAGTGGCAAGTTTCAATTGACGTACTGGCCCTGAAAACGAACTAAAAAATGTTGTAATTTAATCTCAAAGATACAAGAAGAAAATTTGTTCGGCTGTCATACCAGAGAAATACTCTAAAAAACTTTTTTTATCATTGAGAGACAAAGGATTAGTTTCGAGATTCTTTTATTACTTCTAGTATTAACTACCTCTTTTGTTCTGATGTGCTGGCGTAAAGACGTACTGTATAGTTTCATGTCTATGTGTGTGTTAAATGAAGGTGTTAAATGATGAAAAATGTGTTTTATAATTTCTGTCAAGATCAAGCCTAAATCCCATACCAATGGAGCACAAATTATTCTGTTAATTCGAAAGGCGAATTTTAGATGGAGGCGACGATCTTTACGACGGCGCTGCTCAACAATAGAGGTACGTGATTGTGCTCACTACTTTCCTTTGATAGCCGCTAAGATTAATTTCGATGTGTTTTTGCCGAGACATTCAGAACCTGCAATCTTCCTTTTCGTATAAAAATAGGAGTCCGATTGAAAAAGAAATATTCTTAAATTTAAATAATTGCAATTCTTTTACCCAGGCCACGGGGAATGATAGAAAGTACGTGCCTCTACCCTGATTGTACGTTCGCAATCTCCGAGTGTGTTACGACGTAATTATTTTACACAAACAAAATTAAGATATATCTTTCTCATCAGATCGCAACCACTTGTACGCGAATGTACGTTCCCTTTGAATGTGTCTAGTCAGTTGTGCGTATTGTTCTAAAGCTTTTCTGTTAATACTCTGTGGATTGCATCTCCGCAATTAATTTTTGTTTATGCCGCAAATCGCACTTCACGCGAAGTATTTATTACGCAAGTTTCAGGCACCATTTAATTTTAAAAAATTCCGCAGTACGGCTGACTTAGCAAACCGCTACAATAATTTCATATCTCTACAAGTACAATAACAAAAAAACAATAACAGAGAGGGTACGTTACAGCCCCCCGTCCTGCCAGATCTCACCCAACCCAACACATTTGTGTCGCTCTCCCCCCCCCCCCCCCCACCCCCCCCCGTGTCCTCTTTCGACCCCTGCAGGAGAGTACTCTAGTATTGGGGAGAAACAAATAAGCAAGTTGATATATTTTACATATTATCATCAGTAGTGTCATATGGACTAACATTGTGGCATCTCTTATCTTTACGAAAGGAAGCCATCATTGCTCAAGAACGGGCTGTAAGAATAATATGTAGTATTCACCCACGATCACCTTGAAGACATTTGTTTAAGAAGTTAGGCACCTTCACTACTGCTTCACTGTATATTTATGTGATTTGGTAAGTCTGGTAAATTTCCACTAAAGAATGGAACATTTTTGTTGCGCCTTCATAGTTGGTAAATTTGATTATCGCAATTATTGTATAAAGAATTTTAACGATGCACAGTGTACTGTTCTTTGTTAACAAAAAAAAAAAAAAAATGGTTCAACTAGCTCTGAGCACTATGCGACTTAACTTCTGAGGTCATCAGTCGTCTAGAACTTAGAACTAATTAAACCTAACTAACCTAAGGACACCACACACATCCATGCCCGAGGCAGGATTCGAAACTGCGACCGTAGCGGTCGCTCGGCTCCAGACTGTAGCGCCTAGAACCGCTCGGCCACTCCGGCCGGCCTTTGATAACAACCGTCTGAATTGGTCAATCTGTCGACTGCGATCAAAATTGGGGAAAACCGAGTTTCGTGCGATTATTAAGCATTCTCGGTTGAAGGATTAAACTTCTCCAAAAATCAATGAAGAAATTCTGTGTGAGGTGGCCGAGGCAAATGCCAACTTGAAGTCAAAAAAATCTTCTGCCTTGGACACATTATAAATGCTTATACATTCCGTCCCACGTCACAACGTAGAGAGACTATTTAGCAACTGCCATCATCGCTAGACTATCAACAACTGCTTTGCTTCTTAGACATGATAAATTTTTACAGAAGACAACTTCCACAGGCAGCCTCCTTGCAAACACTGCTAACGCATGGCCTCTTCGGGCAAGAATACGAAAGCAAACTCACGTGGACCATCGAAATGAAGACTGATTTGAACGCGTTAGAGACAGCCCTGTCCTGGCCATCATCTTAGCACACCGCCCCCCCCTGGCGCACAGCAGATCAAAACAGCAGACGCGAGTGACTCAGCTACTGACGGAGCACCGCAACGAGAAGTGTGGAGCATTCAGCAGCCACTCCGTTTCTTCTCAAGCAATCTCACGCTGTCACAAAGCAAGTAGTCTGCGTGTGCCAGCATTCTACAGAGCAGTGCACCACTTCAGGAAATACGCAGAAGTACGCCCCTGATTATTTACACTGACCGTCGTCTGCTCGCCGTCTCCATTCGAAACCTACCTCAGGACATCTGCGTAGACGGTTCCCGTACTTACGACTGCCTTGCTCACTCCATCTTGGACGTCCGCCACCAGAAAGGTGTGGAGAACGTTGTGGCAGACTATTCCTCGCGCATCAGCGCCTTGTCAGCTCAACTCGACTGCAAACATTTTGCTGAGGCACAACAACAAGATCAACAATGACAAGCCCTCACCCACGACCCACCCACGAACCTAAGGATCGATCTTTAACCTGTCCAGTGAGTCGACAAGATCATCGCCGAGGGCGGTCGACCGGAAGCTCGCACAAAATTCTCTGATTGTCAGTGTGGCTTGTGACATTGTTGAGTTCGGATGCCTCTGACATGTACCCTCCCTTCGTTAGTAAAAGTGCGCTATTTGTGCGAGTGTTGCGTGATTATTCCACGTCATCACCGACTGTACATCATGAACTACAAATTAGTACCAGAAGTTCATAACTTCAGGTATCTGGAAAGAAAATAATCAGTAACATTACATGTAATCAAGAGGATAGCTATTGTAAAAGAAATATCCTACGGGAGGATGACTATTTTCTGTGGTCTATAAAGTATACAGTTAAGGAAACGATTAGTGCAGCCTTCTGCATGGTGCAGGAGAGAGCATTGTACCCTGGAGCACTTTTCCATTCTGTAACAGAAAAGTAACATCTTGTCTTGTTCCATTTTGAAATGATAGCATTCACTTTACGTGTGTTTCAATCTTTTTCTAAAATTACAAAAATTTCTTCGGAAAAGTATGGTTTTCCCATATGGGAAATCTGTTCCAAGGTACGATGGGGTTGTGTACTGAGGAACAAATATTGTGTTCACATTTGAAACAGTTGCAATCGAGAAAATCTTACCATTATTGTACTTAATAGTCCATTCGTAAAGGAATACAAACGTCTCAATGGAAGTACAAAGGTGCTAAGCAGGGAAGGCCCGAGGACAAATGTAAGGATATCACTAGGGGTAAGGTAGATACTGCCTACAGGAAAATTAAAGAGGCTGTTGGAGAAAAGAGAACCACTTGTATCAATATCAGGAGCTCAGACGGAAAACCAGTACTAAGCAAAGAAGGAAAGGCAGAAAAGTGGAAGGAGTATATATAGGGTCTATACAAGGGCGATGTTGTAGAGGACAATATTATGGAATTGGGAGAGGATGTAGATGAAGAGGAAATGGGAGATATGATACTGAATGAAGAGTTTGACAGAGCACTTGAAAACTTAAGTAGAAACAAGGCCCCCAGAGCAGACAACAATCCATTAGAACTACTCATAGCTTTGGGAGAGCCAGCCATGACAAAACTCTACCATCTCGTGAGCAAGATGTACGAGACAAGCGAAATACCCTCAGACTTGAGGAAGAATATAATAATTCCAATCCCAAAGAAAACACTGTTGACAGGTGTGAAAATTATCGAACTATCAGTTTAATAAGTTGCAGCTGCAAAATACTAACACGAATTGCTTACAGGCGATTGGAAAAACTGGTAGAAGCCGACCTCGGGGAAGATCAGTTTGGATTCCGTAGAAATGTTGGAACACGTGAGTCAGTACTGACCCTACGACATATCTTAGAAGATAGATTAAGGAAAGTCAAACCTACGTTTCTAGCTTTTGTAAACTTAGAGAAAGCTTTTGACAATGTTGGCTGGAATACTCTCTTTCAAATTCTGTAGGCGGTAGGGGTCTAACTCAGGGAACGAAAGGCTATTTAAAATTATATCATCTTCGGCAGAAGATGATGGGAACGAAACTCATTGATACGTTGCGGCAAGACGACGCCACCACTCGGATGATAACCTGTGAAGAATTAATCAGTATTTACAAATTGTACATAAATTAGAAGGTAGTTATAAGAGTCGAGGGGCATGAAAGGGAAGCAGTGGTTGGGAAGGGAGTGAGACAGGGTTGTAGCCTATCCTCGATGTTATTCAATCAGTAAAGGAAACAAAAGAAAAATTTGGAGTAGGAATTAAAATCCATGGAGAAGAAATAAAAACTTTGAGGATCGTCGATGACATTGTAATTCTGTCAGAGACAGCCAAGGACCTGGAAGAGCAGCCGAACGGAACAGACAGTGTCTTGGAAGTAGAATATAAGAGGAATATCAACAAAAGCAAAACGAGGATAATGGAAAGTAATCGAATTAAATCAGGTGGTGCTGTGGGAATGAGATTAGGAAATGAGGCACTTAAAATAGGAAATGAGTTTTGCTATTTGGGGAGCAAAATAGCTGATGGTGGTAGAAGTAGAGAGGATATAAAATATAGACTGGCAATGGCAAGGAAGGTGTTTCTGAAGAAGAGAAATTTTTTTAACATCGAGTATAGATCTGAGTGTCAGGAAGTCTTTTCTGAAAGTATTTGTATGAAGTGTAGCCGTGTATGGAAGTAAAACATGGACGGTAAATAGTTTAGACAAGAAGACAATAGAAGCTTTCGAAATGTGGTGCTACAGAAGAATGCTGAAGATTCGATGGGTAGATCACATAACTAATGAGGAGGGATTGAATAGGATTGGGGAGAAGAGGAGTTTGTGGCACAACTTGACGAGAGGAAGTGATCGGTTGGTTGGACATGTTCTGAGGCATCAAGCGATCACCAATTTAGTATTGGAGGGCACCGTGGAGGGTAAAAGTCGTAGAGGGAGACCAAGAGATGAATACACTAAGCAGATTCAGAAGGATGTAGGTTGCAGTAGGTACTGGGAGATGAAGAAGCTTGCACAGGATAGAGTAGCATGGAGAGCTGCATCAAACCAGTCTCAGGACTGAAGACCACAACAACAACACTCCATGCGGTACATTATTACTCTACACTGAAGTGACTAAAGTTATGGGATAGCGACATGCACGTTTGTAGAGGGCGGTAGTGTCGCGTACACAAAGTATAAAAAGGCGTGATTGTAGTCGCACGTTGGGAATTACCAGACTTTGAACGAGGAATGGTAGTTTGAGCTAGACGCGTGAGACATTCCATTCCAGAAATCGTTAGTGTATTCAATATTCTGAGATCGACATTGTCAAGAGTGTGCCGAGAATACCAAATTTCAGGCATTGTGTTTCACCATGGACGGCCTTCGCTTAACGAACGACTGCAGCAGCTTGTGCGTAGAGTTGTCAGTGTTAACAGAGAAACGACAGTGCGTGAAATAACCTCAGAAATGAACATGACAGTTACGACGAACGTTTCCATCACGACATTGTATCGAAATTTGGTGTCAATGGGCTATGGCAGCAGACGACCGACGCAAGTGCCTTCACTAACAACAGATCGATATCTGCTGCAGCGCCTCTCCTGGACTCGTGACCGTGTCGTTTGGAGCCTGGTGAGATGAGCCCCGATTTCAGTTAGTAAGAGCTGATGGTAGTGTTCGCGTGTGGCGCAGACCCCACGGATGCATGGGCCCAAGTTGTCAGGAACCCGGTCTTCCAGCAGACGATGGCTCCATAATAGTGTGCGGTATGTTGACGTGGACTGGACTGGTTGGTCAGGTCCAATTGGACCGAAATGGTTATTTCGGCTACTCCTTTCCAAACAACAATGGGATTTTTATGGAAAACAATAAGTCCTGTCACCGAGCTACATTTGTTCGCTATCGGTTTAAAGAAGATTCTGAACAATTCGAGCGAATGATTTGCTCACCCAGATCGACCAACATGAATCCCATCGAACATTTATGGGACATAATGGAGAGGTCAGTTTGTACACAACATCCTGCACCGGCAACAATTGGCAATTATCAACGGCTGTATAGGCAGCATGGCTCAATATTTCTGCGGGGTACCTCCAACGACTTGTTGACTCCATGACGCCGAGCGGTTCTAGGCGCTACAGTCTTGAGCTGAGCGACCGCTATGGTCGCAGGTTCGAATCCTGCCTCGGACATGGATGTGTGTGATGTCCTTAGGTTAGTTAGGTTTAAGTAGTTCTAAGTTCTAGGGGACTGATGACCTCAGCAGTTGAGTCCCATAGTGCTCAGAGCCATTTGAACCATTTGATTCCATGCCACGTCGAGCTGCGGCGTTACTCCGGACAAAACAAGGACGGACACGATGCTAGGAGGTGTGTCACGACTATTGTCACCTCAGTGCACTTCAGACCAGAAACCAGTGACAGATATTAAATTGTGAAGACGTATTACCAAATCAGTTACAAGCTATAAATATTTCGAAATAGAAGATTTCGGCAACTAACACAAATTTCTATTTTCAAGACAGGGAAATTGTAGAAGACATTCAAGAAACTCGTTTCACTTACCAATATCAAGTGCGCTGTAAAAAAAAAAAAAAAAGTGCAAGATACTGCACTACTGAGAAGGTATGTGTTAACCATCGACACGTAATGTAGCTAATTTTTAAAAATATACAAAATTTCACTAGCCGTAAGACTCTGTGACTGAAGGGTCAGAAATATTCTCAAAATAGCTAAACATATTATACAGAACTTAAATATGTAGAACTTGTAACATTTACAAAGGCTGCACAGAACACCAGCATTTACTTCGTGCCATTCCAGGTTCGGTCACTAGACTGAAACACCGACCACGAAACATGATGCGTTCCTGTCCTCCAAGTACAACACTCTGCCGCAGTGTCCTGTGAGTTGCTGAAACACGGATACTGCTGCTGGGAGAAGGCCTCTGAGATGTGTATTTGTAGGAGAATGAGGTGTGTGAATCGGAAAGATAAAAGATCGGGTTTTATTACACGATCCGGAAGACAAAACGCCAATAATACGAACAATTAAGAGGAGGAAAAGAATTTGTTTAGGACGGTGTGTGAGAAGATAGTGCATAACAAAGTATATGTTAGAAGAAATGATGGGTGGGACACGACAAGGGGAAGAAGAAAATAGCAGGTAAGTGACGATGTTAGAATAAATACACCAACGGCAACTACGGAAAGGATGGCGGAAAACCGGCAGCACCAAAGAATGCTGAACTTGCAGTGACGGACCTGCCCGAAGGGCACAACACGTGTTCATACTTATAATCGTCATCTTACTGATGCAAAATTGCTCTTAGTATAACCAAACGCAAATACAGCGAACTTTATATACCAATATCGCCCCACGGCGAACTAAATTGTACTGCAAAGGACACCTTCGAAGACTAACGCAGCAGCTTCGCTGTTACGAAAGCGGTAATGAAAAAGAAGTTTGTGCAGCCTGTTAGACGACGGACATTTTGAAGCGCTGTACCCAGATCTTACAAAATTATATTTTTGTCACGTTAATGAGCATTATAACTATGTTAGGTTTCAGTAGTTCTAAGTTCTAGGGGACTGATGACCTCAGATGTTAAGTCCCATAGTGCTCAGAACCATTTGAACCATTTGTTTACATCGCCGTGCTAGCAGAGGCAATTTCGGTGAAGTTTTGAGAGGTTTTGGTATGTTAGTTGCAGAAAAAACCGCGTGTGAAACTGTCGGATTTTTTGTGTAATTCTGCGTGGCGTGTTCCCTATGCATGTACAGAACATTTTGGCAAGCATCTTCTTTATTCTTTAGAAATATCCACTGAAAAGGACCGAATGTGAACTCGTTTTGTAACAGAGTATTGCCTGAGTGAATTTCGTAATATTTCGGGTCGGACTTGGCACATTTCTGGCTGTCTTACGTGTGTATAAGCTCAACGAACTAGCAGTAGATGTACTACCAACGTAAATGTGGGCTTGGTGACACCTTAAATGAAAAGGACCGTAACAAAACATGTGTATCTACAAACAAACATTTTCAATGAAGGGAGGAAGCACCCACTTTGCCCGTTATTAATAGAGATTTACATGTTTACCTTGTTACTTGAGTTACGCGGACTTTGTAATCGTAAGCATGGACGGTGGTTGTCCTCAACGCTGCTTTTCTCATCGTCTACATAGTACTTACGAATGCAGAGCAACGGCTGGTGAATGGACGCTACACTGAGGTAGGTGGGCAGAGCAACGGGTGGTGAGTAGACGCTACACTGAGGTAGGTGGGCAGAGCAACGGGTGGTGAATGGACGCTACACTGAGGTAGGTGGGCAGAGCAACGGGTGGTGAATGGACGCTACACTGAGGTAGGTGGACAGAGCAACGGGTGGTGAATGGACGCTACACTGAGGTAGGTGGGCAGAGCAATGGGTGGTGAATGGACGCTGTACTGAGGTAGGTGGACAGAGCAACGGGTGGTGAATGGACGCTACACTGAGGCAGGTGGGCAGAGCAACGGGTGGTGAATGGACGCTACACTGAGGTAGGTGGGCAGAGCAACGGGTGGTGAATGGACGCTACACTGAGGTAGGTGGACAGAGCAACGGGTGGTGAATGGACGCTACACTGAGGTACGTGGGCAGAGCAACAGGTGGTGAATGGACGCTATACTGAGGTAGGTGGACAGAGCAACGGGTGGTGAATGGACGCTACACTGAGGTAGGTGGGCAGAGCAACGGGTGGTGAGTGGACGCTACACTGAGGTAGGTGGACAGAGCAACGGGTGGTGAATGGACGCTACACTGAGGTAGGTGGGCAGAGAAATGGGTGGTGAATGGACGCTACACTGAGGTAGGTGGGCAGAGCAACGGGTGGTGAATGGACGCTATACTGAGGTAGGTGGACAGAGCAACGGGTGGTGAATGGACGCTACACTGAGGTAGGTGGGTAGTGCAACGGGTGGTGAGTGGACGCTACACTGAGGTAGGTGGACAGAGCAACGGGTGGTGAATGGACGCTACACTGAGGTAGGTGGGCAGAGCAACGGGTGGTGAGTGGACGCTACACTGAGGTAGGTGGACAGAGCAACGGGTGGTGAATGGACGCTATACTGAGGTAGGTGGACAGAGCAACGGGTGGTGAATGGACGCTACACTGAGGTAGGTGGACAGAGCAACGGGTGGTGAGTGGACGCTACACTGAGGTAGGTGGACAGAGCAACGGGTGGTGAATGGACGCTACACTGAGGTAGGTGGACAGAGCAACGGGTGGTGAATGGACGCTACACTGAGGTAGGTGGGCAGAGCAACGGGTGGTGAATGGACGCTACACTGAGGTAGGTGGACAGAGCAACGGGTGGTGAATGGACGCTACACTGAGGTAGGTGGGCAGAGCAACGGGTGGTGAATGGACGCTATACTGAGGTAGGTGGACAGAGCAACGGGTGGTGAATGGACGCTACACTGAGGTAGGTGGGCAGAGCAACGGGTGGTGAGTGGACGCTACACTGAGGTAGGTGGACAGAGCAACGGGTGGTGAATGGACGCTACACTGAGGTAGGTGGGCAGAGCAACGGGTGGTGAATGGACGCTATACTGAGGTAGGTGGACAGAGCAACGGGTGGTGAATGGACGCTACACTGAGGTAGGTGGGCAGAGCAACGGGTGGTGAGTGGACGCTACACTGAGGTAGGTGGACAGAGCAACAGGTGGTGAATGGACACTACACTGAGGTAGGTGGGCAGAGCAACGGGTGGTGAATGGACGCTACACTGAGGTAGGTGGGCAGAGCAACGGGTGGTGAATGGACGCTACACTGAGGTAGGTGGACAGAGCAACGGGTGGTGAATGGACGCTACACTGAGGTAGGTGGGCAGAGCAACGGGTGGTGAATGGATGCTATACTGAGGTAGGTGGACAGAGCAACGGGTGGTGAATGGATGCTACACTGAGGTAGGTGGGCAGAGCAACGGGTGGTGAGTGGACGCTACACTGAGGTAGGTGGACAGAGCAACGGGTGTTGAATGGACGCTACACTGAGGTAGGTGGGCAGAGCAACGGGTGGTGAGTGGACGCTACACTGAGGTAGGTGGACAGAGCAACGGGTGGTGAATGGACGCTACACTGAGGTAGGTGGACAGAGCAACGGAAGGTGAATGGACGCTATACTGAGGTAGGTGGACAGAGCAACGGGTGGTGAATGGACGCTACACTGAGGTAGGTGGACAGAGCAACGGGTGGTGAATGGACGCTACACTGAGGTAGGTGGGCAGAGCAACGGGTGGTGAGTGGACGCTACACTGAAGTAGGTGGACAGAGCAACGGGTGGTGAGTGGACGCTACACTGAGGTAGGTGGACAGAGCAACGGGTGGTGAATGGACGCTACACTGAGGTAGGTGGACAGAGCAACGGGTGGTGAATGGACGCTACACTGAGGTAGGTGGGCAGAGCAACGGGTGGTGAGTGGACGCTACACTGAGGTAGGTGGACAGAGCAACGGGTGGTGAATGGACGCTATACTGAGGTAGGTGGACAGAGCAACGGGTGGTGACTGGACGCTACACTGAGGTAGGTGGGCAGAGCAACGGGTGGTGAATGGACGCTACACTGAGGTAGGTGGACAGAGCAACGGGTGGTGAATGGACGCTACACTGAGGTAGGTGGGCAGAGAAACGGGTGGTGAGTGGACGCTACACTGAGGTAGGTGGACAGAGCAACGGGTGGTGAATGGACGCTACACTGAGGTAGGTGGACAGAGCAACGGGTGGTGAATGGACGCTACACTGAGGTAGGTGGGCAGAGCAACGGGTGGTGAATGGACGCTACACTGAGGTAGGTGGACAGAGCAACGGGTGGTGAATGGACGCTACACTGAGGTAGGTGGGCAGAGCAACGGGTGGTGAGTGGACGCTACACTGAGGTAGGTGGACAGAGCAAAAGGTGGTGAATGGACGCTACACTGAGGTAGGTGGACAGAGCAACGGGTGGTGAATGGACGCTACACTGAGGTAGGTGGGCAGAGCAACGGGTGGTGAGTCGACGCTATACTGAGGTAGGTGGGCAGAGCAACGGGTGGTGAATGGACGCTACACTGAGGTAGGTGGGCAGAGCAACGGGTGGTGAATGGACGCTACACTGAGGTAGGTGGACAGAGCAATGGGTGGTGAATGGACGCTACACTGAGGTAGGTGGGCAGAGCAACGGGTGGTGAATGGACGCTACACTGAGGTAGGTGGGCAGAGCGACGGGTGGTGAATGGACGCTACACTGAGGTAGGTGGGCAGATCAACGGGTGGTGAATGGACGCTATACTGAGGTAGGTGGGCAGAGCAACGGGTGGTGAATGGACGCTACACTGAGGTAGGTGGGCAGAGCAACGGGTGGTGAATGGACGCTACACTGAGGTAGGTGGACAGAGCAATGGGTGGTGAATGGACGCTATACTGAGGTAGGTGGGCAGAGCAACGGGTGGTGAATGGACGCTATACTGAGGTAGGTGGACAGAGCAACGGGTGGTGAATGGACGCTACACTGAGGTAGGTGGGCAGAGCAACGGGTGGTGAGTGGACGCTACACTGAGGTAGGTGGACAGTGCAACGGGTGGTGAATGGACGCTACACTGAGGTAGGTGGACAGAGCAACGGGTGGTGAATGGACGCTACACTGAGGTAGGTGGGCAGAGCAACGGGTGGTGAGTGGACGCTACACTGAGGTAGGTGGACAGAGCAACGGGTGGTGAATGGACGCTACACTGAGGTAGGTGGACAGAGCAACGGGTGGTGAATGGACGCTATACTGAGGTAGGTGGACAGAGCAACGGGTGGTGAATGGACGCTACACTGAGATAGGTGGACAGAGCAACCGGTGGTGAATGGACGCTACACTGAGGTAGGTGGGCAGAGCAACGGGTGGTGAATGGACGCTACACTGAGGTAGGTGGACAGAGCAACGGGTGGTCAGTGGACGCTACACTGAGGTAGGTGGACAGAGCAACAGGTGGTGAATGGACGGTACACTGAGGTAGGTGGACAGAGCAACGGGTGGTGAATGGACGCTACACTGAGGTAGGTGGGCAGAGCAACGTGTGGTGAATGGACGCTACACTGAGGTAGGTGGACAGAGCAACGGGTGGTGAATGACGCTACACTGAGGTAGGTGGACATAGCAACGGTTGGTGAATGGACGCTACACTGAGGTAGGTGGGCAGAGCACCGGGTGGTGAGTGGACGCTACACTGAGGTAGGTGGACAGAGCAACGGGTGGTGAGTGGACGCTACACTGAGGTAGGTGGACAGAGCAACAGGTGGTGAATGGACGTTACACTGAGGTAGGTGGACAGAGCAACGGGTGGTGAATGGACGCTACACTGAGGTAGGTGGGCAGAGCAACGGGTGATGAGTGGACGCTACACTGAGGTAGGTGGACAGAGCAACGGGTGGTGAATGGACGCTACACTGAGGTAGGTGGACAGAGCAACGGGTGGTGAATGGACGCTACACTGAGGTAGGTGGGCAGAGCAACGGGTGGTGAGTGGACGCTACACTGAGGTAGGTGGACAGAGCAACGGGTGGTGAGAGGACGCTACACTGAGGTAGGTGGACAGAGCAACGGGTGGTGATGGACGCTAGACTGAGGTAGGTGGACATAGCAACGGGTGGTGAATGGACGCTACACTGAGGTAGGTGGGCAGAGAAACGGGTGGTGAGTGGACGCTACACTGAGGTAGGTGGACAGAGCAACGGGTGGTGAATGGACGCTACACTGAGGTAGGTGGACTGAGCAACGGCTGGTGAATGGACGCTACACTGAGGTAGGTGGGCAGAGCAACGGGTGGTGAATGGACGCTACACTGAGGTAGGTGGACAGAGCAACGGGTGGTGAATGGACGCTACACTGAGGTAGGTGGGCAGAGCAACGGGTGGTGAGTGGACGCTACACTGAGGTAGGTGGACAGAGCAACGGGTGGTGAATGGACGCTACACTGAGGTAGGTGGACAGAGCAACGGGTGGTGAATGGACGCTACACTGAGGTAGGTGGGCAGAGCAACGGGTGGTGAGTCGACGCTATAATGAGGTAGGTGGGCAGAGCAACGGGTGGTGAATGGACGCTACACTGAGGTAGGTGGGCAGAGCAACGGGTGGTGAATGGACGCTACACTGAGGTAGGTGGGCAGAGCAACGGGTGGTGAATGGACGCTACACTGAGGTAGGTGGACAGAGCAATGGGTGGTGAATGGACGCTACACTGAGGTAGGTGGGCAGAGCAACGGGTGGTGAATGGACGCTATACTGAGGTAGGTGGACAGAGCAACGGGTGGTGAATGGACGCTACACTGAGGTAGGTGGGCAGAGCAACGGGTGGTGAGTGGACGCTACACTGAGGTAGGTGGACAGAGCAACGGGTGGTGAATGGACGCTACACTGAGGTAGGTGGACAGAGCAACGGGTGGTGAATGGACGCTACACTGAGGTAGGTGGGCAGAGCAACGGGTGGTGAGTGGACGCTACACTGAGGTAGGTGGACAGAGCAACGGGTGGTGAATGGACGCTACACTGAGGTAGGTGGACAGAGCAACGGGTGGTGAATGGACGCTATACTGAGGTAGGTGGACAGAGCAACGGGTGGTGAATGGACGCTACACTGAGATAGGTGGACAGAGCAACCGGTGGTGAATGGACGCTACACTGAGGTAGGTGGGCAGAGCAACGGGTGGTGAGTGGACGCTACACTGAGGTAGGTGGACAGAGCAACGGGTGGTGAGTGGACGCTACACTGAGGTAGGTGGACAGAGCAACGGGTGGTGAATGGACGCTACACTGAGGTAGGTGGACAGAGCAACGGGTGGTGAATGGACGCTACACTGAGGTAGGTGGGCAGAGCAACGGGTGGTGAATGGACGCTACACTGAGGTAGGTGGACAGAGCAACGGGTGGTGAATGGACGCTACACTGAGGTAGGTGGACATAGCAACGGGTGGTGAATGGACGCTACACTGAGGTAGGTGGGCAGAGCAACGGATGGTGAGTGGACGCTACACTGAGGTAGGTGGACAGAGCAACGGGTGGTGAGTGGACGCTACACTGAGGTAGGTGGGCAGAGCAACGGGTGGTGAGTGGACGCTACACTGAGGTAGGTGGACAGAGCAACGGGTGGTGAATGGACGCTATACTGAGGTAGGTGGACAGAGCAACGGGTGGTGACTGGACGCTACACTGAGGTAGGTGGGCAGAGCAACGGGTGGTGAACGGACGCTACACTGAGGTAGGTGGACAGAGCAACGGGTGGTGAATGGACGCTACACTGAGGTAGGTGGGCAGAGAAACGGGTGGTGAGTGGACGCTACACTGAGGTAGGTGGACAGAGCAACGGGTGGTGAATGGACGCTACACTGAGGTAGGTGGACAGAGCAACGGGTGGTGAATGGACGCTACACTGAGGTAGGTGGGCAGAGCAACGGGTGGTGAATGGACGCTACACTGAGGTAGGTGGACAGAGCAACGGGTGGTGAATGGACGCTACACTGAGGTAGGTGGGCAGAGCAACGGGTGGTGAGTGGACGCTACACTGAGGTAGGTGGACAGAGCAACGGGTGGTGAATGGACGCTACACTGAGGTAGGTGGACAGAGCAACGGGTGGTGAATGGACGCTACACTGAGGTAGGTGGGCAGAGCAACGGGTGGTGAGTCGACGCTATACTGAGGTAGGTGGGCAGAGCAACGGGTGGTGAATGGACGCTACACTGAGGTAGGTGGGCAGAGCAACGGGTGGTGAATGGACGCTACACTGAGGTAGGTGGACAGAGCAATGGGTGGTGAATGGACGCTACACTGAGGTAGGTGGGCAGAGCAACGGGTGGTGAATGGACGCTACACTGAGGTAGGTGGGCAGAGCAACGGGTGGTGAATGGACGCTACACTGAGGTAGGTGGGCAGATCAACGGGTGGTGAATGGACGCTATACTGAGGTAGGTGGGCAGAGCAACGGGTGGTGAATGGACGCTACACTGAGGTAGGTGGGCAGAGCAACGGGTGGTGAATGGACGCTACACTGAGGTAGGTGGACAGAGCAATGGGTGGTGAATGGACGCTATACTGAGGTAGGTGGGCAGAGCAACGGGTGGTGAATGGACGCTATACTGAGGTAGGTGGACAGAGCAACAGGTGGTGAATGGACGCTACACTGAGGTAGGTGGGCAGAGTAACGGGTGTTGAGTGGACGCTACACTGAGGTAGGTGGACAGAGCAACGGGTGGTGAATGGACGCTACACTGAGGTAGGTGGACAGAGCAACGGGTGGTGAATGGACGCTACACTGAGGTAGGTGGGAAGAGCAACGGGTGGTGAGTGGACGCTACACTGAGGTAGGTGGACAGAGCAACGGGTGGTGAATGGACGCTACACTGAGGTAGGTGGACAGAGCAACGGGTGGTGAATGGACGCTATACTGAGGTAGGTGGACAGAGCAACGGGTGGTGAATGGACGCTACACTGAGATAGGTGGACAGAGCAACCGGTGGTGAATGGACGCTACACTGAGGTAGGTGGGCAGAGCAACGGGTGGTGAATGGACGCTACACTGAGGTAGGTGGACAGAGCAACGGGTGGTCAGTGGACGCTACACTGAGGTAGGTGGACAGAGCAACAGGTGGTGAATGGACGGTACACTGAGGTAGGTGGACAGAGCAACGGGTGGTGAATGGACGCTACACTGAGGTAGGTGGGCAGAGCAACGTGTGGTGAATGGACGCTACACTGAGGTAGGTGGACAGAGCAACGGGTGGTGAATGACGCTACACTGAGGTAGGTGGACATAGCAACGGGTGGTGAATGGACGCTACACTGAGGTAGGTGGGCAGAGCATCGGGTGGTGAGTGGACGCTACACTGAGGTAGGTGGACAGAGCAACGGGTGGTGAGTGGACGCTACACTGAGGTAGGTGGACAGAGCAACAGGTGGTGAATGGACGCTACACTGAGGTAGGTGGACAGAGCAACGGGTGGTGAATGGACGCTACACTGAGGTAGGTGGGCAGAGCAACGGGTGATGAGTGGACGCTACACTGAGGTAGGTGGACAGAGCAACGGGTGGTGAATGGACGCTTCACTGAGGTAGGTGGACAGAGCAACGGGTGGTGAATGGACGCTACACTGAGGTAGGTGGGCAGAGCAACGGGTGGTGAGTGGACGCTACACTGAGGTAGGTGGACAGAGCAACGGGTGGTGAGAGGACGCTACACTGAGGTAGGTGGACAGAGCAACGGGTGGTGATGGACGCTAGACTGAGGTAGGTGGACATAGCAACGGGTGGTGAATGGACGCTACACTGAGGTAGGTGGGCAGAGCAACGGGTGGTGAGTGGACGCTACACTGAGGTAGATGGACAGAGCAACGGGTGGTGAATGGACGCTATACTGAGGTAGGTGGACAGAACAACGGGTGGTGACTGGACGCTACACTGAGGTAGGTGGGCAGAGCAACGGGTGGTGAATGGACGCTACACTGAGGTAGGTGGACAGAGCAACGGGTGGTGAATGGACGCTACACTGAGGTAGGTGGGCAGAGAAACGGGTGGTGAGTGGACGCTACACTGAGGTAGGTGGACAGAGCAATGGGTGGTGAATGGACGCTACACTGAGGTAGGTGGACTGAGCAACGGGTGGTGAATGGACGCTACACTGAGGTAGGTGGGCAGATCAACGGGTGGTGAATGGACGCTATACTGAGGTAGGTGGGCAGAGCAACGGGTGGTGAATGGACGCTACACTGAGGTAGGTGGGCAAGGCAACGGGTGGTGAATGGACGCTACACTGAGGTAGGTGGACAGAGCAATGGGTGGTGAATGGACGCTATACTGAGGTAGGTGGGCAGAGCAACGGGTGGTGAATGGACGCTATACTGAGGTAGGTGGACAGAGCAACGGGTGGTGAATGGACGCTACACTGAGGTAGGTGGGCAGAGCAACGGGTGGTGAGTGGACGCTACACTGAGGTAGGTGGACAGAGCAACGGGTGGTGAATGGACGCTACACTGAGGTAGGTGGACAGAGCAACGGGTGGTGAATGGACGCTACACTGAGGTAGGTGGGCAGAGCAACGGGTGGTGAGTGGACGCTACACTGAGGTAGGTGGACAGAGCAACGGGTGGTGAATGGACGCTACACTGAGGTAGGTGGACAGAGCAACGGGTGGTGAATGGACGCTATACTGAGGTAGGTGGACAGAGCAACGGGTGGTGAATGGACGCTACACTGAGATAAGTGGACAGAGCAACCGGTGGTGAATGGACGCTACACTGAGGTAGGTGGGCAGAGCAACGGGTGGTGAATGGACGCTACACTGAGGTAGGTGGACAGAGCAACGGGTGGTGAATGACGCTACACTGAGGTAGGTGGACATAGCAACGGGTGGTGAATGGACGCTACACTGAGGTAGGTGGGCAGAGCATCGGGTGGTGAGTGGACGCTACACTGAGGTAGGTGGACAGAGCAATGGGTGGTGAGTGGACGCTACACTGAGGTAGGTGGACAGAGCAACAGGTGGTGAATGGACGCTACACTGAGGTAGGTGGACAGAGCAACGGGTGGTGAATGGACGCTACACTGAGGTAGGTGGGCAGAGCAACGGGTGATGAGTGGACGCTACACTGAGGTAGGTGGACAGAGCAACGGGTGGTGAATGGACGCTTCACTGAGGTAGGTGGACAGAGCAACGGGTGGTGAATGGACGCTACACTGAGGTAGGTGGGCAGAGCAACGGGTGGTGAGTGGACGCTACACTGAGGTAGGTGGACAGAGCAACGGGTGGTGAGAGGACGCTACACTGAGGTAGGTGGACAGAGCAACGGGTGGTGATGGACGCTAGACTGAGGTAGGTGGACATAGCAACGGGTGGTGAATGGACGCTACACTGAGGTAGGTGGGCAGAGCAACGGGTGGTGAGTGGACGCTACACTGAGGTAGATGGACAGAGCAACGGGTGGTGAATGGACGCTATACTGAGGTAGGTGGACAGAGCAACGGGTGGTGACTGGACGCTACACTGAGGTAGGTGGGCAGAGCAACAGGTGGTGAATGGACGCTACACTGAGGTAGGTGGACAGAGCAACGGGTGGTGAATGGACGCTACACTGAGGTAGGTGGGCAGAGAAACGGGTGGTGAGTGGACGCTACACTGAGGTAGGTGGACAGAGCAACGGGTGGTGAATGGACGCTACACTGAGGTAGGTGGACTGAGCAACGGGTGGTGAATGGACGCTACACTGAGGTAGGTGGGCAGAGCAACGGGTGGTGAATGGACGCTACACTGAGGTAGGTGGACAGAGCAACGGGTGGTGAATGGACGCAACACTGAGGTAGGTGGGCAGAGCAACGGGTGGTGAGTGGACGCTACACTGAGGTAGGTGGACAGAGCAACGGGTGGTGAATGGACGCTACACTGAGGTAGGTGGACAGAGCAACGGGTGGTGAATGGACGCTACACTGAGGTAGGTGGGCAGAGCAACGGGTGGTGAGTCGACGCTATACTGAGGTAGGTGGGCAGAGCAACGGGTGGTGAATGGACGCTACACTGAGGTAGGTGGGCAGAGCAACGGGTGGTGAATGGACGCTACACTGAGGTAGGTGGACAGAGCAATGGGTGGTGAATGGACGCTACACTGAGGTAGGTGGGCAGAGCAACGGGTGGTGAATGGACGCCACACTGAGGTAGGTGGGCAGAGAAACGGGTGGTGAATGGACGCTACACTGAGGTAGGTGGGCAGATCAACGGGTGGTGAATGGACGCTATACTGAGGTAGGTGGGCAGAGCAACGGGTGGTGAATGGACGCTACACTGAGGTAGGTGGGCAGAGCAACGGGTGGTGAATGGACGCTACACTGAGGTAGGTGGACAGAGCAATGGGTGGTGAATGGACGCTACACTGAGGTAGGTGAGCAGAGCAACGGGTGGTGAATGGACGCTATACTGAGGTAGGTGGACAGAGCAACGGGTGGTGAATGGACGCTACACTGAGGTAGGTGGGCAGAGCAACAGGTGGTGAGTGGACGCTACACTGAGGTAGGTGGACAGAGCAACGGGTGGTGAATGGACGCTACACTGAGGTAGGTGGACAGAGCAACGGGTGGTGAATGGACGCTACACTGAGGTAGGTGGGCAGAGCAACGGGTGGTGAGTGGACGCTACACTGAGGTAGGTGGACAGAGCAACGGGTGGTGAATGGACGCTACACTGAGGTAGGTGGACAGAGCAACGGGTGGTGAATGGACGCTATACTGAGGTAGGTGGACAGAGCAACGGGTGGTGAATGGACGCTAAACTGAGGTAGGTGGACAGAGCAACCGGTGGTGAATGGACGCTACACTGAGGTAGGTGGGCAGAGCAACGGGTGGTGAGTGGACGCTACACTGAGGTAGGTGGACAGAGCAACGGGTGGTGAGTGGACGCTACACTGAGGTAGGTGGACAGAGCAACGGGTGGTGAATGGACGCTACACTGAGGTAGGTGGACAGAGCAACGGGTGGTGAATGGACGCTACACTGAGGTAGGTGGGCAGAGCAACGGGTGGTGAATGGACGCTACACTGAGGTAGGTGGACAGAGCAACGGGTGGTGAATGGACGCTACACTGAGGTAGGTGGACATAGCAACGGGTGGTGAATGGACGCTACACTGAGGTAGGTGGGCAGAGCAACGGGTGGTGAGTGGACGCTACACTGAGGTAGGTGGACAGAGCAACGGGTGGTGAGTGGACGCTACACTGAGGTAGGTGGACAGAGCAACAGGTGGTGAATGGACGCTACACTGAGGTAGGTGGACAGAGCAACGGGTGGTGAATGGACGCTACACTGAGGTAGGTGGGCAGAGCAACGTGTGGTGAGTGGACGCTACACTGAGGTAGGTGGACAGAGCAACGGGTGGTGAATGGACGCTACACTGAGGTAGGTGGGCAGAGCAACGGGTGGTAAATGGACGCTATACTGAGGTAGGTGGACAGAGCAACAGGTGGTGAATGGACGCTACACTGAGGTAGGTGGGCAGAGCAACGGGTGGTGAGTGGACGCTACACTGAGGTAGGTGGACAGAGCAACGGGTGGTGAATGGACGCTACACTGAGGTAGGTGGGCAGAGAAACGGGTGGTGAATGGACGCTACACTGAGGTAGGTGGGCAGAGCAATGGGTGGTGAATGGACGCTACACTGAGGTAGGTGGACAGAGCAACGGGTGGTGAATGGACGCTACAGTGAGGTAGGTGGGCAGAGCAACGGGTGGTGAATGGACGCTATACTGAGGTAGGTGGACAGAGCAACGGGTGGTGAATGGACGCTACACTGAGGTAGGTGGGCAGAGCAACGGTCGGTGAGTGTACGCTACACTGAGGTAGGTGGACAGAGCAACGGGTGGAGAATGGACGCTACACTGAGGTAGGTGGGCAGAGCAACGGGTGGTGAGTGGACGCTACACTGAGGTAGGTGGACAGAGCAACGGGTGGTGAATGGACGCTACACTGAGGTAGGTGGACAGAGCAACGGGTGGTGAATGGATGCTATACTGAGGTAGGTGGACAGAGCAACGGGTGGTGAATGGACGCTACACTGAGGTAGGTGGACAGAGCAACGGTTGGTGAATGGACGCTACACTGAGGTAGGTGGGCAGAGCAACGGGTGGTGAGTGGACGCTACACTGAGGTAGGTGGGCAGAGCAACGGGTGGTGAGTGGACGCTACACTGAGGTAGGTGGACAGAGCAACGGGTGGTGAATGGACGCTACACTGAGGTAGGTGGACAGAGCAACGGGAGGTGAATGGACGCTACACTGAGGTAGGTGGGCAGAGCAACGGGTGGTGAGTGGACGCTACACTGAGGTAGGTGGACAGAGCAACGGGTGGTGAATGGACGCTACACTGAGGTAGGTGGACAGAGCAACGGGTGGTGAATGGACGCTACACTGAGGTAGGTGGGCAGAGCAACGGGTGGTGAGTCGACGCTATACTGAGGTAGGTGGGCAGAGCAACGGGTGGTGAATGGACGCTACACTGAGGTAGGTGGGCAGAGCAATGGGTGGTGAATGGACGCTACACTGAGGTAGGTGGACAGAGCAATGGGTGGTGAATGGACGCTACACTGAGGTAGGTGGGCAGAGCAACGGGTGGTGAATGGACGCTACACTGAGGTAGGTGGGCAGAGCAACGGGTGGTGAATGGACGCTAGACTGAGGTAGGTGGACAGAGCAACGGGTGGTGAATGGACGCTACACTGAGGTAGGTGGGCAGAGCAACAGGTGGTGAGTGGACGCTACACTGAGGTAGGTGGACAGAGCAACGGGTGGTGAATGGACGCTATACTGAGGTAGGTGGACAGAGCAACGGGTGGTGACTGGACGCTACACTGAGGTAGGTGGGCAGAGCAACGGGTGGTGAATGGACGCTACACTGAGGTAGGTGGACAGAGCAACGGGTGGTGAATGGACGCTACACTGAGGTAGGTGGGCAGAGAAACGGGTGGTGAGTGGACGCTACACTGAGGTAGGTGGACAGAGAAACGGGTGGTGAATGGACGCTACACTGAGGTAGGTGGACAGAGCAACGGGTGGTGAATGGACGGTACACTGAGGTAGGAGGGCAGAGCAACGGGTGGTGAATGGACGCTACACTGAGGTAGGTGGACAGAGCAACGGGTGGTGAATGGACGCTACACTGAGGTAGGTGGGCAGAGCAACGGGTGGTGAGTGGACGCTACACTGAGGTAGGTGGACAGAGCAATGGGTGGTGAATGGACGCTACACTGAGGTAGGTGGACAGAGCAACGGTTGGTGAATGGACGCTACACTGAGGTAGGTGGGCAGAGCAACGGGTGGTGAGTCGACGCTATACTGAGGTAGGTGGGCAGAGCAACGGGTTGTGAATGGACGCTACACTGAGGTAGGTGGGCAGAGCAATGGGTGGTGAATGGACGCTACACTGAGGTAGGTGGACAGAGCAATGGGTGGTGAATGGACGCTACACTGAGGTAGGTGGGCAGAGCAACGGGTGGTGAATGGACGCTACACTGAGGTAGGTGGGCAGAGCAACGGGTGGTGAATGGACGCTACACTGAGGTAGGTGGGCAGATCAACGGGTGGTGAATGGACGCTATACTGAGGTAGGTGGGCAGAGCAACGGGTGGTGAATGGACGCTACACTGAGGTAGGTGGGCAGAGCAACGGGTGGTGAATGGACGCTACACTGAGGTAGGTGGACAGAGCAATGGGTGGTGAATGGACGCTACACTGAGGTAGGTGGGCAGAGCAACGGGTGGTGAATGGACGCTACACTGAGGTAGGTGGGCAGAGCAACGGGTGGTGAATGGACGCTACACTGAGGTAGGTGGGCAGAGCAACGGGTGGTGAGTGGACGCTACACTGAGGTAGGTGGACAGAGCAACGGGTGGTGAATGGACGCTACACTGAGGTAGGTGGACAGAGCAACGGGTGGTGAATGGACGCTACACTGAGGTAGGTGGGCAGAGTAACGGGTGGTGAGTGGACGCTACACTGAGGTAGGTGGACAGAGCAACGGGTGGTGAATGGACGCTACACTGAGGTAGGTGGACAGAGCAACGGGTGGTGAATGGACGCTATACTGAGGTAGGTGGACAGAGCAACGGGTGGTGAATGGACGCTACACTGAGATAGGTGGACAGAGCAACCGGTGGTGAATGGACGCTACACTGAGGTAGGTGGGCAGAGCAACGGGTGGTGAGTGGACGCTACACTGAGGTAGGTGGACAGAGCAACGGGTGGTGAGTGGACGCTACACTGAGGTAGGTGGACAGAGCAACGGGTGGTGAGTGGACGCTACACTGAGGTAGGTGGGCAGAGCAACGGGTGGTGAATGGACGCTACACTGAGGTAGGTGGACAGAGCAACGGGTGGTGAATGGACGCTACACTGAGGTAGGTGGACAGAGCAACGGGTGGTGAATGGACGCTACACTGAGGTAGGTGGACAGAGCAACGGGTGGTGAATGGACGCTATACTGAGGTAGGTGGACAGAGCAACGGGTGGTGAATGGACGCTACACTGAGGTAGGTGGACAGAGCAACGGGTGGTGAATGGACGCTATACTGAGGTAGGTGGACAGAGCAACGGGTGGTGAATGGACGCTATACTGAGGTAGGTGGACAGAGCAATGTGTGGTGAATGGACGCTACACTGAGGTAGGTGGACAGAGCAACAGGTGGTGAATGGACGCTACACTGAGGTAGGTGGGCAGAGCAACGGGTGGTGAGTGGACGCTACACTGAGGTAGGTGGACAGAGCAACGGGTGGTGAATGGACGCTACACTGAGGTAGGTGGACAGAGCAAAGGGGGGTGAATGGACGCTACACTGAGGTAGGTGGACAGAGCAACGGGTGGTGAATGGACGCTATACTGAGGTAGGTGGACAGAGCAACGGGTGGTGAATGGACGCTACACTGAGGTAGGTGGACAGAGCAATGGGTGGTGAATGGACGCTACACTGAGGTAGGTGGGCAGAGTAACGGGTGGTGAGTGGACGCTACACTGAGGTAGGTAGACAGAGCAACGGGTGGTGAGTGGATGCTACACTGAGGTAGGTGGACAGAGCAACGGGTGGTGAATGGACGCTACACTGAGGTAGGTGGGCAGAGCAACGGGTGGTGAATGGACGCTACACTGAGGTAGGTGGACAGAGCAACGGGTGGTGAATGGACGCTACACTGAGGTAGGTGGACATAGCAACGGGTGGTGAATGGACGCTACACTGAGGTAGGTGGGCAGAGCAACGGGTGGTGAGTGGACGCTACACTGAGGTAGGTGGACAGAGCAACGGGTGGTGAGTGGACGCTACACTGAGGTAGGTGGACAGAGCAACGGGTGGTGAATGGACGCTACACTGAGGTAGGTGGACAGAGCAACGGGTGGTGAATGGACGCTACACTGAGGTAGGTGGACAGAGCAACGGGTGGTGAGTGGACGCTACACTGAGGTAGGTGGACAGAGCAACGGGTGGTGAATGGACGCTACATTGAGGTAGGTGGACAGAGCAACGGGTGGTGAATGGATGCTACACTGAGGTAGGTGGACAGAGCAACGGGTGGTGAGTGGACGCTACACTGAGGTAGGTGGACAGAGCAACGGGTGGTGAATGGACGCTACACTGAGGTAGGTGGACAGAGCAACGGGTGGTGAATGGACGCTATACTGAGTTAGGTGGACAGAGCAACGGGTGGTGAATGGACGCTACACTGAGGTAGGTGGACAGAGCAACGGGTGGTGAATGGACGCTACACTGAGGTAGGTGGGCAGAGCAACGGGTGGTGAGTGGACGCTACACTGAGGTAGGTAGACAGAGCAACGGGTGGTGAGTGGACGCTACACTGAGGTAGGTGGACAGAGCAACGGGTGGTGAATGGACGCTACACTGAGGTAGGTGGGCAGAGCAACGGGTGGTGAATGGACGCTACACTGAGGTAGGTGGACAGAGCAACGGGTGGTGAGTGGACGCTACACTGAGGTAGGTGGACAGAGCAACGGGTGGTGAATGGACGCTACACTGAGGTAGGTGGACAGAGCAACGGGTGGTGAATGGACGCTACACTGAGGTAGGTGGACAGAGCAACGGGTGGTGAATGGACGCTATACTGAGGTAGGTGGACAGAGCAACGGGTGGTGAATGGACGCTATACTGAGGTAGGTGGACAGAGCAATGGGTGGTGAATGGACGCTACACTGAGGTAGGTGGACAGAGCAACAGGTGATGAATGGACGCTACACTGAGGTAGGTGGGCAGAGCAACGGGTGGTGAGTGGACGCTACACTGAGGTAGGTGGACAGAGCAACGGGTGGTGAGTGGACGCTACACTGAGGTAGGTGGACAGAGCAACGGGTGGTGAATGGACGCTACACTGAGGTTGGTGGGCAGAGCATCGGGTGGTGAATGGACGCTACACTGAGGTAGGTGGACAGAGCAACGGGTGGTGAATGGACGCTACACTGAGGTAGGTGGGCAGAGCAACGGGTGGTGAGTGGATGCTACACTGAGGTAGGTGGACAGAGCAACGGGTGGTGAGTGGACGCTACACTGAGGTAGGTGGACAGAGCAACGGGTGGTGAATGGACGCTACACTGAGGTAGGTGGACAGAGCAACGGGTGGTGAATGGACGCTACACTGAGGTAGGTGGACAGAGCAACGGGTGGTGAATGGACGCTATACTGAGGTAGGTGGACAGAGCAACGGGTGGTGAATGGACGCTATACTGAGGTAGGTGGACAGAGCAACGGGTGGTGAATGGACGCTACACTGAGGTAGGTGGACAGAGCAACGGGTGGTGAATGGACGCTACACTGAGGTAGGTGGGCAGAGCAACGGGTGGTGAGTGGACGCTACACTGAGGTAGGTGGACAGAGCAACGGGTGGTGAGTGGACGCTACACTGAGGTAGGTGGACAGAGCAACGGGTGGTGAATGGACACTACACTGAGGTAGGTGGACAGAGCAACGGGTGGTGAATGGACGCTACACTGAGGTAGGTGGGCAGAGCAACGGGTGGTGAATGGACGCTACACTGAGGCAGGTGGACAGAGCAACGGGTGGTGAGTGGACGCTACACTGAGGTAGGTGGACAGAGCAACGGGTGGTGAATGGACGCTACACTGAGGTAGGTGGGCAGAGCAATGGGTGGTTAATGGACGCTATACTGAGGTAGGTGGACAATAATTAAATCGCAACGAGGCCCGCCAACCCCGCCGCGCTGCCGCCGCAAACTGCCGGGTAGTAAGACACGCGGGAGGTGAGATCCTTGGGCACAGATAGTGTTGTTCATAGAAGGAAGCAGTAGCTAGAGACAAAATTAAGGGTGTGAGGGCTTGGACCCTGTACCTCCGTACCGCCAACAACAGTTTAGGATAACGTGGAGTCGGCGCTGCTTCCTCTCTATACACTGCGGCGACTCTCGCTCTTAAGAGGACTTACATCGCGTTTGACGCTCTCTCCAGGTGTAAACGGGTCGGTTGTCTGCCCGACAGGAAGTAACGACATTACAGACGGTGCAACACGCCCCAATACGACGTGCCCTCCTCCTCAACGTATCTCCAGCCCGTGTCAGGCACTGCAGTGTCTTCATGCTAACAGTGTGCGCACACCACTAAATGATGAGATGTGGAAG
Source organism: Schistocerca gregaria (assembly GCF_023897955.1). NCBI lineage: Eukaryota > Metazoa > Arthropoda > Insecta > Orthoptera > Acrididae > Schistocerca > Schistocerca gregaria. Next base: position 546,081,421 of record NC_064926.1, read on the forward strand.
TCATACCTGAGGTCGACCAGTGGCAGCCATTATCTATTCACGCAGTCATAACTTGTCTATCGGTGACCACTTATCAGTGTAAAGAGTGCTCGAATTCGACTATAAACTCTCGAGACAGTCTTGAATGATATATAACCTACATTTTTCAATGTTGTATGGAACTGGTTGAGGACAACGGCTGTATTATAAATTCATGAAATCATTTTAACTTCTTCAGTCACTTTTTACTAACACATACTAGCATGAAGCGTTTCGACAGCATGCTGCCTCCATCAAGTGCTTTTCTGCAGGGTGGTTGTAATTAAACTTTCACTATTTGAGCCAGTGTAGACGGAAAACTAAATACAGTATGGTTTCCTAACGTTATAGGAACGATCTTTAGACTGTGCGCTGAATGATTTGCGTTGTGAGTGGTGTTGGTGTCATGACTTGCCGTTAGGCGCCGATACTGGTACGGCGACGTAGGGCTGAAACACAAGCATCAGTGTGCATTGCAACTGCAGACAGTCGACCTTAGTGTGTACAAGATCTACATCTACATCCATACTCCGCAAGCCACCTGACGGTGTGTGGTGGAGGGTACTTTGAGTACCTCTATCGGTTCTCCCTTCTCCAGTCTCGAATTGTTCGTGGAAAGAAGGATTGTCGGTATGCTTCTGTGTGGGCTCTAATCTCTCTGATTTTATCCTCATGGTCTCTTCGCGAGATATACGTAGGAGGGAGTAATATATTGCTTGACTCCTCGGTGAAGGTATGTTCTCGAAACTTCAACAAAAACACGTACCGAACTACTGAGCGTCTCTCCTGCAGAGTCTTCCACTGGAGTTTATCTATCATCTCCGTAACGCTTTCGCGATTACTAAATGATCCTGTAACGTAGAGCGCTGCTCCCCGTTGGATCTTCTCTAACTCTTATATCAACCCTATCTGGTACGGATCCCACACTGCTGAGCATTATTCAAGCAGTGGTCGAACAAGCGTCTGTAACCTACTTCCTTTGTTTTCGGATTGCATTTCCTTAGGATTCTTCCAATGAATCTCAGTCTGCCATCTGCTTTACCGACGATAAACTTTATATGATCATTCCAGTGTAAATCACTCCTATTGCGCACTCCCAGATAATTTATGGAATTAACTGCTTCCAGTTGCTGACCTGCTATTTTGCAGCTAAATGATAAGGGATCTATCTTTCTATGTATTCGCAGCACATTACACTTGTCTACATTGAAATTCAATTGCCATTCCCTGCATCATGCGTCAATTCTCTGCAGATCCTCCTGCATTTCAGTACAATTTTCCATTGTTACAACCTCTCGATACACCATAGCATCATCCGCAGAAAGGCTCAGTGAACTTCCGATGTCATCCACAAGGTCATTTATGTATATTGTGAACAGCAACGGTCCTATGACACACCCCTGCGGTACACCTGAAATCACTCTTGCTTCGGAGGACTTCTCTCCATTGAGAATGACATGCTGCGTTCTGTTATCTAGGAACTCTTCAATCCAATCACACAGTTGGTCTGTTAGTCCATATGCTCTTACTTTGTTCATTAAACGAATTTGGGGAACTGTATCGAACGCCTCGCGGAAGTGAAGAAACACGGCATCTACCAGTGAACCCGTGTCTGTGACCCTCTGAGTCTCGTGGACGAATACGTGTTCCAAAATGAGCAGGGCTTTACTCATAAAGCTGTTTCATCGAAACTGCTGATCGACTATCGACACATTAAAGGAGCACGCAGAGGTCCTCTTTTCGCACTGGGCTTGAAGAACGTGATTCTGAACTGGCTGTTTGTGAATTGCTCCTGGGAGAGGCCGACGGCCTTTGAACCACAAATTGTTGATGGCGTTACTGTTTCCACGGCTGAGAATGTTCGACCCAATATGCAATCTTCAAGCAGTCACGAAATGTGTCACAATAGCTGACACAGTCCATGACTACTGTTCGAAAAATGCTGCGAATAATTGTGAAATGGTATCTGTGCAAACTTCGCGGCCCTCGTGGATGGAGACGGTCGTCACATTGAGTAACATTTGTACTCTCGATGTTTAACATGGTATGCAATTAACAAATGTTAACCTGTTTCATGCAGAAAACAGCCAAATTTGCAATATTATGTTTGTTTTAATTTAATTTATGACTAGTTGCGGGTTAACTGAGCCCATTTTCAAATCATCCAAACAGATAAAATGGTGTTATCGGTAATAGCATACAAAACAGGTCAAGATTCTACATACACTCATATCGAAGTCAAGTTTATCAATACACATTGGCAGGACAAACATACAAATTGACTGACACAAATGGTTGTCCCCTTATTAACCAAGCGTTTTGGAAATCCGTGAACGTTAATCTTTCGTGTGCAAATTAAAATGTGTTTCTTTCAATGGTTTATTCGTTACTTCTGTTCCACATGCCCCTACAAATGTTTCCACAAAGTTTGATAGTCCTATGATCACTCGTTTTTAACGGAGGTACTCCCTAGTAGCTCAAGTTTGGTTATACCCATCCCATATATTTCTCTGAAGTGTGATGTTCATTATTTGATGAGTGTGCCGGTGCATTTATGAAACGAAATTTAACCCTGTACATAAATTTCTCTGTACAAGTTTAAATTTTTGTACATAACGTCACTACCAAATCCAGCAAGTAATCCTCACCATACATGAAATTAGTCTTCATGTAACTATAACGCATTTGATAATGTCTCCGTGCTTCCGTGCCAGTATGCTTCCTTAATGCCCGCCCAGTTGGCCGTGCGGTCTAACGCACGACTTTCCGGGCGGGAAGGAGCGCCTGGTAACTTATTCCGCCTCAGTTACACTATGTAGGCGATTGCTGCGCAAACAAGTTCTCCACGTACACGTACACATCAATTACTCTACTACACAAACACAGGGTCTACACTCGTCTGGTGTGATACGTTCCCTGGGGGGGGGGGGGGGGGGGAGGGGGTGTGTCCACCGGGGGCGAACTGCACAAGCACAATAAGCCTGGCTTCGGTGTGTGGCGGCGGAGGGTTGAAGTGGACTGCGGTAGTCGTCATGGGGTTGTGGACCACTGCGGCTGCGGTGGGGATGGAGCCTCTCTGCCGTTTCTAGGTCCCCAATTAGCATACAGTACAATACAATACAATGACTCCTTAACGCACCATTATGATAAATATTAGGAAAAAGTTACTTAAACAGTCTTTACCCCGTGGCTTCACCCAAGTGTGCGTTTGACATATACATTGAACGGTGTCCACCTCTTCCTCCCTCTGTCTGTCCACCCTCATCCTTCCACTTCTGTCTATCTCCTCGTTCCTGCTATTTCTCTCTCTTCACTTCCTCGCCCTCTCTTTGTCTGCTTCCTCCACCCCCCTCTCTCTGACCATATCTTCCTCCGCCTCTCTATTTTCATCCTCGTCTTCCCCTCTTCCTTTTCCATCTGCCCACATCTTCCATTTGCCACACGCATGTCCCTTCTTTCTGTCGATTCATTCCTACCAGTCGCCCTGTCCATAGTATCCTCCACCCATATCAGCCTGTTCACAACCATGCTCCTGCGCTACAGTTCTAAAAATCAAGCTCATAATACTGCCACAACATGCCTGTCATGCAGGGCAGGATACACAACAGCGGCCTAAAAATCATTTGGTTGCCAAAATCATTTAGGTGCCCCTGATGTAAGGGTTGCCATGCAAAGCAAGTCGATAAAATAGGACGATACTACAGTACTCCAACACAACACACTTGTCATACAGGGCAGTGTACCTGTTGTGATACCGTTTCCTACCCCTGACACGTAAGCTGACTTGTAAAGCAGGTTGATCTGGCAGGCTGATGCTATTCCTACACAACATGCCTGTTGTGCAGGGCAGTCTATATGCCAGAGGCTGGAAAGAAGTGTGTTTTGCCTGTATGTCTGCTGCTACTGGAGCTAGGAGGTTATAAACCCCACAGTGCAGATACTTATGAGGACTGCTGTTTCTGTGCCATATTTGATTGAAATCGATCCTCAGGTTTGAGAGGAGGTATCAGACAAACACAAATGCACCACAGAGCAGAGGAGGCACATTGTGAAGGCAGCATTTCAGAGAGAAGCCCCCATGTGACCAAACTTCGAGGGATGACAATACAGACGATATCTACTCTGACATACAAGGGCTGATCAACAAAGACAGAGAGCGATTTTTTCCTGTAGCCTCCTTGATATTTTCCTGTTTTTATCACGAATGTGTGAAAAGAGCTGGTTTTTGTGGCTAATGTCTATAGGCAGCAACACTCTCATATTGCTAGGCCGGTAGTAATGCTCTATTGCATTTTGCATACCAAGCACTGCAGGTTACGCAAGAGGAGCAGTATGGCACAGTAAATTTCTGTGTTCGGTTAAACCATACAGCCACTGAAACTTAACGAAAAGCTGCAGTAAGCATGCAGTAAAGATCCACTACCTCGTACAGCACTGTTTAGGTGGTTCGAGGACTTCAAAGAAGGCCGACTTGTCTGCGTTAAGCAAAGTGAGCCTGGTGTTTTGTCTTTTGCTATGGCTGACGTCAACATCAACGCAGCTGCTGTGATTGTCCTTGAGGATCAGCATGTAACATTATGTAACTTCAGTGAAGTGTTGAGAATTTCATATGGCAGTGTTCTCTCGATTATGCATGATCATCTCCACACTACCTGTGTTTGTGCCAGTGGGGTGCCAAGACTGTTGCTTCTTCAACAAAAGGCTTTGCAAATGGAGACAAGCCGTGAGGTGCTGCATCTCTTTGCTGATGAAAGGTATGCGTTTTTGGAATCGATTATCACCGTGATGAGTCATGGCTGCATAATTATTATATTGAAGTAAAACGAGTCAGCACGATGTGGAAATCGCCAGGTTCCCCAACATCAAAAGAGGCGAAAGTAGTTCCATCCTCAGAGAAAATGATGGTGATCACATTTTTTGACTTTCATTGAATGATCTACCCGCATGCAATTCCCTCTTGCCCTACTGTCTCAGCAGCATAGAACACGTCAGTATCGGCTAAACTGAGGCAGTAAATTGCAAGGAAATGACCGGAACTTTCTTGGCGTGGGTGTCGACTTCATCATGACAATGTACAGCCTCATGTCACAAATCGAGTCGTGTAGTTTCTGGTTCAGTTCATTACTACCTATGCCTTATAGCCCCTACCTTACACCCTCTGATTATTTTTATTCCCATGACTAATGGCAGAGCTTTAGGCCATTTGATTTAATAACTCTAAACAGTGCGAAAAAAGTGAGACGATTGTCAAGGACCTGAAAAAGAGTAGCCGGCACCAAAAATACAAAATGAAGCGGACAGATACGAAGTCGCTGCAAAGATTTCCAGAGCGTATGAATTTGCTCAGCCATTAAACTAGCCGGTACCTCGATCATGTTCACCGTTCTAAAATGTAATGCTTAATAACAAAACGTCTACGTCTGATCAGTTGTTAAACCAGTGTGTTGCAAACATAAGGTCTCAGAACGGTAACATCAGAAAATTGAGTCCGCCTTGATGCAAAACACCTTGTTATTCGTTTATTTCTTTATTCTCCACAACTAGTTTAGGCGAAAAATATCACCATCAGCAGTGGTTTTTGTTAAATCTTATTTATTGTATGTTACAGCATGTTTTAAGCAATTATTGTCGCTGTTTGCGACATATTTTCTGTGCGCTTTTTTCTGTTGCCGCTTTTTACTTAGCGAACATCATGTCATCTGCAACCATTGTGAGTGGCTGTTAGTAAACAACGACAATAATTGCTTAAAACATGCTGTGACATACAATAAATAAGATTAAAAAACCCCACAAATGACGGTGATATTTGTCGCCGAAACTGGTTTGGGAGGATAAAGAAATAAATGAATGACAAGGTGTTTTTCATAAAGGGGGACTCAATTTTCTGATATTACTGTTTTTCTGTGCAAACACGGACCAAATGGAAGAGTTCCAAGATAAAATCATTGTCTCAGAACTGTCTAATGTGCAGTGACTTTAACGTTTAACAATTACAGTTCAATTATTTTATCTTGGCGGCTCGCACATGCCCGCCCAGACGCGGGAGATTGCTGCGTTGCCAGTTGTACGCGCCAAGAGAAGCAGCGCCATAGTATAGTATAGTATAGTTCGCAAACTTACGTTTAGGGGGGAGCGCGCAGTTTATGAAGTAAAGCCACCACGACTGCATTAACTCTTTCGCTGCTACAGAGAAGTGCTCTCCGCACTCCTCGCTGTGCGAGATTTTGTCATCACTGCACTGCTCGCCTGTGCAGAGAAGTGGTGTTCCGACTGCTTTGATACACTTATCATTCGATTTCACATAAACTGTTTGGCCCAAAAATTTGATTTTTACACATCTTATTGACTGATACCTTCCCCCCGTAAATGACTTAATTTTGTTTCGATGCTCAATGCAGTTACTGTGCAGCATTAAATGTAGTAACCATTGTACGAAATTTTGAAGAATTTTGCAGAGGTAAAAGTCCATAGTGCATACTTTCCGTATGGTCGATTTTAGTTGCCACAATGTTGAGAATGAAATGTGGAGAAGATACCTAAATTTCTTATAAAATTTACTGTATAACAATATCTCATTTAATTTAAGTACCAGATAGGTGTCATACGTAATATTGAGAAATATTCCGTCTTTCGCGATTGTAATAAAAGTTTTATTTACACCGGGAGCGTTTGACTTTATTTTAAAGCACTTCAATCAATCAAAAGAAAGTAGACAAAATAAATTAAACAAAACTGTGGGCTTCAAACGCATGTCACCAGTTAAAATGAACACCCTTTATAACATAAACAGTGTTTATAAACTGGGAAATATTCCATCTTTAGCGACCATAATAAAACTTTTATTTATACCAGAGACATTTCGCTTTTTTCCAAAACGTTCTGATTAAAACAAAGTTGGCGAACTACACAAAACTGAATTGTGGGCGTCATAAAAGAGATGGAAAAGAGCCACCGTGGTACAACAACCGAGTTAGAAAACTGCTGCGGTAGCAAAGGGAACTTCACATCAAACATAAACATAGCCAAAGCCTTGCAGACAAACAAAAAGCCTACTCAATTACCAGATCTGTCTCCCATTGAACACATATGGGACGTGATCGGATGACAATTCAAGCGTCGTTTGTTCCACAAACAGCATTAACCGTCCCTGTATTGACCGACCAAGTGCAACGAACACTACACTCCATCCCATACCCTGACATGCAGCACCTGTATAACACAATTCATGCATATATTTACGCTTGCAGTCAATATTCTGGCGGTTAGGGGAATCCGGGGCATGTTGGCAATACTTTTTATTTATTTATTTATTATTTGAGCTTTTCCTTATAACAGAGGCTTACCTCCAACGTAACTCGGAAATTATAATACAAAGAATAAACGTTGTTAAACTATATTTTCAAAATATGCCTCCAGGTGTTTCGATCTTGTGTGTCCTCTTTTTTTCTGCGCACATTCTCCTCATTGTGTGCTGTACATTTTGGAGCCACGTGGTCATAGGTCGTCCTCTTCTTCTTCTCCTCGTCGATCCCATTCCAGTATCAATTCTGGTATTCTGTTGAAACGTCTCCTTAGAAAAATTATACACGACTGTGCTTAAACTGACACACAATATTTTTAGCGCAACGGAATCTGACTTTCAAAAATCCCTACGAAAGAATGGCCCTGACTAACAATAACCTATACGTTTCACAAATCACTTACCTCACAAAAATCTTCGTTACTCAAGCTACTGCTATACAGCGAGCGCCACTACTGCCAGCTAAATAAAAGATTCAAACTACTGAAGGCACTAACTACTGATAGACATAGTTAGCAAATGAAAGATTTTAATACAGAACAAACAATGTATTTACCTTAATAGTCATAATAAATATATCAGTTCATGACACCAATTCTTACAAATTTCAAAACTCCGCCATCTCTCTCCCCACGTCCACCACTGCTGGCGGCTCACCTCCAACTGCGCAACGCTACGCGCTGTTAGCATCCAGCTGCCCAACGCTACAATGGCGAGTATTACAACAATGCCAACCAGCCACTGACTGCACACAGCACAGCCAGTGATTTTTCATATAGAGCGCAATGTGGCGTTACCAATAAGAAAACCTAAACAGCCTACTTACATAGCCCCCATGCTCCCCACAAAATAATTTACAAATTGTTTTGGGCAGTGGCCAATACAGATTTGAAAAAATTTTTCATAATTACAATAACAAAGAAATGAAATGCACACACTTATCGATACAATGTTGGTCAAAAGCTAAAATTTTCTCACAGTCCATAAAGACAGTCCTGATCGTTCATCACAGTAAAATAGCAGTGTTTTTGCTCAATGTCTGAGCAGTAAAAGAAAATGCACATGGAAGTAGTGGATTTCCATGCAGTCTTGAAGAGGTAGTGTTGTCCTTCCAACAGAAAGACAGTGCTGACTCTTGACATGCTGACAGGTAAGGGGCCATAACAGAGCAAACCCACAGCAGAGTCAGTCGAAGCAGAGCAGACCCACTGTAGTCCTGGTAGAGATTATGGTATTGGTGGGCCACCAGAGGTGCAGACCCACTGTAGTCCATGTAGAGACGGCCAGCAGCCATCTGTTGCGACTGTGCAGGTGCACAACCACCATCGAAGTGTCTTGCGAACAATATAGCAAGTCCATGAACCACCACTTGTGCACTCACAAAAATTTTTTTTTGAAATATCCTTAGAACCAGCAATGCTGTTATCCAGTCCCTTGCTGAATTATTAACACACGTGCAAACACTATCAGTCCCTACTTCTCACATATTGTCCATATACTATGACCAACAGAAACGTGTGCAGTGAAATGTATCTTACAAGTAACTTAATTTAATGAACTGGTGTCAATAACAATTTTATAACATAATAATACAATAACAAAGGTACAAAATAAATCATTAAAGAACATAATAATACAGATAACATTTGCAGTAATACAGGCTTTACAAAAGAATCGAAACAACAAATACATCAGTGTTACAGGAATTATGACATAAGTAAATACATAAAAGATCAGAATAACTTTTGAACCATCAACTTCACACATGAGCATTAGAACAAAACAGAATAAATAATGTGTAAACATCTTTACTAAGTAAATAACATGTTATTAATGCAAATTATATTTGAGGATAACAGTATTCCTCATCATATTTAATATAGCTTAGTATTAGAAGAGAAAAAATTCTATGAAACAGTACACAGAGACAGGAAGAAAATAAATATACAAGGGTACACAAACACATAGTGGGATAACACAAAAGGAAAGGACAGGGTTTGTTTTCAGTGTAACATTTGGTACTGGAGTCCAACCCAAAACTTCATTCCATAGATCGCCCCTCTTATTTCAACATTTGCTCCAGCCAAAAAAAATCCTATCCAAGCATGCTTTCTGTATTCTGTTCTCATCCTCTTTCAGAAATAGTTTTCCTCCACTGTACACTACATTTTTGGCCAAACCATTTTCTTAAAACTTCTCAATGCTTTTCTTCCAATTCATCATAGTTAGTTTCTTATATAGTCTACCCCCTGTTAAGCTAACTTAAACCTACTGAGCTCAGACGCTAAACTAAGGGACGACGCAATGCAGCAGCACAAAACAATTAACACAAACAACAAGGACAAAAAAATGCAACTAACCAAAGCAAGCAGCAATAAATGTAATAACTTATATCTAAACAAGACAAACCCACAAGCAGAAAAAAAAGTACACTAAAGACAACAATGCAGATAAGGGAAAGTTATAATCACATCTTAATGTCTATGTAATTAAAGTGGTGCACCACAACTTATTCTATGAAATAAATTACCAAGTACTTGAAAAGAAAATTATGTATGCAGTTCCTGTGAAGGAAAATGTCTTTTTGTGCTCCCTCATTTGTTTGGAAGTATATCACATTATTATTATATACTGGATCTGTAGACAGAAAATATTTATGTTAGTACATGTATAAAATTTTATTTTAACCAATGCTGCAGTGTAGATAGAAACTGGATATTAAACAAAATGAGCAATCTCTCAGCTAGAAAGACAATAAACATGAAATGTTTCTCATCATTTCATTTCAGTAAATATCATAAATTAAGAACTCCAAAGTGTAATCATATGTTTTCAAGTTTGAGCGTGTCGTATTTGCGACGCTTTCTACAAAGAAATGTCAATAGCGAGGATAATGGTCACCCTTTTTTTTTTTACCTGTGCCTCTGAAAGGCACACACTAATGGCTTTTTTCCCAGGCGACTGTCGCACAGCTGGGTGCCCACGACGCATTACGTGCAGGTGGCCACTTACCTTTCTTACTGAAAAATTTACGACAGCAGTTTCCGCTACAGTGACAGTCTCATATAAAAAAAAATTCACAGGTCAAGAATTTGCGTTACAAATATGTAGAAACAAAATCCTATTGATATAACAGTGTCGAAAAAATTTTCATCGGCATTGTAATACATTCACGCATTTACATACATTTCATAGCTCTTAAAGTACGATTCTTGGTTTCCAACAACCTTTTTCACAAACGAGAGTCCCTAACCACTACTCTTTATTCCTTACCTTATTCGTCGACATTTCTTCAATATTTCATCATAACAGATATGTAGCATAATCAAATAACTCATACAGCATCAGCTTATTCATCATAAACATACTGCAACAGCATAATACACATAGTCATCGTAATAATAACATCATAACACCTCAGTCAAATTCTCAAAATCGTCGTAGCTTCCTCCAATAATTTCAAAACCTAAAAAAATTCTCTACTCATGTCAAAAGTGTCATCTACCTCAAACGTACTTTAAAAATCATGATCCCATACCAAATATGTCATTCAAAGCTCTCATAGTATCACAATGGTTCCGAAAAAGTATGAACAGTTCACAGAGTACAGACAAAATATAATTTCGTAAGTGTGAAGTTATCCAACTGTGTAATTACGTAAACATCTGTCACTGATGTAGTAAAAAAAATATGTTTGTCTCTCAGTTAAATGATCAGATAGCTGTGTAATTTATGTGTTAGATAAATATGGTACCGATGTGTAAAATTGTATAAGCAAATACCATATTAGGGCTCCTTGTGCTTGCCAAACACATGGTACACAAAGTAAGCGTGTACCCCCCTGAGGATTTATGTAATTATATCCTCAGATGTTACAGGTTACAGCAATGGAATGAAATGTATCACGGAAAACCTTTGTATCATTGTACTTCAAATATCTTTAAAAATAAATGTTTTCAGTACAAAATTAATCACTCAACTACACGTACTATAGCGCTAAACTGTGCGTCGTGTTGTAAGACAATCTCTGTGGAAGTGTCGTAGTTATCGTCCTCCGAAAGCTAAGTTCTACAGAAGTCAATGTACTTACCTCATGATAAACAAAAGTGAAATGCTTTGCGTATAGATATCGTAGTTACTACGCTTATTGTCGTGATGAAGTAAGTACTGCACTGTAAAGTATTGTTGTGCTACAGAAAAGGCTGTCTCATTGTAGATATACCACAAAGTTACTACTAAAACATGTTTTACTTTCCAGAATAATACAGAAAAACTGTGCAGATATAAAACAGATACAGTGCAACAGCAACATTGTAAATTGTCACTCATTAGTAGCGTAGTGATAAAATCGTATAGCTGTCACATAAACTAACCACTGTGTCATCTGGTATCTCACAGAAAGTACTTTAAATTCAGAATTTATTTCCAAGTAAACCAAAATGTTGCATTAAAATCTCATTAGCAGTACTGGTAAATGTTCTAAGTATGTCAGCCTTATAGTCGTTACGTAATCGTGCAACTAACAAGCAAGAATGTACATGCACAATAACACTGTGACGTCTGTTCACTATAACAATGCATTCGTAATTTCTGTTTAAATAAGTTCTCTTGGTTCTTGACTGGATATTTAACTTCAAACATGGTTGCATGTTAACAGATTCTAAGTCTGACAAATTGTACTAGTAGCGTGAAGTGAAAAGTTTTATGGCAAAGACAAAGTTAAAAAGCAGATTATCTTTCAATAAACGGTTTTACATGTGAAATGTGGTGTAAATCTTTACTCTTCCTAGTACGCAGAGTTTCAACTTCAACGCAATTATCATGTGGTATACGTCGGTAAAGAATACTCGAATTTTTCTCAAGGTTAGCGCCTATGTTATTTTTCTCTGAGCCAGCCGGAGCACGCGGCTCTGTCTCTTTGTTGGCGCGCGCCGTTATTGGGATTAGGAGACCTAACTTCTACAAATTCACCTTGACGAGAAGGCCCTGACCTGTTTGAATCTCGCCAGTTCTGATGGAATTCAGGTCTGTCGTTTTGTCGGTAGTTTACATAGTTTCTTGTTGGTTGGTCATGTGGTGGAGAATTTCTCCCTGAATCGTAACTGCGCGCGTCCGACCGTTGCGTCTGAAGTTATTCTGTCTCCCTTGATAATAATTGTTCTTGTTCCCATATTGTCTGTTTCTATGGTTATCGCTGCCATATTCATTACTACGAAAATGCGATCTTTCTCTGTAATTATTACTACTCTGCCAACTGTTGTCATACGGTTGGTGTCTGTTTTGGTCACGATTTACGCTGTACGAATAGTCTTGTCGTGTAATATTTCTGTCATCGCGGAATTGTGACAGTTGTGACCTGTAATTTTTGTGCTCCTGTTTTCGCGTTCCGCTATTGTCAATGTCAATTTCCAGTTCTTGTAACAGTCCCTGAAAAGCTTCAATGTCGTCTTTGCAACGTCCTGCCAATATAATATGTCGTAAATGTTCAGGTAATTTAGTTAAGCAAATGCGGATGAGTTCTGAGGGGTTGTATGAGTTTGAAAGATATTGATTCTTATGCAACATGTCTTCAAAATATTTGACGAGACTGGAAAATTCAGATTGTTCAAAGTGTTTCATCATCATGATGCTATGTTTTACTCGGTCTTATGTAGCTTGAGACCAATATGCTGAGAGGAAGGCATGATAAAATTCTCCTTCACTGTGACAATCGTGAATGACCGATCGCATTCTTCCCGCTGGCTCATTCTCCAAGTAGCCACGCATAAATTCTAATCTGTGCTCTAATGACCAGTTGGGAGGAAAACAATGAGAGAATTGATGGAACCACGCTTGTGGATGAATGTCGTTGCCAGAATTCTTAATGTTTTGAATTTACGTGCAGTAATGGACAGCTTATAGTCAAAATCATCGTGTTGGCGAGTAGCATATTGGTCATTGTTACGTCGTGTCGGCAGTTCCATCTCGAAATTCGGTGCACCTTGGCAATTTCTTTCATGATTTTCGAAATGCCCTGTGTTATTATTTTGTGGCTTTTCCGTATTTCTAAGTTCCTCTTCCCGTGTTGGTGCGCGAGTGTTCTCTGAAATATGTAATTTTTGTATTACCTGCGTCAACTGATCTTGTACTTTCCGGATTTCTCTTTTGTATTGCGTATTAATTTGATTCTGATTTTGTTTGAATTTCTTAATTTGTTCATACTCTTCTGTGTCAGTGATGGCTACAGGTCTTGTGTCATTCAGATCATCATCTACCTTTGCAGATAAATTAGTGAACTGATCCGAAAGTTCGGCTACTTTCTCCGATAGTGAACTCATTTCCTCAGTGTGTTTTTCTGAACCAAGTTTCAGAGTGTCCATTTGTGTTGAAATCGAATCTACTGTGTCCTTTAAGTTTTCCTGAGTTCTTGCAAGTTGCGTAACCGAATCGGTGGACGCAACTGAGTCCATTTTAGCTTGCAAGGTGTCGTGATTTTCACGAACAATAGTTTGCAATTCTTTTATGGCTGCTTCGTGATTCTGTAATGCGTTTTCATGCCGCGAAAAAATAGGTTGGAAATGCTCACAAATTTGTGTTTTTACGTCATTACAGATTTTTTGACATTTCGATTCAATGTTATGTAACTCAGTAGTTAAATCTTCACGTGTTTGTTCAAGTGTGGTGTCTAACTTCCGAAGATTTTGTTCCATTGTGTCTAACTTTTGAAGATTATGTTCCATTGTGTCCAACTGTTCCTGTGTTTGTCTCTGGAGTTGTTCCATTGTGTCTAACTTTCGAAGATTTTGCTGTGTTTGTCTCTGATTTTGTTCCATTGTGTCTAACTGTTGCTGTGTTTGTCTCTGATTTTGTTTCATTTTTTGCATTAATTGCAATAATAATGTATTAGTGTCTGGAATCTGTTCCTCTATGCTTTTCGGCAGTGCATTTGCACCGGCAACATTCACATTTTGACAAGCAAAAAAGGTGTCTTGACTTATTTGAGAAAACAGTGAGGACGCAAAACCTGAATGTACAGTATTTGCAAGATTGTGTCCTAACATTTCGGATTCCTGACGCGAGCTGTTGCCGACCGATTGATCGATAATGCTTCCCTGTTCACTAACTGTTTCACTGTCTACACCATTGTTTGCAGCCCGCTCCATTTCCCTATGTACAATTACCAAATTACTACTTTGACCATTAGTTAATTCATTACATGGTGGCGCTAACACACTGCTTTCGTCTTCACTGTCATTTTTCAGTTTACTTTGAAGCCTAGTATTACGTTTTTCACACGCCATTAGTGTCACAATATTTCACACGATAACACAGAAAAGAACAATTTGAAGAGCAAAAATAAGAAAACACATTATCATAGCACTGAAAATAATATCTCGTTAATTGCAAGCGAAGCTGCGAAATACTTGTTGCAAATCTACATGCATGCCACAACTGTTTTATTGTACAATAATGAAAGACTGCAACTACAAAGGAAATTCTCTCTATGATTATGCGCTAGCAATAAACACTAACTACACAAACTACAAGGAAAAAATCAGAAGATTCCAGTGAGGTTTCCTGGCAGGGTCGCCATATGAAACGTACCCTTAGAAAAATTATACACGACTGTGCTTAAACTGACACACAATATTTTTAGCGCAAAGGAATCTGACTTTCAAAAATCCCTACGAAAGAATGGCCCTGACTAACAATAACCTATATGTTTCACAAATCACTTACCTCATAAAAATCTTCGTTACTCAAGCTACTGCTATACAGCGAGCGCCACTACTGCCAGCTAAATAAAAGATTCAAACTACTGAAGGCACTAACTACTGATAGGCATAGTTAGCAAATGAAAGATTTTAATAGAGAACAAACAATGTATTTACCTTAATAGTCATAATAAATATATCAGTTCGTGATACCAATTGTTACAAATTTCAAAACTTCGCCATCTCTCTCCCCACGTCCACCACTGCTGGTGGCTCACCTCCAACTGTGCAACGCTACGCACTGTTAGCATCCAGCTGCCCAACGCTACAATGGCGAGTATTACAACAATGCCAACCAGCCACTGACTGCACACAGCACAGCCAGTGATTTTTCATATAGAGCGCAATGTGGCGTTACCAATAAGAAAACCTAAACAGCCTACTTACACTGTCTTTCTCCATTCGTCTTACATGCCCATACCACTGTAATTTCTTCCTATCCATTACGTCGAATATTCTTTCTTTTATTTCCATTCTCCTTACTATTTTGGTGTTCCCTATTTTTTCTTTCCTGGAGATTCTTGCCGATCGTCTCCAGAAGTCCATCTCTAGAGTTTGTAATTTTTTAATGTGCTTCAGGTTAATTGTACAGGTCTCCGTTCCATATAGAACCACACTCTCTAATATGGATTTGTATATTAATTTTTTAGTTCTGCTCATTACATTCCTGCTCCATAAAACTGAGTTAAGCATCCCAATGACCTTCTGACCACTACTAATTCTTTTATTGATTTCTGACTCTGATTATCCCTCGATTTCTATAATCGATCCCAAATAACAGAAAGTTTTTATCTTTTTGATTTTCTTTCCTTCAATATATAGCTCATTTAAATCATTAGTCAAGTATCTGTTTTTTGGTAATTAATTTTCAAACCCCAAGTTTTGTTTGCTACTGTTAATTGATTGCACGTATAGTTAGCATCCTCCCCATCTTGTGCTATGACTACTTGATCATCAGCAAACAATACATGATGTAGATAAACTCCATCTCTTATTTCTAATCCCATACTATTATATTTATGAGACCATGTTCTAAGGCTAATATCTATATAGGTTTTAAATAATGATGGTGACATGGACCAGCCTTGTTCTAAATTTCTGTGAAAGTTTATTACCAACTTTCACTTGGCAAATGCTATCTTTAAACATCTGTTGTATTATTTTAATCAAGGAAGGGTTTATGTTTGCCATATGTAGTGCTCTTCCAAGAAAATTACTTTGGGGAGCACTACATACTTTTTATTTTTTTAAATAATAATTTTTTTCATATTTAACTTTATGAAATTATTGTTAAATTCTAGAACATTATTACTGAATCTGGATGGCAATTATTGAACTTGAAAATATGAGTTAAACAATTAAAAACAAAATTAATTACTGGACATACGTTAAGTGGACTAATCCGCCCCTACCTCGGGCTAAGTTGGCCCAGAGGTTGGGGCAGTTCGACCCGTGTAATCTTTTGATAAGTTAAACTAGTATAACTTTAGGAAATGTAAATAAAACTATTAGTTATCAAGAAACATACTTTAACGTTCATAAAATCAAGTTGAATATTGATTTAAATGCTTAACATTTTATTATGAGAATGGGAGAGCTTAAACTTATTAGGATTTATAATGTCTTAATACAAACCAATCAACTTTAATCACTGTCCAGATGCAAAGGATCAGCACAGTTATAACACCCATAAAACATCCCACGGATTTCATTTTCCACGCATGTCTGATGAGCCAAACGGTTGCAGTTTGTGCACTGAATCCATTGTGTTCAAGGTTGACTGAAAAAGGCTTGAGACACCTTAGGCACATTGAGTCTTCATCTTCCTCATGGTCATCGTCATCATCGATGTCATCTTGCCTTGGTTTCTTCCTGTGTTTTGGGCCTACTGCAGAGATTTAGTTAATTTCATACTATCATTGCCGGTACTTTCTTTTTGAAAAAGTGCTTCTATAGCCCACTATTTAATTTTTCTTTCCAATGTTTTCGCCTTCTTTTCTTTTGAACCTTTTTGTTCTTCCTCGAGGGCTGTTTTTACTGGAGTGTCTGTCACTATGGCAGAAACTATTTTCTTTTTCCCTGCTGCCAGTCTCAAGATCTCAATGTTATTGAGCGTTTGTGTTCTACTTTGTAGAAATGGTTCAAATGGCTCTGAGCACTATGGGGCTTAACATCTGAGGTCATCAGTCCCCTAGAACTTAGAACTACTTAAACCTAACTAACCTAAGGACATCACACACATCCATGCCCGAGGCAGGATTCGAACCTGCGACTGTAGCGGTCGCGCTCTTCCAGACTGAAGCGCCAGAACCGCGAGACCACACAAGCCGGCCTACTCTGAAGAGAAGGATACGTCGTTGCTACCCATCTCCAGCATCGGTGCCTGAACGTGCCACAATTTTGCAGGAAGGCTAGTATAAGTTTCTCTTGAAAACCACACAGAGCCTGCATTTATCCAATGGAAGGTGTTTTGAATACCAACGGTTTTCCCGCACCGTACTGGGCATGTTTGATGTGTCGTCTTTCTGGTGCTTCCATATGTTCGTCCCTCTTCTGTATGAGTAATAGGAAATAAACAAATTCAGGAGATGACCACATACGAAGACACGCTGAAAACTAACGCTTCGAATTTTTTATGTGAAAATTCTCAAAGCTTTTTAAATAAAACAAACGTTAGTAACATTCTACATACTTATTCTTCATGTCTAAAGATTTATTTCTCACTTATATTTACAGCGCTTCATCGCTGTCAAAGTGAAGTCCTCGAAAGTGATCTTCAACTTTTGGAAACCGGTGAAAATCGGATGGGGCCAAATCGCGGTTAGACGAAGGATGATCGAAGACATTGAAGCCAAGGCGTCGGATTGTTGCAGATGACGCAGCGCTCGTGTGTGATCGCATTGTTATCCTGAAGGAGAGGGTGCCCCACGTGTGGACGAACTCTTGGAATTCCTAACTCGACTACAGAACGGCGTTCATCACGCACCGACATAGTTTCGTTACACACCGCCATGTTACCAACAATTTGGAGCCCTCTAGGGCCAAAGATCTGCAAATATGTAGACATGACGAATAAAGATGTGGAATGTTAATAACGTTTTTTTTTCAAATTCTTTAAGAGTTTTCACATTAAAAATTCGGAAGCATTACTTTTCAGCAATTCCTCGTAGGTTTTCGCAGAGACATTCATTGATAAATGCTCCACGCAGTTTTAGCCTCCCAAAACTTGCGTTCAATCTCAGTCTTTCGTCGACTTTCTCCATCCCCATCGTCAGTAGGTTTCGGTAGGCCGTTTCGTACTTCGTTTCGTTGATCGAATTATGTCATGCCGAAGTCGCGAAGTCACGGAAGTTCCATACCGTATGCTAGCAGAAAAAAATTGGAGTAGGCACTAAAATCCATGGAGAAGAAATAAGAACTTTGAGGTTTGCCGAACACTGTAATTCTCCCAGAGACAGCAAAGGACATGGAAGAGCAGTTGAACGAGATGGTCAGTGTCTTGAAAGAAGGATATAAAATGAACATCAACAAAAGCAAACCGAAGCTAATGGAATGTAGTCGAATTAAATGAGGTAATGCTGAAGGAATTAGATTGGGAAATGAGACATTTAAAGTAGTAAATGAGTTTTGCTATTTGGGGAGTAAAACAACTGACGACGGTCGAAGTAGAGAGGATATAAAATGTAGACTGACTATGGCAAGGAAAGTATTTTGAAGAAGAGAAATTTGTTAACATCGAGTCTAGATTTAAGCGTCAGGAAGTCTTTTCTGAAAGTATTTGTATGGAGTGTAGCCATGTATGGAAGTGAAACATGGACAATAAATACACTCCTGGAAATTGAAATAAGAACACTGTGAATTCATTGTCCCAGGAAGGGGAAACTTTATAGACACATTCCTGGGGTCAGATACATCACATGATCACACTGACAGAACCACAGGCACATAGGCACAGGCAACAGAGCATGAACAATGTCGGCACTAGTACAGTGTATATCCACCTTTCGCAGCAATGCAGGCTGCTATTCTCCCATGGAGACGATCGTAGAGATGCTGGATGTAGTCCTGTGGAACGGCTTGCCATGCCATTTCCACCTGGCGCCTCAGTTGGACCAGCGTTCGTGCTGGACGTGCAGACCGCGTGAGACGACGCTTCATCTAGTCCCAAGCATGCTCAATGGGGGACAGATCCGGAGATCTTGCTCGCCAGGGTAGTTGACTTACACTTTCTAGAGCACGTTGGGTGGCACGGGATACATGCGGACGTGCATTGTCCTGTTGGAACAGCAAGTTCCCTTGCTGGTCTAGGAATGGTAGAACGATGGGTTCGATGACGGTTTGGATGTACTGTGCACTATTCAGTGTCCCCTCGACGATCACCAGAGGTGTACGGCCAGTGTAGGAGATCGCTCCCCACACCATGATGCCGGGTTTTGGCTCTGTGTGTCTCGGTCGTATGCAGTCCTGATTGTGGCGCTCACCTGCACAGCGCCAAACACGCATACGACCATCCTTGGCACCAAGGCAGAAGCGACTCTCATCGCTGAAGACGACACGTCTCCATTCGTCCCTCCATTCACGCCTGTCGCGACACCACTGGAGGCGGGCTGCACGGTGTTGGGGTGTGAGCGGAAGACGGCCTAACGGTGTGCGGGACCGTAGCCCAGCTTCATGGAGACGGTTGCGAATGGTCCTCGCCGATACCCCAGGAGCAACAGTTTCCCTAATTTGCTGGGAAGTGGCGGTGCGGTCCCCTACAGCACTGCGTAGGATCCTACGGTCTTGGCGTGCATCCGTGCGTCGCTGCGGTCCGGTCCCAGGTCGACGGGCACGTGCACCTTCCGCCGACCACTGGTGACAACATCGATGTACTGTGGAGACCTCACGCCCCACGTGTTGAGCAATTCGGCGGTACGTCCACCCGGCCTCCCGCATGCCCACTATACGCCCTCGCTCAAAGTCCGTCAACTGCACATACGGTTCACGTCTACGCTGTCGCGGCATGCTACCAGTGTTAAAGACTGCGATGGAGCTCCGTATGCCACGGCAAACTGGCTGACACTGACGGCGGCGGTGCACAAATGCTGCGCAGCTAGCGCCATTCGACGGCCAACACCGCGGTTCCTGGTGTGTCCGCTGTGCCGTGCGTGTGATCATTGCTTGTACAGCCCTCTCGCAGTGTCCGGAGCAAGTATGGTGGGTCTGGCACACCGGTATCAATGTGTTCTTTTTTCCATTTCCAGGAGTGTAATTTAGACAAGAAGAGAATAGAAGCTTTCGAAATGTGGTGCTACAGAAGGATGCTGAAGATTAGATGGGCAGATCAACTAACTAATGAGGAGGTACTGAACAGAATTGGGGAGAAGAGGAATTAGTGGCACAACTTGACAAGAAGAAGGGACCGGTTGGTAGGACAAGTTCTGAGGCATCAAGGGATCACCAATTTAGTATTAGAGGGCAGCATGGAGGGTAAAATCGTAGATGGAGACCAAGAGATGAATACACTAGGCAGATTCAGAAGGATGTAGGTTGCAGTAGATACTAGGAGGTGAAGAAACTTGCACAGGATAGAGCAGCATGGAGAGCTGCATCAAACCAGTCTCTGGACTGAAGACCACAATTACAACATGCTAGCAGAATTTATGTCAATGTACTCGGTGGGATAACACTGGTAGCAATGTTGATTTCCTTAGACGACTTTGTTTATTTCTCCCCTGCCTTTCAGCATCAATCCACCCCACCAAGCGGGGTGCCGCAGTGGTTAGCACACTGGACTCACATTCGGGAGGTCGACGGCTCAAAGCCGCGTCCGGCCATCCTGATTTAAGTTTTCCGCGATTTCCCTAAATCGCTCCAGGCAAATGCCGGACTGGTTCCTCTGAAAGGGCACAGCTGACTTCTTTCCCCACCCTTCCCTACTCCGATGGAACCGATGTCCTCGCTGTTTAGTCCCCTCCCCCAACTCAATCAATGAAAAAAAAAAGAGTTCAAATGTGTGTGAAATCTTATGGAACTTAACTGCTAAGGTCATCAGTCCCTAACCTTACACACTACTTAACCTAAATTATCCTAAGGACGAACACACACACCCATGCCCGAGGGAGAACTCGAACCTCCGCAGGGACCAGCCGCACAGTCCATGACTGCAGCGCCTGAGACCGCTCGGCTAATCCCGCGCGGCTATATCAATCAACCAAACCATCAATTCACCCAACAAGATAAAAGAGACGCTGGGCCAGTAGAGGACAGCTTCGCTCTCGGTGTTCCTGTAATTTATGAAACACGTTGTGAATGTGGTGGCAGCTACTTTTGGTCAGGCAATACGAACGAATTCAGAAGGTTACACGAACACTGACGCCACATTAAATATCGCGATTTCGACAAACCTGCCGCTACCGAACACAGCCTCATAAAAAAGAAAAAAAACCATCGGGGAATGTTTGATGAAACGGAAATATTGGCCACGCAAGGATCTACTGGGATTCTGTCATCAAAGAAGCCCTTAAATAAGAACGCATAGCAACAGTTGTAAGTTGTAACTGGGACAGTGGCTGCACCCTTAGTGGTCGACGGTAAAAGGCACTTGACCCTGTAAAGCGACAGACAAATAAACTGAGTCATCCACTATCTAACGAAATCAACATCGCTACCAATGTTCTTCGATCAAAGACATCGGCAGAGTCTTTGGTAGCAGACGGAAGTTCTGTGACTTCGTGACGTCTCCATGACATAATTCAGCCAAGTAAATAAAGCACCACACGGCCTGCATAAATCACCTGAGAACGACGACGGAGGAGGTTGTCGAAATCTCGAGACTGGATACGCATATGACGCGGCAAGAATTCATATTCGAGGGATAATATAATTATACGTCATCTCCACCTTTGTGAATTCTGAGGTGTGTGTAACACGAATGTGCTACAATCCTACCTCTAGACGTCTTGATTTGAAATTAAAGAGGGCTCGCTCGCATATTTCCCCGACTAACATTCCCCTTCGCTCAATTTGTATGTAAGAGTGTATCTAGCGTGAGGGAACGCTACTCCACTATCGTATTTAGCTATGGAAAAACATCCTCATAAGCGCTCGTATATTGCCACACAATCCTGCGGACATCAGGGGTAGATAAATTCGAGAGTTATTGCACAATCGACATGACAGTTTATGCATCCAAATTACTACGCAAAATAATCACCAGAACAACGGAAAAGAAAACTGACGATGTGTCAGATGACCATCAGTTGGCGTATAGGATACTTAGGGAACAGGCACTCGGGAGGCAGTTGTGACGTTGCTTTGATAATGGGAGCAAGAAAAACCAATAGGTTATGAATTAAGACACACACGATACTACTGTAATATTCTGGGATATTAATTATTTACTTTACAAACTTGTTTTCGACTGCTACGCCATCATCAGTTAAAAAGATAAATATGTGTTTTCCGTTCATACTGTATAAAATATTCTATCGAGAACCGACGGATCAGTCAATCAATGCAAAAACAAGTATCAATGTAAAAACCAGTAAACCTTAGTAGAAACTGTCGATCTAGAAAAAGCGTTTGACAAATGTTGCAGCGCAAGATGTTGGAACTACTAAGAAAAGGAGGAATACGCTCTGCAGGCAGACACATAAAGAGGCTGTCCCATGAAGAACGGAATTTTTTGAAACACTCGTCATTTCTGTTCTGTAAGTTGACAGTGCTGAATGTTGTAGAATTTCACGCTATTTTCTTTGCGGTGCGCTTCACAGCAGAACAGTGTGTTGTCATAATGGAAGCTTACTACATCTAAATGTTGTGCAGATACGGTTCGCAAATTCCGTGAAATGTTTGGTCAACGTAATGCACCAAATAAACTTTAGATGGACACTAAATCCCAGGAGTGTCGTCGCATTAGTCGTTCCGTGCAAAACATCACCATCATGAGTGATACAGTTGTTATACATCCCGTGAAATCTATTTACTGACCTTCACGGAAGTTGGAAATTCTCAGAATCAGTATGCACGAATATTGAAGGAAATCTACACCTTTGGACCTATAAAATCCACTGACATAAGTGCTGAAGCCAAATGAACACGAAAAACGCCGAGCATTTGCCCACTGGATGCCTATGAGACAAAGAGCGACAACTTCATGAAGAGATAATGTTCACTGACGACGCGCACTTCTTTGTCGAACGGCTTCGAGAACAAGCAGAACTGCAGCATCTGAGCCACCCGTTGTGCGCTGGCGACTGTGGTCCAGGATGTCGGTCGTCGTGAAGACTGGGCCCTGGTCATCCACCATGGATAGACTGACACTTCGGCAGATATGATGAAGTTTTTCTTTTGACATTTGAGTCTCAGCGCATTCTATGGTAATGAAAGAAGTTGAAGAAATGAATTTTGTGGTATAGCCAGGACTTGAATCTAGGTCCCCTGGGCTACTAGGCACCGCAGCAGTATAGCTAACACACTTGCATGGACTACTATAATCCCTATAATCCAATGGCCTCTCCAACACAAACTTCAACTCATGCCTTCAGCTTATTTAAATATTGTCGAGGCTCTCCGGTAGTGGAACAGCACTCCGGCATTCGACATAATGCGAAAATCCTGCGTATACGTCAGGCATAGGTGATCTATAGATGTCATATATTTAAATTTACCTTGAGACATTTGAGTCTCAACTTTGTCTGCGATAATGGTAGTAGGTGAAGAAATGAATTAAAATTTGTGCTGCGGCCGGGTTCAAATACTGACCATTGCACACATTTTAATTTATTTCTCCAGTTGCTATCATTATCATAGACCTCAGCACAGGTTCAGGAGTTGGCCAGGGGACTGCACGAATGCTTCAAGCTTGGTCAGTGTGGAGATTATGGCTTGCAGATTATCTGTGATGAAGTGTTGAAGTCCGCAGTCAGCAAGCAGACCACCATCGATCAAGTTGTCTTCGTTTCACTGAAACTCAATAGGCCGACATTCTCTCTCGTTCAAGCGACACAGACAGAATGGCTTTATGACTAACTGTGTCTTTGAACTTCGGAAGACTCATTGTTTAAAGAGCTGAGACTGTGCATTTGACGTGGTGGTTCTGGGTTTACGAAAGCTTTTGCCCTCTTGTACTGATCTCATCAATACTCCACCCCTCACTGTGGTAATTCATCAATTATTCTGGGTCGCTGAGCTTCGGTCTTTCTGCTTCTGTTCAACTCTGAAGTGGCGCTCTGAAACTGAAATTACAAAATGGGACTTCACACTACCTTGCTCTGTAGCACTGCGGCGTTTGTGTTCCTGGTCTCCTCACTCAGAGATTGTGTGGCAACGCTCGCCTGGTGCCCTGACGTCCGTTACATCGGCGGCACGTCTTGTAGGCACACCGGCCAGGGTGCCTATTCAGTATCTTTCCGCCAATGTGCCGATCGTTTCGGTACTCAATAGCACCGAACGGTCTAGTACTCGAATTAGAGTCCCATCTTTATTCAGTATTTATTTCGGTAGCGACGCCGTTCTGGTCTAGAGAACCGAAGCGCTGTTGTCGGTTCGCGTCGTACAAGCCAATCAAAAGCAAGCGGCCGCAGATTCGCGCATGCGCACTGCAGCGCGCACAGCGCCACCAACACAAAGCGGCTAGTAGACGAGACAGGAGCGCTGTTCTCCCAAGTACCGAAAACTGCGTTTACGTTGCCGTAACGCATGACGCCGCATTCCATAGAGCTGACATGCCCGCCTTCATCGCCCTTGCCTCCTCCTTGACAGTATCAGGTGCAGTATGTCCATTTCCATGATTCTCAGCTGAAATGCATAAAAAATGTACAGTTTCTCTGACCGCATGTTTCCATGCATGCATAATAACGATAGCGTATTTGACTGTATTCTGCAGATTGTCGTAAATGCCACATTATGTCGTCTTATTCTCATTCACACCGACATCGTGTTTGGATTTTACGTTTCGAAAAATGAGTTAGGAACAGTGTGTAGTTCCACATTGTACTAATACATCTATAAAAACGCCCGAAAATTGATTCTGAGAGTTTCAAAGAATAAGAAGATAAACAGCATGTGGTTGTAACACGCTCCTAGAGATCCAAAAGATTAAGTAGCCCACTTCCCTACATGATGCGTCAACGATTTGGATCATAAAAACAAAATTGAAAAAAAAACGCATTTTCGAGATCTCCTGCAGTTTGTCGAAGTTTATATCATGCACCTCATGAATGAAAATGTTTCGTATATGGTGCTACAGTCTAAAAATATTACGGCAGAGATCTATCATCTCTGTCCACTGTGGTCGAGGATTCGGTCGCAGGTAAATACTTATGACAAGCAAGATTACGAAGATGACTGCTGATAGCTACATTCCCAGTAATTTTAGTTGTGCTCTTAGATTCCTGTCTAACCGCGTACTCGGAAATAGCTACATATTCGGAAAAAATGGTGAATTATTTCTGACAAGAAAAAATATAAAGGTCACTGTCGGTTGTTTCACTAACAGCAATTTCATCTCCAATAATTTCATATTTCGTATTTTAAACACACAGAAATCAAGAAATCATTACTGAGGGAGTGCGCTCTTACATGTAAGTAAGAACGACTATTGCAGAAAAATCTTAACTTCACGAATAACAACGTCTCAGAACGTGTTGCATATATGAAGAGGAAAAAAATTTTTGCGTCCAACCATGCGCGAACCGGAGACCTTTAAATTTGCATTCCCGCGGGCTAACAACTTGGCCCCGCCAAACAACAGCAATGCGATGCTCATTTGTTGTAGTATTGTGAAGAGGAACGTAGGCTGACTTCATTGCCAAACGGTGCTCCGTAAGTCATTAATGCGTGATAATTTGGAAGGTTCCCAATATCAGGCTTCACGTAATTGCTTTCCATTGTTACTTGAAAGTTGTCATCACGTTTCGATAATTACTAACTAACCTATTTGTGTGAAAAAGTACACAAAGGCACTAGTAATGTCTGTTCACACCCATGTAATATACGTAAGCAGAGCCAATGTCTTGATATTTAAACTCTTTTGCACAAAAATAACACCTATTTTGAGAAAATATTGACCGAAAACTTTTTTATGTAATGATTCACAGTAACAACCTAACCTAACCATATTTCTAACGTAGGAAAATAGTCTACTATGAACTCACTTTCCAACTGGATGCGTTCTCTGGTGATTCATTAGTAACATAATCACTAAATCCAAAGCTAAAACCGCTAAATATGTTTAAAATAACAAATGATAGGTGTACATAAACCACAGCTCACCGATCGACAGGGCCACACCGAAATCCAAGACCTCTCGGTACAATTGTCGGTAACCAATCTCAGAAGCTTACTGAATAGGATATTTCGATAAAGAACCGTAAATGACGTCACTACTGAGACTAACCTACTACACCGATCGGTATGAACGATACAGAATAGGGCCCCAGGAGCTAGCCCTCTCTGCCCTGACTCGCCAGGGAGAATTTAAAAAAAATAAGGATCTGCCACAATTGGATAGGAACTGCACTTGTGTATCGCAGCTGGAAGCTATGTTGAGCCCAGGCTTCACTTAAGGCTGCTGACTTGGGCTGTGTTCCTGCTGGTGCGCCCGAGACGAGCTTTGGCGCCTCTGTCTACCACAGCGTCGCCCGAGAACCCTCATGTCGCAGCGACTTCCGGTTTGTTCTTCTGGTCCACTGGCGAATACCTGACAGTGAGTGGCAAACAGTGGTATGGTCGCGAATCCGTAGACGAAAGTCGAAAGTCCGTATTGGCCGATCGACTGTCGATTTACCTTTAAAAATTGTTTTTTTAGTGCTGAAATTACATCTGAGCCGGCACATGATGCCCTGCTGTTTGCACCGGGTCCGATTTTCCCGAAAGGTCCGGACAAATCCAGAGCCTGAAACTGATTGTGATGAGGAGCTCCAGCAGCTGAATGAGTCTGATAGGGAAACGGTGGGCGGTTCGACAACACAAAATTGTTGTTTGTTGTTGTGGTCGTCAGTCCTGAGGCTGGTTTGATGCAGCTCTCCATGCTAATCTATCCTGTACACCTTCTTCATCTACAAGTACCTACTGCAAACTACATCTTCTGAATCTGCATAGTGTATTCATTTCTAGGTCTCCCTCTACGATTTTTACCCTCCACGCTGCCCTCCAATGCTAAATTTGTGATCCCTCAGGACATGTCCTACCAACCGATCCCTTCTTCTAGTCAAGTTGTGCCACAAACTTCTCTCCTCCCCAAACCTATTCAATATCTCCTCATTAGTTACGTGATCTACCCACCTTATCTTCAACACTCTTCTCTAGCACCACATTTCGAAAGCTTCTATTCTCTTCGTGTCCAAACTATTTATTGTCCATGTTTCACTTCCAGACATGGCTACACTCCATACGAATACTTTCAGAAACGACTCCCTGACATTAACATCTATACTCGATGTTAACAAATTTTTCTTCTTCGGAGATGCTTTCCTTGCCATTGCCAGTCTACATTTTATATCCTCTCTACTTCGACCATCATCAGTTATTTTGATCCCCAAATAGCAATACTTCTTTACTTCTTTAAGTGTCTCATTTCCAAATCTAATTCCCTCAGCATCACCCGACTTAATTCGACTACATTCCATTATCCTCGTTTTGCTTTTGTTGATGTTCATCTTATATCCTCCTTTCAAGACACTATCCATTCATTTCAACTGCTCTTCCAAGTCCTTTGCCGTCTCTGACAGAATTACAATATCATCGGCGAACCTCAAAGTTTTTATTTCTACTCCATGGATTTTAATACCTACTCCAAACTTTTCTTTTGTTTCCTTTACTGCTTGCTCAATATACAGATTGAATAGCATCGGGGAGAGGCTACATCCTGTCTCACTCCCTTCCCAACGACTGCTTCCCTTTCATGTCCCTCGACTCTTACAACTGCCATCTGGTTTCTGTACAAATTGTAAATAGCCTTTCACTCCCTGTATTTTACCCCTGCCACCTTTAGAATTTGAAAGAGAGTATTCCAGTCAACATTGTCAAAAGCTTTCTCTAAGTCAACAAATGCTAGAAACGTAGGTTTTCCTTTCCTTAATCTTTCTTCTAAGATAAGTCGTAGGTTCAGTATTGCCTAACGTGATCCAACATTTCTACGGAATCCAAACTGATCTTCACCGGGGCCGCCTTCTACTAGTTTTACCATTCGTCTGTAAAGAATTCGAGTTCGTATTTCGCAACAGTGACTTATTAAACTTATAGTTCGGTAATTTTCACATCTGTCAACACCTGCTTTCTTTGGGATTGGAATTACTATATTCTTCTTGAAGTCGGAGGGTATTTCGCCTGTCTCATACATCTTGCTCACCAGATGGTAGAGTTTTGCCACTAATGGCTCTCCCAAGGCAGTCAGTAGTTCCAATGGAATGTTGTCTACTCCGGGGGCCTTGTTTCGACTCAGGTCTTTCAGTGCTCTGTCAAACTCTTCACGCAGTATCCTATCTCCCATTTCATCTGCATCAACATCATCTTCCATTTCCATAATATTGTCCGCAAGTACATCCCCCTTGTATAGACCCTCTATATACTCCTTCCACCTTTCTGCTTTCCCCTCTTTGCGTAGAACTGGGTTTCCATCTGAGCTCTTGATGTACATACAAGTGGCTCTCTTTTCTCCAAAGGTCTCTTTAATTATCCTGTAGGCTGTATCTATCTTACCCAGAGTGAGATAAGCCTCTACAGCCTTACATTTGTCCTCTAGCCATCCCTGCTTAGCCATTTTGCACTTCCTATCGATCACATTTTTGAGACGTTTGTATTCCTTTTTGCCTGTTTCATTTATTAGATTTTTATATTTTCTCCTTTCATCAATTAAATTCAATATTTCTTCTGTTATCCAAGGATTTCTACTAGCCCTCGTCTTTTTACCTACTTGATCCTCTGCTGCCTTCACTACTTCATCTCTCAGAGCTACCCATTCTTCTTCTACTGTATTTCTTTCCCCCATTCTTGTGAATTGTTCCCTTATGGTCTCCCTGAAACTCTGTAGAACCTCTGGTTCTTTCAGTTTATCCAGGTCCCATCTCCTTTAATTCCCACCTTTTTGCAGTTTCTTCAGTTTTAATCTACAGTTCATAACCAATATATTGTGGTCAGAGTCCACATCTGCTCCTGGAAATGTCTTACAATTTAAAACCTGGTTCCTAAATCTCTGTCTTACCATTATATAATCTATCTTATACCTTTTAGTATCTCCAGGATTCTTCCATGTATACAACCTTCTTTTATGATTCTTGAACCAAGTGTTAGCTATGATTAAGTTATACTCCGTGCAAAATTCTAACAGACGGCTTCCTCTTTCATTTCTGAGCCCCAATCCATATTCACCTACTATGTTTCCTTCTCTCCCTTTTCCTATTACCGAATTCCAGTCACCCATGACTATTAAATTTTCGTCTCTCTTGACTGTCTGAATAATTTCTTTTATCTCATCATACATTTCTTCAATTTCTTCGTCATCTGCAAGCTAGTTGGCATATAAACTTGTACTACTGTAATAGGCATGGGCTTCGTGTCTATCTTGGCCACAATAATACGTTCACTATGCTGTTTGTAGTAGCTTACCCGCACTTCTATTTTTTTATTCATTATTAAACCTACTCCTGCATTACCCCTATTTGATTTTGTATTTATAACCCTGTATTCACCTGATCAGAAGTCTTGTTCCTCCTACCACCGAACTCCACTAATTCCCCCTATATCTAACTTTAACCTATCCATTTCCCTTTTTAAATTTCTAACCTACCTGCCCGTTTAAGGGATCGGACATTCCAAGTTCCGATCCGTAGAATGCCACGTTTCTTTCTCCTGATAGCGACGTCCTCTTGAGTTGTCCCCGCCCGGAGATCCGAATGGGGGACTATTTTACCTCCGGAATATTTTACCCAAGAGGATATCCTCATCATTTAACCATACAGTAAAGCTGTATGCCCTCGGGAAAAATTACGGCTGTAGTTTCCCCTTGCTTTCAGCCGTTCGCAGTACTACAACAGCAAGGCTGTTTTGGTTAAAGCTACAAGGCCAGATCAGTCAATCATCCAGACTGTTGCCCCTGCAACTACTGAAAAGGCTGCTGCCCCTCTTTGGGAACCAAACGTTTGTCTGGCCTCTCAACAGATACCCCTCCGTTGTGGTTGCAGCTACGGTACGGCTATCTGTATCGTTGAGGCACGCAAGCCTCCCAACCAACGGCAAGGTCCATGGTTCATGGAGGGGGGGGGGGGGGGGGTGGGGTTGCAAAATTATTGAACACATTCTATGTTCGAATAAGATAAATTTCCTTGAGACTGAGAAGCTTATGCCCACGAATTAGCACGGTTTTAGAAACCATCGCTTTTGTGAAGCTGAACTTGCCATTTTCTCACGTGATAACCTGCGAACTATGGACGAATGGGAACAAGGATTCTCCATATTCTTAGATTTCCGAGAAGCGTTAGACACGGTAGCCCACTGACGACTGTTAACAAAGGTATGAGACTGCGGAATAGGTTGGCAGGTATGTGATTGGCTCAAAGACTTTTTCAGTAACAGGACCAAGGGTGTTGTCTTTGATGAGAGTGTTCGTCAAGACAAAGATGTCGTGAGGAGTGCCCCGGGGAAGCGGGACAGGACTGCGGCGGAGCTGTTCGATGATGGTGCTGTGATGCACAGTAAGGCGTCGTCGTCGAGTTTCTGCACGAGGATACAAGAAGGTAGCTCTAAAAAATGTACGTTAATGCAGAAAAGTAGGTAAAACAAACCTGTAATGTTGAAAATAACATTAGTAGTGTGATGCTTGACTTAGTCACGTCGATTAAATATCCATACATAATGTTGCAAGTTCATCCGTAGAGGAGGCTGCATAAAGCACTCTAGTGCGACCCATTCGTGAGTACTGATCGATTGTTTGGGATTCGCACCAGGTCGGATTAAAGGAAGGCGTCGAAGCAACTCAAAGGCTGGCTACTAGTGATTGGAACAACCGAATAAAATAATCGATTCATTTGGTTGTTCGAAAGCAATCGACGCATTTAATTGTACTTTTACGTATCGGTTGAATTATTCATTCATTCTTTTGATTGAAACCATCCCGTGGGAGCAGCCGAATGAAAACGATCTAGTAACTCGGTTGTGGTTTTACGTGTCAATTGGATTATTATCGATTAATTTTTTCGAGTGGAAGCAATCTATGGGAGGAACTGAATGAAAACATTCGACACCATTGCTGCTTTGCACATTGACTGAATTATTCATTCTTTCTTTTCGAGCGAAAAAAGTGTTATTTAAAAAAGTTTTTTGTCTGAATAGTTATTTTCTGATGTTTAGTCTCGTGTGCCTGAAATTTTTCAACTGATTTCAAACATTTTGATGAAATTACAACAGAAACATGTGTAAATTTCAGGTTTATTTCAGTTTCTATTTAACTGGGTCAACCAATATATTACTTCCTCCTGCGTCTATCTAGTTGAATGAGCCCGAAAGTAAAAATTAGAGAGAATCGAACTCACACGGAAGCTTAGCAGCAATCGTTCTTAAATGCGAAACATTCGTCGAGTTGAACAGGAAAACATGGAAATAGCCGTGGCACACGAAGTACTCTCCTCCACACACCAGGAAAGAACGCGAGTTAATATTGCACTGCCATTCACTTCTGAGCTAAGCTGAAAGTTTTGAGAAGTTACTTTAAAATCAATTGCAAAATTTGTGCCGAACAGACAGACCGAAAACCGAAGTTCCGTCCGCCAAACGCCAGACTCTAAGGCGAGTTAATACTGCAGTGTCACCCATTTCCGAGACATATTGAAAGTTTAAAATCTCTAGCTTATGTGGAAGTTACTTTAAAATCAACTGCAAAAATATTACCGAGCAAACAGACAAGAAGAAACCGGCCTAATAAAAACTTTTTAAAAAGTGATTGTTAATTTATACATTGAAAAATTAAGAGAGCAGCACTCGATACTAAACTTTTTAAACCAACGAAAAATTGACCTTTAATGTTAGAAGTACGAAACTTTGTATTTGAGTAAGGAAATGTATACATTTCGAAAATAGTTTATTTTTAGAAATACATTTTTATTCACCTGTCCTTGATATAAAATACTTCACTTGTCTGTAAGAAGTTGTCAGTCCTGGTCACGGTTTACGTAGATCGGAAAAGCCGGAAAAATTATGTAAATGTAACAACTCAAACCCGGTGAGTGGGTGAAAACATTCATGTAGCTGATATGACCGTAGAGACTGGTTTCCTTCGGTTGTTTCGTTTGACTAAAAAAACTGATTGAATGAAAAAACAACCGGCTGACCAATCGGTCTGCTAGATTTGTTACCGGTAAGTACGAACAACACGCAAGTGTTACGGAGATGCTTCGGGAAGTGAAATGATAATCCCTGGAGGGAAGGCGAAGTTCTTTTTGAGAAAAACTATTGAAAAATTTAGAGAATCAGCATTTGAAGCTGACTGCAGAACGATTCTACTTCATCCCATATACATTTCTCGTAAAGACCACGAAGATAAGATACGAGAAAGTAGGGGTCATGCGGAGGCATACAGGCAGCCGATTTTTCCTCGCTCTGTTTGCAAGTGGAACAGTAAACGAAATGGCTAGTGTTGATACAGGGCACGCACCGTAGGATGGGTTGCGGCGGAGTACGTATGTTGATGCAGATTTGTACAAAATAGAATTTGCAGTTAAAGTGTCTGCCTGCTGTCCGTTGTTTTTACAAGTAACGTTCGCACCCACTGGTAAGATAATTAGCGAGCTACATGGTTGCAACACAAACGCTCCGCAGGCCTAACGATCGTACGCACTCGACTGCACACAACAAGCGGTAATTTACGTTCTGCAGCAAGGTAGTTCCAATGAGGTAACAACAAACGCGGAGGAATATATCGAGCGATGTTTAATTCTGTGTTAAGCATACGATGCACAGAATATAGCGTGGGTAGTGCGCTGAAAAGCATAAGAAGACACTAAGCTTTAGATGATGCTAGTGCTGTTAGAACAGAACTTCATGAAGAGTTATTAAC
Organism: Schistocerca gregaria; assembly: GCF_023897955.1. Lineage (NCBI taxonomy): Eukaryota > Metazoa > Arthropoda > Insecta > Orthoptera > Acrididae > Schistocerca > Schistocerca gregaria. The sequence goes on from NC_064926.1 coordinate 546,114,524, forward strand.
TTTAGAGCACTCAATTGGATTCATTTGGCAGGTGGTGATATAAAGTTACCCAGTGGCCTAATGTGAGAGAAAGCAGACGATGGAAACTGCCGCGCGTGCTGGCATTCGGGACCCTTCAGCAAAGCGCTCTGTCTGCAGTCAAGAAAGGGACGCCGTTCATCCACCCGACGTGCCTGTAGGGGTCCTCTGGAGCTCAGAACTAGACTCTGCGTTGCTTCCACCGCTGGAAGCTGCCTGCCAGATTGGCAAACAGCGCAGCGACGCCCTGTCGAGACTGGACCTCCGGCGTGAGACGCGAAACACCTTCGGTGTTCCGAGAGGATAGCCCGGAGTCAACAGTGCCAGCTGTTGACCACGGTATACAGGTAAGGCTCGCAGGTATCCCCGGAAAGATCGCATCACAACTGTACGCTGTCATTCTGTAGACAACTTTGCAACCCTATCTGTACACAGAATGAGATTTTTACTCTGCACCGTAGTGTGCGCTGATATGAAACTTCCTGGCACATTAAAACTGTATGCCGGACCGAGACTCGACCTCGAGATCTTTGCCTATCGCGGGCAAGTGCTCTACCAACTGAGCTACCCAAGGACGACTCACACTCCGTGCTCACAGCTTTACTTCTGCCAGTATCTCGTCTCCCACCTTCCAAACTTTACAGAAGCTCTCCTGCGAACCTTAAAGAACTAGTGCTCCTGAAAGAAAGGCAGAAGTAAAGCTGTGAGGACGGAGCGGGAGTCGTGCTTGGGAAGCTCAGTTGGTAGAGCACTTGCCCGCGATAGGCAAAGGTCCCGAGTTCGAGTCTCGGTCCGGCACACAATTTTAATCTGCCAGGAAGTTTCGTATCTGCATAATCGATTTGGAAGAGTGAGGATCGCGAAGTAGAAAATCAAGTAAAATCTCGTAGTACTGAAAAGACTCGACAAAGTACCTGTAAGGTTCTGTTTGGATTTTGCGAAAGAACCTGTCTCAGTCCTGTAGCAGTCTGTCGTGGGTCACTAGAGCAGCGGAGGTTACCAACACACTGAAACAAAAGAAAAAGAAACCGCAGGTCACTTCTGATTTACTTCCCAGCAGCTGAAGCTCAGTACGTTACTCCTAACAGGCCAGCGGCAGCTCAGTACGTTACTCCTAACAGGCCAGCGTGGAACATCTAGAAGTAAAGGCGCATGTTGTGCAGCTGGTCCCAGGTTCGAGTCTTCCCTCGGGCTTGGGCGTGTGTGTGTGTGTGTGTGTGTGTGTGTGTGTGTGTGTACTTAGGATAATTTAGGTTAAGTAGTGTGTAAGCTTAGGGACTGATGACCTTAGCAGTTAAGTCCCACAAGATTTCACACACATTTGAACATTTTTCCTCCTTGCTCCGTCCCTCATGGGTTATTTTGTTGCCTAGGTAGCGAATTCCTTACCTTCACCAACTTCGTGACCATCAATCCTTATGTTAAGTTACCTGCTGTTCTCGTTTCTGCTACTCCTCATTAGTTTCGTTTTTTTTTTTTTTTCGATTTACTCTCAATACTTACCTGTACTCGTTCGACTGTTCATTCCATGCAACGGAGCTTGTAATTCTTCTTCACTTTCACTGAGGATAGCAACTCCGTCATCAGCGACTCTTATCATTCATATTCCTTCAACTTGAAATTTAATACCACTCTTGAAACTTTCTTTTATTTCCGTCATTCCTTGTGCCCTTTTTAATCCGAGCAGTTCGTTTCTGGTCTTCCTCTCTTTTCGTTTCCTCTTGGTTCTTGTAGGTATTGCTTATTACTCGTTTTTTCCCATAGCTTACTCCTGTTGTTCTCAGAATTCCGAACATCTTGCACACCATTGTCGAACGCTTTCTCTAGGTCGACAGATCTAATGAATGGTTCTTGATTTTTTATAGTCTCGCTTCTATTATCAACTGCAACGTCAGAATTGCCTCTTTGATGCCTTTACCTTTTCTAAAGCGAAACTAATCATCTAGCACATTCTCAATTTTCTTTTCGATTCTTCTGTACTTTATTGTTGCCAGCTATTAAGCTTATTGTCTGATAATTCTCGCACTCGTAGGTTCTTTCAATCTTCGGAATTGTGTCGATGATGTTTTTACGAAAGTCTGGTGGTATATCGCCATTCTCACGCATTCAACACACCAACGTGAATAATCGTTTTGTTGCCATTTCCCCCAATGATTTTAGAAATTCTGGAATGTTATCTATCCCTTATGCCTTATTTGATCCTAAGTCTTCCAAAGTTTTCTTAAATTTTTATTCTAATACTGGGTCCCCTGTCTCTTCTACCTCGCTTCCCTTTTCTTCATGTGCCACATCAAACAAATTTTCCCCCTTATAGACACGTTCAATGTAGTCTTTCCACCGATGATATCTCTCCTCTGCATTTAGCATGGAACTCCCATTGCACTCTTAATGTTACCACCCTTGCTTTTAATTTCACCGAAGTTAGTCGTTTTGACTTTTCCTTATGCTGAGTCAGTCCTTCCGACAACCATTTCATTTCCAGTTTCTTCACATTTTTCAAGCTGCCATTTAGCCTTTGCTTCCCTGCACTTCCTATTTCTTTCGTTCCTCAGTGAGTTGTATTTTCATATTCCTGCATTTCCCTCAACATTTTTCTACTCCCTTCTTTCATCGATGAAGTATTTCTTCTGTTTCGCACTGACCTTCTTTGTACCTCCAGATTTGGTGACTTTTTCTAGAGATGTTCATTCCTTTACAACCGAACTGCCTACTGAGCTATTCCTTATCACAGTATCTACAGTGGCCGAGCGGTTCTAGGCGCTTCGAATCCTGCTTCGGGCATGGATGTGTGTGGTGTCCTTAGGTTAGTTAGGTTTAAGTAGTTCTAAATTCTAGGGAACTGATGACCTCAGATGTTAAGTCCCACAGTTCTCAGAGCCATTTCAACCATTTGAACCTCAGTATCTACAGCCTTAGAGAACTTCAAACGTGTCTTTTCATTCCTTAGTACTGCCGTATCCCACCTCTTCGCACACATTATTCCTGACTAATCTCTTTAACTTCAGCCTGCTCTTCGTCGTTACTAAATTGTTATCGGTGTCTATATCTGGTCCCGGGTACGCCTTAATATGTCGACGTTGTGGGCTGTGGGTGGACGGAGTCAGAAAATTATGAAGTATTGGGCTGCGTAAAATAAAGGACTGCAATACGTGGGGTAGAGTCGCCTAGAAGAAAATGAAACCTCCAGAGGATATTCCAGGACAGACTTCTCCACACTGTTGTACACCTGACACCGCGACAGATGAATTGTTGGGTTCCATTGCACCTCCTACGACAGTGGGAATAGACACAGGAAGCCATCCGGATTCTGCATCTGATTACAACTCACCGCAGTAAGACGCAGGATGTTGTGTGGTGAGGCCGTCACGAGGGCGTGGGGTAAGAGCTGATACCAGGAAGTGGGAACCACATCCGCCGATTATTTCAGGAGGAAAAATACCGCATGTCCTTTGTGGAAGCCACGAATTACCTTCGGAGATTATAGCTTGAACCTGAACCAGGCATTCTCAGCTGTTTACAGTTGCGCCCCAAGTGAGAAAGTGCACTTTCGTGTAGATGTGATGGAACTACAAACAGCTGTGAACGTGTGGCTTGTGGACACCTATTCCGAGATCGTGTCCATCGAGGACCACGTGTAACTGTGTATGATATGTGATATCTGCCTTTAACTACTACGAAAATGATGTTTCTACAAATATTGTGGACTGAAGAATTATCACATGCTCGGAACTAGCTAGCTGCGCTTAATAAAGTAGTCATTCAAAATAGCGAACTCTGGGAACGATGTCGATGTTCAAAGATATTCTTCCGGTGTGACTATCATACATCGTGTGGCTGGCGGCAGTCGTGCACTGAGGCTGAGAACCCTCTCCCGTCAAGCGGCTGAGCCTGCCCACCGTGGCTTCCCGGCCAAACGTGCCATACTTCTTCCTTTTTTTTCTAGGTGTGGAGCCGCTGCAATTAAAACGTGATTTTAGCCATTTAGACCGTTGCGGGCATTGGTGGTCATCGTCGACAGAATGTCACTGAACCGCTTAAGTGACAAGACTCTGCTTTGACAGTGTACCGTTAGTGGAGCGTGACATTCCCAAATCTGAACATGTTACTAGCCATTACAACTGCTACACCAAGAAGAAATGCAGATGATAAACGAGTATTCATTGGTCAAATATATTATACTAGAACTGACATGTGATTTTATTTTCACGCAATTTGGGTGCATAGATCCTGAGAAATCAGTACCCAGAACAACCATCTCTGGCCGTAATAACGGCCTTGATACGCCTGGGCATTAAGTCAAACAGAGCTTGGATGGCGTGTACAGGTACAGCTGCCTATGCAGCTTCAACACGATACCACAGTTCATCAAGAGTAGTGACTGGCGTATTGTGACGAGCCGGTTGCTCGGCCATCATTGACCAGACGTTTTCAGTTGGTGAGAGATCTGGAGAATGTGCTGGCCAGGGCAGTAGTAGAACATTTTCTGTATCCAGAAAGGCCCGTACAGGACCTGCAACAAGCGGTCGTGCATTATTCTGCTGAAATGTAGGGTTTCGTAGGGATCGAATGAAGGGTAGAACCACAGGTCGTAACACATCTGAAATGTAACGTCCACTGTTCAAAGTGCCGTCAATGCGAACAAGAGGTGACCGAGACGTGTAACCAATGGCACCCCATACTATCACGCCGAGTGATACGCCAGTATGGCTATGACGAATACACGCTTCTAATGTGCGTTTACCGCGATGTCACCGAAGGCGGATCCGACCATCATGATGCTGTATACAGAACCTGTATTCATCCGAAAAAATGACGTTTTGCCATTCGTGCACCCAGGTTCGTCGTTGAGTACACCATCGCAGGCGCTCCTGTCTGTGATGCAGCGTCAAGGGTAACCGCAGCCATGGTCTCCGAGCTGATAGTCCATGCTGCTGCAAACGTCGTCGAACTGTTCGTGCAGATGGTTGTTGTCTTGCAAACGTCACCATCTGGTGACTCAGGGATCGAGACGTGGCTGCACAATCCGTTACAGCCATGCGGATAAGATGCCTGTCATCTCGACTGCTAGTGATAGGAGGCCGTTGGGATCCAGCACGGCGTTCCGTGTTACCCTCCTGAACCCACCGATTCCATATTCTGCTAACAGTTATTGGATCTCGATCAACGCGAGCAGCAATGTCGCGATACGATAAACCCCAATTGCGATACACTACAATCCTACCTTTATCAAAGTCGGAAATGTGATGGTACGCATTTCTTCTCCTTACACACGGCATCACAACAATGTTTCACCAGGCAACGCCGGCCAACTGCTGTTTGTGTATGAGAAATCGGTTGGAAATTTTTCTCATGTCAGCACGTTGTAGGTGTCGCCACCGACGCCATCCCTGTGTGAATGCTCTGAAAAGCTAATCATTTGCATATCACCGCATCTTCTTCCTGTCGGTTAAATTTCGCGTCTGTAGCACGTCATCTTCGTGGTGTAGCAATTTTAATGGTCAATAGTGTATAAAGTGATGACTGTACAGATGCGAAAACTGGATCCTTACGAATAGAGACGAAAGGAGAATAGGAGCATGTGCAATGAATTTCGTCAGATACGTGGCTGGATATACTGTGATGGATGAAAAGAGAAATGATAACATTCGAGGTGAATTGAATATGTAAAAGATAACTGACGTAATAATACAATATCAATTAAGATGCCGGATGCAAGAATCACTAAAACCATAAAACAATATAAACCAAGAGGAAAAACATTTTTCGGAAGAGCAGTGAACAGATGGACCAAACAGCGCGATCCCTGATGTAGATGACGAGTACCGGTGTTTGCGCGAGATCCCGCCTTACGTTGCTGAATGCCGCAGCAGCTCCTGCCGGGCTGCCGTTTGTTAGGCTGGATTGGCGCTCAGCCGAAGCAACACTTCGCCGCGGGCTGACTCACTGCACTCCACGCAGAAGCCACACTACACCAGGCAACACAGCGTCAGGTCTGCTTCCGCATTAGTTCGCGGAAAGACCACCAGGTGACTCACCATCTGCTGTGACAAAACACGCGTGCTCGGTGACTAGCAAAACGTTCCTCTCCCGATTAACAAATGAGGAACGGTGTACGGCGACGAGTTTGCACAGCTCTAGTTCAACGAAATATAAAACAAAGCGTAGGACTACCGACAGAGATATGCGAAATGAAACTGTTCTATAAATATTCTATAAATAACAGGTGTGATAGTGGAGGTATCTACTAAGCTAGCGTATTTCGTACACTTGTCTCTAACCAACATATAATTAATTCTTCGCAATTTTGTAACAGTATGTTTTACTCACGAGTGCGCTGAACGATCTATACATCCACAATGTCCACAATGTGTTTTTAAAACATTCTGCTTTCATAATTACGATGATATTTGTAATGAAGCCTCAGAAATATTTATAAAGTGTTCACATGTCCCAACGGGACAAATGAGATGTGTGTATCATCACGTCGTTAAATACAATAAAAAATTGTCAGTCTGCACCCTAAAATTTTTTTATAACACGTAATGTGTTTCATGACATTTTGACCTGTTACATAGTGACATATATTGTATAATTACAACTATTTATGTATTTGACTTCTTGGTTTCAACGTAATATTTAACGTAAATTAAGAACTTTGTATCCCTGACTTCCTACGCCAGATGGCGGTTACTGTACTATAACAAATTCTGTTATATTTTATGTCTGGCCGGCCGGGGTGACCGAGCGGTTCTAGGCGCTACAGTCTGGAACCGTGCGACCGCTACGGTCGCAGGTTCGAATCCTGCCTTGGGCATGGATGTGTGTCATGTCCTTAGGTTAGTTAGGTTTATGTAGTTCTAAGTTCTAGGGGACTGATGACCTTAGAAGTTAAGTCCCATAGTGCTCAGAGCCATTTGAACCTTTTTTTTTTTGATGTCATGTTTTTTGTTAATTTTCCTTCTTTACTAGTCCTGTAATCTGACACCATATAATTTTACCTGTTGATTTTTATTCTTGCATGTTTTTTAAGTAGTTTGAAAATAACATGCTAGTGTATGTTGGCAAGATGTGCATTTCCCCCCTATCTTTCTTGCTTTGCGTTTTTTAATGTACAATTTGAAATTTGAAATATTCAGTTAATGATTTTCAAGCGCACTTTCGTATTTTGTGGTAATCTCTTGCCAAATAAAATATTGTTACGTCTTCACGTAACACACGTCACATAGAGGGCGTTCCAAGACCCTGTCACACCGAGGTCTGCTGTATAGGTGAATGTAAACAGCGGCTTCAGTTATTGTGATCGTTTCATACCTTTGGTTGCTGATAATAACTTGACACCAGTGCCTCTGAGTTTAATTTGTACACTACAGGTATGTTGTTTCCAACAGTTGGTTTATACTCAGGTGTATTTGTGGTCTTTTGTTCCTTATTCACAGATCGCTATGTGAAATGTTTAACTTCCAGCACTGAAGATGATCACTATGTGATTGAAAATCGGCTTTGCACTCAATAAACCATCAAAATTACGGCCAACGCTGACCTTCCTACTAATTTCACGTATGTGGTCGTTGTGCACATAGCACTCTATGGAGTCGCCAATCAACTAAATGAAACACGTTTGGCTGTCATAAGGCCATAGCGTGAAGTCTCTGACTGCTTGTAGAAAAGTTTAATGAAGGACCTCTCTCAAAACCACAAAAATCCTGGTCGTATATAAAGGCTGTCAGTGGCACCGTACTTATTGACCAGATACTCGTGTATGACACAGGAACTGAAATCCAAATTAACAAAGGAAAAGCAATAATTTCTGAAGCCTCTTTCCTTTAGAAAGGAAAGACCAGTAGTACTGTGCCATTTTGTAAAATGAAGAAACCGAATAGCAGCTTCTGAATCAACAGTCTTTTATTGTATACACGCACGGTTTCGAAACACTTAAAGTTCCATCATCTGGTGTAAACTGTAATAATGAAAATGTTGTGTTACAAGACAATGGGAGCGGTCCTCAAGTTTGAATTGTGAAATAAGGAACCGATTAAAATTTCTAAAAAGAATTAAAATAAATTAGAGGCGAGAACGGGACTTCACTTACAAATAAAATCAGTTTACCATCTCAGGCCATCCTCACCCGAATGTTGCTATGGAAGAAAGGTTTCGTGTCAAAATGATAAAATATCTAGGAAAATTCGAAAGGGCCGATATCATGACCTAACACTAGAAGTCACCAGAATCTTGAAACAAAGAGGGGAAGAGAAATCTCATATTGTGTGGAATTACTTACATACATCCCATAAAAATCCTTATTCCTTGCTGCCCGACCGGAAACACTAACAGATATCTGTTTGGTCAACTTTTTAAGTTGGAAAAGTGGGAACCAACATTAGAAAGAACACGGAACCATCACAACATTAGGAGGGAGGAGAACCTGTACATTAGAAAAAGGAAAAGTATTCTGTTATCAGCGGGTACGCAAAAAAAACGGAATAACATTGCCGCGGCCGGAGCTTCTGTAGTACTCTTTTCTGCTGCTGGACGTGTGTGGTGGAACTCATTGCCTGTTCAGTGCCACCTGGTCGTCGACCTGGCTTGTTCTGTTCATTTGCGATTATAGTTTTTGCTAGGGTTTTTTTTGTTCTTGTTTCCTTTAATGAACAATGTGCAGCTGTTAAAATTTGATTTCTGCTGGATAAAAATGCTGCTGAAACTCTTTTAATAATGAAAACAGTTTACCAAGATGACGCTATGAGAAAAACTCGAACGAACGAATGGTTTTGCTAGATTTAAAAATGGCGACATGTCGGCTGATGATAAATCTTGTTCTGGCTTTGCTTTTTTGATGTCAAGGGCATAGTTCATTCAGAGTTTGTTCCCCTTTTATGTTGTTGTTGTTGTGGTCTTCAGTCCTGAGACTAGTTTGATGCAGCTCTCCATGCTACTCTGTCCTGTGCAAGCTTCTTCATCTCCCAGTAATTACTGCAGCCTACATCCTTCTGAATCTCCTTAGTGTATTCATCTCTTGGTCTCCCTCGATGATTTTTATCCTCCACGCTGTCCACCAGTACTAAATTGGTGATCCCTTGATGCCTCAGAACATGTCCTACCAACCGATCCTTTCTTCTAGCTGTGCCACAAACTCCTCTTCTCCCCAATTGTATTCAATACCTCCTCGCTTCCGGCCATCCTGATTTAGGTTTTCCGTGATTTCCCTAAATCGCTCCAGGCAGATGCCGGGATGGTTCCTTTGAAAGGGCACAGCCGCCTTCCTTCTCCGTCCTTCCCTAATCCGATGAGACCGATAACCTCACAGTTTGGTCTCTTTCCCCAAAACAACCCAACCCAACCCAATACCTCCTCATTAGTTATGTGATCTACCCATCTAATCTTAAGCATTCTTCTGTAGCACCACATTTCGAAATCTTCTATACTCTTCTTGTCTAAACTATTTATCGTCCATGTTTCACTTCCATACATGGCTACACTCTATACAAATACTTTCAGAAACGACTACCTGACACTTAAATCAACACTCGATGTTAACAAATTTCTCTTCTTCAGAAACTCTTTCCTTGCCATTGCCAGTCTACATTTTATGTCCTCTCTACTTCGACCATCATCAGTTATTTTGCTCCCCAAATAGCAAAACTCCTTTACTACTTTAAGTGTCTCATTTCCAAATCTAATTCCCTCAGCATCACCTGACACAATTCGACTACATTCTATTATCCTCGTTTTGCTTTTGTTAATGTTCAACTTATACCCTCCTTTCAAGACACTGTCCATTCCGTTCAACTGCTCTACCAAGTCCTTTGCTGTCTCTGACAGAATTACAATGTCCTCGGCAAACCTCAAAGTTTTTATTTCTTCTCCATGGATTTTAATACCTACTCCGAACTTTTCTTTTGTTTCCTTTACTGCTTGCTCAATATACAGATTGAATAGCATCGGGGAGAGGCTACAACCCTGTCTCACTCCGTTCTCAACCACTGCTTCCCTTTCATGTCCCTCGACTCTTATAACTGCCATCTGGTTTCTGTACAAATTGTAAATAGCCTTTCTCTCCCTGTATTTTACCCCTGCTACCTCAGACATCCCCCCATGAACCATAGACCTTGCCGTTGGTGGGGAGGCTTGCCTGCCTCAGCGATACAGATAGCCGTACCGCAGGTGCAACCACAACGGAGGGCTATCTGTTGAGAGGCCAGACAACCGTGTGGTTCCTGAAGAGGGGCATCAGCCTTTTCAGTAGTTGCAGGGGCAACAGTCTGGATGATTGACTGATCTGGCCTTGTAACAATAACCAAAACAGCCTTGCTGTGCTGGTACTGCGAACGGTTGAAAGCAAGGGGAAACTACAGCCGTAATTTTTCCCGAGGGCATGCAGCTTTACTGTATGATTAAATGATTATGGCATCCTCTTGGGTAAAATATTCCGGAGGTAAAATAGTCCCCCATTCGGATCTCCGGGCGGGGACTACTCAAGAGGATGTAGTTATCAGGAGAAAGAAAACTGGCATTCTACGGATCGGAAAGTGGAATGTCCGATCCCTTAATCGGGCAGGTAAGTTAGAAAATTTAAAAATGGAAATGGATAGGTTAAAGTCAGATATAGTGGGAATTAGTGGAGTTCGGTGGCAAGAGGAACAAGACTTCTGGTCAGGTGACTACAGGGTTATAAAAACAAAATCAAATAGGGGTAATGCAGGAGTACGTTTAATAATGAATAGGAAAATAGGAATGCGAGTAAGCTACTACAAACAGCATAGTGAACGCATTATTGTGGCCAAGATAGATACGAAGCCCACACCTACTACAGTAGTACAAGTTTATATGCCAACTAGCTCTGCAGATGACGAAGAAATTGAAGAAATGTATGATCAAATAAAAGAAATTATTCAGATAGTGACGGGTGACGAAAATTTAATAGTTATGGGTGACTGGAATTCGGTAGTAGGAAAAGGGAGAGAAGGAAACGTAGTAGGTCAATATGGACTGGGGCAAAGAAATGACAGAGGAAGCCGCCTGATGTGGACTCTGACCACAATCTATTGGTTATGACGTGTACATTAAAACTGAAGAAACTGAAAAAAGGTGGGAATTTAAGGAGATGGGACCTGGATAAACTAAAAGAACCAGAGGTTGTACGGAGTTTCAAGGAGAGCATAAGGGAGCAATTGACAGGAATGGGGGAAAGAAATACAATAGAAGAAGAATGGGTAGCTTTGAGGGATGAAGTAGTGAAGGCAGCAGAGGATCAAGTAGGTAAAAAGACTAGGGCTAGTAGAAATCCTTGGGTAACAGAAGAAATATTGAATTTAATTGATGAAAGGAGAAAATATAAAAATGCAGTAAATGAAGCAGGCAAAAAGGAATACAAACGTCTCAAAAATGAGATCGACAGGAAGTGCAAAATGGCTAAGCAGGGATGGCTAGAGGACAAATGTAAGGATGTAGAGGCTTATCTCACTAGAGGTAAGATAGATACTGCCTACAGGAAAATTAAAGAGACCTTTGGAGAAAAGAGAGCCACTTGTATGAATATCAAGAGCTCAGATGGAAACCCAGTTCTAAGCAAAGAAGGGAAGGCGGAAAGGTGGAAGGAGTATATAGAGGGTCTATACAAGGGCGATGTACTTGAGCACAATATTATGGAAATGGAAGAGGATGTAGATGAAGATGAAATGGGAGATACGATACTGCGTGAAGAGTTTGACAGAGCACTGAAAGACCTGAGTCGAAACAAGGCCCCCGGAGTCGACAACATTCCATTGGAACTACTGACGGCCTTGGGAGAGCCAGTCCTGACAAAACTCTACCATCTGGTGAGCAAGATGTATGAGACAGGCGAAATACCCTCAGACTTCAGGAAGAATTAATAATTCCAATCCCAAAGAAAGCAGGTGTTGACAGATGTGAAAATTACCGAACTATCAGTTTAATAAGTCACAGCTGTAAAATACTAACGCGAGTTCTTTACAGACGAATGGAAAAACTGGTAGAAGCCGACCTCGGGGAAGATCAGTTTGGATTCCGTAGAAATGTTGGAACACGTGAGGCAATACTGGCCCTACGGCTTATCTTAGTAGCTAGATTAAGAAAAGGCAAACCTACGTTTCTAGCATTTGTAGACTTAGAGAAAGCTTTTGACAATGTTGACTGGAATACTCTCTTTCAAATTCTGAAGGTGGCAGGGGTAAAATACAGGGAGCGAAAGGCTATTTACAATTTGTACAGAAACCAGATGGCAGTTATAAGAGTCGAGGGACATGAAAGGGAAGCAGTGGTGGGGAAGGGAGTAAGACAGGGTTGTAGCCTATCCCCGATGTTATTCAATCTGTATATTGAGCAAGCACTAAAGGAAACAAAAGAAAAATTAGGAGTAGGTATTAAAATCCATGGAGTAGAAATAAAAACTTTGAGGTTCGCCGATGACATCGTAATTCTGTCAGAGACAGCAAAGGACTTGGAAGAGCAGTTGAACGGAATGGATAGGGTCTTGAAAGGAGGATATAAGATGACCATCAACAAAAGCAAAACGAGGATAATGGAATGTAGTCGAATTAAGTTGGGTGATGCTGAGGGAATTAGATTAGGAAGTGAGACACTTAAAGTAGTAAAGGAGTTTTGCTGTTTGGGGAGCAAAATAACTGATGATGGTCGAAGTAGAGAGGATATAAAATGTAGACTGGCAATGGCAAGAAAAGCGTTTCTGAAGAAGAGAAGTTTGTTAACATCGAGTATAGATTTAAGTGTCAGGAAGTCATTTCTGAAAGTATTAGTATGGAGTGTAGCCATGTATGGAAGTGAATCATGGACGATAAATAGTTTGGACAAGAAGAGAATAGACGCTTTCGAAATGTGGTGCTACAGAATAATGCTGAAGATTAGATGGGTAGATCACATAACTAATGAGGAATTATTGAATCGGATTGGGTAGAAGAGAAGTTTGTGGCACAACTTGACCAGAAGAAGGAATCGGTTGGTAGGACATGTTCTGAGGCATCAAGGGATCACCAATTTAGTATTGGAGGGCAGCGTGGAGGGTAAAAATCGTAGAGGGAGACCAAGAGATGACTACACTAAGCAGATTCAGAAGGACGTAGGTTGCAGTAGGTACTGGGAGATGAAGAAGCTTGCACAGGAAGGAGTAGCATGGAGAGCTGCATCAAACCAGTTTCAGGACTGAAGACCACACAACAACAACCTCAGACATTGAAAGAGAGTATTCCAGTCAACATTGTCAAAAGCTTTCTCTAAGTCTACAAATGCTAGAAACGTAGGTTTGCCTTTCCTTAATCTATTTTCTAAGATAAGTCGTAGGATTAGTATTGCGTCACGTTGTAAGAGGTCCATAATTTGAGAACTTGTTGCTAGCGCACTCGAGCTGATTTAATTTCAATGTATTGCTCACGCGCTGCCTGCGATATGTAAGCTAGAAGAGAATCTGAGACCAAAGAGCAGTATTGACTGCAGTAGGAACTGTGTAGCAGTAGCAGTATGTTGTTGGTAGCGGGCAGTCGTGTGTGGTGTATCGTGTTGGCTGGGCCGGTCGTGTGCAGCGATGGCAGAGCCTGAGCGTTGTAGGATAAGGTTAAAGCAGCCTCGCGCATATGTAGTATTGTTAATCAAGTCCCATGTAAATGTTTAAAAAAAAGATCTGTTAATAATAATCTTTCTCATAAAAAGTAACTCTTGACATTAATCTCAATTCAAACAATTCAATAGTTTCTCCAATCCTTGGCCATCCCGATTATTGAAAAGAAAAATCAGTTCTTCCTTTTTATATAAGGCAAATCTATCGGCTAGCATTGCACTTACCTGCGCCAGGAAAAATGTCTTATAGGAGCAGATATATACGCGTTATCCGGCGACCTAATTAAGGTAAGATTTTTCAGCTTATTCAGAATGATGTATCAGGGCCGTGACGCAGCATTGCTGACGTCCAAAATTTACCAGGTTAACTTGACTGTCAATTATTGAAAGGTTATAGGTTTGTCACATTGTATTATATTTTCACTGTTGGGTAGTTACGCTAAATGAGAGTATTATTCATATTATTTTATTTTTGTGGGTAGGTTACACTTGGCGACAACCAGCCAGGATCGTATTTTTGTGAATTTCTGAGAAGTGGTCAGCTATATACTGCTCTTATTTACTTAATATTAAAAGTATTTTGCATCTGGCGCCGCGCATTTACTAATTTGTCACTTTTTGTTTCACAGATCATCGGCAATTTATTGCTCTTTTTTGTTGTAACTGTATTTGTTCCATTTTTGCTTTGTCTTTGTTTGATTTTGTGCTTAACTTTGAGTTGTGAAAATGCCGCGCAAAACTGCTAACAGTGCATCGCGATGTGCAAGGAGTGAAAAAGCTGACTCGAATAATTTGACCGATTATACTAGCGACACTCAATGTAATAGTGGTAATCCTCTAATTACAGATAATCAGTGTGTGCCGATCACTAGTAATGATTTTGATGCTAATGATGAGCAAAGAAATTCAATTGTGTCCTCTGTAAATTTAACGACAATTGATGACGCGGCACTTTCCGTTACAATGAACGCTGCCCAGTTTAACACACCTGATTTGCAAAATTTACACAGTGAACAGATAAATTTTTCTCACGAAGATGAACAATGTAGTCAAAATACGTCAGATTTATTTGATTCCGAGGTAGTGACCCACAGTGCACGTCCAATTAGCGAACCTTTTCGTGAATCAGACAATAACCAAATGGTTTCACAAAACGTGACAAATGCAGACACACCATCACACAGTCGGTAATTTTGGCTTGGATCAAGTTGTAGCATTACTGCTACAATTCAATGAAAAACAAGACAACAATTACAAACAACTTAATGAAAAACTTGACAACAATTCCAAACAGTCGAATGAAAAACAAGATAATCAGAGCTCGAACAGAAAGGTTTAGGTGTTCGTTTTTCCCGCTCGCTGTTCGGGAGTGGAATAGTAGAGAGATAGTATGATTGTGGTTCGATGAACCCTCTGCCAAGCACTTAAATGTGAATTGCAGAGTAATCATGTAGAAGTAGAAGTAGAAATAATAATTACAAACAACTTAATGAAAAACTAGATAACAATTCCAAATAACTTCATGAAAAATTAGACAACAATTCAAAACAACTTAGTGAACAGATTACAGCCGTTGCCGTGCAATGTCATGATACTAAAGAACAATTACGTGAGGAAATTAAGGCTTGTGCTAGGAATAGTAGTGAAGAAATTAGATCCGTTGCACAAGAATTAAGTAATACACATGCAGCCACAACTAAATTACTTAGAGATGAAATTAGTGCAGTCGCTAAACAATGTTCTGCAAACGTAATACAGTCACGTGACGAGTTTAAATTAATGTCAGCAGAACTTTCACACACGCTGGACGCGAAAGTAGACAAAAAATTCGAACAACAGAACAGCCTAATTGACGAACGTTTTAATCACCACCTACAAAACAGTGAAACGCATTACCTTAAATTCATACAGGAACAGAACAAAGAAAAGAAACAAGTCATGGAAACAATTACTGCACAGAGACAGGCAGATAAGCGTAAATTATTTACGAAAGCAAAAACATACGTAGACAATAACATTGCTACAGTATCAGACGAAATCAATACTATTAAACAGTTGAACACCAAATTGCATGATGAAATCTCCGATCTTCAAACAAAAACAGACACACACACAATAGACTTTCAGACAATGACCAACAGACTTGAACAATTAGAATTAATACAGGATCCCGATGCCATTAAAGCAGACGTTAAGAAATTGAACAAAACTACCCCTAAAATCCAAAGACAAATTAATGCTTGTGACACTAAAAATGATGATCAGGTTAAAGCATTAACTGAAAAATTTGATGAATTGGCCAGTCGTATTGACGTTATCGAAAATAACAATTACACCAAATCAGACGATACGTCACCAGTTTCGTTTAATCAAACACCCGAATTCCAAAATTTACAGCAGACGATTAGTGAGATAGATTCGTCCAATAATACATTACGTAGAAAATTGTCATCTTTACAGCACGAATTGACGGAGATGAAAAATATTTCAGCCTTTAACACATCACAGCATACGCCACTTTCCGAACATTTCTCACACTCACACAGCCAGTACAATTTAGGTAATTTACAGAGAGTACGTGACTTAGATTCCGAAAAGTCACAAACAGATTATCATACAGTCCTGAACCTGCTCAGACATTCAGAGACGAAAATTTTGATTACAAGCACTTTCTGTCCGTTAGGAAATTTAAGGTATTTAAAAATGACAGAACACAGATTCACCCCTTGGACTGGATACGACAATTTGCTTTTGTATTTTCACCAGCTTGGCCTGTAATGCAGAAACTAGAATTGGACTGGATGCAACCACTTCTTTTTGACTTTTCACCGGCATTGCCTGTAACGCAGAAACTAAAATTTATTTGCAGCGCGTAATAGACCTCAGGGGATTCATTACACTTCGATGAATATGTGCCGTAGCGTGCACAGGGCCCCGAGCCGTAGTAGTGCTATTTCATCTTTAGTTTTCTGCACTGCTGCCTTCTCTTTTACTATCCTTTATATCTATCAAAGCAGCTCTTCAACTATCGATCTATCTAGGATTAAGAATAAGTAAAGAAAACCTGATATGACAAGTTTTACCGAAAGTGGCAGTTTTCTTTAGACACTCCCGAAGCGATAAGAACTATCAGCGTAATTTTAATAAGAGACAAAATGTTAATCATCAGTATGTACAAAATTTTCAGCAATCGCAAACACATTTTGGCTACAATAGAGGGTTTTCACCACAACAGCATCAAAAGCAGCCGGTTAGCATACCTAACCAACAATGTAGTCTGCAAGGTCAACCAAGCTTTAATGTTTCGCCGCCTACACATATAGCGTCGGCTCCACCAAATAGTAACGCACAGGAACAAGGAAATCACTACGTACAGAAAACACGCCATTTCAACTCGTACCGCAACGCGCCGTATAGCAATGATTATTATAACAGACGTAAGAGTAATGAGCACAGTTTTCAGCGTAACAGTCGGTCTTACCAGCAGCAGAATCATCCGCCACAACAGATTATCATGAATGAACCAGACAGTAAATATCATCCGGAACGTAATACGTCAGGGAGAAATAACAGAACAGTACAAATAGTGGAAATGCCACAGCATCCTCCCACAAATAACAACATGTCAGATAGAATTTGACTAGATACAGCACAGATTGAACCTTCCAGCGATGTAAGCAATACTTTTGATACACAGACTCTTGTTCACGAAAAAGTTATTACTTTTGACGACATCCGAGACACTCTTTTGCATGAAAAACCAGTTATTCAAAAAACCATTTCCCACCCTATCATTGAAGTAAAGATTGGATCATCCACATTTTCAGCAGTAATCGATTCTGGATCACCTATGTCAGTTATAAATGAGGAAACTTTCAACGCTTGTAACAAAGAGAATACTTACCCTACATTACCATTAGGCAAAACTAAAGTAAATGGAGCAGTATCTGGTAAAGGAGTAGATGTAAAATTACAGACACACTTATCATTTTGTATTGCAGGTCATACGTTCCACTCAAATTTTTGGATTGTTCCCTTATTGACAACAGACGTTATTTTAGGTACGAATTTTTTGGTACAACACGACGCAATTATTGACTTTCAGAATTCCTATTTAATGTTAAAGGATGAAAATGTACAACTGGCATTAGATTTTCAGCACTCTTTATCTGCAGAAGAACAAACAATTAATCGGACAGAGGTCATTCTGCATCACGTAACGTAGACTGTCATTCCACATTGTTCACACATGCGTACGTACACAACTACAATTCACCAGACGAAGCCGACTATGACGTTAGGCAAATGATTTCTGATAAAGTTAAACAGAGCAGCGCAAATACAGACGACGAACGTACACAACTACGCAAAATTCTTTTACAGCAAGCTCCAGTTTTTGACAACATCCCTGGTACTATGTCCGGTTTCATGTATGAATTTCAAGTTAAACAGCACGACACGTTTAAAGCCAAACATTATCCCATACCGTATATTCACAGAGAACAGGTTAAGAAAGAATTGCAAGCTATGCTTGACCAAGGTGTTATTGAACCGGCAGTTAGTCCGTACATAAACCCGCTCCATATTGTTAAGAAAAAGGATGGCTCACTTCGCCTCGTACTTGATTCGCGTCATATCAATGACATTATTATTAATGAAACAAATCGCCCACAAACACTAGAAGAACTTCTACAGAAATTTCATGGTACTGCTATTTATTCCACATTAGATTTGAGATCGGGATTTTGGCAAATTCAGCTCCATCCGAACTGCAGAAAGTACACAGCATTTCTCTGTTTTGGTGACTGTTATCAATTTTGCAAATTACCGTTCGGTTTAACAATTTCTTCAGCAGCTTTTATTCGCGGTTTGAATAGTATACTTCCGACAGAACTTAAAGACAGAATCACAACGTATGTAGACGACATTCTTATTGCAGAAGCTAACTGGTCTGAACACAATTTGATTCTGGAACAACTGTTGCAAACTTTTCGTGCACAAGGACTCACAGTTAATCTTAACAAATCGCACTTTGGCGGAACTTCTGTAACATTTCTTGGACATGTAATTTCAGCAGAAGGCATAGCGCCTGACCCGGAAAAACTTCAAGCTTTACGTGACATTACTGTTCCAACGACGAAGAAACAACTACGCAGCTTTCTGGGTTTAATTAACTTTTTCCATAAATTTATCCATTACTCTGCTTTAGACACCCCTAGATTATGCCAACTGACGGGTAAGAACACTATTTGGTCCTGGGATAGCCAAGCGCAGTCTGAATTTGTCAATCTGAAACAAGCTTTGTTGAATGCACCACTTTTATCACACCCAGATCTCACTAGAAATTTTTCCATTGCCACCGACAGTTCTAACACAGCTTTAGGCGTACACATTTTTCAGGAAATTGAAGAAGACGGTAATACAGTAATTAAAAACATCGCTTTTGCAAGTCGCATTCTGTCACCTGCTGAACGCAATTATTCTGTTACAGAACTTGAAACATTATATGTTGTATGGGCATTTACCCGATTTAGGCATTTTCTTTATGGAAGACATACTACCATTTACATAGACCATAGAGCTATCCAGTTTTTACTTTCCGCTAAATTTACACATGACAGATTAAGCAGATGGAAACTTTATTTACAGGAATTTAATTTTACAATTGTTCACATTCCCGGCACACAAAATATTGTAGCAGACGCACTATCCCGTTCTCTCTGCAACAGTCAGCAAGACATCGCAACCAACTTCTGCCAAGCAAATCCTAGCCTCATGTATATTCAACAAGTCGCATTTGAAAATTTCATTTCATCGTCATTACGAGACATAGCACAAGAGCAGAGTAAAGACAACGTATGGAAAGAAATTAAACACCTTTGGCAAGATAAGAATAACGTTACCATTAGAAACCATTACACGGTACACAATAACATTGTTTCGCCGCTCTCACCCTGGCGGCAACAACTGGTTATTATGCTTTCCTGACGAACTTGTTAACAAATTAATTTGGTATACTCATTTAAGTTACGCACATTATGGAGCCAGAAAATGTTTTCTTATACTGAGACAGAACTGTTATTTTGCCAACATGGAGAAACGTATTCGACGAGTTTTAGCGTCATGTAAAATCTGCCAGAAAGCTAAATCAGACACGACTTCACATATTCCTCCGTTACATCCCATTGTACCTGTTAAATTGAGACACATGGCCGCTGTAGACATTTTTGGACCGATTCCCAGAACTAATAGAGGTTTTTGCTACATCTTTGTCGCTGTTGAACTCACTTCGAAATTTGTTACCTTCACTCCGTTGCGCAAAGCTACTGCTAAATCTATTTCGAATGCATTTGTAAAACATTTTTTATTTCATGTAGGGCATGTATTGAAAGTAATTTCCGACAATGGACCACAATTTCGATCTGCGATATGGACACGTATGTTACGAGCTAGAAACATTTCTCCGATCTATATATCCAAGTATCACGCTTCTTCGAACCCTTGTGAACGACTGATGAAAGAAATTGGTAAACTGTGTAGAATGTACTGCCATAAAAGACATATTGATTGGGATACACACATACTCTCATTCCAGGATGCAATTAACTCCATACCAAATGAATCCACTATGCTATCTCCGACTGTTATATTGAAAAATGTTGAACCACCTAACAAAATTAAAGAATTAGTATCTTTTCCTACATCTCGTCGACTACGTCACCATGAAATAATTGACATTGCGCTCAACAACATCAAACGTGGCGCAGAGCGCCGGAGAAGACAGCACAAACAGGTTTGTACACGAGGTGACTTCCACATTGGACAGAAGATATTAATACGCACGCATTATTTATCCAACAGAGGAAAGAGTAGATGCAGTAAATTTGAACTTATATACGCAGGTCCATACAGAATTCGCAGCATTCCTCATCCCAATGTGGTACATGTTGAAACTTTGAGAACCAGAAAAAGCAAAGGCAATCACCATATTTCCAATATTAAACCCTTTATTGAATGAACATACTTTACGATCTATCACACTGTACCGCCATTTCCTGATATTTGTATGACCACTCACGCAATTCGGTAAGGTTAGCAGGTCGCTTTCCTTGTCGTTATTTATCAGACCGTCCACATTTTCGATTTTTTTTTGTGTATGTATGATTGTTTACCCCCCATGAACCATGGACCTTGCCGTTGGTGGGGAGGCTTGCGTGCCTCAGCGATACAGATGGCCGTACCGTAGGTGCAACCACAACGGAGGGGTATCTGTTGAGAGGCCAGACAAAAATGTGGTTCCTGAAGAGGGGCAGCAGCCTTTTCAGTAGTTGCAGGGGCAACAGTCTGGATGATAGACTGATCTGGCCTTGCAACATTAACCAAAACGGCCTTGCTGTGCTGGTACTGCAAACGGCTGAAAGCAAGGGGAAACTACAGCCGTAATTTATCCCGAGGACATGCAGCTTTACTGTATGATTAAATGATGATGACGTCCTCTTGGGTAAAATATTCCGGAGGTAAAATAGTCCCCCATTCGGATCTCCGGGCGGGGACTACTCCGGAGGACGTCGTTGTCAGGAGAAAGAAAACTGGCATTCTATGGATCGGAGCGTGGAATGTCAGATCCCTTAATCGGGCAGGTAGGTTAGAAAATTTAAAAAGGGAAATGGATAGGTTAAAGTTAGATATAGTGGGAATTAGTGAAGTTCGGTGGCAGGAGGAACAAGACTTTTGGTCAGGTGAATACAGGGTTATAAATACAAAATCAAATAGGGGTAATGCAGCAGTAGGTTTAATAATGAATAGGAAAATAGGAATGGGGGTAAGCTACTACAAACAGCATAGTGAACGCATTATTGTGGCCAAGATAGACACAAAGCCCATGCCTACTACAGTAGTACAAGTTTATATGCCAACTAGCTCTGCAGATGATGAAGAAATTGATGAAATGTGTGATGAAATAAAAGAAATTAGTCAGGTAGTGAAGGGAGACGAAAATTTAATAGTCATGGGTGACTGGAATTCGTCAGTAGGACAAGGGAGAGAAGGAAACATAGTAGGTGATTATGGATTGGGGCTAAGAAATGAAAGAGGAAGCCGTTTGGTAGAATTTTGCACAGAGCATAACTTAATCATAGCTAACACTTGGTTCAAGAATCATAAAAGAAGGTTGTATACATGGAAGAATCCTGGAGATACTAAAAGGTATCAGATAGATTATATAATGGTAAGACAGAGATTTAGGAATCAGGTTTTAAATTGTAGGACATTTCCAGGGGCAGATGTGGACTCTGACCACAATCTATTGGTTATGACCTGTAGGTTAAAACTGAAGAAACTGCAAAAAGGTGGGAATTTAAGGACATGGGATCTGGATAAGCTGAAAGAACCAGAGGTTGTACAGAGTTTCAAGGAGAGCATAAGGGAACAATTGGCAGCAATGGGGGAAAGAAACACAGTTGAAGAAGAATGGGTAGCTCTGAGGGATGAAGTAGTGAAGGCAGCAGAGGATAAAGTAGGTAAAAAGACGAGGGCTGCTAGAAATCCTTGGGTAACAGAAGAAATATTGAATTTAATTGATGAAAGGAGAAAATATAAAAATGCAGTAAATGAAGCAGGCAAAAAGGAATACAAACGTCTCAAAAATGAGACCGACAGGGAGTGCAAAATGGCTAAGCAGGGATGGCTAGAGGACAAATGTAAGGATGTAGAAGCTTATCTCACTAGGGGTATGATAGATACTGCCTAGAGGAAAATTAAAGAGACCTTTGGAGAGAAGAGAACCACGTGTATGAATATCAAGAGCTCAGATGGCAACCCAGTTCTAAGCAAAGAAGGGAAGGCAGAAAGGTGGAAGGAGTATATAGAAGGTTTATACAAGGGCGATGTACTTGAGGACAATATTATGGAAATGGAAGAGAATGTAGATGAAGACGAAATGGGAGGTAAGATACTGCCTGAAGAGTTTGACAGAGCACTGAAAGACCTGAGTCGAAACAAGGCCCCCGGAGTAGACAACATTCCATTAGAACTACTGACGGCCTTGGGAGAGCCAGTCATGACAAAACTCTACCACCTGGTGAGCAAGATGTATGAGACAGGTGAAATACCCTCAGACTTCAAGAAGAATATAATAATTCCAATCCCAAAGAAAGCAGGTGCTGACAGATGTGAAAATTACCGAACTATCAGTTTAATAAGTCACAGCTGCAAAATACTAACGCGAATTCTTTACAGACAAATGGAAAAACTGGGAGATGCGGACCTCGGGGAGGATCAGTTTGGATTCCCTATGAATGTTGGAACACGTGAGGCAATACTGACCTTACGACTTATCTTAGAAGAAAGATTAAGAAAAGGCAAACCTACGTTTCTAGCATTTGTAGACTTAGAGAAAGCTTTTGACAATGTTGACTGGAATACTCTATCAAATTCTTTAGGTGGCAGGGGTAAAATAAAGTGAGCGAAAGGCTATTTACAATTTGTACAGAAACCAGTTGGCAGTCATAAGAGTCGAGGGGCATGAAAGGGAAGCAGTGGTTGGGAAAGGAGTGAGACAGGGTTGTAGCCGCTCCCCGATGTTATTCAATCTGTATATTGAGCAAGCAGTAAAGGAAACAAAAGAAAAATTTGGAGTAGGTATTAAAATTCATGGAGAAGAAATAAAAACTTTGAGGTTCGCCGAAGACGTTGTAATTCTGTCAGAGACGGCAAAGGACTTGGAAGAGCAGTTGAACAGAATGGACAGTGTCTTGAAAAGAGGATATAAGATGAATATCAACAAAAGCAAAACGAGGATAATGGAATGTAGTCAAATTAAATCGGGTGATGCTGAGGGAATTAGATTAGGAAATGAGACACTTAAAGTGGTAAAGGAGTTTTGCTATTTAGGAAGTAAAATAACTGATGATGGTCGAAGTAGAGAGGATATAAAATGTAGACTGGCAATGGCAAGGAAAGCGTTTCTCAAGAAGAGAAATTTGTTAACATCGAATATAGATTTAAGTGTAAGGAAGTCGTTTATGAAAGTATTTGTTTGGAGTGTAGCCATGTATGGAAGTGAAACATGGACGATAAGTAGTTTGGACAAGAAGAGAATAGAAGCTTTCGAAATGTGGTGCTACAGAAGAATACTGAAGATTAGATGGGTAATCACATAACTAATGAGGAGGTATTGAATAGGATTGGGGAGAAGAGAAGTTTGTGGCACAACTTGACTAGAAGAAGGGATCGGTTGGTAGGACATGTTTTGAGGCATCAAGGGATCACAAATTTAGCATTAGAGGGCAGCGTGGAGGGTAAAAATCGTAGAAGGAGACCAAGAGATGAATACACTAAGCAGATTCAGAAGGATGTAGGTTGCAGTAGGTACTGGGAGATGAAGCAGCTTGCACAAGATAGAGTAGCATGGAGAACTGCATCAAACCAATCTCAGGAGTGAAGACAACAACAACAGCATGATTGTTTACCTGTCGAAATTAGAATTTTTGTCTGCATGCACTACGAAATCTTTAAGATGTAACAAACAACAGTTGACTTTGACATTTTTCCTTATGATATCTCAACATCTTGACTATTTTACATGTTTTGCTACTACATTATGATACTGTGTGTACATTTTTTGCACTAGAAAACTGTCTATGTTTTTAACCTAATACTTTTCTGTCATGCTATGCTGTATGTTTAATTATATCCCTAGAAACAAGTTTTTATTTAATGGGTATATGAATTAAATGCAAGATATTAATCCATATTCATCATTTTTCAGAAAGCAATACCGTGTAAAAGAAATGAATTAAACAACCACAGTGGTTTACTATGAAATGGGAATTTTACCATCAGAATGAAGGAAAGAAAATGCAATATCTTGTCATGAAGAGTAAATGGATCAGAATTAACAAGCATTAACCAGAATATACTGTATACATCGTATGATAGCAGTCTTGACTAATTATTTTTCTTTCAGAATACAAGGCGATTGATGCAGACTGTCAGACAGAACTACAGATGTTAATTTTAGTGATGAAATATGCTAGAAGTAGGAAACTCTATACTATGTGAAGCAATGAATGATAATGAATAGTTGTATGAAGTAAATGGAAATATGAATATGCATAATGAAGTGTATTTTTTGCAGATGATAATAAATGATGATGAATAGTTATATGAAGAATATGCTAATATGAATAATGAAGTTTTCCTTTGCAGATGAAGATAATGATGACATTTATATATGTACTGTTAGTTAAGAAATGCTATGTAGTTATTTAAATATTTGTTGCAGTTACTTTTGACAGTATGTCTTATGTCGCATAGTATAATGACTGAATGTTTTGCAAAAGACAGCTAGAGTACATACATATTAAGTACACGTTTCATTACCTGTTAATTCGAAGTTCACTATTTTTCAGCATAATATGCTTTTCTTCTTTCAGCTCAATAATCCATTTTGAATTTTTTCCAGGAGAAGCTTTTCGTGACATAACATGCTATAAGTAGTTAATTATTAAAACTGTTCTAGTACTTGCATTTTTTTACCCAGTTGTGTCTATCATTTATGAATGTGATCACATATACTGTACTTGTTTCATAACCTTGCTACAGCTGACTCTTGACGAATGACGTTAATAATCCTTATTTCCAGCAATAAGTCAAAAGCAAATATTTTCATGCCCCAGCAGTTAATTATCGATCCCAGTGCAATGCATTGCAAAAAAAAAAAAAAAAAAAAAAATTACGAGTCCCAACTATTACCTGTATACAACTAAATAATGCTACCAGGTTAAGATATATTTTTAGTCCTAAAGATATTGCAAATTTTCTGTGTATTGATTCCATTATATCTATGTATTATTGGACTACCGACCTTGAGTAATAGTTCCAATGTCTTACATTTTAAATATGTCTTATGTCACTTACATGATATCGTATATGAACACCACTAACTTGATGATACACTCAATAACTCCTGTTTTAAATGATGACTTGTGAATAACACTGAATAATGTTTTGTAACACTATATGAATACTTTGTAACTGGCCAATGAATGCCACTGATTCAGTCAGATGAGTTATGAATAGTGTTTCGTAATACTCAATTGTTCATACCGGTTGATACACTAGTGTAATTCTATGATGACTAGCATAAGACTTAATGTGTCCTTCACCTTCTGACCTAATTACTGCAATATCCGTTTACCCTGTCCATCCTCATGATCATGGACCACTATATTGGTTTTTGCACTTATTCTACGTTGCTGTAAGAGTATGGATTCTACAAGAATATGGTGTTGACATATCAAGCTGTCCACCACCTTGAACGATGGAGATGTTATTATGGTCCCACTGTTTGGTGTACCTAATGTACTACCAAAATGATAACACTGAATATTAATACAACATTTCAGTGTCTTGGCTACACTAATAAATACTTCAGGGAAGAGAATTTCAGATTGTCTCACTTGGTGTTGTGCTTCTGTAGAAAGATATGGACTTTCAGTGCAGCTACGTGCAACCTACTGTGCTACAACCATGATGCAATCCTTCCCATTCCTTTCCTAGATCCTGTAAAATAGTAAAGGCTTATACAGTGCATTTAAATTCTTGTAAAATGATGTTTTGTACTCAGTGCGTGTGCACTCTATTTTGCTAATATATTTTGTACTCATTGCGTATATACTTTGTCATTTCTGAATATGTTTTGTACTCAGTGCATGTGCACTTTGTTTAATTTCTTAGTATGTTCTCCACTTATCAATGATGTATATACTCTGTGATTGTAGCCTTAGTAAACTAAATAGATTATAGAAAAATTTGTTGCTCATGGCAAGTCCAATTGACTCACCATCGCTGCCAAATTTTTGCCCCCCAGTGGACGGTTATGTAAAAGGTCCATAATTTGAGAACTTGTTGCTAGCGCACTCGAGCTGATGTAATTTCGATGTATTGCTCACGCGCTGCCTGCGATATGTAAGCTAGAAGAGAATCTGAGACCAAAGAGCAGTATTGACTGCAGTAGGAACTGTGTAGCAGTAGCAGTATGTTGTTGGTAGCGACCAGTCGTGTCTGGTGTATCGTGTTGGCTGGGCTGGTCGTGTGCAGCGATGGCAGAGCCTGAGCGTTGTAGGATAAGGTAAAAGCAGCCTCGCGCATATGTAGTATTGTTAATCAAGTCCCATGTAAATGTTTAAAAAAAGATCTGTTAATAATAATCTTTCTCATAAAAAGTAACTTTTGACATTAATCTCAGTTCAAACAATGCAATAATTTCTCCAATCCTTGGCCATCCCGATTATTGAAAAGAAAAATCAGTTCTTCCTTTTTATATAAGACAAATCTATCGGCCAGCATTGCACTTAGCTGCTCCAGGAAAAATTTCTTATAGGAGCAGATATATACGCGTTATCCGGCGACCTAATTAAGGTAAGATTTTTCAGCTTATTCAGAATAATGTATCTGGGCCGTGACGTAGGGTTGCTGACGTCCAAAATTTACCAGGTTAACTTGACTGTCAATTATTGAAAGGTTATAGGTTTGTCACATTGTATTATATTTTCACTGTTGGGTAATTACGCTAAATGAGAGTATTATTCATATTATTTTATTTTTGTGGTGAGGTTACAACGTGTTCCAACATTTCTACGAAATCCAAACTGATCTCCCTGAGGTCACGCTTCTACCAGTTTTTCCATTCGTCTGTAAAGAATTCGCGTTAGTATTTTGCAGCTGTGACTTATTAAACTGATTGTTCGGTAATTTTCACATCTGTCAACACCTGCTTTCTTTGGGATTGGAATTACTATATTCTTCTTGAAGTCTGAGGGAATATCCCCAGTCTCATACATCTTGCTCACCAGATGGTAGAGTTTTGTTAGCCCTGGTTCTCCCAAGGCTGTCAGCAGTTCTAATGGAATGTTGTCTACTCCCGGGGCGTTGTTTCGACTTAGGTCTTTCAGTGCTCTGTCAAACTCTCCACGCAATATCATTTCTCCCATTTCATCTTCTTCTACCTCCTCTTCCATTTCCGTAATATTGTCCTCAAGTACATCGCCCCTGTATAGATCCTCTATATACTCCTTCCACCTTTCTGATTTCCCTTGTCTTCTTAGAACTAGGTTTCCACCTGAGCTCATGATATTCATGCAAAAAATGGTTCAGATGGCTCTGAGCACTATGCGACTTAACTGCTGAGGTCATCAGTCGCCTAGAACTTAGAACTACTTAAACCTAACTAACCTAAGGACATCACACACATCCACGCCCGAGGCAGGATTCGAACCTGCGACCATAGCGGTCGCTCTGTTCCGGACTGTAGCGCCTAGAACCGCACGGCGATATTCATGCAAGTGGTTCTCTTTTCTCCAAAGGTCTCTTTAATTTTTCTGTAGGCAGTATCTATCTTACCCCTCGTAAGATAAGCCTCTACATCCTTACATTTGTCCTCCAGCCATCCCTGCTTAGCCATTTTGCACTTCCTGTCGATCTCATTTTTGAGACGTTTGTATTCGTTTTTGCCTGCTTCACTTACTGCATTTTTGTATTTTCTCTTTTCATCAATTAAATTCGATGTTTCTTTGTGTTACCCAAGGACTTCTACTAGCCTTCGTCTTTTTACCTACTTTTATGTGGAAGTTTTAAGAAGATTGAGCAACAGAGTGCGTCAAAAAAGCCCCGATTTGTGGCAGAGAGGAGAGTGGCTACTTCCACCACGACAACGCAGTCATCTCTGTTGGACAGTTCTTGGCTAAAAGTGGCGGTTCCGCTGCCCCACGCACCTTTCTATCCTGACCTCATTCTGTTCCACTTTTTCTTATTTCCACGCATGAAAAGGGGCATCAAAGGAAGCCGATTTGACAACACTGAAAAAGTAAATAAAAAAACGGGGGAGGAGCTGTCAGTTATTTCTAAAGATGACTACAAAAAATGTGTAGTGGAAGCAGTGGCGGGACAAATGTATTAGTTGCAATAGAGATTATTTTGAAGGGGATAAGGTTGTTTTGTAAACAATTTGAAAATATATAGCTTTCAAAAAATAATTCCGGTTTTTTCGGTACCCCTGTACATGTATTCCTTAGCATGCCAGAATAATGTCATAATTAACTAAAATATTCCGTGCGTTCAATTAATTGTATCAAGAGGATTGGAATAAAGACTTCTGGAGATTTCAATTTGTTCCAGGACACTGAGTATCTGACCTTTCTCTGCGATGTGTAACATAAACTTATCGCTAACCTCCTGCAGCTGATGCTTGTTGTCAAACAAATGCATTGCCAAACCTGACCTGCAATTGGACAGATCTCTGTGTTCTTTAATTCCAATACAAAATTCCTACCTGTCTGGCCAAGTGTGTGCTCTTACACAGCTTGCTTGTGCGTGATGATTTCGTCTCCTTTCTGCTGATACTTCCCTCTTTTCCAGTTTAGACAGTTCACCAATTACATATCTGTTTCACACCACGCCTGTGCTATGGGTCGTGTGCGGTCTCAGAACTCACGGCTAGAGTTTACTATGCTCTGTTCATCATAAGAATAAACCCGATATAAACATTACGCCATGTATTCTATCGCGTATGCTTGAATCTGACTGAATTTCGTTTCACGTGGAGTGGAAACCAAGTTGTGACCAGTACAGTGCTTGGGGGCTTCATTAAATAAAAAATGCAAATAATTTTTAGTAGCTGTATGTCCGGTTACGAAGTCTCGTAACCGGTTGGCCCTGAGAAGTATTAGTATGCAATCTGACTGCATAGAATAATAATAAAGAATGAAAGGAAATTTGCGTTACCTTTAATACATACTGTTTATTTAATTTAAATAGTGTTATTTCCATCATTTTTCTTAAAAGTATGATACTGTAGGTTACTTCATTCTGGCAGTAAGTACATATTTTGTTCGTACAGATCAACAATGACGTATACAATTACAAAAATGTGGAATACACCAATAAAGTTTCAAATTTTTCTTGAAGGAAAAATGGTGTAACCCACAATTTTTGCACTGAAAATTCGATTTTTAAGTTCATGTAGAGAGCAAACATTTACATTTAATAATATCACTCCAAGTACAAAGAACAATTTTTGTAGCACTAATAGTTAATGTATGTGGTTTCTTTAACTTTCTCTTCTTTTTTCTAAAAAACGGGAAACTTGTGGGTTACACCATTTCTGCAGCAAACTCATCAACTGGCCTTTCTACGGACTGGAAAGAGATAGAAACATGCGCATTGTTTTAAAATGAGGCCGCGTTCATTCTCAATACGTCACAGAGATGGCAGCACCGTATGGCAGATGGAATTTTACCGCCAGCGGCGAGAATGAGAAGTGTTTTAAATACTTAAAATGGCGACGTTTTCCGTACTTGAACAGCGCGCAATCATTCGTTTTCTGAATTTGCGTGGTGTGAAACCAATTGAAATTCATCGACAGTTGAAGGAGACATGTGGTGATGGAGTTATGGATGTGTCGAAAGTGCGTTCGTGGGTGCGACAGTTTAATGAAGGCAGAACATCGTGTGACAACAAACCGAAACAACCTCAGGCTCGCACAAGCCGGTCTGACGACATGATCAAGAAAGTGGAGAGAATTGTTTTGGGGAATCGTTGAATGACTGTTGAACAGATCGCCTCCAGAGTTGGCATTTCTGTGGGTTCTGTGCACACAATCCTGCATGACGACCTGAAAATGCGAAAAGTGTCATCCAGGTGGGTGCCACGAATGCTGACAGACAACCAAATGGCTGCCTGTGTGGCATGTTGCCAAGCAATGTTGACGCGCAATGACAGCATGAATGGGACTTTCTTTTCGTCGGTTGTAACAATGGATGAGACGTGGATGCCATTTTTCAATCCAGAAACAAAGCGCCAGTCAGCTCAATGGAAGCACACAGATACACCGCCACCAAAAAAATTTCGGATAACCGCCAGTGCTGAAAAAATGATGGTGTCCATGTTCTGGGACAGCGAGGGCGTAATCCTTACCCATTGCGTTCCCAAGGGCACTACGGTAACAGGTGCATCCTACGAAAAAGTTTTGAAGAACAAATTCCTTCCTGCACTGCAACAAAAACGTCCGGGAAGAGCTGCGCGTGTGCTGTTTCACCAAGACAACGCACCCGCACATCGAGCTAACGTTATGCAACAGTTTCTTCGTGATAACAACTTTGAAGTGATTCCTCATGCTCCCTACTCACCTGACCTGGCTCGTAGTGACTTTTGGCTTTTTACAACAATGAAAGACACTCTCCTTGGCCGCACATTCGCCAGCCGTGCTGCTATTGCCTCAGCGATTTTCCAGTGGTCAAAACAGACTCCTAAAGAAGCCTTCGCCGCTGCCATGGAATCATGGCGTCAGCGTTGTGAAAAATGTGTACGTCTGCAGGGCGATTACGTCGAGAAGTAACGCCAGTTTCATCGATTTCGGGTGAGTATTTAATTAGAAAAATAATCGGAGGCCTTAGAACTTGAATGCCCCTCGTAGTATTCTATTAAAAACAAGAGTGATGAAAATTCCTGACTTTAACACAGGCTAAGTTTTCTGAGAGAGCTATGTGTGATGCAAAAGCATACTGCACGGATTTCACCGTACTGTTGAATACTGCAGCCACTATTATAGTCAGTCGTCTGATAATCTCTTAGTTCTTCCTTATCAAAATCCGAGAAAAACATTTCAGTACTGCTACGTTGATGCCGAATTGATAAACAACAGAATCCACGAAGCCACCCAGGCGCCGCTTTTTCTCCTCTCCTTTATGACGTGTCATTCTATATCCCGCCAGCGTTCCGTAGTGACTTGTGAGAAAGGTGATTGCGTTAATGCCAGGGCGTGTTACAGCTTAACAGTCTCGTTATTTCACGGGCCGAATCCCTTAACTAGGGTCCACATCAGTTCTGTTGGGTTCATATTGCAACGGTACAGTGGCAAATGCAAAAGTGTGCATAATTTGTATGGTGTGCTCCATTCTGTGAAAATGATTGTTTTTCATGTTTCACAACACATATCTACATCTGTGGTATAAAACAATGGACATAGTGCAAATAAACAGTATTTGGTTTTACATTTTTCCCTTAAAAATTAAACTGTTAAGTTTTCTTAATTTAAGCAGCGTTTATTAACCGCTTTCATAAAATATCAATAACCAAAATTTGTATTTGAAAAGGAAATAGGAATTTCGCGTGCAATGCGCAATTAAAAACAAGAAGACGTGCGTTATTCATAAGAAATGATGATGAATTTTACAATTTGAGATGTAGGTATTTGAATTTGAACGAGAAAGAAAATTAACTGACACGAGATGTGACCCAGCAAACCACGTACTGCAATGAATTACGAAGCTCCTACAATACTAATTCCGCTAAACGCGAGTCAGTAATTGTGATTCAACTGTATGTAATACAGTGTCTCGAAAAACTTCAAAGCTGACTACCTCTGTAAATTTATGACAAACATTAATAACAATCTATTTCTCGGCACTTTTTAACCGTATTCCACACACGTGTTTCACTACGAAAGGGGAAGCAGCTTCAGCCATTTTCATACGGTGAATTAACAGCGTGATAATCAGAGCACAACAGTGCAGAGATAGTGACTACACGATTTTTGAAATAAAAGCTACATAGCTAAACCGTGATTGAGAAAAACGTTGATGGCTCTTAACATATATCTTAAAGTTTAATTTAACTGAACTTAGTAATAACGTATCTAATACGTAAGCGTAACAACACCAGTGTACGTGTGCTACGGCTTCTGACCAATCAACGCGTTTGTGTTTGTTTACATCAGGTTTATCCGAGCAGATATATTTTACAGTTTTCATGCTAAGGTCGGGCAGCACGAGGGAACGGCTTTTATGCGATTTATGCCAGTAACTCCTCACAATATGTGATTTCTCTTCTCCTCTTTGATGCATTTTAGATGTTTCAAGATTCTGGTAACTTTTGGTGTCCGGTCATGATGTCGGTTTTCTCGGATTTTTGCAAGTTCCCATTTTATCATTTTGACACAAAACTTTTGTTCCATGACAACAGTGGAGTGAGGATAACCTCAGATGGGTAAGTGATTTTCTTTGTATGTAACGTCCTGTTCCCTCCTCAAATTTATTTTAATTAATTTTAGAAATTTTAGCCAGTTCCTTATCTGATAATTCAAACTTGAGGAACCCCTCCCATTGTCTTGTAACACAATATTTTCCTAATTGCAGTTTACACCCGATGATGGAACTTTAAGTATTCTGAAATTGGACGAGTATGCAGTAAAATAGATTGTTGATTCAGCAACTGATGTGTTGTGCGATTCTTCCATTTTTCACAACGGGATTACGCAGTAGCCGCTGCGACATAAGAACTCGCAGCACTGCACCATTTAAAGAGATATATGTGTCAGTTGTGTTAAGGTGAAATCATCAACACTGAACAAAATCGCAGGACCTTATGGTCTTGGTTAGTTAGTGTTTAACGTCCTGTCGACAAAGAGGTCATTAGAGACGGAGCGCAAGCTCGGGTTAGGGAAGGATTGGGAAGGAAATCGGCCGTGCCCTTTCAAAGGAACCATCCTGGCATTTGCCTGAAACGATTTAGGGAAATCACGGAAAACCTAAATCAGGATGGCCGGAGACGGTATTGAACCATCGTCCTCCCGAATGCGAGTCCAGTGTGCTAACCACTGCGCCACATCGCTCGGTTGGACCTTATGGAGCCTACAGAGTTTGCGGCTGTATTAGCCCCTCTTTTAACCATAATGTACGGCAGATCTCTGTCCAGTGGTTGGAAGAAAGTATAGGTCACACCTATCTACAAGTCAGGCAGCAGAAGTGTCCCACAAAACTACCGTCCAGTATTCTTAATATCTATCTGTTGTAGGATCTTAGAGCATATTCGAATCT
Source organism: Schistocerca gregaria (assembly GCF_023897955.1). Classification (NCBI taxonomy): domain Eukaryota; kingdom Metazoa; phylum Arthropoda; class Insecta; order Orthoptera; family Acrididae; genus Schistocerca; species Schistocerca gregaria. The sequence goes on from NC_064926.1 coordinate 546,148,003, forward strand.
CAGACGTGAAGAGGTATCTCGAACAGACTGACATGCTCCATGCGAAGCAGCATGGATTCCTTCAACAACGTTCATGCAAAATCCTACTCACGCTTTTCCATCATGACATCCTGAAAGCCATGGATCACATCAATCAGGTAGATGTAGTATTTACAGATTAAAGAAACAGTTGACTCAATACCACACCTACCTTAGTAATTAAAGTTGGATCGCATTGAGAATCATACAAAATTTGGACTGGGTTGAGGCTTTCTTCATAGGGCGGATGCTACGTGTTATCTTGGATGGATAGTGACTGACAGGTGCAGAATTAACCCCAGGCTTATCCCAGAGAAGAGTGTTGCTACCCTCTCTCTTCATGTTTTGTATTAACATGTGCCAGACACTATTCATAGTATTCTTAGGCTGTTTTCAGACAACATAGTTATCTATAATAAAGCACTGTCTGGAAAATAGCTCCACAGATATCCAGTCAAATCATGGCAAGATTTCGTAGTGCTGAAAAGATTTGCAACTTGCTTCAAAAATTCAGAAATATAAAATTAGACACTGACAACATGTGAACACGTACTATTCCAAGCCCTCAATGTCAATGAATCATCACTCGACTAAGTTTACACAAATAACAGGGTGTAAAAATTTATGAGTATGTCAAATTAAACGATTACATATGGTCAGTCGTAGGTAGAGCACATGGTAGACTTTGGTTCATTGGCAGGGTTCTGGGAATGTGTACAATAATTAGACTACATAGGACTTTTCTAACAAAACACTTATGTGATTCCTCCTAGATTACCTGTGCAGTGTTTCGGAGGATACCGAACTTAAATCAAGATGGACAGTGCGACCGACTTATCACAGGTTTGTTTTGCCCGCTACAGAGCATCACGGATACACTGAAAACGTGAGCAATCACACTCTTTAACACACATTACAACCATTACTTACAAAGTTTCAAAAACCAGTATTAAACAGTGGCTGCTAATGCAAAATTTCACCACTGTGGTACAATATGCTGAACTATAGCCTTTTGACTTAAAAAGGTAGTAACTAGTATTGGAGCAAAGCAGCCATGAGCACAACCTGCATTGTTGCCAGATGTATCCAAGACGGCGGCTATGACTTCAACCAAGATGGCGGTGTGTAGACTTGGCAACAGAGTATTTTGGCAGTAAAGAAAGGGCACTTGGGGTTTCGCTACCAACCTAAGGAAATTGCTGCAAAGAAAGGACACTTGGCATAATCTCAGTCACCCTACTGTCACCTCTTCCTAGGGATTCGTGGGAAATGGAATCAGCCTGCACTGGACTGCTGGAGAGAGGAATGAGTGAACTTTATTTATTTTCGAACATCAAATTTAGGGATGGAGTATATTTATCACACTGATACAAAACACACATGCCACACAGCGTACAAATCTGTAAAATACTCCTAAATAGCAGTCCCAGAAACGCAAACAACTCCTAATTTACTGAAATAATTTCAGTACAGACATCTAGACTCCTTCTAAATAATGCAGCACAGTGATATGTAGACACACTCAGTACTCGTAAACTGTCTAAACAACAAACAACCCAGCTTAAAGAATACCGCACTGGAGGCTACGCGCGAATGGACATGGCCGTCAGCTGTCAAAGTACACACAGATGTCCTCAGGCATTAGGCAGCGACATCCCGTTCATACCGCACTGGAGGCTACGCGCGAATGGACGTGGCCGTCAGCTGTCAAAGTACACACAGATGTCCTCAGGCATTAGGCAGCGACATCCCGTTCATACCGCACTGGAGGCTACGCGCGAATGGACGTGGCCGTCAGCTGTCAAAGTACACACAGATGCCCTCAGGCATGAGGCAGCGACATCCCGTTCATACCGCACTGGAGGCTACGCGCGAATGGACGTGGGCGTCAGCTGTCAGGGTACACACAGATGCCCTCAGGCATGAGGCAGCGACATCCCGTTCATACCGCACTGGAGGCTACGCGCGAATGGACGTGGGCGTCAGCTGTCAGGGTACATACAGATGTCCTCAGGCATGAAGCAGCGACATCCCGTTCATACCGCACTGGAGGCTACGCGCGAATGGACGTGGCCGTCAGCTGTCAGAGTACACACAGATGCCCTCAGGCATGAGGCAGCGACATCCCATTCATACTTGATACCAGAGAAATTCCTATCCAGATACGTGTTCACCTTGGTAGCAATGCTGGAGCGATCGGGCGAGATCACAGTCGCGAGCTCCCGCTGGATGCAGGTGAAAGTTGGATCTATTTTCAGGTACACAGCCGATACTATACTGACGTCACAGAACTCCATGGTGCAGCCCCTATATTGGAGACAGCACTTATCTTTACTGTTGATGACAATGTTCTCAATATTATGTTCATGTCACGTAACTATATAAAAAAGAAGTACTCAGTCGACCTAGTGGAAATGTATAGTGTCCCAGAAATAATTAACACTCGCTTTCTTAATGTGTCAGCTTGTATCCACGAAATTCTTGCCCTATCAGAACCTGTTTACGAAAATAACGTGGAATGCACTCTCCCCAGCGCTCCTAAGGTGGTACCCACTCCATCACATGTTACCCTTCCTGCTCTCAACATATCCAAATGTACTCACCGCTATGTAGAGGCTCCTTTGTCCCGGCACAAAGGATGTGAATGAATCGAGCATTACGATTGGCTCTTATCGAATTTACCCGTCGATTTACTGATGCCACCGGTATCAAAGCACCATCTACATTTTCTTTCTTTCTGCAGACGAGACTTTCAGTTGTAAAATTATTTAGCACAGATCGCTAAAGTGCATTGACAGTTAAACCCGTAGAGTTGTCTATAGATCATCAAATACATATGAGACTCACAAGGATATTGGAAGCCAGGAACTTGTAACTACTGCTAAATATTACGATTGCTGCTACAGTCTGACACCGATCCATGTACAGATAATGTCTCCTCTTGACGGCTGTGCTTGGGGAAGTAAACTCTATAGTGCACATAATTTTTCACGTAAAAAAATCTCTCGTGATTATCGATCTGCTGAATCTATACGTACCTCAAGATAGGACACACAGTCATCCTCTCTAGTCATGTCACATCATAAACCACAATAACTGCCGGCCGCGGTGGTCTCGCGGTTCTAGGCGCGCAGTCCGGAACCGTGCGACTGCTACGGTCGCAGGTTCGAATCCTGCCTCGGGCATGGATGTGTGTGATGTTCTTAGGTTAGTTAGGTTTAAGTAGTTCTAAGTTCTAGGGGACTAATGACCACAGCAGTTGAGTCCCATAGTGCTCAGAGCCATTTGAACCACAATAACTTTACAATGCAATATGCAAACATTTTATACAAACAGCGCAGTTATTTTTTATATCTGTACAGCAACCGAAAAAATTATAGCATACCTACACTCACACTGGCTATATGTCACGATGCTCCTCAGTCCTAGGGAAGCACTGTCCGCCTTTTCTTTCTGTTTACAGACGAGACTTTCAGCGGCAATAAACTATTTTACAGTGATCGTCATTTTGCAGCGACAACTAAACCTCGCAAAGGGCGTCACGTATCGTCATATACGGAAATACTCTTACTCTGTTACACTGCTCTCCCACTGATGACAAGAGCTTGAATACAAGAACACCCCACAATCGATTTTCTAAATAAAGGCGTGAAATCGGCAGAAGCAGTCAACCGAACAATTTACATGGGTGGGAATAACAATCCAACGCAAATCCACCTCCATATTTATTCTCCAATTTACAGTTTATCACGAGAGCTATCCAGCACATACTAAGTATTAGGTCGCTATTCGGTGGTCTAGAGTATGACAAAGTTAACTCAGATAGATTCCTACACTCCAACATGCCTTTGCATTTGGACGGATGCTACCGTTAACGGGAAACGTGTATCATTCCCACCACAGGCTATGCATACGCGGAATCATTCTAGAACAACGGTCACATTTATCTTTTATCATTATACTTACAATTAAATGTTTCGATCGCGGTCTCAATTGAACACCGTTCGACAATGAGCGAAGTATCAGAAATACACCCTGCTGAAGGCTGCAGCTCTGAAAATGGAAATGTATGTACGTTCCTTACGACTGCACATAGTCATTTCCTTTACTCAAACACGTACTTTATAAACTTGATGCTCAAATGCAGAGATATCGCGCATTACCTATTACTCAGTACAATACTTCGTCAATAGTTGATTGTCTAAGATGCGAAATAATACTGACCAAAACTCAACGATGGGTGTGGATGTCTCTTAGATTTATTCCTGCGAGTGCTAACATTGTGTCTTAGAAAGAGAGACGTAATCGGCCAGATGTTAAGAAACCCGATCGCAACAACTACTGCATGTAACTGTCACAAGCGATCTTGGTTCTACAAGTGCTCACAAGTATTCATGTTAAAAACTATACCCGCTTTACGAATCAAGGTACGACATTACCTCTGAATGAGGTCGTTTTTTTCGGACAAATACCGTGACGGCGATCGTGAGAATGTGTATTATCAGTCCACGATGCAACCTTCTGATAATATCACTGAACTTTGAAAGTGATTTGGGTAAGGAACGTGGTATGTAAGCGGTATTTGCGACTCCCTCACACCGCCCGAGCTAGATAATTCTATAGTATTTGTAGCGCATTCTGTCTCGGGACCATATCAGAGGTTGTGCGATATATCCACTGAGTTATAGGCGATGACTGATTGAGAAGGAACACCAACAGTAGTAGTAGATGATGTGTCGATTGAGGCCGTAAGAAAATGTACACTAGCTTCCCAGATCTCTAGTGTTATGCTATCGGCTAGAAATGATGTCCAAGATTTGGAATCGGGTATTTCCATTCAAGCACATACCTGCGTTGGATCCTACTGACAATTCCTTTAATGGTTACAACTACTACTCAGTCATATTTCTGGCACTCCATATCTCGAAACGAGTCACCCTTCCCGAACCTAGCTGCTACAGTAAAATTCCAATGTGGTTTTAGTCACCCCTTTCGCATCTTGCAACTGCTCCCATTTCTACAACTTTCCGCATGTGATCATTTCAACTTAAGTCGTAACTGAGAAAAAGTCGGAGAAGGACATATCCTCCACGTTCTGCAACCCATGTGGATACAGAACGACCTGAGTTACTGCAACAGGGCCGTGTTTTGACCATTTGGTGGAAATGTGCGCAATGTGGTATGTCTCCAAACTAGATACAGATACTACAGCCCCGAGGCAGACCCGCGTCCATTCAAATCAGTCAGCCCAACATCATTCTCTACCCCCTCAACTGAGAAAATTTACGAACTATAAAAGCTCAACTAACTTCATCCTATATAGAAGTCACCTAGGCATCGATGCTGGCGCTATGATGCAAAGCTGCTGTGGGGCTCCAGCACGGAGAAAGAAATTTCGCAACCAGAATGGCGCAGCGTTCAGCCATCCAAGCATTCCTAACGATATACACAGTGCCTCACCGAATTTACACATCAAGCTGCTGCTGCTGCATCCTCCTGTGTGGCCCGATCCTATTAAATATACAGGCACTGCAGAGGCCACTTTGAAGTTTGATCACCTGTACTCTAGGCGAATGATCGTATGCCACAGACTATACTAAGTTGCAAAAGACGCTCCCTCTGGTCCTGTTCAGTTGTTTGAAACACTGTTTTCTAACGTGCTGTTGTACAATACCAAACACTTCGTTTTTTCTGCCACGACTCCGACGCCTGTGTCTTGTGAGGGAGTCGCAAATACCGCTTACATACCACGTTCCTTACCCAAATCACTTTCAAAGTTCAGTGATATTATCAGAAGGTTGCATCGTGGACTGATAATACACATTCTCACGATCGCCGTCACGGTATTTGTCCGAAAAAAAAAACGACCTCATTCAGAGGTAATGTCGTACCTTGATTCGTAAAGCGGGTATAGTTTTTAACATGAATACTTGTGAGCACTTGTAGAACCAAGATCGCTTGTGACAGTTACATGCAGTAGTTGTTGCGATCGGGTTTCTTAACATCTGGCCGATTACGTCTCTCTTTCTAAGACACAATGTTAGCACTCGCAGGAAGAAATCTAAGAGGCATGCACACCCATCGTTGATTTTCGGGCAGTATTATTTCGTATCGTAGGCATCAACTATTGATGAAGTATTATTCTTAGTAATAGGGAATGCGTGATATCTCTGCGTTTGAGCATCAAGTTTATAAATTACATGTTTGAGTAAAGGAAATTACTATGTCCAGTCGTAACGAAGGTACATACATTTCCATTTTCAGAGCTGCAGCCTTCAGCAGGGTGTATTTCTGATACTTCGCTCATTGTCGAACGGCGATCAATTGAGACCGCGATCGAAACATTTAATTGTAAGTATAATGATAAAAGATATGTGTGACCGGTGTTCTAGAATGATTCCGTGTATGCATGGCCTGTGGTGGAAATGATACACGTTTCCCGTTAACGGTAGCATCCGTCCAAATGCAAAGGCATGTTGGAGTGTAGGGATCTATCTGAGTTAACTTTGTCATATTCTAGACCACCGAATAGCGACCTAATACTTAGTATGTGCTGGATAGCTCGCGTGATCAAGTGGAAATTTAAGAATACATATGGAGGTGCATTTGCGTTGGATTGCTAATCCCTCCCATGTAAACTGTTCGGTTGACTGCTTCTGCAGATTTCGCGCCTTTATTTAGCTAAGAGAAAATCGAATGTGGGGTGTGCATGTAGCAGGTGAAAGAGACGTTTCCTTGTTATCTATACATGAGAAACAGCTTGGTTGGCTTGTAAATTAGAGGGATGATTTGGAATCTGTTACATCAGTGAGATCGATATTCGCGGTTGGAAAAATCAGTTTTCATCTTTTTTTATAATTACTCAGTGGTGTAGAGCACCCTTCACCTAGTTAAATTTTCGGGTCTGTAGAGAAATAATTTCCAGTCTATATCTTCGGAAAGATGTTGCGTCGGCGATCGGGAGGTTACTGATGTGTGCTTGATATCGAGAAGTACCACGATAATGATATAATATTATGATTAACCATGCGAAAATACTTGTGTTCTTGTATTCAATCTCTTGTCATCAGGGGGAGGGCAGTGTAAATTGGGTAAGAGTATTTCCGTATTTGACGATACTTGAGGCCTTTTGCGAGGTTTAGTTGTCGCTGCAAAGTCTCGTCTGTTCTATCATGAGGTACATAGATTCAGCAGATCGCGGTGAGAAAATAGCGGTGACAACATCTGCATATGTTGAGAGCACGAAGAGTAACATGTGATGTAGTGGGTACCACCTTAGGAGCGCTGGGGAGAGTGCATTCCACGTTATTTTCGTAAACAGCTTCTGATAGGGCAATAATTTTCGTGCATACAAGCTGACACATTAAGAAAGCGAGTGTTAATTATTTCTGGGACACTATACAGTTCCACAAGGTCGACTGAGTTCTTCTTTTTTATATAGTTACGTGACATGAACATAATATTGAGAACATTGTCATCAACAGTAAAGACAAGTGCAGTCTGGAGGTGTCTCCCATATGGGGGCTGCACCTTGGAGTTCTGTGACGTCAGTATAACATCGGCAGTATACCTGAAAATAGATCCAACTTTCACCTGGATCCAGCGGCAGCTCTCGACTGTGATCTCGCCCGGTCGCTCCAGCATTGCTACCAAGGTGAACACGTATCTGGATAGAAGTTTCTCTGGTATCAAGTATGAACGAGATGTCGCTGCCTCATGCCTGAGGGCATCTGTGTGTACTTTGACAGCTGACGGCCACGTCCATTCGCGCGTAGCCTCCAGTGCGGTATGAACGGGATGTCGCTGCCTCATGCCTGAGGGCATCTGTGTGTACTTTGACAGCTGACAGCCAGGTCCATTCGCACGTAGCCTCCAGTGCGGTATGAACGGGATGTCGCTGCCTCATGCCTGAGGACATCTGTGTGTACTTTGACAGCTGACGGCCACGTCCATTCGCGCGTAGCCTCCAGTGCGATCCACAAGACACTGTGTGGTGCATGGTGTCTGTGTCCATTGATTGCATTATTTTATATTCTTTAAGCTGGGTTGTTTGTTGTTTAGACAGTTTACGAGTACTGAGTGTGTCTACATATCACTGTGCTGCATTATTTAGAAGGAGTCTAGATGTCTGTACTGAAATTATTTCAGTAAATTAGGAGTTGTTTGCGTGTATGGAACTGCTATTTAGGAGTAGTTTACAGATTTGTATGCTGTGTAGCATATGTGTTTTGTATCAGTGTAATAAATGTACTCCATCCCTAAATTAGATGTTCAAAAATAAATAAAGTACACTCATTCCTCTCTCCAGCAGTCCAGTGCAGGCTGATTCCATTTCCCACGAATCCCTAATAAGAGGTGACGGTAGGGTGACTGAGATTATCCCAAGTGTCCTTTCTTTGCAGAAATTTCCTTAGGTTGGTAGCGAAACCCCAAGTGACCTTTCTTTACTGCCAAAATTCAAACTTGGCGCCAGTTTCTAGGGAGAGGTGTCAGTCGGGTGACTTAGATTAGTGGAGGTAGCCTAAGTGACCTATCTTCCCACGAGTTTCTTAAGTTAGTAGAGACAACCGTGGTGTGATGCATTATCCTGTTGGAATTTGAACTTCCCGACATTTTTCTGGGGGAAGGTGTTTGTGGCTCTTCCCCACCAATAGTCGCCATCCTGAAGGACGTCATGGCAGTCATCTTGGATGACGCCATGCGCTGTTACCAAGCCTACATGCCGCCATCTTGGATGAAGTCATAGCCGCCGTCTTGGATTCATCTGGCAACAATGCAGGTTGTGCTCATGGCTGCTTTGTTCCAATACTACAAGTATAACTGAACTGACTACACAGGGTGTGTCAAAAAAATGTATACACACTTTGAAGCATCATAGAAAATTTATTTCCCAGTCTACAATGTTAAATTTCTGGAAATGGAAAGCTTAAAGTCCAATTGGAAAAATAAATGTACTTTGCAAATGTGGTTAATGTTCAAACTGTAGGCCTTCAGCATAAATACATTTCTGAGTACGAGTCACCACTGATTCTGTGCATCATACCAAAGTGTCCAGTGAGATTTCTGTGCACATCGCCTGAATCTCATTGCAAAGTGTGTCCAGGTTACGTGGTTTACGCTTGTACACCTCATCTTTTACTGTGCCCCATAAGAAGAAATACGCCGGCGTGAGGTCTGGAGAGCGTGCGGGAAACTCTATTGGTCCACTGTGTCCTATCCACTGGCCTGGCACATTGTGATCCAGGTATGCTCATACATCCCAATGATAGTACGGCTGGGCGACATCTTGTTGTAAATAAAACTCATCGTTACCGCATAATGCACGAATTGCAGGGAATATGGAGTCATCAAGCATTGTTAGGTACGTTTCTCCAGTAACAGTACCATCAAAGTGGAAAGTCCCAGTGAGTCCCCTTGCAGACAAACCACACCACACATTTATACGAGGCAAATTCACAGCCTTTTCAACTGCAATGTGAGGTTTTTCTTCAGCCCAGTATACACAATTGTGCCTATTGACAGTTCCATTGAGTTTGAATTGGGCTTCATCTGACCAAATTATGCTACCCATAAATCCCGGTTCATGTCTTACTATCTCCTGAACCCATTCACAAAATTCTAACCTTCGATCTGGATAATCGTCACTTAGCTGTTGCACCAGCCTTGGCATGCACACACGAAACTTGCCTTTCTTCAGAATGCGTAGTAAACTACTAGCACTTATATTACCCTCACGTGCCGCTTGCCTTGAAGATTTTTGAGGCGAACGCTGAAACAGTTCCAAGACCACAGTTGTGGAATCATCACTTGTAGCTGAACGAGGTCGCCCTGATCGACCTTTATGCACATCACACACTTTTCCGTGAATTTCGAATTTGTCTCATAGACGTGTAATTGTTAACCTTGAAGGTGGTTCTGTACCATACTCACTTCTCCACTGTCTTCGAATCGGAGCTACATCCTCAAACTTCCAGTACCACTTAAAGATCTGCTTCCGCGCTTCAAAGCTAAAACGCACGTCTGCCATGTTGCAGTTACTTCCTCGCCCCTACTGCCACCTGTTGAAGGAACATGACATTACTTTCTCACAGATATTTAACCTTGTAGAACGGGAAATAAATTGTCTACGACAGTTCAAAGTGTGTATACATTTTTTGACGCACCCTGTATTAATTTCACGTACATAAACTGTTTCAGTATATTTGAATTTCATAATTAATCATTTAACACTCAGAGGAATAAAATGCAGTTGTGGTCTTCAGTCCGAAGACTGGTTTGATGCAGCTCTCGATGCTTCTCTGTCCTGTACGAGCCTCTTCGTCGCTGAGTAACCACTGCAACCTACATCCTTCAGAATCTGATTACTGTATTCACCTCTTGGTCTCCCTCTACGATTTTAACGCCCCTCCCACTTCTCTCCAGCACTAAACTCGTGATCCTTTGATGTCTCAGAATGTGTCCCACCAACCGTTCTCTTCTTCTAGTCAGGTTGTGCCACAAATATATTCTTTCCCCAATTCTATTCAGTACCTCCTCATTAGTTACGTGATCTTCAGCATTCTTCTGCAGCACCACATTTTAAAAGCTTCTATTCTCTTCTTACCTAAAATGTTTATCGTCCATGTTTCACTTCCATATATGTCTCCACTCCATACAAATACTTTCAGAAAAGACTTCCTGACACTTATATCTATATTTGATGTTAACAAATTTCTCTTCTCTCTTACCTGATTTAATTACATTATCCTCGTTTTGCTTTTGTTGATGTTCATCTTATATCCTCCTTTCAAGACACTGTCTATTCCATCCAACTGCTCGTCCAAGTCCTTCGCTGTCTCAGACAGAACTGCAATGTAATCGGAAAACCTCAAAGTTTTTATTTCTTCTACCTAGACTTTGATTCCAATTCTAAATTTTTCCTTTACTGCTTGCTCAGCACACAGATCCTTAGGTTAGTTAGGTTTAAGAAGTTCTAAGTTCGAGGGGACTGATGACCTCAGAAGTTAAGTCTCATAGTGCTCAGAGCCATTTTAACCACACAGATCGAATAACATCGGCGTTATCGTACAACCATTCCTCAATCCCTTCTGAAGCACTGCTTCCCTTTCATGTCTCTTGACTCTTACAACTGCTACCTGATTTCTATACAAATTGTAATGACCTTCCGCTCCCTGAATTTTACGCCTGCCACCTTTATAATGTGAAAGAGAGTGTACCAGTTAACAAGCTGGATGGTAAAGTGCTAGCTCCCATGCAACAGGCCCGGGTTCGATTCCCGACTGGGTTGCAGATTTTTTTCCGCTCGTGGACTGTTATTTGTGTTGTGCTCATCATCATTTTATCCTCATCACCGGCACGCGACTCGCCCAGTGTGGCGTCGACTGCAACAAGACTTGCAGTCGGCGGCCCAACTTCCCCAGTTGGGGCCTCCAGGCCAGCAATGCCATGCGATCATTTCATTTCTTTCTTTGCTCCAAAGGTCTCTTTAATTTTCCTTTAAGCGGTATCTACCTTTCCCCTAATGAAATACGCTACTAAATCCTTACATCTGTCCTCTAGCCATTCCTGCTTAGCAGTTTTGCTCTTCCTGTCAATCTCGTTTTTTAGACGTTTGTATTCCCTTTCGCTTGCTTCATTTACTGAATTTTATATTTTCTCCTTTTATCAATCAAACTCAATATTTCTTTTGTTACCCAAGAATTTTTTTGCCTAGTTGAAATGATTAAATTGTGCTCTACGCAAAATTCTACCAGGTGGCTTCTTCTGTCATTCATTTCCCCCAGTCCGTATTCACCTACTATTTTTCCTTCTCTTTCTCTTCCTATTAACAAATTCCAGTGCCACATGAGCACTAAATTATCGTCTCCCTTAAGTATCTGAATAATTTCTCTTATCTCATCATACATTTCTTCAAACTCTTCCTGGTCTGCGGGACTAGTAGGCATACAAATTTTTAAAACTGTGGTGTGTGTGGGCTTCCTCTCTATTTTGGTTGCAATAATGCGTTCACTATGCTGTTCGTAGTAGCTTATTCGCATTTTTACTTTTTATTCATTATTAAACCTACTCCTGCATTACCCCTGTTTGATTTTGTATTTATAACCCTGTATTCACCTGACCAGAAGTCTTGTTCCTGCTGCCCTCGAACTTCACTAATTCCCACTGTATCTATCTTTAACCTCCCCATTTCCCGTTTTAAATTTCTAACCTACTTGCCCGATTAAGACATCTGACATTCCACGCTCCGATCCTCAGAACGCCAGTTTGCTTCTCCTGATAACGACGTCCTCCTGAGTAGCCCCCGCCCAGAGATCCGAATGGGTGACTAATTTACCTCCGGAATATTTTATGCTAGAGGACGCCATCATCATTTAACCATGCAGTAGTGTCGCATGCCCTCGGGGAAAGTTACAGCTGTAGTTTCGCCTTGCTTTTCGACGTTCACAGTGCCAGCACAGCAGGGCCGTTTTTGGTGATGTTACAAGGCCATATCAGTCAGACTGTTGCTCCTGCAACTACTGAAAAGGCTGCTGCCCCTCTTCAGGAACCATACGTTTGTCTGGCCTCTCAACAGACACCCTCCGTTGCGGTTGCACCTACGGTACAGCTATCTTTATAGGAATAAAATAAAATTAAAAAAGAAGATTTGTAGGAATGGGATTTGAAACCCCAGTTGGGAAACTGCTACTTACAGTCATTGAACTTGAGCACTGTCCTTCCACGCCAATGCAGCAATCTACCACGCTAGTGCAGCAACTGCTGCTCAAGAATCTCACATGCTTTACATAAATCTTTACAGAGCGTTTTGCCTTTTTCTACCGCCCAATCAGCCGAAATATTCTAGAAGCTTGAAAGGGGCGTCAACCTGCTTCTACTCGCATAGTTGGAGAAAAATCAGTGAGCCCTGTCTTATGATCTCATGTTAATAGATTTACATTTGGAGTAGATGTATCTAACTCTTTAAACGTCGCTTTCTCCACCAAAAATGTACCGGAAGAGAGCCTCTGTAAGAGAAGACAATTTCATAATAAATTTCCTCATGTACTCGCATTTTTTACTACCTACTTGACTTGCAAGATTGGTAATGACAACTAAATTGAATATATTAATTTTATGTGTAATTATTTGTTAAACGATGTGCAGAATAAAATAAAATGAGAAAAAAAGATTGATAGCAGCAGGAATCGAACTCAAGCAAACGAATTGCTAGCCTTCACCCTAGACTTTCGCTGTCCATACTTGTAGAGTACGTTACACTAACTTTCAGAGAAAAATACTGTGCTGGTGCTGTGAGCAATGTACACACATCAAAAAAAAAAAATGTTTTGCATCACCTCGGTTCCGAGAGTTCCGGAACTTGTACAGAAAATTTGAAGAGAGATCAACATAAACATCATTTCTGTCCTTTCTATTGCTCATGCAAACCACAAATTGCATGTTGTACCATACAGCGAGACCTTCAGAGGTGGTGGTCCAGATTGCTGTACACATCGGTACCTCTCATACCCACTAACACATCCTCTTGCATTGATGCACGCCTGTATTCGTCGTCCACAAGTTCATCAAGGTACTGTTGGTCCAGATTGTCCCACTCCTCAACTCCGATTCAGTGTAGATCCATCAGAATAGTTGCTGGATAGCGTCGTTCACAAACAGCGCTTTTCATTCCATCCCAGGGATGTTCGATAGTGTTCATGTCCGGAGAACATGCTGGACACTGAAGTCGAGCGATGTCGTTATCGTCAAGGAAGTCATTCACAAGATGTGCACGATGATTGCGCGAACTGTCGTCCATGAAGCCGAATGACACGCCAGTATGCTGCCGATATGGTTGCACTATCGGCCGGAGGATGGCATTCACGTATCATACAACCGTTACGGTGCCTTCCATGACCACCAGCGACGTACGTCAGCCCCAAATAATACCACCCCAAAACAGCAGGGAACCTACACCTTGCCGCACTCGCTGGACAGTATGTCTAGGGCGTTCAGCCTGACCGGCTTGCCTCTAAACACGTCTCCGACGATTGTCTGGTTGAAGGCATTTGCGACACTCATCGGTGAAGAGAACGTAATGCCAATCCTGAGCGGTCCATTCGGCATGTTGTTGGTCCCATCTGTACCGCGTTGCATGGTGTTGTGGTTGCAAAGATGGACCTCGCATGGACGTCGGGAGTGAAGTTGCGCATCATGCAGCCTATTGCGCAGCGTTTGAGTCGTAACACGACGTCCTGTGGCTGCACGAAAAGTATCATTCAACATGGTGACACTGCTGTCACGGTTCCTCCGAGCCATAATCCGTAGGCAGCGGTCATCCACTGCCGTAGTAAGCCTTGGGCTCCCTGAGCGAGGCATGTCATCGACAGTTCCTGTCTCTCTGTATCTCCTTAATGTCCGAACAACATCGCTTTGGTTCACTCCGAGACCCCTGGATACTTCCCTTGCTGAGAGCCCTTCCTGACACAAAGTAACAATGCCGGCGCAATCGAACGGCGTCACTGACCGTCTACGCGTGATTGAACTACAGACAACACGAGCAGTGTACCTCCTTCCAGTTGGAATGACTGGAACTGATCGGCTGTCAGGTTTCCCTCCGCCTAATAGGCGCTGCTCATGCATGGCTGTTTACATCTCTGGGCAGGTTTGGTGACATCTCTGAACAGTCAGGGGGACTGTGTCTGCGATACACTCTCCACAGTCAACGTCTATCTTCAGGAATTCTGGAAGCAGGGGTGAAGTAAAACTTTTTTTGATGTGTGTATTATTTATAGTGCCGGAAGGGATGACGTAACATCGGAGCAAGTGCACCTGAAAAAATGCAACTGCATCCGTCCCTGCTATGTGCGGCTGGCAATCATTTCAACACTCGGCACTTGTTTCTAGTATCGCGGAGTGAGCACAACGAAATATGTTTTCGTCTGTTTTATTCGCATACCTGCCTGCATTCTAAGAGAGATGGCCTAATTTTGGTGCGATTTCCGACTGACGTTAGAAGAGAAATGGCATGATTTTAGTGCCATATTTACAGTGCACAGTAGCACATACCACATGACAGCCGTCCGCCACTGGCATTTAGTGAGGAATCTAGAAATATGCTACATCATCGTATCCTGCTTACGGTGATTACACTATTAGACTAATTACAACGCGCACAGCAGCGTATAAGCAGCCATTCTCCATGCACTCCGTAGGAGAATGGAACGAGAAAAGCTCTGATATATGGTACAGTGGTAAACGACCGCCCGAGAGCGTCCCCCAACATCCGCACGTCGGCTGCTTGGAAAGCCAGTGTTGTTTCACTCATCAGTCTATCGGTGTTGTATTCGCAAGTCATAGGGCAGGTCTGATATGCACCTCTCCATATCTGCATAACTAAATCTATTTGAAATCGATTACTGTATTGAAGCCTTGGTTTTCCTCTACAGTTTTCCCACTTCCTTCCCTCACCATCTGCAGGTACATTAGTAAACGACCATGCGGAATCCGGGACACGATACCAGTTACGATATCTGGTGGCTTCCAGGAGCATCAAAAATTTGGTTTCCAATTTCGTGTCATTATTGACCGAATTCAAAAACTTAAATTGCTGCCATAATGCACTCATTAGTGTTTAACTAGTCGTATACTCTACCCATTAAGAGGCATAATCTTATGTTACATGTTTAACACAGTAAAGCAACTGGTATACAGGTAGAAACTGTGTTGGCCTGAGGCTACTTAATCGACGGTCTTTATTCACCACGTATTTAAGAATGAGAGCACCTAGGGAATTCTAATAAACTTTACACGTAATTTTTAACCTTTACGAAACTTTTTCTCGCAGACACACCCTCAGAATAATGAAAAGAAAAGAGTTTATCGCTTACTACATTTTCTCTCCCCGAAATGAACCATAGACCTTGCCGTTGGTGGGAAGGCTTGCGTGCCTCAGCGATACAGATAGGCGTACCGTAGGTGCAACCACAAAGGAGGGGTATCTGTTGAGAGGCCAGACAAACGTATGGTTTCTAAAGAGGGGCAGCAGCCTTTTCAATAGTTGCTGAAAATTTAAAAAGGGAAATGGATAGGTTAAAGTTGGATATAATGGGAATTAGTGAAGTTCGGAGGCAGGAGCAACAAGACTTATGGTCAGGTGAATACAGGGTTATAAATACAAAATCAAACAGGGGTAATGCAGGAGTAGGTTTAATAATGAATAAAACAATAGGAATGCGGGTAAACTACTACAAACAGCACAGCGAGCGCATTGTTGTGGCCAAGATAGACACGAAGCCCACGCCTACGAATGTAGTACAAGTCCATATGCCAACTATCTCTGCAGATGATGATGAAATTGAAGAAATATATGATGAGATAAAAGAAATTATTCAGACAGTGAAGGGAGACGAAAATTTAATAGTCATGGGTGACTGGAATTCGGTAGTAGGAAAAGGGAGAGAAGGAAGAGTAGAAGATGAATATAGATTGGGGGTAAGAAATGAAAGACGAAACCGGCTGGTGGAATTCTGCACGGAGCACAACTTAATCATAGCTAACACTTGGTACAAGAATCATAAAAGAAGGTTGTATACATGGAAGAAGCCTGGAGATACTGACAGGTTTCAGATAGATTATATAATGGTAAGACAGAGATTCAGGAACCAGATTTTAAATTGTAAGACATTTCCAGGGGCAGATGAGGACTCTGACCACAATCTATTGGTTATGAACTATAGATCAAAACTGAAGAAACTGCAAAAAGGTGGAAATTTAAGCCGCTGGGGTCTGGATAAACTGAAAGAACCAGAGATTGTAGAGAGCTTCGGGGAAAGCATAAGGGAACAATTGACACGAATGCGGAAAAGAAATACAGTAGAAGAAGAATGGATAGCTCTGAGGGATGAAGTAGTGAAGGCAGCAGAGGATCAAGTAGGTAAAAAGACGAGGGCTAGTAGAAATCCTTGGATAACAGAAGAAATGTTGAATTCAATTGA
This sequence comes from Schistocerca gregaria, assembly GCF_023897955.1. Classification (NCBI taxonomy): domain Eukaryota; kingdom Metazoa; phylum Arthropoda; class Insecta; order Orthoptera; family Acrididae; genus Schistocerca; species Schistocerca gregaria. The sequence goes on from NC_064926.1 coordinate 546,164,994, forward strand.
TGAAAGGAGAAAATATAAAAATGCAACAAATGAAGCAGGCAAAAAGGAATACAAACGTCTCAAAAATGTGATCGACAGGAAGTGCAAAATGGCTAAGCAGGTATGGCTAGAGGACAAATGTAAGGATGTAGAGTCTAATCTCACTAGGGGTAAGATAGATACAGCCTACAGGAAAATTAAAGAGACCTTTGGAGAGAAGAGAGCCACTTGTATGAATATCAAGAGCTCAGATGGAAAGCCAGTTCTAAGCAAAGAAGGGAAAGCAGAAAGGTGGAAGGAGTATATAGAGGGTCTATACAGAGGCGATGTTCTTGAGAACAATATTATGGAAATGGAAGAGGGGGTAGATGAAGATGAAATGGGAGATATGGTACTGTGTGATGAGTTTGACAGAGCACTGAAAGACCTGAGTCGAAACAAGGCTCCGGAAGTAGACAACATTCCATTAGAACTGCTGACAGCCTTAGGAGAGCCAGCCTGACAAAACTCTACCATCTGGTGAGCAAAATGTATGAGACAGGCAAAATACCCTCAGACTTCAAGAAGAATATAATAATTCCAATCCCAAAGAAAGCAGGCGTTGACAGATGGGAAAATTACCGAACTGTCAGTTTAGTAAGTCACGGCTCCAAAATACTAACGCTAATTCTTTACAGACGAATGGGAAAACTGGTAGAGGCTGACCTCGGGAAAGATTAGTTCGGATTCCGTAGAAATATCGGAACACGTGAGGCAATACTGACCCTATTATCTTAGAAGCTAGATTAAGGAAAGGCAAACCTACGTTTTTAGCGTTTGTAGACTTAGAGAAAGTTTTTGACAATGTTGACTGGAATACTCTGTTTCAAATTATGAAGGTGGCAGGGGTAAATTACAGTGAGCGTAAGGCTATTTACAATTTGTACGGAAGCCAGATGGCAGTTATGAGTCGAGAGACATGAAAGGGGAGCAGTGGTTGGGGAGGGAGTGAGACAGGGTTGTAGCCTCTCCCCGATGTTATTCAATCTGTATATTGAGCAAGCAGTAAAGGCAACAAAAGAAAAATTCGGAGTAGGTATTAAAATCCACGATGAAGAAATAAAAACTTTAAGGTTCGCCGATGATATTGTAACTCTGTCGGAGACAGCAAAGGACTTGGAAGAGCAGTTAAACGGAATTGACAGTGTCTTGAAAAGAGGATATAAGATGAACATCAAGAAAAAAAAAAACGAAGATAATGGAATATAATCGAATTAAGTCGGGTGATGCTGAGGGAATTATATTAGGAAATGAGAGAGTTAAAGTAGTAAAGGAGTTTTTCTATTCCGGGAGTAAAATAACTGATGGTGGTCGAAGTAGAGAGAATATAACATGTAGACTGGGAATGGCAAGGAAAGCGTTTCTGAAGAAGAGAAATTTGTTAACATCGAGTATAGATTTAAGTGTCAGGAAGTCGTTTCTGAATATATTCGTATGGAGTGTAGCTATGTATGGAAGTGAAACGTGGACGATAAATAGTTTAGACAAAAGGAGAATAGAAGCTATCGAAATATGGTGCTACAGAAAAATGGTGGAAGTTAGATGGGTAGATAACTAATGAGGAGATATTGAATAGAATTGGGGAGAAAAGGAGTTTGTGGCACAACTTGACTAGAGGAAGGGACCGGTTGTTAGGACATATTCGGAGGCATCAAGGGATCACCAATTTAGTATTGGAGGGCAGCGTGGAGGGTAAAAATCGTAGAGGGAGACCTAGAGATGAATACACTAACCAGATTCAGAAGGATGTAGGTTGCAGTAGGTACTGGGAGATGAAGAAGCATGCACAGGATAGAGTAGCATGGAGAGCTGCAACAAACCAGTTTCAGGACTGAAGACCACAACAACAACAACATTTTCTCTGTTCATGCAGTAAAACTTGAGCATTAGATATGATGTTTAACTCATGACTTCTTTATTGCTGATTCTATCCGCATCACAGTTTGCAGAACGTATCCAAATGTACTACTGACTGGACTTGCAAATTTGCGTCATTGTGCGACACGTACTTCGGAAGGTATGAAGTGGCAAACATTGAGATGTGGGAAAAACTAGCTTTTCCTTAAAATGGAGCGTAGGTTACATTATATTCATCCTGTGTTTTATGGGGAGAGCACTTAGTGACTTCCAACAAGCATGAAGCATGATTTCAAATCTTTCCTGAACTTTTCTCGCTAACGCGTTAACTCATTTACGAAGTAATCACACGTCCCAAGCTGTTTGATAAATGGGAGTTCGAGTCTTTAAAGACTCGGTTGTTTACTGGTGACCCGTACAGTTCTTTTATTTCAAATGTGATTTAGTACTTCCTAATCTGTAAGTCGCTCTACCCATCTAATTTCTACCATTATTCTGCAGCACCACATTTCAGATGCTCCTCTTCTCTTCTTGTTTGTGATACTTATCGGGCATGTTTCTGTTCCATGTAAGGCTAAACTTCCAAAAAATTCTTCCAGAAAACGGTTCCTGGCTCGTTTTAGATGTAAACACCTTAACCTTTATTCTGTCTACAATGGTTTGAGAAGACCACGGTTGTTTCCGTAAAAAATGCTGAAAAACTGTAAAAAGCTACAATACGTCACTCAATTTCAGGAAAGATTTTCTTGCTACTGCCAGTTTTCCTGCTCAAATAGCAAGACTTCTTTACTGTTTTGAATACCTTTTTTCCAAATCTAATTCCACCAGCATTACACGATTTAATTCGACTATGCTCATTTATTTTTGTTTCTACTTTTATTTATGTTCATCTTATAGGCTTTTCGACTCACTATCCATTACATTCAACTCACGTCCCCAGTTATTTCTTGTCTCTCACACAATTACAGTGTCATCGGAAAACCTTAAGATTTTATTCCTTTTTTCTAACTTCAACTATCTTTCCAGATTTCGTCTTGGTTTCCTTTACTACCTGGTCATTGTACAAACTGAATAACGTTTGGGAAAGGCTACGACTCAGTTTCAATTCTTTAAAAATTACCATGTTTCTTCCATCTGGTTCGATTCTCAGAAATGCAATCTGATTTCTCTTCAAGTTGGAGAGAGCCTTTCGCTCTGTGTTTGTTATAGCTGATTTCAGAATTTCAAGTAGTGTATTCCAGTCAATATTGTCGAAAGCCTTTTCCAGATTTACAAATGTTGTAATTGGTGGTTGTTTTTTTAACCTATTTTCTAAGATAAGATGGAGGGCCAGTATTGCGTCACGAGTTTCTATATTTCTGCTGAACCCAAACCGATTTTCCTTCAGTTCGGTACCAACTAGGCTTCCAACACTGTGTAGACAATTCGTGCTGGTAATTTACAATCATAACTCGTTAAACTGATGTTTCGGTAATACCCCTACCGGCACCTGCAACCTTCGTAATTCAGATTGTTGCGTCATTTTCAGGGTTCCGTACCTCAACCGGTAAAAATGGAATCCTTACAGTATCACCTTGTTGTCCGTTCGTCTATTTGTCTGTCCGTCAGGCTGTTCAAAACCCTTTTCCTCAGGAATGAGTAGACGCATCAACTTGAAGATTACGTCACATACTAAGGTTTGTAGTGCTTGGCAAGAAGCAAGTTTTCACAGTACAGTTAAAGGTAAAAATCCGAACATTTTCAATTTCTGATTATATAACACGAAGAAATTCTGTTTTATCATTTGTTATCTGTCTGTCCGTCTGTCTGTTAAAATCCCTTTTTCTCAGAAACGGGTAGACTTGTCAAGCTGACCTTTGTGCCATGTACTAAGCTCTACGGTCCCTTGGCTGTGTAAAATATTGAAGCTTCTAAGTCAATGGAGTCAAAAGAGTGTCGTCGTAACTGCCGTCTGCTTCGCATCTCCTGTGCAGCAATCTACGTAAATTTAAGTATTAACCGTGTTTTTCTTACTTGTCACTTCTTTTCCGTGTGCTTTTGCTTTTAGGAAGCTTTAATTTTCGAGTACCGGTAATAGTGTTCCATGGATTTAGTGTCTGTTTTGAATACAGTCCAGAGACAGTTAGTGCTTGTTTTCATTGTTTCCAACATGCAATGTCTAGTCACCACAGTTTAGTCAGCTATCAGCCGTCTTTAGTGAATTAGCAGTTGATTACTTAACTCTCTACAGTAATTCGTTGATTTCTTAGGATGGACAGGATGTGTGACTGCTGTGTACGGACGCAGGAGGAACTGGCTACTGTTCGCGAACAGCTGAACGTGCTGATGGCCGCGGTCAGCCGTCTTCAGGCTGCTGCCTAGGAGTGTAGCGGCAGTGGGGAGTCTCGTGCGTCGCAGGGTACACCCCAGGTGTTACATGCTTCACCCACGGTCCCTGCTGTCGAGACATCTTCGCGGCTACCGGGCGCGGTTGGGCCACCCTCTCCCCAAGGGGAGTGGCGGGTTCAGCGGCGTTCGCGGCGCACGAGGCGGAGGGTAAATGTGGAGGCTGGCCGTGTGGCATCGCCCGCTCTGCCTGTGAGTGGACATGTGGCCGCTCCTTCAGCAAGGTCCGAGCAGGCACACGGGGGGAGGGGTTTATTAGTTATTGGGAGCTCCAACGTTAGGCGGGTGATGCAGCCCCTTAGGGAAATAGCGGAAAGGTCTGGGAAGAAGGCCAGTGTTCACTCTGTCTGCTTGCCGGGGGGTCTCATCTGAGATGTGGAGGAGGCCCTACCGGTGGCGATAGAGAGCACTGGGTGCACCCGACTGCAAATTGTTGCTCATGTCGGCACCAATGACTCCTGCCGTCTGGGTTTAGAGGTCATCCTCAGTTCGTACAGGCGGTTGGCGGAGTTGGTGAAGGCGGAAAGCCTCGCTCGCGATGTGGAATCTGAGCTAACTATTTGTAGTGTCGTTCCCAGAACCGATCGCGGTCCTCTGATTTGGAGCCGAGTGGAAGGTTTAAACCAGAGACTCAGACGATTCTGCGGAGATCTGGGGTGCAAATTTCTCGACCTCCGCCATCGCGTGGAGAAATGCAGGGTCCCCATGAATAGGTCAGGCGTGTACTACACGCAGGAAGCGGCTACAAGGGTAGCGGAGTACGTGTGGAGTGCACATGTGGGTTTTTTAGGTTAGAAAATTCCCTTCCTAGGCCCGACAAGACGCCTCCTGAGACGTGACAAGCTATCAGTAGGCAAAACGCAACAGGGAATGACAATATTAATGTGGTAATAGTAAACTGCAGGAGCGTCTATAGAAAGGCTGGTTCAAATGGCTCTGAGCACTATGGGACTTAACATCTGTGGTCATCAGTCCTCTAGAACTTAGAACTACTTAAACCTGACTAACCTAAGGACATCACACACATCCATGCCTGAGGCAGGATTCGAACCTGCGACCGTAGCTGTCGCGCGGTTCCGGACTGAGCGCCTAGAACCGCGAGACCACCGCGGCCGGCGTCTATAGAAAGGTCCCAGAACTACTCTCATTAATAAACGGCCACAATGCGCACACAGCACTAGGGACGGAAATTGACTAAAACCAAATGTAAACAGTAATGACAATCTAAACTCAGATTGGAATGTATACCGCAGAGACAGGCCGGAAAGTGAAGGGGGAGGCATGTTTATAGCGATAAAAGTGCAATAGTATCGAAGGAAATTGACGGAGATCCGAAATATGAAATAATTTGGGTGAAGGTCACGGTTAAAGCAGACTCAGACATGGTAATTGGATGCCTCTATAGGCCCCCTGGCTCAGCAGCTGTTGTGGCTGAGCACCTGAAGGATAATTTCGAAAATATTTCGAGTAGATTTCCCGACCATGTTATAGTTTAGGGTGGAGATTTTAATTTACCGTATTATACTGGGAGACTCAAACGTTTATAACGGGTGGCAGGGACAAAGAATCCAGTGAAATATTTTAAAGTTAATTATCTGAAAACTACCTTGAGCAGTTAAACAGAGAACCGACTGGTGGCGATAACATATTAGACCTTGTAGTGACAAACAGACCCGAACTATCTGAAACAGTTAACGCAGAACAGGGAATCAGAGATCGAAAAGCGGTTACAGCATCGATGATTTCAGCCGTAAATAGAAATATTTAAAATGTAGGAGGATTTTTCTGTTTAGCAAAAGTGACAAAAACCATGTTTCAGAGTACTTGACGGCTCAACACAAAAGTTTTATCTCAAGTACAGATAGTGTTGAGGATCAGTGGACAAAGTTCAAATCCATCGTGCAACATGCATTAGATGAGTATGCGCCAAGCAAGATCGGAAGAGATGGAAAAGAGCTCCCGTGGTACAACAACTGAGTTAGAAAACTGCTACGGAAGCAAAGGGAACTTCACAGCAAACATAAACATAGCCAAAGCCTTGCAGAGCGAACGAAGCGAAATGTAGTGTGAGGAGGGCTATGCGAGAGGCGTTTAATGAATTCGAAAGTAAAGTTCTATTTACTGACTTGGCAGAAAATCCTAAGAAATTTTGGTCTTATGTCAAAGCGGTAGGTGGATCAAAACAAAATGTCCAGACACTCTGTGACCAAAATGGTACTGAAACAGAGGATGACAGACTAAAGGCCGAAATACTAAACGTCACTTTCCAAAGGTGTTTGACAGTGGATGACTGCACTACAGTTCCTTCTCTAGATTGTCGCACAGATGACAAAATGGTAGATATCGAAATAGATGACAGAGCGACAGAAAAACAATTACAATAGCTCAAAAGAGGAAAGGCTGCTGGACCTGATGGGATACCAGTTCGATTTTACACAGAGTACGGGAAGGAACTTGCCTCCCTTCTTGCAGCGGGGTACCGTAGGTCTCTAGAAGAGCGTAGAGTTCCAAAAGATTGGAAAAGGGCACAGGTCATCCCCGTTTTCAAGAAGGGACGTCGAACAGCTGTGCAGAACTATAGACTCATATCTCTAACGTCGATGTTGTTGTTGTGGTCTTCAGTCCTGAGACTGGTTTGATGCAGCTCTCCATGCTACTCTATCCTGTGCAAGCTTCTTCATCTCACAGTACCTACTACAACCTACATCCTTCTGAATCTCCTTAGTGTATTCATCTCTTGCTCTCCCTCTACGATTTTTACCCTCCACACTGCCCTCCAATACTAAATTGGTGATCCCTTGATGCCTCAGAGCATGTCCTACCAACCGATCCCTTCTTCAGGTCATGTTGTGCCACAAACTTCTCTTCTCCCCAATCCTATTCAATACTTCCTCATTAGTTATGTGATCTACCCATCTAATCTTCAGCATTCTTCTGTAGCACCACATTTCGATAGCTTCTATTCTCTTCTTGTCCAAACTATTTATCGTCCATGTTTCACTTCCATACATGGCTACACTCCATACAAATACTTTCAGAAACGACTTCCTTACACTTAAATCTATACTCGATGTTAACAAATTTCTCTTCTTCAGAACGCTTTCCTTACCATTGCCAGTCTACATTGTATATCCTCTCTACTTCGACCATCATCAGTTATTTTGCTCCCCAAATAGCAAAACTCCTTTACTACTTTAAGTGTCTCATTTCCTAATCTAATTCCCTCAGCATCACCAGACTTAATTCGACTACATTCCATTATCCTCGTTTTGCTTTTGTTGATGTTCATCTTATATCCTCCTTTCAATACACTGTCCATTCCATTCAACTGCTCTTCCAAGTCCTTTACTGTCTCTGACAGAATTACAATGTCATCGGTGAACCTGAAAGTTTTTATATCTTCTCCATGGATTTTAATACCTACTCCAAATTTTTCTTTTGTTTCCTTTACTGCTTGCTCAATATACAGATTGAATAACATCGGGGAGAGGCTACAACCCTGTCTTACTTCCTTCCCAACCACTGCTTCCCTTTCATGTCCCTCGACTCTTATAACTGCCATCTGGTTTCCGTACAACTTGTAAATAGCCTTTCGCTCCCTGTATTTTACCCCTGCCACCTTTAGAATTTGAAAGAGAGTATTCCTGTCAACATTGTCAAAAGCTTTCTCTATGTCTACAAATGCTAGAAACGTCGGTTTGCCTTTCCTTAATCTTTCTTCTAAGATAAGTCGTAAGGTGAGTATTACCTCACGTGTTCCAGTATTTCTACGGAATCCAAACTGATCTTCCCCGATGTCGGCTTCTACTAATTCAGTTGTAGAATTTTGGAACACGTATTACGTTCGAGTGTAATGACTTTTCTGGAGACTGGAAATCTACTCTGTAGGAATCAGCATGGGTTTCGAAAAAGACGATCGTGTGAAACACAGCTCGCGCTATTCGTGTACTAGACTCAGAGGGTCATAGACACGGGTTCCCAGGTATATACCGTTTTTCTCGACTTCCACAAGGCGTTTGATACAGTTCCCCACAGTCCTTTAATGAACAAAGTAAGAGCTATGGACTATCAGACCAATTGTGTGATTGGATTCAAGAGTTCCTACATAACATAACGCAGCATGTCATTCTCAATGGAGAGAAGTCTTCCGAAGTAAGAGTGATTTCAGGTGTGCCGCAGGGGAGTGTCGTAGGACCGTTGCTATTCACAATATATATATATATATATATATATATATATATATATATATATATATATATATATATATATGACCTTGTGGATAACATCGAAACTTCACTGAGGCTTTTTGCGGATGATGCTGTGGTATATCGAGAGGTTGCAACAATGGAAAATTGTACTGAAATGCAGGAGGATTTGCAACGAATTGACGCTTAGTGCAGGGAACGGCAATTGAATCTCAATGTAGACAAGTGTAATGTGCTGCGAATACACAGAAAGAAAGATCCTTTATCATTTAGCTACGTTATAGCAGATCAGCAACTGGAAGCTGTTAAGTCCATAAATTATTTGGGAGTAGGCATTAGGAGTGATTTAAAATGGCATGACTATATAAAATTAATTGTCGGTAAAGCAGACGGAGATTCATTGAAAGAATCCTAAGGAAATGGAGTCCGAAAACAAAGGAAGTAGGTTACAGTACATTTGTTCGCCCACTGCCTGAATACTGCTCACCGGTGTGGGATCGATACCAGATAGGGTTGATAGAAGAGATAGAGAAGATCCAACGGAGAGCAGAGCTCTGCGTTACAGGATCGTTTGATAATCGCGAATGCGTTGCGGAGATGATAGATAAACTCGAATGGATGACTCTGAAAAAGAGACGCTTAATGGCTCGGTACGGGCTTTTGTTGAAGTTTCGAGAACATACCTTCACCGATGAGTCAAGCAGTATATTGCTCCCTCATGCGTATATTTCGCGAAGAGGCCATGAGGATAAAATCAGAGAGATTATAGTCCACACAGAGGCATACCGACACTTTTTCTTTCCACGAACAATACGAGACTGGAATAGAAGGGAGAACCGATAGAGGTAATCAAGGTACCCTCCGCCACACACAGTCAGGTGGACTGCGGGGTATGGATGTAGATGTAGATGGAAAGATATGACGATTAATGTCACATATTTTGTAACTCGAAAACTCACTCATCCAAGCCTATAGGGTACTTACTGTTGGTCAAGAATCATGAAATTTGGCAGGAAGTGAGGTTACGCAGTACAAGTAAAGGGAGAATATTAAAATTGTGAATTTTTAATTACACCGCAAATTAATTTTGTCATTTGTTATCCGAATGTCTGTCTGTCTGTCTGTTAAGCCCCTTTTTCTCTGCAACAAGTGTACGTATTAAGTTGAAATTTGTGAAGCATAGTATAGTCTATAGGTCCTTGGCGGTGTAATGTGTGTATGCTTCTAAGTCCTTGCAATGAAAACATACAGCCACTGATGTCACTTATTTTGAAACTTGCCAACTCACTCATCAATCCTATAGGGTACTACGAAATTTGGCAAGAAGCAAGGATTAACAGGGCAAGTAAAGGAAAAAAAATCCAGGTAGTGTTAATTTGTATCCATCCGATTTCGTATTTAACATTAAAACATTGTCGAAAGTCTTGGCATTCCTGGGATCGATATCTTACGAGTATGCATGTTGGTAACACGCAAAAATCGTCGAAATGTTCGATTCCCAGGATGGATGAACTGCCTATATACAAAATTAAGTTTGTGCGGAACCATCAGAGCGTGACTCTCATTCGTATCTGACCGTTTGTGTGTGTTTTTTCTTTTTTTATATCTGAATACATTTCGCATGCCTCTTGTATTCTGTGCATCAGTTGGAACAGTTTTCTCACGCTTGTTTCTCCCCACAACCATAATATTGTTGTAGGAATATTATATACTTCACATGCCTTCGTAATAGGACGACTGGAGTGGGTGACATGGTTGGGTTTGTAGGGTGTGACTGGGTAGAAGAAGGCGGCTGTTTTTAGCGGTCTTTTTCTTTATTGTTGGTTCTTCCAACACATTTTCCAGTAGCTCAGCCCCACCGCTCATGTCGTGGTGGAGACGTGCTGATGCACGCAGCCCGCAGAACGCGACGCCTTGCTCGGTCAGCGGCTGCGCAGGCGGTGGGAGGCTAGCGACACGAGGCCTGGCCTAGCTCGGCCCCTGCAGACGCGGCGGCTCGTGACGACGCCGGGAGTCTCCGGTGCAGCAGCGGGCAACGCCCTCCGCTGGCCGGTCCTCGGGAACAGCGTCACCGATGACGTCGATGTAACAGCCACCGAACGCCCAATCGGTCGAACCCAATATAGTGCAGACTGCTGCTGAATCCTCCGATTACGCGGCCCCGTGTTTATTAGAATGTTCTCGATGAGTTGGCTAACGCAACCGCGCCACACGCGGCCCGCACCTGCGTAATTCTGCTAATGCTGCATTCTGGCTGTAGATGGTTGCCACGCACGTACACACATACCGACGCTCGTTGCAAAACTGTGTCACCTGCATAACACACTGGCCAGCCTTCGTCCCCCGTCTGCCATGAGGCTGGCGCATCGCGCACTGAAACACACTAAATCACAAAAAAATGGTTCAGATGGCTCTGAGCACTATGGGACTTAACATCTATGGTCATCAGTCCCTTAGAACTCAGAACTACTTAAACCTAACCAACCTAAAGACATCACACAACACCCAGTCATCACGAGGCAGAGAAAATCTCTGACCCCGCCGGGAATCGAACCCGGGAACCCGGGCGTGAGAAGCGCGAGCGCTACCGCACGACTACGAGTTGCGGAGACTACATCACAATTTCGCACCATATTTCCTAACAATAATCCCACGTCCTCTACAATTCCTCCCTCATACGAAAAGAATTTGTCCCCGAATTCAACCAAAAAGCCAAAACAACTACAGTTTACTTTGCAAACACCACAAAATGCTATTTACACTGTGTTCATTCACTTCTATCCTCAGCCTAATCTCTGTTGATAAACATTACTCATTGTCCCGCTGCAGTACCTCACAACTGTTCAGTGATTTTGTCTGGAGCCTTACGTTAAAGGTTGGAAGGGGCGGGATTTTGGCTACCTTCCTCTTGAGTCGATAGTACACTAATCCTATGACAAAGATAAAAATACAGGTGGCGGTGGTTGATGATCCAGTAACTAGTAAGCATTGCTCATGCCCATGACGGTATTCATGCACTTGTTGAAAAAGATGTTCCCTAGTTATACGTCCATCCTGAGCTGCTAGCATCCAGTCCAAAGAGCGAGCAAAGTCGGGTCTAATGTGCTATTCAAAAGAGTGAGAGTTTCTTTTGTGACGAATTGCACAGGTTTTCTGGTACATAGATCAATGTGCTTGTTATGTTCATGATTGTAGCTCCAGTAACCACGGGTGGTAAATGGAAAGTTGGCCCTGAAATGTCACACTGTGCGTCGTTAATTAACATTCCCTGCCCTTGCAGTTCTATTCTTTGCGTACTCCCTTGCTTACCCTGCTCGTAACAAACGCCCGTATCTCGTGGTCGTGCGGTAGCGTTCTCGCTTCCCATGCCCGGGTTCCCGGGTTCGATTCCCGGCGGTGTCAGGGATTTTCTCTGCCTCGTTATGGCTGGGTGTTGTGTGATGTCCTTAGGTTAGTTAGGTTTAAGTAGTTCTAAGTTCTAGGGGACTGATGACCTAAGATGTTAAGTCGCATAGTGCTCAGAGCCATTTTTTCGTAACAAACGCAAATAACGACTGTGTTTTCCATTACTGAAAATACCCAATGTGGACCCACTTGCTGAAAGAACTGCTATAATTTCCTTAGGGCACTCCGCGTCTGATTCTTGAGAGCTGAACAGAGAATACTCGCAAGATTTGGGAACAGAGTATAGCAATTTCGCGGGTCAGACGGTAACTGGACCTGTTCGACAACGCAGCAAGTCTTGTGCAGTGAGGAACGCATGAGCTTGTCTGTTACGTGCCACTAACAGTATTTCCCGTACAGTTAATTGTACGAATTTCTGCAAAATTTCCCACTTCACTCGAGACATATGCAAAGCGTAACATTGAAATTTACAATCCTTACATGTTAATGGTATTATGATATGAATTCTCAGCAGCGTACCCGTCCGCATACTGGTAACAGTGGCTATTTTGTAGTACAGAGATAAGTGTTCGTCTGTTAATGCCGTCAGTAGCTCCAGGGATGCGGGCAATTCTGATTGAATTTTCCGTAATCTTTCCCAAATTTGTGCCAACGGTAACAGTACCAGGGTTAGGTGCCCACGCATTGTGTGGAACAAAGCCTCCTGTAGTTCTATGGCTTCCATGCGTCCTTCTGTAATGCTATCAGCAATAAAACGGAGCACCTTAGCAATTATCAGCTGTGAATCGATGTTATCCAACCGGTACTTGATTATACCCAAGTCGTGATTGGTTGTGTCGGCTGTGGCCTTAATGTGGGACATCAAGGTCGCGGCCAAAGATCGCAATTGGCGCGTATTATTAACTACATCTTTCTCCAAACTCTCTAATTGGGTTGTGTGAAGATTGAGAATTCCCTGGTTGCTATTCACATTATCCTGTAACTGCCGTAGAGTTTCATTAATACTTTTAATATTTTCCGTGTCAGAGGTCCCAAAAACAGTTTTTAGGTACCATCCTCTTTTCCTACCGACATGTGGGATTAACCCTGCAGTTTGCCACAACTGAGCTTGTAAGCGTGCAAAAGCAGATCGTTGTAGCTGATATTCCCCTTGCGTGTCATTAAACCTTGACTGATTAGCCACCATGGAATGAAGTTCATTAAATGTATCCTCTAATTTACAGGTTTCACTTTCAACTGCCCAAATATGACAGTCCACCCTTAAGGTCCATTGATGTCCAGGCATAATTACGTCCGCTTGTCGCGAGAACAAAAGACCACTTGATATAGGATGTACCTTCAAGGCTTCAGCTAAGTTGCAACAGCAACACAGAATAACTATGCTGAGAGACAGTGCACACCTTCCCTCTTCCCTCTTCAGCGCAACCCATGACGCTGGAACTGCTGGTCTTACGAGAACGTCACGCCTCCTGAGAAACAAAAGAAAAACAACTCACATTAGCTCTTCCTTTTTACGCGTGGCCCAAGAGCATAATAGCGTGTCTGATCACACCCACAATTTACTTGGTTCTCTTGTTTATCTACTGCTTTCTTATTCTTTAGATTCATGTTTCTCTCCACTAGAAGTTACTGCAGACAAAGAAGGAAGTTCCTCAAAATTCCCCTTGAAAGGCCTCATTCGGCTCACATGCACAATAGTAGGTCGAGTTGGAAGCTGTAGTTTTGTAAATAGGCTGTTTAGGTTTTCTTATTGGTAAAGCAACATAGCGCTCTGTATGAAAAATCACTGGCTAGATTTTAATGCAACATTTTGGTTTACTTGAAAATACATTCTTTATTTTAAGTACATTCGGTGATATTAAAGATGACTTAGCATTTGGTTTCTCTGATAGCTACACGATTATATCACGACACTACTAACATTTGACACGATTTACAATGTTGCTTTTGGGGTGTATCTGTTTTATATCTGCACAGTTTTTCTGAATTATTCTGTAAAGTAAAACATGTTTTAGTAGTAACTATGTGGTATAGCTACAATGAGACAGACTTTTCTGTAGCACAACAATACGTTACAGTACAGTACTTACTTCATCACGGCAATAAGCGTAGTAACTATGATATCTATACGCAAAGCATTTCACTTTTGTTTATCATGAGGTAAGTACATTGACTTCTGTAGAACTTAGCTTTCGGAGGACGATAACTACGACACTTCCACAGAGATTATCTTACAACACGACGCACAGTTTAGCGCTACAGTACGCGTATTTGAGTGACTAATTTTGTACTTAAAACATTTATTTTAAAGATATTTGAAGTACAATGATACAAAGGTTTTCCGTGATACATTTCATTCCATTGTTGTAATCTGCAACACCTGAGGATATAATAACATTAATCTTCAGGGGGGTACACGCCTACTTGGTGTACCATGTTTCTGGCAAGCACAAGGAGCCCTAGCTAATATGGTATTTGCTTATACAACTTTACACATCGGTACCATATTTCTCTAACACAGAATGACACAGCTATCTGATCATTTAACTGAGAGAGACAAATATTTATTTTATTACATCAGTGACAGATGTTTACGTAATTACACGGTTGGATAACTTCACACTTACGAAATTGTATTTTGTCTGTACTTTGTGAACTGTTCATATTTTTTCGGAACCATTGTGATACTATGAGAGCTTTGAATGACATATTTGGTATGAGATCATGATTTTTAAAGTACGTTGGAGGTAGATGACACAATTGAAATGAGCAGAGAATATTTTTTTAGGTTTTGAAATTATTACAGAAAGCTATGACGTTTTGGAGATTTGACTGAGGTGTTATGATGTTATTAACCGACGACGATGTGAATTATGCTGCTGAGGTATGTTTAAGCTGATGCTATATGAGTTATTTGGTTATGCTACGTATCTGTTATGATGAAGAAGTGTCGACGAATATGTATATATGTAATAAGGTAAGGAATAGTAAGTAGTGGTTAGGGATTCTGGTTTGTGAAAAAGGTTGTTGGAAACCAAGAATCGTACTTTAAGAGTTATGAAATGTGTGTACATGCGTGAATGTATTACAATGCTGCCGAAAATTTTTTGGACACTCTTATATTTATAGGATTTTATTTTCTACACGTTTGTAACGCAAATTCTCAACCTGTGAAAATATTTTTATATGAGACTGCCACTGTAGCGGAAACTGCTGTCGCAAATATTTCGGTATGTACGGTAAGTGACCACCTGCACGTAATGCGTTGTGAGCGGCCAGGTGTGCCAGCCGCCTTGAGAAAAAGTCATTAGTGTGTGCCTTTCAGAGGCACAGGTGGAGAAAAAAGGAGGCCATTAACCTTGCTATTGACATTCCTTTGTAGAAAGCATCGCAAATACGACACGCCCAAACTTGAAAACATATGATTACACTGTGAAGCTCTTAATTTGTATTTACTGAAATGAAATGATGAGAAACATTTTATATCTATTGTTTTTATGGCTGAGAGATTGCTCATTTTGTTTAATATCCAGTTTCTATCTGCACTGCAGCATTGGTTAAAATAAAATTTAATAGATGTACTATTATCACTATTTTCTGTCTACAGACCCAGTAAAGAATCATTTTATGATGTACTTTACTAGAAAAGAGAGCACAAATGGACATTTCCCTTCACAGGAATTGCAAAAATAATTTTTTTACGATTTGGTAACTTATCTGCTAGCGTATGTTCTCGTGATGCATCACTCTAGTGTTATGATTAAACATTTTTACTGTAATATTTTTTCTGCTTCAGCTTTGTCATGTTTGAATATAAATTATTACATTTATTGCTGCTCGCTATGCTTACTTGCATTTTTTTTGTCATTGCTGTTTGTATTAATTGTTTTGTGCTGCTGCAATGCCTCGTCTCTTAGTTTAGCATCTGAGCTCAGTAGGTTTAAGTTAGCTTAAAAGAGGGTAGACTATATAAGAAAGTAACTATGATGATTTGGAAGAAATGCATTGAGAAGCTATAAGAAAATGGTTTGGCCAAAAAAGTAGTGTACAGTGGAGAAAAACTATTTTTGAAAGAGGATGTGAACAGAATACAGAAAGCAGGTTTAGATAGGACTTTTTGGGAATAATGATGATCTAAGGGAGATCTCTATGCAAAATACTGCAGTAAAACAAACCCTGTCCTTTCCTTTTGTGTTATCCCTCTATGTGTTTATGTACCCTTGTGTATTTGTCTTTTTCCTGCCTTTATGTGTTTAGCTAATAAGATTTATGTTGTAGAATTTTTCAAATACTATGTTATTTTCTTTGTAAAGACGCTCAGACATTAGTTATTCTGTTTTATTTTAATGCTCATGTGTGAAGTTGATGTTTTGCAATTTATTCTGATTTTTTTAATGTATGTGCACCTGTCATAATTCCTGTAACACTGACGTATGTGTTATTTCGATTCTTTTGTAAAGCCTGTATTACTGCAAATGTTATCTGTACTATTATGTTCTTTAAAGATGTATTTTGTACCTTTGTTATTGCATTCTTATGTTATAAAATTGTAATTGACACCAGTTCATCAAATTAAGTAACTTGTAAATTACATTTCACTGCACACGTTTCTGTTGGTCATAGTATATGGACAATATGTGAGAAGTAGGGACTGATAGTGTTTGCACATGTGTTAATAATTCAGTAAGGGACTGGATAACAGCATTGCTGGTTGTAAGGACATTTCAAAAACAATTTTTGTGAGTGCACAAGTGGTGGTTATGGACTTGCTATATTATCCACAAGACTCTTCAATGGTGATTGTGCGCCTGCACAGCCAAACAGATGGCTGCTGGCTATCTCTACAAGGACTGAAGTGGGTCTACACGTTTGATGACTCCCCAATACCATTATTTCTACAAGGACTGCAATGGGTCTGCACCTCTGGTGGCCCACCAATACCGTAATCTCTACCAGGACTACAGTGGGTCTGCTCTGTGATGACCTACCTACCGATAGTCTTCAACGTCGACTGACTCTGTTGTGGCCCATTACCTGGCTGCATGTCAAGAGTCAGCACTGTCTTTCCGTTGGAAGGACAACACTACTTCTTCAAGACTGCATGGAAATCCACTACTTCCGTGTGCATTTTCTTTTATTGCTCAGTCTTTGAGAAAAACACTACTATTTTACTGTGATGAATGATCAGGACTGTCTACATGGACTGTGAGAAAATTTTAGCTTTTGACCAACATTGTATCAATAAGTGTGTGCATTTGATACCTTTGTTATAGTAAATATGAAAAATTTTATCAAATCATTATTGGCCACTGCCCAAAACAATTTGTAAAAATTTTTTTTGGGGAGCATGGGGGCTATGTAAGTAGGCTGTTTAGGTTTTTTTATTGGTAACGCCACATAGCGCTCTGTATGAAAAATCACTGGCTGTGCTGTGCGCAGTCTGTGGCTAGTTTGCATTGTTGTCTGCCATTGTAGTGTTGGGCAGCGGCAGCTGGATGCTAACAGCGCGTAGTGTTGTGCAGTTGGAGGTGAGCCGCCAGCAGTGGTGGACGTGGGGAGAGAGATGGCGGAGTTTTGAAATTTGTAAGAATTGGTGTCACGGACTGATATATATATTATGACTATTAAGGTAAACACATTGTTTGTTCTGTATTAAAATCTTTCATTTGCTAACTATGCCTATCAGTAGTTAGTGCCTTCAGTAGTTTGAATCTTTTATTTAGCTGGCAGTAGTGGAGCTCGCTGTATTGCAGTAGCTTGAGTAACGAAGATTTTTGTGAGGTAAGTGATTTGTGAAACGTATAGGTTAATGTTAGTCAGGGCCATTCTTTCGTAGGGATTTTTGGAAGTCAGATTGCGTTGCGCTAAAAACTATTGTGTGTCAGTTTAAGCACAGTCGTGTATAATTTTTCAAAGGGGACGTTTCAGTTTGACATTCACTAGCGATGTCATCTCGATCACCTGGAAAGGACCTTGATAACAGGGTGCAAATTTTTTCGTTTTGCCTTTTGGTACATACGGATTAGTCATCATCACCCATTGTCCTACATGATATTTGAGTAAAGCCGCGTTCTATTGTGAACTTTGTCCTGTCTCTAACACTTTAGTGTTCATTTTTTTCAGCTGCCGCCATATTGTTTTCAACTTTGTGGATAAATCCTTAACAGCCGAAATATCGGTTCCTGGTGGTGTCTTGAGCAATTCAAATGGAGATGGCATCTTCTGACCGAACAGTACTTCATACAGAGACAATCCTGTACTTTTATGCTGCGGTTACAAACGCCAATAGGGTTTCCTAATTGCTGTGCTGCGAATTTACATAATAATTTAACATCTTAGCTATTTTACGATGAACTCTATCGGTCCGACTATAGCCTGCGGGTGTAACGTGCTTGTTCTCAATTTCTTTACATGCAACAACTTGAATAACTGTTTCATTAAATCGGACATAAAGTTTGCCCTTTGATCTGTAATTATAGTTTGAGGTGTTCCGAATTTCAATATCCATTGATGTACCATGGCGTGAGCCACTGTTTCGGCTCGCTGGACCGGAATAGCTCTCATAGACACATATCGCGAAAAATAATCTATTATTATTAAAACATACCGATTACCCGCTGGTGTTTGCACAAACGGTCCCAAGACGTCTATGCCAAGTAATTTGAGAAGTCAATCTGCTTCTGGTAATCGTTGCAACGCAATTTTCCGATGACTCAATTCCGCCTGTTGAGCACATGGAATGCAATTCTTTATGTACTGATCGACATCTTAACTGCGCGTTGACCACCAATAACTCAGTTCTACCTTCCTTTCCATTGCTCTTCAACCTAAATGACCAGAAAACATTGAATCATGTGCTTGCCTTAAAATTTCGCTTCGCAGATTTTTTGGTACGACTATATGTGGACCGTTTCTAGTTTTACAGTACAATATCCCGTCTTCCATGATGAACTGTCGCTGCGAGGTAAATCTTTGACAATCTGTGTCAGTGGTTTGTGCCTCCTCCCATTCGTTCTCATTTATTCCTGTGAATTCCATGGTGCATACTTTACGACTCAGACCATCCGCATTTGTGTGAGATTTACCCGGTCGATGAATCACTTCAAATCGTACTCACTAACACACAAAGCCCACTTATAATCCATTCATTGGGTCTTTAAGCCCTAACAACCACTAAAGTGCTGCATGGTGAGTAATCAGCTTGAAACGTTGTCCATACAAATAACAGTGGAAATAGTTTATTACGAAAATTAATGCCAATAACTCCTTCTCGGTCATTGAGTAATTTTTTTCTGCATTGTTTAGCTGTCTGGAAGCATATGCTATTGGGTGTACATACCCATCTATTTCCCGAGATAATACAATACCCAAAGCAAAATTGGTAGAGTCACAAGATAATATAAACTGTTTACTAAAATCTCGAAAAGCTAAAACCGGACTAGATGTTGACAAATTTTTTAACTTTTGAAAAGGCTCCTCGCATTCTGCTGACCAGTGAAATTTTGCTCTCTTCTTCAACAACTGTGTGAGGAGCCTTGGATTTCCGCAAATTTTGGAATATATCTCCTGCAGAAATTGGTGAGACTTAAAGAAGACTGCAACTCTTTCACTTTTGTAGGTGTCAGAAAATACATTACTGCCTCCAAAGGTTTTGGATCCCTGCGGACACCCTCCTGTCCTATAATATGACCTATATAACGGTCTTCTTGAAACAAAAAATGACATTTTTCCATATGAAGAGTTAACTGCGCTGCTTTCAGACGATCGAAAACTTCGCACAAACGCCGCAATTGTTCTTGCACGTCCTTTGAGAAAACAATTATGTCGTCCAAATATACCATACACTGATTAGGTTTCAGCCCTCGTAACATGCCATCTAGTAACCGTTGGAAGGTTGCCGGAGCATTTTTGAGTCCGAAAGGCATTCGCCGATACGGAAAATGACCTGCAGGTGTTGAAAAAGCTGTCTTCGATCCGTCTTCTGGGGCGACCTCCAACTGGTGGCAACCGCTTTGAAGATCCAGGGTCGTGAAATACCGACATTGACCAAAATTATCCAGAGTTTCAGTGATATTAAGCACTGGGTATGCATCCGATACAGTTTTTTGATTCTGGAAACGAAAAATCACAACAAAAACGATATGCCTTGCCCCCTTCAGGAGATTTTTTACCCACTAATACGACAGGTGCGGACCAGGGACTACTACTAGTTTCTATTATTCAATCCTTAAGCTGTTGATTAATAAATTCTTCCATGGCAGGCTGTAAACTTCTTGGAACACGATATGGACGTTTATACACCGGTACTTCATTCCCAGTGGGGATGTAACGCAGAACTAACGGTGTGGCGGGCATTGGACCATGAAAATTAAATAATTCTTTATATTCTGTCAAAAGGTTCTCCATGACTTCTCTGTCTTGCCCTTCTAAATGTGCTACTTTACCCCTCAGTGCAGACCAGCTGACAGACTCTCCCGGCATTGTATGCTACGAAATCCTTATCCCATTCATCTGCCCCTATTATCTCCAGATTCGCTATTACGGTATCCCATGCTAACTGCACCTCAATACCGACAATCACAACCTTTTTTCCTTCTGTCTCCCGCACGTAGGACACGCTATGGCGCGTAAAACACTTCATTTTATCCAGCGGCTCATTCTCAGTCAAAGGTTCAATGACACACAACGGATTTACTGGCACGCTAGCTCCAACATCTGCCCAGATTATTTTCCCTGTACTCTTTGGCATAGTCTCCTGCGAGTTAACCCTAAGGAACCTTGTACGCAGTTTAAGTGGCCCACTCGACGTCTGGGCATTTCCTTGCGACAGTAATGGTTTTTCGGCTGCAGAACCTAGGCAAAATTGTATTCTGTCCACTTCTACTGCACGCCGTTCCAGGTTAACTTTTTTGTGATGCGCAACCAGGAAATCCAATCCGAGTATGACATCATAGCTGCTGTCAACACCTGGAAGAACTACTACCTTCACCTGGAAGTTCCTCATTCCCACTCAGAAGTTTAACGTTGCTGATCTGAGTGACTTCACCTGTCCCCCACCTGCGCTACTTAACGCCCAGCATGGTGGTTTTAATTCTACTTTACCGAGTACATTTCTACTCGCCACGGATACCTGAGACCCAGAAACCATTAAAAATTTGCACGGTCTGCCCCTCACCAAGCCGGTCAGAAAGAAGTCTGCCATTGACTCTGCACTAGCATTAATCCTTACCGGGGGTGTTGCACAGTGGACACACCAGGCCCACCTTGCAGTTTCCTATCATGTTTCTGCCGGGACCCATTGCAATTATGCTCCTGATGACCCCAACGTCTGCATTTCCTGCACTGCACTTCCTTCCAATCACGTCTAATATGTCCCATCTGACCACATCTGAAACATTTTATTTCTACAATAAACATTGCTTTCCTGCCCCGTGTCTTTGTTACTGCTTCAACTTCCTCTAATGCCACAGCAATTCCGACTGCCTCATTGAGGCTCTTAGGGAATTCCATCTTAATCTTGCAGGAGGTTTCGGACTGTATTCCTCGCAAAAATGTGTCTAGTGCCCTCTGCTCAGCTCCCTGCAGAATGGCTTCATTAACCCCATGGAATCAGTTAGCTCATAGATATTAACATTAATTTTTCGAATTCGATCTACAAAAACTTCTATTGATTCCCCATTCCTTTGGTACATTCTATTCAATTGTTCCCAATAATATCTACATGTATTTTTCCTCTGATACCTTTCCAGCAACGCTTTTTTGAATACTTCAAATGTCCGGACATTGCTTAATTCTTCATGGCATGTAACGTACGCTCCGGCATCCCCAGTTACTTTCTACTGAGCTACATGCAAAGGTGTTTCTGCACCCCAATTTAGCGGCCATGCTAAGGTTCTAAAAAAAATCATAACATCCTCCCCACATTTTCCCGAGAAAGGAGTGACCAAAGACGCAGTGTTAGTGTCAAGAATTACTGCATTAACAGGAAACCATTCCCTGCTCGCTTCTTTAGACCGAGATAGCTCTATCTCTAATTCTGTCACTCGCTCAAGTAGCTGCTTAATAGCCACCTAGGCTGACACAGACTGCTCCATCACTACCAGCTATTGAATAAAGTCTACAGTAAGCCCAGGAAGAAGAACAGGAAGAGAAGACGGACTATGCTAAAGGTTCAGACAAACCACCAACCGAAAAACTGGCACCTACTTGTGATGTTGCAGGAATTGCAGGTCCATTGTTGCCCTTCTCAGGTGCCTCACATCCTCGTCGGTTACCAGCCACAATTTCCTCCAAATCCAGGGAGAAGACCACTAGTGTCACCAATTATAACAGGAGTGTGTGATGCGCAGGTTGCCCGACTGAAACCACTTGTAATAGGATGACCGGAGTGGGTGACGTGGTCAAGGTTGTAGCTGGGTAGAAGGAGTGGCTGTTTTTAGCGTTCTTCCTCTTTATTGTTGGTTCTTATAACAGTCCCACTGCTCGTGTTGTGGTGGAGACATGCTGATACTCACAGCCCAGGGAATGTGACGCCGTGCTCGGTCAGCGACTGTGCAGGCGGTAGGAGGTTAGCAGCACGAGGCCCGGCCTAGTGCGCCTCCTGCAGAGGCGGCGGTTCGTAATGATGCAGGGAGTCACCGGTGCAGTAGTGGGCAACGCCCTCCGCCGGTCGCCCGTCGGGGACGATGATGTGACAGCGACCAAACGCCCAATCGGTCGAACCCAGTGCCGACTCCCACCTCTGATGCCCTTAAATAGTGCAGACCGCTGCTGAATCCGCCGGTTATGCGGCGTAGTGTTTATTAGAATGTTCTCGATGAGTTGGCTAATGCAACCGCGCCACACGCGGCCAGCTCCTGCGTAATTCTGCTAATGCTGCATTCTGGCTGTTGATGGCTGCTGCGCACGTACACACATACCGACGCTCGTTGCAAAACTGTGTCACCTGCATAACGCGCCGGCCAGCCTTCATCCCCCATCTGCTGTGAGTCTGGCGCTTCACGCACTGAAACACACTAAATTACAATTTCGCACCATATTTCCTAAAAATAACCCCTTGTCCTGTACACTTCTTTCGACCTAGATCTTGCTTCTCTCTGTCAAATTACTTTATCAGTTAACAGTGAAAAATGTTTCCAGCTGATACGGGTGACAGCTAGTTGTCACGTCGCTAATTTCGGCACCAATCAGCAGAACAAAAATGTGTTAGCACTCATGGAGGAGAATACGGAATATTCACGCAAAATATTCCAGTGCAGGGCCAGTCGCGACTCTTAATACGACAAGAAGTATCAAAGTTTTTTGTCGAAGTCCTACATTTTTTGTAAGTGTTAGTAATAGGGCAAAGAGAGAGCAGGCGCATTTAGTTAGTGCGGGTTGCGTACATCAGGGGCAGCTATGCACTCAGAGGCAAACCTGTTGCTCTCCTTTGATTGACAGGTCATTAAACCTATTGTTCTCCTTTAGTTGACAGGTCCTTAACCTATTGTTCTGCTAAAAGGATCCTTCTTTTGATTGACAGGTCGTTAAACTGTTGTTCCTCCGCCCCCTACCTTTCCCCCATGCCTCAGGAACCTCTCCCCTCGCTGCTACAGGTACACATTCAGGTCTAAGTTATTGGAATACCCTTCTCACTCTTATCAATTTGATTGACTAATTAATTGAATCGGTCAATTAATTAACCTCTCCCACTACTCTCCCACCCTCCCTCCCAGAAATTGGCGGGAAAAAGACTCAGTTGTTCGATTATTTGGAGGGAATTGGATTGTAGTGTATGGAATATTGTTTAAACAATTTAGACAATGCATAGAATATTGTTTAGTTATTTATGACAGTGTATGGAATATAGTGTATTTATTTAGCTAAAAAATTAGTCTGGATATCGATTGTTGTGTATTGCTTAAACCGTTTAGACAAGTGTGGAGAATTGTTTATTTAAACAATTTAGGTGATTCAAGGCAGAGTATAGAATATAGTTTATTTATTTATTTAAAGGATTTTTCAGGAAATCGATACCACCCCAGCCAACCCATCCCCGCCCTTCTCGCCTCATCCCCTCTCCTCCTACTCTCCTCTATGTGGAAATTGGTGGCTCTGTGGGTGAGAGAACGTATCTTACAAAGGGAAATTCAAGGGTATATTGCTTTTTTATAACAGAAATCAGTTTGCAGGGCTTGGATTTCACTTGCTCATCATTCTCTCCTCTTTGGAAAGATGCAGGTCTTGTGAGAAGTAATTACATCGATCACATTTCTTTTTTATTCCGTTTGCGCTGGAAATACCGTTATGAAAACACATCATACGTAAATATACACAGTTAAAAATCTTCCGAATGCGATGCACGCGTCACTTGCTGTCCCCTGTCCACTAGAACGCACAGGATGCTACCGCTCCCTCTCCCAGGAGTGAGAATGCGCTGGCGGCCCCGACCAACTGACTAAGCGGCCATCACCTGCCGAATTTACAGTTTCTGAGAGAGGAGTGATAAGTAATGGATGGACTGTCCCATTAGGACTGCTAGTAAGGATGCACCCTGTATTATTCTGGGAAGCATTGCAACAGATTTCTATAGCGCGTTAAGAGGAGACTCGGCTGTTATATACATAGCCATGTGACATCAGTATAACACTGAAAACCTTTTAGATGCACCTGAATGGGGAGTTGTTACGCAAACATTGTGATCGGTAGGTAAATGCATGTATGGCTGGACATAGCTCACATATCCCATTAGGATGGCTAGGAACAATGCACCCTGAGTTATTCTGGGAACCATGGGAACAGATTTCTATAGTGCTGGACCCACAACTTTGCATCATCGTGCCAGCAATGGTTTCTAGGTGAACACGTCCTGCTCAGGTATCATGTATCAAAGGGATGCTGTCGTCTCATCCTTAAAGGACCCAAACTGACACCTGCCCACTTTGTGGGGAAATCCTATGCAATCCAACGAACAGGGGATGACTGGCGGTGCGTGCCTCATGAAAGAAAGTTTTTTAACTGTGTGTAATTACGTATGATGTGTGTTTCATGACGGTATTCCTTGTGCAATAGGAATAAAAAAAGAAATGCAATCGATTTAATTACTCCTCACAAGACCTGCATCTTTCCAAACAGGAGAGATTGATGAGCAAGTGAAATCCAAGCCCCACAAACGGACTTCTGTTATAAAAAAGCAACATACCTACCACAGAGCCACCAGTTTCCAGGTAGAGGAGGGGAGGGGGAGAGGTGAGTGGGCGGTGGGGTTGGTGATCGATATCCTGAAAAATTCTTTAAATAAATAAATAAATTATATTCTATACACTGCCTTGAATCCAATAAATTGTTTAAATAAAGAATATTCTACACTCCCTACATTGTTTGAACAAAATTCCATACACAGCCATTGATATCTGGACAAATTTTTTAACTGAATAAATAAACTATATTCCATACACTGTCATAAATAACTAAACCATATTCTCCACATTGTCTAAATTGTTTAAACAATATTCTATACACTACAATAGAATTCCCTCCAATTGAGCGATCAACTGAGTCTTTTTCAAACCAATTTCCAGGAAGGAGGGTGGGAGGGGAGGGGGTTTACCACAGGGGTGAGAGGTTAATTAATTGATCAATTCAATTAATTGGTCAATCAAATTGATAAGAGTAAGAGGGGTATTCCAATAACTCAGACCTGAAAGTGTACCTGTAGCAGCGAGGGGGGAGGATTCCTGAGGGGTGCGGGAGAGGTAGGGGGCAGAGGAACAACAGACCTGTCAATCAAAAGGAAGGATCCTTTTAGCAGAACAATAGGTCAATCAAAGGAGAACAATAGGTTAATGATCTGTCAATCAAAGAAGAGAAATAGGTTTGCCCCTGAGTGCACAGCTGCCCCTGATGTAGGCAACCCACACTAACAAAATGCGCCAGCTCTCTCTTTGCACTACTGCTAGTGTTATCCTTGTTTCATTGCTAAAGTAGTGTGGAAGTAATGTAATCCATTAGTATTCCTACACCTGGTTAGTTAACATATGACTCACCATACACAAAGTTCCAGGTTTACATTCATGTTAACAGTTCTTTCGTTCTAGATTCTGTATTTTTGCTAGAAAATTTGTTGTCTACGTTGCCCTTACACATTCCTTCCACATGAATCACTTACTTCTTTTACGATGATGTCCAGCAACAATGAATACGTTGAGTTTTAAATACTGGAAATAAAAGTATAAAGAAACCCAATCGAAAAATTACTCGTTAACTGCACAATCTCTATCTGCACTATGTCTTTTCTTCTTCTTCTTCTCTCTGTCTCTCTCTCTCTCTCCCCCTCTCTGTCTCTCTCTCTCTCTCTCTCTCTCTCTAAAGTTGAAGTCACCGACTCATGTTCATCTGTATGTGTAAATTGACGCCCGCATCTTATGGTCGTGCGGTAGCGTTCTCGATTCCCGGAGGGGTCAGGGGTTTTCTCTGCCTCGTGATGGCTGGGTGTTGTGTGTTGTCCTTAGGTTAGTTAAATTTAAGTAGTTCTAAGTACTAGGGGACTGATGACCATAGATGTTAAGTCCCACAATGCTCAGAGGCATTTGAACCATTTTCGTAAGTTGATCTCAGGAACTGCTGTAGGGATACTAATCCGGTTTTGACTAACAGATACACTGATTACAAGGAAAGTTTTTGTATACAACTTATAAATATTTCATACAAATTATGTGAATTCTGGCGAATTAAAGTTGATTTGTGAGAAAAACACAGCTGCCATCTAGCGAATAACTGCCATAACTCGACATAGCAGCAGTGCTTTGACACAGAGGGAAGCATATTAAAATTCGTGTTTGGTGTGCTGGTCTAACGGTAAAGCATCTTGCTGCGAAACAAAAGGTTGTAAAACTGAAACCTGACTGGATCACTTTCTTTTCTACTCTGTCATTTAACCTAGCATTCACCCCTCTTTGATGTGGAGATTTACCAGAAATGAAATGTGGCTCGGATTCCGCGTTACACTGAAGAAGTCCTTTTATCGGCTAGAAACAGCTGCATAACGAAAAAAAAACATGCCAATCCAAAAGCGTTATGGATAAAGCAAAATGTAAGCATGAGATGCAGCTTTGCTTCGTTTATTCAAAGAAAGTTTAACAGCAGCGCAGCATATGTCTTAACTTCCAGCATTCTACTTTCCTTGAATCAAACGTCTTAGAGCACGCGATCTACATCTACATCTACAGCCATACTCCGCAAGCCACTTGACGGTGTGTGGCGGAGGGTACCCTGAGTACCTCTATCGGTTTTCCCTTCTATTCCAGTCTCATATTGTTCGTGGAAAGGAGGATTGTCGGTATGCTTCTGTGTGGGCTCTAATCTGTCTGATTTTATCCTCGTGATCTCTTCGCGAGATGTACGTAGGAGGGTGCAATATACTGCTTGACTCTTCGGTGAAGGTATGTTCTCGAAACTTTAACAAAAGCCCGTACCGAGCTACTGAGCGTCTCTCCTGCAGAGTCTTCCACTGGAGTTTATCTATCATCTCCGTAACGCTTTCGCGATTACTAAATGATCCTGTAACGAAGCGCGCTGCTCTCCGTTGGATCTTCTCTGTCTCTTCTATCAACCCTATCCGGAACGGATCCCACACTGTTGAGCAGTATTCAAGCAGTGGGCGAACAAGCGTACTGTAACCTACTTCCTTTGTTTTCGGATTGCATTTCCTTAGGATTCTTCCAATGAATCTCAGTCTCGCACCTGCTTTACCGACGGTCAACTTTATATGATCATTCCATTTTAAATCACTCCTAATGAGTACTCCCAGATAATTTATGGAATTAACTGCTTCCAGTTGCTGACCTGCTATTTTGTAGCTAAATGATAAGGGACCTATCTTTCTATGTATTCGCATCACATTACACTTGTCTACATTGAGATTCAATTGCCATTCCCTGCACCATGCGTCAATTCGCTGTAGATCCTCCTGCATTTCATACAATTTTCCATTGTTACAAACTCTCGATACACCACAGCATCATCTGCAAAAAGCCTCAGTGAACTTCCGATGTCATCCACAAGCTCATTTATATACATTGTGAACAGCAACGGTCCTATGACACTCCCTTGCGGTACACCTGAAATCACTCTTACTTCGGAAGACTTCTTTGTATGGCGCAGTGAAGAAATGTGCCATAAAGATTCCACGATGGGCAGTTGCGGCAATGAATCTCAACAATGCATCAAATAGCACACTAGACTTCACAGGCGGTGTGTTGTTAAGAGGACCCAAATCTATACGTTCTGCATTTTTTCTTTTATTTGTGCCACACGCACACACACACACACACACACACACACACACACACACACACACACACACACACCACCACCCATGATTCTCAAACAATATTTATATTGATTGTAAACATATAAATTGATTCTATATGGAACACATAACGTTCATGCCGCTACATAACTTCCCTTCTGTGCGCTACTTATATCGCGTAAGTTGTATGAAATATGGTTTATTCACTTTCCTAACGTTGTCCTCAGCATTTTATTCGTGGCCCGTAGACGAAATACGCTACTCCACTCAATTAGTCCGCCCGTAGTACTTAATGCTACACGGGAGAAGCCGCTAGTAAAATGTAAAATTGTGTTTTCATAGAAATATAAACGTCAGGTGATGCAGAAGAAAAAGTCTGTATTTAAATAAATGTGTTCGTCAATCCCGTTATCTTTCCGAGTGGTGTTCCATATCACTTAACACACTGGAGTCAGGAAATAAGCGAGCCCTGAATCACCGTACGTTGGTCGAGGTCACTCAATCGAGGCTGGGGTTTGCGCTGGTACAGGCCACTCATTCAGTTACCGGGTCGCACACTGTGAAGTTAATTTGTGTGTCATCGACGTGGTAGGTGAGCAAGAATCGTTGCAGGTTTGTGTCTGCGTCAGCTACTTCCCGTTGTAGGGCTTCCTTGTATGGTTTCCTCCTGTCCCATGTTCCGCCATTTTTGTGCCGACCTTACGGATGAGGGGACTCTTAGGTCCAGTGAAGTTTCTAGAAATTGCCCTCCAGTAAAGTGTGTCATTTAACAGGAAATGGAAAACAGCTGTGGGTTGCTATACGTCAGGGATGACGTCAGTAAACACACGTACTCACGTTGGTTCTGCATGTTTTGTTATGATGTAAGCTCTGCCCACCTTCCGTCAAGATTGTCCGTCGGCCATTCATTCGCCTGGCAACCTCGTATTCTACTCCTGTCTATTTAATTTTCTTTGCACTCGTAATTACATCAACCTCCTCGTTCTGTTTTCCTAAGCAACTTTTCTTGACTTTCATCTCTCTCTCCTCATTCCCAGTATGTCTACCTGCGTTGTTCTCTGATCAGCCTACAATTTGTTGGTAGGTCTTCTCAACAACAAAACAAAATTGTAAAAGGTCAGCACGTAGCCATATTTACACGTGAATGTCCAATATGAATGAAGCGTGGTTCGTTCCACATTATTACAATTAATCACACAAATGGTCCATAAAAGTACCTAACTACCGTGAAAATTCCACGTTTCACTGCCGTACGTTCAAACAGATGAAAGAAACTGGTTGTAAACTTTCCGTATCACGTAGTTCGACAGGTTTATTTTGAAAACTACTGAAAATACCGTCCACCTTAGTACTTACTGCCTCTCGGCCCCGGGATCGATTCCTGTCCCGGGTCGGTGAGTTTCCCTGTTTGGAACGGGATATTGAGTTGTTCTCATCATCATTTCATAATCATCGTCGAGCAAGTCGCCGAATTGTCGTCGCATAAAAGAACTGCACCATATGGCCGAATTCTCCGCAACGGACAGAGAAAAGGTGGCCGAGGTCGCCAAGACACGCCTCTGCGGAAGAACACGACCCGCACGGACACCGATCCCAGTCTACGAATGACACCCCCTGCCTCCCGGGATTTGCGAAATTACAAGTTGACAATGACCGTGAATTATGAATTTTGACCCGCGTCGGGATAAGGCATATCCGAACCAGAAGTAAATAATGATTATTCAGCGGGAAGCGGGAGACTTTATAACTTGATCGTTATTGAATGAGTAATTTCATTCAATAACGATCGGTAAATGAAAATATGGAAATAATTTGGAAATAAATTTTAGCAGTGGAAATTTTGCCGAAAGAAATGATTTAGTTGTAAAAGCAATTAAAAAATCGGTCACCAGCTCAACTAATGAGCGACAGTACCGTTAAGTACGTGAATAATTGTGTCAAAAATAAAGTTTACCTGTTTGTAGCGCAGCAGGTGGAACGGAAACTTTTACGTAAGTGGTGTGTCAGGCTCAGTAGTCATATAAAACAATGTCATAACAATCTGACTACACTTATTTTGTTCATAATTTGTCGGCTAAGTGCAATGCTGACAACACAGATAATTATCCATCGAGATTTTGAATAATAGACTGTCATTCTGTCTTTAAAATTAGGTACTTTGCACAGTTTACTCTACTGATAATGAAATATATTGCCAATAATTGGTTAAGTATGTTTTGAATAATAATAATTCATTAATTTGGGAATTGTCAGGTGGAATAAGCTTTATAGTTTCATGAGATATCCTTGAATTAACTTCAGCTGAATATGCATTGAAATAAATCTTAATAATCAAATTTATATTAAGTGCAACAATTTACTACGATAACCAGTCTGAAATTTACTCTTCACCGTCTATGGAAATAATTTGATAATTAAGATATTTTCTCTTGATAATGGCGTGACACACTAGGTTCAATAAGGTAAGAATTGGAGGGAACCTACTTGGTGTTATTGTCGGGTGGAATGTAACTGCAACACTTCGATTATAAAGCGCTTGTTATTAATTGTTCAACTTCAGAGAAAAGCACAGCCACTGGCAAGCCTTCTACAATTTTATCCTACGAAAATTACGTAGATCTTACTTCCTTCGTTGTCGGTGGATCCACGGAAGTCCACGGCAGCGTCACGAAGTGGCAGCGGGCTTTTACTGTTGCGACTTGGGCCCACAGTGCGCTTCACATTTAAGTCCTCGTTTCTTCAGCACTGTGCCCATTAATCCATAATAACTTGCCCGGCCATGCTTCCAGATATGCCGACCATTACTTTCCCGTCGTACGTAGATCCACACACTAGCCGTTAGATGTATCACAGCCAGGACTGGCAGCACTCGACTGTACTTCTCACTCCGGGCACGGCGTCACTGCTACTACAACCCGCTGGCGCACTCCCGCGCCCAGAGGCGCGACACAACAATCTCTCTGACTTCAACGTTAACTAAATATGCCCTGACTTGCCAGTGTTAAATATTACATAATTTAAGCATAGTGTTTACAATACATATTTACACTAGACAATACATCGTTTACAAACAGTATCATGTGTTAAGCAAGCGAAAAAAATCACAGCAAGGACTGCGTTGTAGCGTCACATACGTAGTGGGTGAAATATTTTCACAACCAGTATTTAGCCGGGAAGGCGAGAGACCTCTCCACAGCGTCTCATGAAGTGAGGGCATGTGACACTGCTGATGGTGATCCGTCCTTGGGATGGGGGCGTTAACCTCGGTGCGGCCCTCGCTGCTATTCGAGAGGAGCAGGCCGTGTGCCGGCACCGGCTTTCAACCTCCTTCCGTCTCTTTCACCTTCGCCATACACACAAACACAACACCACACCACACACGCGTCCATTACACTCGCCTACACTCCGCAAATATACACGCCGCACGAGTCTCATATATCCGTAAGGAAAGGGGCCAGTTTGCGCCGCGGGAGAACACTCTGTCCCGCCGGCGGCTAAATCCAACTCGTAGGATTTCCCAGCCAATTACGCCATACGAAATTTACATTTTTTTACCATACAAAATTTTAAAAAAAATCTATTCTTTACTTATATTAGTGTCTATGCTCTTCAGAATAATACAGTTGTTGAAAGGATCCTGTAGCCACCTTTCATTAGTCCGGTAGCCAATTTTCACTAGCATTTCTCTTTCTTTTGCTTGATTCTCTTTTCTCATAACTCTCATAGTGGTGTGATTGAATGAATGTGGTTGTGTGTCACGTTGCTAGACGGTGGCGTACTCTGCTGCAGAAAGTCTGCGACAGTCATACAGATTCAGCAGCAGTTGTACAGAATAGCCAACTCTCGTAGTGGTCAAGTAGGCAAAGAGGTTTGCGCTACTTGTGAGAAATCCACCTGCGTTAGGTTGGTGGCGGAAATGGCATCTTTGGGTTTTCCGGGCCACGCGGAGCGTGGAGGAGGCTGAAGATGAAAAGGGAGGCAGTCTGCCGCCCGTACGGGAAGCGTCCACAGCTGAGCTCCAGTCGAAGAAGGGCGAGTTAGACTGACCGCGTGGCGCGTTGTTACTTGGCGAGGGGAGAGCTGTTAGCTTTTGGTCTCGCTTTTCAACTCTGAAAGTTTGCTTTGCCTTGTCGCAGCAAGGAATGCAAAACTTTGGCAGTCTTTTTTTTTTTCAGAGAATTTCTATAGCAGACTTGGATCTGCTGGAAGAGGGCCATACAAAGGTGTCGATAAGAAGTGAGCACTCGCTTCTGTATGTCTGTTTGCCTTCAGCTGTGCCTGTATAACTTTTATTTTTCTAAATATTAATAGCTTTGCCTTCTCATAAATTTTCCTTGCTTTATGTATCTTTCGTCCGTGGGGAGCCAATCATGTGGTTGAACATTAGAGCTTGTTCGGCTACCGTCATCACTAACTGTCCGATCTCATGTTTGTGTTAGAGAATGTTTACTGGCCATGATTGTGTGATGTGATATTGTTGCATCTTGGCCACGATACCTAGAAACTGCGTCTCCACAAACCACGTGGGAACGCGGGTGTACTGCGAAACGTGTACCGTTTCACGAGTTATTGCGATCAGTTATCTGGCAACAGCAGTTGTGTGAATGATTCACACCAATGATTTTAGGTGTAGATTATAACGGTGAATGTATCGATGCTTTTCTTTAATGTTTTAAGAATTAATGTTATCAGGAATTGTGCACGTGCCTCACATCCATATCTTAGGAATAAATGATTTTATCCACAATTTTGTATTCCGAGGTTATGTTTTTGCACCTAAGCCACTCACCTCCTAGTTTTCCCGTTAGCACATCCAACGCGTTTCCTTACGCACAGGTCCAGTGATTAGTTTCCCCTTTTATTTTAAAACAAATGCTTTAGATTAAGTCTTATTTTCAGGTGCGTTACTGGGAGCTGATCTTATGCACAGTGTTCATGCATTTTCTATTTTATTTTAAATGTTTGATTCTCGTGCACAGTGCACGGGCAATACTATTAATTGCATCGCATCCCCTATGAGCGAAATCAAAACGTATGCATTTTTATGAGTTTTTAGTCTGTGATCAAATTAATTTATTTTCCGACTCGGCCAAACCTTTGATAAGTTGTAAGGTTAGAGTCGCAGGTGACTCTACTCTTAGCGTAATAACCCATAGAAACAGGTTAGTTACATTATAATAGACAAAAATGACTCACATTTTCTTAGTTGCTTCCCCAGAGGTAAGTACTTCCCAGACAGAGGAAATTAATAATTAAGTAATGGATTTTGTCATACAACAACCTAAAATACCTCATTTAACGACTGCATACGATTATATACGTTCTCAGGGATTTTTCTAAATTCTGGAGGCAAAATGGTGCCTACATCATTTCACCACTTATAAGATTGAACGCGGCATCACCATGTGTCGTGCATGGACAGCTTCGAGCAAGAGAAGTTGATTTATCACTGTATATAGTACGTAACTTCTACATACAATACTGCATAAGAAAGTTTATCAAAATAAGAGCAGCAAACTTAAGATGCTGCTCTAGCCGGCAAAGTGCCTTACCAGAGACGTGTATCTTCAAGTAAATGTAGTCAGAATTCAAATAATGCCGGAGTTAAAAAAATTTCCCAATGCTACATTGTTTGAGACTCCCATATTTAAACTACGAAAGACATAACTATCCACCATCATCAACACTCTCTCTTTCATACTCGAAAGTTGGTGACCCATCACACAATCCTCTTAACAACCTGTCTCCGTTTTTCCCGGTCCTCTGCATCTCGGAGTGACTGCCCCCAGTGTGGTGTGTCTCCTTCTTTATCTGGTCTATCCACCGTCTCGTGGTCACCCCTGCAGTCTTCTCCCTTCGACTTTGCCTTGATGATCATCTTCTCCAAGTTATCCTTCTGTCATCGATCTATGAGACAAAAGAGCTGCAGGATTCGTTGGAAACAAATACTGGACAACCTCTTCTCCACCATGAGTTCGTGAAGAATTGATTTGTTGGTCCGTTTGTCCATCCGTGATATTTTCAGTAATCTCTTAAATCTCCACATCTCAAAAGCATAATTTCCTGAGCAATCCCCTTCTGTCATTGTCCATGTTTCAGTGCTACAAAGGAAATCTGGAAGCACCAGAGGTTTCAGCATTCTCAAATTTGTATGTCTGGTTAGGGCTCGGTCTTTCCAAATCACTGTCAGCTTCGATGCGGCATCCCTACCCAGGGTGTAGAGCCACCCTCTTTCTGAACCACTGAACTCAGGTTGACAAAATGATCAACTTCTTTATGTTCTGAGAGTACGTGACAGGTAGTGACGTACTGTCACTTATCATTATCTTAGTCTCTTTCTTATTAATTGACAATCCAAGTTTCCTTCATTTCCAATTCTGAACTGCCCACAATATGGTGTCACCAGCAAATCTTAGAGTATTAATTCTTCGTCCAAGAATCGTGATTCCAGCAGTCTAGCCATTAGGACTTTTTCTCATAATATAATCTCCATACATGTTGAATGGAACCGGTGATTCAATGCACCCATGTCTAGCTCCTTTACGTGGTTCAAAAGGACTTGAAATAGTTTTAGTTAGTCTCATTGTTGCCTGAGAGACGCTGTGCATCACGGAGAGGTTTTGATATCAAATTTCTGGAAGTGTACGATGCAGGAAGAATCCGGCAAGATAATGCTTGTTCCCATGTACGTATGACTCGTTAAATGACACGGTGAGAAAATCCGAGAAGTTACGTCCTTTGTGGAAGTTCATTGACAATCGCTCCTTGAATGTATTCCCGTATCGGGTGCCACGGTGTGGCGAATGTTTGCACACTCAAGTGTTGTGTTTGTGTTGCTATGGAACCCATGGAGCAGACAAAGTCCGGTGCCTTCACAGAGTAGACTGCTCCTCAGGCACACATACTCTCTCCCAGGGAGACAATGGTCGCCATGTTCCAAAGGACACTGGCCGAAGAACAGGAAATGCATGCTCCTATTATTTTTGGCCAAACTCCAATAGTCGAAATTTACTGCTTGTCGTACGTGACATTTTCAGAGAAGGAAAAAACAATCAAATGCATACTTCTGAAAATTTTAAAAATTTTTAATTTTTTTATAATTATATAGATTGCGTACAGTATCAAACTTTTAAATATAATAATTAGTTTCGCTTAACTAAGAAGACATCTTCAGTTCACCGGTGGTAAGATATATGTCAGCATAATGTGTTCTGAAAAACCTGCGTCACCTGTACAGGGCAGAACTAAACATCTTTTACAGACTTTGAGAGCAGGTTCCCTACACCAAAACAAGAAAAAGGTATCTAGTAAACATGGGCTCTAAAATGTATAGCAGTTGTTCAATAGAAATGTATTTCACAACAGCGAAGATGAGCAAGTATGTTTATAGGATTTTTCCTTGATTTAGTCCATACTGCGTCTTCCCAAAATATGGTAGGCAAAGAATTGACAGTAAAAAAATCTGTCTCGCAGTATCTGAGATGAACATGTGCTCGTAGGTCTTAGATATACATTTTACAGCCCATGTGTACTAGAATCTTTTTTCTTGTTTTGGTGTTAGGAACTTATCCTCAGAGTCAGATAAAGGGAATTTAGTTAGTTGTTATGTAAGGGAAAGTGTTTTATGCTGGTCAGACGGCCACTTAAGTTCTATTAAATAACACGCAATTATATGAACCACGCAGGGTTCTCAACATGCTATTTGCTAACATACATTTTACCATGAGCGATCTCAGAATTATTGCTTAGTCGACTAATACTAGTTATCACATTTAAATGTTTTATAATGTACACAATATAGAGAGTTAAAAACATTTTTAAAAATGTTTTAAAATAGAAAGAAATTTATTGCATCCTCAGGATTTGAGATGACTACGCCCAAACGAATAATGGCCACTCTACCCAATTTTGGCTACATTGGCAGTGATAATCCACGTGCCAACAATACGTAACACACCTACGTATAAGATATCCTCGTTATTCTTGCTGTGTCAGCCTAGAATAAAAAGTCGACCGAAACTTCCTGGGAGATTAAAACGGTGTGCCGGACCGAGACTCGAACTCGGGACCTTTGCCTATCACGAGCAAGTGCTCTACCAACTGATTACACAAGCACGACTCACGGCCCGTCCTTTAATTCCGCCAGTACCTCGTCTCCTACCTTCCAAACTTCACAGAAGCTCTCTTTGCAGAACTAGAACTCCTGGAAGAAAGGATATTGCGGAGACACGGCTTAGCCACAGCCTGGGGGATGTTTCTAGAATGAAATTATCACTCTACAGCGGAGTGTGCGCTGATATGAAACTTCCTGGCAGATTAAAACGGTGTGTCGGACCGAGACTCGAACTCGGGACCTTTGCCTTTCACTTCTGTGAAGTTTGGAAGGTAGGAGACGAGGTACTGCGGAATTAAAACTGTGAGGACGGGGCTTGAGTCATGGTTGGGTAGCTCAGTTGGAGAGCACTTGCCCGCGAAAGGCAAAGGTCCCGAGTTCGAGTCTCAGCCCAGCATACCGTTTTAGTCTTCCAGGAAGTTTAATATCAGCGCTCACTCTGCTGTAGAGTGATAATTTCATTCTAGAAAAAGTCGACCTTTTGACGACAAGCTTCACCATTTTCCTTTGGGAAAAATGGTTATCATAAAAATTCACTGATTTATTCCAACATTGGCGCTGCAAGAATACAATGAATATTTTTGCGCGAGACGTGTAGGCAGAAGAGTTCCTGAGGCACCACAGCCAGTGGTTTTCGTGGCCACGAGAAGACGTCGGGGAGGTTGGCAGTCTCTGTGCAACACAGAAGCTTTCACCAGTCACCAGTGCGGACGTGCGGCAAGAAACACGTTGTGGTAACCTCCTCCCAGACAGAATCGCGTTTGTTAACTGTCGGGCAGTTCAACGACTGCAGCAGCATGGTGTAATGCTGCTAGCCACCTGGAGCTCGCACTCTGAAACGTCCGTTTCAAGCCACGTACAAGGTGAGTTCAAATTACACTACAGGCAATTAAAATTGCTACACCAAGAAAAAATTCAGATGATAAACGGGTATTCATTGGACAAATATATTATACTAGAACTGAGATGTGATTACATTTTCACGCAATTTGGGTGCATAGATCCCGAGAAATCAGTACCCAGAACAACCACCTCTGGCCGTAATAACGGCCTTGATACGCCTGGGCATTGAGTCAAACAGAGCTCGAATGGCGTGTACAGGTACAGTTGACCATGCAGCTTCAACACGATACCACAGTTCATCAAGAGTAGTGATTGGCGTGTTGTAACGAACCAGTTGCTCGGCCACCATTGACCAGACGCTTTCAGTTGGTGAGAGGTCTAGAGAATGTGCTAGCCAGAGCAGCAGTCGAACATTTTCTGTATCCAGAAAGGCCCGTAGAGCACCTGCAACATGCGGTCGTGCATTATCCTGCTGAAATGTAGGGTTTCGCAGGGATCGAATGAAGGGTAGAGCCACGGGTCGTAACACATCTGGAATGTAAAGTCCACTGTTCAAAGTGCCGTCAATGCGAACAAGAGGTGACCGAGACGTGTAACCAATGGCACCCCATACCTTCACGCCGGGTGATACGCCAGTATGGCGATGACGAATACATGCTTCCAATGTGCGTTCACCGCGATGTCGCCCAACACGGATACGACCATCATGATGCTGTAAACAGAACATGGATTCATCCGAAAAATTGACGTTTTGCCATTCGTGCACCCAGGTAAGTCGCTGAGTACGCCATCGCAGGCGCTCCTGTTTGTGATGCAGCATCAAGGGTAACCGCAGCCACAGTCTCCGAGCTGATAGTCCATGCTGCTGCAAACGTCGTCGAACTGTTCGTGCAGATGGTTGTTGTCTTGCAAACGTCCCCATATGTTGACGCAGGGATCGAGACGTGGCTGCACGATCCGTTCCAGCCATGCGGATAAGATGCCTGTCATCTCGACTGCTAGTGATACGAGGCCGTTGGGATCCAGCACGGCGTTCCGTATTACCCTCCTGAACCCACCTATTCCGTATTCTCCTAACAGTCATTGGATCTCGACCAACGCGAAAAGCAATGTCGCGATACAATAAACGCAATAGGCTACAATCCTACCTTTATCAAAGTCGGAAAGGTGATGGGTTGGCGTTTCTCCCCCTTACACGGCGCATCACAACAACGTTTCACCAGGCAACGCCGGTCAGCTGCTGTTTGTGTATGAGAAATCGGTTGGGTACTTTCCTCATTCAGCACGTTGTAGGTGTCGCCACCGGCGCCAACCTTGTGTGAATGCTCTGAAAAGCTAATCATTTGCATATCACAGCATCTTCTTCCCGTCTGTTAAATTTCGCGTCTGTAGCACGTCATCTTCGTGGTGTAGCAATTTTAACGGCCAGTAGCGTATAAGGTCTCTACTTCTTTTTTTCGCAAAATAGTCTGTTAAAAAACTTAAAAACGTCTGTCGTTTCACAACATAACATTCCTTCTGCCGCACACACTTCTCGCAGCGTCGACACCTTGATTCTTTAGAAATTTGTTTTGACCTCTGACGAATCAACACTCGAATATCGATAATATTGGAGAACTTGTGGCCACAGAATCTATCTTTTGCCATTGTAAAAAAGCTAAAGATAACTATAAGCCATGTCGTGTAAGTAAGGACGATGAAAAACCACGTCAAAGTTGATTTCACGAAGAAACTGCTGCACTGCAATCGGCCGACGAGCTGCCGCATTGTCTCGTAGAAAAAGCACACCTGTAGCCTTCTGTGGTCCTTTTTCTCGCAGTGCTGAAAGCAGCTGGTTCTTCAACACATCTTGGTAGCTCACACTTGTCATCTACTGAGGAACACAACACTGGAACTTAACCGAAACTTTTTTGACGAGCAGTAAGTCTGTGTGCTTCCACTAAACTCATTGGAATTGAGAAGCGGCATTTACGTTTCTCTCATTGTGACAATAGTTGAAAAGAAAGTCCCAATCAAGGCGTCATCACGCATCAACTTTTGTGGCAGAAACGCAAGTGCACAACCCTGATGTCGGCTGCCAACATTTGAGGAGACCGCATCCACACACGGGACATTGTTATAACTATTTACTTTTCACATTTATTCGTTTACTTCTTTTTTCACGTCGCGGCTATTCAGCATCGACCTCAAAGTCAGTACAATAATAAGTGAACCTTTCTGGCGTGTGGTTATAGGAGCTGTTTACTGTAATTACATACAAAGTTTCAGTGTGACACTTGGGAGAATAATCGTGCCACATAGCAGACTGCTGCATATGATGAGTATAGTGTAATCTACCAACAATAGTAAATAATCACAATTCTTACTTTAATTGTGTTTCAACATTATCACAGAGAACCTTTCACAAGTCATTTTCCTCTTTAGCCATCATGATGAAAAGAGTTAAGTTAACAGACAGTAGAACAAAGTCGAAGCTATCATAAAAGTCAGTTACGAACTCGAACATTGGTTGAAGTGTATGTAATAATGCGACCAGTGACGGAATATCACCAGACATGATAAACCTATAGTATAGGGGAAAGAAGCAGACCCACCATAAACGTTTCTGGTATCCATCTGGATGAAATTTCCCACATTTTCAGGTCCTCA
Source organism: Schistocerca gregaria (assembly GCF_023897955.1). Lineage (NCBI taxonomy): Eukaryota > Metazoa > Arthropoda > Insecta > Orthoptera > Acrididae > Schistocerca > Schistocerca gregaria. Next base: position 546,204,757 of record NC_064926.1, read on the forward strand.
TTCAAGATTATGTGCAGATAATCCCACGCAATTCCCAACTACGATGTCGTACCTTTCACACACATTGGGCAATCTTCCATGAAAACTGTCCCCAGCTGCCTGACCATGTTGTCAGACGGGTCAGCTTCTCTGGACTGTTGCGCTCACGAACGCAGATTCGTGACACCATCAGCACGTGTCAAACTCATCTAACAATGAGTTTCAGTGGGAGACACACCGAGAAAGTGGAGCAAACGGGAGATCACTCGCCGTTTTCGTAGCAGTCTCTGTTCCTTTAGAAGTTTCTGTACAGTGACTGTACACCATGGTGGGTCCCTCCCATTATGAACTATTCCAGTGGGTACCTATGTACCTAGTGTATGGTCAATTATTCTTTTAAACTTGATCCAGAGTTCCTCTACATTCTCCTGTCCTGTGCTAAGAATTTCAGGTATATCACTGAGATATGACACTGCTTCGTTTTGTGTAGTTTACAGAGCTTACCCGTCCTTCTGCCTGTTTAATTGTCCTTTGTATTTTGTTAATAATTATTGCCACAAATGCTTCATATAACTGATATCAGTTTCGATGTGGACATCCTTAAAGAGGTCCGGTCTATTTGTCGCCTTTAAATCTGATATACTTCCGTCACGAGTGAGATTTCGAACTTTCTGTTCTAAGCAGTTTCAGAGAATGCATTTAGTAATGATTCGCAGCATGTCTTGTCACGCCCACCACTATACAACAAAAATGTAATTTTCCCACCTGATTGGTGGATGATTAAAGTCTCCTCCAGGGGACTGGGTAACTTACAAGTGAATGGAGCTTCTCTTTAAAATTTTCGATTACGTAAGGAGATGGGTCTGGTAGTTGATACATGGATACAAGTACAATTGTATGCCCACCCTTGATACTAAGTCTTTCCGCACAATCTTGCATGCAGGCTCAGTTTCTGGCTCTGTAGATTTAAGCTTCCTGTCTACTGCGACAAATACACCAACTCAATTTCCCATTAGCCTATCCTTCCGAAGCAAAATTTCCTACAAAACTTAAGTTTTAACCAGCTACCTGTGCCTAGCAGTATGTGAGCTTCGCCGCTTTTCATGAACGCTTCAAACTGCGGCACTTTATTGCGATGCTTCGATAGGTAGCTGCTAGGGTTTCAACACCCTCGCCGATAGGAAGCATTCTTTGGATCTTACTCTGATATTTCTGGTTTTCCTACAAATATCGTTATTTGCACTGCATGGAGAATCTTATAATACAAAAAAATACCTTGTGTGCATCCCACAAACAGACAAGCTACCTGGGTAGCAGTCCCTGATGTGTAACGCACTCCTAACTGATTTAGGGATACCGTAAGTTTTCAGCCCTATGTCACAGAACCTGCAACGTCCCTGATCTGAGTCTTCCACTTGACTCAGGACCAGGACCCACGATCAGTTCTGCGAACAGCGTTGCAAATTGTGAGCTTCGTTGAAACTCCTACGAAGGTCCGAGCAGGCACATGGGGGGAGGGGTTTATTAGTTATTGGGAGCTCCAACGTTAGGCGGGTGATGGAGCCCCTTAGGGAAATAGCGGAAAGGTCGGGGAAGAAGGCCAGTGTTCACTCTGTCTGCTTGCCGGGGGGTCTCATCCGAGATGTGGAGGAGGCCGTACCGGCGGCGATAGAGAGCACTGGGTGCACCCGACTGCAAATTGTTGCTTATGTCGGCACCAATGACTCCTGCCGTCTGGGTTCAGAGGTCATCCTCAGTTCGTACAGGCGGCTGGCGGAGTTGGTGAAGGCGGAAAGCCTCGCTCGCGGGGTGGAATCAGAGCTAACTATTTGTAGTATCGTTCCCAGAACCGATCGCGGTCCTCTGGTTTGGAGCCGAGTGGAAAGCTTAAACCAGAGGCTCAGACGATCTTGCGGAGAGCTGGGGTGCAAATTTCTCGACCTCCGCTATCGGGTGGAGAAATGTAGGGTCCCCCTGAATAGGTCAGGCGTGCACTACACGCCGGAAGCGGCTACGAGGGTAGCGGAGTACGTGTGGAGTGCACATGGGGTTTTTTTAGGTTAGAGAATTCCCTCCCTAGGCCCGACAAGACGCCTCCTGAGACGCGGCAAGGCAGTAGGCAAAATGCAACAAGGAATAACAATATTAATGTGCTTATAGTAAACTGCAGGAGCGTCTATAGAAAGGACCCAGAACTGCTCTCATTAATAAACGGTCACAACGCCCATATAGTACTAGGAACAGAAAGTTGGCTGAAACCAGACGTAAACAGTAATGAAATGCTAAACTCGGATTGGAATGTATACCGCAGAGATAGGCTGGACAGTGAAAGGGGAGGCGTGTTTATAGCGATAAGAAGTGCAATAGTATCGAAGGAAATTGACGGAGATTCGAATTGTGAAATGATTTGGGTGAAGGTCACGGTTAAAGCAGGCTCAGACATGGTAATTGGATGTCTCTATAGGCCCCCAGGCTCAGCAGCTGTTGTGGCTCAGCACCTGAAGAATAATTTGGAAAATATTTCGAGTAGATTTCCCCACCATGTTATAGTTCTGGGTGGAGATTTTAATTTGCCGGATATAGACTGGGAGACTCAGACGTTCATAACGGGTGGCAGGGACAAAGAATCTAGTGAAATATTTTTAAGTGCTTTATCTGAAAACTACCTTGAGCAGTTAAACAGAAAACCGACTCGTGGCGATAACATATTAGACCTTCTGGTGACAAACAGACCCGAACTATTTGAATCAGTTAATGCAGAACAGGGAATCAGCGATCATAAAGCGGTTACTGCACCGATGATTTCAGCCGTAAATAGAAATATTAAAAAAGGTAGGAAGATTTTTCTGTTTAGCAAAAGTGACAAAAAGCAGATTTCAGAGTACTTGGTGGCTCAACACAAAAGTTTTGTCTCAAGTACAGACAGTGTTGAGGATCAGTGGACAAAGTTCAAAACCATGGTACAATATGCGTTAGATGAGTATGTGCCAAGCAGGATCGTAAGAGATGGGAAAGAGCCACCGTGGTACAACAACCGAGTTAGAAAACTGCTGCGGAAGCAAAGGGAACTTCACAGCAAACATAAACATAGCCAAAGCCTTGCAGACAAACAAAAATTACGCGAAGCGAAATGCAGTGTGAGGAGGGCTATGCGAGAGGCTTTCAATGAATTCGAAAGTAAAGTTCTATGTACTGACTTGGCAGAAAATCCTAAGAAATTTTGGTCCTATGTCAAAGCGGTAGGTGGATCAAAACAAAATGTCCAGACACTCTGTGACCAAAATGGTACTGAAACAGAGGATGACAGACTAAAGGCCGAATTACTAAATGTCTTCTTCCAAAGCTGTTTCACAGAGGAAGACTGCACTGTAGTTCCTTCTCTAGATTGTCGCACAGTTGACAAAATGGTAGATATCGAAATAGACGACAGAGGGATAGAGAAACAATTAAAATCGCTCAAAAGAGGAAAGGCCGCTGGTCCTGATGGAATACCAGTTCGATTTTACACAGAGTACGCGAAGGAACTTGCCCCCCTTCTTGCAGCGGTGTACCGTAGGTCTCTAGAAGAGCGAAGCGTTCCAAAGGATTGGAAAAGGGCACAGGTCATCCCCGTTTTCAAGAAGGGACGTCAAACAGATGTGCAGAACTATAGACCTATATCTCTAACGTCGATCAGTTGTAGAATTTTGGAACACGTATTATGTTCGAGTATAATGTCTTTTCTGGAGACTAGAAATCTACTCTGTAGGAATCAGCATGGGTTTCGAAAAAGACGGTCGTGTGAAACCCAGCTCTCGCTATTCGTCCACGAGACTCAGAGGGCCTTAGACACGGGTTCACAGGTAGATGCCGTGTTTCTTGACTTCCGCAAGGCGTTTGACACAGTTCCCCACAGTCGTTTAATGAACAAAGTAAGAGCATACGGACTATCAGATCAATTGTGTGATTGGATTGAGGAATTCCTAGATAACAGAACGCAGCATGTCATTCTCAATGGAGAGAAGTCTTCCGAAGTAAGAGTGATTTCAGGTGTGCCGCAGGGGAGTGTCATAGGACCGTTGCTATTCACAATATACATAAATGACCTGGTGGATGACATCGGAAGTTCACTGAGGCTTTTTGCAGATGATGCTGTGGTGTATCGAGAGGTTGCAACAATGGAAAATTGTACTGAAATGCAGGAGGATCTGCAGCGAATTGACGCATGGTGCACGGAATGGCAATTGAATCTCAATGTAGACAAGTGTAATGTGATGCGAATACATAGAAAGATAGGTCCCTTATCATTTAGCTACAAAATAGCAGGTCAGCAACTGGAAGTAGTTAATTCCATAAATTATCTGGGAGTACTCATTAGGAGTGATTTAAAATGGAATGATCATATAAAGTTGATCGTCGGTAAAGCAGATGCCAGACTGAGATTCATTGGAAGAATCTTAAGGAAATGCAATCCGACAACAAAGGAAGTAGGTTACAGTACGCTTGTTCGCCCAATGCTTGAATACTGCTCAGCAGTGTGGGATCCGCACCAGGTAGGGTTGATAGAAGAGATAGAGAAGATCCAACGGAGAGCAGCCCGCTTCGTTACAGGATCATTTAGTAATCGCGAAAGCGTTACGGAGATGATAGATAAACTCCAGTGGAAGACTCTGCAGGAGAGACGCTCAGTAGCTCGGTACGGGCTTGTGTTAAAGTTTCGAGAACATACCTTCACCGAAGAGTCAAGCAGTATATTGCTCCCTCCTACGTATATCTCGCGAAGAGACCATGAGGATAAAATCAGAGAGATTAGAGCCCACACAGAAGCATACCGACAATCCTCCTTTCCACGAACAACACGAGACTGGAATAGAAGGGAGAACCGATAGAGGTACTCAGGGTACCCTCCGCCACATACCGTCAGGTGGCTTGCGGAGTATGGATGTAGATGTAGATGTAGATGTAGATGTAGATGTAGATGTAGAAGGCTAGTATTCTGCACCTCTCCCGCGGGTTGCTGGGATGATCCAAGTATGGCCTCGGAGCCAAGTGGACAGGCATCGTTTGTTCCAAAGTGCGCTACAATCTGCAGTTGGTTGCGCTCTGTTCACTCAGTGAGTGGACCTGCTGTTCCTTCCTCCTTTGCTGCCATTTGCCTCAGGGCAGGAGTATTTGTCATATGTTAGAACTGCCGATGATCAATAGGTATTCTCCTTGACACAAAACAAATCAGGTGTAGTGAGTCCCAGTTTCAGGGGAAAACAGCTCCTCCAGCCCTGAGTCCCGCCTGGTCCTTCACTCATGAGCAGTGGACGAGTAGTGACAGGTACTGCACTTCCTGCAGAGGAGCCAGGATTCGCAAGAGAGGATAGCACTTGAGATACATTTGGTAAGTCTGGTAAGCGGCTCTCGTGAACTCTCTCCCAACACACCGACTCACAGCAGCTAGTATCCCATGACTTCACGGTTGTAGCAGATCAACTCATACGAATGTCTTAGTGTCACAGTTTGTAGGAATATGAAGCGAAAATACCCTAAAACTTGAGTAGGTACGTAACAATTCCAATTCCAAAGAAGGCTGCTGCTAAGAGATGTGAATATTACTGAATCATCAGTTTATTAAGTCGTCGTTACAAATTATTGACACTAGTTATTTATAGAGAATGGAAAAATCTGGCCGGCCGCGGTGGTCGAGTGGTTCTAGGCGCTTCAGTCCGGAACCGCGGGACTGCTACGGTCGCAGGTTGGAATCCTGCCTCGGGCATGGATGTGTGTGATGTCCTAAGGTTAGTTAGGTTTAAGTAGTTCTAGGTCTAACATTGAACATTAACAAAAGCAAAACGAGGATAATGGAATGTAGTCAAATTAAATCGGGTGATGCTGAGGGAATTAGATTAGGAAATGAGGCACTTAAAGTAGTAAAGGGGTTTTGCTATTTAGGAAGTAAAATAACTGATGATGGTCGAAGTAGAGAGGATATAAAATGTAGACTGGCAATGGCAAGGAAAGCGTTTCTGAAGAAGAGAAATTTGTTAACATCGAATATAGATTTATGTATCAGGAAGTCGTTTCTGAAAGTATTTGTTTGGAGTGTAGCCATGTATGGAAGTGAAACATGGACGATAACTAGTTTGGACAAGAAGAGAATAGAAGCTTTCGAAATGTGGTGCTACAGAAGAATACTGAAGATAAGGTGGATAGATCACGTAACTAATGAGGAGGTATTGAATAGGATTGGGGAGAAGAGAAGTTTGTGGCACAACTTGACTAGAAGAAGGGATCGGTTGGTAGGACATGTTTTGAGGCATCAAGGGATCACAAATTTAGCATTGGAGGGCAGCGTGGAGGGTAAAAATCGTAGAGGGAGACCGAGAGATGAGTACACCAAGCAGATTCAGAAGGATGTAGGTTGCAGTAGGTACTGGGAGATGAAGCAGCTTGCACAGGATAGAGTAGCATGGAGAGCTGCATCAAACCAGTCGCAGGACTGAAGACAACAACAACAACAACAGGTCTAGGGGACTGATGACCTCAGATGTTAAGTCTCATAGTCCTCAGAGCCATTTGGAAAAATCTGGTAAAAGGAATATTTCGGTTTAGTGTACTGTCGACCACGGCGTCTTTAGAAATGGAGAATAAACTAGGATCGTTTGTTAACGATGGGGGCGGAAACTAAACGCGCCATTTCAAAGAAACCATCCCGACATTTACCTGGAACTTGGATGGTTGGAAGCAGAAAAAGCTCGTAGAGGTCGACCTCGGGAAAGATGAGTTCGAATTTCGAAGAAATGTAGGAACACGCGAGGAAATACATTAGGGCTTATCTTAGAACCTAGACTGAATGAAGGAAAACCTACGTTTAAAGTATTTGCAGATATAGAGAAAAGTTTTGGAATATGGACTGGACTAAACTCTATTAAATTTCGAAGGCAACATGGATAAAATATAGGGAGCGAATAGTTAGATACAACTTTCACAGAAAACAGACTGCAGTTATATGAGTCAAAGAACATGAAAGGGAAGCAGTGACTGAGAAGGGAGAGACACAAGGTAGCAGCGTATGCTCAACATTATTTAATCTGTACATGAAGCAAGCTGCTAAGGGAACCGAGGAGAAATTTGGAAAGGGAACTGAAGTTTAGGAATGACAAACAAAAGATCTGCACTGTGCCGATGACACTGTAATTCTGTCAAACACGGTTAAAGACTGAATGTAATGCGCAGTGTTCTGAAAAGAGATTATAAGATGTACAGCAATAAAAGCAAAACAAGTGTAGTGGAAGGTCAATGAATTAAATAAGATAATGTTGAAGGAAGTAAGTTAGGAAATGAGACTCTAAAAGTAGTGGATCGGTTTAGCTATTTGCGCAGCAATACAACTGATGGTGGCTGAAGCAGGGATGATACACTACTGGCCAATAAAATTGCTACACCACGTAGATGACGTGCTACAGACGCGAAATTTCACCCACGGGAAGAAGATACTGTGATATGCAAATGATTAGCTTTTCAGAGCATTCACACAAGGTTGGCGCCGGTGGCGACACCTACAACGTGCTAACATACTGACATGAGGAAAGTTTCCAACCGATTTCTCGTACACAAACAGCAGTTGACCGGCGTTACCTGGTGAAACGTTGTTGTGGTGCCTCGTGGAAGGCGGAGAAATGCGTACCACCACGTTTCCGACTTTGATAAAGGTCGGATTGTAGCCTATCGCGATTGCGGTTTATCGTATCGCGACATTGCTTTTCGCGTTGGTCGAGATCCAATAACTACACTCCTGGAAATTGAAATAAGAACACCATGAATTCATTGTCCCAGGAAGGGGAAACTTTATTGACACATTCCTGGGGTCAGATACATGACATGATCACACTGACAGAACCACAGGCACATAGACACGGGCAACAGAGCATGTACAATGTCGGCACTAGTACAGTGTACATCCACCTTTCGCAGCAATGCAGACTGCTATTTTCCCATGGAGACGATCGTAGAGATGCTGGATGTAGTCCTGTGGAACGGCTTGCCATGCCATTTCCACCTGGCGCCTCAGTTGGACTAGCGTTCGTGCTGGACGTGCAGACCGCGTGAGACGACGCTTCATCCAGTCCCAAACATGCTCAATGGGGGACAGATCCGGAGATCTTGCTGGGCAGGGTAGTTGACTTACACCTTCTAGAGCACGTTGGGTGGCACGGGATTCATGCGGACGTGCATTGTCCTGTTGGAACAGCAAGTTCCTTTGCCGGTCTAGGAATGATAGAACGATGGGTTCGATGACGGTTTGGATGTACCGTGCACTATTCAGTGTCCCCTCGACGATCACCAGAGGTGTACGGCCAGTGTAGGAGATCACTCCCCACACCATGATGCCGGGTGTTGGCCCTGTGTGCCTCGGTCGTATGCAGTCCTGATTGTGGTGCTCACCTGCACGGCGCCAAACACGCATACGACCATCATTGGCACCAAGGCAGAAGCGACTCTCATCGCTGAAGACGACACGTCTCCATTCGACCCTCCATTCACGCCTGTCGCGACACCACTGGAGGCGAGCTGCACGATGTTGGGGCGTGAGCAGAAGACGGCCTAACGGTGTGCGGGACCGTAGCCCAGCTTCATGGAGACGGTTGCGAATGGTCCTCGCCGATACCCCAGGAGCAACAGTGTCCCTAATTTGCTGGGAAGTGGCGGTGCGGTCCCCTACGGCACAGCGTAGGATCCTACGGTCTTGGCGTGCATCCGTGCGTCGCTGCGGTCCGGTCCCAGGTCAACGGGCACGTGCACCTTCCGCCGACCACTGGCGACAACATCGATGTACTGTGGAGACCTCACGCCCCACGTGTTGTGCAATTCGGCGGTACGTCCACCCGGCCTCCTCTTGCCCACTATATGCCCTCGCTCAAAGTCCGTCAACTGCACATACGGTTCACGTCCACGCTGTCGCGGCATGCTACCAGTGTTAAAGAGTGCGATGGAGCTCCGTATGCCACGGCAAACTGGCTGACACTGACGGTGGCGGTGCACAAATGCTGCGCAGCTAGCGCCATTCGACGGCCAACACCGCGGTTTCTGGTGTGTCCGCTGTGCCGTGCGTGTGATCATTGCTTGTACAGCCCTCTCGCAGTGTCCGGAGCAAGTATGGTGGGTGTGACACACCGGTGTCAATGTGTTCTTTTTTCCATTTCCAGGATTGTATTAGCAGAATATGGAGTCGGTGGGTTCAGGAGGGTAATACGGAACTCCGTGCTGGATCCCAACGGCCTCGTATCACAAGCGGTCGAGATGACAGGCATCTTATCCGCATGACTGTATCGTGCAGCCACGTCTCGATCCCTGAGTCAACAGATGGGGACGTTTGCAAAACATCAATCATCTGCACGAAGAATTCGAAGACGTTTGCAGCAGCATGGACTATCAGCTCGGAGACCGTGGCTGCGGTTACCCTTGACGCTGCATTACAGACAGGAGCGCCTGCGATGGTGTACTCAACGACGAACCTGGGTACACGAATGGCAAAACGTAATTTTTTCAGATGATTCCAGCTTCTGTTAACAGCATCATGATGGTCGCATCCGTGTTTGACGACATCACAGTGAACGCACATTGGAAGTGTGTATTCGTCATCGTCATACTGGCGTATCACCCGACGTGATGGTATTGGGTGCTACTGGTTACACGTCTCGGTCAGCTCTTGTTCGCATTGACGGCACTTTGAACAGTGGACGAAACATTTCAGATGTGTTACGACCCGTGGCTCTACCCTTCATTTGATCTCTGCAAAACTCTACATTTCAGCAGGATAATGCACGGCCGCATGTTGCAGGTGCTCTACGGGCCTTTCTGGATACAGAAAATGTTCGAGTGCTGCCCTGGCCAACACATTCTCCAGATCTCTCACCAACTGAAAACGTCTGGTCAATGGTGGCCGAGCAACTTGCTCGTCACAATACGCCAGTCACTACTCTTGATGGACTGTGGTATCGTGTTGCAGCTGTATGGGCAGCTGTACCTGTACACGCCATCCAATCTCTGTTTAACTCAATGCCCAAGTTTATCAAGGCCGTTATTACGGCCAGAGGTGGTTGTTCTGGGTACCGATTTCTCACGATCTATGGACCCAAATTGCGTGAAAATGTAATCACATGTCAGTTCTAGTATAACATATTTGTCCAATGAATACCCGTTTATCATCTGCATTTCTTCTTGGTATAGCAATTTTAATGGCCAATAGTGTATAAAATGCACACTGGCGATGACAAGAAATGCATTTCTGAAAAAGAGGAATTTGTTGACATCTAATACAAATTTGTCTGTTAGGTAGTCTTTTCTGAAGGTATTTGTTTGGCTCGTAGCCTTGTATGGAAGTGAAAATTGGGCGACAGGCAACTCAGGCAAGAAGAAAATAAAAACCATTTGAAATTTGTTGCCATAGAACAATACTGAAGATTAGATGAGTATATCGAATAATAAATGAGCAGGTACTTAATCTAATTGGGGAAAAAGAAATTTGTGGCATTTTTTGACTAAAAGAATGGATCAGTTGCAGGACACATCGTGAGGCATCAAGAATTTTGCCAGTCTGGTCATGGAAGGAGCATGAGGGTAAAAACTGTAGTAGGACACCAAAGCTTGAAAACAGTAGAAAGGTCCAGATGGGTGTAGGGTGCGGAAGTTACACAGCAAAGAAGAGACTTCCACAGAATGCACTGGCGTAGAGAGTTGCATCAGGCCAGCCTTCGGACTGAAGAGCACAACAACAACAATGAAATAGAATGTTCAGGTAGGATCGGTTGTACATAAAGCAGGTGGCAGACTTCAGTTCACTACTAGAATACTATTTGAAATGCATTCAGTCCACTGAGAAGACTGCAAACAAAACATGTGTTTCAGCCACCTTAGAATATGCTTGAATACGCATGGCTATACAAGTTTCTTTGGCGCTTAATGCACTTATTGTGGTGCAAACATTACCAGTGGGGCCCTTAAGCCATATTTCGTATCTATGACATCATCATCATCATCATCATCATCACATTTCAACCACTCCCCTTTCAATGACGTCTCCTCCTGCCCCCCCCCCCTGCCTCCTCTCCAGCCAGTCACGGCGAGTATTACAATAAAACATCCACTCAAAATGTAGCTGTCACATTATGTAAGTTTCACGTGAATTGTACAAAAATGGCATAATGTTCCAAGATATGCAGCATTTCCACGTCGAAAAACACGTAAACTTCATTCTCATTGTGTAAAATGGTGCCATGTTCAAAAAAGATATTGCCAGTTCTTCAGTACGTCGAAAGAATTTCGTAAGCTTTATTTGAAATGCATACAAAATATTGCCAATCTTACAATAGTACCAAAAATGGCGTGTTGTGTGAATACATATGAGATAAAATTTGATGATGATGCAGTACAGCTTTTAATATAAACAGGAAGACAGCGAGAGAGAGAGAGAGAGAGAGGTGAGATGCAGAGGTGGAATGTCATGCTGTGTGTGTGTGTGTGTGTGTGTGTGCGTGCCAATGTGTTTAATGATACCAATTTACGCAACTCATTCGAAGATGGTTACATAATTTTTAAGCATGTGTGAATTCAAGTGCTGCATAGTGGTAATACTGTTTGCGTAAATCAAGTGACGCTTACGTATTTTTTAGAAGTACTGTAGTATTAACAATACCTTTTTTTTTAAATGATGCCACATTCACGCAATGCAACTGAAAGTTAAGTATTTTTCGATATGAAAATACTGCACTGTATATCTTTGAATTTGACGCCCTTTTTAAGCAATTCAAATTAAGCTCACATGATTTTAGAGCAACATTTGAACGCCAACTAAAATATTATGCTTTGACTGGCTAGATCTGGGGGGAAAGTAGGGGAGAGGAGCGGGGGCCATGATGACGCCATTGAAAGGGAGCGAGGGATATCATGTGATGATGATGATGTCATAAACAAGGCGTGAGTGGCTTGAGGATCCCACTTGGTGATGTTAACACAGCAATAAGGACGCCATCCCTCCTCACACCCACCCCCCGTAGATATAGTACTTGCATATGTGTTGAACGTCCTCTGTTAGTCTTGGGAGAATACGGCGCTGCGGTCGGCAACGCCTGTATGAGACAAGTGTCTGGCGCAATTGGATCGTTTACTCCTGCTATAATGACAAGTTATCAACATTTAAGTGAGTTTGGACGTGCTGCTATAGTTGATGCATGAGCAATGGGACACAGCATCTGCGAGGTGGCGATGAAGTGGGGATTTTCCCATAAGACCAGTTCATGAGTGTACCGTCTGGAACCACGTGACTGCTACGGTCGCAGGTTCGAATCCTGCCTCGGGCATGGATGTGTGTGATGTCCTTAGGTTAGTTAGGTTTAAGTATTTCTAAGTTCTAGGGGACTAATGACCTCAGATGTTAAGTCCCATAGTGCTCAGGGCCATTTGAACCATTTGTACCATGAGTGTACCGTGAATATCAGGAAGCCAGTAAAACATCAAATCTCCGACATCGTTGCGCCCGGAAAAAGATGCCGCAAGAACGGGGCCAACGACGACTGCAGAGAATCGTTCAGCGTGACAGAAGCGCAACCCTTCTGCAAATTGCCGCAGATTTCAATGCTGGGCCATCAACAAGTGTCAGCGTGCAAACCATTGAGCGAAAGTCCGCTCGTGTACCCTTGATGACTGCAGGACACTAAGCTTTAGCCTGGGCCCGTCAACACCGACATTGGGCTGTTAGTGACTGGAAACATGTTAACTGGTCGGACGAGTGTCGTTTCAAATTGTATCGAGTGGATGGGTATGGAGACAGCCTCATGAATACTTGGATGCTGCATGTCAGCAGGGGGCTGTTCAACCTGGTGGAGGCTCTGTAATGGTGTGGGGCGTGTGCAGTTGGAGTGATATGGGACCCTTGATACGTCTAGACACTACTCTGACAGGTGAAAGGTATCTAAGCATCCTGTCTGATCACCTGCATCCATTTATGTCCATCGTGCATTCTGACGGACTTCGGCAACTCCAGTAGGGTACTTGGACACCCCACACATCCAGAATTGCTACAGAGTGGCTCCAGGATGTCTCTTCTGGGTTAAAACACTTCCGTTGGCCACCGGACTCCCCAGACATTAACAATATTGAGCATATCTGGGATACCCTGCAACGTGACGTTCAGAAGAGATCTCCACCCCCTCGTACTCTTACATATTTATGGACAGCGCTGCGGGATTCATGGCGTCAGTTCCCTCCAGCACCACTTCAGACATTAGTCGAGTGCATGCCACGTCGTGTTGCGGCACACATGCGGGCTACCGGCGGTCCTTCACGATATTAGGCAGGAGTACCAGTTTCTGTGGCTCTTCAGTGGGCATACAAACGTACAGGTACTTGTGGGACTCGCTTGATTATCTGTATAGACAGCTCATCTGTAGGTTTTGATGAATGAATTTGCGAGTACCAAAGTGTGTGACATAAATGGCTGTATCTTTTGATTCCATTCACTTAGCAACTTAAATTTGTTACGCCGCCAAGGGATATAAAATAAGTTCAATTTGATACCTCTACCCCTTACTGAGATAAAGGCATCTTAACAGGTTGACAGACGGACAAGTGGGAGCTTATGCAGAGAGGTCCACCGCGTTTGCCGATTGAGATGCCGAACCCTAAAAAGTGCTGCGCCGACTAGATAATATTGGAACACAGTATATGTTCCAAGCTCGATGGATCCGTAATTCAGCGGATTACTCCTATTTCCATTATTGAGCACTGGTGTAACTTGTACAACTTTCCAATCTTTTGGTGAGGATTTTTCGTCGAGTGAGCGGTTGTACGTAATTGCTAAGTACTGAGCTATTGTATCTGGTGCTCTGAAGGGAACCTTATGGATATGCTATCTGGAACGGGATACTTGCTTTATTAAGTGCTTGAAGCTGCTTCGCTCCAACGAGGATATCTACTTCCAAATTACTCGTGTTGGTAGCTATTCTCGATTGGAATTCTGGAATATTTACTTCATCTTCTTTGCTGAAGGAATTTATGAAAAGTGTCTTCAATAAGCCCGCTTCAGTGGTGCTGTCATCGGTAATGTTACCACTGGTATCGCGCAGTGAAGGTATTTACTGCCTCTTCCCGCTGGTGTTACTTTACATACATCCGGAATCTCTTTGATTTTCTGTCAGATTGCGAGACAGAGTTTCATCGTGGAAGCTATTAAAAGCATCTCACACTGACGTCTGCACTAAGTTTCGAGCTTCAGTAAAACTTTGGTAATCTTGGAAATTTTGCGTTCTTTTAAATTTGCCATGCTTCCTTCGTTGCTTGTGCAACAGTGTTGTGACCTGTTATGTGTGCCACAGGGAATCAGGTCCATCTTTTCTTAATTTATTTGATATAAATCTCTCAATCGAATCACATACTGTTTCTCTGAATTTAAGCCACCTCTCATCTACTCTTACGAAGTTAGTTGGCAAGGAGTGAAGACTGTCTCTTAGGAAGGCGTCAAGTGAATTTTTATCTGCTTTTTTAAATAGATATATTTTGCGTTAGTTTTGTGGATAGGGACGCTGCGCTGGTCAGTCTCGCTAAAACGATTTTGTCATCACTAAAACCTGTATCCGTCATGATGCTCCCAATTTGCTCAGGGTTATTTGTTGCTTAAGAAGTCAAGTATTTTTTCGCAACCATTTAAAGTTCGAGTTGGCTCCTGAACGAACTGCCCAAATTAATTTTTGGAGAGGGCATTCAGTACAATTTCTGGTGACGTTTTATCCATGCTCTGAATATGTATTTTCGACAAGAAATCGAGGATAGATTACAGTCACCACCAACTATAGTTGTATGAATGGGGTACCTATTTGTGACGATACTCAAATTTTCTTTGAATTATTCAGCAACTATATCACTTGAGTCAGGAGATGAAAAAAAGGAATCAATTATTGATTTATTCCGTTTGTCAAGTATAACTTCTGCCCATACTAAATCACAGGAACTACCTACTTCAGTTTGCTGCAAGATAAACTACTAACAGCGACAAAGACTCCACCACCAACTGTATTTAAGCTGTCCCTTCTAAACAATATTGGGCCGTTTGTAAAAATTTCGGCTGAACTGATCTCCGGCTTAACCAGCTTTCGGTACCACTAATGAACTGAGCATGGGTGCCTTCTATTGGCGCTTGGAGTTTTGGTTCTTCTCCAACACAGCTACGACAATCTACAACTACAGTCCCAGTTGTTGCTACGTCTACCCTCCTCCTGTGTTTGTTCTGCACCCATTGAAACCGTGGCCGTTTCTGAACTCTCTCGACACCTTTTAACCCAAAAAATCACCCAGTCCATTTCAGACAGTCCCCGCTACGCGTGTAGCAAACGTCACATGTAAACGTAAATTTTCGGAACAAACTGGAAGATTTCACTGAAAACATGTGGGTCATACATTTATTCCGCTGCTTTTCTCTTGATTTCGCGTATTAGCTTAATCCCGTTTTATATCTTTACCACTAATATTTATTGATTTATTTATTTGTACGGTAAATCATCGTATTATTCGTAAACATGTAAAGAACTATCAATAATTTGTATAATTTTCTGGAGATATCTAATAATGATTTTTTTTCGAAATCTGTAATACTAAGGAACAATAATATTGCGAGAGTTCCGTCAATATGTGCTTTACTAATAAACTAAATATTTACTCTGTAATAGTCATCGAACTCTCGATTAGATGAAATGTTCTTACATGCTGATTCGATGCCATTGTCTACTAAATCTGTATTCCGACATTCCGACAGCTTAGAGTTGCTGTTGGAATTTGTTCTACATTGACTATACAGGGTGGTCCATTGATCGTGTCCGGGCCAAATATCTCAGACGAAAAAACTACAAAGAACGAAAATTGCCTAGCATCAAGGGGGAAACCAGATGGCGCTATGGTTGGCCCACTAGATGGCGCTGCCATAGGTCAAACAGATATCAACTGCGTTTTTTTAAAAAAATAGGAACACCCATTTTTTATTACATATTCGTGTAGTACGTAAAGAAATATGAGTGTTTTAGTTGAGCCACTTTTTCGCTTTGTGAGAGATGGCGCTGTAATTGGCACAAACATATGGCTCACAATTTTAGACGAACAGTTGGTAACAGGTAGGTTTTTTTAAATTAAAATACAGAACATAGGTACGTTTGAACATTTTATTTCTGTTGTTCCAATGTGATACATGTACCTTTGTAAACTTATCATTTCTGAGAACACAGCGTAATTACCTGTAAATATCACATTACTGCAATAAATGCTCAAAATGGTGTCCGTCAACCTCAATGCATTTGGCAATACGTGTAACGAGATTCCTATCAACAGCGAGTATTTCGCCTCCCGTAATGTCCGCACATGCCTTGACATTGCATGCATGTTGTCAGGCGTTGTCGGTGGATCACGATAGCAAATATCCTTCAACTTTCCCCACAGAAAGAAATCCGGGGACGTCAGATCCGGTGAACGTGCTTCAACGACCAATCCACCTGTCATGAAATATGCTGTTCAGTACCGCTTGAAATTCACGCGAGCTATAAGCCGGACATACATCATGTTGAAAGTACATCGCCATTCTGTCATACAGTGAAACATCTTGTGGTAACATCGGCAGAACATTACATAGGAAATCAGGATACATTGGTCCGTTTAGATTGCCATTGATAAAATGGGGGGCAATTATCCTTCCTCCCATAATGCCGCATCATACATTAACCCGCCAAGGTCACTGACGTTCCACTTGTCTCAGCCATCGTGGATTTTCAATTGCCCGATAGTGCATATTATGCCGCTTTACGTTACCGCTGTTGGTGAATGACGCTACGTCGCTAAATAGAACTCGTGCAAAAAATCTGTCGTCGTCCCGTAATTTCTCTTGTTGCAGGTCGTGGTTGACGTTTCACTTGTGGCTGAACACTTCCTGTTTCCTTAAATAACGTAAGTATCCGGCGAACGGTCCGGACACTTGGATGATGTCGTCCAGGATACCGAGCAGCATACATAGCAGACGCCCGTTGGGCATTTTGATCACAATAGCTACACATCAACACAATATCGACCTTTTCCGCAATTGGTAAACGGTCCATTTTCACACGGGTAATGTATCACGAAGCAAATACCGTCCGCACTGGCGGAATGTTACGTGATACCACGTACTTGTACGTTTGTGACTATTACAGCGCCATCTATCACAAAGCGAAAAATGTGGTCCAACTAAAACATTCATATTTCTTTACGCACTACACGAATATGTAATAAAAATGGGGGTTCCTATTTAAAAAAAAAAACGATGTTGATATCCGTTTGACCGATCGCAGCGCCAACTAGCTGGCCAACCAGTAGTGCCATCTGGTTTCCCCCTTCAAGCTAGGCGAGTTTCGTTCTTTGTAGTTTTTTCGTTTGATGCTTATTTCGTGAGATATTTGGAGCGGTCACTATCAATGGACCACTCTGTATATCAAACAAGAGATAGTCATCAGCATGTGTCTTTTATATTGGGCTGACATCCGCTTCAGATTCTGACATTCAACCAACTAAACAAAAGGCTATTAAAAAAAGATTCAGCATACACTGACATTGTTGCAATATATTGTGTTCGAGTCGTTGATATTCCTTGGGGCCGCGCACGATGCAGCACTCTCTTCGCTGCCCTTGCGATGACGTCAAGCATTGCGCTACAGCTCTCGTCAGTGCACGAAGCCCGTGGAGAATAGCCAAGGCAAGCAAACATAACAGCCAGAACACGGCGCGCTCCGTCATGAACCTTCACACCTAACAGAGGCAGTTCTAACCTTCGATATAACCTTTCTGCTCAATTTTACCAAAACACACAACCATGTACACTCGGCCATTTATAGAACAAAATGGTATAGGATTTTCGAATAAATCAAGTGGTTTGCTGTTTTGTAATTCTTGCCAATAAAGTAGCGTAAAATATCGTACCCTCTCAATATGAAATATCTTGTCACCTAGTGGTTGGAATACGTTTCACAAGTAATTTGAGTGCTCGTTATTTCTTAAATAAGCACAATGAAATGCACACGGGTTGTGCCTTACTTTGGGGCTATATTGCTCCACCGTTTTCCTTCTGTCCTTAGAGTCGCACCACCTCAGGATCAGTGAGAAAAGATAATATTTACATGTATTCCAAAACTCCTTTGCAGCAGACACGATTCTTCAGATTTCTCTATAATATCCCCGCCAATGGCTGATGTCAATCACGGCTCAGAGGAGCTAAATTCGGGATTTGATGGTCACCACGCCACGTAAGCAGAGCCGCTCGTAGCAATGGGGCCAAGCAGGAGCCGTGATTCCGTCTCAGTGCAGTTCGCGACGTGAGCTGCTACCAGTCAAGCCATCCAGCTTCATTAGGCCTCGATCCTGCATTGTACCTGGACCTTTTCGTTATCGTTATTGGCTTTTATTCAGTGTTCTGATCTCGACAAACTTGGCTTTGTTTACGGATCACGAATTCATATCGGGGGCGGGCAGAAAATTCTCCCAGTGTAATTGACAACAAAACAATTCGCGGGTGTACAGCCGGTTCTCGGTGTCCAACAGCGTGTCTGACTCCAGTAACGTGGTCATCTGCTGGAACACTGCGTCCGCCGGACACCGACATCCCGCTTTACATGTGTGAATTATTTTTTCACTCCTGTAGCTATTGAGAAGTACTGCTAAGAGTTCACCATAAGAGGCAACTGCGTGTGTTTACCGTGCCGGAAGTGTGGACAACAGCTTTGTCCGAAAAACAGATGAAATCGAGGAACGTACCGTTTTCATCGAGTTTTGCTAGGATTGTCTCCGTGAATGCCTTCCGACTCGGCCTGCCCTCAGGCTTGATTTTGTGACGA
This sequence comes from Schistocerca gregaria, assembly GCF_023897955.1. Classification (NCBI taxonomy): domain Eukaryota; kingdom Metazoa; phylum Arthropoda; class Insecta; order Orthoptera; family Acrididae; genus Schistocerca; species Schistocerca gregaria. The sequence goes on from NC_064926.1 coordinate 546,223,599, forward strand.
AGCTACAGTTTGTAGGACCGTGGGCGCAGCCTTTCATGGACGACATCGTGTACTGTCAAAAGACGTAAATCTACTTGCCTACTTGCTTGTCAGAATGACTTACGAGGGCTCCTCTCGAAGGACGCACGGGTTATTTACACAGCAGCCTCTGGAACCGCGTGCCCCGACAGCCAAAGCAAACTGCCAGATTTCCGAAGCCGTCTATCCCATCTCTTGATTGTTACGTCATTGGAAACATCGTCAGTTGGTCGCAGTCCAGACTCACGCCGGAAGCGATGTTGTGCCAGTGTAACAGACTGTAGCCCCGCGCGAGAAAGCACTCGGAATACCGTGAGCTGTGAAATAAAAAATAAAAAAAATGGTTCAAATGGCTCTGAGCGCTATGGGCCTCAACTTCTGAGGTCAACAGTCCCCTAGAACTTGTTGTTGTTGTTGTTGTCTTCAGTCCTGAGACTGGTTTGACGCAGCTCTCCATGCTACTCTATCCTGTGCAAACTTACTGCAACCTACATCCTTCTGAGTCTGCTTAGTGTATTCATCTCTTGGTATCCCTCTACGATTTTTACCCTCCACGCTGCCCTCCAATGATACATTTGTGATCCCTTGATGCCTCAGAACACGTCCTACCAACCGGTCCCTTCTTCTTGTCAAGTTGTGCCACAAACTCCTCTTCTCCCCAATTCAATTCAATACATCCTCATTAGTTATGTGATCTACCCATCTAATCTTCAGCATTCTTCTGTACCACCACATTTCGAAAGCTTCTATTCTCTTCTTGTCCAAACTATTTATCGTCCATGTTTCACTTCCATACGTGGCTACACTCCATACAAATACTTTCAGAAACGATTTCCTGACACTTAAATCAATACTCGATGTTAACAAATTTCTCTTCAGAAACGCTTTCCTTGCCATTGCCAGTCTACATTTTATATCCTCTCTACTTCGATCATCATCAGTTATTTTGCTCCCCAAATAGCAAAACTCCTTTACTACATTAAGTGTCTCATCTCCTAATCTAATACTCTTAACATCACCCGACTTAATTCGACTACATTCCATTATCCTCGTTTTGCTATTATTGATTTTCATCTTTTATCCTCCTTTCAAGACACTGTCCATTCCGTTCAACAGCTCTTCCAAGTCCTTTGCTGTCTCGGACAGAATTACAATGTCATCGGCGAACCTCAACGTTTTTATTTCTTCTCCATGGACTTTGATACCTACTCCGAATTTTTCTTTTGTTCCCTTTACTGCTTGCTAGAACTTAGAACTACATAAACTTAACTAACCCAAGGAAGTCACACACATCGATGCCCGAGGCAGGAGTCGAACCTGCGACCGCAGCGGTCGCCCGGTTCCAGACTGAAGCGCCTAGAACCTCTCGGTCACAACGGCTGGCACTCTGTGAGACCCATATATTTGAATGAAGGGGAGATGGCAGGCAGCTGTGTAATCTACATGATTACTAATGTGCGTTTACGTGAACAAGCAGCTGCACGCATGCGCACATGGTACTAACTTTCGCAAGCAAGCACAGAAAACATTTTGATTTACCATACTTGTAGGAGCAAACCGCCAATAAATATCTCAGATACATCTCACTTTATTTTATTTTATTACATGTTCAACCCGGACACCCTGCTTTGTAATTATGATTTTTGTTTTGTTTTTGTTTTCTACCTCCTCGGTTTCTGTGAAATTTGGTTCGCAAGAGAGTAAAAGACTGTAAAATGCAACCTCAGAACGTAAAACAAAAACACAGAGTAACGCAAAAACCCTTAGACGTTAAAGTACTGTACTGTGAAGCGATTGCCACCGTTCTGCAAATAGCTCACCGTAACGTCGCTGTGCATTCAGTGAACTCATACATAACGTTCATATCGGCCATCTCTTCATCAGCACACCTATCCACACTCCTACACATAATTATTAACGTGAAATTAACACAGCCAGAAAACGAAAACGAGACACAACCGAGCGGTACTTGATGCACGTTACAGGATGGCAGTTCTGTTGCAAACAACAAGCACCCTGAGTGAGAGATCAAACTTGTTTCCAATCGTGACACCGACTGCACATCGTCGACATTTGCACTACCGTGCAGGTATTTCCAGTAGAATACAAATACAAAGACAAACGGAGGTAAGAAATCAAATAAAAACAATTATTCTTTGACGAGCCGTGAAGCTACGGACCCTTGAACAAAATAATTACAAATATCCCTGAACAACATCCAAAAATTTGTCGGTGGAGTTCAGGTTCAATCTGTGTATTCAAATTTTTTGCTGCCATACTGTTATTTACACTACTGGCCATTAAAATTGCTACACCATGAAGATGACGTGCTACAGACGCGAAATTTAACCGACAGGACGAAGATGGTGTGATATGCAAATGATTAGCTTTTCAGAGCATTCACACAAGGTTGGCGCCGGTGGCGACACCTACTTCGTGCTAACACACTGACATGAGGAAAGTTTCCAACCGATTTCTCGTACACAAACAGCAGTTGACCGGCGTTGCCTGGTGAAACGTTGTTGTGATGCCACGTGTAAGGAGGAGAAATGCGTACCTCAGCTTTCCAACTTTGATAAAGGTCGGACTGTAGCCTACCGCGATTGCGGTTTATCGTATCGCGACATTGCTGCTCGCATTGTTCGAGATCCAATGACTGTTGGCAGAATATGGAATCAGTGGGTTCAGGAGGGTAATACGGAACGCCGTGCTGGATTCCAACGGTCTCGTATCACTAGCAGTCGAGATGACAGGCATCTTATCCGCATGGCTGGGAAGAATCGTGCAGCCACGTCTCGATCCCTGAGTCAGCAGATGGTGACGTTTGCAAGACAACAACCATCTGGACGGACAGTTCGATGACGTTTGCAGCAGCATGGACTATCAGCTCGGAGACCGTGGCTGCGGTTACCCTTGACGCTGCATCACAGACAGGAGTGCCTGCGATGGTGTACTCAACGACGAACCTGGGTACACGAATGGCAAAACGTCATTCTTTCGGATGAATCGAGGTTCTGTTTACGCAATTACGATGGTCGCATCCGTGTTTGGTGACATCGCGGCGAACGCACATTGGAAGCGTGTATTCGTCATCGCCATACTGGCGTATCTCCCGGCGTGATGGTATGGGGTGCCATTGGTTACACGTATCGGTCACCTCTTGTTCGCATTGACGGCAGTTTCAACAGTGGGCGTTACATTTCAGATGTGTTACGACTCGTGGCTCTACCCTTCATTCGATCCCTGCGAAACCCTACATTTCAGCAGGATAATGCATGACCGCATGTTGCAGGTCCTGTACGGGCCTTTCTGGATACAGAAAATGTTCGACTGCTGCTCTGGCCAGAATCTCTCACCAATTGAAAACGTCTGGTCAATGGTAGCCGAGCAACTGGCTCGTCACAATACGCCAGCCACTACTCTTGATGAACTGTGGTATCGTGTGGAAGCTGCATGGGCAGCTGTACCTGTACACGCCGTCCAAGCTCTATTTGACTCAATGCCCAGGCGTATCAAGGCCGTTATTATGGCCAGAGGTGGTTGTTCTGGGTACTGATTTCTCAGGATCTATACACCCAAATTGCGTGAATGGTAATCACATGTCAGTGCTAATATAATATATTTGTCCAATGAATTCTCGTTTACCATCTGCATTTCTTCTTGGTGTAGCAATTTTAATGGCCAGTAGTGTATAAAAATCTGTTTTTCAAATTTATTACCCAAAACTATATAAATTTTGGTATCAAAATGGTTAACCTAAAGGGAAGATACAGTTGTACTGAAAAGTTCTGTAAACTGAAATGCTGTTACTCTCGAATAAACTGATCAATCAATGTCCAAATGAATGTCGATTATTTTTGCGCGCTGCGTGCAGATTGCACTGGTTGTCGTTCTGGCCAGCAGCTAAGCGATACAGGCGTGTCAGAGTTACTGCACTGGGATTAAAAGTTGGCTACGAAACGCTGACATGTGCTGATTGCTGAGCCTGCCTATCTTCTCAAGAGATCTATTGCGATGAAAGGAGCGCGTTAATTCAGGAACGAATGATGAGGAATTTGCAGTTATTGTGATGGAGAGATCAACGTTACGAATCTGGCAATGATGAACCGTAGATACTCTGTAAGCCAAATTAGGGTCTAGTATTATTTTAAACTTGAACTGCTCACTCAAAGTCAAGGAACTGACTTAAAATGCAGAACTGTGAGGAGTGGCCAAAAGTCATGGGAAGCCGTAGCACGTGTTGTTGAAGCCTACGCCGTGCGTTTGTCTCCGCTCAGTCCTAGTAGAAACGGGTCCCTTGATACCTCGTCTATAAGTGGGCGGCTATTCGAATCCAGGAAGACGCCCTTAATCCGAAAACGTGAGGCCTACCTCCGCCATGTTGCGGAATCTTGATGAAGCGTTCGTATTGTAGTGCCGCTCTTTGATCTCACTTAAAACAGGAGTGAAAAGTTCGGCTCTATTGCCTCGATGTACATCATTCTCGACGAGTGAGAAAAGGCGTTAAAAATTAAATTTTTAACTGTCTGATGGTGAATATCGATTCACGAAAGTATACTGTTTCAAAGCCCAACCTCAGAACTGACTATCGACTCAAAGCATTAACGCTCAGTGGGTAGGTTTAACACTGGGCTTTAACGGAGAAATAGTCTCCTAGACTCCCCAAGATGATATATAACGCCATCTCCCCTTCATTTTAATATATGTGTCTGGCAGAGTAGTTCATCTTTCGTTATCTAAGGGCATGCCAACGTTCGTCAAACACTTGTGGACGTCCTATTCGGTAGTTAACGCCGTGTAAGCACTCTCTCCGATACAGACGCTGTTACGCTCAGAACCACAACTCTTCAGTAGTCTCCGATATTCTATTATCCAAAGGATCGCACGAAGCCTGGCTTTCATGGTTGTCTTTCTTCGTTTTACTAACCATAGGCCAGGAATAGCACGTTATTTCAGTATACATTACGTAAATTTTAGCAGTTCGATTCAAACGAACTCTTTGCTATAGATATTAGCTGTTTACTCCTTGTATGGTAATTTCTGTGACTACTTATGTTGTTAAGTCTGTGGTTGTATTGCGAAGTTCGGTTTCGTTTTTGGTCTCACGTACTGGAACTTATTACAGCAACAAGCAGCTAAATTAAAATTCATTTGCGTTCATTATATCTGGATTGAGAGTATTATCTGGACGTGATATATATCCTCGTGTCAGTGGAACAATTATGTGTCCAAGAATTAATAGAGATTTAAACCGCAATTTTGGTGCACGTGGCCTGAAAAATACAGTAATTTAAACTTTAGTTCAAGTTGAGTAGTGGCCTGACATTTTGTAAGCGCAGTATTAAATTGCTTTTGCGCGAGATTTTCAGACAATCTCACCGCAATTTTCGTTACTAGCTGTTATAGAACAAAAGCAGATCGCTGTGTCCAGAGTACCGTATATAGCAGGGATGGCCACGTACCTTACCTTCGGGAGCTGCAAACTTACAGAGCTGTTCGAAGACAGCCGCACTTTTTAGGATCTAATGACTAGCGTCAGTGAATAAACACTATTGTATAATAACTTTATTTGATGAAAAATATTATTTTAAGGGCAAGAAAACATTTTATTATCTTTATAATTACACCCTGGATACGAAAAAAAAATTACTGAAAAAGACACAGAAGTTACACAAAAGCAAAGACTAAAGATACTGACAGCAGAGTCATGGAGCAGCACATAAACATAGACCTCAAGGAATTTTTTTCTTTTCTTTTAGCACTTTCTCCAAAAGAAAAAAAATGCCAATTTCTGAACACAGAAAATTAAATTGAACTCGTTCACGGGGTTTCGTCAAAATATCTGCCAACTGATTGTGTCCATCAATGTGTTCCAAGAAAATCTCACCATTCAGATATCTTTCACGAACATAGAAATGCCGGATCTGTATTTGTTTAGAACGTCGATGATATTCTGGATGTTTTGCTAACTTCAATGCACTAGCATTGTCAATGTAAAGAACTGGAGGCTGCCCCGACATTTCCACAAATTCTGATAGCAGACGAGACGTAACCAAACTAACTCTTTCGCTCCTTCACTAGCTGCAATTATTTCCGCCTCGGTTGTGGATGTGGCCACTGCTTTCTGCAACTGACTTGTCCATGACATTGCACCACCTGAGTACTTTGCAAGAATTCCAGTTGTTGAGCGCCTTGTCCGGTTATCACCTGCGAAATCTGCATCAGCGTAAATATTTAACTCTTCCTTTTTTTTTAAATATACAATTCCAAAATTTAAGGTCCCTTTCAAATACCGGAAAATGCGCTTTACTCTATTCCAGTCTTCGGTGGTTGGTTTCTCCATAGCTCGAGGAGCTTTATTGGCTGCAAAAGTTATGGCTGGACGGGTTACTGTTGCAAGGTATATGAGACAACCAATTGCTTTACGGTAGGGTACAGATGACGAAACTTCTTTGTTTTGATTATTGTCCTCACGTCCAATAGGAGTTGAGACTGTATTGCATTCTGCCATTCGAAATCTTTGCAGAATTTCTTCTGTGTATTTCTCTTGACTTATCATTATTGCTCCCTCTTCATATTGCTTTATTTTTATGCCAGAAAATTGTCAAGACTGCCAGTTGTTATTTCGAATTCATGTTGTAAAACATACATAAAAACAGCAATTTCTTTCGTGTTACTGCCGTAGATTGCCACATAAAGGCTATTTCCATTTTGTCCGCGATAAAATAGGCATGGATCTGCATCACTCTTTAAAAAACCAGCTTTCTTCATGAACTCGTGCCCCAAATTTGACTGTGAACGGTTGGTCTTTCTGAAGACATTGCTGAGTATGGGCTACCATCTTCCTCAATCAGCTTCTTCTCTTTTGTGTACTAAAGACGTTCGTCGATATAAAGTGATAGTTAACTTCATCAACAGAACTGGTCACAATCTGTAGGTTTTATTGGTGCACGTAAATTATAAATATTTCTTGCTGATGAAGATATTTCAGAATTGGTGTAAATTGTAAGCCAAGCCAATCCAATTCAATTCAATTTTTAAAACATTATGTACAAACCTGTAACAGTTAAGCTTTTAATTCTTGTAAATAAGCATTTCTGTATTTGTTTATTCAATTATGTGTACATTGTCACTGTGTGTTGCCGATGGCTAAATTGAGTACACGCTCAAAGGCCAAATAAAAAAAATAAAAAAAAAAAAACGAAACGTTTGTTCCATCAACGTGGTGCTTGCTTCAGCCCATACTCTTTTTTTAAGAAACACACTCGACCTGTACCATCTTCGAAACCTTCTGGTTGTTCCATATATACTTCATCTTCAAGTATTCCATTCAAAAAAGCTATCTTTACATCGAATTGTTCCAGCAGCAGTTTCTTTGAAGCAGCTACAGCCAACAGAATTCGTATGGTGTCAGAACGTGCCACAGGACTAAAGGTGTCGTCATAATTCATGCTTTCTGAATACAGCCTTTTGCAACCAATCTGGCTTTACAGCGAGTACCTCCATTGACTGCGACGTTTCGCCGTAGAACCCAGCGGTTTTGCAATACTTTGGCATTCTTCGGACGGTCAACCAGCACCCATGTATTGTTTTTCTTTAGTGATTGAAGTTCTTCACTGATAGCTTGCATCCATTCTTTCTTCTCGTTTGACTGCAATATTTCTGAAAAACAGTTTGGATCTTTGTATTCAAGCGCATCAACTTTTGTTGCCATACAAAATTCACCACTTTCCATCCAGGTTGGTTTTCTTCGTTGTCTTTTATTCTTCTGTTTCTCTTCATTAGAAGATCCAGCAGCTTCTGCTTTCAGAAATTCTGTTAATTCTTTATTTTCATCAGATTCACTCGACTCTTGACTTTCTCTAGAATCGAGAATGTCAATTTTATCTTGAGTTTGACTTCCTCCAGGAGTGTACAGCCTAGGAGATTTACATTGGTCATCTTTAGATGAATTCGGATCATTAAATTCTTCCCGAGGGACTTCAAATTCAACATGATCACTATGTAAATCACAAACAATTTCTGGTTTAAATTTCACATCGTGACTCAACACCGCTTTTCTTTTGGATGAAATCCAAACTCTAAACCTATCCTTGTCATTAACATATCCAACAAGTCGTCCAAAAACCGCCTTATGGAACAGAATTGTTTGTTAATGTGAACATAGCAGCCTGTGCCAAAAATTCTGAGATGATCAAGCCGTCCTACTGGCCGATTGAACCACAGTTCATAAGGGGTTTTATCTTCAACTGAAGATTTTCCAGTACGATTTATTAGGTAGACTGCTGTGTTAGATGCTTCTGCCCACAACCCTTAGGTAATTTACTCGGATTTAGCATTGACCGGGCAGCTGCAACAATGGTCCTATTTTCTTGTTCAGCCACAGCATTTTGCTCAGGAGTGTAAGGATGAGGAATCAGAAGCTCTATTCCCCTGTCTGTAAGCAGTTCACTGACATTCTTATTGTTAAATTCTTTGCCACCATCACATCTAAATTGTTTGACAACATGTCCATTAGTTCGTGCTTCATTTAAAAACTGCTTAAGCACAGTACACACTTCACTTTTGTGTCTTAAAAAGAAAAATCGACGAAATTTACTAAAATCGTCTTTGAAACATACATAATAATGCTTACCTCCAAAGATTTCGTGCTCATTGCTCCACTGACATCCGCGTGGATTAATTCACCAGTACTGGTAGAGCGTATTGTTCGTGTTTTGAATGGCAGCCTATGCATCTTTCCAACCGCACAGCGATCACAAAATTCGCTCTTGGCATCTTCCACATTAATGTTCATTCCTTTTAAAATATTCTTCACATGTTGTTTATTCTAATGACCAAACCTTTCATGGTACACTTGCAATGTTTCGGATGAAGTCATCAAATTCACATGATTCATTTTTGCATTTCTAACACGCATGTTCAACACATGAAGTCCATTTTTCACATAACCTGCCATAACAATATTGCCATTGACTTGTTTTCGAACACAGTATTACAACTAAAATTAATACTGTAGGCTCCGCAAGCAATGGCTCTCACAGAGAACAGATTAGCACTTGCATCAGGGACGTAAAAAACGTGGTCCATTCTAGCATTGTACCATTTATTGTTTCGTCGAATTTAGATGTAAACTGTTCCTTGACCGTACGCACACATTTTGACATCTTGTTTTCCCAATGAAATAACTTGAGGAGCATCAAATTCATTATACGAAACAAAATACTGTTCGTTGGGAGTGATATGATTTGTAGCGCCACTGTCGCAATACCATTTATTTCGGTCACTGATTACTGGTACACACACTCGTAGCGTATGAAGTAAATGCAGCGTGTTCACTTTCTCGGTTCTTCTCTTTTCTTTTATTGCTGTCATGAGTGTTCTGTAGACACTCTGCTGCCCAGTAACCTAATTGTTTGCATATATTACACGGAAACTTCTGTTTTAATTGTGACTTCGTCATCTTTACTTGTTGATTACTTGTGTGCCGTTTTCTTGTTTTAGAAACGACGAAAGCTGCACTTCCATTAATGTCTTGTTCACGCAGTTCAATAGTACAGAGTTTTTCAATTAATAAATTCAAGCTTTGCTTTTCTGTCGGTATCGTATCCCAGACATCCTTAAAATTGTCGCAGTCTTTTCCCAGTGTAGATAAAATTCGACCATTCAAGATTCTACGAGATAGCGTATTTTCTTCATGTTTTGCTAATTCATCGTTCAGGTCCACAAATAACTTTAATAGTTTGGCCACGTGTGCACTAATATCTTCCGTTTCATCACGTTTAACGCGGAAAAATGTTTCAATCAACATATTCAAACGCTGAGTACTGCTACGTTCAAATCGGGCGCGTAATTTGTCCCTGATTTCTTTAGTATTCTTGCTCACTAAGACGAGTTCTGCAACAGGTTTACTTAGCGCACTTGCTATAAGACTTGCTGCCTTTGCGTCATCCTTGTGCCATTCCACATACGCCACTTTTTGTGCACTTGTCGCCATGTTGCGGCAACTCTACACGTTCACGCGTACCGTTAATAACATCTTCTAGTCCATATGAACGCAGCACCATAGAAACATGCCATTTCCATTTGGCCCAGTCCTCAGCTCCTTCAAGCTTATCAATGCTGACCTTATAATCGCCGCTAGCAGTCATGTTTCCTTACAAACATAGGCTCATTTCAAATATTGTTTTAATTAAACTGTTTTGTTTGCCTTTACACGTGTACTGGGCCCATAATCTGATGAAAAATATTATTTTAAAGGCAAGAAAACATTTTATTAACTTTATAATTACACCTTGGATACGAAAAAAAACACATTTACTGAAAAAATACAGAAGTTACACAAAAGCAAAGAATAAAGATATTGACAGCAGAGTCATGGAGCAACACATAAACATAGACCTCAAGGAATTTTTTTTTTCTTTTCTTCTAACAACTCGCCAGTTAATCGAGTCCGCTATCTAGCCGGCTACATTCCTGTCACATTTGTAGCTTGCCTATTGTATTCATAATGTGTCCCAGTAAAGGGGAACTGATTCACGAGCTGCATACCTGTTTAATTAGACAGAAACCTGATAAAGGAAATTACTTCATAAACTGTGGAAATTGTCATTGCATAGCAATCAGACATTCCATAATTTTCTAATGGATACAAAACACACACACAAAATTCGAGTAAAAAAACACTCATCACTCATGTAAGGGGTTGTACCTTCTAGATCTCATTGGCTGAAGACCAATAAAAGTAAGGATATAATGGCATCCAGGCATGGAAAGAAAGGTTTACGTCTGAGAACTTGAAGAGGTTCTCAGTTACGAGATGTTGATCGAAGAAGTCCAGAGGTAGCAAAGAGTATTTTAAAATTACTTCAGCTAATAATACTGTCTTTGCACTCTCATGTGATAAAATCCACGTGGTTTTTCAGACAAAGTAAGAGCCCAGAAGCTGATCAATAACCTTGTATTTGGTATTACAATGGAAAAGGAGGTGCTTTTGTGACATTCACAGAGGAAAAAGAGACTACGGAAATATTCACTGAAAGTGAGTTGCTCCTAACTGGCTCAAAACACACGTGGTTCTCATCATATAAAGAGAATATATTGTGAAACTGAACAACTGAATCAGAAATTTATATCAAAATGACAAGGAAACCTCCTCCGCAGTATTTTGTGAGGAGGAAGGCACCATGAAAACTCATCCATCCTGTACTGAACCTAACCCATTCATCACACCAACTAGAAATTTTGTTCAAGTCCTCTTGTGTCCTTCAGTCACTCAACAGTGACACTTCCCATACACCACAGCATCATCAGCAAACAGCCACAGACTGCTGCTTACCCTGTCTGCCAGATCAATTATCGAAAATAACAGTGGTCCTATCGCACTTCTCTGGGGTACTCCTGATGAAACTCTTATCTCTACTGAGCACTTACCATTGAGGACAGCAAACTAGGTTCTATTACTGAAGAAGTTTTTGAGCTGCTCATGTACCTGGGGATCAATTCTGTATGCTTGTACCTTCATTAACTATTGGCAATGTGGCACCATGCCATATATGTTATGGAAATCTAGGAATGTAGAATCCAACTGTTGCCCTTCATCCATTCTTTTACTCGTCTTATATACAGGAGTTACCTGCACTTTTTTGCAGTCACTTGGAACTTTTTGCTGTGTGAGGGATTCACAATAAATGCAAGCTAAGTAAGGGTTCAGTGCTACGTCATTCATACGGGAGTCTGTGTGACAGTCAAATGATGGTATGTTTATGTGATTCTTCCGGATGAACAGATTCATAAATACAAAATTTAAAACTTCTGCTTTACTTTTGCTATCTTCCACTGCCACACAAGACTGGTCAACAAGTGACTAGATAAAAGCCTTAGAACCACTTGGTCATCAAAATGTGAGCTTATAGAATATTGGTCCAGATCTGTCACTGGATACAGAAATTCTTTGTAGACAGAACTCAAGACATCATTCTTAATGGAATAAAATTTACAAATGTAAATCTAATTTTGGGAGCAGTGCGAGGGAGGACCATTACTATTTATAATTGATATTCATGATCTGGTGGATAATGTTGAAGGCTCTCTCGGGATATTCGTGGACAAAACTGTTGACTATCGGAAGGTTGTAACGCATAAGACTAAAGTGGAATGCAGGGATACCTGAAGAGAACTGAATATTGATGCAGGGATTAGTACTTGATCATGAACAGAAATAAATGTAACATATTGCACATAACTAGGTGAAGATATCCACTACTGTTCAATCACAGTACTGGTGACAAAGCATTGGAAACAGTAAGTGCCTTTACATTCCTAGGAGTAATCATCCAAAGTGACCAAAATTGGAATAACAACATAAAACAAATAATAGGAGAAGCAGCTGCCAGACTGAGATCCTTAGGGAAAATCTTAAGTAAATTTTATTCAACCAAGAAAGAAGTGGCTTTTAAAACACAGATATGTCAGATTCTTGAGTACTGCTCTGCCACTGGGACTCTTGCCAAGTAAGATTAGTAGAAGAGATAGAGAAGGTTTTCAGAAATTACTGCAACCAGTCGCCTTTTATGTAGATGTATTTTATTTAACCATGACCGGTTTAGAGCTGCCTAGCAACTCATCATCAGATGGTATATACATTTAGTGCTTTTTTGTACCCATTGTGTGGGTGGTTGAGTATCTGTGGCTAGACAGAAACGAGAACAAATAATCGCTACATGTGGTACAGTAACACGAAATATTTACAGCATAATTTATGTTTAACGTATAAGAGCAAATAATCACTACATGTGGTACAGTTACACGAAATATTTACAGTTTAATTTACGTTTTGAGGTGTTACTTACAGATAAATCTTTCTGCAGGTATATATATCTCTTTTAGGACGTATTTTTGAAACCATTGTGTCTTGTTTTTCACAATTTCACAAGTTAAAACTTTCACTAGATGTATATTACTTTTATGAGGCACTGTTGGAAACATATATCTTGTTTTTCGTAAACATCACTGAACACACTTAGCCACAGATACGAATACAGGATTTACATATTATAAACAAGCCAAAGATTGCAATATAACTACAGTATCAAAGATTTCAAGTTGACCAGAGGCATTATTAGTCATCACACACACTGACAAGAGATTTGTCTTTATTACATGGAAAATAAATGTAAATTAGCTTAAACTAGTAAAATGTTTATTTATAAATTAACTGTGCAATTTTAACAGGTATACAAAACTAGATTTTTTACATTATATTTCAGTTACATTTAAGATTATTGGTATTGAGAGGATTATGACAGCTAATTTCTTGCTCCTTCCATTGGCTGATCTTGGCATATGATGTCTGGGATGAGAGGTTGATGGTTAACTTGAAATAATAAGTAATGCTGGTACTTGAAAGGGTGTGGAAAAGGAGTTGGCGGTGGGGGGGCGGGGGGTGGGGGGTGTATAGGAAAAAGGAGAGGGGGGGGGTTGACAGGGTGATGTGGAGAGAGAAGAGAGCTGAAGGGGGGGGGCAGAAGTGGTACAAGCTTTTATGTGTGTGTGTGGGGGGGGGGGGGGCATTTTGTTTCTGAATGACTGTTTAGTTTTTTAAGTTCAAAGAATCCTTAAAATTCTGAAAGAAGGAGTTATTCGCCAATTCTGTCTGCTCATTTAAAATGGTATGTGGGGAATTATGTTTGTGGGTAAAAATCTCTAATTGTTCGAGAAGATCCATCTTGAATCCCTTGTCTACAGTGTGTAGGATTTGAAGGTTAGTTTTAATGTCTGTTATGGAATGTTTATTATCTGCTAGATGGGTAGCAAAAGTGGATCTATTTAAGTTGTTTAGGCGAAGTGCATCAGTGTGCTCTTTGTATCGGATCTCAAAATTTCTACCTGTTTGCCCTATGTAGTAGCAGGAGCAGCTGTCACATCTTAATTTATATATACCAGATTTTTGGTAGGGTGTGCTGGCTCTTTTGGTGTTGTGGACTATTTTGTTCTGTATTTTGTTGTTAGTGTGAAAACTTATTTTGACATTATGTGGTTTGAATAGCTTAGCAAGTTTGTATGAGATATTGCCGAGAAACGGCATACAAACGAATTTGGTTTCTTCTGCTACTGAGGTCTGGCTTGCTGGTTTTGCTTTGTTAGATATAATGTTTTTATCTAATTTTTCAATTATGCTTGGGTCATAAGCATTGTTTGATGCTATTGTTTTTAATATATTGATTTCATTAATTTTTGCAGGAAGTGCAAAGTGAAACTAATGAAAACTATTCTTGCCATCAAATTTAATAAGCAATGTATCTTAGAGAATGTAACTCCTAATTACATAAGAGTTGTAGTTAAAGACCAGAGTGAATCTGCACAAGCAGCCAAGAGAAAATGTGAAATTGTATGGATCAAAAATGAAATTAGATCACATTACAAACGAAAAGACTTGTTAAACAGGGACATCTACATGCTGCACTTAGAGTTAAGCAACTATCTCACTCTAAGCCAAATCACGAATTTCTTAGATCTAACCCAACTAAATGTGGATAAAGAGATGTTGAAAATTGCACATAAACAAAAAGAAAAGCTCTCACTCCTGATTGCCAAAAAATCCCCCATTCCACCAAATGAATGCCCTCCCGTGCAACATAAATTCTTTGAGAGAGTAGTTAACACAACAAGCATTACTTTCAATAGCACAGAATTAAATTTGTTAAATAAGGGACTTAAACATAATATTGCCACAAAACTTGATTACAACAGTGTTAAAGACCTAATAACTAACACCAAAATAGCATGTATAGCATCAAAACTAGATCAGAATGATCAAAATGCTCTAGCCCATGATGCAAACAAAATAATAAAGAAAACCATAGATGCACAAAGGCTCCATAGTAATAAACATGATGAATCTGCAACACTGAAACAAATTAACAAAAAAAGCTAACAAACAGTAGTGCCCTTGTTGTTAAATCTGACAAAGGCAGCACAGCCGTGATAATGTACGAGTCTGATTACATTAAGAAAACCCTAGAATTTTTCAAGAATAACAACATAACTGAGTTGAAATCTGACCCCACTCCCAAATACCAAGCTAAAATAAAAGACATGTTAAAAAATTGTAACTTTCTGCTGACATCCATTGAAGCCAAACAATGTGTTATAATGAACCCTACAGCACCAAAGCTTAGATCACAACCTAAAATTCATAAAGATGGACACCCGATACGCCCGATTGTGAATTCCATAAATAGCCCAGGGTACAAAGTGACTAAAAAACTGCATGAAATACTCAAGAAATATTATACATTCCCAACCAATTATTCCATAAAAAACACCTATGATTTGATTGACAGTATCAGAGAAATTTCCATTCCCAATGCAGCTAACTTTGCATCCCTTGATATTGTCAACCTGTACACAAACATACCTATAATAGACACACTTCGAATAATAAAAAATAACTTATTACAACATAAAAAGCTAAGTGACATGGAAATCTGTGAGCTGATGGATTTACTTGAATTAGTGCTGTCCCACAATTACTTCACCTTCAACAACAAAATATATATTCAACATGATGGTCTAGCAATGGGCAGTAGTCTAGCTGGCCTTCTTGCTGACATCTACATTAATGATCTCGAAATTAAATTCTTTAAAGCAAACCCAATAGAAACAGACAAAATCATTTATTATAAACGATATGTTGATGACACCCTGTTGTTATATGATGGGACAGCCACTGAAATTGAGGCCTTAGCTGGTAAACTTAATAATGTTCACCCCAAAATACAGTTCACAGTAGAACACCAAACCCAAAAAGGTATCTATTTTCTTGACCTAAACATAACACATCACAACAACAAACATAAATTTCAGATATATAGGAAACCCACCACTTCAGATGTCATAATAAACAATACATCATGCCACCCAAATCAGCATAAACTAGCTTTATTCAAATCAGCACTTAACCGTATCAACAAGATTCAAGCTGATCCTACTGCAAAAATTAATGAAATCAATATATTAAAAACAATAGCATCAAACAATGCTTATGACCCAAGCATAATTGAAAAATTAGATAAAAACATTATATCTAACAAAGCAAAACCAGCAAGCCAGACCTCAGTAGCAGAAGAAACCAAATTCGTTTGTATGCCGTTTCTCGGCAATATCTCATACAAACTTGCTAAGCTATTCAAACCACATAATGTCAAAATAAGTTTTCACACTAACAACAAAATACAGAACAAAATAGTCCACAACACCAAAAGAGCCAGCACACCCTACCAAAAATCTGGTATATATAAATTAAGATGTGACAGCTGCTCCTGCTACTACATAGGGCAAACAGGTAGAAATTTTGAGATCCGATACAAAGAGCACACTGATGCACTTCGCCTAAACAACTTAAATAGATCCACTTTTGCTACCCATCTAGCAGATAATAAACATTCCATAACAGACATTAAAACTAACCTTCAAATCCTACACACTGTAGACAAGGGATTCAAGATGGATCTTCTCGAACAATTAGAGATTTTTACCCACAAACATAATTCCCCACATACCATTTTAAATGAGCAGACAGAATTGGCGAATAACTCCTTCTTTCAGAATTTTAAGGATTCTTTGAACTTAAAAAACTAAACAGTCATTCAGAAACAAAATGCCCCCCCCCACACACACACATAAAAGCTTGTACCACTTCTGCCCCCCCCTTCAGCTCTCTTCTCTCTCCACATCACCCTGTCAACCCCCCCCCTCTCCTTTTTCCTATACACCCCCCACCCCCCGCCCCCCCACCGCCAACTCCTTTTCCACACCCTTTCAAGTACCAGCATTACTTATTATTTCAAGTTAACCATCAACCTCTCATCCCAGACATCATATGCCAAGATCAGCCAATGGAAGGAGCAAGAAATTAGCTGTCATAATCCTCTCAATACCAATAATCTTAAATGTAACTGAAATATAATGTAAAAAATCTAGTTTTGTATACCTGTTAAAATTGCACAGTTAATTTATAAATAAACATTTTACTAGTTTAAGCTAATTTACATTTATTTTCCATGTAATAAAGACAAATCTCTTGTCAGTGTGTGTGATGACTAATAATGCCTCTGGTCAACTTGAAATCTTTGATACTGTAGTTATATTGCAATCTTTGGCTTGTTTATAATATGTAAATCCTGTATTCGTATCTGTGGCTAAGTGTGTTCAGTGATGTTTACGAAAAACAAGATATATGTTTCCAACAGTGCCTCATAAAAGTAATATACATCTAGTGAAAGTTTTAACTTGTGAAATTGTGAAAAACAAGACACAATGGTTTCAAAAATACGTCCTAAAAGAGATATATATACCTGCAGAAAGATTTATCTGTAAGTAACACCTCAAAACGTAAATTAAACTGTAAATATTTCGTGTAACTGTACCACATGTAGTGATTATTTGCTCTTATACGTTAAACATAAATTATGCTGTAAATATTTCGTGTTACTGTACCACATGTAGCGATTATTTGTTCTCGTTTCTGTCTAGCCACAGATACTCAACCACCCACACAATGGGTACAAAAAAGCACTAAATGTATATACCATCTGATGATGAGTTGCTAGGCAGCTCGAAACCGGTCATGGTTAAATAAAATACATCTACATAAAAGGCGACTGGTTGCAGTAATTTCTGAAAACCTTTTCACACCACAGTCGCAGTGTTCCACATCCACAATGGATAAAAGTCTTATTTTGCTACCTAGCCAGGTAAAAGGAACAATGAACAAATACAGGAAGTGCAAAGTGAAACTAATGAAAACTATTCTTGCCATCAAATTTAATAAGCAATGTATCTTAGAGAATGTAACTCCTAATTACATAAGAGTTGTAGTTAAAGACCAGAGTGAATCTGCACAAGCAGCCAAGAGAAAATGTGAAATTGTATGGATCAAAAATGAAATTAGATCACATTACAAACGAAAAGACTTGTTAAACAGGGACATCTACATGCTGCACTTAGAGTTAAGCAACTATCTCACTCTAAGCCAAATCACGAATTTCTTAGATCTAACCCAACTAAATGTGGATAAAGAGATGTTGAAAATTGCACATAAACAAAAAGAAAAGCTCTCACTCCTGATTGCCAAAAAATCCCCCATTCCACCAAATGAATGCCCTCCCGTGCAACATAAATTCTTTGAGAGAGTAGTTAACACAACAAGCATTAATTTCAATAGCACAGAATTAAATTTGTTAAATAAGGGACTTAAACATAATATTGCCACAAAACTTGATTACAACAGTGTTAAAGACCTAATAACTAACACCAAAATAGCATGTATAGCATCAAAACTAGATCAGAATGATCAAAATGCTCTAGCCCATGATGCAAACAAAATAATAAAGAAAACCATAGATGCACAAAGGCTCCATAGTAATAAACATGATGAATCTGCAACACTGAAACAAATTAACAAAAAAAGCTAACAAACAGTAGTGCCCTTGTTGTTAAATCTGACAAAGGCAGCACAGCCGTGATAATGTACGAGTCTGATTACATTAAGAAAACCCTAGAATTTTTCAAGAATAACAACATAACTGAGTTGAAATCTGACCCCACTCCCAAATACCAAGCTAAAATAAAAGACATGTTAAAAAATTGTAACTTTCTGCTGACATCCATTGAAGCCAAACAATGTGTTATAATGAACCCTACAGCACCAAAGCTTAGATCACAACCTAAAATTCATAAAGATGGACACCCGATACGCCCGATTGTGAATTCCATAAATAGCCCAGGGTACAAAGTGACTAAAAAACTGCATGAAATACTCAAGAAATATTATACATTCCCAACCAATTATTCCATAAAAAACACCTATGATTTGATTGACAGTATCAGAGAAATTTCCATTCCCAATGCAGCTAACTTTGCATCCCTTGATATTGTCAACCTGTACACAAACATACCTATAATAGACACACTTCGAATAATAAAAAATAACTTATTACAACATAAAAAGCTAAGTGACATGGAAATCTGTGAGCTGATGGATTTACTTGAATTAGTGCTGTCCCACAATTACTTCACCTTCAACAACAAAATATATATTCAACATGATGGTCTAGCAATGGGCAGTAGTCTAGCTGGCCTTCTTGCTGACATCTACATTAATGATCTCGAAATTAAATTCTTTAAAGCAAACCCAATAGAAACAGACAAAATCATTTATTATAAACGATATGTTGATGACACCCTGTTGTTATATGATGGGACAGCCACTGAAATTGAGGCCTTAGCTGGTAAACTTAATAATGTTCACCCCAAAATACAGTTCACAGTAGAACACCAAACCCAAAAAGGTATCTATTTTCTTGACCTAAACATAACACATCACAACAACAAACATAAATTTCAGATATATAGGAAACCCACCACTTCAGATGTCATAATAAACAATACATCATGCCACCCAAATCAGCATAAACTAGCTTTTTTCAAATCAGCACTTAACCGTATCAACAAGATTCAAGCTGATCCTACTGCAAAAATTAATGAAATCAATATATTAAAAACAATAGCATCAAACAATGCTTATGACCCAAGCATAATTGAAAAATTAGATAAAAACATTATATCTAACAAAGCAAAACCAGCAAGCCAGACCTCAGTAGCAGAAGAAACCAAATTCGTTTGTATGCCGTTTCTCGGCAATATCTCATACAAACTTGCTAAGCTATTCAAACCACATAATGTCAAAATAAGTTTTCACACTAACAACAAAATACAGAACAAAATAGTCCGCAACACCAAAAGAGCCAGCACACCCTACCAAAAATCTGGTATATATAAATTAAGATGTGACAGCTGCTCCTGCTACTACATAGGGCAAACAGGTAGAAATTTTGAGATCCGATACAAAGAGCACACTGATGCACTTCGCCTAAACAACTTAAATAGATCCACTTTTGCTACTCATCTAGCAGATAATAAACATTCCATAACAGACATTAAAACTAACCTTCAAATCCTACACACTGTAGACAAGGGATTCAAGATGGATCTTCTCGAACAATTAGAGATTTTTACCCACAA
The DNA here is from genome assembly GCF_023897955.1 of Schistocerca gregaria. Classification (NCBI taxonomy): domain Eukaryota; kingdom Metazoa; phylum Arthropoda; class Insecta; order Orthoptera; family Acrididae; genus Schistocerca; species Schistocerca gregaria. Next base: position 546,243,702 of record NC_064926.1, read on the forward strand.
ACATAATTCCCCACATACCATTTTAAATGAGCAGACAGAATTGGCGAATAACTCCTTCTTTCAGAATTTTAAGGATTCTTTGAACTTAAAAAACTAAACAGTCATTCAGAAACAAAATGCCCCCCCCCCCCCCCCACACACACACACATAAAAGCTTGTACCACTTCTGCCCCCCCCTTCAGCTCTCTTCTCTCTCCACATCACCCTGTCAACCCCCCCCTCTCCTTTTTCCTATACACCCCCCACCCCCCGCCCCCCCACCGCCAACTCCTTTTCCACACCCTTTCAAGTACCAGCATTACTTATTATTTCAAGTTAACCATCAACCTCTCATCCCAGACATCATATGCCAAGATCAGCCAATGGAAGGAGCAAGAAATTAGCTGTCATAATCCTCTCAATACCAATAATCTTAAATGTAACTGAAATATAATGCAAAAAATCTAGTTTTGTATACCTGTTAAAATTGCACAGTTAATTTATAAATAAACATTTTACTAGTTTAAGCTAATTTACATTTATTTTCCATGTAATAAAGACAAATCTCTTGTCAGTGTGTGTGATGACTAATAATGCCTCTGGTCAACTTGAAATCTTTGATACTGTAGTTATATTGCAATCTTTGGCTTGTTTATAATATGTAAATCCTGTATTCGTATCTGTGGCTAAGTGTGTTCAGTGATGTTTACGAAAAACAAGATATATGTTTCCAACAGTGCCTCATAAAAGTAATATACATCTAGTGAAAGTTTTAACTTGTGAAATTGTGAAAAACAAGACACAATGGTTTCAAAAATACGTCCTAAAAGAGATATATATACCTGCAGAAAGATTTATCTGTAAGTAACACCTCAAAACGTAAATTAAACTGTAAATATTTCGTGTAACTGTACCACATGTAGTGATTATTTGCTCTTATACGTTAAACATAAATTATGCTGTAAATATTTCGTGTTACTGTACCACATGTAGCGATTATTTGTTCTCGTTTCTGTCTAGCCACAGATACTCAACCACCCACACAATGGGTACAAAAAAGCACTAAATGTATATACCATCTGATGATGAGTTGCTAGGCAGCTCGAAACCGGTCATGGTTAAATAAAATACATCTACATAAAAGGCGACTGGTTGCAGTAATTTCTGAAAACCTTTTCACACCACAGTCGCAGTGTTCCACATCCACAATGGATAAAAGTCTTATTTTGCTACCTAGCCAGGTAAAAGGAACAATGAACAAATACAGGAAGTGCAAAGTGAAACTAATGAAAACTATTCTTGCCATCAAATTTAATAAGCAATGTATCTTAGAGAATGTAACTCCTAATTACATAAGAGTTGTAGTTAAAGACCAGAGTGAATCTGCACAAGCAGCCAAGAGAAAATGTGAAATTGTATGGATCAAAAATGAAATTAGATCACATTACAAACGAAAAGACTTGTTAAACAGGGACATCTACATGCTGCACTTAGAGTTAAGCAACTATCTCACTCTAAGCCAAATCACGAATTTCTTAGATCTAACCCAACTAAATGTGGATAAAGAGATGTTGAAAATTGCACATAAACAAAAAGAAAAGCTCTCACTCCTGATTGCCAAAAAATCCCCCATTCCACCAAATGAATGCCCTCCCGTGCAACATAAATTCTTTGAGAGAGTAGTTAACACAACAAGCATTAATTTCAATAGCACAGAATTAAATTTGTTAAATAAGGGACTTAAACATAATATTGCCACAAAACTTGATTACAACAGTGTTAAAGACCTAATAACTAACACCAAAATAGCATGTATAGCATCAAAACTAGATCAGAATGATCAAAATGCTCTAGCCCATGATGCAAACAAAATAATAAAGAAAACCATAGATGCACAAAGGCTCCATAGTAATAAACATGATGAATCTGCAACACTGAAACAAATTAACAAAAAGCTAACAAACAGTAGTGCCCTTGTTGTTAAATCTGACAAAGGCAGCACAGCCGTGATAATGTACGAGTCTGATTACATTAAGAAAACCCTAGAATTTTTCAAGAATAACAACATAACTGAGTTGAAATCTGACCCCACTCCCAAATACCAAGCTAAAATAAAAGACATGTTAAAAAATTGTAACTTTCTGCTGACATCCATTGAAGCCAAACAATGTGTTATAATGAACCCTACAGCACCAAAGCTTAGATCACAACCTAAAATTCATAAAGATGGACACCCGATACGCCCGATTGTGAATTCCATAAATAGCCCAGGGTACAAAGTGACTAAAAAACTGCATGAAATACTCAAGAAATATTATACATTCCCAACCAATTATTCCATAAAAAACACCTATGATTTGATTGACAGTATCAGAGAAATTTCCATTCCCAATGCAGCTAACTTTGCATCCCTTGATATTGTCAACCTGTACACAAACATACCTATAATAGACACACTTCGAATAATAAAAAATAACTTATTACAACATAAAAAGCTAAGTGACATGGAAATCTGTGAGCTGATGGATTTACTTGAATTAGTGCTGTCCCACAATTACTTCACCTTCAACAACAAAATATATATTCAACATGATGGTCTAGCAATGGGCAGTAGTCTAGCTGGCCTTCTTGCTGACATCTACATTAATGATCTCGAAATTAAATTCTTTAAAGCAAACCCAATAGAAACAGACAAAATCATTTATTATAAACGATATGTTGATGACACCCTGTTGTTATATGATGGGACAGCCACTGAAATTGAGGCCTTAGCTGGTAAACTTAATAATGTTCACCCCAAAATACAGTTCACAGTAGAACACCAAACCCAAAAAGGTATCTATTTTCTTGACCTAAACATAACACATCACAACAACAAACATAAATTTCAGATATATAGGAAACCCACCACTTCAGATGTCATAATAAACAATACATCATGCCACCCAAATCAGCATAAACTAGCTTTTTTCAAATCAGCACTTAACCGTATCAACAAGATTCAAGCTGATCCTACTGCAAAAATTAATGAAATCAATATATTAAAAACAATAGCATCAAACAATGCTTATGACCCAAGCATAATTGAAAAATTAGATAAAAACATTATATCTAACAAAGCAAAACCAGCAAGCCAGACCTCAGTAGCAGAAGAAACCAAATTCGTTTGTATGCCGTTTCTCGGCAATATCTCATACAAACTTGCTAAGCTATTCAAACCACATAATGTCAAAATAAGTTTTCACACTAACAACAAAATACAGAACAAAATAGTCCACAACACCAAAAGAGCCAGCACACCCTACCAAAAATCTGGTATATATAAATTAAGATGTGACAGCTGCTCCTGCTACTACATAGGGCAAACAGGTAGAAATTTTGAGATCCGATACAAAGAGCACACTGATGCACTTCGCCTAAACAACTTAAATAGATCCACTTTTGCTACCCATCTAGCAGATAATAAACATTCCATAACAGACATTAAAACTAACCTTCAAATCCTACACACTGTAGACAAGGGATTCAAGATGGATCTTCTCGAACAATTAGAGATTTTTACCCACAAACATAATTCCCCACATACCATTTTAAATGAGCAGACAGAATTGGCGAATAACTCCTTCTTTCAGAATTTTAAGGATTCTTTGAACTTAAAAAACTAAACAGTCATTCAGAAACAAAATGCCCCCCCCCCCACACACACACATAAAAGCTTGTACCACTTCTGCCCCCCCCCCCCCTTCAGCTCTCTTCTCTCTCCACATCACCCTGTCAACCCCCCCCTCTCCTTTTTCCTATACACCCCCCACCCCCCGCCCCCCCACCGCCAACTCCTTTTCCACACCCTTTCAAGTACCAGCATTACTTATTATTTCAAGTTAACCATCAACCTCTCATCCCAGACATCATATGCCAAGATCAGCCAATGGAAGGAGCAAGAAATTAGCTGTCATAATCCTCTCAATACCAATAATCTTAAATGTAACTGAAATATAATGTAAAAAATCTAGTTTTGTATACCTGTTAAAATTGCACAGTTAATTTATAAATAAACATTTTACTAGTTTAAGCTAATTTACATTTATTTTCCATGTAATAAAGACAAATCTCTTGTCAGTGTGTGTGATGACTAATAATGCCTCTGGTCAACTTGAAATCTTTGATACTGTAGTTATATTGCAATCTTTGGCTTGTTTATAATATGTAAATCCTGTATTCGTATCTGTGGCTAAGTGTGTTCAGTGATGTTTACGAAAAACAAGATATATGTTTCCAACAGTGCCTCATAAAAGTAATATACATCTAGTGAAAGTTTTAACTTGTGAAATTGTGAAAAACAAGACACAATGGTTTCAAAAATACGTCCTAAAAGAGATATATATACCTGCAGAAAGATTTATCTGTAAGTAACACCTCAAAACGTAAATTAAACTGTAAATATTTCGTGTAACTGTACCACATGTAGTGATTATTTGCTCTTATACGTTAAACATAAATTATGCTGTAAATATTTCGTGTTACTGTACCACATGTAGCGATTATTTGTTCTCGTTTCTGTCTAGCCACAGATACTCAACCACCCACACAATGGGTACAAAAAAGCACTAAATGTATATACCATCTGATGATGAGTTGCTAGGCAGCTCGAAACCGGTCATGGTTAAATAAAATACATCTACATAAAAGGCGACTGGTTGCAGTAATTTCTGAAAACCTTTTCACACCACAGTCGCAGTGTTCCACATCCACAATGGATAAAAGTCTTATTTTGCTACCTAGCCAGGTAAAAGGAACAATGAACAAATACAGGAAGTGCAAAGTGAAACTAATGAAAACTATTCTTGCCATCAAATTTAATAAGCAATGTATCTTAGAGAATGTAACTCCTAATTACATAAGAGTTGTAGTTAAAGACCAGAGTGAATCTGCACAAGCAGCCAAGAGAAAATGTGAAATTGTATGGATCAAAAATGAAATTAGATCACATTACAAACGAAAAGACTTGTTAAACAGGGACATCTACATGCTGCACTTAGAGTTAAGCAACTATCTCACTCTAAGCCAAATCACGAATTTCTTAGATCTAACCCAACTAAATGTGGATAAAGAGATGTTGAAAATTGCACATAAACAAAAAGAAAAGCTCTCACTCCTGATTGCCAAAAAATCCCCCATTCCACCAAATGAATGCCCTCCCGTGCAACATAAATTCTTTGAGAGAGTAGTTAACACAACAAGCATTAATTTCAATAGCACAGAATTAAATTTGTTAAATAAGGGACTTAAACATAATATTGCCACAAAACTTGATTACAACAGTGTTAAAGACCTAATAACTAACACCAAAATAGCATGTATAGCATCAAAACTAGATCAGAATGATCAAAATGCTCTAGCCCATGATGCAAACAAAATAATAAAGAAAACCATAGATGCACAAAGGCTCCATAGTAATAAACATGATGAATCTGCAACACTGAAACAAATTAACAAAAAGCTAACAAACAGTAGTGCCCTTGTTGTTAAATCTGACAAAGGCAGCACAGCCGTGATAATGTACGAGTCTGATTACATTAAGAAAACCCTAGAATTTTTCAAGAATAACAACATAACTGAGTTGAAATCTGACCCCACTCCCAAATACCAAGCTAAAATAAAAGACATGTTAAAAAATTGTAACTTTCTGCTGACATCCATTGAAGCCAAACAATGTGTTATAATGAACCCTACAGCACCAAAGCTTAGATCACAACCTAAAATTCATAAAGATGGACACCCGATACGCCCGATTGTGAATTCCATAAATAGCCCAGGGTACAAAGTGACTAAAAAACTGCATGAAATACTCAAGAAATATTATACATTCCCAACCAATTATTCCATAAAAAACACCTATGATTTGATTGACAGTATCAGAGAAATTTCCATTCCCAATGCAGCTAACTTTGCATCCCTTGATATTGTCAACCTGTACACAAACATACCTATAATAGACACACTTCGAATAATAAAAAATAACTTATTACAACATAAAAAGCTAAGTGACATGGAAATCTGTGAGCTGATGGATTTACTTGAATTAGTGCTGTCCCACAATTACTTCACCTTCAACAACAAAATATATATTCAACATGATGGTCTAGCAATGGGCAGTAGTCTAGCTGGCCTTCTTGCTGACATCTACATTAATGATCTCGAAATTAAATTCTTTAAAGCAAACCCAATAGAAACAGACAAAATCATTTATTATAAACGATATGTTGATGACACCCTGTTGTTATATGATGGGACAGCCACTGAAATTGAGGCCTTAGCTGGTAAACTTAATAATGTTCACCCCAAAATACAGTTCACAGTAGAACACCAAACCCAAAAAGGTATCTATTTTCTTGACCTAAACATAACACATCACAACAACAAACATAAATTTCAGATATATAGGAAACCCACCACTTCAGATGTCATAATAAACAATACATCATGCCACCCAAATCAGCATAAACTAGCTTTTTTCAAATCAGCACTTAACCGTATCAACAAGATTCAAGCTGATCCTACTGCAAAAATTAATGAAATCAATATATTAAAAACAATAGCATCAAACAATGCTTATGACCCAAGCATAATTGAAAAATTAGATAAAAACATTATATCTAACAAAGCAAAACCAGCAAGCCAGACCTCAGTAGCAGAAGAAACCAAATTCGTTTGTATGCCGTTTCTCGGCAATATCTCATACAAACTTGCTAAGCTATTCAAACCACATAATGTCAAAATAAGTTTTCACACTAACAACAAAATACAGAACAAAATAGTCCACAACACCAAAAGAGCCAGCACACCCTACCAAAAATCTGGTATATATAAATTAAGATGTGACAGCTGCTCCTGCTACTACATAGGGCAAACAGGTAGAAATTTTGAGATCCGATACAAAGAGCACACTGATGCACTTCGCCTAAACAACTTAAATAGATCCACTTTTGCTACCCATCTAGCAGATAATAAACATTCCATAACAGACATTAAAACTAACCTTCAAATCCTACACACTGTAGACAAGGGATTCAAGATGGATCTTCTCGAACAATTAGAGATTTTTACCCACAAACATAATTCCCCACATACCATTTTAAATGAGCAGACAGAATTGGCGAATAACTCCTTCTTTCAGAATTTTAAGGATTCTTTGAACTTAAAAAACTAAACAGTCATTCAGAAACAAAATGCCCCCCCCCCCCACACACACACATAAAAGCTTGTACCACTTCTGCCCCCCCCTTCAGCTCTCTTCTCTCTCCACATCACCCTGTCAACCCCCCCCTCTCCTTTTTCCTATACACCCCCCACCCCCCGCCCCCCCACCGCCAACTACTTTTCCACACCCTTTCAAGTACCAGCATTACTTATTATTTCAAGTTAACCATCAACCTCTCATCCCAGACATCATATGCCAAGATCAGCCAATGGAAGGAGCAAGAAATTAGCTGTCATAATCCTCTCAATACCAATAATCTTAAATGTAACTGAAATATAATGTAAAAAATCTAGTTTTGTATACCTGTTAAAATTGCACAGTTAATTTATAAATAAACATTTTACTAGTTTAAGCTAATTTACATTTATTTTCCATGTAATAAAGACAAATCTCTTGTCAGTGTGTGTGATGACTAATAATGCCTCTGGTCAACTTGAAATCTTTGATACTGTAGTTATATTGCAATCTTTGGCTTGTTTATAATATGTAAATCCTGTATTCGTATCTGTGGCTAAGTGTGTTCAGTGATGTTTACGAAAAACAAGATATATGTTTCCAACAGTGCCTCATAAAAGTAATATACATCTAGTGAAAGTTTTAACTTGTGAAATTGTGAAAAACAAGACACAATGGTTTCAAAAATACGTCCTAAAAGAGATATATATACCTGCAGAAAGATTTATCTGTAAGTAACACCTCAAAACGTAAATTAAACTGTAAATATTTCGTGTAACTGTACCACATGTAGTGATTATTTGCTCTTATACGTTAAACATAAATTATGCTGTAAATATTTCGTGTTACTGTACCACATGTAGCGATTATTTGTTCTCGTTTCTGTCTAGCCACAGATACTCAACCACCCACACAATGGGTACAAAAAAGCACTAAATGTATATACCATCTGATGATGAGTTGCTAGGCAGCTCGAAACCGGTCATGGTTAAATAAAATACATCTACATAAAAGGCGACTGGTTGCAGTAATTTCTGAAAACCTTTTCACACCACAGTCGCAGTGTTCCACATCCACAATAGATAGAGAAGATCCAATGAAGAATGACGCATTTCATCATGGGATAGTTTACGTGGCTTGAGAGAATTACAGGTATGCTGTTCAAATTTTGAGAGCTTATATTCCAAGATCAGTTTGGATTCTGCAGAAATGTTGGAACATGAGGGGCAATACTGACCCTACGACTTAGCTTAGAAAATAGATTAAGGAAAGGCAAACCTACATTTCTAGCATTTGTAGACTTAGAGAAAGCTTTTGACAATGTTGACTGGAATACTCTCTTTCAAATTCTGAAGGTAGCAGGGGTAAAATACAGGGAGCGAAAGGCTATTTACAATTTGTACAGAAACCAGATGGCAGTTAAAAAAATCGAGGAGCATGAAAGGGAAGCAGTGGTTGGGAAGGGAGTGAGACAGGGTTGTAGTCTCTCCCCGATGTTATTCAATCTGTATATTGAGCAAGCAGTAAAGGAAACAAATGAAAAATTTGGAATAGGAATTAAAATCCACGGAGAAGAAATAAAAACTTTGAGGTTTGCCGATGACATTGTAATTCTGTCAGAGACAGCAAAGGACCTGGTTGAGCAGCTGAATGGAATGGACATGGTCTTGAAAGGAGGATATAAGATGAACATCAACAAAAGCAAAACGAGAATAATGGAACGTAGTCGAATTAAATCGGATGATGCTGCCAGAATTAGATTAGGAAATGAGACACTTAAAGTTGAAAATGAGTTTTGCTATTTGGGGAGCAAAATAACTGATGATGGTCAAAGTAGAGAAGATATAAAATGTAGACTGGCATTGGCAAGGAAAGCGTTTCTGAAGAAGAGAAATTTGTTAACATTGTATATAGATTTAAGTGTCAGGAAGTTGTTTGTATGGAGTGTAGCCATGTATGGAAGTGAAACATGGACATTAAATAGTTTGGACAAGAAGAGAATAGAAGCTTTCGAAATCTGGTGCTACAGGAGAATCCTGAAGATTAGCTGGGTAGATCACATAACTAATGATGAGGTGATGACTAACTGAAAACCTGAGCTGCCAACAGGTGTTGTTGATAACCTCGATGTGGAAAGCTGAAAATGTGTGCCCCGACCGGGACTCGAACCCAAGATCTCCTGCTTACATCACAGATGCTCTATCCATCTGAGCCACTGAGGACACAGATGAATATCGCGACTGCATGGACTTAGTCATCATTTATTCCAGGGAAACAAGTTACTGTCTTCGTATTGAATAGAATTGGAGAGAAGAGAAATTTGTGGCACAACTTGACAAGAAGAAGAGATCGGTTGCTAGGGCATATTCTGAGGCATCAAGAGATCACCAATTTAGTATTGGAGGGCAGTGTGGAGGGTAAAAATCGTAGCGGGAGACCAAGAGATGAATACACTAAGCAGATTCAGAAGGATGTAGGCTGTAGTAGGTACTGGGCGATGAAGAAGCTTGCACAGGATAGAGTGGCATGGAGAGGTGCATCAAACCAGTCTCTGGACTGGAGACCACAATAACAACAACAACATATTCCGAGGAGACTCAGGCAACATTTTACATTTTCATGTGGTCCAGACTTAACAAACACAAAACTGAGGAAAACACGGAATCGCAGAACAAATTAAAACCCCCAAAATACACGTGAAATCATATGTAACTGGCATACACAAAGGAAATTAAATGTACAGTACTATGTCTATACAATAATTTGTGGTAATAATTTTCATCGGTTCTTAAAAAATCGCAGATGTGCAACAGCAAGTAAAACTCATCAAAAAATTAAAATTGGTATGTGGATACATGGTAATGAAGCTGTTTTCTGCCATGCTATGAACAAAAATTAAATGACAAAATACATGTTTATGAGAGATCTTTCCTTTGTGCTCGCCCAGAAAAGAAGCAAAAATTGATGAACATCTTGAATTAATCCGAAAACTGTGAAGTATGGTGAAAGGTGTTAGAATCTAACATGTGGGGATTTGTGTTTTCTTTCTGTAGCCAATGGCAATGCAGCATACTCTTGTGATATGAGCACAGGGGTCTCTTGTGTATTGCTTGTAAACTTTTCATTGTTCATTGTGCTGTTACTGTTCAACACTTAAATTATGAGCTGCACTTCATATGCTCTCTGCACTTCATCTGCTCCACCCCGTCAAAGTGTTATTTTAGATTCAATGAGCGAAATAGAGACATAAAAAAATGAGTTTACTTCCCCATTTGATGTTACAAGTTGGCTCAGTGAATTTCTGTACACTGTGTAGAACTTAAATTTAAAAGAAAGCTCAGGTGCTACAGTTTCACTTCATGCCTTGTGTCACTGTTGACAGTCTTTACAATCAACAGGGTGTTGTGTAAATTATATATGTGAGTAGTGTATGCAGTTGTTGCAACTGTATAATGCCAGATTTGAACACAAAAGTCTTTAAAATGTGCTGTCGCAGAGCCCTTCTTCTATTTGCATGTTTCATGTGCCATAACACATGATCTGCATGGAAAGAACATTTTCAGTGCTTCATAAAATACCCCTTTGTCATGTATTGGCTTGGTCTGGAGCACTGCGCATCAACTGTCCTGTTTTTCCATGGCTGCCACATCTTACCAATAGTTGTGAAGATAAACATTGCAAATTGTGTTTGCAATGTTATTGTGGATTATGTCAGCATTTCCTCTCTCATGTTGCCCCTCTCTGCCACCACCTGTAGTGCAAATTGTCTGTCTTCTGAGCCATTTATAACTCATTCAGTCACGTCAAATGTCAATAGGAAGAAAGTGGGATGAAGTCAGGCAAGACATCAAGTAAGAAAACAGAACTGAGGTAAACCTTACTAGGAAGAAATATAAAATTCGGGAATTTTTTTGTTGATCTGATTGGGTTTTCATGGGGCTACGAATTTATGGTGCAGAATATGAAAAATGTAAAACTGAAGAACATAAAGTTGAAGTTCTACTGTATTTCCTGAAAATCAGAGAAATTAAATGTCATACGGAGCTTTACTAACAATCATTTTTTCCACACTCCGTTTGTGAAAAGACCAATAACGGGGGTGGGGGCGGGGGGAGATAGTTGTATGAAAATCACACTCTGCCAAAATGTATGAGGTGGCTTGTAGACTATAGATGTAAATCTGTCTGAGCCATGGGAGAGCCTTGTGGAGAAGCCAAAGAATGTCATCTGGCTGACATTGGAGATACTGCCAACAATTCTGCAAAGGCTATTTCCAAAGTTTCAGGAGCTAGCTTTAAGGCATCTAGAAATATACTGCAGCTCCTATATACAGTTCCCATAGGGCAGCAAAGACAAGCATAGGGTCATTGTAATGTGCCCAGAGGGATTCCTATCATTCTCCCTGCACTCAAAACACAAATGGATTTCAAAATTACCCTCATAAGTGGTACTCTGGGAAGTACTCTCTGCCATATTCTTCACAGTGGTTTGCAGAGTATAGATGTTGATGTCTATCCCTCTTTCCTTCTTCAGAAAGGAACTAATGGTTCCAAAAGATAGAAATAGATTTTTCCCATTGAAATGTTTCTGTCGGCAGTGCTGTGTTACTTAACTAAATCTACCTGTTGTGGTATAAACATTTGGCAGCCTTACAGTTTCACTGGATCACTCCCTGAAATTGCTGTTGTAGGACCTGTCCTTAAAATGAATAGTCAGAAGCTTCTTTTTTAAGTTCTTGAAGTTCACCAATGTTTAATCACATCCTTCAGATCCTACCAGTGATGGCCAAGTCTCTTACAAACTATAATACTGTTTACAAACAGGTAGTTAATATGGACATACATGGAGCTTAATAGTTCTTTCCTCTTCAGACAGTAAACATAAAAGTGCACACAGTGCAGCTGAACTGATTATAAATTGCTTCACATGCAATTAAGTTGTGGCAGAACTGCCAGAAAATATTAATATCTTTGCTTTTTTGTACTTCGTTTTACTTACTTTGATTGTTGACTAGTTGGTGTGAGACATTCGTCATGACTGTTACCGTGATTGTCGTATCTTGTGCCAATAAAAATATTACACAGTGAAAGTAGATGGTGTTTTCTGTGTTATAAGTATAACACATGCCATATTGGTGACCTCCGACATGCAACATAGTCCGATTCGAAAATGTGGCCGTTTACTTCGACATCTTCACATCGCTCACCTTCCGCTCCTTTCGGACTACAACATGATACTAATGGTGCCTCTACACTGCCTTTCCATGGTTTCCTACACACAATGCCACCAACAACTGGGATAAAATTGGAAGATAAGTACAATGCCGTGGATTTTTCTCTGTCATCAACAATGCCGTTGTGGACTCTTTCAACATTGTCAGTGATGTCACCTGCTATGAAATCTTTTTCTACGTTCATCTATAACAAACCAATCTTGAGTGCTGTGCCCAAATATGTGACTCACAGTGCGTCGTGTGTACAGCCTCCTGTGACATGTAGTGCGCAACAGTGCCCCAACACTATGAACCTCACAGACTTTTCAAGCCCACAGATCACTTGGAGCTCCCCATATATTGCTGATAAATTGGTTTTCGACACCCACTACAAGACTCACTACAAAAACAGATAGGTACAAATTTCAGTGACAACAATTACTGGTTGGACAGTCGTCCCGCCCCGATTGTTTCCGCAGCCCAGCTGCGCCTGCCGCGCCTCCCACACCAGCCATGTTTAAACCAGCCACCGCAAACACCGCGAGTGACAGCTTCATAAACACTCTGCCACTCCCATCCACTGTGCTATCAAATCTGTTTCATCCATAACACAAGAGTGAGTAAATTCCTAAATGACCATGGTTCACGATGGACAATCCACATATGTGGTTTATTTTGGCAAAGACTATATTCACCACCCTAAACATTGATTCAGACAGTGCTAAATTTATTGCGCTTATTAATGCCCTAGGGGACCATGCTGAGTGGGTACAGGACTTAGTGCTGTCGGCGGCCCCTGCAAATCGTTACGCACTGGCAAAACAACAGATCTGTGAATGTCTAGCTAAGACTACGCAAGAGTCTGTTTTATACACACTGCAAGATGTACATCTCAAAGACTCGACTCCTTCACAACTGTGGTGACATATCAGAGCAGTCTTCGATAGCAAAACTATGCCAGATGAGGCTTTAGTTTCTTTCTGGGTTGCAAAGATGCCGCAAGCTATCCAGCTGCATCTCATATCACACGATCAGGAACCACTAAAGGCAAAATTATTGCTGGCCGACATCGTATATAATATAATCAAGAGAAGAAAGTTATCTATGTGTGCCCCCCTCGATATTACGCCTCCCCCGCGTGGCAGGGGCCGATCTTTCCAAAACAACAGACAGAGTACACTGGCTGAGCACCAGATTACGCACCGTCCTTCACCATCCCATACCACAGCTTCAAGTGAAGTCCTTCACCCAGTAACAACACAGGATCAGCAAGTTTATTCTCTCTGCTGGTATCACTCCGTTTGCCGGACGCGGTGGTCTCACGGTTCTAGGCGCACAGTCCAGAACCGTGCGACTGCTACGGTCGCAGGTTCGAATCCTGCCTCGGGCATGGATGTGTGTGATGTCCTTAGGTTAGTTAGGTTTAAGTAGTTCTAAGTTCTAGGGGACTGATGACCACAGCAGTTGAGTCCCATGGTGCTCAGAGAAATTTGAACCATCACTCCGTTTATGGTAATACAGCCAGGAATTGCCACTCACCCTGTGCAATGCACCTAAACACGCACGATGGGCCACTATAGGCGCACCGGTCCGCACTGTGATGTCAAGTTGCCTAACAGACCACAGTGCCTGTGGTGTCTGTAGTCAATGGGATTGTGTCTTTGGCCAAGAGCATGGGACTAGAAACAGGTAACAATGATAATGACGAGCTCATGGAAGATCACAGTCAAGAAATGACCACCAAAGAGCTTATGGAGTTGCAGTGTGTTTCACAGCAGGAAGTTGTGAAGAGGAGTTTGTGTCTAAGCAAGTGGGGATAATTTTACTTCCCCTCTTGTTTCACCATCTGCCTCCTTAAATTCTTTTTCTCACTTTTAACTCTTTATCATTAGCATACATGAGTGTAATCTGTATTCCCATAAAATAGTATGGCGTGTGTTATACTTATAACACAGAAAACACCATTTACTTTCACAATGTAATATTTTCATTGACACAAGATAAATCAAAACACTAAGAACTAGTTTTCGACAATCACGGTAACAGTCATGACGAATGTCTCACACCAACTAGTCAACAACCAAAGTAAGTAAAACAAAGTACAAAAAAGCAAAGATATTAATATATTCTGGCAGTGTGTGGTTTGGCATTGTCATTCTGCTAGAAAATATTTCCCTTTTCCTTTCGGACCCTTGTTAGCCATCATCTCAGAGTTTTCACATTGTGATGAAATGCTCTGAATTTATTGTTGTTCCACAATCAAGGTAATCTTGCACCATCTGTGTCCCAGAACACTGTGGCCATGATTTTTTGAGCTGAGGGCTGCGTCTTGAATTTCTTTTTCTGGGGCAAGTCTTTTCATCAGCATTCCATAGACTGATGTTTCATATCTGGGTCGTAATGGTGCACCCATGTTTCATCTCCTGTCAAAACTGAATGGAGAAAGGTGTCACCTTCATTCTCATAATGTGAGAGGAGTTCCTGGCAAATTTCAAGTCTGTGCGCTTTCATTGCAGGAGTCAGCATCCAGGATACCTGTCATGCACAGATCTTTTGATAGCCAAGCAAAGCAATAATGTGACCCACACCTTCGTGTGAAATGCTGATTGTGCTTGCAGTTTCTCTCTGAGTGATATGACTGTTGTCCTGAATCAATTGGTCAACATTTTGTGAAACTCATTGGTCGCTGTCACAGGATGTCCAATTCTTTGCTTGTCATGCATGTCACATGTTCCCCCCCTCAACATCTTTAAACTTATTTGCTCAACGACACACAGTACTCACATCAACACAATTACCATAAACTGCTTTCATTCTCTGATGAATTTCCTTTGGAGTGACACCTTCTGCTGTCAAGAATTCAGTGACTGCACATTGCCTAAATTGCATTGATCGGCCTTCTGTGCAGGGTTCCATACTTTACACTGTAACAACACAACCGTTCAATGCTAAGGCTTCCCGCCAGCTAGAGCTGTAGAGAAGATGCTACAGAATGAGCCAGTACCTGCTGTATACCAGTTCTGCCAACTGTTGAAGAGTTACGAAGGTGGAGGCATTACTTTTCAGTCAAACCTCATAGAAAAAACATTGTATACAGCTGAATACATTAAGCGAGTGCATACAGAGGAGGATGGTGGAAACCAATGAGCTTTATCACAACTGTAATGTCATTTTGGTAAAGTTTTATATCATCTTACTGTCCATAATGGACCCAAGAGTTACTATTAATGACATGAATATCATCACATCCTGAAATTAAAATAATCTGGAACATAATAAGGAGAGAGACAGAGCCATTCCATACCAACAGAATGAGAGTCACTGTTTGGAATATTGAAGACAGATTGAGAAGCAACCAAGAGATGGTTGCAGAAAGTTTAATGAAAGTTCTTGAGGAAATAGGCTACAGTAACTCTCTTTGAAAATACCATCAGAATCCTAAAACACTTGTTTTCCAAATACTTTAAGAGATGACAAATTTATTTCCAATAATAGAAAATAACGTATAGGAAAACAGGTGTACATAATATTTCCAGTGAAATTCTAAAAACCTTGTCAGATAAATTAAGCAACATTTTAGTCAATAACTTAATGTGCCATAGTGTCTTCTCAGTTGTTGTGGACTTCAGTCCTGAGACTGGTTTGATGCAGCTCTCCATGCTACTCTATCCTGTGCAAGCTTCGTCATCTCACAGTATTTACTGCAACCTACATCCTTCTGAATCTGCTTAGTGTATTCATCTCTTGGTCTCCCTCTACGATTTTTACCTTCCACACTGTCCTCCAATGCTAAATTTCTGATCCCTTGATGCCTCAGAACATGTCCAACCAACCAGTCCCTTCTTCTTGTCAAGTTGTGCCACAAACTCCTCTTCTCCCCAATTCTATTCAATACCTCCTCATTAGTTATGTGGTCTACCCATCCAATCTTCATCATTCTTCTGTAGCACCACATTTTGAAAGCTTCTATTCTCCTCTTGTCCAAACTATTTATCGTCCATGTTTCACTTCCATACATGGCTACACTCCATGCAAATACTTTCAGAAACGACTTCCTGACACTTAAATCTATACACCATGTTAACAAATTTCTCTTCTGCAGAAATGCTTTCCTTGCCATTGCCAGTCAAACGCTTTCCAGAAGTCAAGGAATATGGCATCCGTCTGATACCCTTCATCCATGGTTCACAAGATAGCATGTGGAAAAAGGGCGAATTGCGATGCTTTCTAAAGCCGTGCTGATGCATGGACAGCAACTTCTCTGTCTCAAGGAAATTCATTATATTTGAACTGAGAGTATGTACGAGAATCCTGCAAGAAACTGATGTTAAGGATATTGGTCTGTAATTTTGAGGATCCATCCTTCTACGCTTCTTATATACAGGCGTCACCTGCACTTTTTTGCAGTCACTCGGGACTTTACGTTGGGCAAGAGATTCGTGATAAATGCAAGCTAAGTAAGGAACCAGTGCCATAGAGTACTCTCTGTAAAACTGGATTGGAATCCTCTCAAGAACATCGCCCTTGTATAGACCCTCTATATATTCCTTCCACCTTTCTGATTTCCCTTCTTTGCTTAGAACTGGGTTTCCTTCTGAGCTCTTGATATTGATGCAAGTGGTTCTCTACCATCATCAGTTATTTTTCTCCCCAACTAGCTTACTACTTTAAGTGTCTACTTTAAGTAGACTACTACTTTACTACTTTAAGTGTCTCATTTCCTAATCTAATTCCCTCATTATCACCCGACTTAATTCGACTACATTCCATTATCCTCATTTTGCTTTTGTTGATGTTCATCTTATATCCTCCTTTCAAGACACTGTCCATTCCGTTCAACTGCTCTTCCAAGTCCTTTGCTGTCTCTGATGGAATTAGAATGTCATCGGTGAACCTCAAAGTTTTATTTCTTCTCCATGGATATTAATGCCTACTCCGAATTTTTCTTTTGTTTGCCCCTCAACTCTTATAAATTCCATCTGGTTTCTGTACAAATTGTAAATAGGCTTTCACTCCCTGTATTTTACCCCTGCCATCTTTATAATCAGAAAGAGAGTATTCCAGTCAACATTGTCAAAAGCTTTCTCTAAGTCTACAAATGCTAGAAACGTAAGTTTGCCTTTCCTTAATCTTTCTTCTAAGATAAGTCATAGAGTCAGTATTGCCTCACGTGTTCCAGTATTTCTATGGAATACAAACTGATCTTCCTCAACGTCGGCTTCTACCAGTTTTTCCATTCATCTGTAAAGAATTCGTGTTACTATTTTGAAGCTGTGACTTATTAAACTGATACTTCAGTAATTTTCACATCTGTTAACACCTGCTTTCTTTGGGATTGGAATTATTATATTCTTCTTGAAGTCTGAGGGTATTTTGCCCGTCTCATACATCTTGCTCACCAGATGGTAGAGCTTTGTCAGGACTGGGTCTCCCAAAGCCGTCAGTAGTTCTAATGGAATGTTGTCTATTCTTGGGGCCTTGTTTTGACTCAGGTCTTTCAGTGCTCTGTCAAACTCTTCATGCAGTATCATATCTCCCATTTCATCTTTATCTACATCCTCTTCCATTTCCATAATATTGTCCTCAAATCCATCGTCCTTGTACAGACCCTGTATATACTTCTTCCGCCTTTCTGCTTTCCCTTCTTTGCTTAGAACTGGGTTTCCATCTGAGCTCTTGATATTCATACAACTGGCTCTCTTTTCTCCAAAGGTCTCTTTAATTTTCCTGTAGGCAGTATCTATCTTACCCCTTGTAAGATAAGCCTCTACATCCTTACATCTGTCCTTTACCCATCCCTGCTTAGCCATTTTGCACTTCCTGTCGATCTCATTTTTGAGATGTTTGCATTCCTTTTTGCCTGCTTCGTTTACTGCATTTTTATATTTTCTCCTTTCATCAATTAAATTCAATATTTCTTCTGTTACCCAAGGATTTCTACTACCCCTCGTCTTTTTACCTACTTGATCCTCTGCTGCCTTAACTACTTCATCTTTCAGAGCTACCCTTTCTTCTTCTACTGTATTTCTTTCCCCCATACGTGACAATTGTTCCCTTATGGTGTCCCTGAAACTCTGTACAACCTCTGGTTTAGTCAGTTTACCCAGGTCCCATCTCCTTAAATTCCCACCTTTTTGCAGTTTCTTCAGTTTTAATCTACAGTCCATAACCAATAGATTGTGCTCAGAGTCCACATCTGCCACTGGAAATGTCTTACAATGTCTTACAATTTAAGACCTGGTTCCTAAATCTCTGTCTTATCATTATATAAAATTGTCTTCTCAGACAATAGTAAAATAGTTCTTCTGAAGCTACACCACAAGAAAGGAGATGGTATCACCTCTCTACCAACTAAGAAATAGCTGTACACAATAATTGTAAGCACTCTGGAAAATTGACTTCTTTAGCAACAATTTGGATTTCAAAGATATGTCCACAAGTGAGACTATATTTTTATTTACAAATGATATCACAAGAGAGCAACAAAGTTAGGTGGTACTTTTGTGATATATCTAAGGCTTTAAATTGTGTGGATGACACAATATTTCTCATAATATCAGGCCATGTGGCATCAGAAGGACCATTGGAAAGTTGCTTAAATTTTACCTTCAAAACAGGAAGCAAGAGGTAATCTTGGATGTGAGCAGTTGAATGGATGGGTGTCTGACTGTGACACTATATACCATGAAGTCCCTCAGGGAATACTCCTTGAGGTGCTGCTGTTTCATATTTATGTATGACTTCGTTTTGTCCTGTAAACATGCGAGTTTGTAGCATTTGATTATTATACTAGCATTATAATAAAGAATAAATGTGATACTGATTTAGAACATGGTACTGAAAAACTGCTCTCAGAACTCTTTAGCTGGAGCAAGATGAGGTCCTTGTAAATAAACCTGAGTAAATCGTGTTCTATCCAGTTCTATTGAAAAATCCTAACTTATAACATACTGGACCCCATGGACTGTCTGGTATGGTAAGTAGTCAATTTACCGGGGTGTGTTGCAGGTCCTCTTTGTGACTTAGCTGCAAGGTGGTAGTGTAGTCAGCCTCCTCACTTTCTCGACCTGTGATCTTACCTGCCCTTACCTGCAGTTCAGCCACTCATACGTTATTCGGCACCCTGTTGATTCTGGACTTAGCAAATACGTAGAACTAAGGTTTGGAGAGGAATTTCGATGCTACTAAATAATGCAAGGTAGCTCTGATAAAAGCAGTTATATTCTAGAGACACATTGGCCTCAAACTTCTTTGATACAATCTATTACAAAAAATAATGCAGAATCATAGTACACACGTCAGACTCCAGCGACTTAGTGGTCGGATGGATACGTCCCTCTAAGTGGGTTCAAGACCACTGTTAGATACCAATTCCATTTGGTTGTCACCACAATCAGGCTAATCCCAATTGTGTTTGTATTAATATAATTCACTCAGGTGCCACACTGGTCTTTTAATGCACAAGGCCAGGATCTTGTATTACCGGATGCCACAGGACTCAGTCCTTACTTACACCTGATACCCCACATAAAAATAGGCATGATCATAATCAGTTGGTAATAATGATCATTGCCAGAAAACAAAAACAGAATTGCAATGGCAGGAGTGAGCACATCAGCTGACTTACCAGTTTCAATGACTATCATGTTGCTGCATGCAATAAACTTTGCTCAATTACCTATGTGCATCTATGCCTCATTAATTGTCACATATTAAGATAAACATGCAGTCAAAGTCAAAATAACTTCACCACCTACGTGAATGTTACTTTGTCACAGTCTTAGATTTACCTTGGTTTGTAATCTTGCAGGTGCGCACCATCCATACTGCTCCTCAGTCGAACAGCTGGTCCTCAACAATGGCCTGCTGTGCTGGGCAGGAACGCCTCTCCTAACAAATCTTACCAGCTGTACATCTTCTTGCCTCAAAGGCCACTGCAGTTGATTACCACTGCCCAAATGTAAACGCTCAAGTCTCTCTAAGAAACTCACTGTGGTGCTGCTAGCAGTTCCTTACTAACTTAAAAGGGCAACATCTGCTCTATCCGTGTGGCAAACAACTCGATCACCATACCTTCATCTGCATTGTTATGCGGTGCCACCACCAATTACAAAACTGTTTCATAGTGCCACACACTGCTTGGTACTTCCGCCTCCCCAAAAATCCGCTAACAATTGTTGCTGAATTTCTGCAGACCAATATTCTTCTAAAAACCTTTTCTTAAAATCTGTGAAATCTTTGAACTCAATAGCCATCTCATTAGCGCCCTGAAAGGCATCACCCCTTAAGTGACCCACTAAATATGAAATTCGCTCTCATTCCTTCAGAGTACTCTGGCATGATCTCAACAGATTCCTTAAGGAATACTTTAGGATTAATGTTTCCCTGTAGCTCAAAAGCATTAAACTTATGACACTGAATAAACGCCGCTTCTGCTGAACTGCTCAACGAAACCTGGCCTGCCTTTGTGGCCAGTTTAGCAGCCGGTTTCTCATTTTGCAATATTCAAGCGTCCAACTGCTGCTTATGGATCTCTTGATGTTTCTCAAACAAGTCACATATTGCTTGACTAGTGACTAATGCCTGAATCACATCTTTAACATGCAACTTAAAACTAGTATCCTGTTCAGATCTTATCTTATCACTTACGTTATCCACTTCAGTATTTATTTTCGTTTCAAAATCTCCCTGTTTACCTTCCAACTCAGTTGTGCTATGCACTAGTATGCTCTTCCAATGCTTTGGTTTCTTCATCTAACCCCTCCTTGTGCCCTTTAGCACATTCCTTCTTCACTTGATCCAGATCAGTACCCGCTTTATCTACTACTTGTTGTAGTTTAATGTCTACTTGCTGCTCCAATTGCAACTTACACTGAGTGAGTTCCTCAGTGATGTCTTTCTTCACCTCTCAAGCAAATTAGACGCTTCCAATGCAATACTGGAGCTTACTAGTTCATTACCTTGTTTAATATCATTACTGATTTCTTCCTGAAACTGCGTCAAAGTTGCAAGAAGTGACAGAAAGAAGATATTTTTCTCTTCCCGTATTTCTGCCGAAATCATCTAGTCTACTACAGATTCTGACCTGTCTTGAGTAGCCTCAACCCCTTCAGAGATTGAATCACTCAATTTTAGTGGCAACTCTTTTGTCTGTTCGGTCTTTACTTTGCTGCCAGCTGCCAATAAAATTCTCTTTGAATGCAGATCTGGGCTAAATACCTCTTTACTGCTTAATTCCATCATTATACTATCCATTTTAACAACCTCCTCAGCATCACCCTTGGCTTTCCCTGCTATGTTGCTTTTATCCTGTTTAGCCATTATATTTTCTAAAGTTAGAATGCTGTTCAACAGTTGGTATGGAATTTGGTTTCTTATCTTTCAATGACTTCTCCGACATACTGCCTGGTTGCTGCATTGCCGCATTGGTTCCTCTTTGTGTGGTGATTCTGCACTGGCTCCACCCTTGTGTGGTCTGCTTGCTGCAGGTCTTCTGAGTCCACCGTGTGCTGTCGCCGTTCCTTTTTGTGTGGCCGTTCATCGCACCCAGCAAAGCTTCCCAGACTGCTGCATCTGTTTTTTTGTTACACAATGCATGCCCAATTCATGGCTACTATACAGCCCCTTTTGACCACTACTGTCACTACATAATGAGGACGCAAGCCAAACTACTGGGCTGCTCCACTGCTGCAATTACTTACAGTACACTAATCTACAATAACGTCTATCCTTTTGCATAAATTACACTGACCAGTGATTCCGTCTACCATTCATATTCCATAATGACTGTTTAGTCATCTTTTACATACCACTCATACTTTACTGGTCACCTCTTGTAGCATTTCTTTCACAAGCTTCCAGCCCACCTGTGAAGCCCTTCATACTATTCCTTGATGCACCTCCGTTTACTCGTTTCCCAGCAAATGCACCATTTTGTAAGATTCACTAGGCCTATGTACCACTTTGCAACATCCCCTCTGAGCAATAACAAACCCTGACTTATAACATAATGGACCCCTTGGACAGTCTGGTATGGTAAGCAGTAGATTTAGAGGAGTGCGTGGCAGGTCCTCTTTGTGACTTATCTGCGTGGTGGCAGCATAGTCAGCCTCCGCACTTTCTCAACCTGTAATCTTACCTGCCATTACCTGCAGTTCAACTGCTCATATGTTATTCAGCACACTGTGGATTCTGGACTTAGCAAATACATAGAACTAAGGTTTGGAGAAGAATTCCGATGCTACTAAATAATGCAACACAGCTCTGATAAAAGCATTTATATTCTAGATACATGTTCGCCACAAACTTCTTTGATACAATTTATAATTGCAAAATTGTAGTTCACATGCCAGAATCCAGCCAGATAATGGTCAGACGGATATGCCCCTCTAAGTGGGTTCAAGACCACTGTCTGATATCGATTGCATTTGCTTGTTGTCACAATCAGGCTAATCGCAATTGTGATCGTATTAATATAATCCACTCAGCTGCCACGTGGGTCTCTTAAGGTACAAGGCTAGGATCTTGTATTACTGTATGCCATGGAACTCAGTCCTTACATACACCTGATACCTCACATAAAAATAAGCATGATTGTAAGCAACTGGTCATACTGATCATTGTCAGAAAATAAAAACAGAATTTCGACAGCAGGAGCAAGCACAGCAGCTGACTTACTGTTTTCAATGACTGTCATGTTGTTGCATGCAATAAGCTTTGCTCAATTACCTAGTTGCATCTATGCCTCAGTAATTGTCACATATTAATAACTTCACCAACTATGCAAATGTTACTTTGTCATAGTCTTGTTCAGATGTAGCCAAAAAGCAAAGCTTAGTTTGTAATCTGGCAGGAGCGCACCTACGCAACATCCGTACTGCTCCTTGGTCGAACAGCTAGTCCTCAACAATGGACTACTGAGCGTGCCCCTTTCCCCCCACTAAACCACTTGTGACATCAGCCACCACCTTTTCCCTTAATACAGGCACATTTTACATTATAATTTCTCTGTTGCTTTCTGCACACACACACTTTTGATTTACACTCTTCCACCAATTTTACGTTGGCCCTCTGCTCTAATTTAAGTTTTCTCAAATGAAATACTTTTTTAAATTGTGGCAGCCTCTGATTGGACCAGTCCACCTTTCCCATCCCCAAGAGGTGTCCCTCTGTGGGTATTGTGTCATATTTCTAAGCTACCCCTGGCTTTTCTGTGTCCTTCTGTCTTCATGTTTTTGCAAGTCACTGTGCCAGCCTACCGTGCCCGACTTGGATCTTATTGTAACCCTTCAGCACGCTACCTCCGCTCTCGCTCTCCATCTGTCTGCTATCCCACTCCATTCTAATCAGCACTCACTTATTTAAAAAGGCTATAACTTTAGTCCCATTGCCCATACAACAACCGGGTTTCTTTCTGAAGCCACCTCACATTCTTACCTATCAAATGAATTCTCAAAATGATTGCTTATCTGAAGCATGTTCATTCATGCCCAGCACATTGTCATGTTTCAAGGTACTTCTTCTCTATCATACGTTTATATCAACACAAATACCCATGCATTTTTGAGATTTTTTGGAAGCTACAATTGTCCATGCATAATCCATGAGCAATTTGTAGTAAATTGGCATTTGTTACTAATTGGATTTTGTTACTATAGCAGATATTGTAATTAACACATTGTGTTACATCTAGTTTTCCCTTAAAGTGGAGTAGCCCTGTGTGTTATCTGCACCTGTTGTAAACTGTATATTATCTGCAACAATTGTAAATAACTGTGTTTTCGAATTTGCTAACAACTATAACTGACCTCAAAACTAGTAATGTTGTCACAGTTTTCTGAGTTGCCTAATAGAAACCTCATTTTGTGGATTTTCTTAAATTCATACAGGGTATTAGCAGCTTTTTAGCTCAACAGATCAAAAGACAATCAGTGGGCTTCATTTAAAGTTATTTTTTCACTGTCTAGTAATACTTTCTACCAGCCAAATTTCTGTTCTCAAATGCTGTTCTTGAACATGGGATGAATTTGTTGAAGTTCATTAGCAGCTGGAAATCGCCCTGACTACTGTTGAACAATTGGCTGTTCCTGCAAATTGGTGTGCTGGAAGAGCTCCCAAGAGTTGTGTAGCTGTGACACCTGTACCAGAGGTACCTCAAGTACTGCCCTTCCTGTCGATCCTATCTTCTCTGCAGAAAGTACAAGATCTGTCATTACTTGTCCACTTGGATGCAAGAGGCATGCCAATGGTAGATCTATGCATCCTGTATGGGATAGACGGGGACCTGGGAGGGCTCAGGGTGTTGTACCAGTCCCTGTAACCAACAAATTTGAGGTGCTCTCTCTCATTGAAACTGAATCAGTGGGACTCACTTCACCTGTTTGGGGTAAACTCGTTTTACCCAGTGTCAAGAAGAGGCAAATGCAAAAGAGTAGTGGTCTATTAGTGATCGGCAGTTCAAATTTTCAGTGAATGATGGTACCCCTTAGGGAAATGGCAGCAAGGAGCAGGAAACGACACCAGGTGCACTCAGTGTGTATGCCTGGGGGCTTTATTCAACATGTTGGAAAGGCTATTACAGTATTGGCTGATGGAATAGGCTGAAACAATTGCAGATTGCAGCACATGCCTGTTGTCTGGGCTCTGATGTCAAACTCGGGTCATTCCAGTGGCTGGCAGAGAAGTTTGAGAAGACCAGCCTTGTGCATAGAGCTTCAACAAAGTTCACAATTTGTAGTATTGTTCCCAGAATAGATCATGGCCATTTGGTTCTGAGTTGAGTGCAAGGACTGAACCAGAGACTTTGATGAGGCTGTGACAAGGTAGGCTGTGACATCCTCGACTTGCACCAATGGGTTGGGAAATGTAGTGTCCCCCTAAACAGGTTAGGTGTGTACTAAACACCAGAGGTTGCCATTCAGGTAGCTAACTATGTGTGGGATGCACACCACAATGTTTTAGATTAGGTCACTCTCCATCCAATCAAGATAATGATAGCTGTAGGAAACCAGGAAATGTCAGTGAAAGATTAAAATAAATGCCTCCAACAGCTGAGAGTATTAAAATGTGGTGTCACCACCAGACACCACGCTTGCTAGGTAGTAGCCTTTAAATCAACCGCGGTCCGTTAGTATACGTCGGACCCGCGTGTCGTCACTATCAGTGATTGCAGCCCCAGCACTGCCACACAGCAGGTCTAGTCTAGAGAGACTCCCTAGCACTCGCCCCAGTTGTACAGCCGACTTTGCTAGCGACAGTTCACTGTCTACATATGCTTTCATTTGCAGAGACGACAGTTAGCATAGCCTTTGGCTATGTCATTTGCTATGACCCAGCAAGGCACCATATTCAGTTACTATAATTACTATCTTCAAGAATCTATTCTGAACAGATAATATTGTGAATCATGTATAGTCAAGAGCGACGTTCATCATTAATGGATTAAAGTTAAGTATCAAACTAATTACGTCCGCTTTCTGAATTCTCATTCCTTGTCATGTTCCAGACCTCACGTCAGTATAGTTCTTCCCTACTCATGTCAGCCTGCATGAGCTAAAATGCGTGCATTTCGGCCTACACTCATAACACAATGTTGGCTCTTCTGCTAACACAAAATAAAATCCTAATGGTAAACTACAGAAGCATTCGTAACAAAGTGGCAGAGATTGAAGTGCTCATGAAGAGCAGTGAAGCTTACATAATACTGAGTACAGAAAGCTGGTTGAAACCTGATATTGATAGCAGTGAGATTCTTTGGGAAAATTTAAATGTATATCAAAAGTATAGGCAAATGGGTATTAGTTGCATTAGACAAGAAACTCAAATCCACCAAGACAGAAATTGAAGTTGCATGTAGATTGTTTGGGCAAGACTCAGAGTCAGGGATGGGCATAAAATAATTGTATCCTTCTATTGCCCACTAGACTCGTCTCCTCGTGTAACCAAAAACCTCAGAGAAAACCTCATTTCACTCATTTGTAAGTTCCCAATCATAGTGTAAACATTGTAAAATTTGTGGTAAGTTCCTATGGGACCAAACTGCTGATGTCATCAGTCCCTAGGCTCACACACTACTTAATCTAACTTTAACTAACTTACACTAAGGACAACACAAACACCCATGCCCGAGGCAGGACTCGAACCTCTGACAGGGGAGCCGTGCAAACTGTGGCAAGGCACCCTAGACTGCACAGCTACCCCGTGCGGCACTGTAAACATTGTTGGAGACTTAACTCATCCAACAATTAATAGGGAAAATTACAGTTTTGTTAGTAGTGTGCATGATAAGACATCCTGTGAAACAGTACTTAATGCCTTCTTTGAAAACTACCTAGAACAGATAGTAGGAATCCCACTCATGATGGAAACATATTGGATTTAATGGCAATGAACAGACCTGACCTCTTTGAGGATGTCCACATTGAAACTGATACCAGTGCCCATGACCTGGTTGTGGCAACAATGATTATCAAACAACAAAAGGCAACCAGACCAAGCAGAAAGATATGTATGTTTGGTAAACTAGATAAAATATCATTAATGTCATATCTAAAAGAGAAACTTGAAACTTTCAGCACAGGGCAGGAGCATGTAGAGGAACTATGGCTCAGATTTAAAGGAATAGTCCATCATGTACTGGATGGATATGTATCCAGCAGAATAGTCCATAGTAGGAGGAAACCTCCATGGTATACAGTCATTATAAAGAAACTTCTAAAGGAACGGACATTACTGCATAATAGGTGTAAAACAAAGCATAGGGCTATTAATTGAAAGACGCTGAATGAAATGCGTTTAGCTGTCAAGAGAGCAATGTGTGATGCCTTCAATGACTACCATAGTGTAATATTGACAAATCATCTTTCACAGAACAATCACTCATGCGACCAATCCTAGAATATTGCTCAAGTGTGTGGGAGCCATAACAAATAGGATTAACAAGGGATATTGAATGTATGCAGAGAAGGGCAGCCTGAATGTTCACAGGTTTGTTTAATCTATGTGGAGAGGCACACAGATACTGAAGGAACTGAACTGGATGACTCTTGAAGATAGACATAAACTTTTCCAAGATAATCTATTAACAAAGTTTCAAGAACCAGCTTAAAATGGTGACTCTAGGAATATAGTACAATCCCCTATGTATTGCTCACATAGGGATCTTAAGCATAACAGTAGAATAATTACTGCACACACAGAGGCATTCAAACAATCATTCTTGCTGAGCTCCAAGTGTGAATGGAACCAGAAGAAACCATAATGACTTATACAATGGGAGATACCCTCTGCCTTGCACCTCACAGTGGTTTCAGAGTATAGATGTAGATGTTACAGAATTATCCCCCGAGAATAGCAATGTTCGGTTCCAAACTATTTTTTTAAAGGGAGAAAAAACAAGAATGACATTTAGTGTATTACAATTGGACATGCTCATATGCAGGTATGTATGATTTTTTTATATTTTAAGTGTGCTACTAACATCTGTGGCTGCCAAAGAGTTTCTTTTATTATGTCATGTTTTCAATCTACATATTACCTATATTCTTTCAGGAAAAGAAGTATTATGACTACATTGTTGATATTCCCACCTGGACTTTCCATTGTTGAAATTATTATGTCTCTAATTTGCTGTCACCATGAAGTTTGTTAATTTTTTAAAAAACTTAACTGTTCTGATGTATTGGTATTTACTTTTTGATACAAACTAGCTTTTCGGTTACATTGCCTCCTGGTGAAAATAACATACAAGGGGCACTGGAAGGACTCATTAACTGCACAGCATGTGATTTGTAAGTGGACACAAAATCATATTAGGCAGGTATTGACAAAAGTTTAGTAACCCTGTTCCAGAAATTTTTCTTTTCTTTCCTTTCTTTCGAATGTAGGTCATTGGCATAAAATGTTAGAATGTAGATATTTTTACTCATAAGTTCTCTCAAAACAATCGCATCTCTTAATAAGATATTGTCAGTGTAGTCCAGTTTCCTCCAATACTTTCATATCCTTTTCCAGCCATTCTTATAGCAGATACTTCAGGAATATGGAACAGAAAGAAAACAGCTATTAGGAACCACATTAATAATGAATTACTGTTGCCCCTATATTCATGCTTATTCCCTAGTGCAGGCTTAATCCCTAGAGTACAACATAAATATTTATCACAGTGCAATATTTATTTGTACAACACAGGAATAGGTATCAGTTGACAATTTTCATAGCTACTTGCCACTAAATTGAATTGAGTTTTCAGCCCTTAAATTTTTAACAAGAAGTTTTTATTTTCTTTTGAATTTACATAAAAAATTTTCAAATAGACTGTGTGTGTCTCTCTCTCTAAGTTTCAGAATAGAGTTTTATATTCTGGTGTAAGGGTCTATAGCAGATTACTGGTGGACATCAGACAGGAAACTGACATACCAATATATTTATAAACAAAGTAAAGGATACCTTGAAAGCCACTTTTTTACCATTCTGCAGAATACCTTGTCCCAAGAATGTATTTTCCATGTAACTAATATTTGTATTAATGACACTATTATGAGAAGGATAGTTGCTACTCACCATATAGCTGAGATGCTGAGTCACAGATAGGCACAACAAAAAGACTGTCAAAGAAAGCTTTCAGTCAAACAGTCCTTTATCAGAATGGACAACATACACACACACTCACACAAACACAACTCACACACACACGTGTGTGAGCTGTGCTTGAGTGAGAGTGTGCATTCATGTTGTCTATTCTGATGAAGGCCTGTTTGACTAAAAGCTTTGTTTGATGCTCTTTTTGTTGTGCCTATCTACAGCTCAGCATCTCCACTGTATGGTAAGTAGCAACTATCCTTCTCATAATATTGTCATTATTCCATCCTGGTTTCTCCATTGTTTGATATTTGTTTTACATGAATCTGGATTTTTCCCGTATATAGACTGCTACAGGTACTCTTAATTCAGCCCAAACATCCACAGTAGGAGAAAACTGTTAAAGTTCCTTAGAGCTTGCTGTGTCATGCTTGCTAATTACAGAAATGTTTGATAGGGTGTCACTATAACACAGAAGTAGCATCACGGAAAAAAAAAACATTTTGAGTATATTACATAATGGTACTGAACTTTAGTACAGTTTAATGCATGGTGCATGATCTTCTAAACCTAATGAATGATATCTAAAGTGAAACAATGGAAAATCCAGGATGGAATAACGACAGTACTATCAAAAGGATAGATTCAACAATGAAAACAAACAATTAGCTAATGACAAAATTATTTAATTGGATATATAAAAATCTATTCAGCAAGTGGTGGCAGAACACACACATAAACGACTGTTGTAATTGGCAAGGTTATGGAGCCAGTGGCTCCTTCTTCAGGCAGAAGGGCTGAAGGGGTAGGAAGAAGGGTGAAGGAAAAGGACTAGAGAGGTCTAGAAAAAAGGGTAGATTTCGGGAAACTCACCCAGGTCTGTGGGCCAGCGGATACTTACCATACGAGATGAGAAGGAAAGACTGATTTCGGGGGATTGCATCAGACAAGATTTGAAGAAATCTTTTCCGATGCAGTCCTCAACAGTCTTTCCTTCTTATCCCTTAGGGTAAGTCTCCTCTGACCAGTGGTTCTGGGTAACTTTCCCAAAATCTATGCCTTTTCCTAGATCTCTCCAGTCCTTTTCCTTCCCCTTCAACCCTTCTGCCTGGAGAACGAGCTACTGATTCCTAAAGCTTGCCCATTACAACAGTCTCTTATGTGTGTGTTCTGCCACTACTTGGGGAAAAGGATGGATTGCTACTCACCATATAGCAGAGGTGCTGAGTTGCAGACAGGCACAACAAAAAGACTACTAAACATGTAAGCTTTCATCCAGATGGCCTCCTTGTGAAACAGACAACATAAATAATATTATGAGAAGGAACGTTGCCATTCACCATATAGTGGGGGGGGGGGGGGGGATGCTGAGTTGCCAATAGGCACAACAAAAAGATTTTCACACTTAAAGCTTTCAGCCAATGGCCTTTGTCAACAACACACACACACACACACACACACACACACACACACACACACACACGTGAACGCAACTCACACACGACTGCAATCTCGGGTAACTGAAACCACACTGAGCAGCAGCACCTGTGCATGATGGGAGTGGTGACTGGGTGGGAGAAAGGAGGAGGCTGGGGCGGGGAAGAGGAGGGACAGTACGGTGGCAGTGAAGTGCTGCAAGTTGGGCAGTGGGCATGGGAGAGGAGGAGGGGGGGGGGGCGGCAGAAGTAGTGGAAAAGGAGAGACATACAGAGAAAGAAATAAATAAAATACAGGGTGTGATGGTGGAATGACAGCTGTGTAGGTAGTGCTGGAATGGGAGCAGGGAAGGGGCTGGATGTGTGAGGACAGCAACTAACGAAGGTTGAGGCCCAGGGAGTTATGGGAACGTGGGATGTATTCCAGGGAAAGTTCATACCTATGCAATTCACAAAAGGTGGTATTGATGGGAAGGGTCCATATGGCACAGGCTGTGAAGCAGTCATTGAAATGAAGGAGATCATGTTTTGCAGTGTGTTCACCAACGGGTTGGTCCACTTGTTTCCTGGCCAGTGTTTGTCGGTGGCCATTCACGTGGACAAACAGCTTGTTGGTTGTCATGCCTTCATAGAATGCAGCACAGTGGTAGCAGCATAGCTTGTAGACCACACGATTGTTTTCACAGGTAGCCCTGCCTTTGATGGCTTGGGTGATGTTAGTGACAAGACTGGAGTAGGTGGTGGTGGGAGGATGTATGGGGCAGGTCTTGGATCTAGGTCTATTACAGGGCTACGAGCCATGAGGTAAGGGATTGGGAGCAGAGGCTGTGTAAGGATGAATGAGTATATCGTGTAGGTTCGGTGGATGGAGGAATACCACTGTGGGGTGTGGGGGTGGGGGTGGGGGGAGGATAGTGGGCAGGACATTTCTCATTTCAGGGCATGGTGAGAGGTAATCAAAACCTTGGCAGAGAATGTAATTCAGTTGCTCCAGTCCTGAGTGGTACTGAGTTACGAGGCAAAAGCTCCTCTGTGACCAGATGGAGGGGCTTTGGGAACTGGTGGGAGACTGGAAAGATAAGGCCAGGAGATTTGTTTTTGTACAAGGTTGGGAGGATAATTATGGTCAGTGAAGGCTTCAGTGAGACCCTCAGTATATTTCAAGAGGGGCTGTTTTCACTGCATGACCACGAGTGGCTAGGCTGTATGAAGGGGTCTTATTGGTATGGAATGGGTGGCATGTGTTGAAGTGGGCGTATTGCTGGTGGTTAGTGGGTTTAATATGGACAGAGACACTGATGTAGCCATCTTCTAGGTGGGGGTCAACATCTAGGAAGATGGCTTGTTTGGTTAAGTAGGACCAGGTGAAGCAAATGTGGGAGAAGTTGTTGAGGTTCTGGAGGAATGTGGATAGGGTGCCGTCACCTTCGATCCAGATAGCAAAGATGTCATCAATGAATCTGAACCAGGTGAGGGGTTTAGGACACCAACTCTATCAATCAGACCATGTTGATGTTGTTGTTGTTGTGGTCTTCAGTCCTGAGACTGGTTTGATGCAGCTCTCCATGCTACTCTATCCTGTGCATGCTTCTTCATCTCCCAGTACTTACTGCAACCTACATCCTTCTGAAACTGCGTAGTGTATTCATCTCTTGGTCTCCCTCTACGATTTTTACCCTCCACGCTGACCTCCAATGCTAAATTTGAGATCCCCTGATGCCTCAGAACATGTCCTACCAACCGGTCCCTTCTTCTAGTCAAGTTGTGCCACAAACTCCTCTTTTCCCAGCCGGCCGCAGTGGTCTAGCGGTTCAGGCGCTCAGTCTGGAACTGCGACACTGCTATGGTTGCAGGTTCGAATCCTGCCTCGGGCATGGATGTGTGTGATGTCCTTAGGTTAGTTAGGTTTAAGTAGTTCTAAGTTCTAGGGGACTGATGACCACAGATGTTAAGTCCCATAGTGCTCAGAGCCATTTGAACCATTTGAACCTCTTCTCCCCAATTCTATTCAATACCTCCTTATTAGTTATGTGATCTACCCATCTAATCTTCAGCATTCTTCTGTAGCACCACATTTTGAAAACATCTATTCTCTTCTTGTCCAAACTATTTATCGTCCATGTTTCACTTCCATACATGGCTACACTCCATACAAATACCTTCAGAAACGATTTCCTGACCCTTAAACCTATATTCAATGTTAACAAATTTCTCTTCTTCAGTAATGCTTTCATTGCCATTGCCAGCCTACATTTTATATCCTCTCTACATCGACCATCCTCAGTTATCTTGCTCCCCCAATACTACTTCAAGTGTCTCATTTCCTAATCTAATTCCCTCAGCAGCACCAGGTTTAATTAGAGTACATTCCATTATTCTCATTTTGCTTTTGCTGATGTTCATCTTCTATCCCATTTCATCACACAATCCATTCTGTTAAGCTGCCATTCCAGGTCCTTTGCTGTCTCTGACAGAATTACAGTGTTGTTGGCGAACCTCAACGTTTTTATTTCTTCTCCATGGATTTTAATTCTTACTCCAAATTTTTCTTTTGTTTCCTTTACTGCTTGTGCATTCTAAAGATTGAATAACACTGATGATATGCTACAACCCTGTCTCACTCTCTTCCCAACTGCTGCTTCCCTTTCATCTCCCTTGACGCAAAACTACCATCTGGTTTCTGTAAAAATTGTAAATAGCCTTTCGCTCCCTGTATTTTACCCCTGCCACCTTTAGAATTTGAAAGAGAGTATTCCAGTCAACATTGTCAAAGCCTTTTGCTAAGTCTACAAACGCTAGAAATGTAGGTTTGCTTTTCCTTAATCTTTCTTCTAAGATAAGTTGTAAGGTCAGTATTGCCTCATGTGTTCCAACATTTCTACGGAATCCAAACTGATCTTTCCCAAGTTCAGCTTCTACCAGTTTTTCCATTCATCTGTAAAGAATTCGCATTAGTATTTTGCAGCTGTGACTTATTAAACTGATAGTTCAGTAATTTTCACAACTGTCAACACCTGCTTTCTTTGGGATTGGAATTATTATATTCTTCTTGAAGTCTGAGGGTATTTCACCTGTCTCATACATCTTGCTCACCAGTTGGTAAAGTTTTGTCAGGACTGGCTCACCCAAGGCCGTCAGTACTTCTAATGGAATGTTGTCTACTCTCGGGGCCTTGTTTTGACTCCAGTCATTCAGTGCTCTGTCAAACTCTTCATGCAGTATCTTATCTCCCATTTCAGCTTCATCTACATCCTCTTCCATTTACATAACATTGTCCTCAAGTACATCACCCTTGTATAGACCCTCTATATACTCCTTCCACCTTTCTGCTTTCCCTTCTTTGCTTAGAACTGGGTTTCCATCTGAGCCCTTGGTATTCATAAAAATGGTTCTCTTTTTTGCAAAGGTCTCTTTAATTTTCCTGTAGGCAGTATCTATCTTACCTCTAGTGAGATGAGCCTCTACATCCTTACATTCCTCTACATCCTTACATTTGTCCTCTAGCGATTCCTGCTTAGCCATTTTGCACTTCCTGTCGATCTCATTTTTGAGATGTTTGTATTCCTTTTTGCCTACTTCATTTACTGAATTTTTACATTTTCTCCTTTCATGAATTAAATTCAGCATTTCTTCTGTTACCCAAGGATTTCTACTACCCCTTGTCTTTTTGCCTACTTGATCCTCTGCTGCCTTCACTACTTCATCCCTCAGAGCTACCCACTCTTCTTCTACTCTATTTCTTTTCCCTATTCCTGTCAATTGTTCCCTTATGCTCTCCCTGGGACTCTGTACAACCTCTGGTTTAGTCATTTTATCCAGGTCCCATCTTCTTAAATTCCCACCTTTTTGTGGTTTCTTCAGTTTTAATCTACAGTTCATAACCAATAGATTGTGGCCAGAGTCCACATCTGCCCCTGGAAATGTCTTACAATTTAAAATCTGGTTCCTGAATCTCTGTCTTACCATTATGTAATCTATCTGATAACTTCTAGTATCTCCAGGATTCTTCCATGTATACAACCTTCTTTTATGGTTCCTGAACCAAGTGTTAGCTATGATTAAGTTATGCTCTGTGCAAAATTCTACCAGACTGCTTCCTTTTTCATTTCTTAACCTCAATCCATATTCACCTACTAAGTTTCCTTCTCTCCCTTTTCCTAATCTCGAATTCGAGTCACCCGTGATATTAAATTTTCATCTCCCTTCACTACCTGAATAATTTCTTTTATCTCATCATACATTTCATCAATTTCTTCATCATCTGGAGAGCTAGTTGGCATATAAACTTGTACTACTGTAGCAGGCATGGGCTTCATGTCTATCTTGGCCACAATAATGCATTCACTATGCTGTTTGTAGTAGCTTACCCACACTCCTACTATTTTATTCATTATTAAACCTACTCCTGCATTACCCATTTTTCTTTTTGTATTTATAACCCTGTATTCAACTGACCAAAAGTCTTGCTCCTCCTGCCACCGAACTTCACTAATTCCCACTATATCTAACTTTAACCTATCCATTTCCCTTTTTACATTTTCTGACCACCTGCCTGATTAAGGGATCTGACATTCCACACTCCGATCCATAGAACGCCAGTTTGCTTTCTCCTGATAACAACGTCCTCTTGAGTAGTCCCCACCTGAAGATCAGAATGGGGGACTATTTTACCTCTGGAATGTTTTACCCAAGTGGACACCATCATCATTTAACCATACAGTAAAGCTGCATGCCCTCGGGAAAAATTACAGCTGTAGTTTCCCCTTGCTTTCAGCACAGCAAGGCCATTTTGGTTAGTGTTACAAGGCCAGATCAGTCAATCATCCAGGCTGTTGCCCCTGCAACTACTGAAAAGGCTGCTGCCCCTCTTCAGGAACCATGCTTTTGTCTGGCCTCTCAATAGATACCCCTCCGTTGTGGTTGCACCTATGGTACTGCCATCTGTATCGCTGAGGCACGCAAGCCTCCCCACCAACGTCAAGCTCCATAGTTAATGGGGAGGGGGATTCAGATCATATTGAATCTTTACTAACTCAGTTCACTCCTCCATCCAATTGTGATCCAGCCCCACTGCTCCCAAACCACCCCCTAGTAAGTTTCCAGAGTTTCCTAACCTCAAACCTTACCTCACCATTATTCCCCAAATCCTTCAACATGCAGACTAACCTTACATCCACAGAAACAACTGCAGTCTACCACTGTTGTTCTGAACCACAAGGATTATCTGGCAGAAGGACTCCCCTAGCTGTCAGATACTTCCACCTACAAACCTTCCCACAGTGACCCCATTCCAGTAATCCAGCAGGATCTCCAGTCACTACTCAAATCCTTAGGTCCATCCCAGAACCTCTTCACAGAGTCCATCTCTCTACTCACCAATACCATTCCCCACACTCCTACTTTCTACATGCTTCCTAAAGTCTATTAACCTAACCACCCAGGATACCCCATTGTGGCCAGTTACTGTGCCCCCACTGGGAGAATCTCTACTGTCATAGACCAACACCCTCAACCTATTACAAGGAACCTACCCTCCTACATAAAAGATACCAACCATTTCCTTCACCGACTCTCCACAGTTCCTGTCCCTTTACCACACAATGCCCTGCTCATCACTATTGACGCCACCTCCCTGCACACTAACATTCCTAATGCCCATGGCCTTACTGGTATTGAACACTAACTTTCCCAGCGCCTGACAGAATCCAAACTAACAAACTCCTTATTCGTCACCATGACAGTTACTTCTCCTTTGAAGGCATTACCTACAGAGAAATCTGGAGTACGGCTATGGGCACCTGCATGGCATCATCCTATGCCAACCTATTCATAGGCCATCTAGAGGAATCCTTCCTAAACACCTAGAATGCTAAACCCCTCACCTGGTTCAGATTCATTGATGACATCTTTGCTATCTGGATAAAAGGCGAGAGCATCCTATCCACATTCCTCCAGAACCTCAACAACTTCTCCCACATTTGCTTCACCTGGTCCTACTTAACCAAACAAGCCATCTTCCTAGATGTTGACCCCCACCTAGAAGATGGCTACATCAGTGTCTCTGTCCATATTAAACCCACTAACCACCAGCAATACGCCCACTTCAACACATGCCACCCATTCCATACCAATAAGACCCCTTCATACAGCCTAGCCACTCGTGGTCATGCAATGAAAACAGCCCCTCTTGAAATATACTGAGGGTCTCACTGAAGCCTTCACTGACCATAATTATCCTCCCAACCTTGTACAAAAACAAATCTCCTGGCCTTATCTTTCCAGTCTCCTACCAGTTCCCAAAGCCCCTCCATCTGGTCACAGAGGAGCTTTTGCCTCGTAACTCAGTACCACTCAGGACTGGAGCAACTGAATTACATTCTCTGCCAAGGTTTTGATTACCTCTCGCCATGCCCTGAAATGAGAAATGTCCTGCCCACTATCCTCCCCCCACCCCCCACCCCCCACCCCCACACCCCACAGTGGTATTCCACCATCCACCGAACCTACACGATATACTCATTCATCCTTACACAGCCCCTGCTCCCATTCCCTTACCTCATGGCTCATACCCCTGTAATAGACCTAGCTGCAAGACCTGTCCCATACATCCTCCCACCACCACCTACTCCAGTCCGGTCACTAACATCACCCAAGCCATCAAAGGCAGGGCTACCTGTGAAACCAGTCATGTGGTCTACAAGCTAAGCTGCAATCACTGTGCTGAATACTATGTGGGCATGACAACCAACAAGCTGTCTGTCTACATTAATGGCCACCGAGAAACTGTGGCCAGGAAACAAGTGGACCACCCCGTTCCTGAACACGTTGCCAAACTCAACCTTCGTTAGATGCTGTCATTCTAGCACTTCACAGGTGACATTCCACCATTATGCCCAGTCTTTTTGTTTTATTTATTTTTTTATTTATTTCTCTCTACGTTTTTCTCGTTTTCCGCTGCTTCTTCCCCCACTCCCTACTCTCCCCTGCCCACTGCCCAACTTGCAGCACTTCACTGTCCACCATCTCCACCATACTATATGTGTGTCTATTGTTGACATAGGTCATTGGCCAAAAACTTTAAGTGTGAAAATCTTTTTGTTGTGCTATGGGCGACTCTGCATCTCCTCACTATATGATGAGTGGCAGCTTTCCTTCTCATAATATTGTTACATTCCATCCTGGATTTTCCATAGTTTTATTTTTGCCAGTTAACATAAAAATACACATTCATGCAACACACAGCTCACACACACACATGACCACCATCTCTGGGTGCCATGGCCACACTGTGAACAACTGTGCATTATGGGAGAAGTTATCTGTAATCTGGATGGTTGGGGTAAGGAGCAGGCTGGGAGAGGGAGGGATAGCAAGACGGAGATGGGGGCCAGTAAAGCGCAGCTTGTGGGGTCATTACCGGCACCACCCAGGACTGGAGTAACGGAGTCACATTTTCTGTGAGGGTTTCAACTATCTCTTGTCATGCACTGAAATGAAAAGCATCCTACCCACTCCTCCCACAGTGGTATTCCACTGCCCACTGAACATACACCATACCCTTGTCCATCCCTACACAGCCCCTGCTCCCATCTCCTTGCCTCATGGCTCATATCCCTGTAATAGACAAAGATACAAGACCTATCCTACACATCTCCCTCCCCACCTACTCCTGCCTGGTCACAAGAATGATCTATCCCATCAAACGCTGGGCTACCTGTGGAACTAGTCATGTGGTTTACAAGCTAAGCTGCGACTACTGTACTTTGTTTTACATGGGCATGACAACTGATAAACTGCCCGTCTACATGAATGGCCACCAAAAAATTGTGACCAAGAAACAGTTGGACCACTAAGTTGCTGTGCTCGATGCCCAACACAATGTTCTGCATTTTAAGGACTGCTTCACAGCCTGTGCCATTTGGATCCTTTCTATCAGCGAGCTTTTCTGAATTGTGCAAGTCAGAACACTCCCTGCAGCATATCTCGCATTTCCTTAACCTTCCTGGCCTCAACCTTCATTAGTAATTGTCTTTCACCCACCTATCTACTTCCGTGTTACCACTCCAGCACTACACAGTCTTCTATTCCACAAGCACACCCACAGTCTTTTTACTTCTCTCCTTTTCCGCTACCCTCCTCTGCCCCCCTGCCATGTGTCTAACCTCCCAACTGTACCTAGGTGTCCTACCCTCTCTCCACCTTGTCCCTGTATGCTCCAACAACCAGCACTTTACCATTACCCACCCCTACCCTGCTATCTCTCCATCTCTTAGCCTCCTCCTTATCCTCATCACACAGATTGCTTCTTCCATCATGCAGAGTTGTTCGCAGTCTGGCTTTGGGTTGGCAGCCTGAGACAGTGGTCAGGTGCGTGTGAACTGTATCTGCAAGAATATGTGTGTGTGTGTGTGTGTGTGTGTGTGTGTGTGTGTGTGTGTGTGTGTGTGTGTGTTGTCTGTTTCAGAAGGAGGCCTTCTGGCTGAAAGCTTATGTGTTTAGTAGTCTTTTTGTTGTGCCTGTCTGTGACTCAGCATCTCCACTATGTGGTGAGTAGCATTCTACCCTTTTCTTGATCTCTAAAATAACTTTACTGTCTCTTGGCAGTCCATGTATATCTGATAATAATCTTGCAGACACTCTTGATAGGTCAGTTACTCTGTAAATAGTGACAGGTAAGATGGCAGGTAGTCTACAAGAGTACCGTTCCGAGCAGAGTGCAGGCAGTGAACCAAAATGTCTAAGTGCTGTCTACTTGCTGCTGATGAAATGTCTGAGTGTTAGCAGCATGTCATGTTTTGAGCCTGTCGGTGGAAGGATTCCCATGTCTGGTAATACGAGGTGGAGGCAAAGGAGTTTGAGGTGGACAGCATTGTCTAGTGACAGTCTACACTATTGACCATCATACATGATGGACCAAAGCAGGGGAAGGTCTGGGTTTACAAGCACCACCTGGACGTTTCTGCACAGATCTGAGAGATGCCAGATAAGTGGTGGTGGGTGTGTGGTGGCGGCCTCTCATGGTATTTGTTGTGTACTTCTTGACTGGTAAACAACAATACACATATATAGTAATGTAAAAGTAATTAACACAAGTATCAATTTGAGTAGATTAGCACTAGACATAACTTATTATTAGTACACTTCAGAGGAGTAGCTAGTGGTGGTAACTTATGGCTGTTTATGTATCACTTGACTCATTCTATATCCCTGAAGGGTCTTCTTCATGACAGGATTCACACAATACAATTTGCAAATGAATGAAAGAATGAATTCCAATGTTGTTGCTTTGTACTGATCTGAGCTTAGTGAAGAACTTTTTTGATAACAGAGAATCCCACTCCACGCCAAAGATAAGATATCTATAAGGAAATAGCCTTTGTGTGAAGTACTTTGTGTAAATCTGTTCATCTCATTCACAAATCATGTTCCATAAATCCCATAATAAAGAAGAGCTTTCAGTGATGTGGAATGAATCAAAGTTACACATTGATCTATCTACATCTACATCCATACTCCGCAAGCCACCTGACGGTGTGTGGCGGAGGGTACCCTGAGTACCTCTATCGGTTCTCCCTTCTATTCCAGTCTCGTATTGTACGTGGAAAGAAGGATTGTCGGTATGTTTCTGTGTGGGCTCTAATCTCTCTGATTTTATCCTCATGGTCTCTTCGCGAGATATACGTAGGAGGGAGCAATATACTGCTTGACTCTTCGGTGAAGGTATGTTCTCGAAACTTCAACAAAAGCCCGTACCGAGCTACTGAGCGTCTCTCCTGCAGAGTCTTCCACTGGAGTTTATCTATCATCTCCGTAACGCTTTCGCAATTACTAAATGATCCTGTAACGAAGCGCGCTGCTCTCCATTGGATCTTCTCTATCTCTTCTATCAACCCTACCTGGTGCGGATCCCACACTGCTGAGCAGTATTCAAGCATTGGGCGAACAAGCGTACTGTAACCTACTTCCTTTGTTGTCGGATTGCATTTCCTTAGGATTCTTCCAATGAATCTCAGTCTGGCATCTGCTTTACCGACGATCAACTTTATATGATCATTCCATTTTAAATCACTCCTAATGCGTACTCCCAGATAATTTAGGGAATTAACTGCTTCCAGTTGCTGACCTGCTATTTTGTAGCTAAATGATAAGGGACCTATCTTTCTATGTATTTGCATCACATTACACTTCACTACATTGAGATTCAATTGCCATTCCGTGCACCATGCATCAATTCGCTGCAGATCCTCCTGCATTTCAGTACAATTTTCCATTGTTGCAACCTCTCGATGTGCAGAAAGATTTACTGCAGGCTATTTCTATAAAGTATATTAATAACAAATCATGTTTAGTACTTTTACTCATGCTAATAATTATTTCAAACTTCTCTGTTTATTTTTATCTGCTTTAGCAACAAAAGCTAGTATTCCTCTTTTTCTACGCAGCTGTTTTTTATCTGCAACTTCAAAAAAAGCTTTTATGTAACTTTCCACATAACAAAATCAGTTATCCACACACTAGTAAAGATAAAAACTGTTAGATGTAAACATTAGAGTTCTGCAGAATTTGCATCCCTCAGTCCAGATATTCTGATGAACTGCTGGAGTAGTTAATGAGGTATTAGTTTACTATGTTTATTGTTATTTTTAGTTCCCTACATCATATCTGCTGGTAACCTGTTACACAATTTTTGGACCCAGAATATAACACTCCATTCTGAATGCTCGATAGGTATATATAGCCTATGTGACAATAATTTTTGCTTCATGTACTGTAGTTGTCAGTTACACAGTTTATCCTAAATTCACTTTAATTAAACACAAATACCATTAGAGAGTATACATATTTGGCTGTAAGTATAATGATCCATAGGTTTCTGAAGAGGCTTCTGCAAGATGTTCAGTTATCAATTTCAACAATATTCTTAGCTGAACACTTCCGTAGAATAAATACTCTTAAAAGTAAATTCTTGTAATTATATGTTTCACTCTTGGCAATACTTTGTTTAATTAAATTTTTGTTTGTACGAACGTAATGGTTTTGTTCATCTTTGCCTTATATTTTGAGTCACAACACTCGCACTTATACTCTCTTGTGCTTTACAGGCTCTTTGGCCAAATGCATACAGTTTGCTGGAGCAACAACAAAACATGCCAAGTAAGACTCTTAAGTTTGTCAACAGAGTGAATTTTAGAATAAAACATGTGTGGTATAAAACCAAACTATTAGAAAGCAAAACTCAATGCTTTTCGTTAACTCATTGTGTTTATTGAAACTTGAATAAATACTATTTGACTTTAGCTGGTTTGCTCCAGATTATTCCTAGACAGTAGGGCTTCTGAGTGACAGTAAGCTACCTGTTCCATCAGCAAATCATCAAAATGAGAGAGATATTTAAATGGAAAGCAAGGAGAATGAAGTTTTCTGTTAACTCGTCCATGTGCTAGTGCCACCTCAGTTCATTATATATCTGAATGCCTATGAACACCAGACATAGAGCCCCATATAGTGCATGTCTGTCCACCTCTACTTCTGGTACCTGTCAGTTATTTTTATTCATTTGTAACCATGTAATATGAGTATTTGTATGATTGAGCATTAAACTGCTAATTATTATGAGCAAAAAGGGCATTAATGAGTAAATAAGGTGGGAAGTGAGTGTTAGTTTTTGCTCATTTGTCTTCTGGTGTCACTTGACACCAGTTCAAAACTTACCTTATAAGAGGTTTACTAAATCAACATTTAGATTTTCTAATCAAGATTTAGTGTAGTCCTTGATAGTGTAGGTCAATGTACTTTGAGAGAGCCATTTCAGGAACAACAGTTTACATTAGAAATGGTTTTATTTATCATTATTATAAACACTTACTGTATACACAATATAAAAATTTATCATTCAGATATACAAACGACAAGTGACATAAGTAAAAAAACTTCTGTAACACTTCAGTGTGCACAAATGAGCAAGATTAGCTAATGATCAATTTAATTAAGGAACAGAGGAACTTCTACAACTGACTGAACTGTTGATGGATGGCTCCAAATGACACTGCTCTCCAGTTGCTCCATTATTAACAGTTCAACTAACAAACTGAAGTTATTTCTCATATACAAAAATACCTTCTTTTTTTTAAACAATGTATTGGAAATACTATGCCAATAAAATAACATATGATAGATTACTTTTTTACACTTGCTTCTTCTTGTCATAACAAAACTCTTTACTGCCACTTTCAAACTCATCATTTTACATAATTATCAGAAAATAATATATATGGTAAATAAATACTTTATTAACATTAGCTCACAAGCATTGTAGGAAAGTGAATGTACTGCTGACAAAAAATAATAACACAGTAAATGTACAAAATATTGTGCTCTAGAGGAATGCAAGTCATAAAAGTAGTTGTTTACAATACATAAGCACCATCATCCATGTCGTCACCATCATCACTATTATGTGGCTCAAAAGGCCACAGAATGGGCAACAGGATGAAGAAAAAATCATCAGCATTGATAATCTCTGCATTAAACAAGCTCATTTTAGTGGAACTGTGGACTTCATCATGGTAGCACATCTTATTCATATGTATCTTTCCATCAAAATTAAAAATTTCTTTTCTTGGTCTCGCATTGAATTCAATGGAATATAGACAATTCAATAACAGAGAGTGTAGGCACAATTGTCTACATTTGTTCATATAAAACATGATATCCAGTTAATGTTCTGTAAATATGGACTCTGTGTGTTTTTTAAAAATTTATGCACAATTAAGTAAAAAATTGAAGCTCTTTAATTTGTAAGTAAGTTGCTACAAATATCATCATCACAAGCAATTGCTACACATAAAATGTAAAAAAATAGTTACACACTGGAGTACCATTATGTTGTCAAAACAGGTCGATCAAGTGTTGTCACTTTACAAGTGGAGAACAGTGAATGTCAAAATCAGATAAAAGTTAAAGTCTACTGAACAGACATCACAGCTCTAAATCAGAGTGCAGGAGACTGGACGTAATTGAAAGAGTAACCATTATTCCAAAATGAAAATTTGAGAATTTGATTTAACAAAACTGTTTATATATTTATTCAGTTCTTATGAGAAGTATTTGTAAAATATATCTGTAGAAAGCAGATCTAATTCAGATTCAAGAAATGTGATTTCCCAATCTCTGAACACACTTACTAATTGAAGTTATTAAATTGCACATTAAAATTCCAACCTGGGTATGGGTAATATCTGATATGTCTTTTAAAATGGAGGTCTAATAAAATGTGACTTCAGGAGGAAATAGTATATTGGTTTTATAGCCTTTCAGAAAGGCATAATATATTATTCAGCAAGTAAAATGTGATATGTTAAATGATATGGACATATTTCAGTTTTTTAGCTTCAATAATTTTACAGCTGATGAACAATTTGGTGATGCTCCACTTCATCATTTTGAATGTCGGACATAGGTATGACATATCAGAAATATAAGGAGTTGTATATTTAAAAAAATCTAAAAACTGGTGTTCCTTTTGTATTAAAATCTTCGTATTTTAACATTTTCTTGCAGTAGATTGAAGTATACTCTAGAAAACATCTGAGTTTTCCATTATAAAGAGCTTCAATATGAACATCTTTCTTTTTTTT
This sequence comes from Schistocerca gregaria, assembly GCF_023897955.1. NCBI lineage: Eukaryota > Metazoa > Arthropoda > Insecta > Orthoptera > Acrididae > Schistocerca > Schistocerca gregaria. Next base: position 546,287,760 of record NC_064926.1, read on the forward strand.
AAAAAAAATCAAGGAAATCACATTTCTTTGCAATTTTGCATGTCACACTGTTCAATGTAATTGATAGTCTTATGCATGACTGATGAATGAAATGTAGGCTGCCATTTGAAGCTACTCTATGTAGTTTACAAAAAAATGAAGCACAAAGCAATGGACTACAATAAAATTTAAAATATCTAGAATGTTAGGCCATGTAAAAAAGTTTTCATACTATTCTGATATTTAACTGGTTTTGGCGTTACTTGAAAGAGGAACATAGTGTTGGAAGAGAAAGTATAGTTAAGAAAGTAGAAGTATTCAATGCTCTAGTTTAAACATTTCTATTAAATAAAATCACACAATATAAAAATGTTCCTGATTTTTAAGTATGGATTACCTATTTTTGTAGTGATAAGTTCCTGTTAGTATACTGTTGCACACAACAAATATTTTCCATGCAGCGTAATCTTGTGGCACCTTGTGCAATGAGCAAGGCTATTACATAGGTTATTCAGAATATGTAAGGAAATCTTTAGTAACAGTTATTGTTGGAAATTTATGTAAATTAAAAAATAAAGACGTCTCTGCATAATGTACATTCTTGTGTAAAATACTAAGTTACAACAGTAGAATCAAGCAACATTCTCTTTCATATGTTGTCAGATGGTCCCATTTCAAACTATTTGAAAGACAAAAGGGACTGAACTTTTAATCTTCATTTTTTATGTATTGCATGCACACAAAATATTAGTCAGATTGGTATATGTACATTTTAAATGATTTCATTTACATGAAAGGTTATTGCCATGAATCACAGTATATTTTAATCATCTGAAAGTGCACAGAGTGTTTACTCATTAAGTTTCATAGATCCTTTTGACTGACACCACTTCTTCCTGTAACTAATAATATACACAAAAAGGTGTCAGAAAATTATTGCAATTTTTTAAAAACCATTTTATATATGGAAATCTGCTGTTGCGTAAGCTATTATAAGCCTACTAGCATGTTAATGTGAGAACTTACAAGATTAATGAAGTCGATATGACTACAGGATAGTTAAAAGATTGTTGCTTTACTTAATTACTTCCTCTGTCAAACAGTGGAGATTTGGTACAGAATGTCAAAGTTTTACAACACAGTGGTATTCATGTGATTCTTATAATAATTTTAAAAATTATGGACTTTTTGTAAATACCTGGATAAGACTTAGATATGTGAATGAATTACTTCATTCAATGTTTTGTAAAGGAGGCACCATAAAAATTTTAATGACTAACAGTGGAATATGTCACATACTGCAGTTTCTTTGCCGAGGTAATTACCTCCATAATTTTATCAAAAGTGATGTTATTAACAGAATGTGATTGCAGATAGCTGTTGAGCTGGAGTCTTCCATGTCTCCAAAGCCAGGAGGAAGAAGATCATCCAAACACTCAAATTCACAGCACCGTTTGCCAGCTCTGAACCGTTTGCAGTACTGGATAGGCATAGAAACAAACAAAATACATATTAAATGTAACACTGAACCATATTGTCTAGTACATAGTGTTAGTTATTGCAATTTACATGTCCTGAACTTAATGTGGGATGTTATCTGGAAATGCCTACATGTCAACTATAAAAATTATTTAATTTTTGAACGAGCAACAAAATTAAGATGAACAGAATGTTTTCAATTTTAAATTTCCTGAATACAGTTATCTCTACACTGCCATATAAACTGTGGTTAGCACTGCCAGTGATTTAAGAAGTATGACCACTTACTACCTGTTGAAAAACTAGCAACTGGAGCATAACTTAGAATGCAAAAGTATTTGGAAGTAGAAAATCAAATGTACTTGAAACGTTTTTTAATTATAACAGTCTGCTGCACTGGCTGTCATCAATGGATTAAATATTCTGTTATTCTATCAAATAAAAGCATTTGTCAATCAAATCAATAGTAGCCAGTATCACAGATTGTTATCATTCAGAAAATTTGTTATGACTGTGGGCCCCATTGCTGCTAAATAATTGTAAAAAGCTGAAACACCAAATGTGTGATTTCAAAGAACTTAGAAAGAAATTGACAGAAATTATTGGCTATACAAACAACAGAAATACAAACTGAAACACCATCTGAAAAATACTGATGAAATTGATAATGTTCATCTTTTCTGTACTGCAGTGTTTCTCTTTGAGTAGCATCATGGGTGGCTGTGCTACATAATTCTTCTTAAGATTTCTTAGAATTACTAGTTTTGAAAGCTGGCAGAAATAATTTCATGCAATGTTCAGGAAATTCAACCATTTTTCACATATTGGAGAACATGTATTCCCACACCAAAATGCTGCATAGACCACTGACAATTTTTTGTACATTTATTTAGATATTAAAAACTGACCTTAACGAGATATTGGGCGATTCCATTGATTTCATTTTTATTGAGAATGCATGAGGCACAAGACAAATCATAGAAAAAGTTTAAAAAAAGTGAAGTCAGTGTTAATGTTGGCTATGAAAGCTACTGGTTTGCTCAGCCACTTATTTGCAGAGGTGATTTCCATTCACAAACACTGCACCCTCCCTTTACAAAGTGTGACTGTTGTTTCAACATTGATATCAGTAGTCATCTCATATACAAAGTAATGCTGTGGTTGCTTTGATAATGTTCAGAAAATGAGAAGTGTGAAACTCATTGTCATCAGATTCATGTCCCCACCCAACAGATAGAGGCAACAGCCTTGCCGCAGTGACTACACCGGTTCCCGTGACTTCACCGAAGTTAAGCGCTGTCAGGTGTGGTCGGCACTTGGAATGGTGACCATCCAGGCCGCCATACGCTGTTGCCATTTTTTGGGGTGCACTCAGCCTCGTGATGCCAATTGAGGAGCTACTTGACCGAATAGTAGCGGCTTCGGTCAAGAATACTATCATAATGACCGGGAGAGCAGTGTGCTGACCCCACGCCCCTCCTATCTGCATCCTCCACTGAGTATGACACGGTGGTCGGATAGTCCTGGTAGGCCACTCGTGGCCTGATGAGAATATGTCCCAAAAAGGCGCATGCAAAAATCAGATTTTTCAAGTGGTAATTTCTTGGGTTGTATTGATCATAGAGATAAGGGGTCAAAGGTTTCGGATGGCTCTTGGCTAATGACCATTTGTATTAACATCGGAAGTGTGGGTGTACTGTAGCTACAATATGGGGTCAAAATTTAAAAGTTATACACTTTCTCCAGCTCAAGCAAATTGATCAAACAGCAAACTGGCTCTTTTGCATTACATGTGGTCTAGGTTGGGTCTTAGATGGCATATAGAAGCACCATTTGTTCATAGGTGCTGCCTGAGAAAACACCAAAAAACAATGATTTTTGGGAACAGAAGTACCAGTTGTGAGGATGGCCATTCCTATAATTTATATTCATGGCAGACCATCAATATCTTTACCATATGTTCTTAAGATGATGCTCTTGGGATACCTTGAAACTCTTTTCAGTATCATTACCTGTTACTGACATCCAAGGGGTTCAAAATTATTGTATTCATGCACATAAAATAAGCATTTTATTCTAAAATAAGGATTTAAAGATGTAAATGTAACTTTAACTGACATAGTGAACACATGGCAAGGGTTCTGCGATATCAAAAGAGTTCTGCGGTCACCATTTTTTCACCAATATAACTTTATGACTAAAATGGGCACTTCACACATACATAGACTGTCTTGAGCTGGAAATTATTTTGTGGTGCAAGCACCTTACAAAAATTATTTTGTCATATGGAATTTTTTGTGCCTGCAAATCAAACATACATAAGAATGTAGCCTATTTTTATGTAAAGTTGTGCGAATTGAACTTAAGTTGAATGGGAAACCATTTTGCATTGACATATTTTTCACCATAATTTGTTGTTTACATGTGTCAAAGTATGTAAATATTTGATAAATTGTCAAAACTTTACTGACCTACAGAATTCATTTTATGTAAGCAGCACAACCTTCTGTAACAGGGACAAGAAAGGAACCAGTTGAAAAGTGGCTTTTTTGGAGCTCAAAAAAATTTGAATATGCTCCTCTTTAAAAGACTCTGAGAAAAAAGTTGGAAATCAACTATCTCAATCCTCATTCTGCCTTCTTCACCAATTATTTTGGCATGCATACAATTTGTGCTTTTTTTATATTGAAAAAGAATAGCAAAGATATGGTAGCAATGGTCAGAGACAATAGAGAATGTTAGTGGGGGAAAAAAAAAGAAAAGAGAGAGAGAGAGATGTGTGGAGACAATACATAGGGTTTGGAACTGTGGTCATAACTCCCCCACCCTCCATTTTACATATCGTGTATCATTTCCTTTGAAATACTCTCTTCTACAATTGATACACCACTCCCAACACTGTTTCCACTTCCAGAAGCAGTCTTCGTATCTGTCTTGCTGGATCACATGAATTTTTTTTATCTCGTCTGTCATTGCAAATCTTTGTCCTCTCAATGGGGTTTTTAACTTTGGAACTTTCTTCAGAGTCCAGGTCTGGAGAGTATGGATGATAAGGCAGCACAGTGATTTAGTTTTTTGTGCAATAGCCATGTACCAACAGGGATGAATATGTTGGTCCATTATCATGATGCAAAAGCCATGAATTGTCTTGCCACATTTCAAGCCACTTCCTCCTCACATTTTCTCACAGACATTGCAACATGTTTCTTTAGTACCATCAATCAACAGTTTGTTCGTATGGCATGAATTCATGATGAACAAATCCTTCAAAGCATGGTTTTTAGATTTGGCCAGATGTGATGAGTTTTTTTGGTCCCGGAGAATCTCTCCCGACCCATTGCAAAGATTGAACCTTAGTCTTATCATAACCATAGTCCCACATGTCATCACCAGTTGTGATTCTTTCAAGGAACATCTCGTTAAATTTGTGTGGTCCAAAGCTCATCACAGATTATGAGGTGAAGGTCTTTCTGATCTTCACTCATGCGCTGTGAGACAAATGTGGTGGCAACTTGATGCATTCCAAGATGCCTCTTAAGGATTTCATGACATGATCCAAGTGAAATGTTATATTCTTCTTAAATCTCTCAGACAATCAGTATTTGTTTGGCATGCACAGTTTTGTTGACATTCCTGACATGAGCATCATTGTCACATGACGAAGGGCATCCTGAGTAAGGGTCATATTTAACTTATGTCCAGCCATTTTTAAACCATGTGAACCATTCATAACACTGAGTACAGCTTAATCATTCATCACCATAGGCTTCCTGCAACATTTGGTGTGTCTCTGGAAGGGTTTTCTTGAATTTCACATAAAATTTAATGCGAACACACTTTCCTCTAACTCTGCCATCTCAAAATTCGTAAATTGTGCAACACAACATTCTTCTCAATATAGCACTGGACAGTAACTAACAGATTGTAGATTGTATTTTATTGGTCCTGTTGTCTACATAGCAGCTTATGCATAAGACATTGGACAAGTCAAGTTATAAATATACAGGCTGAAAGTAATTTCAAGGCATACATATGTAACCTTACAATAATACACTTTACACATAAGTAAGTATTTATATAACACATTTCATAAATTTAAATATTCTTCAATGAAGTAAAAGCAGTGATGCTGTAAATATGACTTTAGAGATTTTCCAAATGTATTGACCTCAGTGATAGCTTTTATGTTTTCAGGAAGTTTGTTATAAAGCTTAACTCCCATGTGAAAAGTACCTTTTTGGCACAGTGCTGTGCTGATTTGAGTTGTATGTAAGTTTCTGTTTTGTCTGGTAAAGTGCTCATGTATATCACAGTTTTTTTGTAGTCTCCGGTCCTTGCCTACTACCTTTAATTTAAAGAACAAAAGGGTTTCCATAATTTATACACATGGTAATGGGGGAATACCAGATTTCTTAAACAGGGGTTTACAAGAGTCTCTAGGCTTGCACCCAAACAAGATTCTAATGGCCCTTTTTTGTAGTTTAAAAGTGCTATTAGCTGTTTTAGAGTTTCCCGAGAAGGTGACCCCATATCTAAGACGAGAATGAAAGTATGCATGATATGCGTTCAATACTGTTTTCTCAATACAGCATGATTTTAATGAACAAAGAAGATAACATGTTTTGCTCAGTTCAGCATTGAGATATTCAATATGCTTATTCCATCTGATGTTACTCTGCAGCCAAAGTCCTAAGAATTTGGTTTCAGTACTGTTACCAACTGGCTCATCATTGATAGAGACTGATGGGATAAACATGTACTTGTTAGGAACATTGTGGAATTTTAGAGCAACGGTTTTCTTACTGTTTATTACAAGCTAATTACTCTGTGCCCAGTTACTAAGTTGTTTAGTGACTGTGTTGACTGTCTGTTGTAACTGTTCATCGTCGCCTCCTTTTAGTAGAATCGTAGTGTCATCTGCAAATATGATTGTTTTGTGTATTTAAGCATAGATCATTTATGTACAGAAGAAACAGAAGGGGTCCCAATACGGATCCTTGGGGTACACCAGATTTTATTTGTTTATAAAACAAATGTTTATAAAACAAATACAACAATGAAACTTCCCAGCAGATGGCGGAGATGTGTGTACAAGTGAGTAGTGTTCCTGCGAAAAACGAAAATAATATCGGTAAAAGCACAGTGTGTGTGAATTGTAGGGACGAAATTATGAAATTAATTGAGCGTATTTCTAGCCTTCAGCAAACTGTCAGTGTATTGACTAGTAAGATGTCAGAACTTCGAAAAGAAATAAATGAGTCATTAGTCAATCAAAAGGTCAGTTCTCTTCCGCAAAAAAATCTGAGTGGACAAATATATCATATAAAAAATGAGGTGTGAATACGAAAGCATCACCAGGGAGTAAAAACACCAAACAGTTGGCGGATAAAAACAAATATCAAGTGCTTGCTGTGAGTGAAAAGACGGATTTAGGCCTAACATCGGTAAGGGAACATGAACTTTTGAACAAACTTTGTAATCAGAATAGTGATACAGGCTCCGAGTTCAGCATTAATTGCAAACAATGAAGGTGAGAAATTGAGCATGCCATCTATTGTACATATAATGGGGCCTCTATTGCATGTAGTAATGAGAAAGACACTATCAAACAAAACGTACAACAGTGCAAACACGAAAGTAACGTATTGTTTTTAATGGACAGTCACGGCAGAAAAATGACGAGACTACTCAAAGAAAACGCGAAATACGACACAACAGGTTTTGTGAAGCCAGGAGCAACAGCAAAAAACATTATTGGTGTTGATTTACAAGACAAAATGTCGGGAAAAAATGACTATGTCGTGTGTATAGCGGGTGCAAATGATATTGCGAAAAACGAAGCAAATAACTGTCTTACTGAACTGAAGAAATTCCTGGAATGAAGTAAAAAAAAAATACGATAGTTGCAACATTACCACACAAATATGATCTAATCTATCACTCATGTGTAAACAAAGAAATTCGAAAAACTAACATTAAAATAAAGCAGATGTGTTCTTTGTTTGGAAAATGTAGCGTCCTTGAAATAGGCAAATTGGACAGATGCTAGCATACCAAACACGGAATGCATCTCAATTATGAAGGAAAAAACTTTGCATGTAAAATGATAAATGAAATCATTGCGAACAGAGAGAGAGAGAGAGAGAGAGAGAGAGAGAGAGAAAGAGAGGGAGAGAGAGAGAGCGAACAGAAAAAATCCATGTACCGGTATGGGACCAGTCTCAGCAAAAGAAAAAGAAGCGTCCTCAAAAGCAGCAGAATCGTCAGTGGCGGAACCAATTGCTAAAACAACATATTGTGGGAGTCGCCAGCAGAACATCCGTAGACGCACAGTGAAGGATAGCATTATTCTGTGGCGGCGCGCTCAAGGGACAGATTGTTTATTCTTTGGTTACATATAATAGCTCTGTTGTTATTGATTCAATGTTAATATGAGCTTTTCGTTGCAACAAAAAACTAAACTATTAACGGTATAGCCTAACTACTTCGTGAGTCTTTCTGAAGATTGCAATAAGTAGTACGTGGCTAAAGTGGTGACCTCGTATAAAGATTTTCGTTGTAGATGAACAAATACAGCCAGTTCAATTTCGTCTATCAGGAGATCGGCGAGTCTGCGCGGCACATAAAGTGTTATGGATCGGCACGACGTTTTGCTAAAGAACATTGAGGAATTATGACGCGACATTGAAGAATAAGAAAACACTGTGTTGAATTTTTCTGTACCATCAAGTAACGGCCTTTCGACAGAGAATAGTAGCAAGATGAAATTACGCCCACCGCAGTTCATACCTGATAAACCTGAACTGTGGATTGCAGTGCTTGATCTGACTTTCCAGCATCATGGCATTGTAAACGAAGAGACAAAATTTATGATCGCCGTTAGTGCGCTTGACAATAAAACAGCAACGATCAGCACAGATATAATACTTCAACCGCCTGCCACGAAAAAGTATACGCGTTTTAAGCAGTTACTCATTGAGCGACTATGTCGGCCGGTGGAACAACGTATCCAGCAAGTATTGCACGGTGAAAGGAGAGGAGATAAGTCACCTTCGGAATTGTGGCGGTATCTGCGAAGTTTAGTCAATGACACCGAGTTGCCAGATACGACACTGCAACATGTATGGCGTGTGCAGTTGCCAGAGGCAGTTAGAACAGCTGTGGGGCTCTCAAACGCACAAGATATCTCGTCGTTGATCTCATTAGCCGACAAGGTTTATACCTCGTTAGATGCAGCGCATACGTTGACGGTAATGTTCGGACACTACAGTACAGACTCACAGGAAACGGCGGCAATACAACGACGCCAACAGCTGGACGTTTCTCAACAACTGGATGACCTACGAAAACAAGTTGAAGGATTGAAGCAGCAGGTATCGACGTTGCTCGGAGGCAAGACAGGCACAAACAAGAAGAGCAAGGAAGATGACATTGTTTCTGCTGGTACCATCGACGATTCGGAAGCAAGGCAAGGCACTGCACATCACCCTGCAATCACCCAAATGATGACAGCAGCCAGCGTTATGCTCCGCTGGTCAAGAGTTCGAGCACCAGCGCCTACTGTTATGAGGTGAGATTGACGAGGGGCAGCTACGGGTGAGTAACCTTCCTTCTTTACCTTCACTGTCCCGTCGGCTGTTTGTTACAGACGTTAAGTCCGCCCGTGCTTATCTGGTCGACTCAGGTTCGGACGTTAGTGCATTGCCTGTTAGAAACTCTGATGTGAAGCTCCCTCCATCTCAGTCAAAACTCACAGCAGCAAACCAAACGTTGATAGTGACTTATGGAAAACATCAGATAGAGGTAGACCTGGGGTTCCATCAAAGTTTACCATGGACTTACGTAATTGCCGATGTCTCAGACGCAATATTGGGTGCAGATTTCTTGTTTCATTATGCCCTTGAGGTATCTATTAGCTCAGTGAACATTTGACGGGGGACACAGTGCATTAGAGGAACCCTAGGATGAAGTCCTATGTCCGCGTCTCATTGCAGACAAGTAGCAAACTGTGAATCCACGTCTGGTGGGCAGACAATAAAGCACAATACGGTACATCACATCAGGACTACACCCGGTCAACCAATGTCTCAATGCCCGTGCCAGTTAGCTCTGGATAGTTTTGCTGCAGCGAAGGCAGAGTTCGACGAATTATTACGCTCAGGAATTGTCTGTAGATCCAACAGTCCGTGGTCATTGCGACTTCACCTCGTAAAGAAGAAAGATGGGGCTTTGAGACCGTGTGGAGATTACAGGGCACTAAATACTCGTACCATCCTCGATCGTTATCCGATACCACATATCAGGGATTTTATGCACGCACTTGCAGGTGCGACCATTTTTTGCAAAAAAGCGTATCACCAGATACCGGTCGCACCTGCTGATATACCGAAGACGGCTGTCACGACACCATTCGGTTTATTCAAATACCTCCGTATGCCGTTCGGGTTAAAAAATGCGGCACAAACCTGGCAGCGTTTCATTGAAGAAGTCCTCTAAGGTTTGAGGAATTGCGCTAACTACATCTAAGGACTGTTTACCAACATATTGAGGCATATGGCATTTCGGTCAATGAATCAAAGTGTTTACTTGGACGACGTGAGGTGCCATTATTGGGCTACTCAGTGACAGCAGCCGGTATCAGCCCACTGCAATACAAACTCGACCTTATCAAAGATATGACTCACCCCATTGACTATCACCAACTACCCCGGTTTCTTGGAGCAGTTAACTTCTACAGATAACATCTTCCTAATGTGGTGGCCATTCAAGCACCTTTGATGTGGGGCACTAGTCGGCAAGGATGAAGTAGGCAAATGACCTTTACAGTGGACATCAGAGATGCAGATGGCATTCGACAAGATCAAAACCTGTCTATGTCAGGCAATAATGTTGGCATATCCGGTTCCTCAAGCTCGACTGGCAATTGTTGTGGATGCGAGCCAGCAGGCAATAGGTGCAGCTCTACACCAGAGGGCGGGAAACGATTGGCAGCCCCTAGGTTTCTTCTCTCACAAACTTACATCATCACAAGTAAAATGGAGTGCCTATGATAGGAAGCTACTGGCAATTTATGAAGCCATCAGACATTTCCAACCGCAAGTAGAAGGCAAACCATTCACTGTTTCTACAGACCACAAGCCACTTACCTTCACCTTCAGTAAGAACAAGGATGGTTGCTCACCACGACAATTTAGACAACTCGAGTTTATCGCCCAGTTTACGACAGACCTGCAGCACATAAAAGGAGCTGAGAACATCGTGGCAGATTTCCTGTCTAGGTTGGAAACAATCTCTCAGACTATTGACTACAAGGAAATAGCTGCAGCACAGGAAACAGACCAGCAACTTGCTAAACTTCTCGTGATAGTACGTCTGGGTTACGCTTGCAATAAATACAACCTACAGGTGAACACTTCCAAGTTTGGTGTGATGTATCACAAGGGAAACCGAGACCGTTCGTACCTGAGAGATTGCGATGACAGTTATTTGATAACATCCATGGACTGACTCATCCGGGAATAAACGCCAGCGTCAAACTAATGACAGACAGATTTGTGTGGTCCAGTATAAATAGAGACTGCTGTAATTGGGCAAAAACGTGCCTGGACTGTCAGAGGACCAAGGTGGGATGACACGTGCACAAAGCAGTAGGAAACTTCACACTTACCACACAACGTTTCACACACGTGCACCTGGACATCATGGGACCGCTTTTGCCATCGGAAGGATACTGTTATCTCCTCACTGCGGTGGACCGCTTCACCAGATGGGCAGAGGCGATTCCGTTATCGGTTATTTCAGCAAAAACGGTGGCATGCGTATTTCTTTAATCTTGGATCACACATTTCGGCTGCCCTTTACGTGGCACCATAGACCAAGGGTGTCAGTTTGAATTGACGTTGTTCTCATAATTGGCCAACCTCTGCGGGTTCCAACATCACCGCACCACAGCGTACTACCCAGCAAGCAATGGGATGGTGGAATGCTGGCATTGAACATTAAAAGCTGCATTAATGTACCATGCACAATCTTGGTCTTCAGTGTTACCACTAGTTTTATTGGGCCTATGCACAGCATTTAGGGGCATCCACTGCAGAATTGGTTTATGGTGAACCCTTACGATTGCCTGCAGAATTCTTCACCAATAAAGAAGGGGCACGACAGACCAAATTGCCGTTTACATTGCAAATGGTATGCGAGCATATGGCCAGACTTCACCCACCTCCTGTCTCGAGACATGGAGCGGTAAATAGGTACGTTCGTGCACAAAATTACGAATGTTCTGTAATTTTCTAAACAGGCCTCATATACAAACAATGAATAAAAAGATTGCCCAGGAAAATATCCACACCTTCTTTAATTTCATGCCATTTCCATTTAAACTTAAAGTCTGTGATTGCTGCAAGTGGGGCAGCGATCTCTACCTAAACTGGATGACGAGCTGCAGCTGCCTGAGTGTGCCAGCCAAAGATCCTCACTCTTGATGGCTGCTGTTTTGTGCTGTACTTATGCAAGAAAGAAAGTCTCTCTAGAAAACAGACGAAAATCCTTTCCGTTTCTTCACCCACATGAATACTGGGTGGTGTGGGGTGGGGAAGTATTCCTACTTTCTGAAGGAAGGGGAGGTGTTGGAAGGGTGGGAATTAAATCTAATGATGCATTAGCAGTGGAAGTTTCCATTACTGCTACTGTTAGCTGTAAAAATTGCTTGGTCAAATGAGCAACACACTTTTGCTGTTGAAACATCTTTTTCAAAAACTGGTCTACCATTGCGGTACAACATTCATTGCATTTGCATTATCAAATCCCCCTTCCAAATGCTGTTCCTAACCAGAAAACTATTTTCTCGTAGGTAGAGAACTTCAGTGCATGTCACAGTGTTGTGCAAAAGAGTGTTGAAGCACAAAGGACCAGTTAAACTTCAGAAAACATCAAATGGTCATGAAGGTCAATTTTGCAGTCTCCTAAAATCTCTTCTTGCAACCACCTCTCTGTTTTAGTGCTTTCTAACCATACTGTACATTTAATTCTTCATGAAGACTTCACTCCTGTCCATACAAGATGGTTATCATTCAAAAAATGTCACAACAGGACTGGCAAAATTGATAACATGCATGTGAAACATTGGTACAGAACTTGTCTCAAGAATAAAATGTTTTTTGGGACATCAGTTACAAGGCCTGTGGTTTAAAACATGATCCATATCTTGTCATGCAAATAATCTGTGGTATAAAGCTCATTTGGCCACATCCATCGTAGTCACAAACATTAGTGCACCAAATAGTTGTTTTACAACCACATTAATCAGGATAACCCTTCACTCCAGCTCTGTCACATTTTGCAGCAAAACAATTGTTCCTCTGCTACATTTTATTGTACCACACCCCCTCTGGTGTTAACTCACAGTTGTGCCCATTCTTTCTTTGTCTGCTACCTGGAATCACTCTATTTTTCTTTTCTATTTGTTTTTCTTTTTCAATGTTGCTTCTCAAAGGCTTTTGATGTTCCTTACTCTGGTTCACAGATGGTGCATTTACTGCACTTGACTTATGATTTGTTCCATGTTCTCTGATTACATTGTTGCACATATTTTCTAATGTTAATTTGTGGACACATCAGAGTGAATTTCCATTCATTTCACATTCACTCACCCACACACATTCACTCTCTCTCTCTCTCTCTCTCTCTCTCTCTCTCTCTCTCTCTCTCTCTCTCTCACTCACACACACACACACACACACACACACACACAAAGTAATTGAAAAATACAAAAAGAGAACCTTCATAGATCCAAACAAAAACATATAGTGAATTAATTACTGCACTGAAGTCCTGGCTTTATTAAAACAACAGGTGTAGATAAATGCGAATACAAGTAGAAAGATGACATCAAAAATTGATGATAGCATGGGTAAACTATTTAACACAAAATATTGAGACAGGTATGTGTATTCTGTAGTAGAATTGTTGCATCATATTTGAAACCATGCAACAAGAGCATGGTTTCATAATTCATCCACATTAATGATGGAACATAGTTACAGAATGTATGGTATTCCTTATTACTGTTTCTGAGAGTTGCAACTTGATACAAACAAAATGAAAACCAAAACTATCAACCACTGAACTAATATTAAAGCAGCAGAAATCACAATACAAACATGCCAGAGTGTTTACTTATCCATCTTGCTACTGGTACATTGAATAAGTACACAAAAAGGTACAACTGCCACAGCCCTCACATTGCCCTCCTCTCCCCCTCCCGGCACAGTGCAGAGCAGCAGAAATGTCTTGGTACCTGAATCTCATTTGCCAACTGACTCTTGTATGGGTCAGTGACACTGTCAGCTGTGGCACCAGTATGTCCATTAGCTGTGGAGAGGGGCTTGTGAGTGTTTGTTAAGCATGACTCATCTTCCCTGGACTGGTTGTGGTTTGACATGTCGGTGAGGTGTCTGAGGTTGTTGCAAGTAAAGTCCACAGTAGTTTGACATGTTCTGTTGATACATGCCATTTTACAATACGACTATGGTATGAGCACCTTTGCTCGACACCAGAAAAGGATCAGGTATGGTGGCTATAGGGGCGACTTGACTTAGTCCACTCATAACACCACATGTGAGCACTTCTTGAAATCTTTATTTACAAACATCTAACAGTTGCTGTGATGAAAATGGGGTGGAAAACATTTATTGGTGCAGTGGTGCTTTAACTGCTGCACCAACTGTGAAAGTTTTTCTGTTCCTGGTAGTGATGCAGATACTAAATACACTCCTGGAAATTGAAATAAGAACACCGTGAATTCATTGTCCCAGGAAGGGGAAACTTTATTGACACATTCCTGGGGTGAGATACATCACATGATCACACTGACAGAACCACAGGCACATAGACACAGGCAACAGAGCATGCACAATGTCGGCACTAGTACAGTGTATATCCACCTTTCGCAGCAATGCAGGCTGCTATTCTCCCATTGAGACGATCATAGAGATGCTGGATGTAGTCCTGTGGAACGGCTTGCCATGCCATTTCCACCTGGCGCCTCAGTTGGACCAGCGTTCGTGCTGGACGTGCAGACCGCGTGAGACGACGCTTCATCCAGTCCCAAACATGCTCAATGGGGGACAGATCCGGAGATCTTGCTGGCCAGGGTAGTTGACTTACACCTTCTAGAGCACGTTGGGTGGCACTGGATACATGCGGACGTGCATTGTCCTGTTGGAACAGCAAGTTCCCTTGCCGGTCTAGGAATGGTAGAACGATGGGTTCGATGACGGTTTGGATGTACCGTGCACTATTCAGTGTCCTCTCGATGATCACCAGAGGTGTATGCAGAGTGTAGGAGATCGCTCCCCACACCATGATGCCGGGTGTTGGCCCTGTGTGCCTCGGTCGTATGCAGTCCTGATTGTGGCGCTCACCTGCACGGCGCCAAACACGCATACGACCATCATTGGCACCAAGGCAGAAGCGACTCTCATCGCTGAAGACGACACGTCTCCATTCGTCCCTCCATTCACGCCTGTCGCGACACCACTGGAGGCGGGCTGCACGATGTTGGGGCGTGAGCGGAAGACAGCCTAACGGTGTGCGGGACCGTAGCCCAGCTTCATGGAGACGCTTGCGAATGGTCCTCGCCGATACCCCAGGAGCAACAGTGTCCCTAATTTGCTGGGAAGTTGCGGTGCGGTCCCCTACGGCACTGCATAGGATCCTACGGTCTTGGTGTGCATCAGTGCGTCGCTGCGGTCCGGTCCCAGGCCGACGGGCACGTGCACCTTCCGCCGACCACTGGCGACAACATCGATGTACTGTGGAGACCTCACGCCCCACGTGTTGAGCAATTCGGCGGTACGTCCACCCGGCCTCCCGCATGCCCACTATACACCCTCGCTCAAAGTCCGTCAAATGCACATATGGTTCACATCCACGCTGTCGCGGGATGCTACCAGTGTTAAAGACTGCAATGGAGCTCCGTATGCCACGGCAAACTGGCTGACACTGACGGCGGCGGTGCACAAATGCTGCGCAGCTAGCGCCATTCGACGGCCAACACCGCGGTTCCTGGTGTGTCCGCTGTGCCGTGGGTGTGATCATTGCTTGTACAACCCTCTCGCAGTGTCCGGAGCAAGTATGGTGGGTCTGACACACCAGTGTCAATGTGTTCTTTTTTCCATTTCCAGGAGTGTAATTTACTGGAATCCATAGAGGTTCAACATAAATCATTTCTGCCACAGATTCCCTAGTGTTGGGTTTGTATGTCATTTGAAGGCCTAATAGCACTAACGGTAGGGTATCTGTTCATTTTTGTTGGTGGTACATTAGTGATGCTTTCAAGGTTCAGTGCCACTGTCTTGCCACACATTACTGGCAGGATGGTAGTTGGTTGTGTGGTATCATTGGAAACTGCACAGTCTAGGAAGCTCCAGGAACAGTGTGGACTCAAACTGGCATCCTTGATTAGTCATACCATGGAGAGGGTGCCCGAAGTGTGTAATCCACATGCACACAAACGTTTTTGCCGTAGTTTTAACTGATGTATCTATTATCAGTGTTGTCTTTTCCCACCTTGTACATCTGTCTACAGGTGTGAATAAGTATCTGTATCAATCTGACAGCAGAAGAGGGTCTACTAGGTTTATACGAATTTGGGCGAATCTAGCCAGTGCACCTGTTACTGTTCTCAGTGTGTACATGATAGACACACTTTACTTCAGTGTGGTGGAATACAGGCATGTGTCCACTCTTACATGTATTTCCTCATGGCAGTAAACATTAAACCATCCATAAGTAATCTGATTATAGTGTTGGCTCCAGGATGAGATAGGATGTGGATGCTGTTGAAGGCTCTTTCAGAACTTCTTTGAAACATACGGTCATGCATTATCTCAAGAAACTTAACACCTCACCTCCAACTTAAGTTCTGTATGGCCTACAATATCCAACACTCCACAAATGTTGTTGTTGTTGTGGTCTTCAGTCCTGAGACTGGTTTGATGCAGCTCTCCATGCTACTCTATCCTGTGCAAGCCTCTTCATCTCCCAGTACCTACTGCAACCTACATCCTTCTGTATCTGCTTGGTGTATTCATCTCTTGGTCTCTCTCTACGACTTTTACCCTCTACGCTGCACTCCAATACTAAATTGGTGATCCCTTGATGCCTCAGAACATGTCCTACCAACCGATCCCTTCTTCTAGTCAAGTTGTGCCACAAACTTCTCTTCTCCCCAATCCTATTCAACACCCCCTCATTAGTTATGTGATCTACCCATCTAATCTTCAGCATTCTTCTGTAGCACCACATTTCGAAAGCTTCTATTCTCTTCTTGTCCAAACTATTTATCGTCAATGTTTCACTTCCATACATGGCTACACTCCACACAAATACTTTCAGAAATGACTTCATGACACTTAAATCAATAATCTATGTTAACAAATTTCTCTTCTTGAGAAATGCTTTCCTTGCCATTGCCAGTTTACACTTTATATCCTCTCTACTTCAACCATAATCAGTTATTTTTCTCCCCAAATAGCAAAACTCTTTTACTACTTTAAGTGTCTCATTTCCTAATCTAATACCCTCAGCATCACCCGACTTAATTCGACTATATTCCATTATCTTCATTTTGCTTTGTTGATGTTCATCTCATATCCTCCTTTCAAGACACTATCCATTCCATTCAACTGCTCTTCCAAGTCCTTTGCTGTCTCTGACAGAATTACAATGTCATCGGTGAACCTCAAAGTTTTTATTTCTTCTCCATGGATTTTAATACCTACTCCAAATTTTTCTTTTGTTTACTTCACTGCTTGCTCAATATACAGATTGAAAACATTGGGGAGAGGCTACAACCCTGTCTCACTCCCTTCCCAACCACTGCTTCCCTTTCATGCCCCTCAACTCTTATAACTACCATTTGGTTTCTATACAAATTGTAAATAGCCTTTCGCTCCCTGTATTTTACCCCTGCCACCTTCAGAATTTGAAAGAGAGTATTCCAGTCAACATTGTCAAAAGCTTTCTCTAAGTCTACAAATGCTAGAAACATATGTTTGCCTTTCCTTAATCTTTCTACTAAGATAAGTCATAGGGGCAGTATTGCCTCACGTGTTCCAACATTTCTATGGAATCCAAACTGATCTTCCCCTAGGTCGGCTTCTACTAGTTTTTCCATTTGTCTGTAAAGAATTCGTGTTAGTATTTTGCAGCCGTGACTTATTAAACTGTTAGTTAGGTAATTTTCACATCTGTCAACACCTGCTTTCTTTGGGATTATTATATTCTTCTTGAAGTCTGAGGGTATTTCGCCTGTTTCATACATCTTGCTCAACAGATGGTAGAGTTTCGTCAGGACTGGCTCACCCAAGGCCGTCAGTAGTTCTAATGGAATGTTGTCTGCTCTCGGGGCTCTGTCAAACTCTTCACGCAATATCATATCTCCCATTTCATCTTCATCTACATCCTCTTCCCTTTCCATAATATTGTCCTCAAGTACATCACCCTTGTATAGACCCTCTATATACTCCTTCCACCTTTCTGCTTTCCATTCTTTGCTTAGAACTGGGTTTCCATCTGAGATCTTAATATTCATACAAGTGGTTCTCTTTTCTCCAAAGGTCTCTTTAATTTTCCTGTAGGCAGTATCTATCTTATCCCTAGTGAGATAATCCTCTAGATCCTTACATTTATCCTCTAGCCATCCCTCCTTAGCCATTTTGCACTTTCTCTTGATCTCATTTTTGAAATTTTTGTATTCCTTTTTGGATGCTTCATTTGCTGCATTTCTATAATTTCTCCTTACATCAATTAAATTCAATATTTCTTCTGTTACCCAAGGATTTCTAGCAGCCCTCGTCTTTTTACCAACTTGATCCTCTGCTGCCTTCACTACTTCATCCCTCAAAGCTACCCATTCTTCTTCTACCATCTTTCTTTCCCCCATTCCTGTCTATTGCTCCTTAATGCTCTCCCTGAAACTCGGTACAACCTCTGGTTCTTTCAGTTTATCCAGGTCCCATCTCCTTAATTTCTCACATTTTTGCAGTTTCTTCAGTTTTAATCTACAGTTCATAACCAATAGATTGTGGTCAGAGTCCACACCTGCCCCTGGAAATGTCTTACAATTTAAAACCTGGTTCCTAAATCTCTGTCTTGCCATTACATAATCCATCTGAAATCTGTCGGTATCTCCAGGCTTCTTCCATGTATACAACCTTCTTTTATGATTCTTGAACCACGTGTTAGCTATGATAAAGTTGTGCTATGTGTAAAATTCTACCAGGCAGCTTCCTCTTTCATTTCTTAGCCCCAATCCGTATTCACCTACTACGTTTCCTTCTCTCCCTTTTCCTACTACCAAATTCCAGTCACCCATGACTATTAAATTTTCAGCTCCCTTCACTATCTGAATAATTTCTTTTATAGTGTGATACATCACTTCAATTTCTTTGTCATCTGCAGAGGTAGTTGGCATATAAACTTGTACTACTGTAGTAGGTGTGGGCTTCATGTCTATCTTGGCTGCAATAATGTATTTACTATTCTGTTTGTAGTAGCTTACCCACATTCTTATTTTTTATTCATTATTAAACCTACTCCGGCATTACCCATATTTGACTTTGTGTTTATAACCCTGTATTCGCCTGACCAAAAGTCTTGTTTCTCCTGCCACCGACCTTCACGAATTCCCATTATATCTAACTTTAAGCTATCCATTTCCCTTTTTAACTTTTCTGACCTACCTGCTTGATTAAGGGATCTGACATTCCACACTCCGATCCGTAGAACTCCAGTTTTCTTTCTCCTGATAATGACGTCCTCTTGAGTAGTCCCCACCCGGAGATCCGAATGGGGGACTATTTTACCTCTGGAATATTTTACCCAAGAAGACTCCATCATCATTAATCATACAGTAAAGCTGCATGCCATCGGGAAAAATAATGGGTGTAGTTTCCCCTTGCTTTCAACCATTCGCAGTACCAGCACAGCGAGGCCGTTTTGGTTAGTGTTACAAGGCCAGATCAGTCAATCATCCAGACTGTTGCCCCTGCAACTACTGAACTTCAGGAAACACACATTTGTCTGGCCTCTCAACAGATACCCCTCCGTTGTGGTTGCACCTACGGTACGGCTATTTGTATCGCTGAGGCATGCAAGCCTCCCCACCAACGGCAAGGTCCATGGTTCATGGGGGGAAGACTCCACAAATATGGAAAAAATAATCATCCATTAAATTTTCTGTGCCTTTTACATGGTGAACATCCGTCTCAGATTGGCTTATGAATTAAATATGGCAACACCGTCAGTCTGTTCAAAAAAGTCGTTATTAAATAGAAAGTATGTGGAGGTCATCACATGGTGAAACAAAGCTAAAATCTCCTTATCGAAACTTTTTCCAATGAGATCTAAAGATTCAGAGAGAGGTACCTTGCTATGGGTAGTCCTTTGTCACCCTTGGTGGCCAATTTATTTATGGAGGGCTTCGAGGAGAAGGCCCTGGAGTCTGCTAGTTTGAAGCCTACAGTTTGTTGGAGGTACATTGATGACACCTTTGTAGTGTGGCCCCATGGTGAGGACAAATTGCAGGACTTCTTAAACATCTGAATTCCATCCTTGGACAAATTCAGTTTACAATGGAAGTGGAAAAGGAGGGATGTCTTCCATTTTTGGATGTCTTGGTTCGGCACAAAGAAGATGGCACTTTGGGTCATGCAGTATATCGGAAAAAGACCCATACGGACTTATATTTACATGCAAATAGCTGTCACCATCCTTCGCAGACGAGTAGTGTTCTAAGAACTTTTACGCCGAGCACACATCATATCTGATGAAAGTAGTTTAAAAGATGAACTTTTACTTCTGAAGAGAGTTTTTGAGGACAACGGGTTTTCTCCACAACAGATACATAAGGCACTACAAATAAAACCTAAGGTGTCCGTAAGGAATGCAGAAGATGACAAGGAAACATTTAAATCCATGGCTTTCCTGCCGTATGTGGGAAGCCTTTCATCCAAAATAGGACGGATCCTCACTAAACATAAAGTAAAAGTGATTTTTCGTCCACCGGCGAAGACGGCTGCACTCCTGGGTTCCGTTAAAGATGACCTACTACTCCGCAAGCCTGGAGTTTACAAGATACCATGTGAATGTGGCCTTTCATATATCGGACAAATGAATCGTACAGTTCAAGAGAGGTGTACAGAACATCGCAGGTACACTCGGCTCTTACAACCCAGTAAATTGGCTGTGGCAGAGCATTGTATTGATTCTGGTCACTCTATGGTATATGAAAATGTCGAAATTCTGACTTCTGTTTCATCTTTCTGGGACTCTGTAGTAAAAGAGGCCATTGAAATCCGCTTGACGAAGAATTTAATTAATAGAAACAGCTGTTTCACATTAGATAAATCATGGAATCCGGCACTTTCAATATTGAACTTACAAAGACGTCGCTACAGTTCAGCTCCCAGTAATACATCGACCTCCCAGCATGGATCGAATGCGCAGCAACAGACGTAACTCATGCATATGTTGTACGTCTTTGACGCCGATTAACTTCCCTGGCGCCTTGTTTATCTGTGGCCGCATGCGCAGTGGCGCGGTCCGCGAGTTTAAAAGGATGGAGCGAGCACTGGAGCGTCAGTCGTACGCCTCTCTCTGAAGAGGGCTGAAAGGTATACAGCCGAAATATTAGAAGAAGAAGCAGAATTCATGCAGCTGCATTCCCGAAACTTAATGGAGCTGTCTTTTATGCTATTAGACAAGTTTAAACTGTATATTCTGATGATTCTCTTGTTCATTTGAGAAGCGAAGCTTGTGTCTGTATGTGTGTGAACGGATATGTGTGTATGTGCGAGTGTATACCTGCCCCTTTTCCCCCCTAAGGTAAGTCTTTCTGCTCCCGGAATTGGAATGACTCCTTACCCTCTCCCTTAAAACCCACACCCTTTCGTCTTTCCCTCTCCTTCCCTCTTTCCTGGTGAAGCAACCGTGGGTTGCGAAAGCTTGAAATTTGTGTGTGTGTTTGTGTTTGTTATTGTCTCTATCAACATACCAATGCTTTCGTTTGGTAAGTTACAGCATCTTTGTTTTTAGATATATTTTTCCGATGTGGATGTTTCCCTCTATTTTATATATCTAAAATAAATAAATAAAGAAAAAAAATATATTCCTTCAAGGGGAATGTATTGTCTTTTCTCTAATACTATGTAAGTCAGATGATGTTTATTCCCTGATACAGCACTGTTCTCCATTAAGCTTAACAGTCAAGCTCCTTGTACATACCACGTGGGTTAGCTGTGCAGTCTAGGGTATTTTGTCATGGTCCATGTGGCTCTCCCCGTCAGGGGATCGAGTCCTCCCTTGGGCATGGATGTGTATGTTGTCCATAGTGTTAGTTAGATTAAGTAGTGTGTAGGCTTAGGGACCGATGACCTCAGCAGTTTGGTCCCATAAGACCTTACTACAAATTTCCAAAATTCCTTGTACATCAAGTGCTAGCACAAAACATGCTAAGAAGTCAGTGCCTAATACAGATTCTCAAGTATCAGTGATAACAATAAGACCACACAAACTGATTGGAGAAACCCACATCAACGGTACACTTTTTTCGTCTAAGTGTTAATAGATGGAGAGTTAACTGCCTTCAACCATGGTTGAACATCTTGTTTGTTTCACACTGTATGATTGACAGGGGGCATAAGGATGTTGGAGCCAGTGTCTACCAGGCCTATGTGCCAGTAAGTTTATCTGATACAGTCTTTATGTCATGGTGGATTATGCACACAGGGATGGCTGTTGTCAATGGCATATAGATACTACACTGCTACTGTAGACACCTTTGCCCTTTAGGTAAGTGCATGGTGACCACCATTTTGCAGCATCTCGGCCAAAATGTTTATGATAGCAACACACTTCATGTGAGTTCTTCTGCTGAGGTCGCATTTCATGTAGTGATGTTGCTGGTTTGAATTGATCTTGATTTCTATTACTGGCACATTGTTATCACTGCTGTATATGCTACTGCATTGTTGTGCCTCCACTGTGGGTCTTAAGTCCCCAATCTCACCTGAAACTCTCAAAGGGTGTCATCATGACAGCTGCTCAGTCAGGAGTTATAGCTGCAGTTGGCTTCAACTAACTGTCATCAATTTCGTTTGACAGGTCTGATGATGCCATTGCAACTATTGGCTTGCAGTAATTTGTTGGGAGATCTCTCTTCATATACCACCAATGGTTCACACTTAAGCCAGAAACTGTTGCTGGCAAATGTGTAATGACACATTATCAGACATTGCTAAGCTGTCTAGTAAGTTGCAAAGATGCTACCAGAACTCTGAGGGTGTCATCTCACCTTGATTTTCCTAAAATAGTACCTGCCAGATTCTGAGGCCAACAGAATTTGTGCACCAGGAGATTAGTTCTTCTTCCAGCTTTCTGCAAGGTCCTTCTGCTAACGGGTGCATTATAATGTCAAATATCTCACTATGGTTTGCTAATCTAAGTTGCTTACAATCAAGTTGAATTGTTCATGGTTGTTGGTAACCATCTGTTGTCAGAATATTTTTTCCATATCTGCAAATCATGTGTGTAGTTGAGAAGGTGTGAATAGCTCTGCCCACAATTTCTCTTTCGCTTTCACTGCCGGTTTCTCTCTGGCTCCCACTGCTTTTGTCTTCATCCATTTCTCTTTCACTTTCACTGCCACTTTCTCTCTCCCACCATCACTGTCTGCTCTCTCTTTCTCTCCCAGGAGCACTCTCTACTCTCTCTTCCATCATGTATCTCTGCTATTCTCTTTCAGCACAAAAAAAGTGCAAATATGTTCATATGGCAAAATTTTTGGTGGGGAAGGAAGAATGAGGATTGAGGCAGGTGGTTCCTCACTCTTCTGTCAAACTGTGAGTTCTTCTGCTGAGGTCGCATTTCATGAAGTGATGTTGCTGGTTTGAATTGATCTTGATTTATATTACTGGCACATTGTTATCACTGCTGCATATGCTACTGCATTGTTGTGCCTCCACTGTGGGTCTTAAGTCCCCAATCTCGCCTGAAACTCTCGAAGGGTGTCATCATGACAGCTGCTCAGTCAGGAGTTATAGCTGCAGTTGGCTTCAACTAACTGTCATCAATTTCGTTTGACAGGTCTGATGATGCCATTGCAACTATTGGCTTGCAGTAATTTGTTGGGAGATCTCTCTTCATATACCACCAATGGTTCACACTTAAGCCAGAAACTGTTGCTGGCAAATGTGTAATGACACATTATCAGACATTGCTAAGCTGTCTAGTAAGTTGCAAAGATGCTACCAGAACTCTGAGGGTGTCATCTCACCTTGATTTTCCTAAAATAGTACCTGCCAGATTCTGAGGCCAACAGAATTTGTGCACCAGGAGATTAGTTCTTCTTCCAGCTTTCTGCAAGGTCCTTCTGCTAATGGGTGCATTATAATGTCAAATATCTCACTATGGTTTGCTAATCTAAGTTGCTTACAATCAAGTTGAATTGTTCATGGTTGTTGGTAACCATCTGTTGTCAGAATATTTTTTCCATATCTGCAAATCATGTGTGTAGTTGAGAAGGTGTGAATAGCTCTGCCCACAATTTCTCTTTCGCTTTCACTGCCGGTTTCTCTCTGGCTCCCACTGCTTTTGTCTTCATCCATTTCTCTTTCACTTTCACTGCCACTTTCTCTCTCCCACCATCACTGTCTGCTCTCTCTTTCTCTCCCAGGAGCACTCTCTACTCTCTCTTCCATCATGTATCTCTGCTATTCTCTTTCAGCACAAAAAAAGTGCAAATATGTTCATATGGCAAAATTTTTGGTGGGGAAGGAAGAATGAGGATTGAGGCAGGTGGTTCCTCACTCTTCTGTCAAACTTTTAAAGAGGAGCATATCGACCTTTCTCATACTTCGACAGGAGCAATTTTCTGTTAGTTTCATTCTTTTCCCTCCTATAGCAGAGTGTGAGGCTCACACAGTCCAAATTCTATGGATCTCTAACTGACATTGACCTCCATCTGTCCAATGGCCAGCTTCACACGTCCGTCCACATCAAACCCACCAACTAGCAACAGTACCTCCATTACGACAGCTGCCACCCATTCCACATCAAACGGTCCCTTCCCTACAGCCCAAGTCTTTGTGACAAATGAATCTGCTCCAGTCCGGAATCCCTGAACCATTACACCAACAACCTGAAAACAGCTTTTGCATCCCGCAACTACCCTCCCGACCTGGTACAGAAGCAAATAACCAGAGCCACTTCCTCATCCCCTCAAACCCAGAACCTCCCACAGAAGAACCGCAAAAGTGCCCCACTTGTGACAGGATACTTTCCGGGACTGGATCAGACTCTGAATGTGGCTCTCCAGCAGGGATACGACTTCCTCAAATCCTGGCCTGAAATGAGCTCCATCCTTCATGAAATCCTCCCCACTCCACCAAGAGTGTCTTTCTGCTGTCCACCTAACCTTCGTAACCTCTTAGTTCATCACTATGAAATCCCAAAACCACTTCCCTACCCTCTGGCTCCTACTCTTGTAACTACCCCAGGTGTAAAATCTGTCCCATGCACCCTCTATGTGGGAATGACCAGCAACAAATTGTCCATTCACATGAATGGACACAGGCAGACAGTGTTTGTTGGTAATGAGGATCACCCTGTGGCTAAATATGCCTTGGTGCACTGCCAGCACATCTTGGCACAGTGTTATACCATCCAGGTTATCTGGATACTTCCCACTAAAACCAACCTGTCAGAACTCCGGAGATGGGAACTAGCCCTTCAGTATATCCTCTCTTTTCATTATCCACCAGGCCTCAACCTCCGCTAATTTCAAGTTGCCGTCGCTCATACCTCACCTGTCTTTCAACAACGTCTTTGCCTCTGTACTTCCACCTCGACTGATATCTCTGCCCAAACTCTTTGCCTTTACAAATGTCTGCTTGTGACTTTGTATGTGCGGATGGATATGTGTGTGTGTGTTTGAGTGTATACCTGTCCTTTTTTCCCCTTAAGGTAAGTCTTTCCGCTCCCAGGATTGGAATGACTCCTTACCCTCTCCCTTAAAACCCACACCCTTTCGTCTTTCCCTCTCCTTCCCTCTTTCCTGGGTTGCAAAAGCTCGAATTTTGTGAGTATGTTTGTGTGTCTATCGACCTGCCAGCGCTTTTGTTTGGTAAGTCACATCATCTTTGTTTTTAGATATATTCAGACAATTCATTTATATAGTTTGAGCCATTTATATTCTATGATACATGTGTGTTGTGGTCTTCAGTCCAGAGACTAGTTTGATGCAGCTTTCCATGCTACTATATACTGCCAAGGTTCTTCATCTCGGAGTAACAACTGCAACCTTCACCCTTCTGAATCTGCTTAGCGTATTCATCTCTTGGTCTCCCTCTACAATTTTTACCCTCCACACTGCCCTAAATTGGTGATCCCTCGGTGCCTCAGAACATGTCCTACCAACCAATCCCTTCTTCTACTCAAGTTGTGCCACAAATTCTTCTTCTCCCCAATTCTATTCAGTACCTCGATGTTAACAAATTTCTCTTCTTCAGAAAAGCTGTCCTTGCTATTCCCAGTCTACATTTTATATCCTCTGTACTTTGATCATCCTCAGTTACCTTGCTCCCCAAATAGCAAAACTCATCTACTACTTCAAGTGTCTCAGTTCCTAATCTAATTCCCTCAGCATCTCCCAGTTTAATTAGACTACATTCAATTATCCTCATTTTGCTTTTGCTGATGTTCATCTTATATCCCCTTTTCAAGACACAGTCCATTCCGTTAAGTTGCCGTTCCAAGTCCTTTGCTGTCTCTGACAGAATTACAATGTCCTCAGCAACCTCAACGTTTTTATTTCTTCTCCATGGATTTTAATTCTTACTCCAAATTTTTCTTATGTTTCTTTCACTGCTTGTTCAATCTAAAGATTGAATAACATCAAGGATAGGCTACAACCCTGTCTCACTCCATTCTCAGTCCCTGCTTCCCCTTCATGCCACTCAATTCTTATAACTGCCATCTGGTTTCTGTACAAATTGTAAATAACCTTTCGCTCCCTATATTTGACCCCTGCCACCTTCAGAATTTGAAAGAGAGTATTCCAGTCAACATTGTCAAAAGCTTTTTCTAAGTCTACAAATGCTAGAAACATTGATTTGCCTCTCCTAAGTCTATCTTCTAAGATAAGTCGTTTGGTCAATACTGCCTTTAGTGTTCCAACATCTCTACAGAATGCAAACTGATCTTCCCGAAGGTTGGCTTCTACCAGTTTTTCCATTCATCTGTAAAGAATTCAAGTCATTATTTTGCAAGTGTGATTTATTAAACAGATAGTTCGGTAATTTTCACACCTGTCAACACCTGCTCTCTTTGGGATTGGAATTATTATATTCTTCTGGAAGTCTGAGGGTATTTTGCCTGTCTCATACATCTTGCTCACCAGATGGTATGGTTTTATCAGGGCTTGCTCTCCCAAGGCTATCATTAGTTGATACATACAAACAACAAATATGTATGCATAATATGAGGTTAATACAAAAATAGTTTTTTAAAGTTTTTCTGGATATTTTGCTCATCAAAACTTCCCAGCTTATGATTTTTATTTTGAGAGCATAAAAATGTTATTAGAAATATTTTACTGAACACACAGTTTTTAGAATTTATAATTTTTGGCAGTCATTTTAAGTTATTTTCATGTATGTTAAGACACTTTTTAGCCCATTTTTTGTCACTGAACTACCACTTTGGGCATATTTGTACAGACATGAAGTGGTTACTATACAAAGGCTGCACATCATTAATTTTTATTGGTGAAAAAAGTGTTGACTAAAGCCATAGTTTGGTGACCTCACAACCCTTGCGATGACACTAGAACTCTTACCATGTGTTTACTGTGTCAGTTAAAACTGCATTTATTCCTCATATTATGTATTATGTGCATATTTTACAGGCATTAGCACAGTAACTTTGAATTCTGGATATTAGTAAAGGACAAAGATGTCGAAAAAAGTTTAAGGTTCCCTGAGAGCACTGTGTTAAGAACATGTGGTAAAAATTCTGATAATCTGCTACAAACAGGAATTAAAGCAGGAACAATACCACAATTTTTGTACCAAAAAATCATGGATTTTTGGGCCTTTATCAGGAACTGCCCAAGAACAAATGCTGTTTTAATAAACCACCTAAGGTTCACCATTGATAACACCTAATGCAAGAGAGCCAACCAGTTTGCTCAATTTGCCTTGGCCGGAAGAAGTGTGTAACATTTCAATTTTGTCCCTGGACCATAGAATAGAGACATTGTTTCGTGTTCCTACCAGTGGATGTCATCATGTGGGCAGATGAGCTAGCACTGGTAGAACAGGGAGTAGTTTAAAAATCTGTCATGGAGGGCCATCTTATCAGCAGATCCTCTGACACATGGTCGTGCTTATTGGCAAATGGCAGTAAGAGGAGGAGACAAAGTGCTCATGCGATGTTAATCTGCAATGGACCTAGCCTCACACTTCATCCTGAGAACTGTTTGTGTGTACAATCATTATCTGCCGTACCAGCTGTGTATTGAATATACTGCCGTTCGTGCATCTAAATGGGTTCAGAGGTCCCTCTTCCCATAGTTCAGTTCACACAGCAAGTTCGTTCCTGATATGGCATCCTGCCCCCCAGTTGTTAGGGTGAGTCATTGGCAACCTGTTGAGTACACACATTGGTCGTGTTGAATAGTGGCATTGTCACATGATCTGCATATACTTAAGTCTTGGCAAAGGAAGTTCTTACGCATGTGACGCCCTACTTTTTTTCTTTCCCCATTTTCATGGTGTTCACACAGGCCTATCATGGACCCAGTGTTTCTGCAATGCTGGCAGGAACAGTTGTGCCTACAGAAGGAGTAGGAGCAGCTGATGCAGCAGCAACTGGAGCAGATGCCTAGAATGCAAACTTGTTTCATGCCTTTGCCTCATGGGAAAATCATCTGCACTGTCAGGTAAGGTGTGCTGTCAATCTGGTTGATAAGGCTGCCTTTTTGTTGTCCAGAAACTCAGCTTTATACACTACTGGCCATTAAAATTGCTACACCAAGAAGAAATGCAGATGATAAACGGGATTTCATGGGACAAATATATTATACCAGAAATGGCATGTGATTGCATTTGGGTGCATAGATCCTGAGAAATCAGTACCCAGAATAACCACTTCAGGCCATAATAACGGCCTTGATATGCCTGGGCATTGAGTCAAACAGAACTTGGATGGCGTGTACAGGTATAGCTACCCATGCAGCTTCAACATGATACCACAGTTCATCAAGAGTAGTGACTGGTGTATTGTAATGAGCCAGTTGCTCGGCCACCATTGACCAGACGTTTTCAATTGGTGAGAGATCTGGAGAATGAGCTGGGCAGGGCAGCAGTCGAACATTTTCTGTTTCCAGAAAGGCCCGTACAGGACCTGCAACATGTGGTCGTGCATTATCCTGCTGAAATGTAGGGTTTCGCAGGGATCAAATGAATGGTAGAGCCACGGGTTGTAACACATCTGAAATGTAATGTCCACTGTTAAAAATGCTGTCAGTGTGAACAAGAGGTGACCGCACGTGTAACCAATGGCACCTTATGCATCATGCCGGGTGACATTCCAGTATGGCGATGACGAATACATGCTTCCAATATGCATTCACCGCGATATCTCCAAACATGGATGCGACCATCATGATGCTGTAAACAGAACCTGGATTCATCCGAAAAAATGACGTTTTGCCATTTGTGAACCCAGGTTCGTCATTGAGTACACCATCGCAGGTGCTCCTGTCTATGATTCAGCATCAAGGGTAACTGCAGCCATGGTCTCCGGTCTGATAGTCCATGATGCTACAAACATTGTCGAACTGTTCATGCACATTGTTGTTGTCTTGCAAACATCCCCATCCATTGACTCAGGGATTGAGACGTGGCTGTACGATCCGTTAATGCCATGCAGATAAGATGCCTGTTGTCTCGACTGCTAGTGATACGAGGCCGTTGGGATCCAGCACGGCATTCTGTACTACCCTCCTGACGCCACCGATTCCATATTCTGCTAACAGTCATTGGATCTCGACCGACACAATTGTGATAGTCTACAATCCAACCTTTATCAAAGTCGGAAACATGATTGTACGCATTTATTCTCCTTACATGAGGCATCACAAAAACATTTCACCAGGTAACGCTGGTCAACTGTTGTTTGCGTATGAGAAATCGGTTGGAAACTTTCCTCATGTCAGCACGTTGTAGGTGCCGCCACCAGTGTCAACCTTGTGTGAATGCTCTGAAAAGCTAATCATTTGCATATCACAGCATCTTCTTCCTGTGGGTTAAATTTCGCATCTGTAGCACGTCATCTTCGTGGTGTAGCAATTTTAATGGCCAGTAGTGAATGAAGTTGTCCAAAATTTGAAATCCTCCAGTGAGCCTGTGAAGCTTCCCTTTGATGAGCTTTGTCAGTTGCTTATACAGTACTTTGGCCATCAAACCCATTGGGTGAGCCACTGGTCTTGCCATGACTGTCATTTGTTGAAAATTTGCCAAGACTGCCCGCAGGTGGAGACCATGTGTAAGATATGCTACCAGGTAGGACATTAGGCAGCTGTTTGTGACAGTCAGTGAGCTGCAAGTCAGTCGTCAGACAGCTTGGTGTTTTCCTGGACTCTAGGGTTGCCTCCAATGCACCGCATATCTCGCATAAGTGTATTTTGCTGGTGCTGATTGTAGAGGGGTGACCAGTTGAATTTCAAATAGACATTGGAGCTTCAGTCAGCCTCATTGATTTGGATACATAAATGATCTCGGAATGCCCAGAGCTGCTCCATCAGGTTGTATTTTATAGTAAATAGAATATTCCCTTGCAAGGGCAATTCTTCATCTCCGCAATGTGGAACGACAGCTTTCATTGAAAATATCTTTCTGATTCATACCTTTTCTCTTTTCAGCTTCCAGATTTTTGATGAGGCGAATTATGTATCTCAAATCATTTCTTTTTGTGATCTGATTTTCTTTCAATGGTCCTACAGCCACTATTTGAGAACACCTTGGGCTGGGCAGAAAATTTCAATGCATATGTTTCTCTTAAGTCATCAGTGGTCCCAAAATTTTGTCACCCCTGCCCCATTTCATCATGAGTGACAAGGTAATGGCTGATGTGCAGCATTGGTAAGAACAGGGTGGCATTTCTCCTGCTTCATCGAGTCAGTGAGCCCGCCCCCTCCCCCTGCCCCCCCCCCCCCTCTCCCCCGTTGGTGGTGATTCGAAACATGATGGCGCCAAGGCAGGTGGAGTTGTTGGCGAAACTGTTGAGGGGCCAGTTGCACGATGCTTACCTGTAGCTGTTATTGAACTCAATTTCTCAGAGCTTCTGGTCCTCAATACTCCTTTGGGCTTTATCAGTTTAATTGTTTTCCTTTTGGAATCCCATCTGTGCCAGGTATTTACCAATGATAATTGGAACATTTGATTCAGGACATTTTGGGTTGCGTCAATTATCTTGATGACATCTGAGTCACAGGCCCCACTGAGGTGGAGCATTGAGAGAAGCCTCAGTTAGATTTCCAACACCTCCTGGAGTATAGCCTTTGCTGCAAGCTGGAGAAGAGCAGTATTTTCTTCCCAAAGGTACATTTTTTGGCTCACATGCTTAGTAAAGATGTTCTCATCCCCACAGATGACCACATCAAGGCCATTGTCAACCTACTAAGAGCCTGAAGGAGCTCCAGTCTTTTTGCGTAAGATTTTGTATTATGCTCAGTTCATTCCCCAGGCTGTGCACACTTGTCAGTCTCTTAACAGGCTTCACCTGTAGGGCAATACGTTTGTCTGGTCTGTGGATTATCCACAGAATTTTCAGTCTCTCAAGCAGCTTTCATGCTCTGGTCACTGTCTGGTTTCCTTTACAGCAGGTAAACTTTAAACCTGGCCTGTGATATATCACAGTAACGCATTGGTGCCATCCTGTACCATCAGAACCCAGAGGCACCAAACAGCCCATTGCTTATGCATTGAAGACACTTTCCCCTGTATGTTGGAACTACCCAGAGGTGGAAAAGGAGATGCTAGTTATTATTTTTGGAGTTAAAAAGTTTCATGTGTTCGTGTATAGGACAAAGTTCCTCCTTATAACTGACTACAACTTGCTGGTTTCCTTATTGGGCCCTCATTCCAAGTTGCTGGATAGAACTGCTCATTGGTTGTAGTGGTGGGACCCCTTTCTCAGTAACTATTCTTATGACATTCGTTACCACTCCACCGCACAGCATGCCAATGCTGATGTGCTTCCACAGCCACCCTGCAGGTCTCAGTTGGGACTTCGATCAGCAAGAGGATCTTTTGTTTGTATTGAATGCTGTCTTGCACTAAACCCTGTTGGATTTTCCATTGACAGCATGAGGAGTCTTGACCACCACACCTGCTGATTGCTTTTTTGGAAAATCATTTCAGCAGTCCAGGTGGGTAGACCAAAGCACATCCCTCTGGGTGCGGATCCAACATGGTGTATGTTTTTTCTCCTACAAGCTCGACTCAATGTTGTCCAACAGGTCCTCATGCTTGCCACATAGATCAGTGCAGTCGAGTGGTTGCCCTCTCAGCATTGTGTCCTTGCATCTCCAGCTGTTGCATGTGTCACATTGGGATTTGACTCGGATGAAGGTGTCAGCACGACATCGTGTCTACTGTCAGGCAATCTGTCATGACATTGAACATGTGGTGTGGGCTTGCGGGGCTTGTGCACACAGCCAGGCGATACCACTGTGCCAGTTCTCTCCTTGATTGGTCCCAGAGCACCCTTGGGCGAGGGAGCAACATCGATTTTGTGAGTCCATTTCTAGGCTGCATGCAGTTGTTGGTGGTCAATGTGTAGTCATATTTTATGTATGTAGCCAAGCTTTCGTCCACATGGTTGACTGCCACTCTTCACAAACTGTCAGTCATTTTTGCCATTGAGGGATCCCCTAGGGCTCATGTGTCCAATAACAATAGGCAATTTGTGTCACAGGAGTTTGAAGACTTTTGCATTTGCAATGGTATTCAGTATATGATTACCATACAAATGCATCTGGCTTGTAACCTGGAGGTGAAGCCTTTGTAGATACATTCAAGATCCAGACGAAGAAGTCTGTGACTGCTTTTTCCCGCACTGATGTATTGTCATATTTCTGACTACGCCTGTTGATAGATGCAGTCTGGTGAAATGTCTGCATAGGTGCCAGCTGTA
Organism: Schistocerca gregaria; assembly: GCF_023897955.1. Lineage (NCBI taxonomy): Eukaryota > Metazoa > Arthropoda > Insecta > Orthoptera > Acrididae > Schistocerca > Schistocerca gregaria. The sequence continues at coordinate 546,320,481 of NC_064926.1, forward strand.
GGGTTTCCTGGTTTTGTTGCATTCTGAGTCACATGCCATGGACCACTGTGGCCCATTGTCTTCTCCCCCAGGGGCTGCCATTTGGAACCAGTCCTTCAGCCACTGACTGGAACGGCTGCCAGGAGCCGTGGTGGACCACGAAGGTCATCAATTGTTTGTGGTGAATGTCGGTGGGGAGCAGCTGACTCATCATGCCAATCAACTGCACCCGTCCCCTGTTGAGGCATTGCCACTGTGGCAAAGCCTCAGATGAGTGGTAGGGTTGATCATGACATTGTTCCTGAAGCAGGCTCCCACTTGCAGCAGTGTGCCACAATCTTGCCACCCACTCCACAATATCCACTAGCCTCTTGTCACTTGCGGCCTTGGGTCCCAGTGCATCTCACACCTCAGATGCCATGGTGGAGCCCATATATCTTGACCCATCCCCTCCCTTTCCACCTCCTCTCCCCCTCCAGTCGTGGAGTTGTTCTCATCCACACTGCCTCGCTGGCATCAGTGTTGCCTCCTTAGATGGTTAGTCCAGCTCAGCACTGTTGATTTTTGGGCCTACAAGGCCTTTCCAGGGGGGACGGGTTTAATATCTCCACAAGACTTAATGATGGAGGCAGGAGGATAGTTCAGAAAATTGGCAGGTAGGGCACATGTGTTATATCATGTGGGCAGACTTACTGACAGAAGTGTCTACTTGTGAGTAGCTGTAAGTGGAGCTGGCCAGTACTCCTGCAGAATTAATCCAGCAGAGACTTGGCCTGCTACTTCATGCCAAGAGTTGCCATGTGCTCAGTCATTAGCTGCCTGCGCCACATGCATGTTCAGTATATTGCCATATATGGGTTCAGACACTCTGCTTCCCATAGCTCAATCACATGGCAATTTTGTTCCATGCATGGTGTTCTGTTCAGTGGTTGTTACTGAGTTATCATCACCTGCAATGAGTGTGTTGAGTAGTGGCATTGCTATACCTTCCAAATATACTAAAGACAGTACTATCATTCTTCAAATACGTATGTAAATGGTTACTACACTAATGTCTGTCAAAAACATCTAACCTCTTGTTCCTGATCAACAGAACCTGGTATAAAATCCCCTGAAAAAATCGCATTTTCACATGTGGATTTTTGGGACATATTCGTATCATGCACAGAACAATAATACAAGGTGTCAAATAATTCAAGTTATCTAAATTTCCACCATTTAGTAAGAGGGGCAATTTAAAGTGTATCATTCCATAAACATTATGGTCTTGAGAAATACAAGCTAAGTTCAGTTGGAAAAGGATGTGAACAAAAATAGACCTTTCTGTTAGCATCAGGAAGTGATTTAGGGAAAATATGAATGATGATTATCATATGGACATTTGAATCATATACTTCTAACCTAGTGCTTTCACTATTGCCACTTCACACGGTGGCTGCCCTTTTTAATTTTTTTAAAGAATCTTTCAATGAATACTTCTATTCCAGAAGAAGGGCTTTGTCTGAAAGCTTATACATTTTATTGTGCCTGTTTGTGACTCAACGCCTCCTCTATGTGCTGATTAACAATCTCTCCTTTCCATATTGATGTTATACCATCATGGAGTTTCCACTGTTTAAATAATGGAAAAAATCAACACAAATATATCCACAGAAAAGTACAGCTCTGATACGTGCCACAATATATTAATTTATGTGAGAAATTTTACATGAGGGAACACATTGTCTATGCAATTATATAACTATTTTTCATACCAGAGCATGTAGTGGATGTAAATGAAGTTGACGTTCAGAGTACAATAATTATTTTTAAATTCGGTAAGGCACAAAATGAGCAAAATATTATGGCTTTATTGTTACATTATATTTTTCTTGAAAGATAACAGTTTTATATAAGAGACCATTGAATTGCTTCCAGCAAATGCTATACAAGTCCTGGATACATACAGATAAACAAAACACTCAATCAAAACCTATGTACAAAATCAGCAAGAATTGTCACATATTTTCATGCACTAAGTACACCACAGCTGCACAAAGAGTTATGATGCCTTCCACCTTCTGTTCTATTATTTATATTTTTATAAAACACACACAAACTACCTTGTTAACTATGAAAAGCAAGATACAGTTAATTAACATAATTAAACACATGCAAGTCATTTTCTCATTCACAACATAGAGAATGCTTGTCTAAATTATAACCTGTTACAGTGGAACTCACCAATGAAACACAAAACCAAATAAAGAAATAAGCAATGAAAGTTCCTGTCTATAAGTGTTTTCATTATGTTATGACAATATATCCTAAAAGCAATACTTTTATAATTCTTTATTACAAGTTAGTACAATTCTTTATAAGATTACATATGGCACAGAAGGTCCATATTTTGTAAACACACAAAAATAAATAACATATTCTGTAGAAAAAATTCTATTGTTTGGAATTAAAGTAACAGTGAAATGACAGTTGCAATAACTCATTGAGGTCTACTTTAAAGTCATGAGTCAAAAGAAATTATTGAGAACAATTATCAGTACAATGAATGAGATGGTTTTTCAGAGTTACCAGCACTCATTTAAGAGGATTTGTGCATTTTCTATGGTTTGGAGAAACTGGTAAGAAGATTAGTCATGTTTTTCATTATTATTGTGGTCTTTAGCTCAAGATTAGTCATGTTGTTCATTATTATTGTGGTCTTTAGCTCCAAAGACTGGTCTGATGCAGCTTTCCACATTAGTTCATCTGGTGCAAGCCTCTTCATCTCTAGCCATTGCAACCTACATGCATTTGAGTCTGCTTACATTATTTAACCCTAGTTCTTAGTCATGAAATATAAATTATTCTGGCCACAGGTAGATACAATACACTTCAGTCCTGGTTGTTGCTACACTACTGGATTTGGTGTTTCCAATACACTCAAAACTAATAATACAGTGTAAGAATGAGAGAGGATTTTTGGGGAATATGCCTCCAGATTATAACCTCATAAACTTATGTGTGAGGAATACGTGAAAAAAGAACTAATTTGACATACAGGTCACCTGAAATTGTAATTATAAGGTACATATATTTTCTTCATGGTTATGAAATCTTGTTTTGTGTACTCATTACACAAATTTTAGTGAGCGATATTTTGACAAAGACATTCCCACAAGCAGAGGTGGACTCTGGCCATAATTTATTGGTTATGAACTGTACATTAAAACTAAAGAAATTGCAAAAAAGTAGGAAATTAAGGAGATGGGTTGAAAGTAACAGAGGTTGTTAAGAGTTTCAGAGGGAGCATTAGGCAATGATTGACAGGAAAAGCAGAAAGTAATACTGTAGCACACTAATGGGTAGCTTTAGCAGATGAAGCAGTGAAGGCAACAGAGGATCAAATAGGTTAAAAAAACAAAGCCTAGCAGTAATGCCTGGATAGTACAGAAGATATTGAAATTAACTGATGAAAAGAGAAAATATAAAAATTCAGCAAATGAGGCAGGTGAAAGGGAATACAAACATGTAAAAAAATGAGACTGACATGAAATACAAAACTGCTACACAGGAATGGCTAGAAGACAAATAAAAGAATACAGAAGCAATTATAACTACAGACAAGATATTGTCTACAGCAAAATTAAAGAGACATTTGGAGAAAAGAATAGCAGCTATATGAGTATCAAGAGCTCAGGTGGGCAATCAGTACTAAGCAAAGAAGGAAAAGTTGAAAGATTGAAGGAGCATATACACAGTGCAGTCACAGTAATGTGACCAATGCCTATGTTTGATGTCAACATGCAGTAACACCCGTGGCAGCACTAACAGTGGAGGGTATATAAAACTTGTCTGGGGGATGCAGAGAACAGTCCAGAGCATGTTCATTGGCTTTTGGGTCATGGATGAAAGCAGTTCCAAAGCAGTTAAGTTTGTAAACTGTTTGCATATTGTCGCGGTTAAAGTATATTGTGCATGGCAAAATGGTGCTATCCATCTCCAGTGGTGCCAAGGTAACTGTGGTGCATGACAGGCCATAGATGACAGTGGTGAATGAGGCTGCAGAGATGTGTATGGGTGAACAGACAAACAACTGTTGAACAACTGATCACCAAGATGAACCAAGGGGCTACAAATAGTGTCTACTCAATGGCTGTTCAGTGAACATTGCTGTGTAGGTTCCTCCATGGAATTTGCACACAAAAACAAATCTGGATGTTCAGTGAGTGGTAAAAAGTTACCTTTTCATATGAATCATGTTTTATGCTCCTTCATCACGAAATTTCTGAAGGCAAATATCCTATAACAGCTGTCAGAAGTGTCCGGGCCAGAGGAGGGAGCACTACGGTCTAGGGAATGGTTTCTTGGCATCCTGTTGGTGATCTCGTCATTCTGGAAGGCACAGTTGATCAACACAAGTATGCATCTATCTTTGGGGACCATGTCCGTCCCGGTGTATAGTTTGTTTTTCCTCGACATGATGGCATCTACCAGCAAACAATATGTCACATGCATCTATCAGCAGACAATATGTCACACAGTTTCAGTGCATGTGTGGTGTTTGGAGAGCACCAGGATGTGTTTACTTTACTCCACTGGTCACCAAACTCTCAAGATTTAAGCTCAAAGGAAAATACGAGGAACCTCAGTCGAGAAACCTAGTGCAACTGGTCACAGCATTGGAGTTGGCATAGCTCCACATCCCTATCAATACCTTGTAGGTCCTAAGTGACTCACTTTCTGCATGTCTCATAGTGGGTTCGCACTACAAAATGTGATTATTCAGGCTTTTGACAGATGGCTTTGTGCTAGAAAGTAATGTATGAGTATAGAAAAACATTCACGAATCACCATATGTTTTGCAGTGGTCACTTTTTAAAAGTCAAGAAAATATGTCTATCAGATGCTGTCTTTATAGAAAGCGCTGTTGTTTAGCTGCCAGCAGCAGAATTAGATTGTGAAAGGTAGAGAAGTACCTTCTGAATCTTCCATGAAAGCGTATAAGAAACTCCCTATAGTATAGGATTCAAGCCAGGTAACACAACAACATTTACTCCAATGTCTTTCTAATACAGTTCATTAAGGCAATAATTCAATGACCACTGTGGTCCAACGAGGAGGTACTGAATAGAATTGGGAAGGAAAATAAAGTTGAGGCTGTAACACAGCTGGTGGATTCTTTCCCCCTGTTACATGTTTTTCTCTCCCCCCCCCCTTTCCCCCACCCACTCCATTTTTTTTCTTTTTCGTAAATATCTTCAATAGTGTCATTTTATGACATATGCACAGTATCTAAAAATATCAAATATTGATATAGGTATTTTTTAACTTAACTATTTATTACATTCCTTTGGTCATCAGAAGTTAATGACCTAATTAGTTTACCTAAAAACCATGCCAATTACCAGTGCCAGTAATATTAAATTTCATTATAATTGTTTATGTGTAAACATATACCCTGTAACTAATATCCTGATAAAGTAAATCATTTATACACTGCTAATGTTGAATTTTGCACTCATTTAGTTCCAGAATAATTAGAATTCATAATTGAAACACTGTTACTGCAATAGAATTCCTTATTTTGACAAAGTAGCCAGAGTAATTTAATAGAAATTATTTTTTATCTGAAAGGCCTCAGTCAAACAAATGTTACTCCACTATTCATTTGTTCAGAAATGAAAATCTTTAATTGTAATTTGTAAGAAGCCAGTAAACAACAATATGTAAATGTAGTTCTAATTATTGTAATTTTATAAAAGGGAGGCTGCTGGAAGCCATTTTAGCCAGTCTGTGGAAGGTTGTGAAATGTGTAAGATCTAAGTCCAAAAATGTACCTCAGATGAGTCAGCAAAAATTACAACAAGTACAAGGTGCTGTGGATTATCTGAATTTCACATCCAGGAGATCATTCTGTAGTTTAGTGACTGTTTATATGATTAATTGGACAGTAAATGAGTACAGAATGAGATTTTCACTCTGCAGCGGAGTGTGCGCTGATAAAGTTTGGAAGGTAGGAGACGAGGTACTGGCAGAAGTAAAGCTGTGGGTACCGGGCGTGAGTCGTGCTTCAGTAGCTCAGTTGGTGGAGCACTTGCCCGTAAAAGACAAAGGTCCCAAGTTGGAGTCTCGGTCGGGCACACAGTTTTAATCTGCCAGGAAGTTTCAGTAAATGAGTAGTTAATGTCAAGGACTGTGTCAAATAATGATCATCTACTTGGCAATTGGGTCGAACTGAGCTGTGTTACCCTCAACTTATACTTACTGTTCACATCATTTTTGTTTTAATTTCACTATGTACTAGAAAGGACAGTATCATTGGTAAATGTGTTGATGATTTATTTGCCACATGTTAATTAATGTGAATCAGTATGTACATGTTAGTTTACTGCACTCAAACAATCATCATCAATAAACATCATCAACTCAAACAAAGCACATCAGCTGAGAGTAGTATGCGACTAAACATATATACGTGCATAAATTATGTTAGATGAGACATGATTTGGGCATAAACCTTAGGCTGTTCGACATCAAATTGCGTTTAAAATGTTTAGAGTGCAAACTTAGTGGACAACCATTTTCAGTCAGATTGATGGAGGCATAGCTACCACAGGCATGGCATATTAGCACAGGTAAATAAGGTTGTGTTACAAGGTGTAACTTGACTAAAAGATAGGATCAGTTGATAGGACACATTCTGAAACATCAAGTGATCACCAATTTTATATTCGAGGGAAGTGTGTGTTTATGTGGGGGGGATGGGGGTATGGGGGTGGAGGATTGTAAAAGGAGACCAAGGGATGAGTACAGTAAGCAGGTTCAAAGGGATGTACATTGCAGTAGTTACTTGGTGATGAAGAGGCTTGCACAGGACAGAGTAGCATGGAGAGCTGCATCAAACAAGTATTCAAACTGAACATCACAATGAAAACATGCTGGCAAGATACTGTAGTTTGTCCTCAGAAAAGAACTGTTGACAGCACAATGCTAATTGTTGGGAAGTGATGTTCCTCAATTATTTTGAACTGCAGTGTTAAAATAAACAGTTAATTGAGATGTTATTATCCATAAACCACAATTACTGGGATAAAATGGTGAATTTCACCACCTTAAAAATATCTGAAAGTGAGTGAGTAATTCAAAGTTTAACATTAAAAACTGTGATAGTAAAAAAAAAAAAAAAAAACTACATATGGGAAAGATTTGAAATAGGTAGTCACTTCTGTCAGAGTGGTTCTAAGTATCCTCAATAAACACTTTGAAAACTTGTAGAAGGTCAATTTTCCAAAACTTAGATTATAATGAGAGACAGCTGAAGAGTCTATCATTAATATTTTATGTCTGGTTATGATGGAAGTAAAAGCAACTGAAATAGACTTTCCACATTTTCATTGTCTTAATTTTTAAAATAGATGAATATGTAATTTTAATTAAGTAAATAAGTGCTAAATAAATAAATTTATCTGGAATTATTTCCTGTTTGCATTTTGTAAGTAGTTAAGAGTGCAGTTATAAGTGGTCTTATGTAATTACACTGATGCAAATTTGGTCACAATGTGTGACACTAAGATATTAAATTCTGTCCCTAGAAAAATGTGCTGATAAGATCCTCATAGGCCAAGAGAATGAAGGATTAGGTGACGTGTTAAAAATTTCTTCTTCCCAAATAAAACAATGCAAAGTCCAGTATTATTCCTTCCCCAAATAATTTAGAGAACAGTTTGGACATTCAAATATTCTTAAAATTAAACCATATTCCTCTCTTTGTCTGTTAACATATGTGGTGCATAGCTTGTAAACTAACCTTTGTTCACTAACTGAATATAAACTGCAACCAGTTAAATGTAGCAAGCATTGCGTATTGGAGGGTCCCCTTTCTGCAGATGGCGGCGCATGCCATGCACTCACAGTAGTTCACGAAGTATGGAAGAAGATGCAGTCAGACTATACCCAACATATATATGAGTGACAAGCACTTTATTCCTTTGGGTGGCTGAACATAGGTACACTGAGGCAGTGTAGCTGACTTCATTGCCACATCTTACTGTCAATAGCTCCCATCTCCTCTTCTTCTCACCATCACATGTCTTGGTATTACCTCAACAAGGAGGAGTAAGTTAGACAATGAAACATTGTGCAGTGCGATCAGCTATAGGTGCTTCTTTCTTTTTTCACCACCACTACCTCATAGAATGACAAATTAGTCCCCTTTATGAGGAAAGGATGATATTTTGGAATAGTTTATCTTCTGAATAAATTGCTGTAAGGAGAAAGATCTCAGATAATTGGGCCAAACAAATAACTTTGCACTGCAAATATGTCTCACTTGTTCCAGTGCCCTCAAGCTTCACATCATGAATTCATTTGGTAAATGTTATTTCTCCTGTTTAGAAACATCTATGAATATTGTCACAGTTGTAATGATACTTTAAAATTTTATAAAATAATGAGTTAAAATGATATCCTGGAGTTTAGTCTCTCCTGTTTCTAAGAAAATTTAAAATATTACTGTACTTACTCGGTAACCAGTATGACAGCCATCACCAGCACTGGGTTACTATTAGTATTCAGTGCCAGAAAGGGGAACTTTGTGGAGATCCTAAGTGGCCTTACTGATCAATAACAGTCCATGAAATTTCCTTAAATGATAGTACAAGGAACAAGAAACTTCACTAACTTTGTTCCTCATAAGGCTTTGTGCTAGAAAGTAATGTATGAGTATAGAAAAACATTCACGAATCACCATATGTTTTGCTGTGGTCACTTTTTAAAAGTCAAGAAAATATGTCTATCAGATGCTGTCTTTATAGAAAGCGATGTTGTTTAGCTGCCAGCAGCAGAATTAGATTGTGAAACGTAGAGAAGTACCTTCTGAATCTTCCATGAAAGCATATAAGAAGCTCCCTATTGTATAGGATTCAAGCCAGGTAACACAACAACATTTACTCCAATGTCTTTCTAATACAGTTCATTAAGGCGATAATTCAATGACCACTGTGGTCCACCAAGTCCTCCCTTGGCTTGAGGGATGGGATAACAACTGTCTCCCCTGATGAGCTGGATGATTAACCTGTTTGCCTATTTGCATTAAAAATGTACAAGAACTTCCTCTGATTTGACTTACAGGTACAAGAGCACACTTTAATGGATTTGGTTGTTACTGAATGTTGTACTCTGAATCTCAGACAGTTTCCACATGGAGAATGATCAGGTATGCATCTCACTATTTGTGTATCATAAATCCAACCTGTCTCCATCCATGATGACACTGTATGATGAAAGTCAGAATTGTGGGTGGCACAAGTAATAGCCATAAAAGAGTATTCTACCATCAATTGCACATCTGGCAGTGTTGTTAGGAGCCAGTGCCCCCTCATTATGGCTGCTATACATTCTCCAATGCATGTAGTGGGAATCATCTTGAAGGCTTCCTATTCGTGAACCATTCTGGAATACTCACCATGGCAAAATTTTATCATAGCATTTTGGTAGCATCAAGTCAGACAAATTGCACCATAATTGGTTTTTAATTGTTAGAAAGTCATCATTGGACCTGCTTAAAAAGAACAAAAACAGATTTTCTGGTGTTGATTTTCTAGGAAATGAAAACTGGTTATGATCTGATTTGTGACTGATGTGACAAGAGGCTGAAAAAACACAAGAAATGAGTTTTATTTACAAGAAAGTTACTATGTTCTCCTTAGGCAGTATGATTAGTCCAAGTAATCTACCAAGAACTTTTCTCTTTCTCTTCAATAGTTCATCAGGTTGTAGTTCTTCAAAAAGTTGAGTGCATTTTTTTTCAGCCTTTAAACCAGTGCAGAGCAGTGTGCCTGAACATAAATGGACTGAAGCACTCTACCCATACTGTGTTCCGTACAGTTGTAGATGTTGTTACAAGGTTGTGAAACAGAGCCAGTTGGCTGTACATTGTTCAGTTTTTCTTTTCAATCATCCATTGAGGCAACTTATTCGTGGGCACTGCTTAATCTAGTAGGGGCATCCAGATTGAGAAATTGTTACTGCAGTGTAAATTTGTGACTACTTAACACTGGAGAATATCTGCCAGGATTGACAGCATCAAGAGATTAATGGCTGTGGTCAACTGGGGCACAATGCTTAAATTCAAGCTCTATCTGCTGTACAGAAGAGATGTTTTGATCTCTAAAAGGTGCTCAACTGCTCTACCATAGTAGCATGTTACTGCAGAATTCCATAGTACAATGTTGGCCTTAAAATATCAGCTCAAAAAGCATGATTAGGGATGCAATGTGGTAAGATGGTAAGATACTCACTTTCTACAGTGCCATAAGGAGATAGGAAAAGGAAAAATATCATAACGCGATTTGGTATTTGTGTTGTAGCTATTGATTAAGCTGTACAGTCTCATGAGGGATTACCATCTGACGTCCTGGATTGGCACATTCCTTCTTAACAGAACATTGTGAGTTAGCCTGTGTGGTAATAACAGTTGGTGGAGAAACCAAAAGAATGTTTTACAGCCTTAGACCAATGCTGTAGAAGGTGTATAGAAATTATGTCAGTGCAAATTCACACCAGCCATTTCATATATACTGATGATACAGTAGTGGCACCATCTGTAGCTGGATTCCAGCAAGACACACGTCGGTGTTTCCTATCACAGTAACTGAGGTATAGAGATGAGAATTCCATGTCACATGGAAAGTTGAATGACTACAACATTGTGAACAGCCAAAATACCTAAGGGTTAATTCAGACAGCACTCTGACCTCTGTAACCAAAACCAAAGCTGAAGTCTGTGTGGACAACATCATCAGGTTCTTATTGATCAGGAAATGTGATGACCATTCATGGTTGGTGTGAATATCTGTTATGTCACTGTGTGAATCTGTTATTAAGTATGCTGCTGCACTATGGAATGCCTATGCTCATGCAAAAAGAGTGGACAATACAATAAAAAATTCATTGTCAACTATGTTGGGATGCTTGAAGCTGATTTTGGTGCAGAAACTGTATTCACTCATCAGCACTGTACTCCCTCGTGTGCACAGAGATTTTACATTATTTAAACATAGAGAGTATGAAGATAGAAGACAATCTTTGTTACTAAAGCTCACTGGAAGACACTTAGAGTCCTGAAAAAGCTTCCTGCAAAGTACTCAGGTGTTATTTGATACCCATTGGCACCACCATGAGGGAGATATGAATGAACTAGATAGCCCACACATCCTTCCAACAGAAGAGCCTATCTGTGACCTATCTTGTCTGGTGGGTACCATATAGTATGCAGGAAGAGGTATACCACTGCAAGGGCAATGTGCAGAAGTGGGATCTCCTTCTGGCGAAGCAGACATTCTTTGTAACTGCTGCAACGTGCAAGGCCTGGGCCACCTGTTGATGAAATGCCATCTGCTGGATGCATCTTGCACATAAGAGGTTCTCTTTCTAAATAATGACAATGCCGTATCAGCTGCAAATTCATTGAAACAACTCATTTGATTGGACACAGGAAAGAAATAGATGTGTGGGACGCAACAGCAGCTGCTTGCAGGGAGAGGTACATTGTTATAACACTAACTTTAGCCTGCGCCCCACTTGAGATTGTCCACTCTGTTGAGATTATAACCTGTTAAAACAGGTCTGTCAGACTTGGTAGAACTGTTCTCTTCCAGCTTTCAAGCAGAGGAATGTACACTGTCCTTAAAATCCCAAATCCTTTACAATATTCTGGAATCCTATAATGCTCCACTGCAATGTGAGGCATTTCAATTTTTGCTCAATCTTTCAGTTTCCATCAAGCTGGCAATCCTTTGCCAGCCAGGGTTTAAAGTGAGGGTCTTGTTGGTTCTCTTAGTGAAATTTCATCTGAAGGTGCTTGAGGCACACTTGCTGATTTTTCCACATCTGTATGTGGTAGATTAGGTGATCTCAATTTGTTGCTATATTGTGCATTAGCTGATGTCTTGACTTTTATTTTGCAGAAATCCTCACATGTACAGATGTTTTTATTGACTTACACCAATGAAGTCTGAGGAGAAGTGCCAAACAGCTGCTGTGATTTTGACAACAGCTGCTCAGATTTGTAACTTTCAGTGCTGTTTACACAGAACAGTGACAAACTACACAAGTTTCCTGTCTAATATACACTCCTGGAAATGGAAAAAAGAACACATTGACACCGGTGTGTCAGACCCACCATACTTGCTCCGGACACTGCGAGAGGGCTGTACAAGCAATGATCACACGCACGGCACAGCGGACACACCAGGAACCGCGGTGTTGGCCGTCGAATGGCGCTAACTGCGCAGCATTTGTGCACCGCCACCGTCAGTGTCAGCCAGTTTGCCGTGGCATACGGAGCTCCATCGCAGTCTTTAACACCGGTAGCATGCCGCGACAGCGTGGACGTGAACCGTATGTGCATTTGACGGACTTTGAGCGAGGGCGTATAGTGGGCATGCGGGAGGCCGGGTGGACGTACCGCCAAATTGCTCAACACGTGGGGCGTGAGGTCTCCACAGTACATCGATGTTGTCGCCAGTGGTCGGCGGAAGGTGCACGTGCCCATCGACCTGGGACCGGACCGCAGCGACACACGGATGCACGCCAAGACCGTAGGATCCTACGCAGTGCCTTAGGGGACCGCACCGCCACTTCCCAGCAAATTAGGGACACTGTTGCTCCTGGGGTATCGGCGAGGACCATTCTCAACCGTCTCCTTGAAGCTGGGGTACGGTCCCGCACACCGTTAGGCCGTCTTCCGCTCACGCCCCAACATCGTGCAGCCCGCCTCCAGTGGTGTCGCGACAGGCGTGAATGGAGGGACGAATGGAGACGTGTCGTCTTCAGCGATGAGAGTCGCTTCTGCCTTGGTGCCAATGATGGTCGTATGCGAGTTTGGCGCCGTGCAGTTGAGCGCCACAATCAGGACTGCATACGACCGAGGCACACAGGGCCAACACCCGGCATCGTGGTGTGGGGAGCAATCTCCTACACTGGCCGTACACCTCTGGTGATCGTCGAGGGGACACTGAATAGTGCACGGTACATCCAAACCGTCATCGAACCCATCGTTCTACCATTCCTAGACCGGCAAGGGAACTTGCTGTTCCAACAGGACAATGCACGTTCGCATATATCCCGTGCCACCCAACGTGCTCTAGAAGGTGTAAGTCAACTACCCTGGCCAGCAAGATCTCCGGATCTGTCCCTCGTTGAGCATGTTTGGGACTGGATGAGGTGTCGTCTCACGCGGTTTGCACGTCCAGCACGAACGCTGGTCCAACTGAGGCGCCAGGTGGAAATGGCATGGCAAGCCATTCCACAGGACTACATCCAGCATCTCTACGATTGTCTCCATGGGAGGATAGCAGCCTGCATTGCTGCGAAAGGTGGATATACACTGTACTAGTGCCGACATTGTGCATGCTCTGTTGCCTGTGTCTATGTGCCTGTGGTTCTGTCAGTGTGATCATGTGATGTATTTGACCCCAGGAATGTGTCAAAGTTTCCCCTTCCTTGGACAATGAATTCACGGCGTTCTTTTTTCAATTTCCAGGAGTGTACATTTCAGCATATTTCCTACAGGTTGCATGACTGTTACAGTTTATTATGGTGTTCACATACCACTGGCATTTATATCATCTCATTGGACTAGGCACGTATAGTTATACCTATGATGAACAAAGCTAGCTTTCATATTGTTCTGGTAACACAGATGTGGTTAAGATGAGAATAAATGTGTCAGTTTCTTGATCTGGTCATTTACACTCTTCTGAACAATTGTTACATACAACCAAAGCTGGAAAATTCTCTTGAGATTCTTGCCATTTCACACAATGCTGGAGTGCATGTAGCTTATTGAATGTTGTTGAATGGTGAGCATTAACCTCTGAGAAATACTTCCTCTGATCACATACTGCCAATAAAGCCCAACAGAATTTACAGATCAGTCAACAGCAGATAAACACAATGAAATTTCATGTAACACAGGGGCATGCATGAAATCAGCATCTCCCTTTTGAAAATTAAAACCAGTTGATGATAACAGAAAATTGCTTTGGCTCTCAACTTATGATATGATTCTTTTCCAGAATATTAACAGTGGACTTATCAAAAAATGCATCACCAAAAAATGAGTCACCAATCAGTCTCTTAATGAGGAAATTCTGAACAACTTTCTCATTCAGGAACTGGGTGCAAGCCATGTTCTTGTAGTACTTTGTTGTTATAAATTATTAGTAAAGCTCCACTGTAACTCTTTTCAGCATAGTACAATTAAAGATCAAATACATCTAAGTATTACTATTTACAGTGCATGCAAAAGCAGTGTCTAACAACATTACCAAAAGTGACAGTGTTTGCAATAACAATTATGTGTAACCTGCAAAGTAAGTGCTATATATAGATTATGAGGAGAAGGCCAGCACATAAACTCTCTTGCCACATGCAACCTTGGCAAGAGCCATAGCACACAGAGCAAACTGTCCGGGTCACATCTAGTCCAGACTAACAGATGTCATCAAACAGATATCATAGTGTAATTAAAGCACATACCACAATGTTAACTCACTGTAATCATTTTCTGATACTTAAGAATTTACAACACTCAAATTAATGTCAATATACAGAGAACTATTAAACCATTTCCTACCTAATTGGGCATTCCCCTTCTGCATGTTAAAAGTAATAAATTTAAGAACAAAGATTAATTTTAGTAAATTTTCATGGCAAAATTAAATTTGCAAACACATTTTTACTTCATAGGTTTTGCTTGTGATAATATGGACCATTCCAACAGACAAGGCTATACTCATTTTATTAAAAGCAGAAGACTGATTTGAAATAAAGCTCCTAAAATCATATCTCATATATAACAATTCTGAAGTATATCAGTTCTGCATTTCCTTCTGAAAGTTGATTGTGTCCATTTATGTCAATGTAATTGCACTGTGTAGAAACTATACTCACTTTATTAAAAGCAGAAGACTGATTTGAAATAAAGCTCCTAATATCATATCTCATATATAACAATTCTGAAGTATATCAGTCCTGCATTTCCTTCTGAAAGTTGATTGTGTCCATTTATGTCAAGGTAATTGCACTGTGTAGAAACTTAAATATATCTAAAGAAAGGCCAATCAACTGGTTTTAACCTTGCCTTAAGATGGTAATCCTTGTCTACAATATTGCAAACTCTGTGCATAAATGTAATAAGATTAAATGCAAGATATAAAATTGATATTTGTTTTGTAATACTGTTTCACTTACTTCATTGCTGTTAGGATAAAATTGGCTTTCAATAGCGAGTAAATAAACATAATCATTTCAGACAGATTAAAGTGAAAGAAATGTAGTGGAAAAGTGAAGAATGACATTTCTGTGTCACACCTTTAGAAGCGTTCATTTTCCTTTTCAGCTAGAGTATGTTGCATTTTAATTTTCCAGAAACAAAAAGTAAATTGTTATCCAGTAACATATTGTTGATGCTAATGAATCTCGGGTAGCATTAACATAATCAATATGTACTGATCTCATTGGTAACACGTAGACCCCCTTGGAAGATGCATGGATGTATGATCCATTGTTGCTTCACTGAATCATAATGATTAGATGTCTTATTTATTGTAGATGAACAATAGCTGTATTATTATTATTATTACAAATGACTGCTTGGGGAATTATTGGAGATCATACAAATAAAGGAAGAAAAATTAGGGTCTAATATTGTATTAGTGTCTAAATCATTAATGGTGGGAGAGAGACAAAAGATAAAGTTGTATCATGTACTCCACAGTTCTTTTCTTTTGAGAAAATGTGTTCTAAAGTACAACAAAGTAATCATAAAGGCACTTACGGGGAAATAATGGCACTAGATATAAATTGAAACCACATTAGACTTAGCCCAGAAATTATGTGTTCACTTATTTCTGTTGTATTTACATTCTTAAATTCAAGCACTTTGGTAAAACGTTCACAAAATGTATTTAATGTAATTCAGCTGGCATGGTCCTAAACATAAATATCTCACACTAACTAGAATAAGAAATGTATTCTGGTTGAAACTTCCACTGAAAAGTTAGTTAAGTTACTAGTGCTCATCAGTGTACAGATACTCTTCAATAATGTAACATGCAAAATGTGCTTTTGAATATGGAGAGTGATTGTCGGTCATTTATGTATAGGTGAACCTTTCAGCTACTTTTAATGTCAGTATTCGTTGAAATAAATATATGAATGATGACTCCTTCATATTTCTTCTGTTGTTTGTACAAGACAGGTCTAAGTAATGCACAACTGAGCTATATAAAAATTCAGATGAGTTAACTTACCAGTAATACAGCAATGAAAATAGTTTTATTACCAATAATGTTCATCTGGACTTTATTCAAATTTCTTCACTTTGCTGATATACATAAAACATTAAATATATAAACTCATCTAACTGTGTTTCTTTCTTTCCCCATAGAGACATTTCTTGGTTTCACTAAAGGTAAACTTTATTCTTCTCACTCAGTTCAAGAAGTGACTCCCACATTATTCTGAGTAAATCGTGCAAATGATCTACACAACATATTACTAACTGTTACCAGTTCATCCACTTAGGTGCGATTCACACTCAGATGATATGATATGCAGCACAATGCACTGCAATAAAGGTTGTGTGACATGACAGTTGTCAGTGCAACACTCATGTTCCAACTGTGGTGATACAATATATGATACAATACGCAATGTGACCTGGGTTACAACAAGGAACAAGACAGCATGAAGCACATTTTTGTTTAAGTTGTAATCATGAGCTCCTTTACAAAAGGTTATAATTATTTAAAGCTCAAAAAACTGAAAAAGGAAAGGAGGTAATGGATGCATTCATGCAATGCTATTAACATCAAACATATTTTGGCCATGGTGTTTTGTCCCTCTTTCAACACGAGCACAAATTCTGAAATTTATACAGAATGAGTCCAGACAGTTTCCACTTTTTGGAGCCACAAAGGAGGATGCAAATATTTGGCTTGCTTTCCTTCTGCTCAGAAGGCAAGTTGGTGAAAGTCTGTGAATGAAATTAAAAATTCTACCATTTAGTGTTGTACCTTATTCAATGAGGTACACATATAAATAATGTTTAAAGCTAAAAAGCTAGAACTGTTCAATATCCCTTTCCACCCTAGCCTTCAGGATCATGTGGATTCAGTTTTAAATTTGTTGTGGCTCAACTATATCCACTTTCCTGTGTAACACCGGACTGCAACGATTCTGCGAGTTCGCAGCTTCCGTTTGGCAGTTGTTTTGTTCAGTATTCTGACCACCAGAGCATAAAAGATCATTTTAAGCTTCAACAGAAAGACAAAGCCATTGGTCACCGAGATAAATAAAATATATTTTCCTATATTTCGCTATTTTCAGGCCATTCCTGCATTATTTTAGGGTGAGAATGTTTCATTTAACTTGTGAAAGGTGTCCAAACACATATATGAAGGTCCTTTTAGATATTATACTTTTTTTATTTTGAATAGCACAATCATGCTAGCAACTTTTTGAATAAACTATTGCCATGAGAACTTTTTCAGTATTTTTACGTAATTCCAGAGGTCATAAAGTATAAAAACTGATACCTATCAGATAAACTTCCAAAAAAAATTTCTCTCAGGTAGGAAAGGAATATCTTAAACTAGAATGTGATTTATCTTCAGATGAATTCACAAGAAATACTGCCAGACTTGAAGCTAGATAAGTCACCATTGATGTTGTGACAGAGGCTGACACAAGGATAGACAGTGTGTTTGAAATGTAAGAAGCCTATCATCAAGGCAAAAACTCCAACGTCTCCATCTTGCTTTCATTCAGCTGCTCATTCAAAAGTGACATATATTTTACCTTTATAAAACTCTTCTACACCTGTCACTAAGTTTCATCAAATCAGGGAGTTGGCAAATGACTTCTTGGTATCACTTGCTAGCTTAACCTCTTCTTTTGAGGGGTGATGGTCGTACTACCACATCAAATGCACTTATATCACTTGCTCCTTCTGACATTTGGCAATTTTCCATTTCCTGAGGGTCTGTGCAGACAGCATTGCATTAAAATTTCCCTGTCGTCTTCATCTTCCTCAAATGGTGGTACATGTCCAGAAGAAGGAGATCCCTTCATAAATAGGTGAAGAAATGAGAGATTAGGTGAGTGGCAAATGATATGTTTCTTGACTATATACAAATTTTATTGTAAGCTGCATGTTTAAACATACTTAAAGTGGGGCTTGACCTATTTGTATAATTGCTATTAACGTTTTCAGATCCTTAAATCTTGGTGTTTTTGCAATTGATATTACCAGAGATGGTGCCTGGTGACAACTGGCAACACACTGCAAGATTTCAGCAGATGGTCGTAGTGGTCATGCAGGACAGCAGCACAGATAATGTTGCATGCTCGCAGGGTCCAGCCTCCACCATCTGCTGCCGCGAAGGGCAACCTTCTACAGATTGGATGTAGGAAAATCCCATAGCAGCCAACCAGTTTTGGTTCAGTTGCACATGGGCCAGAGAACAGACAACACCATATCCTACCTCTCCTACTTTTTATTCAGTGTTGATGTATATCAGATTATATGTCAGGATTGATCAAAGTTAAGTGATCAAAGTTAAGTTTACTGATGAAAGTTAAATCTTTGCCATGTTGCACAACTTTGAAGGTGACAGCTTGCTGCTTTGCTACTCCTGGCCACCTGGATTCCTACACATAGCAAGGCGGGATACAACACAAATAGGGGTTCTTCCATTTCAGTTGTGAATGATATAGTTTTTAGAATATGACTAAAGTCTTACAATCACAAACCAAAACTGTGAGTCTGCTGCCTCGGGAACCACTATCCAACCCCTATCCTACAAAATATTTTATATTCTGTAAAGATTCACTAATAAATTTTGGCTCACATCACCGTAAGGCAGCTTCATTCAATGTCTGATATTTCTCAGTCATAAAAGTAATGCATACACTACACATTAAAACCACAACACCAGGAACTATGGTAAATAAGTAATTTTTACGTGTTTTGTATATACAATATTGCAGGGAGAACACAAGATCAAGTTTTTTGCTGATTTGGGGTTTACATGGTCAGAAATGTATTCACATAGTTCTGGCAGCAACCATGGACCAGGTCTTTAGTACCACAACACTTGCCCTATTTTTGCAGATATCAGATGTATCATATGCAGTGAGTGCCTCTGTAGGCAAAGGGTTAGTTTTGCTGTCTTTGTTGCATAAGGACCCAGTTTCGATTCCCAGTACCTCCTCGGATTTTTTCTGATGGTGAGAGGTCTGGAATGGGGTCCACTCAGCCTTGTGCAGCCAAATGAAGAGTTGGTCAAATAAAGAAGTAACAGCACTGTGAGGATTCATCTAGTGGCAAAAACAGCTGGAAAGATTGGTGACATGTCAACATTTCCCAAGATCATAGATACTCCTTTTACTGCCTAGTAGGTAGCAGTCACTCAGTCGATTGGAATAGACATAAGATAAAATGTGTGAGTGGTGTGTATGTTTACATTTATTTGTAGCTGCAGTGGTGTATAATTGTTGCTGCTATGGTTGAAAATTAAAGGAGAAATAGTTACTCTTCATAGTCGGGTACCACAAAGTCACGTGATGAGAGAGGCAATGTATATCTATGAAAAAATAATCCTGCTCCACACAATTTTTTTCTCATCAGCACCTCCACTTAGGTAGTCCTCTCAGGGGCATCTGAATATGGCCTAATCTGGAATCTCCTGCCAATGGAGAGATCACATTGACCTTTTTCAACTACAAGCAACTTTTCATATGGATACAAATTACATGTCTTTAATACAGTGCTTTGCCTTCTGCATTCCCATTCCATGGATCACTGTAGATTTTTATGCCTTCAGGACCAATTTCACACCACAATGGCTAGAGTGTGCTATGAAGCTCTATTCCTCTGCCTTTTTTGTGAATGCTGTTGGCAAAATGAGAGTGACTTCTTACATGGGAAGTGTTCGGCCCCCTTTACTGATGATTTTTGCTCGAAATAAAAGCAGTGACTGTGATTCTACATCTACATGATTACTCTGCTATTCACAATAAAGAGCCTGGCAGAGGGTACACTGAACCACCTTCATGCTGTCTAAAATACCGTTCCACTCTCAAACGACACGCGGGAAAAATGAGTACTTAAATTTTTCTGTGTGAACCCTGATTTCTCTTATTTTATCATGATGATTATTTCTCCCTATGTAGGTGGGTGCCAACACAAGTTTTTCACAATTGGAGGAGAAAACTGGTGATTTAAATTTCATGAGAAGATCCCGTCACAACGAAAAATGCCTTAAATACAGGATGCAACATCATTTGATAAGTAATCGAGAACACCACCCTTAGACCCAATGATCAGTTACTGAGTACACTTCATTTATTGTGTTATTTGCATTTGCCACTTCACTTCTCACTGGGAGAATGAACATGTATTTCTGAAAGCAAGAAGGGCTTTTATTCAGTTTTTGTGTTTCTGTAGGCAGTACTGGGTGTTTCACCCCCGGACATCCATTTGTCCCTGTGAATTTAACAAATTCAATGATTTTCTTTACTTTACTAAAGGTAAGGGCCTCATTTGTTACACATCCTCTCATCAATCCTCTTGTAGTGAGTTCTGTCCTGAGTGTGATCCACAGATTCATTATCCATACTCAGCTTTGCCACTGTGCCTTATCTTGTCCTTGATCTTCCTTTTTTTCTAATTAAAAAAAATATTATGAATAATAACATGGAAGGGGTCTTTAATATTAGTCTGATTAGTGTGAATTTTTGTTGTTGTGTTGGCAATCATGTCTGTTAGCTATACTGAATGTGTACAATGTTAGCCATACTGAATGTTTAGTTTGGACAAGAAGAGAATAGAAGCTTTTGAAATGTGGTGCTACAGAAGAATCCTGAAGATTAGATGAGTAGATCACGTAACTAATGCGGAGGTATTGAATAGGATTGTGGAGAAGAGTAGTTTGTGGCACAACTTGACAAGAAGAAGGGATTGCTTGGTAGGACATATTCTGAGGCATCAAGGGATCACCAATTTAGTATTGGAGGGCAGCGTGGAGGGTAAAAGTCGTACAGGGAGACCAAGAGATGAATACACTAAGCAGATTCAGAATGATGTAGGTTGCAGTAGATACTGGGAGATGAAGAAGCTTGCACAGGATAGAGTAGCATGGAGAGCTGCATCAAACCAGTCTCAGGACTGAAGACCACAACAACAACAGTGTTGTCAGATGTCAAGATTACTTTGTTTGCTTAAGAGTGGCAATCACTGATTTTTTAAAAAAAATGGATCAGAGAATTTGCATTAAATTTTGACATAAAATGGAATAAAATGAAACAAAGTTTTAAGAATATTGAATATTGCTTTTGAGGGGTGTGTTATAAGTAAAACAATGGTTTATGAATGGTATAAGCATTTCCAAGATAGCCATGAACAAGTTGAAGATGATGAATATTCTGCACAACAACAACCAATGAAAGTATGGAAAAACTGAAAGAAATAATTCTGAATGATCGCCAAATCACAAAAAGAGGAGCTGCTGAAGATGTTGGCATATCAACTGACTCATAACATGGAATCTTTTTGGATGTTTTGGGTATGAAATGTATGACAACACAATTTCTCCCAAGGTGTTAAATTTCAAGCGATACAGTGACAACCAGAAGTTGTTCAGGACTCACTAAATGAAGTCATTAATGATACAGAACTACTGAGACATGTCATAACAGGGGATGAAACATGGCTGTATGGATGTGATGTAAAAACTAAGGCTCAATTGTCACAGTGGAGGCATTATGGATTGCCAAGACTAACAAAAGCTCGGCTAGTGCAGTTGAATGTTCTACACATTGCTTTCTTTAACAGATTAGTGTAGCACAAGTTCTTGCCAAAAGGTCAAACAATGCATTAAGAGTACTACCTACAAATAGAATGCTGTCTGCTGGCAGCAATCCACCCGCATTTGTGGCGAAACAAGTCATGGCTTTTGCAGATGAAAGTGCATCTGCTCACACTTTGTTTTTTAGTGAATTTTTGGGGAACTTGCAATGATGACCCGACCTCCATGTATGACAAATATGACATGTGTGAAATTTTTTCTGTTTCCAAAAATAAAGGAAACTTTATTTTTTTTTACTATTTAGATTAGATTAAAAGCAAATTGCTGAAAAGGCTAAATGCTATCCCAAAGATCGAGTTCAGAAGTGTTTCAAGGATTGGAAGTATTAGTGTATAATATAAAATGTGGACTATGTAAGAGGAGATAACATTAATGTAGATGAATAAATAAAATAATTTCCAATAAATGAAAATTCCTGTACCTTTGAAACAGCCTCATAATCTCCTGGTTTATCAATTTAAAAATTGTTGTCGGTTTACACTGCATTTTTAGTACTTTTTTTCTCGATTCTCAGCTGCATTGAGTGATCATTGAAAATTTTTCTTTTGTGTTTATTTAAATTCCATTCTTGAGTTAAGATTGTGTTCTAACTGTACCAACATCATTTCCTTTTGGGACCTTTCTCCTCAGCATAATCTCTTATTAGATTCTTTCATTTTTCTTTTTTCTCCCTTACTTCACTTTTTTTATACTTAGTTTACCAGTTAACCATGTTACTCCACATTCCTGCTACTCCACATTTTTATTTGTGGTGATTAATATTCTTTTCCTAATAGGTAAATGAAATGAAATGATGGCATGGCACTGATGGCCGGGAGGCCCCATCTGGGGAAGTTCAGCAGCTGGGTTTAACTCTTATTTCAGGTGATGCCACATTGGGCAGCTTGTGCGTCGTAAATGATGAGATGATGAGGATGACACAACACCCAGTCCATGGGCAGAGAAAATCTCCAACCTGACTGGGAATTGAACTTGGGCCTGCTGCATGGTAGACAAGCATGTTACCACTCATCTAAGCCGGAAGGCTGTAAATGAAAATGGCTCACTGGTTTCACTGATTCCCTTAATGACAGCTAGCATGCAAAATAGACAGAAAAACTTTGGGAATGAATCTTTCACTCTGCAGCAGTGTGAGATCTGTTTTTAAACTTCCTGACAGATTAAAACTTGTGGCAGACTGGGACTCAAGCCTAGGACATTGCTTTTCATGAACAGTACTCTTATAGTTACAGCTATCCAAGCACGGCTCATAAACCATCCTCACAGATTTACTTTCTCCAGTAACTCTCTCCTGTCTTCCAAACTTCTCAAAAGTTGTACTGTACGCTTTATAGGACTAACAGTCCTGAAACAAATCTCTCTGTAATGCAATAATGTATTCATCTGCTAACGTCATGATTAAATGAAATCTTGTTGCAGAATAAAGTCCAGCTATTCTTATATTCCTTAATTTGCATTTAATTTATGCTGTCTCTTAAATCCTGCATACATCTCTGGTGCTTTCATTGTCAGTTATCATTGTATGCCAGCACTGCTGAAAATGGTACAGTGGTACTGCCTCCAGGGAATTCACATTACTAGTTAATTTTGCATATGCTGTCTCCACTAACACCTTGCAAGAATCTATGCATTTAGTGTCCTACAGTATTTCTTTGTAATGTAAATTACTGGGATGGGCACCAAGTTGCTCTTGTGAAAAACCCATAAATAAATACTTGCAATATACCTTACTAGAGAAAACTATTTCCTTCCATTTGTAGCAATATTTGTCATATCTTAATGTTAGACAGTTAAATTTATTTGATCTTAAAGCCAATTCCAAGCATCCCGTTGTGGGTGATTATTTTGGTGGCTATAGTAACAACTTGTTCAGCTTGATAAATTGGCGTTTCTAACATAAATACGAATTACACGAAGGTGATTTGTTAAGTCAGGTAAAAAAAGCAAGAAAAATGTTTGTTTTGTAAAGAACTCACTTTACTTCTTGATATGGTCTCCTTTGATGAGTATACCCTTGGTCCAGGGATTTCCAGCTTTTTCATCTAACTGAAAAAATAGGTTCTGTCAAACTCTGCAAAATATTCATTGGCTGCAACTGTCATTCCTCATTTGATGAAAATTTCTTCCCAGCAAGCCAAAGTTTCAAGTTAGGGAAAAGGAAAAAGCCACTTGGGGCTAAGTTTGGTGAATAGGGTGGATGAGGAACCAATTCAAAGCCCAATTCATGCGCTTTCACCATTGTTATTGCTGATGTGTTGGATGGTGCATGATCCTGGCGAAAGAGCACTTTCTTGCATATGAACCTTTGTCTTTTCTTCAGCCAATGCAAGTTTCAGATGATCCAACAATGAAGTGTGGTAGGGTCCAGTTTGATTCTGCCTTTTTCTATGAGGAATACTGCTTGGAAATCCAGAACAGGGTGTATATGTGGACAAGAAAAAAAAATTCCAATTTTTCCTGATTAAAAATACACTCTTTTTGGTTGAAAAGGCACTTTTTCTGAGTAAAAATACAGTATAACCCACATGAAAGTACATTTTTTCAGTGTTAAGTGGCAATATACTTTCCCTTGGAGCTGTAAAACATATCAATCCCTTCATTGGTAAAGGTCTTATACACTGGCATTGGACTTTCTGGCACTCCCAGCAAAAAACAACACATTCTGTAATTACCTTTAATACACGGCAATATGTACACTGCATATTCTGGTACTACGAAAGTATAAATATAAATTCACCATATAAAGCACGGTAGTTTCCACACACAGAACACCAAAATATAGGTAGTGTGCGGCCCATGCTATGATACGGAAACAGAGACCATAGTAAGGCTCTGAGTGGCCTGGCAGTGAACTTCAAATTTGGGAAAATATGGTGTAATAATATGTATTCCTGCTTTGCAACATATGACTACTGGATGATATTTTTCATCAAGAAGGGCTAAGTTTTCATGCATAATATTAGTCGTAAATTTTTTTTTTTTTTTGCTTTTTTTCTGATCATGTGCTTAGGTAGAATCCTAAGAGCACAGCTTAATTTGCACAAGCTGAATATTTCTGAGAGGCACAATTGTAAATTTCACTGCTGTGCACCGAGCATTTCATCAGTTACCTGGCTGAATACATATTCCGTCAAGCAACATATTCTGTCAAGCACATATTTCGTCAAGCAACTTTTCCATAGAAAAGCTAATTAGGTGTCAAATTCCTCAAGAACTCACCTTGCACTTTTTTTGAAGGATGATTACACTTTCTGCCGTTGTTACTGCATAATTTGTAATCTATGAAAGAATTGACATAAATATGAAAACTAATCTTGAAGATTGACCTCTGTCAGTGTGCTACTCTTAAAGATATATCAAACACGAATGTGCTAGTAAAATTTTAAATGATGGCACATATGGCTAGTGTTCTGAGCCTGAAATTTTTCTAAGTGGCTAGTCCTCAAAGTGTTAAGTTCTGAAAGACCAGATGTTACATAGTTTAAGAAATTCATTGCACATTCTCAATGTACAATAATTCATCTTGCGTAAAAGGAAATTCAATAAGTAACAATGCTTCTCAAACCACAATTCCCAATATTTTCCTGTGACCTCTTAGAGACATATACAGTTATGATGTCAAACTCTTTTAAAGTATTTTGCTGTTATGAAGTATTGTATTGTCTTTTTCTTAGAGGCTTTGACACATTTTGCTCTCGGCAGATGATTGTATGTGCACTGTGTTTTCTTGTTATAAATAGTGCATTTTCTTTGTGACTTAAGTTTTATTTTGATGTTATTCTCTCATTTATGTTTAATTGATGCAGTATTATTCTGCAGTGGTGGTCTAAAGTCAAATTCTTTTATAGAACTGCAACTGAAAATAAAATAATGGAAAATTCCTGGAAACCTAAAAAATCCCTGACCGTTTCCTGGTTTTGTCCCAGATGAAAAAATTCCTGGGTTTTTCCCAGATTTCCTGGTTGTGCTGTGGCATATACACCCTGCCTAACAACAGTGGCCATCACCTCACCAGCTGACAAAATGGTCGCTACTCTCATTGGTGCACTTTTTTCAACCTTTGTCCACTGTTTTGACTGCCATTTTCACTCTGGTGTGTAACAATGGATCCAGGTTTCATCAACAGTCACAAATCAGTGCAAAAAAATCTTGCAGATTCCCATTAAACATTGTTAGATATTGTGCTGAAATGCTGTACTGGATGCACTTTTGTTAGACTGTGAGCAACTGTGACACCCATCTCTCACATAGCTTCTTCATAGCCAATTCTCCATGCAGGATATTATGCCCTAACTCAGCTGATGTGCCTACAGTCTCAGCAATCACACGAATTTTTATTCAACAATCTTGTATTACCATATCATGGATTTTGTCAATTATTTCCTCTGTGGTGATCTCAATTGGGATGGCCAGAGGACGCTTTACCTTCAGAGCTTGACCAACCATGTTTAAATTCATTAATCCAAAAGTAAATGGTCTTCAATGTGGGTGCACAGTTTTCATGAACTACATCAAATTCTGTTTTGATTGGTGCAGCAGGTCTACCCTTCAAATGAAAGTGTTTGATAAGAGCACAAAACTCAGTTTTCTTGATTTTCAATTGCAGTCATTAAACTGATCAATTCAAATGGCTGTCAATAATGAACTGCATTCAGTACATTGTTAAAATCCTTTATATGATATTTGGAATAAAACAGCATACCTACCATGAAGGCACAACAAAAATGTTCCATTCTGTCATGGAAATTTACCAGACTTATCAAACCACCCTCACATAATATGCATTATATAAGTACATTATGCATATTTCCATTTGTAGCAATATCTTAATATTATATTATTAAATTCTATTGATCTTAATGCCAATTTCAAGAATCCAGATGTGAATCATTGTTTTGGCTGTTACAGTAATAGATTATTCAGCTTGACAAATTAGTTTTTCTGACAAAAATACAAATTATACATTATGCATCACTCAGAACATTCCTCAAGATGAGAAGTGACATTCTGTTATCATGAAGTAGGAAAATTCTGGAAGTAGGAAAATTCTTGAAGTAGGAAAATTCAAGAAGTAGGAAAAATCAGGAACTGGCCTACATGTGAAAGCATTATTGTTGCTACAGTTTTAATTGGTGGTAAGTGGGAATGTGTATGACCCTAAGTCATACTTTGAAAAATATATAATTAGACAGTTACACAGAAAGATCAGATAATTAGTTCTAAAAATGGCTGTTGGACAACTGAAACTGGTAACAGTGTGAAAACATTTGGTGACTGTGTTCGTAAATAGTGCTGAAATTGAGAACTTAGATTAAATTAGCACTTTGTAACATGTCAGCATGTTGTAGATATAACAAACTCCAGAACAAGTAGTATTGGTTGTTTACTATGGACTGCTTATCTTAAGATTGGCATCATTATGCTAAAACCCTTCTGAGCTACCTTCATACATGACTATATTCATTGAAGCAGATGAATCCTGACTACAATGGCTTTCATATGCAATCTCTGTATTGTGTGTTTGTACGCATCTCAACTATTACAGTACCAAGGTAAGCAATGAGAGCTTCTGTGCTGTTTCAAGTGATGTGATGTGCTGTGGTGCAGAAGGAAAGAAATTCAGGAAACTGTGTTGCTCACATATGGCGGATCACAGTAGATCGCCCTACACCACATGGGCTCACTGTGGTAACAAACGCACAGCGAGCAGGGGCTTGGACCTGGCACATACAGCAGACCGTGCTCCACCGTGCGGCCCTCGAAGTCTGTGCAGTCCTCCTCCATGGCCTCTGCAAAGACAGCAGAACATGTCATGTCTATAAAAAAAGTTTAAACAGACAATGTAAACAACAAGTTGGAACATCATATAAAAGATTTTGCCTGAAATTTAGCAACTTCACTAATATGAAGCCATCGCAGAAACTGTACGAGGTTAAAGTAAAGCAGGATTTCCATTTATTTTGTTGTTATTGGTCTGATGAATCTAATAAAACATGTCGCAGACGTGTATCTGCAGTAGTTTTCCAGGACATCCAGAGAAGCAAAGATTATTACACAAGTAAATTTGTGTACTTTACATCAAGAACATAGAAACGTTTATGTCAATGTTGGCAACCATTGGTCAGTTGTTTCAGACGTTTCCTAACCTTGAAAAAAGTTATTTTTCTGTATAGTTCAGTGAAAGAACATAATCACATAGTAACTGTTGTAGTTTGTAGAGTATTTATGAAATAGGGATGCCTTTCAAATTTATGACAGAGGAATACTCCGATATGGTGTTCATTTATGGCAAATGTGATGGTAATGCTACGGCTGCAGTTAAGGAATATCGCGTACGTTATTCAACTCTAAGGATTCTGAATGCACGAACCATTAGTGGAGTATTTCAAATCTTACGGGAGATAGTGGAGTATTTCAAATGTTACGGGAGACATAATCTGGATGTTCTGCAAAACTACTGCAGATACACGTCTGGATTCACTAGACCAATAACAACAAAATAAATGAAAATCGTGCTTTACTTTAAACTTGTACAGTTTTGCGATGGCTTCATATTAGCGAAGTTGCTAAATTTCAGCCAAAATCTTTTATTAGTCGTGACTCTGTAACTAAACATTTGAGCACATACGTTTATATGAACTTCTTTCTTTAGTTTTACTTGTAAAATAACATATTAAAATATTTGCATATCTTCGTGAATCACCCTGTATTTGGTCTGTCTTATGGGAGGACATTAGCAGAAAAAAATTCTGGACCACGTGGAACATTTGCATTTTGTCAAGGACACACAGAAAACAAATAAAATAAAATAAAACGTTGAAAAAGTCCATTACTGCAGAAGCAGCGGGCGTAGGTTGATTTCCGATATCATCAGATGACACCATAGGCAGTCCGCTTTCTGTGCATACTGCAGCATATTCGGGCTCTTAGATCTCCTCGCTCGGCACAGTTGATCACTGCCGTCACCAACGCACTCGGGACGTGGTTTGCGGCTGGTTTACACGCAAGCACGTGACACGCACCCGTGGCGAGTATTCGATTTTGATCAGAAAGTCGCCCGAGTCAGCCGCAGCAGAGAGTAGGCGCCAGCGATCGCGCGTTACAGCGTGCATGTCTAACGGGCGTTCTCGAATGCGTCCCTCCTACGTTCATCACGCGCTCGCTAGTGCGACGAGGACGTTCATTACACTAACAAGCTGACAGCAGACACCAGCCGTGCTGCTCCAGTTGCTGGTCGTTTCGGGTAGCACTCTGCATGTTCCTTCTGAATAAGACAACAAGACGGAACTTGACGCAGATAGAAATTCGAGACAGCTTCAGGGATAATTTCTTTTGTAATGTAAAACCTGCTATGAAATTGTGAGGCCATCCGACATGCTTAACTGCAGTGGAACCTCGCATAGCGAGCATAACTCGTTCCAGAATCTTACTCTTAGCGCAAAACACTCGTTAAACAAAGCAATTTATTCTGTACAAATTAATGCAAAATACGATAGTGCACTCCATGGAGAAAAAGTACTAATAGTTTTGTCTTATTCGTACCATTTATTCAAAGAAAATTATGCGTACAGCATTATGTACTTTTATTATTCGCAATGCATAACTAATTCTTTTTTACTAGGAAGCTATCTACAGTCATTTGTTTCTGCCGACGCTTCAACACTTGGCAAAAATGCGACATAGCGTTATCCTCAAATAAATTTGTAACGTGCCTAGCCACTGCTTTATTCGGGTGGCGATTTTCAGTGTATGATGCAATCGATTCCCATGCTTTCAGCATTTCTCTTATGGCGTCAGAAGATTGCTGCTTTGCTGTTACCGCCTGCTGCCCCTCCTCTGAAGAAATCCTCTCCACAACTTCCTGCTGTGAATCGCACTGCAACACCATAAGCTCTTCGGTGGTCATTTCTTGACTGTGATCTTCCACAAGGTCATCGATATCATTGTTATCCACTTCTAATCCTATGCTCTTGGCCAAAGACACAATCTCGTTGACTACAGACTCCACGGTACTGACTCAAATGCCTCAGAGTTACATTCGACAACGCACTTCAGTCAAAACTGCTTCCAAGCAGAAGTGAGAGTTCTCTTGGTAAACCCTTCCAACGCCTGTTCGATCATCTTGACGCAGGCAGCGATGTTGAAATGATATTTCCTAAACTCTCTGAGAGTGAGTCTGGGAACTTCAGTCAGCTCAAAGGATTGCTCGAAGAGTGCTTTAGTGTATAGTTTCTTAAAGTTGGAAATAGTCTGCTGGTCCATAGGCTGGACTAAAGGAGCGGTGTCGGGAGGCAGAAATTTTATCCTGATGAATTGAAATTCTTCACGGAGGCGGTGTTGTAGGCCTGGAGAATAGGCAGGAGCGTCGTCCATAACAGCAAGACGTGGAGTGGCAGATTCATCTCAAGCAAATATTTTTTTCACTGAACGTGAAACTTAAAAAAAAGGAAGAAAAAGGTTCAAATGGCTCTGAGCACTATGGGACTTAACTTCTGAGATCATCAGTCCGCTAGAACTTAGAAGTGCTTAAACCAAAATAACCTAATGACATGACACACATCCATGTCCGAGGCAGGATTGGAACCTATGTCCGAGGCAGGATTGGAACCTGCGTCCGCAGCGGTCGCGCTGTTCCAGACTGAAGCGCCTAGAACCGCTTGGCCACTTCGGCCGGCGTGGAACTTCACTTCACTGATCAAACATCATTGATCCAATCACAAAAAAGATCACTTGTCACCCAAGACTTGTTGTTGGACCTTCACGTCACATTTAACCAGCTCCTCTGTACTTTACATTTCTTGAAGGCTCGTGGAGCTACCAAATGGTAATCAAGCAGTGGTTTCCTTTTCAAACCGCCGCTTACGTTGCCATAGAGTAGCAGTGTGAGATGATCTCCCATTGGCTTGTGGGCAATGCATTCTCCTCTGCTGTTATAAAGATACGCTTCGGCGTCTTTTTTCAGAATAGACCCGTATAGTTACAATTAAAAACATGTTGTGGCAGATAACCCTCAGAACCTACGATCATCTTGAACTTTCTGATGAAGTTCTCTGCTGCCTTTGTGTCGGAGATGGCTTCTTCGCCGTGCCCCACAACGTTGTAGATTCCGGTTTTTCTCTTAAACTTTTCGAACCACCCACGGCTTCTCTTAAACGTTTCTTGCGTCGCTGATGATCTTGGCGTCTTCTTAATGAGGTCGGAGAAAAGCATTCTCGCCTTCTGACAAATGATGTTCTGCTTAACAGTGTCGCCTTGCAATTGCTTTTCATTTATCCATACAAGGAGTAACTTTTGGACATCGTGCAGAATACGAAACCGTTGTTTAGATACTCTTGTCACTCCCTTTGAAGCACCTATCTCCTTAATCTTTATCTTGTTCTTAAAGTTGGTGTAAACAGTTGAAATAGACCGATTGTATGAGCGTGCTAAATCAGCAACGCTCACACCACGTTTATGTTTTTCAGTGATGTTACGTTTCATTTCTAAGGTCATTTCCTTTCTCTTATGGTCGTCTTCTTGCGGCTTTATCTTCGGGGACATTTCTACGAAGGTTATTAAAATTTGCGCACGAAAAAACACGGTGTGAAAACAAGTTTAGAAAAATGTGTGATCACAAGCTGCACTAAGATGGTAGCACAAGGAGCGCTAAACCGAGACTGCAGTACGTACTAAAGACATTGTTCATTTGCCGCTACCGACAATTAAATATGTTCATAGTGTTGAACGTTCCCCAAGATGCGCGCGAACGGCTGGTGACGTCACACTGAATCGTCGTCATTCGTTATGCGTAACATTTGGTCGTTAAACGAATCATTTTTTTACAATTTGTTTTGCTCTTTGTGCGAATTGCGCGTTATGGGAGATGCTCGTTAACCGAGGTTCCACTGTATTTTATTTGCTTAATTCAATAATAATTTTAACTGAGTTGTCGTCTCGCCGAAAAGTCTCGATTATTACGCAAGAAGACATACTCTTGCCAATGATTTCCAAACTCGAAACAGCCTTTCAACTTCGACCCCCATTACCTATGGTTACACTGCTGAAAACCGCGGTTTCCGTTAACACTGCTCATGCGAAACCGAACGATTTTGCTACATGGCGTCCTTAAAGCCATAGATCAAGACGACGTGGATGAAGTATTTCTTGACTTACGAAAAGTGTTTGACACAGAAAAACTTATTAATGGAACTGCGATCACAAGGGAGTACAAGTGAGATCAAGTGACTGATTCAAGTCTTCTCGGTAGAGAAGACGCAGTATATTGTCTTGTACGCAGAATCAACAGATGTAGGAGTAACTTTAGGTGTGACCACGGAAGTGTGTTGTATGACCTGAGCGTAACAATGATCACGTAAGATCAGTCGTAGGTAAGGCAGGCGGCAGACTTCGGTACAAAACATTCCATCCTAGGACATTGCTCAAGTCTGTGGGAGCCACACCCAAGGAGATACTATTAGTCGGCCACTTCTGTACAGCTACACTATTGATGACAGACAGCTGGAGACAGCGTCTGCCGTAAAATATCTAGGCGTACCTATCCAGAGCGACAGACACAAGACTCAGATTCATAGGAAGAATCTTAAGGAAATGTAACTCATCCACGAAAGTAGTGGCTTATAAGGGCTTGTTTGCGCGATTCTTGAGTACTGTTCACCTATCTGGGATCCCTATTAGGTAGGACTGATAGAGGGGATGGGGTAGATCCAACGAAGAGCGGCGCGGTTCGTCACGGGATCGTTTAGCTGGCAAGAGAGCGTTACGGAGATGCTGAACAAACACCACTGGCAGAGGTTACAAGAGAGGCGTTGTGCATCGCGGAGAGATTTACTATTGAAATTTAGGGACAACACTTTTCAGGAATCTGCTTAGTGTAATCATCTCTTGGTCTGCCTCAACGATTTTTACCCTCCACGCTGCCCTCCAGTACTAAATTGGTGATCCCTTGATGCCTCAGAACGTGTCCTACCAACCAATCCTTTTTTCTAGTCAAGTTGTGCCACAAACTCCTCTTCTCCTCAATTCTATTCAGTACCTCCTCATTAGTTATGTGATCTACCCATCTAATCTTCAGCATTCTTCTGTAGCACCCCTTTTCGAAAGCTTCTATTTTCTTCTTGTCTAAACTTCTTATCGTCCATGTTTCACTTGCATACATGGCTACACTCTATACAAATACTTTCAGAAACGACTTCCTGACACTTAAATCTATACTCGATGTTGACAAATTTCGCTTCTTCAGGAACGTTTTCCTTGCCATTGCCAGTCTACATTTTATATCCTCTCTACTTCGACCATCATAAGTTATTTTGCTTCCCAAATAGAAAAACTCCTTTACTACTTTAAGTGTCTCATTTCCTAATCTAATTCCTCAGCATCACCCGACTTAATTCGACTACATTCCATTATCCTCGTTTTGCTTTTGTTGATGTTCATCTTATATGCTCTTTTAAAGACACGGTCCATTCGGTTCAACTGCTCTTCCAAGTCCTTTGCTGACAGAATTACAATGTCATTGGCGAACGTCAAAGTTTTTATTTCTTCTGCATGGATTTTAATACCTACTCCAAATTTTTCTTTTGATTCCTTCACTGCTTGCTCAATATACAGATTGAATAACATCGGGGAGAGGCTACAACCCTGTCTCACTCTCTTCCCAACCACTGCTTCCCTTTCATGTCCCTCTACTCTTATAACTGCCATCTCGTTTCCGTACAAATTGTAAATAGCCTTTCGCTCCCTGTATTTTACCCTGGCACCTTCATAATTTGAAAGAGAGTATTCCAGTCAACATTGTCAAAAGCTTTCTCTAAGTCTACAAATGCTAGAAACGTAGGTTTGCCCTTCCTTAGCCGGTCGCGGGGGTTGTGCGGCTCTAGACACTGCAGTCCGGAACCGCGGGACCGCTATGGTCGCAGGTTCGAATCCTGCCTCGGACATGGATATATGTGATGTCCTTAAGTTAGTTAGGTTTAAGTAGTTCTAAATTCTAGGGGACTGATGACCCAAGATGTTAAGTGCCATAGTGCTCAGAGCCATTTGAACCGGTTTTTTTTTTTTTTTTTTTTTTGCCTTTCCTTAATCTTTCTTTTAAGATAAGTCGTAGGGTCAGTATTGCCTCACGTGTTCCAATATTTCTACGGAATCCAAACTGATCTTCCCCGAGGTCGGCTTCTACCAGTTTTTCCATACGTCTGTAAAGAATTCGCGTTAGTATTTTGCATCCGTGACTTATTAAACTGATAGTTCGGTAATTTTCACATCTGTCAACACCTGCTTTCTTTGGGATTGGAATTATTATATTATTCTTGAAGTCTGAGGGAATTTCGCCTGTCTCATACATCTTGCTCACCAGATGGTAGAGTTTCGTCAGGACTGGCTCTCCCAAGGCTGTCAGTAGTTCTAATGGAATGTCTACTCCCGGGGCCTTGTTTCGACTTAGGTGTTTCAGTGCTCTGTCAAACTCTTCACGCAGTATCGTATTCCCATTTCTTCTTCATCTACATCCTCTTCCATTCCCATAATATTGTGCTCAAGAACATCGCCCCTGTATAGACCCTCTATACACCCCTTCCACCTTTCTGCTTTCCCTTCTTTGCTTAGAACTGGGTTTCCATCTGAGCTCTTGATATTCATGCAAGTGGTTCTCTTTTCTCCAAAGGTCTCTTTAATTTTCTTGCAGGCAGTATCTATCTCATCCCTCGTGAGATAAGCCTCTACATCCTTACATTTGTCCTATAGCCATCCGTGCCCGCGTATTGAGATTAGAGCCTATACAGAGGCTTATTTGCAATCATTCTTCCCACGCACTATTTGCGAGTGGAACAGGATTGGAGGGATCAGATAGTGGTACCAAAAGTACCCTCCGTCATACACCTTTCGGTGGCTTGCGGAGTATGGTGTAGATGTAGAAGAAAGGCAGCACTAACGGTCACGGGAGTGTCTGACTCAAGGAGGAGTGTCCTGCAAGTATTGGAAAAGTAGACCTGGCAGACGTTTGAATATGGATGCTAACTATTCCAAGGTAGTCGTCTTTGGTTCATTGGTAGAATTTTGGGAAGATGTGGTTCATCTGCAAAGAAGAGCGCCTATAAAAGACTAATACGACCTGTTTTGAGTACTGCTCGAGCGTTTGGGATCCGCATCAGGTCGGATTGCGAGAGTACATAGAAGCAGTTCAGAGGCGGGCTGCTAGATTTGTTACTGGTAGGTTTGATCATCACGCGAGTGTTACGGAAATGCTTCAGGAACTCGGGTGGGAGCGTCTAGAGGAAAGGAGGCTTCTTTTCGTGAATCGCTACTGAGGAAATTTAGAGAACCAGCATTTGCGGCTGACTGCAGTACAATTTTACTGCCGCCAACTTACATTTCGCGGAAAGACCACAAAGATAAGAGAGATTAGAGCTCGTACAGAGGCATATAGGCAGTAATTTTTCTCTCGTTCTGTTTGGGAGTGGAACAGGGAGAGAAGATGCTAGTTGTGGTACGAGGTACCCTCCGCCACGCACCGTATGGTGGATTGCGGAGTATGTATGTAGATGTGGATGTAGTTCACCGTCGCGGGCAAAGAAGTTTTTAAGCAATAATTCTCCCCGCTTTTCACACATGTATAGAATGGAAGACTCCGTAATACCTGTGGTACAATAGGGAGTAACAGCTGCCGAGAACTTTACAGCGTTCAGCAGACTATGATGCAGGTATCAGGTACGGCGTATAGGCACGCCTTGGAGACCACAACTACTACCTGCTCCCCAGTGTTGCACAGGCTGTTCCTAGACTTTGGGTATAGCTAGAAGTTTACGTGCCCACAGTCTCAGACTGTAAGTAGAATTAATACTGCCTTACTCTCTGCGAGATACACGCTGCGTTGGTTTATGTGACAAATTCTAACTGTGTGTCGGACCGGACTTTGAACTAGGATCCCTGCCTTTAGCGGGCATTGCGCTACCAGTAACAAGTTGAAGCTCAGAATCGGTACATGGGGAGCAGAATGGTAAAGCAGGAACGGCTAGAGAAGAAACGAAAAGCTGCAGATACGTGCTTAACTGTGGGGAATACAGAAGCTGTGTGCGGTAAACATACAGAAACCCAGAGAGAAAGAGCTGTATGAATATCATGAGCTCAGATGCTAATTGAGTACTAACCAAAGACGGGAAGGCTGAAATCTGGAAATGTGAACGTAAAATTTCAGAAACAAAAAAAATGATATAGTTGAACACTTAAATCAGCGAATGCAGACTATGGTACCAGGTGAAGAAGAGTTTTTAAATTTTTTGATTGAATGGTGATCCAAGACGAAACCCTGAACTTCTCATGTCTGATATTAGGCGTTACCACAACAGCATATCTCAGGCTACATACTCTCGATTACTTATGTTTAAATCAATATTCAGTATTGCTTTAGAACATTGGATTCGCATTTAATCTCACATTCATGTAGAGCCATACAGAATTTGATTTCCCATCGTTCACTCGAATAAATTGGTGGTATTGCTCCTTTAAAGTGACCACGTCCTATATTTCGCCATGTCCTCGTCCTGTTCTGTCGCCATGCGCTTTCATTGCAGTCCTGTACCCCTTCAGACACAGAAAACGAATAACCGTACGATGTAGCAGTTTATCAACGGGCTGTGCCATATTATTTTGGCTGCTCTAGTGCCGGTACAAGAATTCGAATGTGTGTCATGACTGCAGTCATGTACCTCAAACAGACGAAAGATCAGATATGCAACTTTACTTTTTCGGGTTTGTAGCTGAAACTTAACGACTATCCGTCGCCAAACTAATATAATTAAATCTTTTCTATTTGTTTCGAAAAATGAACATACGAGGGTCATTATTAGTAGCCTGCCAAACATCTTTATTCGACACACTGTACGAGTCCTATTCTGTCATGACGAGTAAGTTATTTATGTCTATGATAAGACTCAAAATTCACTGAAGGCCTTTTTTCTCAGATATGATGATAAGTGCAAACAAGGAACAAAAACTTAAGATTACTATGATAAGACATGTAATTTTCGGGTAAATAAACAGCGCTAAGCGTTTTAAGGAAATGATACACACCACAAAAATGAATATATTTACTTTGGTCGCCATGTCTTGATTTTAACAAGTGACGAACGAAAAAAATGGTTCAAATGGCTCTGAGCACTATAGGACTAAAAATCTAAGGTCATCAGTCCCCTAGAACTTAAAGCTACTCAAACCTAACGAACCTAAGGACATCACACACATCCATGCCTGAGGCAGGATTGGAACCTACGACCACCGTAGCGGTCGCGCGGTTCCAGACTGAAGTGCCTAGAATCGCTCGGCCACAACGGCCGGCCAAGTGACGAAGGAAACCAAGAAGATTTGCATCCGTTCATGACGCCGCCATTAAAGATACCAATGCGAATAGGACAAGGACATGGGGAAATACCGGACGTGGTCACTTGAAAGGAGCCATACCGCCATTTTCTTTGAGTGAACGACGGAAAACCGTATTCTGGATGGTTCTACATGGATGTGAAATTAACTGCGTATGCAGTGTTCTAAAGCAGTACTGAATATAGATTTAAACCTTAACAGTCAGGAGCAGATAGAGTGAGATATGCTGTTGTGGTAACGCCGGAAATTCAGACATGAAATAATGCCGAATGTGGGACGCGAGAGACAAACTAAAGGAAAACGGGAAAGGAAGACCAGCATGCGCAGAGCAGACTTTGGTGACGGGGCACAGACAAAAGAGGGTAGCCGGGAAAGGCAGCAGTGTCCAGGCGTTCGGGATTTTTTAATTAAATCTGAAACGCGTCGCTCACTGCGACAGATGGCGGGAGCCTCTTCTGCGTCCACAGATCCCACAAGGTCTGCGCGACGTCGAAATTGCGTTTTCTGTCGTCATAAAATAAAACCACGAACGGTTTACTTACTGTTCCCAATAATTCCGTACATCTCAAGAATGGAAGTAATCAAGCTACTGTCTGCAAATTTAGCTTTTTTGCATAATTTTCGCTCTTATTGATAGGAACGGATTTCGCTTATTATCTGTAACAAGCCTTCCTTTTTTTTTACTACCGTAGCCCAACAAGTTTCATCACATCCCTTCAGTTTACCTCTACATACGAAATTTTAGAAATCTTTTTGACCAATGCCAGTAATTGTGAGCGGGTAGAACCATATTGTTTTGCTACTAATATTGTAATACTAGTGTTTCGCTTTCTTGACAGGTAGCCTCTCATCTGAAACAACAAGACCGCTTTTCGTAAAGAATGGGGGATCTCACTGAATGAGACTCATTACAATCATTATTTATACAAACATATTTACTGATGTGCACCAAAAACTAAAGACTGGACCTTTCTTTTCAGTTCTTCAGCACGAACCAGTATCAAAACGAACATAAATTATCAGCATTGTTTTTAATAGCTGCTCCACTCACAGCAAAACAGTATTCTTGGGTTCCACAAGCAGCCACACCATTCTGATATGTGAATTAGATGGTATATTTATTTGGTTGTAATATTTCCTGAGCCTGCAGTACGCCATAGTACAAGGCATTTGCGAATATGAGTCCCAAGGCATTTATGCTAAATTACAGATATTATTTACTTTTGCACCTTATACCTACATAGCCACTGTACGGTGCGTGGCGGAGGGTAAACCGTACCACTACTAGTCATCTCATTTCTTGTTCTATTCGCAAACAGAGCGAGAGGAAAGCGAATGTCTTTATGCCTTCGTATTAGCCCTGATTTCTCGCACCTTACCTTCGTGTTGCTTAAGGGCAATGTAAGCTGGCGGAAATAGAATCATTCGGCATTCAGCTTCAGATGCTGGTTCTCTAAATTTTCGCGAGAGTGTTCTTTGAAATGAACGTTGCCTTTCCTCCAGCGAGTCCCATATCGCTTTGAAACGATATGCCCAAATATTCAACCAACGTGACTGTTTCAAACTGGGTGCTATTAATGCTGTATTCGAACATTACAGGTTTGTTTTTCCTACTCATCCGCATTAATTTACATTTGCCCTCGTTTAGAGCTAGCTGCCATTTATCACACCAACTGGAAATTCTGTCTAAGTCATCTTGTATCCTCCTACAGTCGCTCTACTTCTACACGTTACGGTACACCGTACCATCATCAGCAGACAACCGCAGATTGTTGTCCAGCCCGACTGCCAAATCATTAATGCATATGCCACGCTTCCCTGAGGCACTGCTAACGGTAAGCTTGTCCCCTTGTTATGTATAAGTATTGATTGTAGAGTTGTTTGATTTTTCCTTCGTTCCCAAGAAGTAAGTGGCATACTGAGGGTAATTCTGTAAGGCAGTCAGTGTAATGTGTCATGTGACAGTAACATTTTTACGAGTACTTACACTTTTGGTTATTCTTTCTACAGTCACAGTGAAACTATCTGTTCGTGTTTGCTTTTAATATAACTATTTACTATTTGAAAGGCATTGAGTAAAAAATACTTGTAATGCAGCAGCAAAGCAACTTTCATTTACTTTTTGAAACAATTGTTTTTAGATTCAAATGAACTCTTCATATTACCAAACTACCGTTCAAAACGTTTCCTTGATACGTCGAGAACAGATTTTACCCACAGTGTATGCATCAACAGCGTGAGAGTTGGAGGTTTTGTTTTGCCGGTTGTAGTTTAAAATGAGTGCAAAATATCTGAAGCGTCTTGAGGCAGTGTTCCTTGTAAATTATCCAAAGGCACCAAGGCTTTCACACGGAGCCGCTGCTAAAATTCTTAGTACGTCAAATACATTGGATGCGAAGTGAGTCAAACAATATTTAAAGGTTGGGAACATGGACGATGTAGCGGAGAGAGGGCTAATGTGCCAAGCTGTAACCGATAATGCAGGGCATTTCATTAACTATTAGGTAATTGTTCACTTATTAATAACATGTATTTTCATGTTAACATATATTGATAGTAGTGTATTTTATTTCATACAGATAACAGCGTACACTTTCTTGTTGAACTGACTGTATGTCGACCTGCTGCTTTTATTGAAATACCTCAGTTGCTTCAAAAGAAAGTTCTAAAATGAAGTGTCAATATAAAGATGAACAGCAGCAGGATTAGTTCACGAAACCTATGCGACACAAAACCTGTCATGCCACTGACAATAACAGGTGGTTCTGACTTACACAATAAGTGTTAGCAACGCTGGGGATAACGTCTAAAAAACTTGGGGCACGAATGGCAAAACGTCATTTTTTTCGGATGAATCCAGGTTCTGTTTACAGCATCATGATGGTCGCATCCGTGCTTGGCGACATCGCGGTGAACGCACATTGGAAGTGTGTATTCGTTATCGCCATACTGGCGTATCACCCGGCGTAATGGTATAGGGTGCCATTGGTTACACGTCCCGGTCACCTCTTGTTCGCATTGACGGCGCATTGAACAGTGGACGTTACATTTCAGACGTGTTACGACCCGTGGCTCTACCCTTCACTCGATTCCTGTGAAACCCTACATTTCAGCACGATAATGCACTACCGCATGTTGCAGGTCCTGTACGGACCTTTCTAGATACAGAAAATGTTCGACTGCTGCCCTGGCCAGCACATTCTCCAGATCTTTCACAAACTGAAAACGTCTGGTCAATGGTGGCCGAGCAATTGGCTCGTCACAATACGCCAGTCACTACTCTTGATGAACTGTGGTATCGTGTTGAAGCTGTATGGGCAGCTGTACCTGTACACGCCATCCAAGCTCTGTTTGACTCAATGCCCAGGCGTATAAAGGCCATTATTACGGCCAGAGGTAGTTGTTCTGGATACTGATCTCTCAGGATCTATGCACCAAATTGCGTGAAAATGTAATCAGATGTCAGTTCTAGTTTAATATATTTGTCCAATGAATACCCGTTTGTCATCTGCATTTTTTCCTGGTGTAGCAATTTTAATGGCCAGTAGTGTATATACAAATAGGAACATCGATATGGGGAGTGATAATTTCAAGCAATTTTACGTCGTTTGGGTTACATCAGAACAAACTTTTACAACGTGAAATTTTGGGTTGTGCTTTACGATTGAGTTTTCACCCGAAGCAGTCGTCTGGGAATAGATCGATGAGTCGCAGTAGACGTCACGTTTATGAAAAGAGTGGAGAGTTCGGCAGAAGCGCAAAGGAGGAGAGCTTGAGCTGAGCCGCTGTCCTGCTCGTGTGCTCCAAGCCTACAGCAGGCTGGGTCTCCACTCACCTCAGGCAGCCTACCGCCGCCGAGTCCATCGGTGAACCCCAAGCCTCGGACGCGACACCGTAAGGTACCCTGAGACAGCTTAAGGTCCTCTGTTCGATCGCTGCTGACACTTATAATGCTGTTAGGTACCGCACGGCCATTTTCCACTGGAAAGACACGTACTTTGTGAAGCAGCACACAATGGATCAAGAGCGTTTAATATGTGTCCCTTTGACACGAACACTTGCCAGCACTCTTCAAAAGAGTGCCAAATGTTTTTCCTGCGAATAATATAAAATGTGCGCTCCAGCAGACACATTAAGGACAAAAGAGTAAATAAATACAGTCGATTCAACAGCGGCAAGCGTGCAGGCGCTCCGCGCCTCCGACAATGCAAAACAACGAGCTGTTTTTCCTCTTTTATTCTTTCTTTCTTTTTATCAGTGCAGGTGGAAACGTTTGCACAGTGGTGCATACTGTCAGTGGACGAACAGCCTCCTGCGAAATACGGAAATTTGACAGATACAGCGACCCTGTTTTTCTATAACAAGTCATTCTATCTATACATTCCCGCCGTTTCTGGTCTTAACCCTTTATTTGGCAAATAGTGAAAATAAAAACAAAAAAAGTTTTTCAGTGCTTATATTTATTTATTGTGCTTAAAGAAATACAATTCAGTCAGTTTTAGAAATTTTTGACAAAAATTATGAAAAGTATGAAATGTTGCTTACAAGCAACGTTGCCAGCAGTAGACCACATTTATACATATTATAGAAAAAAGGTGTTTGCCAATAACCTCAAGCAAAAGGTCTCCTGTACGTGAATAATTTAATTTATAAACACATTTATGCATCCCTACTGTGTGATAGAACTGTTTCATTTTTCCTTCTAGTTCTTCTTGCAATGGGATTTTTAGAAATAGTTCCTCTTTGGAACGAAGCACAATACTGGATTGCATTTTGAACACATGATTGTAGAAAATCCAGATGGACAATAACGACAACGACCTTTGGGACCGTATACAGGCCCATATTATCATATTATCAAATCGGACATTTTGTGTAACAGTCTGAGCTGTTGGTTTCCTCCTCTTCTTTTGTGGTGGTGTTATGTCTATTGAGGGCCTTCCTACTTTCCTTTTCCCTGAAAACATCAAATCATTGTCAGTATCTGCCATGAATGACTTCAGTGAGGTCTTCTTGTCCAGAGATTCTCTTCGAAATTCCAGCCAGGCATTTACAACACTGAGAGCTAGCATAAATCCATACAATCCTATGTACCAACACCTAGTTTTCATCGGTACCCTGTAGAGCTCTATCAGCATACCAGCAAGATCAACTCCTCCCATGCGCTTGTTGTACTGACGTACAATACTGGGACAAGGCACATCAGTTCTTCTTTTTTCTTTGCTCTCCCGTCATCTTACGGTTGAGAGTGGTTGGACACCATAAAATGAGCTTGCAAGTGTCACGATTTTGTTGTTTTGAATATCCGCCGTAAGCATATGTAATATACTAATGGCACATGTCCCAGCTATGGGCTATGTTGCTCACAGGCAACATAAAAGTTTTATACTATTTACGTAATTCAAAACAATATTAGATTGAAATATTTCTGCTGCAAACTCACCTCTGGGTATTTCTTGAAGAAAATCTGCTAAGATTACTGCCAATTTACTGTAATGCGCTCTTTCAGAACCAAAATAAGACACCCCTGTTGCTCACACGAGGATATCTCTGTAACACCACTG
Organism: Schistocerca gregaria; assembly: GCF_023897955.1. Taxonomy (NCBI): domain Eukaryota; kingdom Metazoa; phylum Arthropoda; class Insecta; order Orthoptera; family Acrididae; genus Schistocerca; species Schistocerca gregaria. The sequence goes on from NC_064926.1 coordinate 546,363,307, forward strand.
CACAAACTGCCATCTCATGTGGAAAACCTTGACCTATTACAACAACTGGCATTCACAGTGTGTAAAGGAACGTTGCCTGGAGACAACAATGCCAGTAAAAGACACTGGGAAGTGTTTGTTATCCCATAAGGCCAACGTAAATGATTGTTTTCAAATGCTCGGTCTATTGTTAAAATGCAACACATCCTTTTCATGAAATAATGTTATTAGTGTAACCACCTAACAGATATATTAACCGCGTAGTGGTGCAGCGGAAGAAGCGACGACCAGTGCACATTACAACACGTGAACACTGTAAACTGTCTCTGGCCCTGTACCGTTCCCAGACGGAGAAAATTTTGCAGTTACTGTAGCAAAGATATGAGTGGAGCAGTCTTCAGCTGGTAAATTAATATCGCAGATTTAGGAATTTCTCCCTGATCTTATTTTATAAACGAATGAAGACTCTTGCAAACCTATCTCCCTCCGGAATTTTGATTGTTGTTGTAGACCGACGCGTCTGCAAGATCTGGCGCGAGGCGGTATACTAACATTGTGAAAAAGCTGTTATCGATGTCCAGATAAACAAGGTGGTATATCAAATAATAGCAAGATTACTAGCTAAATTTCTGAGAGCATCTAATTTCACGGTATGGAGATTATTTGCATTTGTAGGGTCAGATTAAATTGTTATATTATGTGACTGAATTAACTTTTGAGATCATTTGTAATTCTTAGCCGGCCGGTGTGGCCGAGCGGTTCTAGGCGCTTCAGTCTGGAACCGCGTGACCGCTACGGTCGCAGGTTCGAATCTTGCCTCGGGCATGGATGTGTGTGATGTCCTTCGGTTAGTTAGGTTTAAGTAGTTCGACGTTCTAGGGGACTGATAACCTCAGATGTTAAATCCCCTAGTGCTCAGAGCCATTTGAACCATTTTTTTTGTAATTCTTAATTCTTTTTGCCTATCTTCTTGTTCCTCCCACCATGAACCATGGACCTTGCCGTTGGTGGGGAGGCTTGCGTGCCTCAGCGATACAGATGGCCGCACCGTAGGTGCAACCACAACGGAGGGATATCTGTTGAGAGGCCAGACAAACGTGTGGTTCCTGAAGAGGGGCAGCAGCCTTTTCAGTAGTTGCAGGGGCAACAGTCTGGATGACTGACTGATCTGGCCTTGCAACATTAACCAAAACGGCCTTGCTGTGCTGGTACTGCGAACGGCTGAAAGCAAGGGGAAACTACAGCCGTAATTTTTCCCGAGGACATGCAGCTTTACTGTATGATTAAATGATGATGGCATCCTCTTGGGTAAAATATTCCGGAGGTAAAATAGTCCCCCATTCGGATCTCCGGGCTGGGACTACTCAGGAGGATGTCGTTATCAGGAGAAAGAAAACTGGCATTCTACGGATCGGAGCGTGGAATGTCAGATCCCTTAATCGGGCAGGTAGGTTAGAAAATTTAAAGAGGGAAATGGATAGGTTAAAGTTAGATATAGTGGGAATTAGTGAGGTTCGGTGGCAGGAGGAACAAGACTTCTGGTCAGGTGACTACAGGGTTATAAACACAAAATCAAATAGGGGTAATGCAGGAGTAGGTTTAATAATGAATACGAAAATAGGAATGCGGGTAAGCTACTACAAACAGCATAGTGAACGCATTATTGTGGCCAAGATAGATACGAAGCCCACACCTACTACAGTAGTACAAGTTTATATGCCAACTAGCTTTGCAGATGATGAAGAAATTGAAGAAATGTACGATGAAATAAAAGAAATTATTCAGATAGTGAAGGGAGACGAAAATTTAATAGTAATGGGTGACTGGAATTCGAGTGTAGGAAAAGGGAGAGAAGGAAACATAGTAGGTGAATATGGATTGGGGCTAAGAAATGAAAGAGGAAGCCGCCTAGTAGAATTTTGCACAGAGCACAACTTAATCATAGCTAAAACTTGGTTTAAGAATCATGAAAGAAGGTTGTATATGTGGAAGAACCCTGGAGATACTAAAAGGTATCAGATAGATTATATAATGGTAAGACAGAGATTTAGGAACCAGGTTTTAAGTTGTAAGACATTTCCAGGGGCAGATGTGGACTCTGACCACAATCTATTGGTTATGACCTGTAGATTAAAACTGAAGAAACTGCAAAAATGTGAGAAATTAAGGAGATGGGACCTGGATAAACTGAAAGAACCAGAGGTTGTACAGAGTTTCAGAGAGAGCATAAGGGAACAATTGACAGGAATAGGGGAAAGAAATACAGTAGAAGAAGAATGGATAGCTCTGAGGGATGAAGTAGTGAAGGCAGCAGAGGATCAAGTAGGTAAAAAGACGAGGGCTAGTAGAAATCCTTGGATAACAGAAGAAATGTTGAATTCAATTGATGAAAGGAGAAAATATAAAAATGCAATAAATGAAGCAGGCAAAAAGGAATACAAACGTCTCAAAAATGTGATCGACAGGAAGTGCAAAATGGCTAAGCAGGTATGGCTAGAGGACAAATGTAAGGATGTAGAGTCTAATCTCACTAGGGGTAAGATAGATACAGCCTACAGGAAAATTAAAGAGACCTTTGGAGAGAAGAGAGCCACTTGTATGAATATCAAGAGCTCAGATGGAAAGCCAGTTCTAAGCAAAGAAGGGAAAGCAGAAAGGTGGAAGGAGTATATAGAGGGTCTATACAGAGGCGATGTTCTTGAGAACAATATTATGGAAATGGAAGAGGGGGTAGATGAAGATGAAATGGGAGATATGGTACTGTGTGATGAGTTTGACAGAGCACTGAAAGACCTGAGTCGAAACAAGGCTCCGGAAGTAGACAACATTCCATTAGAACTGCTGACAGCCTTAGGAGAGCCAGCCTGACAAAACTCTACCATCTGGTGAGCAAAATGTATGAGACAGGCAAAATACCCTCAGACTTCAAGAAGAATATAATAATTCCAATCCCAAAGAAAGCAGGCGTTGACAGATGGGAAAATTACCGAACTGTCAGTTTAGTAAGTCACGGCTCCAAAATACTAACGCGAATTCTTTACAGACGAATGGGAAAACTGGTAGATGCAGACCTCGGGGAGGATCAGTTTGGATTCCGTCGAAATGTTGGAACACGTGAGGCAATACTGACCTTACGACTTATCTTAGAAGAAAGATTAAGAAAAGGCAAACCTACGTTTCTAGCATTTGTAGACTTAGAGAAAGCTTTTGACAGTGTTGACTGGAATACTCTTTTTCAAATTCTAAAGGTGGCAGGGGTAAAATACAGGGAGCGAAAGGCTATTTATAATTTGTACAGAAACCAGATGGCAGTAATAAGAGTCGAGGGGCATGAAAGGGAAGCAGTGGTTGCGAAAGGAGTGAGACAGGGTTGTAGCCTCTCCCCGATGTTATTCAATCTGTACATTGAGCAAGCAGTAAAGGAAACAAAAGAAAAATTTGGAGTAGGTATTAAAATTCATGGAGACGGAGTAAAAACTTTGAGGTTCGCCGATGACATTGTAATTCTGTCAGAGACGGCAAAGGACTTGGAAGAGCAGTTGAACGGAATGGACAGTGTCTTGAAAGGAGGATATAAGATGAACATTAACAAAAGCAAAACGAGGATAATGGAATGTAGTCAAATTAAATCGGGTGATGCTGAGGGAATTAGATTAGGAAATGAGACACTTAAAGTAGTAAAGGAGTTTTGCTATTTAGGAAGTAAAATAACTGATGATGGTCGAAGTAGAGAGAATATAAAATGTAGACTGGCAATGGCAAGGAAAGCGTTTCTGAAGAAGAGAAATTTGTTAACATCGAATATAGATTTATGTATCAGGAAGTCGTTTCTGAAAGTATTTGTTTGGAGTGTAGCCATGTATGGAAGTGAAACATGGACGATAACTAGTTTGGACAAGAAGAGAATAGAAGCTTTCGAAATGTGGTGCTACAGAAGAATACTGAAGATAAGGTGGATAGATCACGTAACTAATGAGGAGGTATTGAATAGGATTGGGGAGAAGAGAAGTTTGTGGCACAACTTGACTAGAAGAAGGGATCGGTTGGTAGGACATGTTTTGAGGCATCAAGGGATCACAAATTTAGCATTGGAGGGCAGCGTGGAGGGTAAAAATCGTAGAGGGAGACCGAGAGATGAGTACACTAAGCAGATTCAGAAGGATGTAGGTTGCAGTAGGTACTGGGAGATGAAGCAGCTTGCACAGGATAGAGTAGCATGGAGAGCTGCATCAAACCAGTCTCAGGACTGAAGACAACAACAACAACAACAATCTTCTTGTTGACAAATCATGCACCTACTTGAGAGCTTGTCCCTAGAAATAGGATTTAAGTGGCTCTGAGCACTATGGGACGTAAGGTCTTAGGTCATCAGTCCCCTAGAACTTAGAACTACTTAAACCTAACTAACCAAAGGACGTCACACACATCCATGCCCGAGGCAGGATTCGAACCTGCGACCGGAGAGTTCGCGCGGTTCAAGACTGTAGCGCCTAGAACCGCTCGACGACACTGGCCGACAGGATTTAAGTAAAAACAACTACATTTTCTTGACAACCAATGCAATTTTTTGTTGAACTGTCACACTCATCGTTTTACGTGGATAACAATAGTTTAGAATGTTCATCATTGGAAACTATTTTTAAATGCTTTTCGTAATAGCGAGCTGACATATATTTTCCACATACACTTATGAGTTGCCAGTACAATACATATTTCATGAAAAAGAAATAGACGAAGAATTTGCTTATTATTATTCTTTATTTTACACGTTTACACACCATTTCCTTTTTTGCTCGTTATAAAAAATATTAACTTTTGATATAGAGACCACAACAAATTTTAGATACTAGAATTATTTAATTCAATTGTGTTACCGGAGCTCATACTTAATACTGAGTTATTCCAAAGACTAAATCAAGACCAAAACGTGTTCCTAATATAAGTTATTTTTACAGGTTTGATGATGATGTCTTAGAAAAAGCTCTAACACCGAGAAAACAAAACTCACAGCAAATCTACCGACGAGGAGCCGTTGTTCCTGAAGACCTTGCGTGTATGGCTCACCTCATGGGTCAGATTATGAGCGTCTGACGTCATTCTTGTACGATGCACCAATGTTTGTAAGACAGTGCGCTTCTGCGCCGGGTGATCATGGCGTGCAGATACATACCGGTTTGGGTGTGTTTCCTGTAGGCGTTGGGGCCAAGGCATCCATTCCATTTGCGGCGGACGAGAACGTCGACGAAGGGCAATGCATCGTCTTTTTGTCTCCATGGTAAACTAGATGTTACCGTTAATGCCGCTGACGTGTCCCAAGAACTCATGTCCGTGGGGCCAAATGACGTATCGAAAGAAATCATCTACGCTTGAAAGTAGCTCTGTCGAAGGCAATATCCTCAAAATTCTCCATGAAGAGGTTTGCAGCAGCTAGAGCTAACGGGCTACCCATCGCAACGCCTTTCGTCTGATCATAATACCGACCGTTGTACAGAAAATAAGAAGACCCCTTATAGGTAGATGGAATACTAGGTCCAAACAGTCTTTGACGGGCACATTCGTAAACAGCGCAACCACATCAATACTGACCATAATGTCGCGCTCGCTAAGTCGAAGGCGGTAAAGTAAAATGTAAATGTCGTTGGGCTAGGGCCACCCATCGGGTAGACCGTTCGCCGGTTGCAAGTTCAAATGGTTCAAATGGCTCTGAGCACTATGGGACTTAACTTTTGAGGTCATCAGTCCCCCAGAACATAGAACTACTAAAAACCTAACTGACCTAAGGACATCACACACATCCATGCCCGAGGCAGGATTCGAACCTGCGACCGTAGCGGTCACGCGGTTCCAGACTGCGCGCGTAGAACCACGAGACCACCGCAGCCGGCTCGGTTGCAAGTCTTTCGATTTGACACCACCTCGGCGACTTGCGCATCGAGTGGAAGACAGTTAATTCTGTTGATAAAATCTCCTTGCTCCCCACACGTGGAGCAAGGAGATTGGCAAGTACCTGGCCAGCTTGTATTTGGCGAGCCAGTGGTGGATACAATGACGTGGAATGGGATCCCGTCCTTGTGGATCTACGGTAGAACACAAGCAGCAGGTGGTCTAGTGTTGTGTACATAGTTCCGCGTAGTCAGCGCATACACAACTTTCCCACTAGAGCACGCCCCGCTAAGCACAACAGCGCAGGCGCAGCACTCGTCTGTCTTCGCACTACGAGATGGCGCTGCCATAGAGACGAACCAAATTCTGCTTCCGCCGATCCACGTATTAATATGTAATGCAGCCAATGAGATTGCTGCTAACGTAGAACCTTTTCTCCTCGTGGATCACACTCGCGCAGTGATACCTGAACGCACGAGGTATTATAACGAGTGTACAGATCTCCAATTAGTCAGTCTGCATTAGTCTACACCAGTCTGTACCAATCTACATTTGTCTGTACCAGTATATAGTCAAGTTTCAGTCTGCGCCTAATAAGATTATCATATTCCTGTACTTAGCCATGAAGATAAATGTATAGACACTTTTGTCAAGTATTACAGATACGTGATAATAAGATTAACGTACCAATACCAAAGGAACTTCAGATCGTCAATTGTAAATAGCGTTATTATTTTAATAAATGTGTGTGAAAATTAATCAAGTCCTGTTTAAAGTTGGTCACCGTCAATCTAGTACTCTAAGCATGCAAGTGGCCTTTCTATCGTCTGACCTAACGGCAGAAGATAAACATGCCACGATAAGACCACAAGACATATTGCTGACACTCGCCTACTTTGTTAGAGCGACAAGTCAAATAATGTGATAGGACTTACAGTATGTGAGAGGAGAATCTTGACCACGGTGGCTTCCACCGAAGAGTGCTTGGGAAGTTATCATTCTCAATGTTGGGTCGCGTGGGGGTTTTCAATAAGTATCTTCGTCCAGTAGCTCGCAGCGCTCCGTATCATGGTACGCTTATTCCATAATCACGGCTGCATTCCGCTTGTGAGTAACAAGGACCACAATGCTTTCATCACTGTGTCGTGCTCGCAGGCCATTGCGCTCAGCCTTGCTCATGTTGGGTGGTGGTAACGTTGCTTTCGTCAGAATAGGACTCATTGCACACTGCGTTTCATCCGCCACTTCATTTGGGAGCTTGCGGACTGCTTGTTCGACGCCATTTATTATATCACAGGTAGGAATGTCTCGCGGCGGAGGTTTGTCGTTTGGCCCCACGGACGCGAGAAAGTTGACGAGTTCTTGGAACACCTCCACAGTGTTAAAAGTAACATCTAGTTTACCATGGAGGAAGAACAAGACGATGCATTGCCCTACCTCGACGTTCTCGTCCACCGAAAACGAATAGATGTCTCGGCCACAGCGCCTACAGAAAACACATCCACATCGGTCTGTACACTCATGCCATCAGCCATTATCACCCGGCACAGAAGCGCACTGTCTTAAAAACGTTGCTGCATCCTGCAAGAATGATGTCATAAGCTGATAACCTGCGCCAGGAGCTGAGCAACCTACGCAAGAACAACGGCTATAACGTCCATCAATATAAATGAAGTGATTTCACCCGAGATTGACAGCGAATCCAGCGACGAGGTGCAGGAAAAGAAACTTGTTTTTTACCATTCTGTGGCTCAGCGACGGGCAAGATAAACCATTTGCCGAAACGACGCAACATCAAATCCATCTACAGGCCTCCGACAAAAATGGACCAATTTCTGAGACCAATTAAAGAAACTGCAGGTCTCATTAGACGTGGGTGTGGTGTGCGTACTGTAAGACCTTCAGTACACACACCATAAGATTATTTGACTTGTCACTCTAACGAAGTGGGCGAGTGTCAGCAATGTGTCTCGTGGTCTTATCGTGGCGTGTTTATCTTCTGCCGTTAGGTCAGACGATAGAAATGCCACTTCCACACTTAGAATGGCAGATTGAAGGTGACCAACTTTAAACAGAACTTGATTAATTTTCACACACATTTATTAAAATAATAAGTCATAAAAATTACTTAACTTGGTTCTAGATGCTATTTACAATTGACAATCTGAAGTTCCTTTGGTATTTGTTCGTTAATCTTATTCTCACATATATCTCTGATACTTGACAAAAGTGTCTATACATTTATCTTCATGGCTATGTACAGGGATATGGTAATCGTATTGGTCGCAGACTGAAACTTGACTACAGACAAATGTGGACTCGTACAGACTGGTACAGACAAATGCAGACAGACCAATTGGAGGTCTGTACACTCATTATAATACCTCGCGCACTCATGTATCACTGTGCGAGTGTGATCCGCGAGGAGAAAAGGTTCTACATTAGCAGCAATCTCACTGGCTGCGTTACATATTAATATGTGGATCGGCAGGAGCAGAATTTGGTCCATCTCTATGGCAGCGCCATCTCGTAGTGCGGAGACGGACGAGAGCTGTGCCTGCACTGTTGTGCTTAGCGGGACGCTCTCTAGTGGGAAAATTGTAAGAGTTCCAAGATTAATGAATTTTCTGTTAGCGCACTCTAGCAGATGTAATTTCGATGGATTGCTCACGCGCTGCCTGCGATATGTAAGCTATAAGAGAATCTCAGACCAAAGAGCAGTGTTGTATGCAGTAGGAACTGTGTAGTAGTAGGAGTAAGTAGTTGCTAGCAGTCTGGTGTACCGTTTTGGCTGGGCCGGTCGTGGGGAGCGATGGCGGAGCCTGAGCGTTGTAGTATAAGGTAAAAGCAGCGTCGCGCATATGTAGTATTGTTAAATCAAGTCCCATGTAAATGTTTAAAAAATCTCTTAATAATAATCTTTCTCATAAAAAGTAACTTTTGACAATCATTCATTTCAATTTAAAGAATTCACTAATTTCTCCAATCCTTGGTCATCTCGATTATTGAAAAGAAAAACCAGTTGTTTCTTTTTATACATGACAAATCTATCGGCCAGCAATGCACTCGGCTGTGCCAGAAAAATTTCTTATAGGGGCAGATATATACGCGTTATCCGGCGACCTAACTGAGTTAAGATTTTTCAATTTATTCATAATGAATTTTCAGGGCCATGACGCAGCACTGCTGACGTCCAAAATTTAAGTTTAAATTCACAGTCAATTACTGAAAGGTTATAAGTGAGTCGCAACTTTTATTGAGGGATTAGTCAGATTTTATTATTGGTAAGTTACCGTATTTATTTATTGGGAATGCCAATAATTACTGCAATCAGATGAGTTATGAATAGTGTTTTGTAATGCTCAATACTTGCTACATGTTTACTAACTGGCCAATGAATGCTACTGATTACTGTAATGTGATGACTTATGCATAAATGCTATGCCAATAATTAATTCTTGTTTTGAATGATGACTTCTGAATAATGCATACAAATGCTTTGAAACTGGCCAATGAGTGCCAATAATTACTGTAATGTGATTACTTATGATGCCAATGATTACTGTAATATGATGACTTATGCATAAATGCTATGCCAATAATTCCTGTAAATAATATTTTGTTGTACTCTATTAATGTTATGCCAATGATTACTGTAGTGAGAAGACTGATGATGCCACTAATGACTGTAATTCGATGACTCATGAATAATGTTCTGTGATAATTACTGTAACGAGATGACTTATGAATAATTTTCTGTAATACTCCATACATAGTACAGAAATGTTTAGTAACTAACCAATGAGTGCCAATAATTATTCAAATCGGTTGATACACTAGTGTAATTCTATGATGACTAGCATAAGGCTTAATGTGTCCTTCACCTTCTGACCTAATTACTGCAATCTCCGTTTATCCTGTCCATCCTCATGATCATGGAGCACTATATTGGTTTTTGCACTAATTCTACGTTGCTGTAAGAGTATGGATTCTACAAGAATATGGTGTCGACATATCAAGCTGTCCACCACCTTGAACGATGGAGATATTATGGTCCTACTGTTTGGTGTACCTAATGTACTACCAAAATGATAACATTGAATATTAATACAACATTTCAGTGTCTTGGCTACACTGATAAATACTTCAGGGAAGAGAACTTCAGAGTGTCTCACTTGGTGTTGTGCTTCTGTAGAAAGATTTGGACTTTCAGTGCAGCTACGTGCAACCTACTGTGCTACAACCATGATGCAATCCTTCCCATTCCTTTCCTAGTACTTGTAAAATGGTAAAGACTTACACAGTGCGTTTAAATTCCTGTTAAACGTGTGAACTTAATTTCATTTGTTACTATGATCAGTTGTCCTAAATATGCTAAAGATTTTTACAGTGCGTATGCACTTTATTTCATTTGTTAATGTATTCAGTTCATATAAATATTCTAAAGAGTTCTACAGTGCGTGTGCACTTTATTTCACTCCTTCATATGTCTAATTCATGTAAAAATGCTAAAGAGTTATACAGTACGTGTGCACTTTATGTTATTTGTTAATATATTTTGTACTCATTGCGTATACATTTTGTCTTTTCTTAATATGTTCTGCACTTATCAATAATGTATATAGTCTGTACTGTAGCCTTAGTAAACTAAATAGATTATAGAAAAATTTGTTGCTCATGGCAAGTACAATTGACTCACCATCACTGCCAAATTTTTGCCCCCCAGTGGAGGGTTATGTAAGAGGTCCAAGATTAATGAATTTGTTGTTGGCGCACTCGAGCAGATATAATTTCGATGGGTTGCTCACGCGCTGCCTGCGATATGTAAGCTATAAGAGAATCTCAGACCAAATCTCAGACCAAAAAGCAGTGTTGTATGCAGTAGGAACTGTGTAGTAGTAGGAGTAAGTAGTTGCTAGCAGTCTGGTGTACCGTTTTGGCTGGGCCGGTCGTGGGGAGCGATGGCGGAGCCTGAGCGTTGTAGTGTAAGGTAAAAGCAGCGTCGCGCGTGTGTAGTATTGTTAAATCAAGTCCCATGTAAATGTTTAAAAAAATCTCTTAATAATAATCTTTCTCATAAAAAGTAACTTTTGACAATCATTCATTTCAATTTAAAGAATTCACTAATTTCTCCAATCCTTGGTCATCTCGATTATTGAAAAGTAAAACCAGTTGTTTCTTTTTATACATGACAAATCTATCGGCCAGCAATGCACTCGGCTGTGCCAGAAAAATTTCTTATAGGGGCGACCTAACTGAGGTAAGATTTTTCAATTTACTCATAATGAATTTTCAGGGCCATGACGCAGTACTGCTGACGTCCAAAATTTACGTTTAAATTCACAGTCAATTATTGAAAGGTTATAAGTGAGTCGCAACTTTTATTGAGAAATTAGTCACATTTTATTATTGGTAGGTTACGGAATTTATTTATTGGGAGGTTACGCTGAATGTGAATTATAAATAATTATATTTTTTACTGTTCGGAGGTTTCGGAACTTTTCTGTGGGGAGGTTAGAAAGTTGTGTACGTGCTGACTACGCAGAACTATGTACACAACAGTGGGTCTACAGCATACCTTGCGAGTGTGGCCAACCTTACGTGAACAAGGAGCACTCACTATGGAACAACACAGGAAGGAGCATGAGAGGTTTTATCGCCTACGCTACTCTGAGAAATCTGTTTTAGCTGAGCACGCTTTAGAAAACGTACACCAGATAAAATTGACGAAACATTCGTCGTGGCTCTCACTAACGGCTTCTCGGTCTGTGTAATTAAAGAAGCCATTGAAACAAAAGTCAGCGATAGACATAGAAACGGTGACCTGCAGCTCAGCACGGTGTGGGATCTAGCGATCGCGCGGCTGAAGCGGGAAAATCGAACGTCGAGTCAGCAACGCAACTGGCAGAGTATGACACGGCGGTCCGTCAGCACTGATTAGCCCGCCAACGTCTGTGAACGGAGCTTACGTATGCGATAGATAGGGAAGACGAATGGAAGATTCCAGAATTTGAAACACGAACAGCTGCTAGCATGAGTTTCTTAGAAGTAGATACCTTAGAGGTTGTGAAGCAACTCAAATCGCTTGATATGCGCAAGTCTTCAGGTCCAGATTGTATACCGATTAGGTTCCTTTCAGATTACGCTGATACAATAGCTCCCTAGTTAGCAATCATATACAACCGCTCGCTCACCGATAGATCTGTACCTACAGATTGGAAAATTGCACAGGTCGCACCAGTGTTTAAGAAGGGTAGTAGGAGTAATCCATCTAACTACAGACCTATATCATTGACGGCGGTTTGCAGTAGGGTTCACGAGCATATACTGTATTCAAACATTATGAATCACCTCGAGGGGAACGATCTATTGATACGTAATCAGCATGGTTTCAGAAAACATCTTCTTTATTCGCACGATGGCCGCTATCGACAGGGGATCTCAAGTTGATTCCGTATTTCTAGATTTCCGGAAAGCTTTTGACACCGTTCCTCACAAGCAACTTCTAATCAAGCCGTTGTGCGACTGGATTCGTGATTTCCTGTCGGGAAGGTCGCAGTTCGTAGTAACAGACGGCAAATCATCGAGTAAAACTGAAGTGATATTAGGTGTTCTCCAGGGAAGCGTCCTGGGACCTCTGCTGTTACTGATCTATATAAATGACCTGGGTGACAATCTGAGCAGTTCTCTTAGGTTGTTCGCAGATGATGCTGTAATTTACCGTCTAGTAAGGTCATCCGAAGACCAGTATCAGTTGCAAAGCGATTTAGAAAATATGGCAGATGGCAGAATGCAGTTGACGCTAAATAACGAAAAGTCTGAGGTGATCCACATGAGTTTTAAAAGAAATCCGTTAGAATTCGATTACTCGATAAATAGTTCAATTCTCAAGGCTGTCAAATTCAACTAAGTACCTGGGTGTTAAAATTACAAACAACTTCATTTGGAAAGACCACATAGATAATATTGTGGGGAAGGCGAGCTAAAGGTTGCGTTTCATTGGCAGGACACTTAGAAAATGCAACAAGTCCACTAAAGAGACAGCTTACACTACACTCGTTCGTCCTCTGTTAGAATATTGCTGCGCGGTGTGGGATCCTTACCAGGTGGGATTGACGGAGGACGTCGAAAGCGTGCAAAAAAGGGCAGTTCGTTTTGTATTATCACGTAATAGGGGAGAGAGTGTGGCAGATATGATACGCGAGTTGGGATGCAAGTCATTAAAGCAAAGACGTTTTTCGTCGCGGTGAAATCTATTTACGAAATAACAGTCACCAACTTTCTCTTCTGAATGTGAAAATAATTTATTGAGCCCAACCTACATAGGTAGGAATGATCATCAAAATAAAATTAAGAGAAATCAGAGCTCCAACAGAAAGGTTTAGGTGTTCGTTTTTCCCGCTCGCTGTTCGGGAGTGGAATAGTAGAGAGATAGTATGATTGTGGTTCGATGAACCCTCTGCCAAGCACTTAAATGTGAATTGCAGAGTAGTCATGTAGATGTAGATAATTATAAGCAAAGTCTGTTGCTATAATTATTGCACACACTATGTTCATTTTGTCATATGTCATGAATTTATGCTTCATTTACGAAGGTATGCACGTTGGCTTGAACTTCCGAAGATAACAAATTTATCTGTCGTAACCGTTTAAGTGCAACAAAATATTCCAATTGTGCTGATGACGACTCACTTTTATTTTGAGAAAAAAAATTAGTTTCTGTTGTTGATGAACTACCATGTGAAAATATTTTTCTTTACGGAGATGAGTTGTGTATAGCTACATCTACCTCTACATGACTACTCTGCAATTCACACTTAAGTGCCTCGCAGAGGGTTCTTCGAGCCACCTTCAGACTATTTCTCTACCGTTTCACCATCTAACAGCGCATGGGAAAAAATGAACACTGAGATCTTTTCGTGCGAGCTCTGGTTTCTCTTATCTTATTACGGTGATCATTTCTCCTCATGTAGGTTGGCGATAATAAAATATCTCTACATTCAAAGGACTGAGCTGATTGAGATCTCATGAAAAGATCTCGCCGCAACGAAAAACGCCTTGGTTTTGATGATTACCATTCCGACTCGCTTCTTATATCAGAGACACTCTTCCCCTATTTCGCTATAATACAAAAGGAGCTGCCCTTCTTCGAACTTTTTCGATGTCCTCCGTCAATCCTATCTGGTAAGGATTCCGTACAGCACAGCAGTACTGCAGAAGAGGGCGGACAAGCATGGTGGACGCAGTCTCTTCAGTAGATCTGTTCTATTTTCTAAGTCTTCTGTCAATAAAGCGCAGTCTTTGGTTTGCTTTCCTTCCAACATTATCTATGTGTCGTTCCAGTTTAAGTAATTCGTCATTTTAACCAGAAAGGATTTAGTTTAATTGACAGCATTTAGATTTGCCTGGTTTATCGCGGAATTTAGTGGATTTCTTTTTGTACTCATGTGGATGACCTCATAACCTTCCTCATCGACAGACAATTGCCACTTTTTGCACCATTCAGATATCGCGTCTAAGTCATTTTGCAACTGGATTTGATCTTCTGATGTCGTTACTAGGCGGTAAATAACTTCATCCGGAAAGAAGTCTAACCGAGTTGCTCAGATTATCTCTTAAGTGTTTTATGTAGATTAGGAACAGCAGAGAATCTAGAATACTTCCTTAGAGAGGACCGGATACCACTTCCGTTTTACTCGACGGCATTCGGTCGATTATTACGTACTGTAGCCTGTCTGAGGGGAAATCACGGATCCAGTCGCACAACCGAAGCGATATCCCATTTCTGTCTGCAACGCACCTTCTTTAGCTTTCCCAATAGCTTTCTAAGACGAGTTTCACTTTGTTTCTGTTTTCCTTTGTTTTATAGCCTTGCTTGGCCCACGCACTTCTAAATGACACCGTGTGGTACTGTATGTCATTAGCTTAACTGGTCTCTGTCAGTGGTCCACGCAAGTGACGTTCGTACGTTACGTCTTTAAATTTGTTCTGTACGTAGAAAAAATACATTTAAACCCGTGACGTACAAAAATTACTTGCATGGGTCACTGATAGAGATTAATTGTAAAGCCACTGATACTCAGTGTCACAGAGCGCCCATTAGCGATGTACGAGCCGAGAAAAGGTTTGATGATTTTCAACAGACATAAGACTACAAAGGACACGTATCTCAGTTAGTAACGTGTTCCTTAGATCATTTGAACGATTCTTTCAGCGAAATGATGTGAGACGAGTCAGTTTACAAGATAATGTATACAGGGATATTGTAGATTTTATTAAAACATTTATTTGGCCAAGATCGCAATGCAGAAAAATGTGATTGGTAGTTTTAACCGCTAAATGTTCGAAATGACTGTTTTTTACATTTGAGGGGGTTAAAGCCAAAGTGGTGTAAGTCATGTTTCATGCATTTTGAGAAACAGAAGGTTTTGTGAGAAGCATTATAATAAATTACACAAGAAATCAATACCACTTTTTTGTGTTTTACATCACAGGAAGTGCCATTGTTTCAATGCGTTCATAATTGAAAACGGTTTAATACAAAATTATGTGTCTTTTGAAGGGCCAAATGACTTACACCATTTTGCCTTTAACCAATCTTGTATTTGCAGTAAATTTAAATAAAAGCACAAGGTATTTTTAATGACAAATGATATATTTCAGAAATAACTAAGAGCAGTACAACGAAATATCCTTTCTTAGCTATGACAATGTTCAGTCACGTTCAGTATCA
The DNA here is from genome assembly GCF_023897955.1 of Schistocerca gregaria. Lineage (NCBI taxonomy): Eukaryota > Metazoa > Arthropoda > Insecta > Orthoptera > Acrididae > Schistocerca > Schistocerca gregaria. The sequence continues at coordinate 546,378,902 of NC_064926.1, forward strand.
ACAACATCCAGCGGGCCTGCATCATCTGCTGTTGCTTCAGCTGTTGTAAGTCCCTGGAAGGAAGCATGGTTGATGGGTGGAATGTATGGTAGAAGATCTAGCATGTCTCTTTTCTTTTCCTTGGTTACAGGTCTTGGTCCATGGTATAGATTTTCCATAGCAATACGTCCAAGTGAAACTGGCCTTCCTGGTTTGGCTGGCTTTAGACATAAAGCGGAGAATGGAAAATCCTCATTAAGAGTCTCCTTGTAATAGAGCATAAAAGGTTCGTTCTTCAATAAACGAATCCACTGCATATTAAGCCACAACACTGGTTTTTAGCGACATTTTGTTTTCTCCTGTAATAGCTTGTTCAAGATTCTTCGTAGACTAGACGTCTTCACGTGACATTTGCGTAACAATAAAAGCTTTCTTTCTACTTGATTTTGCGATTATGGAGCACCAATCAGCAGGAACATAAACTGTTTAGATCTTGCATAGGATTCTATAGATCCAAAATCGGGATCATTAGGGAGATAGGAGTTGCCACTAACCAAAATTTATGGTCCATAATGTCGATGTTAACACTGCTGGGAAGCAATTTCATGAGACACAATGCAAATTTCAAATTCCTATTTTGCCCCGTACAAGTGCCACTATACATCACATCATGTTTTGAAGCTGAAGCTCTTGTAGTAATATGTTTTGTAACACAAGAACCTATTTCCTGTGACCCACGTGAGGCCATTGGCTCATCCCATGTGTACATAAAGCCAGTATCAGTTGACAGCTCATGACAGCCAAGATTGTATAGGTACATGTTTCTTTTATAATAGGCCACAGAAGTATACGTTTGGGGAATGGTAGTTACACAAAATTATTACTTAATGATTAAACGTTCCACAAACTTAACTTGCAATTATGCTCGAATAGGCAGCACACGACCTCCGATGGTAGGGATCCCCACATCCGTCAGCGCATGCGTCACCAGCGTACCCAACACGCCACGGTCACGCGACAACACGCTCTGTCACCGGAGTTCACGTCTTCTCTGCAACGTTGACGGGTAGTGACCGCTCCTTCATGTTAGGTGTCTCCTTTTTAACTCCAGTGTTGAAACGGAGGATTTAAAGAAGCTTGTTAACGTCCCACCGAGGCGAAATGAACAGCAACAACTCGTGGGGCGATTCTGTATCCAACCAACAAGCGGGACGCTCTTTCGTCAACTCGACCTGCTCGTTACACACAACCTACATATATCAACGTGGCGACTCGGTGCAACCGACCACGCCTGCTTCGCGCTGGAGAGCCAAACTGCCCTCCCGTGTCCACCACACTCTCTGCGCGCCTCGCCCCTACTTCCGCGCCACCACACGAGGTTACAACCGGTCAAAGGTTTCACTTCGTCCACAGCAGTTTCCCGGAGGCAAAAACGCAGATATCGATAGCAGAGGGAAAAGACAACCAAGCAGCCACGTAATGACAGACAACATATCAAACATACATGTCAGGGGAAGAAAAGGAAAACCAATGCAATCTAAACGCAAGGTGTAGCACGAGTCGACACACGGCTCACCAGTTTACAACAGCTGATAGTGTCACTGTGGTGTCAACTGCTGTTAAAATGAGAGCCATACGCCGAACGCGATGGCCTTTCCTCTCGGCAATGTCACGTGGCCGTCCGCAGCGCCGGTCTTCCTGCGACAGTACGTTCTCGGAACACTGTTGCCAACTGTCCTGCACAATTCAGTGAGGTGCTGATAATGGTGTCTTTGTCGCCTTGAAGGCATTCTTGACTAAAGTGCGCGTCACGTATGACGCCGGCCGAGTTTAGGTTCGTTCTGCGCATCTGACGTCACAAAACACAGTCAGCCAATGAACAGAGAACGACGTTGCCAGAGCTCGACTGCAGTGCAGAGCACGGACGAGTGTCTTCAGTTTTAGAAACGTTCAGTCATAAATAAAGTAATTGAACACAAGCAATGTCTTGATAGCAGAATTTCTTGTATAGAAAGTTTGGAAAAAGCATTTTTCATACCAATTGCTTCATATTCTTTTAATTAATTAAACCAAACAAGCAATAAGCCCTCTAATTCAGGCGATATCAAGGAAAGATGTTTCTATCATTCTCGCTAATCGCTTTTTCGCAATAAAGAACAGTGGTAATAGTTTAATTCGTAGTCATGCCAACAGTGTTTGTCGGTATTTTGCGTCCTAGTTTAAAATCCTACAGGAACTTTATTGAATGATAAGCTGCGTTAGTGTAATTGTTAAAGTGTTTGGCTATTAAGTGAAAGGTTCCGAGTTCAAACTGTGTTCTGTGCTTAAAATTTTTTTTATTTAAAAACAATATCGCAGTGTCTTATTTCATGAATTTTATTCGTTTGAATGTAATTTTTTGAAATTTCTAGTGGCAACTGAGGTCAGCCATATGGAAAGTATGCGCTATGGACTTTTACCTCTGCAAACTCTTCAAAATTTCGTGCAGTGGTTTACTACATTTAATGCTGCACAATAACTGCGTTGAACATCGAAACAAAATTAAGTCATTTATGGGGTGAAGGTATCAGTCAAGAAGATGTGTAACAATTAAATTTTTTGGCCAAATAGTTTTTATGAAATCGAATGATAAGTGTGTCGAAGCAGTCGGAACACCAGTGTCTGCACAGGCGAGCACTGCAGTGATGACAAAATCGCGCACACCGCGGAATGCGGGGAGCAAGCCTCTGTAGCAGCGAAAGGGTCAATGCGGCCCTAGTGGCTTTCCTTACAAAACTGCGTGCTCCTCCCTAAACGTGAAGTTTGCTTGGCGCGTGCAACTGGCAACGCAGCAATCTCTCGCGTCTGGGCGGGCATGCGCCAACCGCCAAGATAAAAGAACTGAACTGTAACATCAACTCACCACGTCCAGTCTCAAAGGTATATAACGGTCACGACCGTGAAACAACCTGTATTTAAGGTAAACCTGATTTGCATTCTCTTCCAAGAGGAGGCCACGACGTTTGGAACGCGGATTTACTGCAAACTTCGTACACTCTTTGTACTCCATGAGGACAACAAAATGTGTAAGCAGTAGCGCGTGCTTCTCAAGCGTCACTTAGAAAATCGCAAGATAACAAAATGTTTTTTTTTTTCAAAAAAAAAAAAAAAACAAGTGGTTGGCGGTCAAGCCGCTGGATCGAGTTCCGTTCGTCAGATTTTTTATTTTTAACACAGTCATTTTCTTTGCTATTTATATTACAATTGATATAATGGGAAAAATAGTGTAATCGCATGAACTTTTATTAAATTTTTAATGTTATTTCGCAGTCTGCTAATTTTTATTACCACAATAATATAATATTCATAACTATGGACTAGTAAATGACCAAACGCATAAAGTGATACTGCAAATGTATGCTTGTCCGTGTCTTCAGAACTGTTCGTATTTAATCGAAAAAGAACGAGAAATTGCTTCTCGGAAGACGCTACTAAAATACACTCGATACTGCATAAACAATTATCAGCGCCGATTTTTAAGGAAATACTGCGTTATGAATGATTTGCTTCCAAACTATCGTCTGAAAGAGAGGTTTTTGAAAATGTTAACGAGGTTTGTTTTTCCACGGAAAACGGCAAAAGACCTTGAGTATGCGGAAACATAGTATTTATTCAATGCAGCCGGTGCCGTTTAACTTTATGTTTTCGATGTTTTTACGAAAAATACCAACCTACAAGTTGTACTCGTAATGTCGAAAGCGAAGATTAATTGTACATCTTTCAAAAGTCGTCTGTGGCGGTCAAAACTTGGAGGTAACAAGTCGTTTCAGGCTCCTTCCAGGTATAAGGGATTTCTCAAATCACGGACAAGCATACATTTTCAGTATCACTTTACACGTTTGGTCGTTTACAAGTCGATAGTTATGAATATTATATTATTTGTGATAATAAAAATTAGTAGACTGCCAAATAACATTGTAAATTTCATAAAAGTTCATCCGATTACACGTATTTTCCCCATTATATCAATTGTAATATAAATAATAAAGAAAATGACTGTGTTGAAAATAAAAAAAACTGACGAAAGGAACTCGATCCAACGATCGAGTGGCTTGAACGCCAAGCACTTAAAAAAAGTGTTCTATATTGTGCGTTGAATTTGTTCACGGCGTACGTCCGATGACACCCGTTCAGTTCTTTTTTTTATCGTTTTGTTCGTTTTCGTTCGTTGTACCTGCTCGGGGCGGACGTCGTAATACATCCGTTTAAGTTCGTTGTCGATCGATTAAATCAGTTTTTTTTTTAATTACAGAGGGCAGCTAACCCTCTGACCGAACACGCTGAGCTACCGTGCCGGCTTTCGTTCGATGACCCGTTCACTCAGTTTTTTATTAGAAAGGGAAGCTAATGCTCTAACCGAATACTGTGAGCTACCGTGCCGGCTTTCGTTCCATGATCCATTCACTCAGTTTTTTTATTAATGGTTCAAATGGCTCTGAGCACTATGGGACTTAACATCTTAGATCATCAGTCCCCTAGAACGTAGAATTGCTTAAACCTAACTAACCTAAGGACATCACACAACACCCAACCATCACGAGGTAGAGAAAATCCCTGACCCCGCCGGGAATCGAACCCGGGCGTGGGAAGTGAGAACGCTACCGCACGACGACGAGATGCGGGCAGTTTTTTATTAGAAAGTGAAGCTAACGCTCTAACCGAACACGCTGAGCTAGCATGCCGGCTTTCGTTCGATGATCCGCTCACTCAGTTTTTATTAGAAAAGGAAGGTAACGCTCTAACCGAACACGCTGAGCTACCGTGCCGGAACCACTTGTCTGCAGCCGCTTCATGGTAATACGACCGAAATTATCTTGCGATTTTCTCAGCAACGCTTGACAAGTACGCTCTACTGCTTACACATTGTGTTGTCCTCGTGGAGTACTACCTGTGTACAAAGTTTGCAATAAATCCGCGTTCCAAACGTCTTGGCCACCCCTTGTTAGTGGCGCTACTAACGCCATCATATGCGGCCGGCGCGAAATTTGAGGAGACGCCACGTTTCAGGTGCACGAAAACGCCCAGCAACTTACGTTTAAGTCGCTCAGCTCACTTTGATGTTACGATTTTTTTTTCGTCAGTATATTTCGTCAATGGGCGACCAGTGCTCGGTATGATGTCTGAACCTTGTTGACAAGTGCGAAGCCTTGCGAGACAATACAGCCGTAATTCAGGTTCCTCTTGCGCTCCCAGAATAAAGATGGCCGCGACGGGCCGTCGTGAATAACTCTCAGGCGATGTCGCAGCAGAGAGAGAGAGAGAGAGAGAGAGAGAGAGAGAGAGAGAGAGAGAGAGAGAGTGAGAGAGAGAGAGAGAGAGAGAAAGAGGGAGGGAGAGAGAGAGACAGAACGGCTCCCCTGGTGCCACTGGTACTGCGGTCTGGAATTAACTCCAGGTTCTCTTCGGCGGCAGCAGTGTCTGCAGTCCCCCTGCACCAGCATGCAGTTTATCCGTAAAGTGGCTGCAGGAAACCCGCACTGCCGCCTGGGGCAAGCATAATGCTCTGCGCCCGTCTAAATACCGCTCCGGAATTTCGCAGAGACACAAATACGCCAGTTGCTAGAATTGTGATTCCGCTATAACAGTTATGTGATTACATGGGCGGCTTAAGTTGTTTAATTCGCAGCAGTACGAGATACCACAAAACAGAACTGAAACTCAGTTTAGAAAATAGAATAACCAAAGAAAACCGTGCAAGCTTTTGCGCTTTGGGTGCCGCTGTAATAAAATTAGTGTCGCTACCACAAGAACATAACGAACGTGCGTTAAAGCCACAGTTTGTGAGGAAAGTCCCTTGAACGGAGCGATGGTACGGTAAATATATATTCAGTCTGCTGTAACTAACCTGTTACTACGGGTTATTACGTTAAGATTATTGGGAATGGAAATAATTATTGCTTGTGAAATTAACGTGAGAAGATTAGGGTCGCCACCGACTCTAACCATACAACTAATCAAAGGTTTGACCGAGTCAGAAAATAAATTCATTTGATCACAGACCAAAAACTCATAAAATGCATACGTCGTGATATCGCTCATAGAGGATGCGATGTAATTAATAGTATTGCCGGTGCACTGTTCACGAGAATCAAACATTTAAAAAAAATGGTTCAGATGGCTCTGAGCACTATGGGACTTAACATCTGAGGTCATCAGTCCCTAGAACTTAGAACTACTTAAACCTAACTAACCTAAGGACATCATTAACGTCCATGCCCGAGGCAGGATTCTAACCTGCGACCGTAGTAATCCCGCGGTTCCGGACTGAAGCGCCTAGAACCGCTCGGCCACCGCGGCCGGCTCAAACATTTAAAATAAACTAGAAAATGCATGAACACTGTGCATGAGATCGGCTCCCAGCAACACACATGAAAATAAGACTTAATCTAAAGCATTTGTTTTAAAATAAAAGGGGAAACTAATCACTGGACCTGTGCGTAAGGAAACGCGTTGGATGTGCTAACGGGAAAACTAGGAGGTGAGTGGCTGAGGTGCAAACACGTGACCTCGGAACACAAAATTGTGGATAAAATCATTTATTCCTAAGATATGGCTCTGAGGCACGTACACAATTCCTGATAACATTAATTCGTAAAACATTAAAGAAAAGCATCGATACATTCACCGTTATGGTCTACACCTAAAATCATCGGTGTGAATCATTCATACAACTGCTGTCGCCTGATAACTGATCGTAATAACTCGTGAAACGGTACACGTTTCGCAGTACACCCGCGTTCCCACGTGGTTCGTGGAGACGCAGTTTCTAGGTATCGTGGCCAACATGCAACAATATCACATCACACAATCATGACCAGTTAACATTCTCTAACACAAACATGAGATCGGACAGTGAGCGATGACGGTAGCCCAACAAGCTCTAATGTTCAACCACGTGGTTGGCTCCCCACTGACGAAAGAGACATAAAGCAAGGAAAATTTACGAAAAGGCAAAGCTACTGATATTTAGGAAAAAAAAGGCTTGTACAGGCACAGCTGAAGGCAAACAGACATACAGGAGCGAGTGCTCACTTCTTATCGACACCTTTGTATGTCCCTCTTCCGGCGGATCCAAGTCTGCTATAGAAATTCTCTGAAAAAAAAATAAATCTGCCAAAGTTTTGCATTCCTTGCTACGACAAGGCAAAGCAAGCTTTCAGAGTTGAAAAGCGAGACCAAAAGCTAACAGCTCTCCCCTCGCCAAGTAACAACGCGCCACGCGGTCAGTCTAACTCGCCCTTCTTCGACTGGAGCACAGCTGTGGACGCTTCCCGTACGGGCGGCAGACTGCCTCCCTTTTTCATCTCCAGCCTCCTCCACGCTCCGCGTGGCCCGTAAAACCCAAAGATGCCATTTCCGCCACCAACCTAACGCAGGTGGATTTCTCACAAGTAGCGCAAACCTCTTTGTCTACTTGACCACTACGAGAGTTGGCTATTCTGTACAACTGCTGCTGAATCTGTATGACTGTCGTAGACTTTCTGCAGCAGACTACGCCACCATCTAACAACGTGACACACAACCACATTCATTCATGAGAGTTATGAGAAAAGATAAACAAGGGAAAGAAAGAGAAATGATAGTAAAAATGGGTTACCGGACTAATAAAGGTGGCTGCAGGACCATTTCACAGCTACTAAAAGAGGCTAAAACATTTGAGATGTCAATGATGTTGCAAGTATGCGCGACACGAATTTTTTCTAAAGAATTGCTTGGTGTTCGGTCAGAGGTGATAAAAGAATTCAGTTGATTTATATTATACCCCAACACAAAAACCAACTTCCACCAGTGATTCAAATGTTAGCGTAACCATGTCAAAACACAACAAAATACACTTCATTCAGACAATATTATGTTTGAAACTCTCGAAAAATTACTCGTTTTAAGACATACAAATGTAATCAATAACCGAACACATCAACAACCATATGAAAACCTCATGGGTTCCTCTATATTTAAATTTTATTGAATTACTAGTTACTTTGCGAAAGTAATGAGAACAGTAGGAAAGTTTGCTACTTACAATAAGTTGGTGCTTACGAATTTCGAAATCGATAATTATTAAACTACATACTCCAGAATGAGATTTTCACTGTGCAGCGGAGTGTGCGCTGATATGAAACTGCCTGGCAGATTAAAACTGTGTGCCCGACCGAGACTCGAACTCGGGACCTTTGCCTTTCGCGGGTAGAGCACTTGCCCGCGAAAGGCAAAGGTCCCGAGTTCGAGTCTCGGTCGGGCACACAGTTTTAATCTGCCAGGAAGTTTCATATCAGCGCACACTCCGCTGCAGAGTGAAAATCTCATTCTGGAAACATCCCCCAGGCTGTGGCTAAGCCATGTCTCCGCAGTATCCTTTCTTTCAGGAGTGCTAGTTCTGCAAGGTTCGCAGAAGAGCTTCTGTAAAGTTTGGAAGGTAGGAGACGGATACTGGCAGAAGTAAAGCTGTGAGTAGCGGCCGTGAGTCGTGCTTCGGTAGCCCAGTTGGTAGAGCACTTGCCCGCGAAAGGCAAAGGTCCCGAGTTCGAGTCTCGGTCGGGCACACAGTTCTAATCTGCCAGGAAGTTTCAAACTACATACTATTAACAATATGAAAGAAGTACGATAGGTTATAAATAGGTGTCTGAAATAATTCTTTTTAATTAACAGAGTAATCTTCTTTAATAACAATTACCACGAAAAAGAGGCCAGAATTTTATTGTCAACAATTGTTTTCCTTTACGATTTTTCTTAGTTTTTGACATTTGTAAGTACGATGGCAATTTTGAAAAGTTAAATTTAGTTCAGATTTACTTCTTTCAATAAGGCAACACCTGAAAGGAAATCACGATGCAGACACATCAGAACACACAGCCAGTGCCTCACATGCATTCCGTCCAAATAACCAACTCCCTCATTCTTCCCTTCTCTCTCAATAGCCCAGTCTTCCTATCGACGTGGCGACAGCAAAAGTGAAAGTTGGCTGCTCTAGCCAAATTTCGTTTTAGATTGGTTTCTGTTGACTGATGGTAATTACAAATCTCGTGTAAACGGCTCTGATAGCCTTTCTTGGCCCTTATACTTCGTCAAGAGGATGTGGAGGATGCACATGTATGTTTATTTTATGTGGCAGCCTGATTCTTTCCTTATATGGATATGGTGTCTATTCTTTCGGACATGTCCGAAAGAACAGACACCATTGACGACCTGCAGCCGTCTTCAACGAAATTAGAATTATATTAATACCGTCAGCTGCTCACGGGCGTTGATATACATCAACGGGGACAGGTGAAAATGTGTGCCCCGACCGGGACTCGAACCCGCGATCTCCTGCTTACGTGGCAGGCGCTCTGTCCATCTGAGCCACCGAGGGCAGAGAGGATAGTGCGACTGCAGGGACTATGTCGCGCACGCCTCCCGCGAGACTCACATTCTCACCTTGTATGTCCACACACACTACATTCGTAGTGTGCCACTCAAACACACTCATTACTCGTGGAAGACATTCTTGCCAAGTCCCGTAAGAGTTCGGGGAATATGTGTGCATCCGCACAGAAGAAGAAGGTCATGGCCTGTGTTGCCAGAACTATATACTTATATGGATATGGTGTCTGTTCTTTCGGACATGTCTAAAGCAGATATTGGCTGCTCTAGCCAGTCTAAAGCAGATATTTTTTCTGATTTTTTTTAGTCGCTGTTCCATTCGACGGTACGAGGGGGGACCCAAAAGAAACCGGACTCCGAGGGCGCTGCCACTCGTAGACGTAGTGCAGGGTTCTCACGGTAGATGGTGTTAGTAGAGACCTTCATGAAAGAGCTGTGTAGACGGCGTCAGTGTAGAGCTGAACGTGCAAGGGTGGTATTGTGTTTCTCTGACTGTTGGCGGGTTACCTCTGCGAAGTCGTTATGGCAACTTTAAAAGAACAAAGAGTGTGTATGAAATTTTGTTTCCTGCTTTAAAAAACTGCAATGGAGATACACCAAATGCTTCAGGAAGCTTTCCAGGAGGACGCTATGAGCCGCACACAGGTTTTCGAGTGGTTTGGGCGCTTTAAACGTGGTGAGATGTGTGTTGAAGACCAAGATCGTCCTGGGCGCCCTTCAACATCGCGAAATGAGTAGAACATTGAAAAGGTCCGCCAAAAGATCAACGAGGATCGTCGCCAAACGATCGACCAAATTTCAGCTGAGACAAGAACCAGTTGGAGCTCGTGCCAGCGGATTTTGAGTGAGTATTTGCGCATGAGACGTGTTCCTGCTAAATTTGTTCTGCACCTTATCACACAGGAGCAAAAAACCATCCGCATGAATGTGTGTCAGTACTTGAAAACAGAGATTGCACGTGATCCAAACTGCTTGAACAAAGTCATTACCGGGGATGAGAGTTGGTGTTACGGGTATGACGCAGAAACCAAGCAAGCGTCAAGCCAGTGGAGGACTCCCAACTCTCCCAGACCAAAAAAAGCAAGGCAAGTGAGGTCAAACGTGAAGACGATGATCATTGTCTTTTTTGATGTTCGTGTAATTGTGCATCGGGAATTTGTACCCCCTGGCCAGACTGTTAACCAGCACTTTTACTTGGATGTTTTTAGGCGTCTGTTAGAGGCTGTGAGGAGGAAATGCCCATAACTTTGGCGATCAGGTGACTGGTTTCTGCATGACGACAACGCTCCAGCACACACGGCCTTACGAGTGACCCACTATTTGGCATCTCAGAGGTGGTCTGTCGTTCCCCACGCTCCGTATTCGCCGGACCTAGCCCCGTGCGACTTTTCCTATTTCCACAAATGAAAAAAACGCTAAAAGGGGAGCGTTATGACGATGATGAGGCAGTAAAAACAGTTTCGCAAAGGGCACTGGACAATATCAAACTTGAAGAGTTCCAAACATACTTCCAACAGTGGGAAAAGAGACTTGACAAGTGCATCGCATGTAATGGAGAGTTTTTTGAAGGTGACTGAAGTAATTTTGTAAAAAGGTTCATCAATAAATTTTTTATGACAGCAATCCGGTTTCTTTTGGATCCCCCCTCGTATGCTCGGCTATGTCGTACGTAACTCTTGTACTGTCATGGTTAGTCGAGATCTTTGATACATCTACGTTTATATGTAGACTGTCCGGGAGCTGCGGGAAGATCCACCACTGGCTTTTAGCGTCCTGTTGCGTTTACGGGGTGGCTCTCGTAAGAGTAGTCAGCCGCAGTTTCTCGGGTGCTTCAGTAGATATCAGGAATTCCGTTTTGGCGTTGCTTAGCTGGAGTCAGTCTAGACAGACAGCGCTCACCAAGTCGTTCATGCGACTCCCAGTATTGAAGGAAGGCGTCGGTTTGTTTCCCGTTATAAAAAATGATTTTTAAATTTGAATTCCTCCTGCCCGGTCGATAGAGTGGCCCTATATTAGTCTACATCTACATCTACATCTACATCTACATGACTACTCTGCAATTCACATTTAAGTGCTTGGCAGAGGGTTCATCGAACCACTATCATACTATCTCTCTACTATTCCACTCCCGAACAGCGAGCGGGAAAAACGAACACCTAAACCTTTCTGTTCGAGCTCTGATTTCTCTTATTTTATTTTGATGATCATTCCTACCTATGTAGGTTGGGCTCAACAAAATATTTTCGCATTCGGAAGAAAAAGTTGGTGACTGAAATTTCGTAAAAAGGTCTCGCCGCGACGAAAAACGTCTATGCTGTAATGACTTCCATCCCAACTCGCGTATCATATCTGCCACACTCTCTCCCCTATTACGTGATAACACAAAACGAACTGCCCTTTTTTGCACGCTTTCGACGTCCTCCGTCAATCCCACCTGGTAAGGATCCCACACCGCGCAGCAATATTCTAACAGAGGACGAACGAGTGTAGTGTAAGCTGTCTCTTTAGTGGACTTGTTGCATCTTCTAAGTGTCCTGCCAATGAAACGCAACCTTTGGCTCGCCTTCCCGACAATATTATCTATGTGGTCCTTCCAACTGAAGTTGTTGGTAATTTTAACACCCAGGTACTTAGTTGAATTGACAGCCTTGAGAATTGTACTATTTATCGAGTAATCGAATTCCAACGGATTTCTTTTGGAACTCATGTGGATCATCTCACACTTTTCGTTATTTAGCGTCAACTGCCACCTGACGCACCATACAGCAATCTTTTCTAAATCGCTTTGCAGCTGATACTGGTCTTCGGATGACCTTACTAGACGGTAAATTACAGCATCATCTGCGAACAGTCTAAGAGAACTGCTCAGATTGTCACCCAGGTCATTTATATAGATCAGGAACAGTAGAGGTCCCAGGACGCTTCCCTGGGGAACACCTGATATCACTTCAGTTTTACTCGATGATTTGCCGTCTATTACTACGAACTGCGACCTTCCTGACAGGAAATCACGAATCCAGTCGCACAACTGAGACGATACCCCATAGCTCCGCAGCTTGATTAGAAGTCGCTTGTGAGGAACGGTGTCAAAAGCTTTCCGGAAATCTAGAAATACGGAATCAACTTGGGATCCCCTGTCGATAGCGGCCATTACTTCGTGCGAATATAGAGCTAGGTGCGTTGCACAAGAGCGATGTTTTCTGAAGCCATGCTGATTGCGTGTCAATAGATCGTTCCCTTCGAGGTGATTCATAATGTTTGAATACAGTATATGCTCCAAAACCCTACTGCAAACCGACGTCAATGATATAGGTCTGTAGTTAAATGGATTACTCCTACTACCTTTCTTGAACACTGGTGCGACCTGCGCAATTTTCCAATCTGTAGGTACAGATCTATCGGTGAGCGAGCGGTTGTATATGAGTGCTAAGTAGGGAGCTATAGTATCAGCTTAATCTGAAAGGAACCTAATCGGTATACAATCTGGACCTGAAGACTTGCCCGTATCAAGCGATTTGAGTTGCTTCGCAACCCCTAAGGTATCTACTTGTAAGAGACTCATGCTAGCAGATCTTCGTGTTTCAAATTCTGGAATATTCCATTCGTCTTCCCTGGTGAAGGAATTTCGGAAAACTGCGTTCAATAACTCCGCTTTAGCGGCACAGTCGTCGATAACAGTACCATCGGCACTGCGCAGCGAAGGTACTGACTGCGTCTTGCCGCTTGTGTACTTTACATACGACCAGAATTTCTTCGGATTTTCTACCAAATTTCGAGACAATGTTTCGTTGTGGAACCTATTAAAGGCATCTCGCATCGAAGTACGTGCCAAATTTCGCGCGTCTGTAAATTTTAGCCCATCTTCAGGATTTCTCGTTCTTCTGAACTTCGCATGCTTTTTCCGTTGCCTCTGCAACAGCGTTCGGACCTTTTTTGTGTACCACGGGGGATCCGTTCCATCTCTTACCAATTTATGAGGTATGAATCTCTCAATTGCTGTTGCTATTATATCTTTGAATTTGAGCCACATCTCGTCTACACTCGCATAGTCAGTTCGGAAGGAATGGAAATTGTCTTTTAGGAAGGCTTCTAGTGACACTTTATCCGCTTTTTTAAATAAAATTATTTTGCGTTTGTTTGTGATGGATTTGGAAGAAATGGTATTGAGCCTAGCTACAATGACCTTGTGATCACTAATCCGTGTATCAGTCATGATGTCTCGGGAGATATTTGTTTTATCGCTGTGTGCTAACAGCGACAGTAAAGACTTAGAAACAACCTGTGCTGACGCGGTGACAGCACCGCTTTGGCCGGCGCTGGACTCCTACCGCCAAGCGAGCAGAGCTACTCAGCCGCTGCTAGGATACTGGTTATTCTTTGTGTTTCACTGTCCCTGTAAGTGTACACTCATAAAACGAATATCGATCTAGACTAAAATTGGGAGCGCTCCGATTACAAAACTTGTCTGTAACGGGTAACAAAGCGACGCACGCTTTTAACACTGGGCGTCGCGTTTTGGCTGACACCGGCTACACAGCGCAAAAACACCTGCCCAAACACGAGAAAACGTGTGCCTGATGGCTGTTAGGAGAGACACCCTTATACACAGAGTGAAGGAAAAATGACGCACTTGCTGGTCGGCAAGCTATTCTCCATCCCAATTCGAACGTATCCAGCACACCGCCCCCCCTCCCCCCCCCAACATGTTTAACAGAAATGCGATTTAGTAAACGAGACTCTGGCAATACTGTAAGTGAGTGAAGCGTGGCCAAGAAGCTCGTAGCATGAACTCTGTGCTTCCTTGGAGATGTCCCCCTAGCTCAGTGTGGCGGGGCAATGGTCTGGGGAGCGCAAATGCATACTCGGGGATATTCGGTTCGCATTCGCGCCACTTTTAATTTTTTCCGTTAAAGCATCATACTCGATCCAATTTACACCGCCACAATACATTATCTTACGTATTTTTTTCTGTTACTGTTACGTGAACTTCTTAAAGATGTAAACGACCACTTTGTTTCGTCCATGACACAAATAAAACCAATAGAAAATTATAGCGGATACAGTAACATCGTCTCTACCCAGTGAGGTACAAGAAGACAACAGACAGGCTACACTAGATCGCATATTATGGTACACACAGTAGTTTCATTCTGCACGTTTGACGTCCAGACTTAGCTTCACAGAGCCGGAACGTACACGTACGAGCAACGTCCGCTTTAGAGAATATGTTCAAAGCGACCACCTAGTATTTGCAAACACATCGCCATTCGCTGGATCACACTCTTTTTGACCCTACTTAACACACCTGCATCCAACACTGTCATAGCGGCATGCACGCGAGGTATTAGGTCGTGTACATCGTACGTGGAACACTATAAATTTGTTCATTTAAGTGAGACCACAAACAAAACTCTAGTAGGTGAAGGTCTGAGAAACGTGGACGCCAGAACGTTGGACCACCACGACCAATCCATTCCTTTAAATAGTTCCACATATGCAGTCCAAAGTGACAGTGCACCATTATACTGAAACCACAGCTGTCGCCGAAAGCCAAGTGGGACGTTTCCTAATGCGTCAGGCAAAGTATTGCAAAGAAACGTACAACACACGGCTGCGTTCAAGTTGTCCGGCAAGAACGGCCCAAAAGGACTCCTCTCACTATTCCAAAAAATGGTTCAAATGGCTCTGAGCATTATGGGACTTAACTTCTGAGGTCATCAGTCCCCTAGAACTTAGAACTAATTAAACCTAACTAACCTAATGACATCACACACATCCATGCCCGAGGCAGGATTCGAACCTGCGAACGTAGCGGTCACGCGGTTCCAGACTGTAGCGTCTAGAACCTCTCGGCCTCTCACTATTCCAGCCCACAGGTTTACGCCAAAGCGTGCGTGAAAGCCACGTTCACGGGTGACAAGTGTGTTTTGTTCCGATGAATAATGGTTGTTGTGGATGTTGTCAATACCTTCACGAGTGAAGCTATATTCATCAGTCCACATGACGTTATTTATAAAATGTTCGTTAAAAAAGTCAGTCACAAAACTGTGCCGGCCGGAGTGGCCGTGCGGTTCTAGGCGCTCCAGTCTGCAACCGTGCGACTGCTACGGTGGCAGGTTCGAATCCTGCTTCGAGCAAGGATGTGTGTGATGTCCTTAGGTTAGTTAGGTTAGGTAGTTCTAAGTTCTAGGCGACTGATGACCTCAGACGTTAAGTCGCATAGTGCTCAGAGCCATTTCAACCATTTTGAACAAAACTGTATTCGTCGAATGCGGTCTTCCGGCCGCTGGTGTTGATGCGGTAATGATATGGGTGCAGTACAGGGTGAGCACAAAGTTTTTCCCTGATTATAAAAATTTATAACAGACCAACCGTTTGACATAATAAGTTACATTTGGTGCCGTTACATATGTTAGTATTACTAGTCGTGACCAATAGATGGCGCTAGTGCTCCACAACACCGACGCAGTCTGATAGGTCACTTTAGTTGCTGCCGAAATGGCGTCGAAGGAGGAGAAAGCGGAATTTGTTCTTTGGTTTCACAAAACGAAATCGCCCATCAGTGTTCAGCGTAAATTTCAGGCTACTTATGGATGCAGCCAGCCTGACGTTAAATCAATAAAGCGATGGTATGCAGAGTTTAACGAAACAGGCAGTGTTGAAGATCGTCCTCGAAATGACAGGCATCGTGTGAGTGATGCAACTGTTGGTCGTGTTCGGCAATCGTTTCATCGGAGTCCATCTAAATCAACTCGTCAAGCATCACGTGAACTTCAAATACTGCAAGCAAGTGTGGTGAAGATTCTTCAAATGGCTCAAATGACTCTGAGTACCATGGGACCTAACTTCTGAGGTAATCAGTCCCCACGAACTTAAAACTACTTAAACCTTACTAACCTAAGGACATCACACACATCCATGCCCGAGGCAGGATTCGAACTTGCGACCGTAGCGGTCGCGCGGTTCCAAACTGTAGCGCCTAGTACCGCTCGGCCACCCCGACCGGCGAATATTCTTCTTGAAAGGCTTAGGTTGCATGCTTACAAAGTGCAAATCGTGCAGTCCTTGCAACCGAACGATTTGCTGACACGTGCTGAATTTGCAGCTGGGATTCTCAACAGGACTGATGGCGCAAATGATTACTTAAATCGCTTACGCTTTACCGATGAATCCACCTTTCAGTGGAATGGTAAATAGGCATAATGTCCGTATATGGGGTTCAGAGTCTCCACATGCTACTGTACAGCTACAGCGAGACAGAGAAAAAGTGAATATTTGGTGCGGCCTCATGCATAATAAGGTGTTAGGACCGTTTTTCTTCGCGGAAATTCCATTACCGCTTACATTTACTTAGACGTTTCGCAACAGTTCATTATCGCACAATTAGAAGAATATCAACCACGGATACTTTTCCAGCAAGATGGAGCACCCCCTCCCCCCCATAGCCCCCCCCCCCCTACTGAGCTTTGATAGTGCATGATTTCCTGGACGAAACATTTCCTGGAAACATTTCCAGATCGGTGGATTGGAAGGAACGGTCAAACACCCTGGCCACCCCGCTCTCCAGACATTACGCCCCTTGACTTTTTTTTCTGGGGCTGTATCAAGGACAGAGTCTTCGTCACACCAGTTGCTGACGTCGACGAACTGAAGGCTAGCATACAAGCTGCTGTGGGGACTGTGACAGAACACATGTTACGTAACACCTGGCGGGAACTGGAATACCACCTCGACATTCTCCGAGCTACCAAGGGAGCACACGTTGAGATTTACTAACGTAAGTGGTTTTTTTAAAAAAAACTAGTAACACTAACCTATGTAACGGCATCAAATGTCAGTTTTTATGTCAAACGGTTATTCTGTAATAAATTGTTATAATAAGAGCAAGACTTTGTGCTCACCCTGTACTTCATCGTGCAACACTTCAACAACCAGTCTTTGAGGTGTCTGGAACTTCTAACAACCCTACCACAACTAAATTCAAAAATTAATTATGATTGTAGTGTTACTCACGCTGCTAAATATTGCATTTTCGGGCAACAACGAAGTTATATTATGTGGGAGGTTGATTAGAGCACAGTTAATAAAGTCATTTCTTAAAATAATGGATAAACATCTTTTCGTGTTTCCCACGCTGGTCTCGTGAACTCATGGCTCAATCGTCGAAAATTTAGGTAGTCATGATTCCAAGCTCGGATGCAAAGAGGCCTAGGTGTTATTCTGCGATATTCAAAAGTTTTATAGATGTGTTTCGTAAACCATTCTTGAAGATTAAACTTTTGCAAGTTAGGACAATAGTGATGTAAAAAAGTAATCAGCACTCCGAATTTAAGTTATACTTCTTTTTTTATTACTTTTGTTGCAATAACACGTAACTTGAAAATATCTTCCTCACTGTTAAAGTTCACATTTCATAAACTGACTACAATTTGCGTCTTTTTAACATGACAACCAAAGCTTGACTCTCTAATATCCGCTCACGCGCCCAAAAATCAGAGTTACAAGTATGTCAAACATCATAGTGACAAAAGAAAGAATACACATAAGAATAATATCATTGCAACATATACATAAGGACGTATCGAATTACTTCTACGTTAATGAAATCAAATCTGAATGTTGTCACACAAAAATGTTAACTAGTTTACAGAAACACGTAGAATATTGTTGATATAGAGAGGTTGAGGTGAGGTGCCGTAATGGTTGCGTAATTCAAGTACCATTACAAACTGTACTGCACTATCGCTGGTAAATCGCCGAGGTGATTGGTGAGCGGTTTTAAAAACTGCGTCCTCTGTGTTTACAATACGTCTTGTCCTAGGAGAACCTCTGTCCGTTGCTAGCGGACGAAGTTTACCAGTTTCCAGATGGCGTAGCTGCTGGCGACGAAAAACATTCTTACCGGGATGGTGGCTTTGAGGGTACCGTGCATCGTATGCACGAGCACCAACAGCACCATAGTTATCGGATGCGCCCAGCACCAAAAGCATCTCGGCGGAATCATCGTTTGTGTACTCTGTCGGAAAGCCGCTCTACGTGAACTTGACTGGACCAGTTACGGTTGTACACTGCGCGGTAAGGAGATAACATGCGTGCATTTCAGTGGGTCCCACTGTCATGTGATGGAGCGCTGTCATGATGTCTTTCTTCTGAGCGGCGAGAACTACAGAACAGACGTCTAAAAAATAAAGAAAAGGAAACTGACGACGATTCGAAACATAGCTCCATGATGAATGTGGATTTGAAGGAGGGAAGGTAGACTGGTTTTAACGTCCCGTCGATATCAAGGTCATTAGAGACGGAGCACAAGCTCGGATTGTGTCAATGATGCCGAAGTAAACCAGCATTGCCCTTTCAAAGGAACCATCCCGGCATTTGCCTTGAGCAATTTAGGGACGTGTGTTTGATGTCCTGGCAGTCTGCTCTGTGAACTACAATTGATCGCACGTTAGTGCAATGTACAGCAGCGAAATTTCGGTAATACATTTGTCGAGGTAACATATATAAGTGATTAACATTATAGACTAGTAGTAGTAAAGTAGTAAATGAGTTTTGCTATTTGGGGAGCAAAATAACTGATGATGATCGAAGTAGACAGGATATAAAATGTAGACTGGTAATGGCAAGGAAAGCGTTTCTGAAGAAGAGAAATTTGTCAACATCGAGTATAGATTGAAGTGTTAGGAAGTCGTTTCTGGAAGTATTTGTATGGAGTGTAGCCATGTATGGAAGTCAAACGTGGACTATAAATAGTTTGGACAAGAAGAGAATAGAAGCTTTCGAAATGTGGTGCAACAGAAGAATGCTGAAGATTAGATGGGTAGATCACGTAACTAATGAGGAGGTATTGAATAGAATTGGGCAGAAGAGGAGTTTGTGGCACAACTTGACAAGAAGAAGGGACCGGTTGGTAGGACATGTTCTGAGGCATCAGGGGATCACAAATTTAGCATTGGAGGGCAGCGTGGAGGGTAAAAATCGTACAAAGAGACCAAGAGTTGAATACACTAAGCAGATTCAGAAGGATGTAGGTTGAAGTAAGTACTGGAAGATGAAGAAGCTTGCAAAGGATAGAGTAGCATGGAGAGCTGCATCAAACCAGTCTCAGGACTGAAGACCACAACAACAACAGCAAACGTTATAAGATCATAGGTTAATGTAAGCGCGAGATAAGCCGTTGCAAACATGAAACGCTAGTACATTAATAACCATTGTAACCGCCAGGATATTGAGTGCAAGCATTCAAGCGTGCATCTATTGTGTTGTAAAGGTGCCGGATGTCAGTTTGTCGGATGCAATTCCCTGCCTGTTGTACTTGGTCGGTCAATACAGGGACGGTTAAGGCTGTTTGTGGATGACGCTGGACTGTCGTCCGATGATGTCTAATACATTCTCGACTGGGGACAGATCTGGTGATCGAGCAAGCCAAGGCGACATACAGACACTGCGTAGAGCATATTGGGTTACAATAGCGGTATGTGGGCGAGCGTTATCATGTTGGAAAACACCCCGTGGAATGCTACCGATGAATCGCAGGAAAACAGGTCGAATCACCAGACTGACGTAGAAATTTTCAGTCAGGGTGCGTTGGATGACCACGAAAGCGCATCTGCTGTCACACGAAATCGCATCCCAGACCATAACTCCACGCGTACCTGCAGTGTGTTAAGCACGCAGACGTATTGGCTGTAGGTTCCCCAACTAGCTTCCTTCTAATCAACACACGGCCATCACTGGCACCGAAGCAGAACCAGCTTTCATCAGAAAATACAATAGACGTCCTCCATGCTCTCCAGTGAACTCTTGCTTGACACCACTGACATCGCAAATGGCGGTGGTTTGCGATCAGTGGAATGTACTCTACAGGGCGTCTGGCTCGGGGCTGTCTTTGAAGTAACTGATTTGTAACAGTTCTTTGTGTCACTGTGGTATCAACTACTGCTAAAAATGCTACTACAGATGCAGTACGATGCACCACAGCCATAAACCCAACACGATGGTCTACACTCTCGGTGGTGCCACGTGGCCGCCCGCAGCTCTGTTTCTTGCAAACGTACATTCCGTCAAATCCGTTGCCAGCAACCACGTACAGTGGATACCGGATCTTTCTGCAGTATTGCAGAAGGAATATCCAACTTCTAGTAGCCCTATTACACGACCTCATTCAAACTCAGTGATTTGCGCTGATAATGGCATCTTCGTCGCCTTAAAGACAGAAGATGAATAACATTTCCTCACCTATGTCCCGACGAATCTCAAGTTCGCGTCTGTCTTTCCACATTTCTCTTCGCTTCATATCTCCCAAGAGGATCACTCCGATACGAAACTTCCTGGCAGATTAAAACTGTGTCCCGGACCGAGACTCGAACTCGGGACCTTTGCCTTTCACGGGCAAGCGCTTTACCAACTGAGCTACCGAAGCACGATTCACGCCCAGTCCTCACAGCTTTACTTCTGCCAGTACCTCGTCTCCTACCTTCCAAACTTTACAGAAGCTCTCCTGCGAACCTGAAAGGCAAAGGTCCGGAGTTCGAGTCTGGGTCCGGCACACAGTTTTAATCTGCCAGGAAGTTTCATATCAGCGCACACTCCGCTGCAGAGAGAAAATCTCATTCTGGAAACATCCCCTAGGTTGTGGCTAAGCCATGTCTCTTAAATATCCTTTCTTTCAGTTCTGCAAGGTTCGCAGGAGAGCTTCTATAAAGTTTGGAAGGTAGGAGACGAGGTACTGGCAAAGTAAAGCTGTGAGGAGTGGACGTGAGTCGTGTTTGGGTAGCTCAGTTGACTTGCCGGCACGGTAGCTCAGCGTGTTCGGTCAGAGGGTAATAAAAAAAAACTGAGTTAATCGATCAACAACCAACCTAAACGTGTGTCTTACGACGTCCGCCCCGAGCAGCTACAACGAACGAAAACGAACAGAATAAGATAAAAAAGGTTGATACAGCGCTTGCCCGCGAAAGGCAAAGGTCCCGACTTAGAGTCTCGGTCCGGCACACAGTTTTAACCTGCCAGGAAGTTTCATATCAGCGCGCACTCCGCTGCAGAGTGAAAATCTCATTCTGCACTCGTATACGTTTTACGATTCTGATCCTTTTCTGAGATTCATGATCATTTGTTTAATTAAAAATAATAAGTATTTTCGCTTTTTAATGCGCAATGCTTTACGTGTTTTTATATTGTCGATCAACTACCAAACCTTGCCTAGAGAGTCGATGGCCTGCAGCTCTTCCTGCATTTCGCTACGATTTTCCCCTACACGACAACACGAATCGCGAAAAGCCGATTTAATATGCTTGTGTCACATCAGGTGGCGGCTTTTGAACGAGCCTTGCGCACGGACTTGCTGTTGGCCTGAGAGAATGTGATAGGTCAGCGTCACGAAAGGTGCGGTACTGACCTTCCTAGAGGTTCGCTGGTAACCTTTCGGGCTGTGAAGTCCCTAACTGCAAACACACAGGGAATTAGGGCACTTTTTCTGGGTAGCTCTCTACAGTAATGCCGGCCGGAGTGGCCGAGCGATTCTAGGCGCTACAGTCTTGAACCGCGCGACCGCTACTGTCGCAGGTTCGAATCCTGCCTCGGGCATGGATGTGTGTGATGTCCTTAGGTTAGTTAGGTTTAAGTAGTTCGACGTTCTAGGGGATTGATGACCTCAGCAGTTAAGTCCCATAGAGCTCAGAGCCATTTGAACCACTCCCTACAGTAATGGCAGTTGCTTTTATTAAACTCAGAACGATCTCCTTAATAGTTTACTTTATCATCGACCTAGTCAGAGGGTCTAATCATACTTATAAAAAATGAACTGGGTTATATAACATCTTGCTGTTAATCGACCAGTGCAGTCAGGGACGGATCCAGGATCTCGGTCGGGGGGGGGGGGGGGGCAAATGTTTTGGTACCTGCCTTCCAAAAAATTAATTCCATATAAAAGCATTAATACTTTATATACGCACACACACACACATTCTGCTTGTAGTTTAATTGTGTATCGCTATGTGTTAAGTGTGTTTAATGAGATAACTGACTGCATTACCTAAAAAATATTCTTCAAATACGACACGTGCACTTGAAAAACTCCGTGTTTGTCTGTTAATGTTAATGTAAAATAATCTATAAAAATGCTAATGTTCGTTTCCATTCTTAAATCTTCGAAATTGGTTCACCAATTGCTTTCATATGACAGAATGTTGCCATCGAATTCGCGTATGTGTTTATACGCAGCAATGACGAATCGCTTAATTATGAACACCATCTCTTTGCAAATTGCCACTAGAAACAAAATCTTACATACGCAGTGCAGGGAAAGTGCTAAAAAAGGGACACAGATCGCTCATGTCTCAGTGAATATTATCATTTTATTCGCAAGTATAGTTGTTTCTTCTGTAGTTTATTCACTAAATGGAAGAGGCTTCAAGGTCTCTTTTTGAATTGTTACATCAAACTGCATGCCATTGTTTACATCTTCGACTTCAAGTAAAACATACTAGATAGGCAGACGTAATTAGCCCCTAAAGCAATCGGAAAAGAAAAGTCGGTCCCTCCCCTGAGTGCAGTGCGGTTTAATATTCCACCAAGCATTTAACTGCCGCATAGAAGCACGACTTTACAGCACGTTCGTGTTATTGCTTTTCTTGTCAACTGGTCTGTATCTGAACAGTAAGAACTCGAAGTCGACCTGCAAAATTATCAATATTATACCTAAGAAGCTATAGGACAACATCCTACATTTTTTGTCACTGTTTGTCGTGCCAGGAACAAGTGAAGGAAAGCATTGATTTATTTCAGCTGTCTGTTTTGTGACTCTGTGTAGCTAAATAGTCACGGTTGTTGCATTACGAGTATGCAAACGCGGGAATTTCCCAGCTGGGTCCACGCAGACACAGGAAGACACAGTGGCGTTTGCGTGAACGAATATCGGATGGACATCGCATTTTCAGAAAAATAACATTACAGACCTTACAAAACCAGATTCACCATGAAAATGGAGGCGATGAGACACGTAAAGTCACACAAAGTATCAAATGAAAGCTGACGACGCCAGCAAACACCACAACAGACTACGCTTCAAATTCTGCGCTTATATCAAAAGCTACAAACGATTTTATGAAAGACAGGTATGCAAATGAGCCGCAGCTATAACTCTTCGACAGCTACACGAAGGCAGCGGAAGTTACCTAGTTCGTCACCTAATCCAAGATAATGACTGCCTGCAGGTGGCATTATTAATTATGTGAATGATTATGAATAAAAGCTATAAAATCGGTTGGAAGAGCTGTTATTAAAAAGTAAAACATATGGATGAAAGACTTATGCTTAAAGAGCAGGACGCTCTTTTTTCAGGCTGGCCATATGTACAGTACTTTGTAATTCCTACTAATTCCTTTATGTTGTAAAATTGGATGACATGGGTACCTACGAACTTTACCAATAACTTGTGTAATACATTACTGCTTTTGTAATGAGAGGTCGTGAAATGACCATAAAACTTTTGCGATTATGCTAATGTTATGTATGTAGGTGCAAATAGTCTTAGTTTTGATTATTGGCCATTGTATCAACACTTAACTTGGATTCAGTAGTGTATGACATCGCAGAATGTATTTCAGGGCCAACAGCAACATGTCTTTGGTTATTCAGTACTTTGTCCAGGGTGTCTTTCGTATTTTAAGAGTACTAGTGTGTCAGCGTAAGAAGTTTCGGCAGCGAAGCAGCCACCATAACAGAACTCTTTCAACTAGGTTTGACCGCTAATCGTTGGATTTAAAATAATTTAACTTTGCACTGGACTTGTAATATTTGACGTTGGTATCTGTGATTGAGTTTGTGCGTCAATACGAACTTCAATTTCATTTGTTGGACTTATTTTGCTGCAGTTAGTATGCAGATTCGCGTGTCGTGGACTTGTTTGCTTGCTTGTTTGTTTTTGTAGGGGTTATGTAGGATAATGAACATTAGTTTCATATCACTATGGGTAGTGCTTTCTGACTTTGAGTGTTTGCTTACAAATTTCTTGATGAATGGGCTTTTAAGCGAACATTACATGCACGTGTTCTGTTTATGTTGTTCTGCTGCTCTGCATTAATGAAATCTTTGTTTCTCACATGAATTCGCAAGTGTGTAAGACCACCATTTGCAAACGTGTGAACTATTTTGAACAAACACTCCGTTGATTTAGCGAGAGCGATATTCTTTCGAGAACATTATTACTCCCACGACGCAAGGAGTTTATTTATTTACCTTGCCCAGCCACACACAAGAAGGCATCGTTGGAACCTGTGAGCTCGGTACTATACTGGAGAGATTAGTCAAGGGCATCTTTGCCTAGGAAACAGTGACGCTCTTTGGTGGAGTCGTCATATTGTAACGGGGTGGTAGTATTTCTTTTTCGTTCTTCCGCTTGTGACCTTAATGTGATGCTTACGTAAGAAAATGAAACATCTACAGCCGTCCTTATGGAGTCATTTATTGTATCGGAACCAGTTTCGGTGCTTCAATGCACCGTCTGAAGACGGCGAAGGGTTAACAGCATCCGTATACACGATGTGTCAGAGGCCAACATCTGTAACTGGTTTTCGCAGATTACCTGTGACGGCAATGTTGTCTCTCCAATCATGTGCATGGGGTTAGAAGCCTCTCCCAGAAGTTTCTTATTTTCAGTTACGCGATAAATCACACAACTCTAAAGGTTGTAAACTCAACTAAATATCAGGGATTACAATTACGAATAACGGCAGTCGGAACTGTCAAATAGATAATGTTGGCCATGCGGGGTAGCTGCGCAGTCTGAGGCGCTTTGCCACGGTTCGCGCGGCTCCCCCCGTCGGAGGTTCGAGTCCTCCCTCGGGCATGGGTGTGTGTCTTCTGCTTAGCGTAAGTTAGTTTAATTTTTACTAAGTAGTGTGTAAGCCTAGGGGCCGATGACCTCAGCAGTTTGGTCCCATAGGAACTTACCACAAATTTCCAAAACATAATGTTGTCGGTAAAGCAAACCAAGGACCACGATTCATTGGCAGAACTGTGAGAAAATGTAGCAGGTCTACTAGAAATACCGTCTACACTACGGTTGCCCGCCTCTTCTGGAGTACTGATGTACAGTGTGGGATCCACGTCAGATGGAATCGTTGGAGGATACTGACAAAGTTCAAAGAAGGGAAGCTCGTTTTGTACTAGGGCGAAATAGGGGAGAGAGCGCCACAGATATGATACGTGATCGGGGTGGCATCCATGAAAACAAAGGTAATTTTCGTTGTGGCAGGGTCTTCTCATGAAATTTCAATCGTCAAATTTCTCCTCAGAGTTTGAAACTATTCTGTTTGCGCCCATCTACATAGGGAGGAACAATAATCATAAGAAAATAAGACAAATCGGAGCTCGTACGGAAGGATTTAAATGTTCGTTTTTCTACGCGCTGTTCGAAAGTGGTACGGTAGAGAAATATCTTGAAGGTGGTTCGATGAACCCTCTGCCAGGCATTTAATTGTGAATAGCAGAGTAATCATTCAGATGTAGATGACGTGAAGAGTAAAGATGTGGAGTGGTAATCAAGTTCGTTTTATTTAAAAAGCTTTAAGAGTTTTCACATAAAGAAGTATCTATTCCCTTTAAGCGCTTGCTCGTACATCTGCTGCTTCGCGGTGTTACGTCTTTTATTTTTGTCAATGTACGTAGCGTTTCTGGATCCACTGACAGAATTTCTTATCCTTCTCCGAAAACTGTAGTTTCCATTGCGAAAGCAATACCATCTGCATAGCGAATGTTAGAGATGTTTTCGCCGAACCTGTCGCTTGTGTGTAAATTGAACAAAACGGGACGCAAAACGTATCCTTCGGGAAGTTAATTTTTATCTTATATGATTTTCTTGAACACTTTTCCTACATTGAATGCCCTTTTGTGGATATAGTCCCGTTGGTTACTGTGATTTGTAGACAATCTCCAAGACAGTGTACAGGGGGCAACGTTCCGTTAGAACAAAGAGGATAAAACTGCATACGTGACGGCCGAAGTACCTGTAGTTGTTCCGTTCCTGCTGGCAGAGAAAACTACGGAAATCCGACAAGAGGTGTAGGGCTCCAAAATTAGCAACTTGCAGCTTAAGATCGAAGGAATGAGTAAAGAGCAGAGAAATTCGAAGGGAATGCGTAGAACAATTGGCGCACTTTGTGACTGTAGGACGGATAATATTGAGCACAAATGGAGGACCGAACTGTGTAGTAATGGTGCAGCCGGTCCGCGTGTAAACAGAGTAAATCTTGACCAGAGTAACAAAGTGATTGACAGTTGAGCGGGGAACACAGTAATGTTGTCCTGTTCGCCGATATGAGCAGGAGCATTATTGCATTGGTAGCAAAAAATTGAAATGGCCAAATAATCGTGGAAATGGTGAACTGTAATTTAAGTCTAGTTCAAACATTGGCTCTGCATTACTCAGAAGAGAACAGTTGAAGTTTTGCATTACTGTTACAAGTGAGAGATATACGTGCAAACTGGAATTAATGAGCCTTGCGTGGGACTATTAATAATGTTCGTGGTCGTGTGGTGCCACCGAATTTGAGTTCTGTTTCGTGTCTTGGAGGTCTGTATAAACACAGTTTATGACTTCTCTCACATTCTCGATCAAGCCCTTCGATTTACTCAATGGTCGCCTTCGCAAAAAAAGTAATTGATGTGATAGGGCACGGAAGGCGTGTGATTTATATCTACATCTATAGTCTGCAAACCACTGTGAACTGCATGGCACGGAATACGCCCAATTATACCAGTTGTTGCTGCTTTTCCCGTTCCGTTGAGGTATGTAGCGCGGGAAGAATGATTCCAAAAACGCAACTGTCTGGCATGGAATTAGTCTAATCTTGTTCTTGTGATGCGTGTGGAAGCAATACGCAGTCATACTATACCCCTAGATTTACCCGTTAAAGTTAGTTCTAGAAACTTTCGAAAAAGTGTTTCACGAGATACTTCGCGACTTTACCGATCCATTATTGCTGAGAGTGTGGCGGCGCGGTTCTTCCGTCCCTTTACGACGGACCTGCACCTACCTGAGAACATAGTCTCAGCAGATCATCAGTAGGGAAGCCGAGTGAAACCTACTGTACTTCGACGCGAGCCAGGCTGTAATTTAAGTCACTAATCTACGTTTCGGGAGAAAGTTTTCATATGAAATGAAAGGTTGGAAATTTTGTCCTCAATATATTCCGAAACTTAAGTGAACAAGTATCACTGCCAAGCCCGTGCTAGTCTCAACACAGTCACTCACAATCCCTTTCACTCACGTTAGCAAGTTTATGGTGTTGCATTTCCCGAAAACGTAATAGATACGAAAATACTGATTGTTTTGGATCGATAATGCTCGCCAAATATTAAGTATGTCGGTACGAAATGCAGTCACAGGTTTTAGCCACCGACCTGCTCAATACTCCACGCGGAATATATATCTTTTCTCGTCACAAAATTCACTTAAAAATTCCGAAATTTCTACACACACATCGGAATAATTATGCTGTCACTTTCCAACACTTTTTATGTATGAAACACTGCTATATCCGGCACCTTATTTCATTGGAACTACTACTGCACATGTCCGATCTCTTTCATGGCTAGGCTTCCATTCTCCTCTAGAATACTGTAAGTCTTCTCTACCAGCAGAGAAAGGCGCGCGAAGAATATTGCTTTACCATTGGTCAGTTTACTCAACAGCCAATAGAAAAACAGCATTCTCCCGCGTCAGTCCGCGCTTTTCATCAAAAACCAATCGCAAAATAGTAAACCTAAAGACTGCACTTTTTACCGACGAAATTATCTAATATGCTGAAGTTTTGTTTATGCATAAAGTTATTTACTATTGTTATCTATACCTGAAGTAACTTTCCCTTTTCCATAAATTTACTTTACAAATCTATTCCACAAAAATCCCCTTTGTTCATATCCATACTTTCCGAAATGTTCCCACACTAAATGCTACTATATAACTCGTTAAACAATTATTTTAATATTAACCTTAAACCACACTCACCGTATTATTCATACTGCTAAAACACATTTATAGCATTTTACATACACAAAAAGACATGATAACACTTTATGAAAATACTAGAACAGTTTATGAAAAACATTCCATTACTTTAGTGCACTCTAGTGGGCACAGTCGATACTAAATCACAGTCCCCCTATCCAGTATTGTCCTCTATCGGCTGATACATAAACTACGTGTGCGTCCAGTCTCGCGTCACCATGTGTCACTATCCAGCTCTGAGACACATCTCCCACTTAACCGCCTCCAAGGCAGGATCGTTATATGGCGCTACGCCTCAAGAGGTTTCTGCTTCTGCTTTATCCGTGACAATTTTTGCTGCTAATTACGCTTCAGCTAGTATTCAGATTTTGTATTTGTATCCCCCTATGCTTGCGATTCGTGACGCACAGGTATTGAACCGGCCTTTTAAGAAAGATTTGTTGCGTCCTGTGAAAGACGCCACTCCGGCCGGCAAACAATATGTGGAAGTGGTCACTTGATTCCGAGAGAGAGTGTTGGGGAACAACCGTAGCGTACGTCGCGATGGAAGCAAAGGCAGTGTAGGTGGCGCCATTGTGAAAACTGTATGCAGAGGGCACTAGTGCGTCAGCTTCTTGTGTGTGACTATATCACTTCTCAGTCATTGACTCGCTCTCCTGGCGAAGGCAAAAGGACACATTCTTGAAAGCTCGATTATTTATTGAGAATTAACGCGAAAAGTGTACCGAGAACAATGAATGTAGTAATGCAGTGTGTTCCATCATCGAAACTTCTAAATGACTAAAACGATCATGCAATGATCTCGTTCCTGTAGTGGATTTCCTATCTAATGGCTTGCAAGCAAGCAGGAAGCTCCGCTTTCTAGGGCAGATGGAACACTCGGAACCGACCGACCGACCGACGTCTCGTCCTCAGGTATAGGGGTCATTTGGATGCGGTATTTGAGGTCAGCACACCACATCTCCTGGCCGTTGTCGGCTTTGCAGACCTGGGAGTACCCGCTCCTCAATCAGGTACCTCCTCAACTAGCACCACGGGACTGACTGCACACTGTTCCAGTCTTCCGGCGAGCAAAAAGTACCGGGAACCGAACCCGGATCTGCCACACAGGAGCCACGCTCGGTGACCGCTGAACTATCGAGACGACATTGGCTTCCAGCAGCAACAAAAACTGGATTTTCGGTATCTCACATATTTAAAATGACAGGTTTGAAATGCTGTAATATTCTACTCATTAAGGAGTAAAGGGTTACTTTAACGGTTTAACACAATAAGTGAGGTATTAAACTTAAAAACTGTGTACCGGCAGTTGTCTTAACGCAGCACAACTTTCGGCGCGCAAATTATCGAGACCATATTCTTCCATTTAACTCTGCATATTGTGGGCAGTTTACTGTATTATTCCTGACGGTATTTTTGTTCCGTCGTTGCTACTACAAGAAAAGGCCTGTTTTTTTTCTCATCAGAAGCGTTTGGCTGTATTGAAGAAAAGGATTATCAGAGGTCTGTAATTAAAAACATTAACAATCTGATTTATTTTTAACACCGAAAAAAAAGGTCTTCAACAATTTGTTGGTTTTTACTTACGGTAATTTCTATTTATTTTTTCGCCTACGTCAGGAAATGCCGTCCGCTCGCAAGTCCTTCGTTTCTTTCTTCATTACAAACTGGTACTCTAATTTTTCGCTGCTTTGCAGAACTGTGCAGTTTTTCACTTTTTACGCACCACTATTTACTGTTTATTTGTGTTAATTCTAACAAGGGAATCTCCCCATCGCACCCCCCTCAGATTTAGTTATAAGTTGGCTCAGTGGATAGGCCTTGAAAAACTGAACACAGATCAATCGAGAAAGCAGGAAGAAGTTGTGTGGAACTATGAAAAAAATAAGCGAAATATGCAAACTGAGTAGTCCATGCGAAAGACAGGCAACATCAAGGATAGTGCGAGCTCAGCAGTGCCGTGGTCCCGTGGTTAGCGTGAGCAGCTGCCGAATGAGAGGCCCGTGCTTCATATCTTCCCCCGAGTGAAAAGTTTACTTTCTTTATTTTCGCAATGATCTGATCGTTCGTTCATTGACGTCTCTGTTCACTGTAATAAGTTTAGTGTCTGTGTTTTGCGACCACACCGCAAAACCGTGCGATTAGTAGACGAAAGGACGTGCCTCTCCAATGGGAACGGAAAACATTTGATCGCAAGGTTGCATGTCAACCGATTCCTCCACAGGAAAACACGTCTGATATATTCTACACGACACTGGTGACGGCATGTGCGTCACATGAGAGGAATAAGTTGTCGACCCACCTAACTTGTACACTTGGCCAATGGGTAGAAAGATTCTTCTACCTTGCCCGATTTTGGTTTTCTTGTGGATGTGATAATGACTCCCATAAAAGTGATGAAAACATAAAAAATTAAACTTTTCACTCGAGGGAATACTTGAACCAAGGACCTCTCGTTCCGCAGCTGCTCACGCTAACCACGGGGCCACGGCGCTCCTGAGCTCCTGATCTGCTATGATGTTGCCTATCTTGCACATAGACTACTCAGTTTGTATATTTTGCATATTTTTTTCTTAGTTCCACACAACTTCTTCCTGTTTTCTCGATTGATATGTGTTCAGTTTTTCAAGGCCTATCCACTGTGCCAACTTATACCTAAATCTGAGGGGAGTGTGATGGGGAGGTTCCCTTGTAAGTGTGTATTGTGTTTTGTAGCGTTGCCAACACTGCCTCTAGTGCGCCTTTTTTTCTTTTTCTGAGTAGTTAATTAGGTGAAAGACAAACTAGAGGCAATGTCATTCCTGTTCGTCTCGTTGTATATTTGTTTCATTTACCTTCTGTACAATACCGTAGCAGTTCTTTCAGTCTATGGTCCAAGTTTCATCGAGCGGTATTACTTGGCAGCGACATATGATACGAAACCTTCCTTCGAACGTTAAATTTTGAACGCCCGAGTATAGTGAGGAATACAAAAGGTCACCTCTTGTAGTGAGCGCTAACAGTCATCGTTAACGCAGGGATAACATTTCTAATTGGGGAGCTCACTAGTGTCTGGCATATCGTGTGAAATGATATCCCAGTTATTGTCCCTGGCCTATGCGGGGGCAGATGGCTTCAGCAGCCGACGAACGACTCGTACCCCTTTGCTGTCACCTCGACTCGGGGTTGGTATGGCTCCGCGGATACCCCCACTTGATGATGGACCAATGGCTGTCAGCTGGCAGGCACGATGAATCCCGGTTGTAGTTGTATCGATCTGACGGTCATGCGAGGCACCAACTACAGCTGCACCTCTACGACCACTATTGTACACCATATGCATCCTTTTCTGGCCTTACTCAACCCTGATGCAGATGCCATCTTTCGGGAGAACAATACGCCATTTCACCGCTATCGGCTCCGCGCAAGTGGCTTGATGAATACTCTAGTGAATTCATGACAACGGCTTGTACCCACCCACACCCCACTCTTGTGCTCTCCATGAACCTAGTACCAGCTACAAAAGAACAATTGTGGTCAGCTTTGCAACACTCCATCAACTGAGTCCACACCAGTTTAGAGATCTGGGTAGGAGACACTCGCTACTAACTCTACATATAGCATCTTTCCACGGCTTCCGGACACTTACCGTAACTAGCAAGTGACCCGTTTCGTTGGTTTCAGTTTCAGTATGAAATGGCCGTGAGGGTTCATAAAAATTGAAATGGCAGTTCACACAGCAGACCGTTCTGCAACACCTGTATCATGTATGCGAACACAGAGGATCTGACTGACCATGCATCACATGTAAGGTGAACTGAAGGAGGACTCAGTCTTCAGGAATGTCACGTAACCATGTACACTCGTTATATGCAAAATAAATAAGCATTTAAATAGATTTCTAATATTTCACTTTTTTAAAACGGACTATTCTTAATCGTATACACACTGATAAACCCATACAGGTATTCCTGATAATTCATGATTATCAATTGTTAGTAGATATGAAAATACTTGTAAGATTTAAAATGAAAAACATGGTGTGCATGTAATAGATAAAATAGTAAGGATGCCAACTACTCATGCATCAGTTAATAAGTAGCGTAATAGTAAGGAAGTCCCAAATACGTATTGCTTGGTCTCCAGTTTTTCGTTTTGATCTTCCACCTAATTTCATAGGTGGAACTTCCAGGCAAATTAAAACTGTCAGCCAGAGCGAGACTGAACTCGGGACCTTTGCCTTTCACCGGCAGGAGTTCTACTGACTGAGTTACCCAAGCACCGAGCACAAATTCTCCTCACAATTGTACTTCGACCAGTACCTCGTCTCCTGTTTACATGGCTATTTAAAATTCTAAACACAATTTATCAGGTCTATCAATATGGAGTTAGGAATCTGTAAGGGACTAACAGAAATTATTTTACAGCTTGTAGTCCGACATAGAAAGCGGTATGTTAAAAATAAATGTTTATTTAAATAGTTACTTTCTCCTTTTTAGTCTTGTGTATCTGAAAATTTTCAGTCGATTTCGAACACAGGCACAGGTCAATTTCAAGTTTATTGATTTATTCTGACACGGCTCAGCAGATGTATTGCTTCGCCCTACGTACATCTTGCGAAAAGACCGTGAAGAAATTACAGAAATCCGAGTTCACACGGAAGATTACCTACAATCATTATTCAAGCGAACCATTCGCAAATGGAACAAAAAAATGGGGGGATATGGCAGTGTTACACAACGTATCCTTAGCTACACACTAGACAAGAGAGTGATTCAACACTGCGCTGCCATCCAGTTCTTACCTATGTTGAAAGTTTTTAGTCTGGACCTCATCGGGAAATGGCAGTGGTACACGAAGTACCTCAGCCACACACCAGACAAGAAAGCTGTTTAATACTGCATTGTCATTCAGTTCTGGGCCATGTTTAAAACTTCAAGTCGTTAACTCATCAGGAAGTTAGTTTAAAATCGATTCGTGAATATGTACCGAACAAACAGACAAAAAAGTGGCCTGATAAAAACGTGGTAAATAGCTAAATCGTTAATACTGGATGCAGTTTTTAGTTATTTGCTTTTGTAGACCCAACACTATCGCAGTTTATACCAAAACGTGAACCAGGCGGGAGCCAAGACGTGTCTCATGGTGCAAACTGCCGGCTGTCATTACACGGTAATGCGGATTGCCTAACTGCCAGGACACCGCACGTTCGCTCTCCAGGAAGGAACATCGAGTTTAACGTCTCGTCGACCTCCAGGTCATTAGAGACGGAGCACAAGCACGGAATGTGTCGAGGATGGGGAAGAAAATTGGCCGTGCCCTCGCAAAGGAACCGTCCCGGCATTTGCTTGGAGCGATTTAGGGAAATCAAGGAAATCCTAAATCTGGATGGCCAAACGGGGGTTTGAACCATCGTCCTCCCAACTGCGAGTCCAGTGTGCAACGCACTGCGCTACCTCGGTCGGTACTCTCTCTGCCTGGAACTATTGGGATCCTTGCATTAACGACGGCGGTTATCAGCTATTACGAGGGCAACTTGGTACGTTAATTCCTGTAACCTGCTCTAACAGGTTGTGTAATGATGCTTCAGTATCAGAATAGAGAGTTTCGAATCATTTTACGGCCTGGAACATCGTCGAATGCATGATGGTTCTAGTCTCCATATTTCGTTGTTGTGCAATAACATGCCATACCAACGTTTGCATGTATACAATTTACTCTTGCCGTGTCGCAAGTGGTTTCAGTTCGTCGTTGGATTACGAATGTGAAGTAACTACCACCCGGGACGACTATCTCATTCAAAAGACGCTTTCGTTCCTAAGGGTGAACTATACTTCAGCCAACAAAATTTCGGATGTTGTCCAGGAACATTTTCTGGGTGTTTCGGTATAAGGGACCCGTGGTCTGCGGTGGCAATTACAGGGTAATTACGTTTCGTTTGATTTCTTACGGCCATTTGTCTCTGTGTGTCCTCCTCTGTAGCTCAATGATCAGTGTCTGGCGACTATGCGGAGGATCCGGGTTCGATTCCCGGGACTGACAGGAATTCTCCCTTGTTGGTAGGTCTACAACAGATTGCATTCAGTCTTGTAATACCAGTGGAGGACATACTTGAGTGAGAAGTTGCTACAAACGGCAGGAAAGTGGTGTGATGACCCTATGCCACTCCATAAAGCATCCCAATGTCTCCATAGGCAGAGGGTGACATGGGTGTCCGGTCGCTCTCGATTAGCCCGTCCGGCCTAGAACGCGGAGCTCATCACAAACTTTAGCTTTCTTGTTCATAAAACTTATATACACTTTACTATTGACTGTTTTCGTTACGTACTGTGTTTGATATTATACACATCGTAAACTGTAATTTCACACTGTCATCTAGAAGTGTATTGCATAATATGAATAGCGAGCCCTAGATTTCACAGTTATCACACAATTTCATGAACAAAGAATATCTCTGTGTGACAGTAGCTTTGTTTGGATCCCTACACACTAGTGTATCTTACGGACGCTAGTCACGCTGTAATGTCCCTACAGCAAATACCCTTTACCACGCACCAATTAATCATGGTCAATCAAACCATCCACATTCATTCACTTTGGTAAAGTTATCTGATCTGAATTTTCTCGTAATGTGAGCGTCGACAGCTTGTCGACGCCAACGTATTTTCTAGTGCATTTATTCTTTGAAATAACAGAGATGCATATATGCATTCTCCATGGTTGTTAGAGTGGTAACTAGGACAGCTTCTGGAGTATCTGTTGAGGGATTGACGTGTTTCTGAGAGATACATATTCTGCTTTTCTTCTCGCTAAAGCGAACCAATTAACATTTGTGCCGCTTTCAGTTTGTTTTGAAGAGAAGGAGATTGTAAAAGGAAAATAATTAAGGCGTGGAATCACCGGAGATCTGGACATGTAATGGAGATGGATTTAATACACGATTTCCTCCATAAATAAGGTTTGTGACTTTTTTGTTCTGGAGTGAATGAACAACTGAGGTTTTTCTAATCATTTGTTGATCACGTTGTCCCTGTAATAGTGGGGAAGTGTCAACTGTGTCGAAGAGAGCCTGCAATCACTGAGTCTGTGTCAAATCGTCCAAAAAGGCTTCCTACACATCTGAAATTCGCAATCTTTCGTAAAAGGAACAAATTGTCCAAACGATTGATTCTCCCGACTGACTGCAGTGTTTAACAGCAATAATAAATGTAAAGATCTCTTACAGCAAGCCAGGCAGTGATTACCAAGACGAAGGACTTCACCAATGATTCTATTTGGCTGATTCTTTTTATCACTATATCATGTAATGAAATCTTATATTAAAAACTATACATAGATAAAGGAGAGAAAGAGAGAAAGCGAATGAAAATAGCGACAATACAAAATCCTCCATTAGTCTAATTTTTTGCCTGTCTTATCACGGATCAGCCAAGAACTGGGAGGGCCTTACTTTACTGTATAGACTTATGTGTGAAGATGGAGGGATCTTAAAGACGACAGATACACGTCTATACAGACAAGACTTTACACAGAGGTAGCGGCTAGCTGCATTGATCATCTATTCTTAGATTAAAGAGACGGCAACTTATTATCCGAACATTAGAAGGTTAAAACGTGTTTCCTGACGATGGTCTAATAAGGTAAAAACCGATTCGAAACAAACAAGTGTTAGTACAACAAAAATGATGTTTGTTCTTTCTTCAACCTTAAATATTCAATTGTTTTATAAAGAGGTAATGGAAGGATACAATGGGGTGACAAAAGTCATGGGACAGCGATACGCACATATATAGATGGCCGTAGGCTAGTATCGCGTATACAAGGTATAAAAGGACAGTGCTCTGGCGGAGCCGTCATTTGTACTCACGTGACTCATGTGAGAAAGTTTCCGACTGATTATGGTAGTAGGACGGGAATTAACAGATGTCGAATGCAGAATCGTAGCTGGACCCAGGCTCATGGGACATTCCATAACGGAAGTCGTTAGGGAATTCAATATACAGTGTCAACAATGTGCCGGTGTTTGCGTAGAGTTTTGAGGCAGGGAAAACCAACAGCAGAAACCAATGTCAGACGTACGACGAACGTATCCCCTAGATGACTGGAAAACCGGGCCTCGGTCAGATGAGTCCCGATTTCAGTTGGTAAGAGCTGGTGGTGGGATTCAAGTTGTCAAAAAGGTACTGTGCAAGCTGGTGGTGGCTCGATAATGGCGTGGACTATGTTCACACGGAATGAACTGGGTCGTTTGTTTCGTTGGCTGCTTGTAGACTTTTGTAGCTATTCGTGGATCTTATGTTCCCAAACAACGATGAAATTCCTATGGATAACGATAAACCGCGTCACCGGGCCACAGTTGTTTACGATTGGATTGAAGAACGTTCTGGACAATTCGGGCAGATGATCTAGCCACTCAATTGTTGCGGCCACATGTAGTAAGCGTTGCTTCACGCAGTGGAGAGTGGCGAAACAGAGGCACGCCAGCGATCGAGGCGTTGCGAAGTAAGCAGGTGCAGATGGCCTTGCTGACAGCAGCAGTCTACCAGCAGGCTGACGCAAGAACGCACACAGACCGAGCGCCGAGTGAAGCCTGGAGAGTGCTGAGTAAGGGGAAGTGAGGCCAGCACGCTAAGTTACACTGCAATATACTACGGGAGTAATAACAAAAAGCTACCACCGAGGGTAAAAAACGTCGTCCTGCCGGATATAAATAGCGGAGCGCAGGCAGCAACGGACAGAAGCCATTAGGAAGCATTTCGGATCTGAGGACGGACGTGGTCCGTGACCGAATGTTCAATCTTCGTATGTGACTTTCCGGAAGTCTGTTCCAGCTCGCAGGAGTCATCCGTTCGCCGCCAGATGTCAGCTTCACCTCTGGGGGTCGGCACGAGTCTGGTCGGCACCATGGCTGACTAACTACAGCGAGAACTTCCAGCAGGACCGGCCGGTCTCGGCCACAGCCGCCGCCGGGGACTGACGCCCGGACTCCACGGCAACCCGGCCCCACGGCGCGTGGTCCGTCCGTGACGGGATCTCGTGGACATCGCGACTGACGGCTTCCCAGTGGCCGGTGCAGCAGGCGGCGGAAGCTGACCTCACGGCGACGCGGCTCCGTGGGGGTGCCGTACTGGGGCGCCGAGCGGCGACGAATTCATCTCAACCACAGGGCATCCTGCCTGCAGCGCAGCACTGATGGCGCGCATTGTCGGAGAATCTAGACAGCAGCAGCCAGGCGGAGGGATCCGTAGGGATGGGCAGCGACGATGAGGGAGACATTGTAAAGAAAGTTCAATAAATAATTGTACAACTCCACGCCGTCTCAGTCTTCGGCGCAGCCACTTTTCTCTCTGCTAACAAGTGGAGAGAAGGCGTAACACAGTCGTCCTGTATGAATCCCATCGAACATTTATGGGAGATAATGGACAGGTCAGTTGGTGCACAACATTCTGTACTGGCAACACTTCGTCTGTGTCTGTGTGATTATGCCTGGCAGAGGGTTCACCAAATCACCTTTAAAGTACTTCTCCATCGTTCCACACCCGAAAAACGAATGGGAAAAGCGAACACTTAAAACTTCCGCGCCAGTTCTGATTTCTCCTATTTTTTTATGATGATCATTTCTGCCTGTATAGGTGAAATATTTTCACACTCTTAGGAAAAAGTTGGTGACTAAAATTTCGTGAGAAGGCCCTGCCGCTGAGAAAGACGCCGTTATTTTAAAGACTGTCACCCCAATTCGTGTAACGTATCCGTGGCACTCCCTCCCCTATTTCACCATAATACAAAACGAGCTGAGCTTCTTTGAAGTTTTTCGATGTGTTCCCTCAGTGCTATCTGATGCAGGTCCCACACCACACTGCAGTATTCCAGAAGGTGGCGGACAAGCGTAGTATAAGCAGTCGCTTTAGTAACCCTGTTACATTTTCTCAGTATTCTGTCAATAAATCGCAGTCTTTGGTTCTTTTTTCCCTCATAACATTATCTATGTGATCGTTTCAGTTCAAGTTATTCGTAATTATAACCCCTAAGTATTTGGTTGAGTCTACAGCCTTTAGATCTTTGTAATCCGATCCGGTTCCTGGACAGTAAACACTGTGTAAACCGTCTTCTGCATAAATAGCCCCTTACTGCACTCCAGACTAGCAGTGCAAGAAATGAGGCAGTGTTGCGCTGGAGGAGGTCTTCCGAGCTTCTCGTTGCTCGCGTCGTTTCTGTTTACTCTGAGCGCGGCAAAGTGAATCCCGGAAAATTAATGGGGACGCAGCGCACCCCCTCGCCCTCAGGAGAGCCGCTTAGCTGCACATGCGCACGACGCTGCAGGCGTGTGGCTGGGGGAGCTTTGCGCTGAGACGGCAGTCACCCCCAGCTGAGGAGTGGAAGGGGGCGGGGGGGTGGGGGGGGGTGGGGGAGGCAGCGGTGGAACGCGACGAGAGCCCCAACTGTGCGGGCGACGAAAGAGGCTGAGGGAAGACCGCAAATAAAGCAACAAGTATCACCACCTATAGTGTGGCGTTGTACGGTGCACTCACAAGAGTCACCAAGGATTCATCCGCCTTCACGACACATGTCTCCCAACGTTATTACTGTCATTGGTTTCTGGCTGTAGTACTGATAGTTGTTTAGTACGTATTACAAAGTGTTTTTTGTTGTTTGTTCTATGTATGCCGACGGAGATTTGGGGAGAGCAGACTGCCAAACTTGCCGTGGGTTGAAGCACCACACGTCACCAGACGAACAGAGATGACAGCCGTCAACCGTAACCAGGACGCGGGGCGACACCACATCCCCAGTGGCCACTGCAGTGTCTGTGACAGTGTCTCAAACGAATTACTGCTCAACATGATGTACGCTTCACAAAATTGTATTCTGCCTACGTTGTGTCTTGTAGTGTAGAGAGATTTACTTTGTGAAGTCTGTCCCAAGTGCAGGAGGGTGATTATAATTAAAGTTCCAGTTTAAAAACGCTGCAATGAACCACTGATCACATCTACATTTACATACATACTCCGCAATCCACCATACGGTGCGTAGCGGAGGGTACCTCGTATCACATCTAGCATCTTCTCTCCCTGTTCCACTCCCAAACAGAACGAGGGAAAAATGACTGCCTATATGCCTCTGTACGAGCCCTAATCTCTGTTGTCTTATCTTTGTGGTCTTTCCGCTAACTGTAAGTTGGCGACAGTAAAATTGTACTGCAGACAGCCTCAAATGCAGGTTCTCTAAATTTCCTCAGTAGCGATCCACGAAAAGAACGCCTCCTTTCCTCTAGAGACTCCCACCCGAGTTCCCGAAGCATTTCCGTAACACTGGCGTGATGATCCAACCTACCAGTAACAAATCTAGCAGCCCGCCTCTGAATTGCTTTTATGTCCTCCCTCAATCCGACCTGATAGGGATCCCAAACGCTCGAGCAGTACTCAAGAATAGGTTGTATTAGTGTTTTATAAGCGGTCTTCTTTACAGATGAACCACATCTTCCCAAAATTCTACCAATGAACCGAAGACGACTATCCGCCTTCCCCACAATTGCCATTACATGCTTGTCCCACTTCATATCGCTCTGCAGTGTTATGCCCAAATATTTAATCGACGTGACTGTGTCAAGCGCTACACTACTAATGGAGTATTCAGACATTACACGATTCTTTTTCCTGTGCAGCTGCATTAATTTACATTTATCTGTATTAAGAGTTAGCTGCCATTCTTTACATCAATCACAAATCCTGTCCTAGTCATCTTGTATCCTCCTACAGTCACTCAACGGCGACACCTTCCCGTACACCACAGCATCATCAGCAAACAGCCGCACATTGCTATCCACCCTATCCGAAAGATCATTTACGTAGATAGAAAACAACAGCGGACCTACCACAATTCACTGGGGCAC
Source organism: Schistocerca gregaria (assembly GCF_023897955.1). Lineage (NCBI taxonomy): Eukaryota > Metazoa > Arthropoda > Insecta > Orthoptera > Acrididae > Schistocerca > Schistocerca gregaria. The sequence continues at coordinate 546,419,161 of NC_064926.1, forward strand.
TCCAGATGACACCCCCACCTCCGATGAACACTCATCATCGAGGACAATGTACTGGGTTCTGTTACTTAGGAAGTCTTCGAGCCACTCACATACTTGGGAACCAATCCCATATGCTCGGACCTTAGTTAGGAGTCTGCAGTGGGACACCGAGTCAAACGCTTTCCGGAAGTCAAGGAACATGGCATCCGTCTGATAGCCTTCATCCATGGTTCGGAAGATATCAGGAGCGATGCTTTCTAAAGCCGTGCTGATGCATGGACAACTACTTCTCTGTCTCAAGGAAATTCATTATATTCGAATTGACAAAATGTTCGAGAATCATGCAACAAACCGATGTTAAGGATATTGGTCTGTAATTTTGAGGATTCATCCTTCTACTCTTCTTATATACAGGCGTCACCTGCGCTTTTTTCCAGTCGCTCGGGCCTTTACGTTGGGCAAGAGACTGGGGTCTGTACGAACTTCCTCTCTCTGATGTCATTCATATTGACGTGGTGTGCCGGAGACGATTAGGACATTAACATTTGTAAACAGGCTAACTAAATAAAAAATGTAAAAAATATTTTTTAATTTAACTATTCACGCTTAAGTACTGTACGTGGTGGGAGATTATGATTAATTTTACTTAGCTATAACAATGAAAACCTACACGAAGCTGCAACGCGATCGTACTGTATCTTTGGTTCATAAGTTGTTATCAAGAAAATTGTCCTTCGCATGAGATGGTAACGAGATAAAACATTGTAATGTTTTATAATTTATGTTAATAAATGTCTATAATGAAATACACTCCTGGAAATGGAAAAAAGAACACATTGACACCGGTGTGTCAGACCCACCATACTTGCTCCGGATACTGCGAGAGGGCTGTACAAGCAATGATCACACGCACGGCACAGCGGACACACCAGGAACCGCGGTGTTGGCCGTCGAATGGCGCTAGCTGCGCAGCATTTGTGCACCGCCGCCGTCAGTGTCAGCCAGTTTGCCGTGGCATACGGAGCTCCATCGCAGTCTTTAACACTGGTAGCATGCCGCGACAGCGTGGACGTGAACCGTATGTGCAGTTGACGGACTTTGAGCGAGGGCGTATAGTGGGCATGCGGGAGGCCGGGTGGACGTACTGCCGAATTGCTCAACACGTGGGGCGTGAGGTCTCCACAGTACATCGATGTTGTCGCCAGTGGTCGGTGGAAGGTGCACGTGCCCGTCGACCTGGGACCGGATCGCAGCGACGCACGGATGCACGCCAAGACCGTAGGATCCTACGCAGTGCCGTAGGGGACCGCACCGCCACTTCCCAGCAAATTAGGGACACTGTTGCTCCTGGGGTATCGGCGAGGACCATTCGCAACCGTCTCCTTGAAGCTGGGCTACGGTCCCGCACACCGTTAGGCCGTCTTCCGCTCACGCCCCAACATCGTGCAGCCCGCCTACAGTGGTGTCGCGACAGGCGTGAATGGAGGGACGAATGGAGACGTGTCGTCTTCAGCGATGAGAGTCGCTTCTGCCTTGGTGCCAATGATGGTCGTATGCGTGTTTGGCGCCGTGCAGGTGAGCGCCACAATCAGGACTGCATACGACCGAGGCACACAGGGCCAACACCCGGCATCATGGTGTGGGGAGCGATCTCCTACACTGGCCGTACACCTCTAGTGATCGTCGAGGGGACACTGAATAGTGCACGGTACATCCAAACCGTCATCGAACCCATCGTTCTACCATTCCTAGACCGGAAAGGGAACTTGCTGTTCCAACAGGACAATGCACGTCCGCATGTATCCCGTGCCACCCAACGTGCTCTAGAAGGTGTAAGTCAACTACCTTGGCCAGCAAGATCTCCGGATCTGTCCCCCATTGAGCATGTTTGGGACTGGATGAAGCGTCGTCTCGCGCGGTCTGCACGTCCAGCACGAACGCTGGTCCAACTGAGGCCCCAGGTGGAAATGGCATGGCAAGCCGTTCCACAGGACTACATTCAGCATCTCTACGATCGTCTCCATGGGAGAATAGCAGCCTGAATTGCTGTGAAAGGTGGATATACACTGTACTAGTGCCGACATTGTGCATGCTCTGTTGCCTGTGTCTATGTGCCTGTGGTTCTGTCAGTGTGATCATGTGATGTATCTGACCCCAGGAATGTGTCAATAAAGTTTCCCCTTCCTGGGACAATGAATTCACGGTGTTCTTATTTCAATTTCCAGGAGTGTAGGTCCACTACAAGCCAAAGTTCTCTGTGGTTTCGGCTTAAGGAATTTGAATGAGACTACTAAAAATATTCGACCGTGCCGACTATCAAGAAAATCATTGAACTTGACATTACAGATTGCTTTTTCAGATATACGTTATGTTTAGATGTCGGCGAAGACGACTCCGAACTCTCCCACGAAAACCTCGTCTTTAACAAATGCCACTTGTCTCGCAATATTTTTGTAATTAAGTTGCGGCAGGAGTTGCATTAATAATACACACGGCTCTGAATGACACTTTGCCTTCAACACCTACATTAATTCAGCAATGAACGGTAGTCAGAATCAGAATCAAAACAGCAAAGGAATGCGATGCGAATGTGAGTGATAATGCGAGCACTAATGAAAGAGTCTACATTGTTTCGTCACTTACGTATCTATGGTGAAGAAACGTTCTCGTCACGTCATGACCTAACTTGTATTATGTCTCTGCGGCTCAGTTTCTCTGTGCTTGAACATCAAGTGTTATCACTTATACGCGACTCAGAAACCGTAAAAACTTTTAAATTTAAGAAAAGAGGGGCTACAACAGGAAAACGCAGCTATCAATCATTTTCGAGAAAATCGAGTTTGAAAAATTTAGGTGTATTTATAATCTTTATATGGCCGCATACACTAAAGCAGTCCGCAACCGAGCGAGTAATCGCGTAGTTTTTATAGCGTCTATTAATATCTTGCCTTTCTTGGACAATCTGGGATCTTTCAGGAAAAGTCATATGCACGAATAGAGAAAGATTAGGGTTTAAGATATTACAGATGGGACACAAGTTCCGATTGAGGAAGGATGTGGAATGCAATCGACCGTGTTGTTTCCAAAGGAACCATCCCTGCATTTGCCTCAGGCGTTTAGGGAAACCGCGGAAGACGTAAATCCGGATGGCTGGATGAGGATTCATCAGCGGTCCTCCAGAATGCAGGTCCAGTGTGCTAACCACTGTGGCACTTGGTCCAGTCGCCACAGTACCGCCAGGTGGAGTTACTTTGTCATTCACAGTAGCCTTCTTGTGCTCTGGTGAGAGAATGATGGTAATGTTGGCAACACTCCAGCTACTCAAAGTCATGTGCTGCACAATACCTTCACTATTGTAAGAAAATGGAACACCTACAGCCGCCATTATGTTGTCATTTATTTGTAGCTACCAGCTTCGGCTCTTCAGTGTACTACATTCAGGCTTTAGTTGATACTGAGATCCATAAATACGACGAATCAGTGTCCAACAAATGGTTTCTGCAGACTACCTGTAACTGTGATGTCGTCTATCGAGCTGTCAACTGACAGTTGATGCATCAAGTATAAGGATCGTGATAACCCCCCCAGCATCAACTAAGCCCTGAAGATGGTGCAAAACTCGTAGCTACACAATAAATGATAACATAAGAACGGCTACAGGTGTTTCATTTTCTTACAGTAGTGAACGGCTGTAGTCCCCCAGACTTCCTGGCAGAAGGATGGGCATACAAATGGTTCAAAATGGCTCTGAGCACTATGGGACTTAACTGCTCTGGTCATCAGTCCCCTAGAACTTAGAACTACTTAAAACTAACTAACCTAAGGACGTCACACACATCCATGCCCGAGGCAGGATTCGAACCTGTGACCGTAGCAATCGCGCGGTTCCAGACTGAAGCGCCTAGAGCCGCTCGGCCACACTGGCCGGCAACAATGTTGTCACATGTAGTGCATTATGAACGGATAGTTAATAATGTAGCATCTAAAAGGCTGCATCTTTTCTGAAAACGTATTTTTTTACATATGAAGTGTGTCGCACCTGGCCCAATACTAACGAATATGCATTTGAGAAACACATGAAATACTGATGTACAGGGTATCCATAATTAAAGTTCCAGTTAGAAAACTTCTGACGTCATATTTGAGCAGCATGTTACTGACCCAGGGAAAAACATCATGGAATGCAAATTTTACCTATAGATGGCGCTGTAAGCGTCTTAACGTAAATGGGGTCGGCTGCAAATGAGAGCTGAGCCGCAATAAGACGGCTATGGTTGGAGCAGCACATAACGCCGTCCTTACTGTTCAATATCCGTGATTACACAAATTCGGCAGTCAACATTCGTGCCACTGTTAGTTAGGTAAGCCCATCCACCACAGCATAGATCGGGTCGGAAAGATAGATTTTTAATTTTCCTTGGGCCAAAAATAACATAAAAAACAAAATGACAGTTTTTTTTTAGTGTCCTGAAGTAACAACCGCATAAAAGCAACAATGAGATTTGTTTGTAATTGCCCTGGGGCCAGAAAACCGCTTAAAAGGCAAACTGACATCGGTTCTAAGTACCTTGAGACTTGTGCAAGATATGTTCAATATGCTGTCCACAGTTTTCTGCTACAACTTGAAATCGAGAAACAGCATACTCCATAACAGATCGGAGTGTCTGTGGGGGGTCACGTTCAGAATGTGTTGAGGAATGTGTGCCTTCAGTTCAGCTACACTCATAATTGGAGCACTGGTCACAACATGTTTCAGATAACAGCACAGCTAGAAGTCACACGGATTAAGATTGGGCGATCTGCACGGCCAGGGCGTAGAGAAGTGACGGGTGACAATCCTAGCATTTCCAGAATGCCTCTGCAGCACGCACTTCACTGACTGTACAATGTGCGGGGGAGCGACATCTTGCATAAAAATGATCCTATGCAGATATCCATGCTGTTGAACGGCTGGAATGACGTTGGTTCGCAAAAGCTTCTCACAGCGTTTACCTGTGACCGTACAGGTAACAGGACGTGCAGGACTCTCCTCGAAAAAATGGTGTTGTTGTTGTGGTCTTCAGTCCTGAGACTGGTTTGATGCAGCTCTCCATGCTACTCTATCCTGTGCAAGCTTCTTAATCTCCCGGTACTTACTGCAACCTACATCCTTCTGAAACTGCTTAGTGTGTTCATCTCTTGGTCTCCCTCTACGATTTTTACCCTCCACACTGCCCTCCAATGCTAAATTTGTGATCCCTTGATGCCTCAGAACATGTCCTATTAACCGGCCTCTTCTTTTTGTGTAAGTTGTGCCACAAACTCCTCTTTTCCCAATTCTATTCGATACTTCACCATTAGTGATGTGATCTACCCACCTAATCTTCAGCATCCTTCTGTAGCACCACATTTCGAAAGTTTCTATTCTCTTCTTGTCAAACTATTTATCGTCCATGTTTCACTTCCATACATGGCTACACTCCATACAAATACTTTCAGAAACGACTTCCTGACACTTAAATCAATACTCGATGTTAACAAATTTCTCTTCTTCAGAAACGGTTTCCTTGCCATTACCAGTCTACATTTTATATCGTCTCTACTTCGACCATCATCAGTTATTTTGCTCCCCAAATAGCAAAACTCCTTCACTACTTTAAGTGTCTCATTTCCTAATCTAATTCCGGCAGCATCATCCGACTTAATTCGACTACATTCCATTGTCCTCGTTTTTCTTTTTTTTACGTTCATCTTATATACTCCTTTCTAGACACTGTCCATTCCGTCCAACTGTTCTTCCAAGTCCTTTGCTGTCTCTGATACAATTACAATGTCATCGGCGAACCTCAAAGTTTGTATTTCTTCTCCATGGATTTTAATACCTACTCCAAATTTATCTTTTGTTTCCTTTGCTGCTTGCTCAATATACAGATTGAAAACATTGGGGAGAGGCTACAACCCTGTCTCACTCCCTTCCCAACCACTGCTTCCCTTTCATGCCCCTCGACTCTTATAACTGCCATCTGGTTTCTGTACAAATTGTAAATAGCCTTTCACTCCCTGTATTTTACTCCTGCCACGTTTAGAATTTGAAAGAGAGTATTCCAGTCAATACTGTCAAAAGCTTTCTCTAAGCCTACAAATGCTAGAAACGTAGGTTTGCCTTTCCTTAATCTTTCTTCTAAGATAAGTCTTAAGGTCAGTATTGCCTCACGTGTTCCAATATTTCTGCGGAATGGAAATCCAAAAAAATACGGCTCTGCAATAAACGAGGCCATCAGCCCGTACCACATAGTCGGCTTTGCAGAATGCAGTGGTAACGGTTGAAGTGCGTCCAGATTTTCCGTTGAGCATATTCTACAATTCTGCGTAATGACGAGTCACTGGAGATGAAAATGGGCTACGTCTGTTTACAGAATGTTCCACAGACGTTCATTGTCTACTTCCACGAGGGTAAGAAATTCCGGAGCGAACGTTTGTTTTGCTGGCAGGTCAGCAGGAGCCAATTTCTGAACGTGGGTGATTTCGTATGGATAGCAACGCAGGATGTTTCATACGATTTTATGCAACTTGCTCGCAGGCATGTCCAACATTAGCGCACTTCCCCGTACACTGCATGTTTGCACAACAACGCCCGATCCTTTTTGCAATGCGGTGGCCACATCTTTGACAGACGTCACACCAACTGCTTTCCTCACTTTGCCACATTGCACAAAAAAACTGTTTTTTTCGAATTTCGTAACCATTTTCTCCAGACCCTAGCAGACGTCGAACTAACGCCTTTCCTCGTAACCCCGAGTGTCCGGAATTTCTGCAGGGCTACTTGCGCACAGTGATCATTCTTGTAAAATAGCTTCACCAGCAGCACGCTATTCATTACGTGGACAGTCACGTTGGGTGTTTCGCACATAAAGTGATGGAAGCCGGGTGCAGCCCGTCTGTTGGGGCGCTTATTCTGACGCTTATAGCGCCATCTATTGAATTATGGGCACCTCGTACGTCAATGATGAATGGTGCATAAGTACCACGGCACTGTCCTATTTTTAGCGTTCTTCTTTACGCAAACTGTTGGCTATGATGGGCACACATTTTAGTATGGCGAGAGTACGTTATTGTATTAGGTACTACAGACCACGTACAAGATAATTTTTTCATGAAATATCCCAAGAAATATCTCCGTATGACGTTCTGAAACGAAACTGAGTGAAGTATGGTACCTTTCATTTTTATAGCATCTACACTACTGGCCATTAAAATTGCTTCACCATGAAGATGACGTGCTAGAGACTCGAAATTAAGCCGACAGGAAGAAGATGCTGTGATATGCAAATGATTAGCTTTTCAGGGCATTCACACAAGGTTGGCGCCGGTGGCGACACTTAAAAAATGCTGAGATGAGGAAGTATCCAATCGATTTCTCATACACAAACAGCAGTTGACCGGCGTTGCCCGATGAAACGTTGTTGTGATGTCTCTTGTAAGGAGGTGAAATACGTACCATCACGTTTCCGACTTTGAGAAAGGTTGGATTGTAGCCTATCGCGATTGCGGTTTATCGTATCACGACATTACTGCTCGCGTTGGTCGAGATTCAATGACTGTTAGCAGAATATGGAATCGGTGGGTTCAGGAGGGTAATACGGAACGCCATGCTGGATCCCAACGGCCTCGTATCACTAGCATTCCAGTGGACAGGCATCTTATCCGCATGGCTATTACGGATCGTACAGCCACGTCTCGATCCCAGAGACAACAGGACAACAACCATCTGCACGAACAGTTCGAAGACGTTTGCAGCAGCATGGACTATCAGCTAGGAGACCATGGCTGCGGTTACCCTTGATGCTGCATCACAGACAGGAGCGCCTAAGATAGTGTACTCGACGAAGAAACCTTGGTGCACCAATGGCAAAACGTCATTTTTCTGGTTGAATCCAGGTTCTGTTTACAGCATCATGATAGTTGCATCCGTGTTTGGCGACATCGCGATGAACGCACGTTGGAAGCGTGTATTCGTCATCGCCATACTGGCGTATCACCCGGCATGATGGTATGGGGTGCCATTGGTTACACGTCTCGGTCACCTCTTGTTCGCATTGACGGCACTTTGAACAGTGGACGTTACATTTAAGATGTGATACGATCCGTGGCTCTACCCTTCATTCGATACCTGCGAAACCCTACATTTCATCAGGATAATGCAAGACCGCATGTTGCAGGTTCTGTACGAGCCTTTCTGGATACAGAAAATGTTCGACTGCTGCCCTGGCCAGCACATTCTCCAGATCTCTCACCAATTGAAAATGGTTAATGGTGGCCGAGCAACTGGCTCGCCACAATACGCCAGTCACTACTCTTGATGAACTGTGGTACCGTGTTGAAGCTGGATGGGCAGCTGTACCAGTACACGCCGTCCAAGCTCTGTTTGACACAATGCCCAGGCGCATCAAGGTCGTTATTACGGCGAGAGGTGATTGTTCTGCGTACTGATTTCTCAGGACCGATGCACCCAAATTGTGTGCAAATGTAATCACTGGTGAGTTCTAGTATAATATATTTGTCCAATGAATATCTGTTTTACATTGCATTTCTTCTTAGTGGAGCAACTTTAATGGCCAGTAGTGTATATCTGATATCCCGAGTGGAAATAGAGATTTGTTTTCGCACTTCAGCAGTTTCGTGGCACGCTCCTCCCAGCTGAATTTATCATCAAATTGTGATTTGTTTTAAATTGGGAGAACTGCTGCAGAAACACACCACATGTTGTGGCAAGCTTTCGGAGATAACGGTTTGCCTGAGACATACGCTTTCGAGTGATATGAGCGTTTCAGCAACGGGCGAACGTCGACCGATGACTGCCACCGTTCCGGCACTACTCCAGAGAATGTCCAGAAGGTGAGGGATCTGACTCTGCAAGATCGCAGGCGGACCGTCCGAGACCTCTGCAGGGAACTTAAACAACTACTTCAAAGCGATTCAGCCTTTCTCTCAAAGGTCGCAAATGGCAACGAATGATGGCTTTATGGCTGTGATCTTGAAAGGGAGCAGCAGTCGCTGGAACGAAAGAATACTTCAGCAGCTCGGCCAAACGTAGCTCGGTGAGTGCAGACTAACATTAAATGTATATGATTTTAAGTTATTCTTCCGTCGCTTGTAGGCAGAAGGATATAATAATAAATGAAAAGCAGATTATTGTGTCCTACAGGATTAATTTACTTAGTTAATCAGTTTCCTGCTTACAGTGCCATCACCAGACTTTAACTGATTATCGTCGTGATGATATCCCTGTGGAACATATACGATATTTGCTTTTCATTTATTATTATGTTTATCTGTTTTTGTTTCAATTCTCTTGGGAGTTATGCTGAAGAGTTTGACGCTCATAGTTATTTGGTGAACAAAGAGTTCTATAGCGATATTCTAAGATGTTTGAAGGAGAACATGAGGAGAAAAGGTCCACAGAATTGGGGAACAAACGACTGCATTCACCATGCGGTGGCGCGGTTCCTTCCGTCCCTTTACGACGGACCTGCACCTACCTGAGAACATAGTCTCAGCAGATCATCAGTAGGAAAACTGAGTGAAACCTACTGTACTTCGACGTGAACCAGGCTGCAATTAAAATCAATAATCTACGTTTCGGGAGAAAGTTTTTACACAAATGAAAGTTTGGAAATTTTGTCCTCAATATATTCCGAAACTTAAGTGAACAAGTATCACTGCCAAGCCCGTGCTAGTCTCAACACAGTCACTCACAATCCCTTTCACTCACGTTAGCAAGTTTATGGTGTTGCATTTCCCGAAAACGTAATAGCTACGAAAATACTGATTGTTTTAGATCGATAATGCTCGCCAAATATTAAGTCTGTCGGTACCAAATGCAGCCACAGGTTTTAGCCACCGACCTGCTCAATACGCCACGCGGAATATATGTCTTTTCTCGTCACAAAATACACTTAAAAATTCCGAAATTTCTACACACACATCGGAATAATTATGCTGTCACTTTCCAACACTTTTTATGTATGAAACACTGCTAGATCCGGCAACTTATCATTCTCATCGGAACTACAACTGCACACGTCCGATGTCTTTCATGGCTAGGCTTCGACTCTCCTCTAGAATACTGTAAGTCTTCTCTACCAGCAGATAAAGGCGCGCGAAGAATACTGCTTTACCATTGGTCAGTTTACTCAACAGCCAATAGCAAAACAACACTCTCCCGCGTCAGTCCGCGTTTTTCGTCAATAACCAATGCCAAAATAGTAAACCTAACGACTGCACCTTTTACCGACGTAATTATCTAATAAGCTGAAGTTTTGTTTATTTATAAAGTTATTTACTATTGTTATTTATACGTGAGTTAATTTTCCCTTTACCATAAACTTACTTTACAAAACTATTCTACAAAAATCCCCTTTGTCTATATCCATAGTTGTTCGAAATGTTCCCACACTAAATCCTACAACATAACTCGTTAAACAATTATCTTCATATTAACCTTAAACCAGACTCACACATCATTCGTACTGCTAAAACACATTTATAACATTTTACATACACAAAGAGACATAATAACACTTTACAAAAATACTAGAACAGTTTATGAAAAACATTCTATTACTTTAGTGCACTCTAGTGGGAACAATAGAAACTAAATCAGTCCCCTATCCAATACTGTCCTCTATCGGCTGATACATAAACTACGTGCGCATCCAGTCTCGTGTCACCATGTGTCACTCTCCAGCTCTGAGACACATCTCCCTCTTAACCACCTCCAAGGCAGGATCGTTATAAGGCGCTACGTCTCAACCACATCAATGCACGAAAACATACAGTGTCTGTTACTCAGGAATTTTCGACCAAAAATGGGATCAATGATTTTTTTCACCCACTCCTCTTATCAGACTTATTCTTGAACACGAAAATGAAGCTGAAGGGGTAAAGATATTATACAGCGTAGGGTATTGAAGCGGAGTCACAGAGTTGTTGTTCTTTTCCTTGTGTCTTTGTCCCGTGTCAACACTGGGTCGGAATGGTTAATTGAAGGTGTGGCAGGGTGTCCTTCCCATCGTAACATCGTTAATCCCCCGCCCCCGGCCTCCACCACTCACTGCCCTCCCCCAGGATGCAATGTGTGTACGGCAGATCGCTGAGTGCAGCATGATTCATGTGAAAGCGGGCGAAAGTTTCGAAACGTTTGCGAGTCGTGTAATCAAGGCGAGATTTTGAATACCAGCCTGGTATTCGGCCAGAGAGGTGTGGGAAACCGCTGCTACATGGACCCTAGTCGTTAATCCAGCAGGCAGATTCCGTCCAGGAGCCCAGCACCTACCCGTCCCAGAAGAGCCAGCAGTTGTAAGCTTAAAAAAAAAAAAAAAGCTTGTATGATGCATTGCGAAAGAGATAGAGATACTGGATCCGCGGTTTCGCTCCCATGGGAGCATTGGTCCCATGTGTACTGCTTTGAAAGTGATGTTGCATAATAAGATAGTGAGATGTAGGAATTTTACACGGTCCAGCTACATTAATGTGACCACCGCCTATGTTTGGAGTCAGAGTGTAACAAACAATCACAGACAGTAGATGGCAGCACTGGGTGTGGAGGATACACAGGGTGAAAAGTATTTAAACCGACAAACTCTGGGAGGTTGTAGGGCGCATCAAAACAAATATTTTTCCCTAATGTCATTGTCTCCTATGAGGATTATTTAAACCGGTGGAGGCCGTATTACAGGGACGCCGTCACACGGAAGGAAAACTGCAATTTGAGGAAAGTGTCTTGCAGCATATGGAGCGGGATCCTTCAATCAGCACTCGTGAAATTGCACGTAACACGGGGACGCATCAGACGAATGTAAGAACAGTCCTTCTAGAGCACTTGTTACGTCCATTTGACTTACAGCGTGTCCAGAATCTGGAACCAGTTGATTATCCACTCAGAGCACAGTTTTGGCAGTGCTATCTGGTACAGTGTGAAATGCATCCTGCATTTCCATCCTCTGTGTTGTTTACCGATGAAGCAACGTTCAGGCGTGATGGAGTCTTCAACATGGACAATTCGCATGTTTGGAGTGAGGATAACCCACATGCCACAGTTACTAGCGCTCATCAAGTGCGGTTCTTGGTTAATGTGTGGGTCGGTGTTGTTGGGACTGTTTAACTGGGCCGTATCTGCTACCTAGGCCATTAAATGGCAGGCACTATTACAATTTTCTCGCCAGAGCATTGCTAGAATTGCTGGAAGACGTCCCGCTCCCTACAAGACAATGCATGTGGTTCCAACATGACGGGGCACCGGCACATTTCAGTCGTCGTGTGCGTCGATTCCTCGACCGACGGTTCCCAGAAACGTGGACTGGCAGAGGTGGTCCTGTACCATCACCTGCTCGATCCCCAGATATGTCCCCTCTGGACGTTTTTGTGTGGGGAGAAATGTGCAACGTTGTTTACGCAACTCCTCTTGCATCAGAAGAGGATCTGGTTGCCCGGATAGTGACAGCGGCAAGAACAATTCAGGATACTCTTGGGGTTTTTGCCCACTTCGGACAGAACATGATCCGACGGTGTAACCTTTGTTTACGTGTCAATGGCGGCATTTTTGAAAATCTACTGTAATTGAAATTGGGTTGTGTTAATATGTTGTCCCTTGGTCATAAAAAAATGTAAAAGTGTTTGTTGGTTTAATTAATTTTCCACCAGAGAAATATTCCTCTACCGGTTTAAATACTCCTCATAGGAAAACATGACATTAGGGAAAAATATTTGTTTTGATGTCGCCTACAACCTCCCAGACTTTGTCGGTTTAAATACTTTTCACCCTGGCTTTCCGGCCAATCGTGGTAGAATTTCCGAAACGGTTACGTCTGTAAACTCTCTCATGCTGCTGTGGTTAAAGTACTTCCAGCACGGCAAAAATGTGATATCCGAAAACCGGCACCAAGTCTACCGTGGCGCACCACGGGCCATAGATGCCAGGGGTGAATGCCGGCCCTGGAGATGTGTGCAGGAGCATATACATGCAATTGTTGAGCATTTGGCCGGCCGACGAACCGTGGGTCTACCGCAGTCATTCCTCAAGGACTGTTCAGCGAACGTTCCTGCATATGGATCTCTGCAGCAGCTGCCTGGTTTGTACACCATGTTGCCTGCTGTGAGCTGGCGATGAAGGCTGGAACTTTCACGCCAATACCATAACTGGAGTCCATTTTGTGCTGACAGGTGGCCTTTCCTGATGAATCACACTTTATGCTCTATCGAACAATTGGTCATTGGCGTGTCAGCATAAAATGCTTGAAGGCTGTTGTGTACATAGTTCCGCGTAGTCAGCGCATACACAACTTTCCCACTAGAGCACGCCCCACTAAGCACAACAGCGCAGGCGCAGTGCTCGTCCTTCTCCGCACTACGAGATGGCGCTGCCATAGAGATGGACCAAATTCTGCTCCTGCCAATCCACGTATTAATATGCAACGCAGCCAATGAGATTGCTGCTAACGTAGAACCTTTTCTCCTCGTGGATTACACTCGCACAGTGATACATGAATGCGCGAGGTATTATAACGAGTGTACAGATCTCTAATTAGTCAGTCTGCATTAGTCTACACCAGTCTGTACGAATCTACATTTGTCTGTACCAGTATATAGTCAAGTTTCAGTCTGCGCCTAATAGGATTATCATATTCCTGTACTTAGCCATGAAGATAAATGTATAGACACTTTTGCCAAGTATCAGAGATACGTGATAATAAGATTAACGTACCAATACCAAGGGAACTTCAGATCGTCAATTGTAAATACCATCCAGAACAAAGTTAAGTAATTTTTATGCTTGTTATTATTTTAATAAATGTGAGTGAAAATTAATCAAGTTCTGTTTAAAGTTGGTCACCGTCAATCTGCTATTCTAAGTGTGCAAGTGGCATTTCTATCATCTGACCTAACGGCAGAAGATAAACACGCCACGATAAGACCATGAGACATATTGCCGACACTCGCCTACTTCGTTAGAGTGACAAGTCAAGTAATCTGATGGTGTGTGTACTGAAGGTCTTACAGTATGCTCACCACAAAGGCAACTGATGAATGTTTTCGTGCCATCGTTTTGTGATCTTATCATTCTGAAAGGCACAGTGGATCAACATAAGTATGCATCTATCCTTGGGGATCATGCCAATCCCTACATGGAATTTCTTTTTTCGTCAGCATGAGGGCGTCCATCAGAAGGACAATGCAACTTGCCATACAGCTCACAGTCCACCTCTGTGGTCTGAAGAGCACCAGTTTAATGAGCTTACTGTACTCCTCTGGCAATCAAATTCCCTGGATTTAAACCCAACCTGGAATCTAAGGGACCACCTCTACTGGGCTGTTCTTACTACGGACCTTCAGCTGAGAAGCCTAGAGCAGTCTAGTCAGCATGGCCCCACGTCGCTGTCGGTATTTTCGATAAACTTATCGACTGGCTCCCTGTATGTCTCGCAGTGGCCTGCACTGCAAAAGTTGGCTATTTGGGATTTTGGCAGATGGCCACTGGAGAGCATAATTAATATACCGCCCCGTCTGTGCTCCGTCTGCTTTGCGCCGCGTGTATTCCGTAGGAGTGCGGCAGTGGCGCTGGTGGTGTTACAGGCGTGCAGCCGACCCTGCTGCCATCTGTCTCGCTCACCACTGTCGCTCGGCCGTTCGTTCAATTGCGTGTCCCTCAGGATTTCATTTGGAGACACGGATTTTTGAGAGCGCATTAGCACGCCCGCCGGCTGTCGGCCATTTTTCAGAGAGATTTATGGCGCCAATATCGCCCCCTCCCGTGTCCTGGAACAGGTGGCGGCAGACGGCACACTGCAGCTGTGCAGATTGAAGGGGGAGGGGGAGGGGGAGGGGGGGTGCTCGCCCGGCAGAGGCAACCCCCACCGGCCTGCCTCCCCCTCTCTACTGCCCCAGTGTTGTCGCAGCCGCTCCTGCCTTGTCACTGCTAGCGTCGGCTTCTGTCACGACACTTGTCCCCAGAAAGTGGAATTGCTCTTAGACATCTGCTCTACATTATAAGGATAGGTCAAGCTATAACGCACACTGCGCCCTTGGTTTTCTGACGTAAGCGAGCAACTCTTAACTCTTTGAGGGGCAGTGGCTATCACCAGGCATTATCTCTTTCAAGGGCGGTGGTTATCAATGTTAACCACCTATTATACGACACCTGGTGACCAAATGGGGCAGCAGTTGTCACTGAGAGTCACACAGTTAGTTGAGGGAGTTCTCTCTAGATGGCATGGCATTGGATGTCACGCATTTTGCTTTCCTATTGTTGGTACAGCGCAATTCGTTTGTTGCCTTGCAACAGTTTTGTGCCGTTTAGTTGGTGTACATTTTGAAGAACAAATTTGGCCCATATATACTACTTTCATTTCCAAGTAAGTATTTTCATAAGTAAAATTAGTTCATGCTAATGACCTCGAGCGCAATAGTTACGTGAAACAAGTTTACTTATTTCATATTGTTGTTACTTTAATCTAGGTTAGCGCTGCTAACCACCGCTCAACTTGGATACCGCTTTCATTCAATATGGTTAGGAGGTGTCTTAGTGATGATGAAATAGGAAAATTGCTTTTCGAGGACCTTCCATCAGTTCCATCAGACCCAGATAGTGAAATAGGTTTGTTAGAAGACTTTGACGTGAAGAAATTATCCATGAAAACAATATGATTTTTGCCATAAAGTTCTTCACATAAATCTGTTACTACCTGTGCGCCCAGCCCCAGTTCAGACTTCTCTGTAGCTAATCTTCCAGTATGAATTTGGAACTTCAAATTACATGCAGATTCATCACATAGCATTCTTATTTTATAGCCTCTTTTCACAGGCTTGTACCTCATGTATTGCTTCACTGAGCTTCTGCCTTTACGTTTCACCATTGACTCAACAACTGTTACTTTTTGATGAGGCTGATAGCATTGTGCAAACCTTTTATTCAACATCTCAACAAGAGGCCTTATTTTAAAAAGCTTGTCCTACTAAAAGCCCAGAAAACATTTGCAGTTGGAACTGTGAACCCTACACGTAAATTCCTCCCAAAACTAAAGGAAGGTAAAAAGATGAAACGAGGGGACTTTGACAGCAAAGTCAGCAATCATGGCGTAGCATTTTACAAGTGGATGGACAAACGAGCTGTGAATTTGATCTCTACTATGCATGATCCTAGTGACACCACAAGTGTAAATAGCAAGGAAAAAGATGGATCAACTACTGTAGTGGCATGTCCCCATGCATTGAGTGGCTATAAAAGGAGCATGAATTTTGTTGACAATTCTGATCGTCTAAAAGGAGACTATGGTTATGATCGAAAAAGTAAAGAATGGTGGCATAGTCATTTTTTCCACTTTATTAATACGTGTTTAGTGAATGCGTTTTTCATACACAAAGAAATTGAAATTGAACAATTCACGAATAAAGACTTCTGAAGGAAAGTGTACGAAGGACTGCTCGCCAAGGCAATTGTCCACTGCAGTGGCCTAAGTCAAAAAGGGATGAGCGTAACTCTCAGTAAACATAAACCACACGTGGAAAAACAAATCAAATTGGAAGGTAGTGCACATCAGCCAAAACAGGCCACCTCAAGAAGATGTGCAGTAAGCAGCACACGTGCTGTTCCTGTTAGAACAGTGTGGATGTTTTCTTCATGTAATGTGCCTCTTTGTCTACGAAAAGGCAAAACTTGCTTACAAACATTTCATTCTCAATAATGATGTACTTTTGAGTTTTTTGTGTAAATAATGTCCTAAGAAAACTGTTTAAAATTTTACCTATCAAAATTTCTCAACAAATGAGTAACTAATGAATATTATGGGCGGTGGTTAACACAAGTAACCACAATTTAATTGACTGTAATTAGAAAAGTAAGCAAAATATTTTAAAACTGTATTAAAATAAATTGTTTTGTTTGGTAAGAAGTTCTATAATTTTGACAAATCACATGTTTTCATTTTAAAAAAATCCTGCCCCTCAAAGAGTCAAAAAATATGTGGTTAACACTGATAACCACTGCCCCTGAAAAATGTTTATGGCTGTCCAGTTATGGGACCGACTTCAATTTTTATACTCTTTTCTTTGGCACCCTTCAAATGGTTTAAATGGCTCTGAGCACCATGGGACTTAACACCTGTGGTCATCAGTCCCCTAGAACTTAGAACTACTTAAACCTAACTAACCTAATGACATCGCACACATCCATGCCCGAGGCAGGATTCGAACCTGCGACCGTAGCAGTCCCGCGGTTCCGGACTGAAGCGCATAGAACCGCTCGGCTATCGCGGCCGTCCTGAAACGTACCATGGTGGAGCGAAGTCTTCACTATCTGTCTGTGGAAACGTCTCTTAAAGAACATATAAAATAAATTTTCTGTTATTAACATGTTATATTCTACAAATACATATCGAGGATGGGTTTGAGAATAAACTAATCACCGGGCTGGCACTAGTTGACCTAAGTTCCGCCTGTGACACAGCAGATCACCGGACACTACTGCATAAAGTCTACGACACCCTGAAAGACTATCACCTAGTCAAGACAATCGAATCCCTGCTCCAAAATAGACAGTTCTTCGTAATGCTTGTGGGGAAAAAAGAGTCGATGGCGGAATCAGAAAAATGGGCTCGCCCAAGGGAGAGTGTTGGCGCCAATCCTATTCAACATATATACAAATGACCAACCAACTCCAGACTAAACCAAAACTTTTGTATAAGCAGACGACCTGGAAATAACAGTTCAAGGCAACAGGTTTGAAGCCATCGAGGAGAAACTAGAAACCACCCTTTCTACAATGTCAACCTACTACAAAAAGAATTCTCTAAAACTCAATCCCTCGAAAACTCAAGTGAGTGCATTCCATCTGAACTCGAGGCAGGCAAAGTACAGGCTCAATGTTACATTACTAGAACACACAGATGCTCCCACCTACCTTGGCGTCGTGCTGGACAGAACATTGACATAAAAATATCATTGAGAAAAAACACGCAAAAAAGTAGACGCACGAATTCCCTAATAAGAAAGCTGTCCAATAGCAAATGGGGTCCCAAACCTACCGTGGTCAGAACTTCAGCCCAAGCTTTGTGCTTCTCAACTGCCGAAAATGCCTGGCCGTTATGGTGCAGTTCCGCCCACGCAAAAAAGGTAGATAAATACTAGCTTGAATGAAACATGCAGGATAGTGACAGGCTGCATGAAAACAACCCCCATAGAAAATTCACAGGGTCACAGGTTTCACAAACCCTGACTCACGTAGGAAAGCCCATGAACATACCGAGAAGCTAAAACAAACCTTTGATGCCCGTCACTCAATATTTGCCCTAGAGTGTGGCCCCAGCAGACTCAAATCCAGACGCCGTTTCCTAAGTTGCGCCTTAGATGAGCCCCCCATCTACTATCCACTAAGAGAGGACCCACCAAGCGGCGTTTCTGGTGATTGGGAAACCTGGAGAACTGGGGTGGCTCCTGTGAAATCTAGTCTGATCAAGTGGGGTTTGTCGGACGAACATGACGACAAATGCGACTGCGGCACTCGACAGAACATGGAACACCTCCTACAATGCCCTGCCTGCCCCACAGATGCACCCTCGACTATCTATTGCTGGCTAAAGGAGAAGCATTGGACATTGCCCAATACTGGGCAAACAGATTGTAGTTTCCGGACACGAAAAAGTAAACTAAAGTAAGTTCAGTATCATAGCTGCTTCGTCAAACCCTTGTTGATAGGTGTTGTTACGTCCTACCTAGTACTTTTTACACAACATTACGAGAGGAATGGGGCGAGGTTGGTCCATACTTGTCTTCCACTTTTCCGCTAAGCTTGCTCGCACTCACGCATGGAAGTGTTGATGTAGCATTCCAAGTGATCGACTAACTGCGTCGAAATGTTTATGTCTACCAGCTGGCTCCTGTTGACGTTCTGTGTGCTTGAGCAATGCTGGTCTTTTTTCTCTCTCTTATTCCCTTACAATCTTGATGTGTAACACTGTGAATGCGTTTCTGAATGGGCTTTAAAAATGGTTTCCAGGATGTCTCGCAAATCGGCGGAAACGCTAGGACTAGTCCAAAGGAGACTACTTTGAGAAGCAGCCCCAAAATTTCGAGCTTGAGTAAACGTATGTTGCCGAAGAAATTTATGACCATTCTCTACTGAACATCTCTTGCGCGAAAACAAGCAAGCCGAACGGTTCTAGGCGATTCAGTCTGGAACCGCGCGACCGCTACGGTCGCAGGTTCGAACCCTGCCTCGGGCATGGATGTGTGTGATGTCCTTAGGTTAGTTAAGTTTAAGTAGTTCTAAGTCTTAGGGGACCGATGACCTCAGATGTTAAGTCCCGCAGTGCTAAGAGCCATTTGAACCATTTGAAAACAAGCATTTCCAATTTATATACCTTTGATCTGATGGTATCTCAACTCCAAACGTAAAATTTTTAGTAGAGAGATCTGCTGGGAGACATCTACCGTCGTGTTGTCTCTGCCTGAGGGAAACGAATCCTCACTCTTGTCAGTTACCACGCACGTAAGAAGAGCAAGGGTTATTTCATTACACAGTGCGTTGGCTTTTCGCCTCTAAAATGAATGTTCACTGATTTGTACATCGCATGTAAATTTATACATCCTCCAGTCAGGAACACATATAATCTAACTTCAGAAGTGAATCAATAACAAAAGACACAATTCGTGCGGGATTAATCAGCTGCCGATACCGGTGGATTTTATGCAGTCTGCAGTGCCTAAAATACCGCGGACAAGATCTTCATGTTCTCCCCTAACTATATGTAAACTATTAGTCCTACAGAAGAAACAATCAGGACGTTTTTGTAGGGAAATTTGATATAATTAAGTTCAATACTGGGATACGACTTTGCTGGAGGCCGCAGTTCTCGAGTTATTCAAGAAAAACACACAAAAGTTAGATTCAAATGGGTTTGTCCCGAATAACTTGGAAAATGTGGTCTCCAACGGAACGAATCCCAATACAAAATTTAATTACACTAATTTTCGTTCAAAGAGGTCTCGCTATTTTTTCTATAGGGTTAATACACTACTGACCATTAAAACTGCTACACCAAGAAGAAATGCACATGAGAAACGGGTATTCATTGGAGAAATATATTATACTAGAACTGACAAGTGATTAAATTTTCACGCAATTTGGGTGCATAGATCCTGAGAAATCAGTATCCAAACAACCACGTCTGGCCGTAATAACGGCCTTGATACGCATGGGCATTGAGTCAAACAGAGCTTGAATGGCGTGTACAGGTACAGCTGCCCATACAGCTTCAACGCGATACCACAGTTCATCAAAAGTAGTGACTGGCGTATTGTGACGAGCCAGTTGCGCGGCCACCATTGACCAGACATTTTCAATTGGTGAGAGATCTGGAGAATGTGCTGGCCAGGGCAGCAGTCGCACATGTTCTGTATCCAGGAAGGCCCGTACAGGACCTGCAACATGCGGTCGTGCATTATCCTGCTGAAATGTAGAGTTTCGCAGGGATCGAATGAAGGGTAGAGCCGCGGGTCGTAACACATCTGAAATGTAACGTCCACTGTTCAAAGTGGCGTCAATGCGAACAAGAGGTGACCGAGACGTGTAACCAATGGCACCCCATACGCTCACGCCAGATGAAACGCCAGTATGGCGATGACGAATACACGCCTCCAATGTGCGTTCACCGCGATGTCGCCAAACACAGATGCGATCATCATGATGCTGTAAACAGAACCTGGATTCATCCAAAAAAATTATGTTTTGCCATTCGTGCACCCAGGTTCGTCGTTGAGTACACCATCGCAGGCGCTCCTGTCTGTGATGCAGCGTCAAGGGTAACCGCAGCCATGGTCTCCGAGCTGATAGTCCATGCTTCTGCAAACGTCGTCGAACTGTTCGTGCAGATGGTTGTTGTCTTGCAAGTGTCACCATCTGTTGACTCAGCGATCGAGACGTGGCTACACGATCCGTTACAGCCATGCGGATAAGATGCCTGTCATCTCGACTGCTAGTGATACGAGGTCGTTTGTATCCAGCACGGCGTTCCGTGTTACCTCCTGAACCCACCGATTCCATATTCTGCTGACAGTCATTGGATCTCGACCAACGTCAGCAGCGATGTCGCGATACGATAAACAGCAATCGCGATAGGCTACAATCCGACCTTTATCAAAGTCGGAAACGAGATGGTACGCATTTCTCTTCTTTGCACGAGGCATCACAACAACGTTTCAGCACGCAACGCCGGTCAACTGGTGTTTGTGTATGAGAAATCGGTTGGAATCTTTCCTCATGTCAGTACGTTGTAGGTGTCGCCACCGGCGCCAACCTTGTGTGAATGCTCTGAAAAGCTAATCATTTGCATATCACAGCATCTTCTTTCTGTTGGTTAAATTTCGCGTCTGTAGCACGTCATCTCCGTGGTGTAGCAACGTTAATGGCCAGTAGTGTAGGTTGTGCGTAGTGGGAAAGAGAGAGAGAGAGAGAGAGAGAGAGAGAGAGAGAGAGAAAAAAGGCGTTGGGTGTTGCATAAAATCCAGCGGTAGGCGCAGCTGAATAACCCAGTATGCTAAGAAATGTAATAAACAAAAGCCGGTTTGGTTGATTTGGTGGAAGAGACCAAACTGCAAGGTCATCGGTCGCATCGGATTAGGGAAGGATGGGGAAGGAAGTCGGCCGTGCCCTTTCAAAGGAACCATCTCGGCATTTGCCTGAAGCGATTTAGGGAAATCACGGAAAACCTAAATCAGGATGGCCAGACGCGGAAAAGCCGGTTTACTCAGACGGCTGTGAAGAGAATACTATATTATCTCAAGCGACCAGGTTGGGTCGACGCGTTTTTGTAGGCGCCAGTTATCTGGGATACGGGGTGGTGGTGTACCTCTGAGGTTGTTCGGCGGGCCTGAAATTGCGTTGCGCCTTCATGTCTATGTGCAAAGCGTTGCCGGCTCTTTCCTACATAACAGCTAGCAGCTGACTCTGCGACAACGAAGCGACCGTAGAGTCCAGTGCTGCGAAACCCACGTCCGGGACGCAGGCGGCGCGGACAATGCAAAGCTGGGCGGTGTTATTAAAGGGTCGGCGCATGGCGGGGTTAAGCCTGTGTGGGGGCGGCGAGTTGTTTTGTGCCGCACAGCAGGCGGTAACTCCGCGCCGTGCGCGCCCGTTTGTCAACATCAAAGCGACAGCGATGGCACAGAATTGCCGACGGTGACGCCATAAAACGAGCGACCCGGCTGTAGACGTAAAACGAGGCATTGTTTTAAGACCGCGGTGTACCGAGGAAAAGGCTGTCTGCGTGTGACCCCCCATCCTTTCCTAACGGCTGCTCATCCTCGCTGCACCCTCTGTTCTTTCTGAAAACCCATCTCTTCATCCACACATACACTCCGCAGAGCACCGAACAGTAATACACTGAGGTGACAGAACGATATGAAATTTCGAGCAATTGTATATGTACGTTTTCAAAGAAATTAATGATGATTCTCAACTGATCATCACTTGTGTGAAAAGAAGCATTTGCAATTTATACAGGGTGTTACAAAAAGGTACGGTCAAACTTCCAGGAAACATTCCTCACATACAAATAAGATGTTATGTGGACATGTGTCCGGAAATGCTTAATTTCCATGTTAGAGCTCATTTTAGTTTCGTCAGTATCTAGTGTACTTCATCAATTCACCCCCTGTTGGCCCAATTGAAGGAAGGCAATGTTTACTTCTGTGCTTGTGTTGACATGCGTCTCATTGCTCTACAGTACTAGCATCAAACACATCAGTACGTAGCATCAACAGGTTAGTTCAAAAATGGTTCAAATGGCTCTGAGCACTATGGGACTCAACTGCTGTGGTCATTAGTCCCCTAGAACTTAGAACTACTTAAACCTAACTAACCTAAGGACATCACACACATCCATGCCCGAGGCAGGATTCGAACCTGCGACCGTAGCAGTCGCACGGTTCCGGACTGCGCGCCTAGAACCGCGAGACCACCGCGGCCGGCAACAGGTTAGTGTTCATCACGAACGTGGTTTTGCAGTCAGTGCAATGTTTACAAATGCGGAGTTGACAGATGCCCATTTGATGTATGGATTAGCACGGGGCAATAGCCGTGGCGCGGTACGTTTGTATCGAGACAGATATCCAGAACGACCGTGTCCCGACAGGAAGACGTTCGAAGCAATTGATCAGCATCTTAGGAAGCACGGAACATTCCAGCCTATGACTCGCGACTGGGGAAGACCTAGAACGACGAGGACACCTGCAATGGACGAGGCAATGCTTCGTGCAGTTGACGATAACCCTAATGTTTGCGTCAGAGAAGTTGCTGGTGTACAAGGTAATGTTGGCCACGTCACTGTATGGAGAGTGCTACGGGAGAACCAGTTGTTTCCGTACCATGTACCGCGTGTGCAGGTGCTATCAGCAGCTGATTGGCCTCCACGGGTACACTTCTGCGAATGGTTCATCCAACAATGTGTCAATCCTCATTTCAGTGCAAATATTCTCTTTACGGATGAGGCTTCATTCCAGCGCGATCAAATTGTAAATTTTCACAATCAACATGTGAGGGCTGACGAGAATCGGCACGCAATTGTACAGTCACGTCATCAACACAGATTTTCTGTGAACGTTTCGGCAGGCATTGTCGGTGGTGTCTTGATGGGCCCCATGTACTTCCACCTACGCTCAATGTAGCACGTTATCATGGTTTCATACGGGATACTCTACCTGTGCCGCTAGAACATGTGCCTTTACAAGTACGACACAACATGTGGTTCATGCACGATGGAGCTTCTGCACATTTCAGTCGAAGTGTTCGTACGCTTCTCAACAACAGATTCGGTGACCCATGGATTGATAGAGGCGAACCTCCACGTTCTCCTGACCTCAACCCTCTTGGCTTTCATTTATGGGGGCATTTGAAAGCTCTTGTCTGCGCCACCCCGGTACCAAATGTAGAGATTCTTCGTGCTCGTATTGTGGATGGCTGTGATACAATACGCCATTCTCCAGGGCTGCATCAGCGCATCAGGGATTCCATGCGTCGGTGGGTGGATGCACGTATCCTCGCTAACGGAGGATATTTTGAACATTTCCTGTAACAAAGTGTTTGAAGTCACGCTGATATGTTCTGTTGCTGTGTGTTTACATTGCACCTCTCACCACTGCAACGCATTGGCCTATCGAGAGCAGCGGCGTTTGCGTAATGCTAGCAGACAAGCAACACTGCTTCAAATAACCGAAGATGTCAATGTGGGACGTAGCCTGCAGTCCCTCTCCTGAGCTCGTGATCACATCGCTTGGACCCTAGCCTACTGGAAAGCTCAACACGATCGAGCACCTCTTCATAATGCACGGCCTGTAGCGGAGTGGTTACAGGACGGTAACATCCCTATAATGGACTGGCCTGACGTGAATCTAACAGAACACCTTTGCGATGTTTTGGAACGCCGAATTCGTTCAGTTGTCCAGTTGTAGAATTTTGGCACACGTATTATGTTCGAGTATAATGACTTTTCTGGAAACTAGAAATCTACTCTGTAGGAATCAGCATGGGTTTCGAAAAAGACGACCGTGTGACACCCAGCTCGCGCTATTCGTCCACGAGACTCAGAGGGCCATAGACACGGGTTCCCATGTAGATGCCGTGTTTCTTGACTTCCGCAAGGCGTTCGATACAGTTCCCCACAGTCGTTTAATGAACAAAGTAAGAGCATATGGACTATCAGACCAATTGTGTGATTGGATTGAAGAGTTCCTAGATAACAGAAGGCAGAATTTCATTCTCAATGGAGAGAAGTCTTCCGAAGTAAGAGTGATCTCAGGTGTGCCGCAGGGGAGTTTCGTAGGACCGTTGCTATTCACAATATACATAAATGATCTTGTGGATGACATAGGAAGTTCACTGAGGCTTTTTGCGGATGATACTGTGGTATATCGAGAGGCTTTAACAATGGAAAATTGTACTGAAATGCAGGAGGATCTGCAGCGAATTGACGCATGGTGCACGGAATTGCAATTGAATCTCAATGTAGACAAGTGTAATGTGCCTCAAATACATAGAAAGTGTAAGATGGCAAGTACTATGCCCCTTACATGAAGTCATTGAAGATCACCTAACTAACGTTGGGCGAACAGTACGGCTGAACAAAATGACTGACAAGGCACAATGCATCTTGTAGTGGAATATAGTGGAATAATTAATGTCGGGTGATGGTTTTAAAGTAATTCACATGACATGAAAACTTTGTGGAAACGAGTCGCTTTACGGAACGCTAGTTTACCCAACGGAAGTATTTAGAATTGACCGTGGCCTGCTGGGGAGCGGCTAAGGGAAGCGACAATAGGCAGCTTAGGGTGGCTCAAGCTCTGAGAAAGCGGTAATGGTGCACGGCCTCCAGCTGCCTTAAGATGAGTGACAGTGAGTGGGTGGTTGACCCCGACTCCATGCTGCTGTACCGGGAAACAGACTGTGAACTTGTATGCCTGTTGATAAATGTCCGTCGTCCCGTTTTCTGTGAAACATGCGAGAAAGCCACCCAAAGCTATGGTGGAGCAGTCAACAGAGGTCAAAATATGCCTGAAGTAAATCAGGTGAAGAGCGACAACATGAAATACGCCGACCTCCAATGGGAATGTAGGACCAAGCACTCTCCTCGGAGTCAGAATTCCGGAAAACTTAGTGTTTGTGCAGATGCTAACCTTGATGGGTGGCCTGGGGGCAGCTAAATAGAAGGAAGGGAAATTTTGTGGGAATTTGTTCACTTCCCAGATTAGCATTGTTCGATGCTGGGAAGCGACGAATAATTCACGTGACTTTGCGCTGCAATTGGCGTAAGTGATTTTGCTGGAGGGGCAACCGAGGCGAAGAGCGGACTGGCAGAAGTCTCAGTATAGGTCTTCTGTTCCCAGCTTGGCTAGAGTGCGGACGTGGCGTTCTTTACTCAGCTTGCCTGAGGAAGAGTGAGCATCTCTGCAGTTTAGAACTTAGCAAATGGAATGATTGAGTTTGGAGATAGGAAGTTTTGGTTCATCTATGTACTGAGCAAGATAGCTAGGAGTGCCTTGCAGCACCACGAGGTCGGCCGACATCCACACAACAATGACGCTCCGCCGCGCTGAATTCGGTGATATTGCGTCCGCTCCGGCTACTGATTAATTTGTCGGATCACGTCGGCAAAGTTTCCACGAGGATTTCATGGGCCGTGTATTGTAGAATTCTTCTCGCACTTCGCATTTCGCCTGGGTCAGTCGATAGGAATTACTTTTGAGTATCGCACTTCACTCCACACAAACGCAATTTATTACCACTGCCTGATAGGAGAGTCTTGTAATGTCATGACTGAAGGTCTTGAGTTAAAATAAAATTGTGCTAATCGACTGCGTCTGTTTTCAATCAAGTAGCTGAAATTCCAAGTCACTTTCTTAATTAATTTTATGTTCAACATTTGCATCTGGTGTTCAAGAGCTGAATATAACATCAATGTGCACCCCCTTTTAATTAAAAGTGATCAATTCTGAATAAATTAATGTCAACACTGCCACCGCAGTTCAATCAGGAGTCACAGGGCCATATTACTTTTTTGCGTTATCCGATATTTCGGCAGTTTTACACTCTCTGTTGATCTGTTAGTCAATTAGTTGGGCTGAACACACGCCAAAACCAGCTAAGTGATGGGTGGGGTGTCACAAAAGAAAGATCCTATATCATTTAGCTACAATATAGCAGGTCAGCAACTGGAAGCAGTTGATGACATAAATAGTCTGGGAGTATGTATTAGGAGTTACTTAAAATGGAATGATCATATAAAATTAATCGTCGGTAAAGCAGATGCCAGACTGAGATCATTGAACGAATCGTAAGGAAATGCAATCCGAAAACAAAGGAAGTAGGTTACAGTACACTTGATCGCCCACTGCTTGAATACTGCTGAGCAAAGTGAGATCTGTACCAGATAGGGTTGATAGAAGAGATAGAGAAGATCCAATGGAGAGCAGCGCACTTCGTTACAGAATCATTTAGTAATCGCGAAAGCGTTACGGAGATGATAGATAAACTCCAGTGGAAGACTCTGCAGGAGAGACGCTCAGTACCTCGGTACGGGTTTTTGTTGAAGTTTCGAGAACATACCTTCACCGAGGAGTCAAGCAGTATATTGCTCCCTCCTACGTATATCTCGCGAACAGACCGTGAGGATAAAATCAGAGAGATTAGAGCTCACACATAGGTATACCGACAATATTTCTTTCCACGAACAATAAGAGACTGGAATAGAAGGGAGAACCGATACAGGTACTCTAGGTTCCCTCCTCCACACACCGTCAGGTGGCTTGCGGAGTATGGATGTAGATGTAGGGTCGATATCTGCCCTCAGTGAAGCACACCGTCAAGAACGGGCCGCCACTCCCCAAGAAACCAGCATCTGATTGAACGTATGCCTGCAAGAGTGGGAGCTCTCCTCAGCCAGGTGTCCGGATACTTCTGATCACATAGTGTACGTGGCGCAATATGTGCTTCAAGCAGCTGCTCGCTTAGATGATGGCTTATCAGCACACAATCATCTGTATGGTGGAACAAGGGACTTCATTTAGGCTACCAGTCAACACGTTCCCACTGATCCGTAGTGCCATGAAAACACACAGGATTGTCTGCTGCAGAACCGGACATTCAACAGTGTGTGCTGACCTGTGTGTGCCAAAACACTTGTGCCACACCCAGCACTGTAACCTGTTTTCCGATCTGCCACAGATTGTCACCTGTCTTGCTTTATGAAGAGGGCTAGCCTCTGGCCTGCCCGGTTTGTTATGGGACGTCGATGTTCAACACTTTGTCGCCTTCACGTGGTTTCATTGTCCTTCGAGCACTTTCAGCAAGTGTTCGCGGCATTATTACGCCAGCAGTTGACCATACCCACCTCCCGTCCTGGTGTACCCTCAGGCACGTTGTCGCTTTTCGTTCACAGAAGCTTGCTCACATAGACTCATATTCACTTCTCCTGTAACTCATAGACGTCATAGATACAGCGTCTCATACTGCCATACATGCTGTGCCACTTCATGAGTAAGTCATGTGAAACAACTGAGTGTGACCTGTACCACACTTAAGACGTCTCACTGATATGGGGCATGAGATGTACGTTGGGACAATCGTTTGAGGTGTCGGACGACAGCCCCTATGGCCTTCCCTGATGTCCAAAACACGTTATGGAGTTCACGAGCACATTGCACTATCTTCAGCCCTAAAGTTGTGTGTGGATTATCCCATCCCACCAATGCTGGCTACAGGTATACACTGACAGCAGGCTACTATGGCAGATGTAACGCGCTTGTGTCTTTGCCAACAACCCGCCATACGTGGTGAAAGGAATTTCGTCAACCAGGGACGGTGGGTGAGTTCAAAGACAGGTGTCTGAGCCGACGA
The DNA here is from genome assembly GCF_023897955.1 of Schistocerca gregaria. Taxonomy (NCBI): domain Eukaryota; kingdom Metazoa; phylum Arthropoda; class Insecta; order Orthoptera; family Acrididae; genus Schistocerca; species Schistocerca gregaria. The sequence goes on from NC_064926.1 coordinate 546,447,560, forward strand.
ACCTAATAGTAATCCGAGATGCCTTAGGAATTGCGACGAAGTCCTTTACCTTTAAATCTGTCTGTGGAATACCCAAATGTGCGTCCTCTATCATCAGAAATGGGTGATAGAGGTAACTTGTAGGCATCGGCGGCGGCGACTCATCATAAGTACAGAGAAATTTCGCAAACTTCAGAGGCTGTCTCCATGGGAACTTGCTGGGAACCAGACGTAACCCAAGTCCAAATATGTGTTGTCTCTCTCTCTCTCTCTCTCTCTCTCTCTCTCTCTCTGACTCAGTCTCTCTCTCTCTCACACACACACACTATACAAATGCCTCATCAGCAGCGCCTTCTCTATGTTTCCTGTGGCTATGGGATAGTTGGTTGTACTGATGGCCAGTGGTTGATGACGCCACTGTTCCGAGAGACCAGCTCAACAGCTGGAGTGATTTGCTGGCAAAGTTTTGGAGGCAGTGTGTAGAGCTGGCAGGAGATGATACCAGACTATGCCTCCATCTCCACCTGTTTCTATATACAGCAAGAGACCTTCCAATATGTGGCGGAGGGTATTACTGCTAATACTATGACGTTCATAATTTTTAACACTTTTATGCACCGACAGCAACTGATATTGTTTATATAAGAATATACAGGCTACAGTTGCAGCTTAACTTTATCGTTTACCTAGGTTTCAACGTTAGTCACACAACGAGGCCCATACGACGGGCTTAAAGTGAATTTGCTACAGCTTGTTTAATAGAAGTGACAAAACCTTATGGTTATGCATCAAGTTTTATAAAGTTGACTTAGGACATGGCTTGTTTTAGGCAAACATTTAAATAATATTTTATGTTCTGAAGAAGAAGTTATTACTAACGTTGAAACCTAGGTAAACGATAAAGTTAACCTGCAACTGTAGGCTGTATATTCTTATATATACTATGATGTTCATCGCAGCTTACGGTATTATGCGATACAGCTATTGCGAGCCCCATATTTCCTCCACAACAGTACACTCCACTGCATTTCACACACGACAGCTTCGACCATACCTAGCAACATTCTAAAGGATAATTCTTCAAGTTGAGTAGGCGCACCTCTCAGCCATTCTGCAAAGTCAATAACAATCTTAAACTTTGTATAGAAATTTAATTAGCGAATCCTATCTTTGAGAGGTAACTTCACATTCCGAAAAGAACCAGGATATAAATTGTTCAATTCATAACTAAAAGTGCCATTGTGATTTCTCAGAATTTTTGCAAAATAAATAACAATTTTCCTTAGTTTCATGTTTTTCTTACACTAACTAGCACTATTCCAGTAGCCAAGTATCCCACTAGTTATGTAGGAAATTTTGTGAATTTTTGTGTCATTTCCTTACAGCGGACGACTCCAGAAGATATTTATTGCTGAAAGTTTTTTCAGGCATTTCTCTTTAGAACGTTAGGAGCGTCTGTCTGACTTGTGTAGTAGTTTGGGGGTGGAAATTGCATCTTGCAGGAGACACAGTGTAAAGGTTACATCTCAGATTAATCCGTTGCGCAGAATGACAGAATAGCAGATCAACCCCTCACGCTCACACTGTAAGTAATTCTCACAAGTATGGAAGAAGGAGAACAAAATTTTATGTTTAAATAATATTAATAACAGGTTATCGGCACATACATACTTTTTACACGAGTCCTCTTCTGTATTTCAGATTTTTGGTAATTTAGTAAACAACATTCTTTCTTGCACTACAATTTTTCTTGTTCTATGAGACTTCTTTCTGGAAGCAGGTGGTCACAGTTTTTTTAGTTCAACGGATTTTTTCTTCATGTGCATTTCTCCTTCACATAATTCTAGCGGAAAATTTGTTGACTTTGAAAATATATGTTTGTCGATTTACTGCTCATACGATTGTCAGCACACTCAGAGGCTGCAGTGCACAAACTCCTCCAGACACGTGGTCTTACCTTGGCTCCAGCTGCCGAATTCTTCCATGATGGTCGCTATGCCTGACGACCCCCCCCCCCCCTCCCCCACTCCCAGCGGTGGGCCCATCCTCCCATACCTCACGTTCTGCGCAATCAGTCAGCTTATTTTGCACGCACTCTAAACCTTTATATGAGCCACAATGCCTCTACTGTTGTGTCTGTCAATAGAGTTTTACAGCTATCTATGTAAAGCTCTTGTTCTTACTAAATGGAATGAGCTTGTAAGCATAGAATCGTATCGTCGACTATCGTTAGTCCCCTCTTTGCCGAGTGGAGAGTAACAGTGGATAGTCGTGGTGTAGCTTTCGTGAAGTGTGGGCGGAGTGTTGTGTTGATGCCACGGCTGCGGCAAGTATCTTACAAGTTATGGTGAAGTAATTGGAAATGTTTGCCACACAAGTTTTGCGTGTAATTTCAGTGTTCACGGCACAGAATCAGTGTTTATCAAAAAGATGATGTTTCCCGGCTTCATGCTCGTGTCGGGAGAACAACACTCAATCACGAACAGTCCACGGGCGTACTGCCGGTCCATAGTGTCCAACGGGCACAATATTCCGGCGATCAGACATGTCGCCATCGTCAGGTGCGCTGACGAACTGAGCTCCTGGCTGCACTGCACTGCAAATCTCTGGTTACATCTACCAGGAGTGAGACAGGCTAAGCAGCGAAGCTGCTGTTCCTGTGTGGACCTCAAGAACTATGTTTGGGCCTCACGGTTAGGATTGGCCTATGTGAGCGGCCGCGTTGGGGCGGACGCTTCGTCAAAAGCGTCATAGGGGCTGCGGAAGAAACTACTCCCGCAGCAGATCAGGCCAACGCGTGGTCGGCCTGCGGTGGACTTGGTGTCCCAGTCCGCGTATAAGACGACTGCCAGAGCGTGCGGCAGAGGCACAGAAAACCCTGGCGGACTGCCTGAAGCGATCTCGCAGCAACGGGACGCCAGCTTCCTCATGAAGGAGCCTCGTGGAGTAACGAGGCGGCTTGTGGAGAGCGAGTCTCAGCGCCCGATTCTAGACACGCTAGAGCATCGCAACGTGCGAGGGAGCGGCATTCCCCCTCACAACGGCGGCGTACTCGAGTACCGGCCGGATGAGGGCCAGGAACACGGTCAGGCCGTGCCGAGGGGGGAGGGTGGATGAGGGGTTCAGCAGCGGGTAGAGCGCCCGGAGACGCCCAATCGCTCGCCCCCTGATGTCTCGGATGTGCGGCAGCCAGGTGAGATGCCTGTCCAGCGTCACACCGAGGTATTTGCCTGATGGTGACCACGGGTTGGGGCCTTCCGAGATCGTGACAGGCGGCAGGGCAGGAGGCAGCCGTCTCCGAGTGAAGACGGCCGCCTGCGTCTTGGCGGCGTTAAATTTGAGTCGCCACTTGGTGGACCACGCCCCCAGGACGTCGCACGCTAGTTGGAGTCGGCGGCACATTGCGACCACGTTCATGCTGCGGGTGAACAGCGCAGTGTCGTCAGCATAAAGAGCCAACTCCACGCACCCCACCCGCGGTGCGTCAGCGGTGTACAAGGTGTACAGCAGGGGGCCGAGAACCGACCCCTGCGGTACCCCCGCACGAATTGGCCGGCCAGTGGAGGTGCCGCCGCCGGCCCGGACGTGGAAGGTGCGGCCTGCGAGGTAGGACCGCAGCAGAAGGGCGTGTGACGTCGGGACCCCATGTACAAGGAGCTTGTACACGAGGCCCTCTTTGCCATACGCAGTCGAACGCCTTGGAGACGTCGAGGAGTACCGCCCCAAGGCACTCTCGCGACTCCAGCGCCCGCATCGCCTGTTCCACCAGGCGTAGTAGCTGTTGCGTGGTCGAGTGGCCCCGCCGGAATCCGAACAGCTCCGCTGGAAGGAGCCCTTCGGCAGCGCCACAGCCGCTCCACGTACAGCCTCTCAAAGACCTCGGAGAGAGACGGGAGCAGGCTGATCGGCCGGTAGTGCACTGCCCGATGCGGATTCTTGCCGGCCTTGGGGATAGCCACCACTTCCGCGTGTTTCCACGCGGAAGGGGAGGTCCCGGAGTGGAGAACGCAGTTCAAGGTGTCCGCCAGTGATTGATGGAGTTCCGGCGGCAGTAACTTCAGGAGGCGGTTCGTGACACCATCGGAGCCAGCCGCTTTCCTGGGGTTGACGCGGCGGAGCTGGAGTCCAACCTCATCGGCCGTGATGGGTGCGATCACATCGTGATCGGCCCTGGCGGCGAGAAAAACCGGCAGGCGGTCTTCCACGAGACGAACTGAGCTCCCGAGGGCGGGCGGCAGTCCTAAATCGCCTTCCCTCGCGAGGCGTTCTCTCCGCGGCCCGCCCCGCGGCCGCGCGTCGGCGAACGAGCGACCAGGGCGGGCGAGGCAGCCACACCGACGCCACCGCAGGCGCCGACGCCAGCCTCTCAGGCGCCGCCTGCGCGCGGTTGTCTTTCAACGCCACGAAGACGCAGGCTATAGCATTTGTAGAAGACCACTCCCGCCGAACATCCAGCCCATTGAGATAAGGGGCACCCCAGTCCCATGATCCAAAACAGCAAAATACTCGGGTGTCACCCTTGATAGGCGATTCACATGGCAACCACATATAGAAAATATTCGAGAGAAAGCCATGGGAAGAATGGTACAGTTTTACCCACTATTAAACCCATCGTCAACACTACCATCAAGACTGGGGGTGATATTGTACCTTACATTGGAATCGGTTCGTCAGTATTTGATGCGGTTTACGAAATATATCCAGCCGTAACGTTAGGTGACTCACCCTGTGTATCAGGATACAGATGATAACCTCACTCTTCTTCACCTTCTGCCGTTTTTCTGCGAGCTCGGAATTATTAAATGGGTTTGGGCAATGTTGGTGGTCCCGGATGCCCTTCCCTACGCCATACTGCCCCGCCTCCCATTCCCCAACGGGGTAGGGATCTGTGTACCCCGTCCGTCTGCGTCTAGTGTAGATCTCATACGAAAGTCTGGTGATCTCTTTCTAAGGGTTCGTGTAAAGTGTAACTCAGGCGGACAGTGTCCATCAACCCAACATTTACCTACGTGGACGTGGAAAACCGCCTGAAAACCAAATCCAGGCTGGCCAGCCCGCCACCTCTTGTCTTCCATCCGGAATCCGATCGCTTACCCTCCTCCCACAGGTGCCGCCTTATTGCGCTCGGCTGTCCAAGTGAGTATTAATCCATACACACTATACAAATGGATGCACGAATACTTATGTCCGTAAATATATACAAGTATGTATCACCTTTCCTCCTAAACTACTGGATTGTCTGGACCAAATTTAGTGCTAATATCACTTATATCGGGAAAGAATTGTTCTGGGGCGTAAGAATCACCTACCTACCGTATGGGGTGGGACGGGCATGAAGAAGTAGTGTAGCCCACAATGCACCAATATCAGTACTCTATTCATCCAGTATTTCAGAATGAGAGCACTTACAACAAACTTTATGTATAATTTCAAACATTCACGAAATATTATCTCGCTGAGAACCCTCACAAAGTATTGAAAGGAAAAAGACTATCTCTTACTACGTTTTCATGGTTCAGGAGTAAAACTACCACAACAATAAGACACTTCAATTTATTACTCCAATACGAGTAATAGCATTTTTCAGACAATATTTATGTACATACCACCAAATGGACTAGCAAAATTATACACTACTGGCTATTAAAATTGCTACACCACGAAGATGACGTGCTACAGACGCGAAATTTAACCGATAGGAAGAAGATGCTGTGACGTGCAAATGATTAGCTTCTCAGAGCATTCACACAAGGTTGCCGCCGGTGGCGACACATATAACGTGCTGACATGAGGAAAGTTTCCAACCGATTTCTCGTACACAAACAGCAGTTGACCGGCGGTGCCTGGTGAAACGTTGTTGTGATGCCTCGTGTAAGAAGGAGAAATGCGCACCGTCACGTTTCTGAATTTGATAAAGGTCGGATTGTAGCCTATCGCGATTGCGGTTTATCGTATCGCGACATTGCTGCTCGCGTTGTTCGAGATTCAATGACTGTTAGCAGAATATGGAATCGGTGGGTTCAGGAGGGTAATACGGAACGCCGTGCTGGATCCCAACGGCCTCGTATCACTAGCAGTCGAGAGACAGGCATCTTATCCGCATGGCTGTAACGGATCGTGCAGCCACGTCTCGATCCCTGAGTCAACAGACGGAGAGGTCTGCAAGACATCAACCATCTACACGAACAGTTCGACGACGTTTGCAGCAGCATGGAAAATCAGGTCGGAGACCGTGGCTGCAGTTACCCTTGACGCTGTGTCACAGACAAGATCGCCTGCGATGGTGTATTCAAAGACCAACCTTGGTGCACGAATGGCAAAACGTCATTTTTTCGGATGAATCCAGGTTTTGTTTACAGCATCACGATGGTCGCATCCTTGTTTGGCGACATCGCGGTGAACGCACATTGGAGGCCTGTATTCGTCATCGCCATACTGGCGTATCACCAGGCGTGATGGTATGGGGTGCCACTGGATACACGTCTCGGTCATCTCTTGTTCGCATTGACGGCACTTTGAACAGTGGACTTTACATTTCAGATGTGTTACGACCCGCAGCTCTACCCTTCATTCGATCCCTCCGAAACCCGAATTTCAGCAGGATAATGCACAACCGCATGTTGTAGGTTCTGTACGGGCCTTTATGGATACAGAAAATGATCGACTACTGCCCTGGTATGCACATCCTCCAGATCTATCACCAACTGAAAACGTCTGGTCAATGGTGGACGAGCAACTGGCTCCTCACAATACGCCAGTCACTACTCTTGATGAACTGTGGTATCGTGTTGAAGCTGCATGTGCAGCTGTACCTGTAGACGCCATTCAAACTCTGTATGACTCAATGCCCAGGCGTATCGAGGTCGTTATTACGGCCAGAGATGGTTGTTCTGGGCACCGATTTCTCAGGATCTAAGCACCCAAATGGCGTGAAAATATAATCACATGTCCGTTCTAGTATAATATATTTGTCCATTGAATACCCGTTTATCATCTGTATTTCTTCTTGGTGTAGCAATATTAATGGCCAGTAGTGTATCATTCTATGACACACAGTTCATTAGATATGAGGGCAAATTTCGAGTTTTGTGAAAAACTGCCGCATCATGTATGACGTTTTACTTTATTACTTCCTTAGTACTGAATGTATTTACAACACATTTCTCAGGCGGTAGACAGATTTACCACTGGTTATACTTGCAGCCTTGTACGAAACATAGTTCAGGATATACGACTTGACAAAAATTGAATGGCTTGAAAATGAAACTGAGAGGCAGAATTCGGTAGAGATACAGGTGAAGTGTGTCTACAAATACATATGAAACGTGAAACTCCCTGGCAAATTATAGCTGTATGCTGAACCGAGACTCGAACTCAGGACTTTTGCCTTTCTCAGGCAAGTGGTCACCTGACCGAATTACTCGAACACGACACTCTTGCAATATGTTAAATACATGTGAAATATATTTGAAATGTGTATAGGTGGGCAAAGCCACAAGTAAAAATCTCATCCTAAACCCCTGGCACAATTTCAAGTAAATTTGTCACACGCACTAGTTATGATCTGAAAAGAAATAGTATGTGGATATAAGAACCACAAGCTTCCAGTAGGGGTGGGGGTGATAATACAGAGATAGAAATGGGATAGAGGAGATGGACAGAGAAGGGAAAGGGGAGATGGACACAGATGGTGTGGGATGGGGAGAGGACATGGGCAGAAGAAGGGGAAGAAGGAAATGACAGAGAAGGAGACTGACAGAGAAAGGAGGAGGATGAGACGGACAGGGGAGTGAGGAAGGAGAAGATGAATAAAAAGAAGAGGAGGAGGAGATGGCTAGAGGTAGAAGGAATAGATGGAGAAATGGGGAAGGAGCAGACCAACAGAGGGTAGAGGAGAGGAGGTGATGTGCAGAGAGGGGGCGGAGGAGCAGATGGACTAAGACAACATTGGAATAAATACACGCCAAGACGACAACGCAGCCAGTAGAAGATAAACAGCAGATACAGAATTTAATACGAGGGGTATTGTGAAGTAAGATCCAACAGGTCGTGAAATGGACATGACAGTGAAAATCTGATGAAGCTTTACAAAGATGTGTTATGCAGTGCCTCTGGTTATATCGCTCGTTTTATTTCTGACCACACAATGAGCAAGTAAAGATGAATTGAGAATCATGTCTCCTGCCAAGTATGGGTGCACACTGCAACATTCCGCCTGATTTCATGCAACCCCACATAACATACATGTCACGCATTCTCTTCTTCGTTACAGTTCTCGGCAGCAAACTGCATGGGTAATGAGGACGCTCCTGCAGCGATTTCGATGGAAAGTGTTTGATCTGCCACCATACAGCCAAGACATGGTTCCCCTTCAGTTTCATCTCTAGCTATGAAGACAACATTCTGGTACAGACAATGAACTTCAGTCCAGTATAGAGGAGTGTCAGAAAGCATAGGCAGATGCCTTCTATGGCGAGGGTGTTGAAAAGTTGGTACAAAGCTGTGGCAAATGTCTCAGTTGGAGTGGCGGCTTTGTAGAGAAGTAGCTGCAGTATGTATCAAACTGTTGAAAATAAAACATTTTTGATTTTCACTGTGCTTTGCATTTAGCGACCGATCGGACCTTACTTTCCAAACAGCCTTCGTGTAAATGAGAAAAAACAAATTTTTTTCTTTATTAATTAAAACTTCCGGGCTGAATTGCCGTGGTCCATATATAAAACTTCTTCTCCTTCCTATGTTTGTAAACTGGCATGCGGTGGCGGCGATGACGATAGACACGACGACGTGGCATAGTGCTTCAATGCTGTTGCAGAGAGAACTGGATGACGCCTCTGTGATGTGGAATCATGCTGAAGAGGAACTGGATGAGTTTTTGGTGCACACAAACAGTTTCAATCCAAGGATACAATTCACCATGGAGAAAGAGAGTAATGGACAACTAACTTTTTTGGATGTATTGGTTATTAAACGGGCGGATGGGACTTTACGGCACAGGGTATATAGGAAAGACACGCACACCAATCGTTACCTAGATAAGAATTCGAATCATCATCCTAGGCAAAAGAGACGAGTCATAAAAACTTTAGTGGACAGAGCTAATAACATCTGTGAGCCAATTTACTTGCAAGATGAATTAAGCCATTTGCGAACAGCTTTCAAGAGAAAACTAACTTCGAAATAGATGGAGGACTCCACCCTACAAGAAAAGTGTCCGAAAAAACACGACCACAAAAACCGTCGGCTGGAAAAGTCTTTCTTCCATTTATTCATAACATCACGGACCGTATTGGTAAAGTTTTGGCCAAATTTCAAGTGGAGACAATCTTTCGACCTACCAAGAAAATTAGTGAAAGTTTAAGATCGGGGAAAAACGCACGACACCCCTTAGCTACCGCAGGTGTGTATAAAATTCAGTGTAGCTGTGGCATGGTTTATGTAGGAACAACTAAAAGGGGTATTAATACCCGCCTAACACAAAAGGAACTGTAGATTGGGACAGATTGAGAAATCAGCTGTAGCGGAACACGTTTTCAAAGATGGTGATCACGGAATAAAATTTAGTGAGACAAACGTGATAGCTAGGACCTCACATTATTATACTCGCATGTAGAGATCTACAAGCACGAAAATAATTTTAATAAAAAAGAAGAAGGATTAAAACTAGACAAGATATGGCGTTCGACTCTGTACCAACGAAGTGACAATCGATTACCTGTAATCGAGAGAGATGGCACTAGCCAGATATAGTTTTAAAGTCGAAAGCACGTGACGAGTGGTGGCGCCATCTAAGCGCTCTATATAAGCGGGACCTCCGGCGCCTAGCAGCCAGTCGCCGACTCACCTCAGAAGATGTTGCCCACAGCCAGCATCGAAACGTCAATAGGAAGAAGTTTTATATGGGACCACGGCAATTCAGCCCGGAAGTTATAATTAATGACGACGCCGGCCGTGAAAGCTTACATGCTATGATTAGATTTTTTTCTGTTGATTGTAGAATAAGCAAATAGAAATAGCTTCCGTTAATTTGGCGAAAGTTAATTATTAATACAGAGTACTGAATTATCTTTCAATAGCTAATTTATTTCTTAATGTATACTCTGAGTTATTCTTTAACTCTGAAGTAAGGAAAGTCAAATGAATGAATCTGTGCTCATTTCCGACTGTCCTTCCTCAGTAGATAAACTTCCCGTTTGTTACAAAAAGAACTGCTCAACGTTTCAGCTTAGCGCTTAATGTGTTGTTAATGAAGAGTGTTTAAAACGAAACCGATACCGCGATTGCGTCACTTTGTTGTTCCGCACGGGCATTTCCAGCGCTACTCTGTTACCTGATTGAATTTTGTTTCCATCTATTTTACGATCATCCCTCAGCAAAAGCCGTTTGTCCGCACTTTTTCCAGCATCATCAGCGACGGTTTTCCTCATTATCCCTTTGTGCCTTTGGTCTACGTTAGTGTGCGCGGAGCATCCTCATAGCAACATTGTCGATATCTGATGTGGGCGGCGTTGGTGGGGGGAAGGGGCAGGAGACATTGGAAGCCGAGCAAGGGGGAGGGGAAAGGGGGAGGGTAAGTGGGAGGGGGTGGGAGGGAGGGTAGGCCATCGAGCACGTCATTAGTGCCCCAGGCCGATACCTGATAAGCCTGTGGCGTAAGCGTCTCCTGGGTACGTGTGCGACTCCGTCCCGGGAGCTGTTTCTTCTCCCTCCTCCTGACGCAAAAAAACGCTCATCACGCTTGATAACTTCCATTTGTATGGCTATACAACAGCTTATGTGTGCGCAACTCCTTACGAAACAGATGATACACCGACGATCTTCTTTTTGGGTAATCTATACCAATATAAACCAGTATAACTGCCATGTCTGTCTGTTTATCTGGTAGAACACGCCTATCTTCGAAACTAGTTGACAATTTTTTATAGGATTTTCACAGGCAACATGAGTGTAGCTTGGGGCAATGTATAGGCTTTATTTCATCAAAATTGGAACACGAAAGAAAGATACTGTAATTTAATGTTTTATAAAAAAAGTCTGCTCAGTTTAATAGTTCGGATGTTTACCTCAGTGACGCGATCACCAAGGCATAGTATACAAAAGAACAGCTAAATGGGTCTGTTAGTTTTGTAGTACACAAAACAACCAGTAGACAGGGCTATTAGTCTTCTTAACTCAGTGACAGGTGTATTGAATATAACGCGAGTTAGGGAGACGTATTTAGTCTTTGAAAAAGCTATTTCCTCTTTGAGATTAGAACATTATCACATATCTGAAAATGCTTTTGTTGGTTGATATGTTATACGTAGAGCATTATCATATATCTGAAATGCTTTTATTGGTTGATATTTCTTCTTAATACGATTCAACGCAATGAATACAATACTTATACGTTGATAAGCCATAACATTATGACCATTTATATAGTAAGATGGTATCTGTTCTTTCAGACTTGTCCGAAAGAACAGATACCATCGGTGACCAATCAACTCGTTAGAATGAAATTACAATGAAATGAACACCCTTATCTGCTTACAGGCGTCGACATACGTCAACGGATACAGACGAAAATGTGTGCCCGACTGGGACTCGAACCCGGGATCTCCTGCTTACATGGCAGACGCTCTCTCCATTTTTTTTTTATCTGCTCTGGTCGGACGTCGAAAGACACCAGTTTCAGTTCGTTGTTGATCCATTAACTCAGTTTTTTTTTTATTACAGAGGGCAGCCTAGCCTCTGACCGAACACGCTGAGCTACCGTGCCGGCAGTCCATCTGAGCCACAGAGGACACAGAGGATAGCGCGACTGCACGGATTTATCTCTGGCACGCCTCCCACGAAACGCACATTCTCAACGTATTGTCCCGCACTGCATTCGTAGCAATTGTAATTTCATTCTAACGAGCTGCATGGTCACCGATGGTATCGGCTCTTTCGGACATGTCCGAAAGAACAGATACCATCTTATTATACATATAGTTAAGGCTCACCGGCCACTTGACCATCTTCTTCTTCTGTGCGAATGCACAAACAGTGCCTGAACTCTTACGGGAATCGGCAACGCGCCACGAGTAATGAGTATAGTGGGCGGGGGTACTACGAATGTAGTGCGGGACAGTACGTTGAGAATGTGGGTTTCACGGGAGGCGCGCCAGAGATAAATCCCTGCAGTCGCGCTATCCTCTGTGTCCTCGGTGGCTCAGATGGATACAGCGTATGCCATGTAAGCAGCAAATCCCGGGTTCGAGTCCCGGTCGGGGCACACATTTTCATCTGTCCCCCCGTTGACGTATGTCAACGACTGTAAGCAGCTAAGAGTGTTCATTTCATTGTAATTATGACCACTGCCCACTGCGGTGTTGGATGCCCCGTGGTGGCTTTGCGGGCAGTTCGCGGTAACAAAAGCATGTGGACCGGAACAGACACAGATGGGGGATCATCCTAACGAAGATATGGGCTGCAAATGTGAAAATCCATTGAGGTAATCGACTTGGACGAAGGGCAGATTATTATTACGCAGAGCCTGTGAACGTGTATCTCGAAAACAGAAAGCTGGTCGACAATTACGTGCTACTGTCGTGAGCATCTACGGAAAGGGTTAGAAGAACAGTCAAACTACCGCTAGACACTAAATGATCGGACGTCCACGACTCTTCACAGAACGTGGGCTTCAGAGGTTTGTCTGCTCTGTAAAGGAGGTCTGGTGCACAGTTTGACAGCTGACCCTCAACAAAAACAAACATAACGTATTGTGGATACGCGGGCGGAAAGACCCACTGTTGTATGATTACACTAGAGACTGCGTAATACGGAGCATATCAATTGAAGACATGAAATCTATATATGAGTCCGCGATCTTTTTTATTTTTAACTCTTATTTTCACTAGTCCGTCTTGATCACATAGATTTTTTTACACTTTATGAGCAGTATGCGTAGCTAAAAATTCCAAGAATGTTTGTTAAACCAACATATTACCGCCACTCACGTATGGACGACATTACCTTCGAGGTAAAATGAAAAAAAAAAACGACTTAGAGAAGCAGTGACAGTTATTCCTTCTTTGTGCCATTATTCAGGTTAAATAGGTGGATGATCAAGAAGCAGGAGTGTTTTAGGGGGAGGTGATGATGATGATGATGATAGTATACGATGTTCATTGCTTCACATGCCGTAGGCGGTTTCCACTATAAATGCAGTAACGGACGAGACTTCCATATATGAAATAGTATTTCCGATCTGAACAGGCAGAATATTCCACAAACAGCGTAGCATACGCTGCACATAAAGATATTGTTTTACCTGACAAATGCGTTATCCGACATCGATTTTATTACGTATTGGCGCGAGCAGTAAATTGAAGTTCGTGCAACGAATTAAAGCGGAATGATGAAATTGTATTGGAATAGAGATGCATGGCTTTTATCGTTGCTGTTGTAACTGTTAAAATGTTTAAAATACAGTGGACTCTCGGTTATCTCTGGAACTGTAAATGTACCTAGGCTAACTAAAAACGTCAGAATTTTTGCGAAGGAAGTAAATATTGTTAACAGCGTGGACCTCATTTAACATGATTTTTAAGAAATCTTGTGTTTTTTAAGGCTGACAGACAAACTGTCCTAAATTACAGTAAACCTTTATCGTAGCCTATACAGGTAGATCAGCTGAATCCACAAACGGATCTTTGTGAGTTTCAGACGTGGTTATGCGGTCTCTCACTCGCTTCACTCAATTTTTTTTATTTTTCCCCAGAAGACTATTCTTTTGTCATTCTCTTTAACTTAATAACACAACAGATAAGTTATCGAAACGGAATAATTAGTGCGAGTTTATTAAAGTGATTAGTGTAAGTTGTAACGTTAGAAGCGTGTCATGAAATTTGTTGTCATCGCGACAATACTAAAGAATATACATTGGCGGAAGAAAATTAGTACTCGTCAAAAGAAGAGAAGATGATCTTCACTATTCTGGATTAAGTATCACTTTGGCACAGAAAGGGATGAATTATACTGCCACAAACATCTTTGGTCATTTGCCAAGTAGCATTAGAAGGCTGACAGATAGCCAACCAACATTTAAAAGCAAGTTAAAAGAACTTCTGAATGACAACTCCTTCTACTCAATAGATAAATTATTAGATATGAAGTAGGGACTGTAAAAAAAAATTATTATTTTGTGTAAAGAAAACTTATGTTAATGTGACACGTTCCACATCATTACGAAATGTCGTATTCATTACCTATGGAACAAGCATATATGTAAGTACTGAGTGGGCGTTTCGGCCTCATGCGTTATCGTGTTGGAGCATATACTGCATTCAAACGTTATGAATCACTTCGAAGGGAACGATCTATTGATACGTAATGAGTATGGTTTCAGAAAACATCGTTCTTGTGCAACACAGCTAGCTCATTATTCGCACGAAGTAATGGCCGCTATCGACAGGGGTCTCAAGTTGATTCCGTATATCTCGATTTCCGGAAAGCTTTTAACACCGTTCCTCGCAAGCGACTTCTAATCAATCTGCGGGCCTATGCGGTATCGTCTCAGTTGTGCGACTGAATTCCTGGTTTCCTGTCAGGAAGGCCGCAGTTCGTAGTAATAGACGGCAAATCATTGAGTAATACTGAAGTGATATCAGATGTTCTCCAGGGAAGCGTCCTGGGACCTCTGCTGTTCCTGATCTATACAGGGTGAGTCACCTAACGTTACCGCTGGGTGTATTTCGTAAACCACATCAGATGCTGACGAACCGATTCCACAGACCGAACGTGAGGAGAGGGGCTAGTGTAATTGTTTAATACAAACCATACAAAAATACGCGGGAGTATGTTTTTAACACAAACCTACGTTTTCTAAAAATGGAACCACGTTATTATTGTTAGCACATCTGAACATATAAACAAATACGTAATCAGTGCCGTTTGTTGCATTGTAAAATGTTAATTACATCCCGAGATATTGTAACCTGAAGTTGACGCTTGAGTACCACTCCTCCGCTGTTCGATCGTGTGTATCGGAGAGCACCAAATTACGTAGGGATCCAAAGGGAACGGTGATGGACCTTAGGTACAGAAGAGACTGGAACAGCACATTACGTCCACATGCTAACACCTTTTTCACTGACGCACATGTACATTACCATGAGGGATGAGGTACACGTACACACGTGGTTTCCGTTTTCAGTTTCGGAGTGGAATAGAGTGTGTCCCGACATGTCAGGCCAATAGATGTTCAATGTGGTGGCCATCATTTGCTGCACATAACTGCAATCTCTAGCGTAATGAATGTCGTACACGCCACAATACATCTGGTGTGTTGTCGCCGCAGGCTGCAGCAGTACGTTGTTTCATATCCTCTGGGGATGTAGGGACATCACGGTAAACATTCTCCTTTAACGTACCCCACAGAAAGAAGTCCAGAGGTGTAAGATCAGGAGAACGGGCTGGCCAACTTATGCGTCCTCCACTTCCAAGAAACGCCCGTCGAACATCCTGTCAAGGGTCAGCCTAGTGTTAATTGCGGAATGTGCAGGTGCACCATCATGCTGATACCACAAAAGTCGACGCGTTTCCAGTGGGATATTTGCGAGCAACGTTGGCAGATCATTCTGTAGAAACGCGATGTATGTTGCAGTGCTCTCCGGTACACACGATCGAACAGTGGAAGAATGGTACTCAAGCGTCAACTTTAGGTTACAATATCTCCGGATGTAATTAACATTTTGGTCACTTTACCACACTTCTAATGCATGAAACACTGCTAGATCCGGCAACTTATCGTTTCCATCGGAACTACTACTACACACGTCCGAACTGTTTCATGGCTAAGCTCCCACTCTTCTCTACAATACTCTATCTTCTCTACCAGCAGAGAAAGGCGCGCGAATATTATTGCTTTACCATTGGTCAGTTTACTCAGCAGCCAATAGCAAAACAACATTCTCCCGCGTCGGTCCGCGCTTTTCATCCATAACCAATCGCAAAATAGCAAACCTAACGCCTGCACTTTCTACCGACGTAAATATCTAATATGCTGAAGTTTTGATTATGCATAAAGTTATTTACTATTGTTATTTATACCTGAATTAACTTTCCCTTTACCATAAACTTACTTTACAAATCTATTCTACAAAAATCCCCTTTGTTCATATCCATACTTCTTCGAAATGTTCCTACACTAAGCCCTATTACAAAACTCGTTAAACAATTATCTTCATATTAACCTTAAACCACAGTCACGCATCATTCATACTGCTAAAAGACATTTATAACATTTTAGATATACAAAAAGACATAACACTTTATGAAAGTACTAGAGCAGTTCAGGAAAAACATTCTATTACTTTCGTGCACTCTAGTGGGTACAATCGAAACTAAAATCACAGTCCCCCTATCCAATACTGTCCTCTATCGGCTGATACATAAACTATGTGCGCGTACAGTCTCGCGTCACCATCTGTCACTCTCCAGCTCTGAGACACATCTCCCACTTAACTGCCTCCAAGGCAGGATCGCTATACGGCGCGACGCCTCAGCAGCTAGCAATCACCATCTACCGATGTTCACTATCTCTGACTATTCTGAGCCAAGTTTTCAGTGTTTTACGTCACACGGTAGCGGTGGAATGTCCGAACGATCTGGCTGTGGAGCACGACGATCTGGCGTCCAAATTCATGGTATGACAATCCTTTTCAGCATACAGTGACAAAGTGCGCACAGTTGTAGCTTGGAGAACCGCTTCGAGGCACGTTGGCATACCAAACATCGTAAACAGACCGAGTTCTGCGCTGGACTGCGAAGACAATGAACGTTTCCTCGTACTCAGCTACACAGGTAGAGCGAAAGTCTTTGAATTACAGCGACTTTTACAAGGGTAAGTATACACTGCTCAGGCAGGACTCAAGCAGAACGAAGGGATTGAAATCGAAGGAAAGAGACTGGCATACTTAGCCTATGCAGACGACATCTGTTTACTCTCTAGGTCGAAAGAGGAGTTGGAGTAAATGACCAAAGCACTAAAGGAGGCTTGCAGCAAATTTGGGCTAAACATAAACGAAGCCGAAACAGAGTACTTCGTTATGACGCGTGGTCTTTGTCAGACAGCTGATCATCTACAATCACTGCAGGTTGGGGACCATTCCTACAAGAGAGTGCAAGAATTCAAATACCTAGGGGCATTTTTCACTGGTAACTTGTCATATGAAGCAGAGATCAATGCCAGAATACAAGCAGGAAACCGATCTTACCACATGACTATCACAACGGTTTCGGTCCAAATATCTCTCCAGACAGTTCAAGATTCGACTGTACAAAACCTTGATCCAGTCTGTTGTTGTATATGGCTGCGAAACCTGGAGTATCCGGAAACAGGACTTCCATATGCTCCCTGTTTTTGAGAGAAAAATGCTCACGCACCCTTACATCATTGGTGTTCACCGCCGGCCGCTGTGGCCGAGCGATTCTAGGCGCTTCAGTCCGGAACCGCGCTGCTGCTGCGTTCGCAAGTTCGAATCCTGCCCCGGGCATGGATGTGTGTGATGTCCTTAGGTTAGTTAGGTTTAAGTAGTTGTAAGTTTAGGGGGCTGATGACCTCAGATGTTAAGTCCCATAGCGCTTAGAGCCATCTTGCCTTCACCGACAATCACTCTATCTCACACGCCTTAAGATAACGGAGAAAGAGTGCAAGGTGCTGTACATGGGATTAAAACATAAGCAAAACAACAGATAAGCTATAATAGTAGCATAGGGGATTGTAGCTGGCTAACCACTTATAAAAACATGCGTGGGTCAGTCACCCTGTTAAAACATCAGGAAAATCTCCCTGAAATTTCGAGAGACAAGTGGGACATACCACTGAAACTTAAAACTCTAACCACATTCGTTTGAATGTCACATGAAATAGAAGGGAGATTTATAGGCAAAACTGCTGCTGCCCTCTGGTATGAAAATAAAGCACGGTCTAGTAAAATGTGTCGCACAGCGATCTGTGCTCCCCAAGCGCCACACATTGGAGGGCCTTCTCGCCGGAGGAAAAAGCCGTGCATCAGGGGGCTGTCGCTTATGCGAAGACGATTAGCGAGGAGCGCCAGCCCGCCTGCGTGGTTGGAGGAATGCACGTCACGGCCGCGTTGTGAGATCTACTGACGCACCCACTCTCGTCCCCATCGACGCTTGACTCTGTACCTCAGCATCGAGGCGACAGCGTCCAGGGAGTGGCACACGGAACCAACCGAGGATCACGACACGCCTCGTTGGCTGCTACATCCACCCTTTCGTTCCCCACAACAACCATGTCCCCTGGTACCCAGCAGGAAGAAAACTCCTTCCCCAGCCTTTGTAGTCCGAGAAGGGCATCCTGGATGTCCTGGATGACTTTATCGGCTGGATATGAGCGTTGCGGGTACTGAAGAGCACTGAGGCAGTCGGAACATCTCAACTTTTTCAGCGCCCTCATGATCGACTTGACAGAAATACTAGGAAGTTCTGGTCTTACGTTAAATCAGTAAGTGGCTCGAAACAGGATATCCAGACACTCCGGGATGATGATGATGGCATTGAAACAGAGGATGACACGCGTAAAGCTGAAATACTAAACACCTTTTCCCAAAGCTGTTTCTCAGAGGAAGACCGCACTGCAGTTCCTTCTCTAAATCCTTGCACAAACGAAAAAATAGCTGACATCGAAATAAGTGTTCAAAGCATAGAAAAGCAACTGGAATCACTCAACAGAGGAAAGTTCACTGGACCTGACGGGAAACCAATTTGATTCTACACAGAGTACGCGAAAGAACTTGCCCCCCTTCTAACAGCCGTGTACCGCAAGTCTCTAGAGGAATGGAAGGTTCCAAGTGATTGGAAAAGAGCACAGGTAGTCCTAGCCTTCAAGAAGGGTCGTCGAGCAGATGCGCAAAACTAAAGAACTATATCTCTGACGTCGATCTGTTATAGAATTTTAGAACATGTTTTTTGCTCGCGTATCATGTCGTTTTTGGAAATCCAGAATCTACTCTGTAGGAGTCAACACGGATTCCGGAAACAGTGATCGTGTGAGACCAAACTCGCTTTATTTATTCATGGGACCCAGAAAATATTAGATACAGGCTCCCAGGTAGATGCTATTTTCCTTGACTTCCGGAAGGCGTTCGATACAGTTCCACACTGTCACCTGATAAACAAAGTAACAGCCTACGGAATATCAGATCAGCTCTGTGGCTGGATAGAAGAGTTTTTAGCAAACAGAACACAGCATGTTGTTATCAATGGAGAGACGTCTACAGACGTTAAAGTAACCTCTGGCGTGCCACAGGGGAGTGTTATGGGACCATTGCTTTTCACAATATATATAAATGACCTAGTAGATAGTGTCGGAAGTCCCATGCGGCTTTTCGCGGATGATGCTGTAGTACACAGAGAAGTTGCAGCATTAGGAAATTGTAGCGAAATGCAGGAAGATCTGCAGCGAATAGGCATTTGGTGCAGGGAGTGGCAACTGACCCTTAACATAGACAAATGTAATCTATTGCGAATACATAGAAAGAAGGATCCTTTACTCTATGATAATATGATAGCGGAACAAACACTGGTAGCAGTTACTTCTGTAAAATATCTGTGAGTATGCGTACGGAACGATTTGAAGTGGAATGATCATATAAAATTAATTGTTGGTAAGGCGGGTACCAGGTTGAGATTCATTGGGAGAGTCCTTAGAAAATGTAGTCCATAAACAAAGGAAGTGACCTACAAAACACTCGTTCGACCTATATTTGAGTATTGCTCATCAGTGTGGGATCCCTACCAGGTCGTGTTGACGGAGGAGATAGAGAAGATCCAAAGAAGAGCGGCGCGTTTCGTCACAGGGTTATTTGGTAAGCGTGATAGCGATACGGAGATGTTTAGCAAACTCAAGTGGCAGACTCTGCAAGAGAGGCGCTCTGCATCGCGGTGTAGCTTGCTCGTTAGGTTTCGAGAGGGTGCGTTTCTGGATGAGGTATCGAATATACTGCTTCCCCCTGCTTATACCTCCATAGGAGATCACGAATGTAAAATTAGAGAGATTCGAGCGCGCACGGAGGCTTTCAGACAGTCGTTCTTCCCACGAACCATACCCGACTGGAACAGAAAAGGGAGGTAATGACAGTGACACGTAAAGTGCCCTCCGCCACACACCGTTGGGTAGCTTGCGGAGTATATATGTAGATGTAGATCGCAGATAATCCGGCAGCAAAGATAGTGAAGTTTGGAAGCAGCCGAATCGTGAGGACACGATCAGGGGCAGCCAACGGAATTCCGCTGCCTAGACGTACCCGTGAATACAGCTACATAGCTGTGGAGCCCATGTAAAATGTCGGAAAATAACGTATTAGAAACATAAGCCGGAGTGCCATCTCTCGCACTGCACTAAATCTAAAACAACTCCGAGCATCTGCAGTAACCAGGCTGGCCGTGGTTAGAACCCTGTATTTGAGTCTGCATGTGCCCTAATCGACGGGGAATCAGCACGCACTTGACACGGATCCAAAACGGCCTCGTTGCCTGTGACGACTCGTAAAGAGGCTTTCTGTGGCTGGACGAGCAACGGTATAGTGTGCTGGGGTATGGGGAGTAGCGAGGATCTAACAGACTGACGCACCATAACGAGTTGATGGGCATGAGCAAAAAATGAGATGAAAGTTTCATCACTTAATATCCTTCCGGTAAGAAAATCTGCACAGTTTCCGTTCCTGTCAGTTAGATCAACATTATCAAGCCGCAGTGAATAGGTAATGCACAGCATTATGAGAGGACGCAGAGGACAAGTTTTCAATGATAATAATGAAAGGAAGGTTGTATACAGCAGTAATACGGGAAATTCACCGTAAAGGTGGCGGGTAGTGTATTGGCTGATCTTGCCAACATGGAGAACTGGGGAAGTAGAAATCACAGGAAACAGACGTCAAGGGAGGTAGTTTTCTAAGGGGGCGAAGGAGTATCTAGAAGAACTTGTGCAAAGTAGAAGAAGGAGAGGGTTTAAGAACCGGCTGTTTGCTCAGGTGTGCCTCGAAGTGGAGAATAAGTTGGAAATTTACACTCAGTGGCAAATAGAATTATCCTGTAACTTCAAAACATTTATAAAAGATGCTGCAAACGCAGAATATGCTCTTGAAGTTCCTACGTACAGTGCAACGTACCATAACGTGACTGAGTGTGCCGTCCCTTAATAAAAGTTTGAGTTTCTCCATTTAACATGAATTTCGAGAAAGAGTTTAATTGTACTCGAGATAAGTACCAAAACATCAAATTGGCTATTGCTTGCAAAGTGGACGATCTCGGAATTAAATTTTTGCAACATGGTGATTAAATTACGGGATATAATTCTATTTACAGTAGAATATTTGTTTTGACATTTGTCTGGCTTTGAACTGCGTAGGTGAGATGTAAGTGACGCGTTAATTCCGTGGACAGAGGAAATGGCTCTGAGCACTATGGGACTTAACAGCTGTGTTCATCAGTCCCCTAGATCTTAGAACTACTTAAACGTAACTAACCTAAGGACATCACACACACCCATGCCCGAGGCAGGATTCGAGCCTGTGACCGTCGCAGTCGCGTGGTTCCGGACTGAAGCGCCTAGAACCGCTCGACCACCGCGGCCGGCTGGACAGAGGAGAGAGCGCTTTAGCTTTATTGTATTCTGTTGGACGAAGACGTGTGCGGGAATCAATAATTGGTCTTGGTGATATCTCGGCATTATTTCTAGGGAAAAGTGCTACACTGTGTAATTGGTACATGAATCCAGTTCTGTCGCATGTTAACGCCGACGAGAGTAGTTTAAAGTCACAGATGTAACACAAATAACACTTTGGTACAGGACGCGCTCAGACGCATTGTGTTTGATTCACTTTGTCGAAATAATTGAAGTCACGTAGATTTGAATAGCCGCACGATAGACAATAGTGTGGTGCGTAAATAATTAGCTGAGATTTAAAGACTCACTCGTGCTAAGTATTAAAATATTGAATTTTGAAGTAATCGGCAATACGGAGTAGTTTATAGATTCCGTTGCTAGGTTGCATGAATCATTCAGCACAATTACAGTTGTATATAAAATTACACTATTTAAGATGAGCGGATGCAGAGTGACTGCAGTTTTATTTCAGAAGGATCAATAAACCGGACATATTCAGTGTTGTTCGATTTTCTTAATGTAAAAACAATCTTTTGAACTTTGAATACCAGTATACTACGAGGATATTTCGCAAAGTAAAGATACACCTACGCCAGAGGAACAGAAGAGTTTTGGCGAGCAGGTTGGCAACACTGGTGTTAACCTTGAACCGTTAGCCTTCTCCTCGCAGTCGATCGGCAGTTGAACGTTGCTTCTGGTTGGAGTAGGTCGTGTTTAAAGTGGCTGCGCCGATTCAGAATCCCGCCAAATGCGAAGTGCGCTCCGTCATACGTTTTCTTCATGTAAAAGGTCAGCGACCAGCGGATATTCACAAAGAAATTGTTTCTGTTTATGGGAAAATCATGAATCGACAAAATGTAACGGAATGTTGTCGTCATTTCTCTGAAGCTAGGACCGATGTTCATGACGAACAAAGAACAGGTCGGCCATCTGTGATCTTTGGTGCCCTTCTTCGGAGAACGGAGGAAGCAATTCGTGCGAATAGACGTCTCACATTGAAAGAACTGCTTCAGATCACTCTGGACGTGTCAATGATAGCTCTTTATGACGTTGTGACTGTCAAGTTAGGGTACAAGGAAATTGTGTACGCGCTGGGTTCCAAAACTGTTAGCGGAAGAACACAAAAAGAAAAGGATGGGCTTTGCACTCGACTTCCTCACACGCCATGCTGAAGCAGGTGATGAGTTCCTTGATCACATTGTGACAGATGACGAAACGTGGGTTCATCGCCATACACCTGAATCCAAGCAACAATCAATGCAATGGCGCCATTCGAATTCACCAAAAGCCAAGAAATGAAAATCGTCGATTTCAGCAAAGAAAATCATGGGTTCTGTTTCTTGGTACAGACAAGGCATTCTTCTGTTGAAATTTATGCCTCCTGGAACGACACTTAATGCTGCTGCATATTTCCAGACTGTGAAACGTCTTCGAAGGGCAATTCAAAACAAACGGAGGGGAATGCTGACAAGTGGAGTCCGCTTGCTTCATGGCAACGTCCGGCC
This sequence comes from Schistocerca gregaria, assembly GCF_023897955.1. Lineage (NCBI taxonomy): Eukaryota > Metazoa > Arthropoda > Insecta > Orthoptera > Acrididae > Schistocerca > Schistocerca gregaria. Next base: position 546,470,705 of record NC_064926.1, read on the forward strand.
TCTTACAGCGCTCTTAACCAAAGCACTACTCAAACAATTCAAATGGGATGTATTGGACCATCCGCCATACAGCCCCGACCTTGCGCCCACCAACTTCCATGTCTTCCGTTACCTGAAGTCACATCTTGGTGGAAAATCATTCCACGGCGATGAAGAGATCAAAGATGAAGTTGAAATGTGGTTCCGACAACAGGCGGTAACCTTATATGACTGTAGGACACAAAAGCTTGTGCACCGACTTAACAAATGTTTGGATAACGGGGGTGATTATGTCGCAAAATAACAAGAAATCAAGTTAATAAGATGTAACTGACGTTTTCTAAATAGATGTTCTATTTAAGGACTGTGAGCCATTGCATCTTTACTTTTCGAAATGCCCTCGTACATACCTGTCGGAATTTTGGTGAGGGTGACCAGACTTTCGTTTCGAGAAGAAAAAAAATTGAATTAAAAATACAAATCCAAACTGGGACACAAACTGAAAAGTCACGCTTACCGAAGCTCTACGTGCCGTTCTCCCTCGCTCCTTTCTTGAGACGAGCAAGCCTGAAGACAAGAAGACAAAGTGGTGATGCGAGAGAAGGAGGGGAAAAAGCGGTCCAATACCTACACTATAAATAATTGCAATGTCGCAGCGGTATAGCCTACGATGGCGAGCTGAAAAGTAATGCCTCAGTTTATGAGAAAACTATGAGAGCTTTTTAAGTAAAAGAAACGTTATTAACATTTTACATGGCCATTCATCATGTCTACATATTTGCACCCCTCCGCCTCCAGAGCGCTGCGAATTGTAGCGTGTAACGTGGTGGTGTTTAACGTAACTAAAGCGGTGCGTGAGAAACACTGTGCTGTAACAGAGTGTTGAATTCGAAGTGTTCGTTCACACGTGGAGCAGCCGCTGTCCGGCATGACAATGTTACACCACGCGCGAGGGATTCACATGTCATACGCCATCCTCCGCACAGGCCCGACTTCTGCCCGTCCGGTTTTCGTTGTTTCCACAACTTGCACAAATCTTCGAGGACTTCACTTTGATGGTGACGAAGCGATGCTAGGAGAGGTGGGGTTATGACTCGGCCAACAAAGTCAAACATCCTACAGTGACTGTGTCTCTCGTTGAGAGAAATGTGTTCATGTCAAGGGCGATTATGTTGAGAAATAAATATGTAGATAAGAACAGTAAAGATGTAGAAACTTCATAAAGCATGTTATATTTAAAAAAGCGAGTTTTCACATAAAGATTTCGGAGCCTTCGTTCTTATCGACGGTCCATTCCCCTCTCCACTGACGGCTCGGTTGTGAAATATCACGTACTGGGATCAATAATGCAAGATATGTAATAACTAAAGCATTATAGCTGATGTCCATTACGGTTATCTCATAAATAATAGTGCAACTGTTAAGAAAACTCCGACGTTACTATGAGGTAATTTCAATTTACTGCAAGCACTGGGCTGGCTGTTTCGAACCATTAGTTACTGTTTTCCCTAATCTTTGCCCGCCAGCAGGCTCCATGAATATGCTAAGCTCTCTCTCGTGGACCTCTGCACAGAGGCGGTGTGCATTTATCGCGCCACACTGAACAGCAGCCCGCGCTTTGTTATTCTCACTTTCCTCGTTGCACGGTAGTGTATCTGGACGTTTGGAAAGGACTGTCGGATTACTTATTCGGCTTTCATGAAACATTACAGTTGTTTCCAGTATCTGGTCCTCAATTTTATTTTATCCTGCGGAAAGGACTTGTGAATGCTTGCGACTATAAAGACAATGGGTGTGTTTGCAAAATAAATTTTTCTGTTTTCTTTTTAGTTACCTCTTCCACGACCCCTCTAGGAGATGATTCCCATTTTCAAATTTTTTTTGCTTATTTTGTTTATTATGCCTTCTAATTCCAATCCCAAAGAAACCAGGTGTTGACAGATGTGAAAATTACCGAACAATCAGTTTAATAAGTCACGGCTGCAAAATACTAACGCGAATTCTTTACAGACGAATGGAAAAACTGTCAGAAGCCGGCCTCGGGGAAGATCAGTTTGGATTCCGTAGAAATACTGGAACACGTGAGCCAATACTGACCTTACGAGTTATCTTAGAAGAAAGATTAAGGAAAGGCAAACCTACGTTTCTAGCATTTGTAGACTTAGAGAAAGCTTTTGAGAATTTTGACTGGAATACTTTCTTTCAAATTCTAAAGGTGGCAGGTGTAAAATACAGGGAGCGAAAGGCTATTTACAATTTCTACAGAAAAGAGATGGCAGTTATAAGAGTCGAGGGACATGAAAGGGAAGCAGTGGTTGGGAAGGGAGTGAGACAGGGTTGTAGCCTCTCCCCGATGTTATTCAATCTGTATATTGAGCAAGCAGTGAAGGAATCAAAAGAAAAGTTTGGAGTAGGTATTAAAATCCATGCAGAAGAAATAAAAACTTTGAGGTTCGCTGATGACGTTGTAATTCTGTAAGAGACAGCAAAGGACTTGGAAGAGCAGTTGAACAGAATGGACAGTGTCTTGAAAGAGGATAAAAGATGAACATCAACAAAAGCAAAACGAGGATAATGGAATGTAGTCGAATTAAGTCGGGTGATGCTGAGAGAACTAGATTAGGAAATGAGACACTTAAAGTAGTAAAGGAGTTTTCCTATTTGGGGAGCAAAATAACTGATGATGGTCGAAGTAGAGAGGATATAAAATGTAGACCGGCAATGGCAAGGAAAGCGTTTCTGAAGAAGAAAAATTTGTTAACATCTAGTATTGATTTAAGTGTCAGGAAGTCGTTTCTGAAAGTATTTGTATGGAGTGTAGCCATGTATGGAAGTGAAACATGGACGATAAATAGTTTGGACAAGAAGAGAATAGAAGCTTTCGAAATGTGGTGCTACAGAAGAATGCTGAAGATTAGATGGGTAGATCACGTAACTAATGAGGAGGTATTGAATAGGATTGGGGAGAAGAAGTTTGTGGCACAACTTGACTAGAAGAAGGGATCGGTTGGCAGGACATGTTCTGAGGCATCAAGGGATCACAAATTTAGCATTGGAGGGCAGCGTGGAGGGTAAAAGTCGTAGAGGGCGACCAAGAGATGAATACACTAAGCAGATTCAGAAGGGTATAGGTTGCAGTAAGTAATGGGAGATGAAGAAGCTTGCACAGGATAGAGTAGCATGGAGAGCTGCATCAGACCAGTCTCAGGACTGAAGACCACAACAACAACATCAACATGCCTTTTATGAGTGATGATTTCAATGTGCGCGGTGCTCCACTGTTCTGTTGGCTTCACTGCAATGTGCACTGACTGACGAAAAGCTGTGAAGAGCCCAGAAAGCCCGATCGAATGTAACCTGGTACACGTGCACGGCGGTTGAGTAAATCACTAAAATCGCACTGTGTGCGGCAAATAGAGCAGCCACCAACGTGCATTTGCATTGTTCGTGTTTTGTTGTTACGAGGCACGGCAGGGCACATAAAGACGCGTGAATATTGTCACTTGTTCAGTGGCCACTGTGAAGGGCACGGAGAGGCTGCATACTCGTAGAAGAAAGCGTTATCAACACCTGAGAGAGTTTGAAAGTGAGTTCATTAAGGATTTCTATTTCGTCGGCTAGCCGAATCGTACGGTATCCGTATTCGTGGGGCAATTCCAATGTGATACCGGCCCATTGTTGGAGTGCAAGGAAACGTGAGCGCATTACACTCGTACTGCCAAGATTCCGGTCAACAACAATGGAAGATCGCCATGTTTTACACCAGACATATCGTAATCATATACGAGAAAAAGTACTCTCACAGCTGTATCTTGAGAATGTCTTTATTTTATCACACGACTACTTTCGACGGTACATTACCACCATCTTCAGGCCCCACCACTGCCAAAAGGATACGAGCACACGTGGGGAGTAACAAGGATCCCACAGTAAATGCGCCGGGGAAACCAAATACCCTGTGGCAGTGGTGGAGCCTGAGGATGGCGGTAATGTGCCGCCGAAACTAGTTGTGTGATGGAATAAAGACATTCTCAAGGTACAGCTGTGGTGCTACTTTTTCTCATATATATATTACGCAATTTGGGTGTATATATTCTGAGAAATCAGTACCCAGAACAACCACCTCTGGCCGTAATAACGGCCTTGATACGCCTAGGCATTGAGTCAAACAGAGCGTGTACAGGTACAGCTGCCCATGCTGCTTCAACACGATACCACAGTTCATCAACAGCAGTGATGGGCATATTGTGACGTGTCAGTTGCTCGGCCACTATTGACCACACGTTTTCAGTTGGTGAGAGATCTGGAGAATGTGCTGGCCAGGGCAGCAGTAGAACATTTTCTGTATCCAGAAAGGCCCGTACAGGACCTGCAACATGCGGTCGTGCATTCTACTGAAATGTAGGGTTTCGCAGCGATCGAATCAAGGGTAGAGCCACGGGTCGTAACACATGTGAAATGTAACGTCCACTATTCAAAGTACTGTCATTGCGAACAAGAGGTGACCGAGACGTGTAACCAATGGCACCCCATACCATCACCCCAGGTGATACGCCAGTATGGAGATGACGATTACACGCTTCCAATGTGCGTCACCGCGATGTCGCCAAACACGGATGCGACCAGCATGATGCTGTAAACAGAACCTGGATTCATCCGGAAAAATGACGTATTGCCATTCGTGCACCCAGGTTCATCGTTGAGTACACCATCGCAGGCGCTCCTGTCTGTACTGCAACGTCAAGGGTAACCGCAGGCACGGTCTCCGAGCTGATAGTCAATGCCGCTGCAAACGTCGTCGAACTGTTCGTGCAGATGGTTGTTGTGTTGCAAACGTCCCCATCTGTTGACTCATGGCTGCACGATGCGTTACAGCCATGACGATAAGATGCCTGTAATCTGGATTGCTAGTGATATGAGGCCGTTGGGATCCAGCACGGCGTTCCGTATTACCCTCCTGAACCCACCGATTCCATATTCTGCTTAACAGTCATTGGATCTCGACCTACGCGAGCAGCAACGTGTCGATGTGATAAACCGCAATGGCGTTAGGCTACAATCCGACCTTTATCAAAGTTGGAAACGTGATGGTACGCATTTCTCCTCCTTACACGAGGCATCACAACAATGATTCACCAGGCAACGCCGTTCAACTGCTGTTTGTGTAAGAGAAATCGGTTGGAAATTTTCCTCATGTCAGCACGTTGTAGGTGTTGCCACCTGCGCCAACCTTGTGTGAGTGCTTTGAAAAGCTAATATTTTGCATATCACAGCATCTTCTTCCTGTCGGTTAAATTTCGCGTCTGTAGCACGTCATCTTCGTGGTGCAGCAATTTTAATGGCCAGTAGTATATACAATCAGCTGAACTGCCTCGTGCATGCGGTAAGATGGAATATGTTTATCGCCTCACATATGCATCTGCCATTCGAGGACAGGTAATGGACTCAAAGGATCAGTGTTCGTCACGCTGCACCACTGGTACGAGACTAGCGGCAAGCGGACGACGGAATTATCGCCCCAGACGCAGGCTGCCGCTAACAAGGAGGACAGACGGCTAGATTTGGAGCGGTGCCGTGATCGGTGAATCTTGTCGTGCGGAGTTGATCGATGAATCGCTGTTCTGTACGATCGCAAATTACCAGCGTCTGCGAATATCGGGGTGAGCCGGGAGAGGTCCCAGTCCCCAGATGTTTTGCTGAGGTGCGGTGGTGTTACTGACCGCGGCACCGTGCTCGGTTGCCATTGGGTGTGACTTCGTGTGGCGACCGGTAGTGATTGAGGAAACTCTGCTAGCAAAACAGACGCCCTGCGCTGCCCTCGTGTCTTACATGCGGCCACATCTACATCGTACTCGGCAAGCCTCCTCACCGTGTGTGCTGGAGGGTACTCCTGACACCACTAACTGGTCACCCCCCTACCCTGCTCCACTCGCGAAAGGCGCTTGGAAGGAATGACTGCCGGCACGCCTCTAATCCGTAGAATTTTTTCGTCGTTGGAATTTCGTTGCGATCTATATCGTAGGAAGTAATTTCTTGTCCGAATCTTCCCGGAAAGTTTTATCTCAAAATATCGATAGCTGACCTCACTGGGATGCACTGCGCCTCTGTTGTGACGTCTGCCGGTGGAATTTGTTGAGTATCTCCGTAACGCTCTCTCTTGCCCAGACTAAACGATCCGTCACGAAACGTGCCGCTCTTCGTTGGATCTTATCTGTCTTTCCTATCAGCCCTACCTGGGAAGGATCCCATATTGACAATATTCAAGAACCTTGCGAACCATGGATGAATGGTATCAGACGGATGCCATATTCCTTGACTTCCGGAAAGCGTTTGACTCGGTGTCCCACTGCAGACTCCTACCTAAGGTACGAGCATATGGGATTGGTTCCCAAGTATGTGAGTGGCTCGAAGACTTCCTAAGTAACAGAACCCAGTACGTTGTCCTCGATGATGAGTGTTCATCGGAGGTGAACGTATCATCTGGAGTTCTCCAGGGAAGTGTGGTAGGTCCTCTGTTGTTTTCTATCCACATAAATGATCTTTTGGATAGGGTGGATAGCAATGTGCGGCTGTTTGCTGGTTATGCTGTGGTGCACCGGAAGATGTCGTCGTTGAGTGACTGTAGGAGGACACAAGATGACTTGGACAGGATTTGTCATTGGTGTAAAGAATGGCAGCTAACTCTAAATATAGATAAATGTAAATTAATGCAGATGAATAGGGAAAAGAATCCTGTAATGTTTGAATACCCAATCAGTAGTGTAGCGCTTGACACAGTCACCTCGATTAAATATTTGGGCGTAACATTGCAGAGCGATATGAAGTGGGACAAGCATGTAATGGCAGTTGTGGGGAAGGCAGATAGTCGTCTTCGGTTCATTGGTAGAATTTTGGGAAGATGTGGTTCATCTGTAAAGGAGACCGCTTATAAAACACTAATACGACCTATTCTTAAGTACTGCTCGAGCAATTGGGATCCATATCACGTCGGTTTGAGGGAGGACATTGAGGCAATTCAGAGGCGGGCTGCTAGATTTGTTACCCTGTAGGTTTGATCATCACGCGAGTGTTACGCAAATACTTCAGGAACTCGGGTGGGAGTCTCTAGAGGAATGGAGGCGTTGTTTTCGTGAATTGCTAGTGAGGAAATTTAGAGAACCAGCATTTGAGGCTGACTGCAGTACAATTTTACTGCCGCCAACTTACATTTCGCGGGAAGACCACAAAGGTAAGGTAAGAGAGATTAGGGCTCGTACAGAGGCATATAGGCAGTCATTTTTCCCTCGTTATGTTTGGGAGTGCAATAGGGAGAGAAGATGATATTGTGGTAAAGGTACCCTCCGCCACGCACCGTATGGTGGATTGCGGAGTATGTATGTAGATGCAGATGTAGAATCGATCGAACGAGCGCATTAGAAGCCTCTTCCTTCGTGGAGGAGTTCACTTCCTTATGATTCTCCCTATTAATCTCCATCTGGCATCTGCGTTTCCTACTACTCCTTTTATGTGGTCATTCCACTTAAGGTCGCTGTGGATAGTTACTCCTAGATATTTTAAGGTAAATACAGTTTCCTGCAATTTGTCGTCAGTAGTGATGTTGTGCAATAGTGAATTTCTTTTCCTGTGTATGTGTAGTACGTTACACTTATTCACGTTCAGGATCAACTGCCAGAGCCTGCATCATTCATCAATCCTCTGCACGTCAGTTTGCAAATCGATACTGTCTTCTGCCCGTGCTACTTTCTTATAGACAACCGCATGATCGGCGAACAGCGACAATTTCTACTACATCATTTACATACACGGTGAAAAGTATTTAAACCGACAAACTCTGGGAGGTTGTAGGGGACATCAAAACATATATTTTTCCCTAATGTCATTTTTCCCTATGAGGACTATTTAAACCGGTAGAGGAAGATTTCTCTGGCGGAAAATTAATTAAACCTACAAACACTTTTCCTCTTTTTTTATGACCAAGAGACAACACATTAACACAACACAATTTAAATTACAGTAGATTATCAAAAATGCCTCCATTGACACGTAAACAAAGGTTACGCCGTCGGATCATGTTCTGTCTGACACCTGCAAAAATCCCAGGAGTATCCTGAATTGTTCCTGCTACTGCTACTATCAGGGCAACCAGATCCTCTTCTGATGCAACAGAACTTGCGTAAGCAAGGTTGCGCATTTCTCCCCACACAAAAACTTCCAGAGGGGACATATCTGGGGATCGAGCAGGGCATGGTACAGGACCACCTCTGCCAGTCTCTGCCAATCCACGTTTCTGGGAACCGTCGGTCCAGGAATCGACGCACACGACGACTGAAATGTGCCGGCGCCCCGTCTTGCTGGAAAAATGATTCAAATGGCTCTGAGCACTATGGGACTCAACTTCTAAGGTCATTAGTCCCCTAGAACTTAGAACTAGTTAAACCTAACTAACCTAAGGACATCACACACACACCCGAGGCAGGATTCGAACCTGCGACCGCACGACCACTTCGGCCGGCGTCATGCTGGAACCACAGGAGTTGTCTTGTAGGGAGCGGGACGTCTTCCAGAAATTCTGGCAGTGCTCTGATGAGAAAATTGTAATAGTGCCTGCCATTTAATGGTCTACGTAGCAGATATGGCCCTATTAAACAGTCCCCAACAACACCGACCCACACATTAATGAAGAACCGCACTTTATGAGCGCTAGTAACTGTGGCATGTGGGTTATCCTCGCTCCAAACATGCGAATTGTGAATCTTGAAGACTCAATGACGCCCGAACGTTGCTTCATAGGTAAACAACACGGAAGATGGAAATGTAGGATGCATTTCACACTGTTCCAGGTACCACTGCGAAAACTGTGCTCTGGGTGGACAATCAACTGGTTCCAGGTTGTGGACACGCTGTAAGTGAAATGGACTTAACAATTGCTCTAGATGGACTCCTGTTACATTCGTCTGATTCGACCTCATTTTACGTGCCATTGCACTTGTGCTGATTGAAGGATCCCGCTCCACATGCTGCAACACAGCTTCCTCAGATTTCAGCATTCTTTACCGTGCGACGGCGCCCCTGTCCAGGTAATCTGTTAAATGACCCGGGCTCACGCAGACGTTGGTACACAGCAGCATAGGTCGTATGATGCGGGATACGGCGATCAGGATATTGTTGTTGATAAACCCGCTGTGGAGCTCGTCCGTTGTGGTGCGCTACGTATTACGCACCAACTATATGAGTGTACTCACTCCCTGCGTATCGCTCCATTAGTTAACAGAGACAATGCACTACTACACTGGTGGACAGCACTTACCTGCAACTGAAGAGCGTAATACGCAATCTAACAACTGAAGATCATAATACGGCTTCTAACAACTGAAGAGCGTAATACGGCCTCCATCGGTTTAAATCATCCTCATAGGAAAAAATGGCATTAGGGAAAAATATTTGTTTTGATGTCCCCTAAAACCTCCCATAGCTTTAAATACTTTTCACCCTGTATACTGTAAACAGTAACTGTTCTATCACGCTTCCTTGAGGTATTCCGGAAATTACCTTTACATCTGTCAATTCTGTCCCGTTAAGGGCGACGTCTCGAGTGCCATCTGTAAGGATGTCTTCAATCGAGTCGCCAATCTGCTCCTATACTGTATAAGCTCATACCTTTTTGCACTAAACGGCAGGGCGGGACGGTGTCACAGGCCCTCCTGAAGTCAAGGAACATGGCAGCAACCTGAGCGCCCCGTTGTCTACAGGGCTATCGATCTCATTAGCAACAGAGCGAGATGAGTTTCGCAAGTTCTCTGTTTGCGGAATGCATGTTGATTTTTATGGAGATTTTCACTCTCTAAAAACGGCATAATTCTTAAGCGTAAAACATGTTCCATATTTCTACAAAAACTCTACCATCTGGTGAGCAATATATACGACACAGGCGAAATGCCTTCAGACTTCAAGAAGAATATAATAATGCCAATCCCAGAGAAAGCAGGTGTTGACAGATGCGAAAATTACCGAACAATCAGTTTAATAAGTCACGGCTGCAAAATACTAACGCGAATTCTTTACAGACGAATGGAAAAACTAGTAGAAACCGAACTCGGGGAAGATCAGTTTGGATTCCGTAGAAATATTGGAACACGTGAGGCAATACTGACCTTACGACTTATCTTAGAAGCTAGATTAAGGAAAGGCAAACCTACATTTCAAGGATTTGTAGACTTAGAGAAAGCTTTTGACAATGTTGACTCGAATACTCTCTTTCAAATTCTGAAGGTGGCAGGGGTAAAATACAGGGAGCGAAAGGCTATTTACAATTTGTACAGAAACCAGATAGCAGTTATAAGAGTCGAGGGGCATGAAAGGGAAACAGTGGTTGGGAAGGGAGTGAGACAGGGTTGTCACCTCTCCCCGATGTTATTCAATCTGTATATTGAGCAAGAAGTAAAGGAACAAAAGAAATATTTGGAGTAGGCATTAAAATCCATAGAGGAAATAAAAACTTTGAGGTTCGCCGATGACATTGTAATTCTGTCAGAGACAGCAAAGGACTTGGAAGAGCAGTTGAACGGAATGGATAGTGTCTTGAAAGGAGGATGTAAGACGAACATCAACAAAAGCAAAACGAGGATAATGGAATGTAGTCGAATTAAGTCGGGTGATGCTGAGGGAATTAGATTAGGAAATGAGACGCTTAAAGTAGTAAAGGAGTTTTGCTATTTGGGGAGCAAAATAACTGATGATGGTCGTAGTAGAGAGGATATAAAATGTAGACTGACAATGGCAAGGGAAGCGTTTCTGAAGAAGAGAAATTTGTTAACATCGAGTATAGATTTAAGTGTCAGGAAGTCGTCTCTGAAAGTATTTGTATGGAGTGTAGCCATGTATGGAAATGAAACATGGACGATAAATAGTTTGGATAAGAAGAGAATAGAAGCTTTCGAAATGTGGTGCCACAGAATAATGCTGAAGATGAGATGGGTAGATCACATAACTAATGAGGAGGTATTGAATAGAATTGGGAGAACAGTTTGTGGCATAACTTGACTAGAAGAAGGGATCGGTTGGTAGGACATGTTCTGTGGCATCAAGAGATCACCAATTTAGTACTGCAGGGCAGCGTGGAGGGTAAAAATCGTAGAGGGAGACCAATAGATGAATACACCAAGCAGATTCAGAAGGACGTAGGTTGCAGTAGGTACTGGGAGATGAAGAAGCTTGCACAGGATAGAGTAGCATCAAATCAGTCTCAGGACTGAAGACCACAACAACAACAACAATTCTACAACATATTGATGTCAACGATATAGACCTATAACTGCGTGCATCTGTCCTACGGCCCTTGCTGAAAACAGGAATGACCTGCACATTTTTCGAATCGCTAGGACCCTCCGTTGCTTCAGCGATGTACAATAAACTGCCGCTAAAATGGGGAGTAAGTTCTTTCGCACAGTCTTTAAAGTATCTTATGGGCAAGTCATCTGGTCCTGATGTCTTTCCGCTGCTAAACGATTGTAGTTGCTTCTCTATGCCGCGATCGGTTATCTCTATGTCTGTCATTTCGACGTTCGTGCGATGACAGAAAGGAGGGACCATGTTACGATCTTCCCTTGTGAACAGTTTCGGAAGACGGAACTCAGTATTTCGGCCTTCTGTCTGTGATCTTCCGTTGCGGCGTCAGTAGGGCGCTGGGTGAATGAATAGAGGTTTTCCAACTCTCATGCTACAGCTAGATGGTACTATTTTTCAACAAGTTCATGCTCGTCCACACACGGCATGTGTCCATAGGAATTGTCTGTGTGATTGTGAGCAACCAACGTGGCCAGCAAGATCCATAGATTTTTTTCCGGATAGAACAAGTATGAGATAGTAATAGAAGGCAGATTTCAGACTACTTAACGGATCAAAGCGAAAATTTCTGTTCCAACACTGAGAATGTTGAGCTTTTATGGAAAAAGTTCATGGCAATCGTAAAATGAATTTTAGACAGGTACGTGCCGAGTAAAACTGTGAGGGACGGGAAAAACCCACCGCGGTTCAACAACAAAGTTAGGAAACAACAGCGAAAGCAAAGAGAGCTTCACTGCAAGTTTAAACGCAGCCAAAACTTCTCGGACAAACATTAGCTAAACGATGTCAAAGTTGGCATAAGGAGGGCTATGCATGAAGCGTTCAGTGAATTCGTAAGTAAAATTCTATGGACCGACTTGACTGAAAATCCTAGGAAGTTCTGGTCCTACGTTAAATCAGTAAGTGGCTCGGAACAGCATATCCAAACACTCCAGGATGATGATGGCATTGAAACAGAAGATGACACTCGTAAAGCTGGAATACTAAATACCTTTTTTCCAAAGCTGTTTCACAGAGGAAGACCGCACTGCAGTTCCTTCTCTAAATCCTCGCACAAACGAAAAAATGGCTGACATCGAAATAAGTGTCCAAGGAATAGAAAAGCAACTGGAATCACTCAGAGGAAATTCCACTGGACCTGATGGGATACCAATTCGATTCTACACAGAGTACGTGAAAGAACTTGCCCCCCTTCTAACAGCCGTGTACCACAAGTCTATAGAGGAACGGAAGGTTCCAAATGATTGGAAAAGAGCATAGGTTGTCCCAGTCTTCAAGAATGTAAAATCAGAGAGATTCGAGCGCACAAGGAGGATTTCTGGCAGCCGTTCTTCCCGCGAACCATACGCGACCGGAACAGGAAAGGGAGGTAATGACAGTGGCACGTAGAGTGCCCTCCGCCACACACCGTTGGGTGGCTTGCGGAGTATAAATGCAGATGTAGAGATCACGTCAGATGTTAACTCCGACCCACTATCAAGTGTCCAGGATATCAAAGACCAGTTGGAACTGTTGTGAGCCTTGTTGCCTGAGGAGTGGACACAACAGCTACATGTTACTCTTCGTAACCAAATTATACTGTACATTGAGGCCAAAGGGGTCGCAGCGTCGTAGACCAACTAGTCTCATACCGCCAAGTAGTGTGTAAATTGGACTCGGTATTTGAATCACTCAAATAGCATCACACACCCTCTCAACCCATGACGTCTCATTTCGTTTCTTCTTCCTCTACTATGTGCTTCACTTTTTCATCAGGTAATGAATAAACACAAGTAATTTTGTGAGTAACCATCACTCTTCATTTAGTGTTTACGACATACATGAAGAAAAATTTACTCATCGTTTTCTTGCAGTCCACTTGTACAAAAACTAACACATGTTGTAAATGAGTAATGTTTAATACTTCTGTGTTTCTGCGTATGTGGACTACAAAAACCCGTGAGAAAAAGTTTTCTCCAAATTCGTCTTCAACTCAAAGATTGATCGTTAGTTACAAAACTGCACATGTTTATGTATTACAGTAAAGACAGCAGAAAAACACAGTAACACGCCATTGGAAAACGTGGTACATAAATGGCACAAAACACGAAAAACGCAGTTGAAAATGGGAATCATTTCCCGAAACGCGTCGTGCAAGAAATAAGTAAACAGAAAATGGAGGCTAGCAACAGAAAAATTTGTTTTATATACACTCCTGGAAATGGAAAAAAGAACACATTGACACCGGTGTGTCAGACCCACCATACTTGCTCCGGACACTGCGAGAGGGCTGTACAAGCAATGACCACACGCACGGCACAGCGGACACACCAGGAACCGCGGTGTTGGCCGTCGAATGGCGCTAGCTGCGCAGCATTTGTGCACCGCCGCCGTCAGTGTCAGCCAGTTTGCCGTGGCATACGGAGCTCCATCGCAGTCTTTAACACTGGTAGCATGCCGCGACAGCGTGGACGTGAACCGTATGTGGAGTTGACGAACTTCGAGCGAGGGCGTATAGTGGGCATGCGGGAGGCCTGGTGGACGTACCGCCGAATTGCTCAACACGTGGGGCGTGAGATCTCCACAGTACATCGATGTTGTCGCCAGTGGTCGGCGGAAGGTGCACGTGCCCGTCGACCTGGGACCGGACAGCAGCGAGGCACGGATGCACGCCAAGACCGTAGGATCCTACGCAGTGCCGTACGGGACCGCACCGCCACTTCCCAGCAAATTAGGGACACTGTTGCTCCTGGGGTATCGGCGAGGACCATTCGCAACCGTCTCCATGAAGCTGGGCTACGGTCTCGCACACCGTTAGGCCGTCTTCCGCTCACACCCCAACATCGTGCAGCCCGCCTCCAGTGGTGTCGCGACAGGCGTGAATGGAGGGACGAATGGAGACGTGTCGTCTTCAGCGATGAGAGTCGCTTCTGCCTTGGTGCCAATGATGGTCGTATGCGTGTTTGGCGCCGTGCAGGTGAGCGCCACAATCAGGACTGCATACGACCGAGGCACACAGGGCCAACACCCGGCATCATGGTGTGGGGAGCGATCTCCTACACTGGCCGTACACCTCTGGTGATCGTCGAAGGGACACTGAATAGTGCACGGTACATCCAAACCGTCATCGAACCCATCGTTCTACCATTCCTAGACCGGCAAGGGAACTTGCTGTTCCAACAGGACAATGCACGTCCGCATGTATCCCGTGCCACCCAACGTGCTCTAGAAGGTGTAAGTCAACTACCCTGGCCAGCAAGATATGCGGATCTGTCCCCCATTGAGCATGTTTGGGACTGGATGAAGCGTCGTCTCACGCGGTCTGCACGTCCAGCACGAACGCTGGTCCAACTGAGGCGCCAGGTGGAAATGGCATGGCAAGCCGTTCCACAGGACTACATCCAGCATCTCTACGATCGTCTCCATGGGAGAATAGCAGCCTGCATTGCTGCGAAAGGTGGATATACACTGTACTAGTGCCGACATTGTGCATGCTCTGTTACCTGTGTCTATGTGCCTGTGGTTCTGTCAGTGTGATCATGTGATGTATCTGACCCCAGGAATGTGTCAATAAAGTTTCCTCTTCCTGGGACAATGAATTCACGGTGTTCTTATTTCAATTTCCAGGAGTGTACAAACCGATCTGACTATTGGTTTCTCCGTTTCCTACAACCGTGTCTCACGAGGCGGGACCAGTAGTACGCGTTCAGCCACCTTATCAAGAAATGTAACGGCGCCGTGTCAGGAATGTGAGAGATCCTGTTGCAGATACAGGTAGAGATTGTTTCCGTGCATGCGCCAGACACTGCTGTCACACTCCACAGCGGGCTGGCGTGCACCAGCTGCCAGGAATGGATCAGGCAGCGCCTTGTGCTTTTGTTACCTGTGTACGGTGGCCCGGAAATCACAACATTCGTGCAGTAGCTCTCCCGGATACCTGCAGATGAGAGGTCCGCTAATTATCGCTGTGTTCATTCTTCCAGAAACATTTCAGGTGTGTACATTAAACGTGCAGCGCATAAGACAGTACAGTTATACTGGTGCCAGTGACAGCGATTATTTTCATTGAGCTATAATAAGCTGCTGTGTCAATATTAAAGTGCTCCAGTGAACAGGCTTTTTTGTTGTGATGTTAACTTCTTCCACCCTAGCCTATCCTGTGGAAGTACCTTCATTTCTGCGAAATTACTGCTATTCAAATACACTTGAAGCGTCTTACTGCAGGTTTAGTCCCCTCCTACAATCTCTCGCCTCCCCACCACATCACACACACACACACACACACACACACACACACACACACACACATACACACACTTGCCACCGTTATCAAAATAATTATTTATTCATGCCTCAGGATGAGTGCTGTTTATTGTCGCAGTTTTACTCCCGAATAAGGCTACGCTCTATACATACACTTTGGGAAAAGACTTCCTAACACTTCAACGTGCATTTTATATTAAAATATTTCTATTTTTCAAAAAAAGATTTCTCCTACTATTGACAGTCCGCGTTTTATCTCTTTGCTGTTGCCATCATCCCTTATTCTCCTCACCAAGTAGCAAAACTCGTTTTCTACTTGTAGTGTCTCATTTTATAATCTAATTCCCTCACCGCCAACCAATTTAATTTCACTACATTCCATTGTCGCAGCTTTACTTTTTGCTGTTGTCCTCTTCAAGATATTATCCATGATCTTCCAAGTTCTCTACTGTCTCTGACGGAACTGCAATGCTACCGGAAGTAAATATGTAGACATGAAGAATAAAGAAGTACAATGTTAAAGTTTGTTTAATTTAAAGCACGGGGTCATGCTGAGAAGTATAGCCTTTTCTTTTTTAAATAAAGCAAACTTTATTAACATTGGACATCTTTGCTCTTCATGTCTACATATTAATTTCTCAACAGAGTCACCCCGAGGAAGAAAACATGTTTCCCAACGAGAGGACAGTTTGTTGACACCGCCACTGTGGGTCTGTGGTCGTCAAACTACGGTTCTGCGTCGCAGATCGAGTATTCGTTCGGCCCACGGTTCTCAGCCGTATTCTAGAATGGTATGCCTCTAGCATACTAGGCTACAGACAAGGCTGTGAAAGTATGCTTGGACCAGAGGGTTGGGGCTGCCAGAATGAGGGAGGCGAAAAACTATTGGAGTTCCGTCAAAGGAATGGCTTGGTTCAGGAAAAAAGAGAGCCACAAGATTACCTGGTACAGTCAAGGCTTAAACAGAAAGTCGATAGTTGACCACTTCCTGTACGATGTTGACATGAAAAGGAACATCATTGATATTAAGGTAACACCATCAGAGGCCTTGGATAGCGACCACCGTTTGCTGGTAATGAACCCGAGAGGGACCAAGGATAATAAAGAGACAGGTCACCACGAAAGACGTTTAAGGGTATCGAAGTTGAAGAAGGAAGAAAGCAGGCTATAGTACCTACGAATAGTAAAGGAACGTATCCCAAAGGATGAACCAAAAACAGCAGAATAGGGCTAGAGCCTTTAGGGTATGGTTCCAGATGAGAACAATAGAGACAAGTGAAGAGTATCAACAAGAAAGAAAGAAGCAAAGAGAGTGGTGGCGGAGGAGAGAATGAAGTGGATGGAACAGTTCACCAGAATGATGAGGGAGGAGAGTGAAGGTTCAAAAAAAAGGTATTATGTGGGATGACTAAAAGTAAGAGGATGAACGGTACGACAGATTTTGCCCGAATGGTGAACAAAAGTGGCAAGATGTAGAGAATAAGGAGGAACTCAAGAATATGTGGAAGAACTACTGAACCAGAATGGAGACCTGGATTAGGAGGAGGAAGCCGAGGAGAAAAAAAGAGGAGAAAAAGCAAATAGAAAAAGACCTTACATGGGGAGAAGTGGCAGAGGCATTAGGTAAGATGAAGGGAGGAAAGTCACCAGGTCTGGGTGAGGTAAGTGTAGAGATGGTGAGAGCAGCAGGAGAGATGGGGATAGAATGGCTATATCGAGTAATGAAAATTGTGTGGAGACAGAAGATGATCCGAGAAGGCTCGAAGAAGAGAATAATTGTTCCGATCTTTTAGACGGGGAATAGAAAAGAGTGCAAGAACTATCGGGGGATAACACTGATGAGTCATTGTGCAAATATTTTTGAAAACATTTTGGAAGCACGAATTCGGAAAAAATTTGAATAAGGTATGAGAGAACAGCAACACGGCTTGAGAACAGGAAGTTCCACAGTGGATCTAATTTTTGCTGTAAGACAACTCCAGGAACAGCATTATGAATATGGAATAGATCTATTAATGACCTTTCTGGACATTGAAAAAGTGTATGACAGTGTATGTAGAAGCAAAATGTGGAAAGCCCTGGAGAACAGAGGAGTAGCAAAACAGATTATTTGGAGGATAAGGGAAATGTACCATGGAAGTGTTAGCTGTGTGAAAGTGGGAGGAGAGAGATCAGCTTGGATTGGACAGAAGAATGGCTTGAGGTAGCGAAGTGCACTATGGTGTTCGCAGATGATCTAATGAATTGGGGGGAATAAGGAGGAGGAAGTACAAGAGCAGTTGGACATATGGGAACGAACAGTACAAGAATATGGGATGAAATTTAGTAAGAGTGAGGCGATTATCGTATCAAGAACGAAGGAGAGAGGAACAGCTGGACTAACAATTGGTGGGGACGACTGAGGAGAGCGGAGAGTTTCAAGTACCTAGGAAGCCTGATACTGGAAGATGGAAAAAACGACAGAGAAATAAATGAGCGGGAGAGAAAAGCAGAAACATTTCGGAAGAGTATCAGAAGCCTGATGAGGAGCAAGGATGTACCCCACATCAGTAAAAAGCTTATATACCGATCCTGACATATACATCCGAAACCTGGGCTATGAAAAGAAGAGAGGAAAGCAAAGTACAAGTTAGTGAGATGAAATTGTTGAGGAGCAGTATTGGAGAGACAAAGAGAGACAGGTTAACGTAATGGGAGGATAAGAGAGTTAAGGAAGGTGGAACCATTACAGGAGGCGATATAGAAATCAAGGCTGAGATGGTATGAGCATGTTAAGCGAATAGAGGAGAAGAGGATATCCAGGAGGGTACACGAGACGAAACTGGAAGGAAAGAGACCAAGAGGAAGACCGAGAGACAGATGGCTGAAAGGAGTGGAGGAATGCGTCCAGAAGAAAGGAGACGACTGGACCAAGATGAAGACGGAGAAATGGTGGCAAGACAGAAGAAGATGTAGAGACTTATGTTCCAAACAGCCCTGACCATAGAGTGGAAACTGTCCAAGATGATGATGATGATGATGATGATGATGATGATGATGATGCTTCTAGCAGCAAACAGGAAAATGAAAAAAAGTTAACTAACGTTAAGAGCGCGTTAAAAGTATCTTTCTTGCTCAGTAGCAACTAACAGCAGAACCCAAAAACGTCAGATAAGGTTAAGAACTTCCTAAAAGTATATTTTTCTTCGCCAGTAACACATAAAATCATTTATAGAGAAAGTAACATTTTAAGATGTGCTTCATTTCAACTGACGTTGGTGAATTCGATCGTGAGCTGAGTAACGTTTGCCGGTTAGGTCAGGAGCACAGCGGTATGTCGTCTTCCTAAGTGCGCAAGTAGCACAGGTCAGCTGATGTGGCGTACATATGAAACGGAAATAACACGGATTTGTGAAGGTGCATTACAGACACTGTCGTCTTCAAATGTGGTACATTTTTGTAGCAAATAATATGAAATCAAATTGAGGCTTTTGTAACAGAAAGCAATGCTTAATAGAAAAACTATATTCAAACATTTGTGATCGGGCCTCATATTGCAAATACCATTATTAACTAATATAACACACTAAGTTCTGTATATTACCAGTTAATAGTGAGATCTGCAGGCAAGCGTGTGGCAAAGCAGTCAGGGCGGGGAAAGTGGCTGCTCTATATGTTTTGCCCTGAAGGGTGCTGCTGCGTGCCGAGAAGTGATCGGACTAGTTGAAACATACGTCGCCGTTGTTGTTGTCAGTGAGACTGACAGAGGAAGCTTGTTCCATTATTTTTTAGCAAAAGGCTTTTAGTCGACTGATGTACGGTAAGTTTTTTTATTCTGTATTATTCTTGTTACCTCACTTCTATGGAGACTACTGTACTTTACAATGTCAGTTTTTGAAGGATGTATTTTGGCCTAGAAAATTTCGTTCCCTCCCATTTACTTCAGTTAGATAGTTTCTTCTACATCTACATCTACATTTATACTCTGCAAGCCGCCTAACGGTGTGTGACGGAGGGCACTTTACGTGCCACTGTCATTATCTCCCTTTCCTGTTCCAGTCGCGTATGGTTCGCGGGAAGAACGACTGCCGGAAAGCCTCCAAGCGCCCTCGAATCTCTCTAATTAACATTCGTGATCTCCTCGGGAGGTATGAGTAGGGGGAAGCAATATATTCGATACCTCATCCAGAAACGCACCCTCCCGAAACTTAGACAGAAAGCTACACCGCGATGCAGAGTGCCTCTCTTCCCGAGTCTGCCACTTGAGTTTGCTAAACATCTCCGTAACGCTATCACGGTTACCAAAAAACCCTGTGACGAAACGCGCCGCTCTTCTTTGGATCTTCTCTATCTCCTCCGTCAACCCGACCTGGTACGGATCCGACACTGTAAGTCGGGTACCAGGTTGAGATTCATTGGGTGAGTGCTTAGAAAATGTAGTCTATCAACAAAGGAGGTGGCTTACAAAACACTCGTTCGACCTATACTTGAGCATTGCTCATCAGTGTGGGATCCGTACCAGATCGGGTTGACGGAGGAGATAGAGAAGATCCAAAGAAGAGCGGCGCGTTTCGTCACAGGGTTATTTGGTAGCCGTGATAGCGTTACTGAGATGTTTAGCTAACTCAAGTGGCAGACTCTGCAAGCGAGGCGCTTTGCATCACGGTGTAGCTTGCTGTCCAGGTTTCGAGAGGGTGCGTTTCTGGATGAGGTATCGAATATATTGCTTCCCCCTACTTATACCTCCCGAGGGGATCACGAATGTAAAATTAGAGAGATTCGAGCGCGCACGGAGGCTTTCAGACAGTCGTTCTTCCCGTGAACCATACGTGACTGGAACAGAAAAGGGAAGTAATGACAGTGGTACGTAAAGTGCCCTCCGGCACACACCTTTCGGTGGCTTGGGGAGTATAAATGTAGATGTAGATGTAGATGTAGATATTAAGGAGCAAGCTGCATAGATAAAAATCGCCGGAAATCGGAACCACAAACATGGAATCTGTTGCTATAGCACTGGCCATAGTACTCACTTAGGTACGGAGCATTAGTCTTTATGTAAGGTTTCAGTAAAATGCATATAGTTCTAAAATATTATAAAAATATTATCATTTTTTCAGTTAAAATATGCGTTATAATACATAGACTCAAAACGTGCAAGAGGTACGCTTTTATCAGTAACCACGGTTTGGTGAAAACTTGTAAGTAGGCTGTTTAGGTTTTCTTATTGGTAACGCCACATAGCGCTCTGTATGAAAAATCATTGGCTGTGCTGTGCGCAGTCTGTGGCTAGTTTGCATTGTTGTCTGCCATTGTAGTGTCGGGCAGCGGCAGATGGATGCTAACAGCGTGTAGCGTTGCGCAGTTGGAGCTGAGCCGCCAGCAGTGGTGGACGTGGGGAGAGAGATGGCGGAGTTTTGAAATTTGTAAGAATTGGTGTCATGAACTGATATATGTATTATGACTATAAAGGTAAATACATTGTTTGTTCTCTATTAAAATCTTTCATTTGCTAACAGTGCCTATCAGTAGTTAGTGACTTCCGTAGTTTGAATCTTTTAGTTAGCTGGCGGTAGTGGCGCTCGCTGTATTGCAGTAGTTCGAGTAACGAAGATTTTTGTGAGGTAAGTGATTTGTGAAACATATAGGTTAATGTTAGTCAGGGCCATTCTTTCGTAGGGATTTTTGGAAGTCAGATTGCGTTGCGCTAAAAATATTGTGTGTCAGTTTAAGCACATTCGTGTATAATTGTTCAAAGAGGACATTTCATATAGACCAGTCTTGTATAATTTTTCTAAGGGGACGTTTCATAAACTGAATTCCTCTTTGAGTGGCCACGTAAATCCCCGTCGGCACCTTTCCCGTGAAGTCCTCGAAGATGTTCTTGTAAGTTTCGGAAACAGATGAAAATCGGATGGGGAAGAGGCGGGACTGCGTGGAGGATGGCCGGATGACGGGGAACCCGAGGCGTCGGACTGCCGCAGACGTCGCCTCGCTTGTGTGTGGTCCGATGTTGCCGTGCCGAAGGAGGGGCTGCTGCAGGTGTGGACGAACCCTTCGAATTCGAATCACTATTACAGCCTAGAGTTTCTAACTCGCCGATATAGTTACGTCGCACACCGTCGCGTTACACGCGAGCGGCAGAAGGCTTCAAGTATGTAGACACGCAGAACAACACTACTGGCCATTAAAATTGCTACACCACGAAGATGACGTGCTGCAGACGTGAAATTTAACCGACAGGAAGAAGATGTGATATGCAGATGATTAGCTTTTCAGAGCATTCACACAAGGCTGGCGCCTGTAGCGACACCTACAACGTGCTGACACGAGGAAAGTTTCCAACCGATTTCTTATACACAAACATCAGTTGACCGGCGTTGCCTGGTGAAACGTCGTTGTGATGCCTCGGGTAAGGAGAAGAAATGCGTACCATCACGTTTCCGACTTTGATAAAGGTCGGATTGTAGCCTATCGCGATTGCGGTTTATCGTATCGCTACAATGCTGCTCGCGTTGGTTGAGATCCAATGAGTGTTAAGTATAATATGGAATCGTTGGGTTCAGGAGGGTAATACGGAACACCGTGCTGGATCCCAACAGCCTCGTATCACTAGCAGTCGAGAGGACAGGCATCTTATCCGCATGGCTGTAACGGATCGTGCAGCCACGTCTCGATCCCTGAGTCAACAGATGGGGACGTTTGTAAGACAACAACGATCTGCACGAACAGTTCGACGACGTTTGCACCAGCATGGACGATCAGCTCGGAGACTGTGGCTGTGGTTACTCCCGACGCTGCATCACAGACAGGTGCGCCTGCAAAGGTGTACTCAACGACGAACCTGGGTGCACGAATGACAAATCGCCATTTTTTCGGATGAATCCAGGTTCTGTTTATAGCATCATGATGGTCGAATCCGTGTTTGGCGACATCGCGATGAACGCACATTGGAAGCGCGTATTCGTCATTGGAATAATGGCGTATCACTCAGCTTGATGGTATGGGGCGGCATAGGTTACACGTCTCAGTCACCTCTTTTCCGCATTGACGGCACTTTGATCAGTGGACGTTATATTTCAGATATGTTGCGACCTGTGGCTCTACCCTTCATTCGATCCCTGCGAAACCCTACATTTCAGTAGGATAATGCACGACCGCATGGGACCATCTGGATACTGAAAATGTTCTACTGCTGCCCTGGCCAGCACATTCTCCAGATCTCTCACTAACTGAAAACGTCTGGTTAATGGTGGCCGAGCAACTGACTCGTCACAATACCCCAGTCACTACTGTTGGTGAACTGTGGTATTGTGTTGAACCTGCATGGCAGCTGTACTTGTACACGCCATCCAAGCTCTGTTGGACTCAATGCCCAGGCGTATCAAGGCCGTTATTACGACCAGAGGTGGTTGTTCTGAGCACTGATTTCTCAGGATCTGTGCACCCATATTGCGTGAAAATGTGATTAAATGTCAGTTCTAGTATAATATATTTGTCGAATGAATACCCGTTTATCATCTGCATTTCTTCTTTGTGTAGCAAATTTAACGGGCAGTAGTGATTGATGTAGAATGCTAATAACGTTTGTTTGATTTACAAAGGTTTAAGAATTTTCACATGAAAAATTCGGAACATTACTTTTGAGCACATCCTCGTATGATTCAGAAATTCGTTTTTTATCTTACTGTTATTCGTTTACTTCGTCTACTAACTGTACAATATTGCACCTGATATTTGGATTTTTGTGTTTTGCGGACGTGTGAAACCTGGTATTAGGACGTCCACGGCCGCGTCCAGTCCGGCTGTTAAGAGGAATGCGGTGCTCACGCGAAGCGACCTGCTTCGGAACGCCGTCGCGTCACGTATGTCAGGATACTATATAGCCTGATGCGGCACACGTGTTGGGTACTTTTTGTGCGTATTCTCTCGAGGGGATAAATATCGTAGTGTAACATATCACTAATCATGTAGCAACCGCTGATTGAATGGTATCCAGCGGTGAAAGATAAACTTTGCGTCGACAATGTTTGGTGGGTTTATCGCAGTTGTTCACGCTGCAGTGAGCTGAACCTAACACTTTAATCATGCAGAGCTCACACCAACAACTGGAGTGGCGCAGCTGTTCGAGATATACCGCAGCGTGCTTTTGGTGGTGTCGCTGCGATGTTGACTGATACTGGTTGTGCATCACTGATATTGCTTGCGCGTTTCCGTTTTGTCAAATGCCGTTTTCTGCCACGCGACTATAAGCTTAGTCGCCGGTACTCAGTGACATTCGTCTCTTGCCTGGCGACTATATTTTGAAACTCCAGCGTTAGGTCTCAATTTTCGTGAAATAAGATGTGCCGTGAGCCTTCTATTTCAGTGTTTTTTTTTTTTTAATTTCTAAATCTATATCTACATACATACTCCGCAATCCACCATACGGTGCGTGGCGGAGGGTACCTCGTACCACAACTAGCATCTTCACTCCCTGTTCCACTCCCAAACAGAACGAGGGAAAAATGATTGTCTATATGCCTCTGTACGAGCCCTAATCTCTCTTACCTTACCTTTGTGGTCTTCCCGCGAAATGTAAGTTGGCGGCAGTAAAATTGTACTGCAGTCAGCCTCAAATGCTGGTTCTCTAAATTTCCTCAGTAGCGATTCACGAAGAGAGCGCATGTCCTGAGGCTCAGGCGTGAACCCCATGCTGCCCGTAATCGCGATGTGATTGACATGCGTAATCACACTTCCATACTTATGAAAAGGTTCGAAACGAATAATACGGTCTGCTGCTATCCTGCAGCATGGGGTTCACCCCTTAGCCTCAGGATGTGCGCTAGCAGCGCATGTCGGGTGTTTCAAGCGTCAACTTCGCGTCTCAATATCTCGGGATGTAATGGGAATAGTGCGATGCAATCAACGCCATTGTGTATTTGCTTTGTCACGCTATGGATTGCTGAAGAAAAAATATAGGAGGTCCATTCAAAGAAACATAAGTTTGTGGTAAAAAACACATATGTTTTCGTTTTAGAATGTTTCCAAATATGTACATTCATTGTCCCCAGCCCTACATTGATACCGGTGAAAGTCGTTTTCCAATATCTGTTACTGTTGCAGAGATATTTTGGGTGGACAAGATAGCTGGGACACCCTGTATATTTAGAGTTAGCTGCCATTCATTACGCCAATCACAAATCCTGTACAAGTCATCTTGTATCCTCCTACAGTTACTCAACGACGACACCTTCCCGTACACCACAGCATCATCAGCAAACAGCCGCACATTGCTATCCACCCTATCCAAAAGATTATTTATGTAGATAGGAAACAACAGCGGACCTACCACACTTTCCTGGGGCACTCCCTCTCAGTGAGATAAAAACCAATTTCTCAGCAGACATAATTTTGTAGTTTCTGCTATTATAAGAAGACAGACCCTCCTTATAGAACCAAAAGGGCGACTCACATAAATTACGGGGTTAGAGATACCGAGCCGTGTTAGGAAATGTGGATTCAAGTATTGGAAATGCCTACGTTGATTAACAGTATTTGGAGAAAATGAAATGCCGTTTGCAGAGACGGTGATAAGTTATTGTAGGTTTCTCAATTTTTGAGACCGTAACATTTTTCTGATAAATTCGTAACCGGTTTCGGCCTTCAAAGGTCAGCATCTTCAGATACTACCGTTGACAACAGAAAAGCTAACACTAAGACATGAAACAAGTACAATTATTTTCACTGGGATGTCGCTCAGTTTGTGCCCACCTTTTGGAAATATTGTAATCTAGTCATGTTCTCCGCATTTTAAAATTTTGGGAAAAAATTGTTTTGCTTTTAATAATTTGTTATCCAGATTCCGTAGTTGTATTAATTTTTTTTCTCAGACCCAAAAATTTAAGTTTTAGTTGTGCGAATGTGACTTTCCACAACAGTTGCCTTATTTTCAGGTTCAAGAGCCTTCTTACACATCTACATATCCTTTAAAAAAACCATGTTGCTAATAAACGTCCATTACAGTTAATGAAATTTGTATTTTTTATAAATTTTTTTGTGGTGGTCACAAAGTAACCTTTCATTTGGTGTACACAATACGGAAAATGTGTTGGTATTACCAAGATAAAACGTATTATTGCGGTTCGAATTGTTTCCTGATATGGCAGTGACCTTACATCCACAAATATACATGTATTGCTCCTTGCTTTTGGAGCCACACACCCTGTCTCGTCATCTGTCATGCTTAATGACGAAAACTAGGTGTCAGAACGCTGTTTTCTCAGGTTCGCAACGGCAAAACCGCCAAACACACAGGACAGCATATTCGAGATAACATGACTCCACCAAATTGACGCTTCCGCACGCACAGCGATTGGTCTCATGTTTGAAAATGTGACTTAGATAATAGATACGTGATAAGCCATACATGTAGCTCTCTTTGCCGTACTGAGCTTCGAAACAAACATCAAAGTCACGTGACAGGTGAAATGAAGAGGAGATCCTGTCATTACGCGCTACTGAAGCTGAGCTCTCTTATTTATGGATGAAACACAGCACTGACTTTAACATCACATCTGAGCGACCTGCTGCAACAGTATTTACGATCACGACAATAAACTTTATTTTAGGGATACCCTTGATATTGATGCGATACTTATCGTTTTCTTGTGAAAGCACAAGAAAACATTGCTTTTAACATTGTGCTAACAGTTCTTTTTGTATGCATTTCTCATATCGGCCAGAATTAATTTTGTTTCAGAGAATTCCCCTCCAGGTTTTGATACACTGTGCGACGACTGACTCATGGGCCACACAGGACACGAAGTTAATCTGTCAATCCAGTAAGAGGTATTTCACTTTCAGACGAACCTTGAAAAACACATGCAAAATCTTTTTATGCTGGTTTCACAAATTACACGAGTTTTCATCCATCAAGTCCTCTTTTTGCAGACAATAGACGTTTACTTGTTATGGATTTACTGATTACTGAACAGGTACTAAAACACCATTAACACTAGAAGCAGAAAATATTAGAAAACTTTGGTGATTTAAAAAAAAATTGTTGTAGCGAGTCTGATAAAATGAACATTTTGTGGCCTTAAAATCTTCGTTATTTATTAAATCTTGGATCTGGCGATCCACATAAATCCCACTTTTCGGTTCTGGTTATCGACACAAATTAACAAAATCTTTCTACTAATAATCTACAACTGAAGATTTTCTCTCACTTTTATGACTATTAATGTTCTGACAATAGTAGTAGCTTTTATTCAATAACGCTAGCCTTGGGAATTCTCGTGGATTTTTATAAAAACTAAACCAAATTGTAACTTAGTGTAGTATCAGATGGAATGAAACTAGTACATGTTCAAGTATAGAAATTTCCTTCGAAGTCGTATCTGTAAAAATACCTCATAGCTATTTCTGCGAAAGAGTGGCTTTTTTTTCCTGGACACCAACGCCGAGAAAAAACTGTGGCACATCACCTTCATTTAATTTTCGTCTGAGAGCGGACATGTCAATGAGAAAACATTCAGTCGAGAAACGTTTGCTGTTTAGTACTGTATTGCCTTTTGTCTCAAAAATGTTTGCTTTTCGAAGCAAGGATCGAAACATTTCTCTGTAGCTCATTAGTGGGTAAGCTTTTAATACTGATGATGATTACGTAAAAAATCTTATGACGTTTGACACGGGAACATAAAGAAAAAAGACACTGTTATTGATGTTTAATAAGTTTCTACTCTTAATTTAATGAGATGTATATAAAATTACCTTTAATACACAAATGCGTATTCTTACATAGAAGATCATTCGTATCTTTTCCTTAATGGCATCACTTCTTGTACTCGGCATACAGTTTGCTGCCTTGAATTCGTAGAAAATTACCAGCAATATTTGGTATTTCTTAAAACGATCTTACCTGTGGCGTGAAATACTTCTTCCTTTCATATAGTCTCCCCTGTATCTAAACATTGCACAAACCAAGATTTTCAAGTAACTTTTCAGATTAAGGAAATTTACGATACCACTTTATTTTCAGTGAAGGTTGTGTCGAATTTCGGACATGTAGTATCTGATTCATGTTTTTGAATATTTACGCTGTATATTACTAGTCTGACGAACTTTTGTCTTGCCAAATGTTAGTCGAGTATGTACCGATAACTGTACTTACTTCACAGTTGTGTTATGTAAATTAGTTTTCGTACAATTGTTACTGCAAAGCATAAAATAGAGCCATATATTATTTCTATTTCATGCAATTATTGTAATATCATTCATAAGAGATGTCACCTGTGGCTTTACGTTATGTAAAGCTTAGGTGAAAGTGGCCCAAAATGACAGGGCAAAACGACACAGTGCTTTTTTTTAATTTGGCAGCTGACAGGATCATAATCTTTGGTTTGCTTGATAGCTTGTGGTGGCTACACTTTCTCCACAAGCCATTAATCTTTGTCTGCTTCCATTTGGTGACGTGAAACGTGGGAAGCCATTTTTGAAGTCAACGAAACCAATATTTTCATTAGAAAACTTTCAAATTTGTGAAGCGTTGATTATTTGTATGGAAAATTTACTATCAGGAGGACGTCTTAGAAAGTTAATTTTCGAGGTTATGGCCAAAGATTACACTTGTGTTGAAGAGGGCAAACTGACACAGGACCATGTCATTTTGCCCTGCTCTATTACATAGCTTATTGATTGCTGAAATGCAATGTACCCGTTTATAAAAAGCCAAAGAAAATGGCTTTGTGTGTCTTCCGCTTCATTGCACCCATAGGCTTCGTTTGGACCACTCGACATATATAACCAGGAAGTGAGGAAGTGGCTGAAGAACAACCCAGGAAGAGTAGTTTCAGTTTATCAAATTGTCATGCTTTTCTGGGAAGCCTATTTGCTAGGAGTACCTCTAAACGTGCCATAGCTGGCTTCCAATTTTCTGAAATATTTCCATTTAACCGAGATATATTTCCATTTGTTTGCACCCAGCAGAACAACAGATCAGCTACCTCCTGTAACAGGTGATGAATCCACCTTATCAACATCCGAACTTTTTGCACTCATGGCATCAATGAGGCAGTCACAGACAGTGCAGTGACAATCCTCCAGGAGATTTCTCCAACTCCTTCCAGTTTCGGTATGTCTAAGAAACGCAGAGCCGGCGATGGCTGACAGGAGCTCACTGTAACACCAAATCCGCAAGTTCTGACGGGAAAGGAGCTCCAGAAAAGAGAAAATGAGCCGAGAAAATCAAACCTGGATAATGTGAAGCGACGTTTGGCCATGGTCCCCCTTCCCCTCGCCTTCCCCAAATGAAGAAGTAGCAGATATAAACGTCAGTACTGATGAAGAAGAAAACGCAGCTTCCATTTACTATTGAGATTTATACAGCCGCTCAAAACAAAGGGAAGTGTAGCTGAAGTGTACTAGCTGATCAAAATTGAGCCATGCTGATAGAGCTGGACTTTCTGAGCGTACAAAAAACATTGTGTTTAAGTTGTGCCAATAACACATTTTTTTGGTAACTAATTGAACTTAAAATACCATCTATCAATTGAATTTTGTTCAAATTTTAAATGTGATTTGTAAGATTCTAAGTTCCTGTAAATAATTTGCAATACATTTTGGTATACCTGTATTTTACTAATGCACATCCTTAATTTGTTAGGATTACAGTTGTAAGACTTAATTAAACTATAAAATATGTTTATGCTATAATTTATCCTTATGCTAGAAATTCATTAGTAAAAATAAAGGAATTATCCTGCTAACAGAAAAGGTGTCATTTTGCGCCACAGCGTACCCCAAAATGACACGTTGACAACGTTTTTGAAATTTAGTTCATAGCAAAACTAATTATTTTATACTGAATTATTTATGAATATTCTGCTGTAGACATCGCAGTGAAATTTAAAATTGCATTTATATAATTTTAATTGGCAAATTTGGTAATTTGTCAGTGAATGCAGGATTCGAGCCTATCACAGCGCCAAAGAGGACTTCCTGCTAGCAACTCCAGATGCAGTGCGCTGGATTGAAGGACTGGATATTCAGTTGTAAAGACAAACTTAAGTTTCTTGTGTGTCAATATGTACATATATATATGTAATTCATGATATGTCTGTATTAGCCATACGTTAAACAATAAATAATTGGCAAATATGAGCTGTGAAAGACAATTAACTTTTTTGTATGTCGTTTTGGACCTCTTTCCCCTATGATGTAGCATACTGTTTGAAAATTGTCTAACTCACACGAACTCACACAAATACCTTTTATTTTCGTTATATTTCTAAAAGTTTTTAATTTCACAAATAATATAGCTTTATTTCGATCTGTCTTAAATCATAAAAGCGAGAATGACTGTACCACTAATTTGACGCACCAGATGGTTCAAATGGCTCTGAGCACTATGCGACTTAACTTCTGATGTATCAGTCGCCTAGAACTTAGAAGTAATTAAACCTAAATAACCTAGGGACATCACATACATCCAACCCCGAGGCAGGATTCGAACCTGCGACCGTAGCTGTCGCTCGGTTCCAGACTGTAGCGCCTAGAACCGCACGGCCACTCCGGCCGGCACGCACCAAATGTTCTGGTTGCTTATAAAATAAAATGTAATTCATATGAACTGTGAACCTGGCGCCAAAGGCGTCACTTGTATTTCTGCAGTTCAGGTGTTCTTTTCACTACACTCTTTGCTATGAAACTGACAGAACAGAGCAATGCACATTAAGTGTTTGAGTGAATAGTGTAATGAATATGTTCTGAGTTCGTTTCTGTAATTGCGTAAAGTGTAAATAAAAAGTGTAATGAAAATCAAGATCAAAAGATTATACTTCCGTCTAGTGTGAAATAACACCCGGGAACACATTTATTTTCAACAACGTTGTCATGGGAACTACACCTGAACGCTGACGCTATTCCAAGTTAAGTAATATCATTCAATACTCGTATATAATCACTGCCCCTTAATATTTTACTGGAAATATTGCACTAACAATGTAATGCACTAGACTGCAGTAACATTCAAGCGTTAAGAGAAAACAGCTCGCTGGCGACTTTGTAACTTCATGTTTCTAACAAAGAAATCTTGACTGAAAGCACTACAATAAAGAAAAATTCAACGTTTAGTTCACGTACCGCCTGAAACGGTTCAGCTGATCGAAATGTTGGTTTCAACATGACGACGTCACGCACTATTTCCTCTATCTTGTCTATCATCTAAACTAACGTTAAGGTCAAAACAGAGCGTAGCAGAGACACCTAGGAAAAGATCCGTCTTTATCAGCCCATCCGTCGGCAGGTGAGGAATTCTCGTACCTTTTTTGTCCTGATGCGAGCTCACTTATTTCCGACGTCGCACTCTGGAGGAAAAAAGTGTCCACCGGCGTGAGCGCTCTACGTGATCGTGCTTAGCGTCGAATACATTGCCTGGGGTTGCAAACAGGCCGTTTACTGTTTAGTTCCGGCCGTTTCATGTGGGTTGAGGTACGTTTCCAAGGGCCATAGAGATCGAATGTTCCTCGGCAACATTACCGGTCACACGAATTACAGCCACGTGTTGAATAACATCGTCGGCCAGTCTTTCCCGGCAGTGTTTGCGGCAATAATTTCGAGAGAAGAGGGGCTTACTCAACTCACAGTGTAGCCGCGAATGAGCGAAAGACAACTACACAGTGGAAATGAGTGCGACTTTCTTGCATTTGCAATCATTAAAGAAAAACGTCAGCTCTAAATAGAGAAATCATAATTTCTGGATACCTTCTTTTTTTAAATAAGCGAACTTTTTCCGAAACTTTTAACTCGTGTTGTGATGTGTGACACAGACATTTTCCAGAATGCTGAAACGCGGTTATGAATACATCGTAAAGGTAATTAGTAAGATGAATAAAAACATTGAAGACCATATACCAGTTAGCAGTTACAACCAGACAAGGGATGACCCTTCAGTGTTTTACTACTGATGATTAATTCAGAAGCTTGATGCTCTTGTAGATCACACATCTCACCGATGTGTGCCTGTTGGTGCCAGATGTCTGCAGTGCTTTGGTAGAAGGACTCAACGAATTCATTAAGGTAAGTTGGAATTAACAGTCAAATGTGTGTGCTAAAATCTTGTTATGGTTCACCAGTACAGTGACAAGAGTTAAAAAGTCAAAAATGCGATGTTTATGTGACCAGAGTTTGGGACGTGAGAAGAAATATTTACAAAAACCGCTATTAAAAAAATGCAGTTGGCAAATTTCTGTCTACGAACATGAGAACACGCAGATTCAAGTGTTTCTAAGACCTGAGAACTTATGCCGAATATAGTTTCGACTCATTACTCGAGAACTTTTACTGCGACGATAACAGCGAGCGAGTCTTTCTTCAAAATGTGAACTTTATGTGCGTTACTTCCCGTGTTGTTCCTTACCTGCGGTTGCAGAGGTGCGTATCATATTTACGAAACTCGTTTGTACACGTCTCCATTGCTGCGGAGCAGGGTTACCAAATTGCGTTCCACAGAAAACAGGTGCTCCGCGGGAAGTGAGTAAGTACTCTACGAAAAACTAATAGCACCAATGCTACTTTTTACATGTGGACAGTACTACTATTTTAAAAAAAATATTCCGATTTTTGAATTATTAGTTATGATTTAAAATTGAAGTAATCACTGAACAAAATAAGTTCTTCTCATTTTTTATAATTGTATTAAGCTTCAAAATAGACAAGGTGTTCCATGAAAGTACCTTGATCCTCAAAGTTTTTGCAGCAGAAGAAAAGTTTGGTTAAACCTGCTATATACAACAAACAAGTCAGGAACCTACATTGCAGGCATGGTCAGCCTTTGCTGACACGTGGGCCTGATTCACATCGAGGGATGCCTCGTCACGTGACGCGACAGTGGCGCCCCTAGCGCATAAAGTCAGAACTGTGGCGTCCGTAACATTAATGTTTAGGGGGTAAAACACAAGTATGAGTCTCACATGTTTTCCAACACGCCACGCCACTAAATTATGCCTCAAAACACACGTTTTTGAGAGAACATTCATTTTTAAACACCATCTACAGATGTTTACATTTATTTAGGGAGCACGACAAGGTGGCGGACGAAAATATTGCTCACATTCAGGACTTTTTTCTGTACTGTAATGTAGCAGACAAATGAGATCAGCTGCTACGAATAAAACATACATTGAAGTTGTTATTGGTACTTTATATTGAAAAATATTAATTTCTTTACTGTGTATTTGGGATTTTCCCGAGGCAGCTCTAAAAGAAGGTAGATCGACGGTTGTCGCTGTAACCCCGATTGTGGTTATCTGAAACATGATATTAACACATCAGCCGGGTCCTTGCCGATATAATTTTAGTGCATCTAAGGTATTTGTAAAAAAAATGCTTTTGCGAAATTTTAAATATTTGAAAAATGGAAATTTTTGGACCTCTCTTTTTTGGCCGAAAAAGGACTAAATATCAACATAAAAAGGTCGGCTACAATGAACTGAAGATAATTCAGTTTGCTTGAGTATGACCAAAACGCATTAAAATCGGATGAAAATTCTACATCTACATCTACATTTATAATCCGCAAGTCACCCAACGGTGTGTGGCGGAGGGCACTTTACATGCCACTGTCATTACCTCCCTTTCCTGTTCCAGTCGCGTATGGTTCGCAAGAAGAACGACTGCCGGAAAGCCTCCGTGCGTGCTCGAATCCGTCTAATTTTACATTAGTGATCTCCTCGGGAGGTATAAGTAGGGGGAAGCAATATATTAGATACCTCATCCAGAAACACATCCTCTCGAAACCTGGAAAGCAAGTTACACCGCGATGCAGAGCGCCTCTCTTGCAGAGTCTGCAATTTGAGTTTGCTAAACATCTCCGTAACGCTGTCACGTCTACCAAACAACCCTGTGACGAAACGCGCCGCTCTTCTTTGGATCTTCTCTATCTCCTCCGTCAACCCGACCTGGTACGGATCCCACACTGATGAGCAATACTCAAGTATAGGTCGAACGAGTGTTTTGTAAGCCACCTCATTTGCTGATGGACTACATTTTCTAAGGACTCTCCCAATGAATCTCAACGTTGTGCCCGCCTTACCAACAATTAATTTTATATGATCATTCCACTTCAAATCGTTCCGGATGCATACTCCCAGATATTTTACAGAAGTAACTGCTACCAGTGTTTGTTCCGCTATCATATAATCATACAATAAAGGATCCTTATTTCTATGTACTACTGTACTGAAGATAAGGTGGATAGATCACGTAACTAATGAGGAGGTATTGAATAGGATTGGGGAGAAGAGAAGTTTGTGGCACAACTTGACTAGAAGAAGGGATCGGTTGGTAGGACATGTTTTGAGGCATCAAGGGATCACAAATTTAGCGTTGGAGGGCAGCGTGGAGGATAAAAATCGTAGAGGGAGACCGAGAGATGAGTACACTAAGCAGATTCAAAAGGATGTAGGTTGCAGTAGGTACTGGGAGATGAAGCAGCTTGCACAGGATAGAGTAGCATGGAGAGCTGCATCAAACCAGTCTCAGGACTGAAGACAACAACAACAACAATTTCTATGTATTCGCAATATATTGCATTTGTCTGTGTTAAGGGTCAGTTGCCGCTCCCTGCACCAAGTGCCTATTCGATGCAGCGTGAGCGTCGACAACCATCCCAAAAACATGATTTTGAGAAAAGCGCGTTTAAAGTTTGACAAGTATTTTTCATATAAAAAAGGGACAGAGCTTGAAACTTTCGGGATATCATCGATGACTAGTCCACAATAACTGTCGCCCCGGCTATTGGATGGCCGCTTTCTGCTGCTTTGATCTGAAAAGCCCTAGTTTTCGTCCTCAGATCCCTTTTGGTCGCCCAGTGCATCGCCGCTGACGTCTCTGTCTTCACTGAATCGGAGCATTTCATCGCCGATTTCGATTCGAGGGGCGTTTTCCAAGTGCGTTAATTCAGTACAGTGAATAGACACACTGCCAAATTTGAAGCACTGCTTACAATTTCCCTTCGGCTGGATGTTATTTTTGGAGCGTATCTCCAAGTGGGACTATTGAAAGTTTCGTTCACATTTTGAGTGAAACCGCCCAAACAAAGCTCCATCATGTCAGGGTTACCCAAATTGCTGTAAGTAGGGAGCATGAGCGCCAAACCGGTCCAATAACGTCGAGGCATACCGTGCACGCTCGGTTGCAAACACTCACGAAATTGTTCCTTTTTGGAATTCGCACCTAATATTTTGGAAAATAATTCTTCAATTTACACTACTTGCCATTAAAATTGCTACACCACGAAGATGTGCTACAGACGCGAAATTTAACCGACAGGAAGATGATGATGTGTTATGCAAATGATTAGCTCTTCAGAGCATTCACACAAGGTTGGAGCCGGTGGCGACACCTACAACGTGCTGACACGAGGAAAGTTTCCAGCCGATTTCTCATACACAAACAGCGGTTGACCAGCCTTGCCTGGTGAAACGTTGTTGTGATGCCTCGTGTAAGGAGGAGAAATGCGTACCATCACGTTTCCGACTTTGATGAAGGTCTGATTGTAGCCTATCGCGATTGCGGGTTATCGTATCGCGACATTACTACTCGCGTTGGTCGACATCCAATGACTATTAGCAGAATATGGAACCGGTGGGTTCAGGAGGGTGATATGGAACGCAGTGCTGGATCCCAACGGCCTCGTATCACTAGCAGTCGAGATGACAGGCATCTTATCTGCATGGCTGTAAAGAACCGTGCAGCCACGTCTCGATCCCTGAGTCAACAGATGGGGACGTTTGCAAGACAGCAACCATCTGCACGAACAGTTCGATGACGTCTGCAGCAGCACGGACTATCAGCTCAGAGACCGAGGATGTGGTTACTCCCGACGCTGCATCACAGACAGGAGCGCCTGCGATGGTGTACTCAGCGACGAAACTGGGTGCACGAATGGCAAAACGTCATTTTTTCGGATGAATCCAGGTTCTGTTTACACCATCATGATGGTCGCATCTGTGCTTGGCGACATCTCGGTGAACGCACTGTGGAAGCGTGTATTCGTCATCGCCATACTGGCGTATCACCTGGCGTGATTGTATGGGGTGCCATTGGTTACACGTCTCGGTCACCTCTTATTCGCATTCACGGCACTTTGAACAGTGGACGTTACATTTCAGATGTGTTACGACACGTGGCTCTACCCTTCATTCGATCCCTACGAAACCCTATATTTCAGCAGGATAATGCACGACTGCATGTTGCAGGTCCTGTACGGGAATTTCTGGATACAGAAAATGTTCGTCTGGTCAATGGTGGCTGACCAACTGGCTCGTCACAATACGGCAGTCACTAGTCTTGATGAACTGTGGTATCGTGTTGAACCTGCATGGGCAGCTGTACCTGTACACGGCATCCAAGCTCTATTTGACTCAATGGCCAGGCGTATCAAGGCCGTTATTAAGGCCAGAGCTCGTTGTTCTAGGTACTGATTTCTCAGAATCTATGCACCCAATTTGCGTGAAAATGTAATTACATGTCAGTTCTACTATAATATATTTATCCAATGAATACCCGTTTATCATCTGCTTTTCTTCTTGGTGTAGCAATTTTAACGGCCAGCTGTGTATACACATTCGAATTCCAAAATAAAAAAAAACGATTTTTTTTTACCGTCACCCTGTTGTTCCTCGTTAGCGTGTCGTGAATATTGTATCTCTAGTTACATTTTGCAACAGCTGTCTTAAGAACATTAGTGGTAAAATTCTGCAACTTAGGTGATAAAGAAATCATGTTCACGACACGTGAGTGAATGTAAACAGTGGAAGATAGGAGGCAACGCATCTTCAGATACCATCGAAAAACAAATGCCTACAGAAGCAACTGGTTGCAGCTAAATCATTGTAAACTGCCTACAATTTCAACAGCTACAGTGTTCCAATACGCCGCCGAAGGACAAAAATTTATTTACTAATATTGAAAAGAGACAGAATAGAACAAGATACAACAATGAAATAGGCAAGCCCGAGAGCTGCCGGTAGCCACTCGTGGCCTAAACGAAGCCAGTGTCCGACCTAAAGTGAAATAATACTGTTTTCCTGTTTTCACTGGTCAGGTAAAGTGATTTTGAACTGCAGCGCCCTTGGCACGACAAAGAGGAACCAAGAGCGAGAGTGGGAAGGCGGCATTTACAGACAGTGATAGAGGTAGATATGACCCAGGCCTAGAGGTATTTTCTGCCCTTCGTGGACAACAGCAGCAACTGCCTGGTGTAATGCCACAACGAAGCATAGCCAAGGCGCAGCAGTTGAATAAGTGAACGCTCATGCGATCTGTTAGATAGTCGCGCAAACAAAAGCACAGGTGCTTCCGCCTGGCGGCAGTCCAATGAAATAGCGCTACGAGTGAGACAGTATCTGAATAGTGCTGTGCTTGGATGACGAAATAAAGAAGCATTAAATGAGGATAATATTATTACGTATTATAATGACTGTAATTGAATGTGATTATGGTATGTCCATTTTTTAACAGAGAACTTAGCATAGTGTAAATTAATGTTTAAATGTGAGGGAAATCCCTGAGAATGCTGACAATGCATGTTGGCGCGTGAATTTGGCAGTAGAGAGAGATGCGTTCTGGAACTGTTCACATGCAGAACACAGATTACGCGGCGCGAAAGTGACGGTACGGTAACGTTGCTTATAGACAGTCAGAAGTGAGCTTGCAACAAACACGAACTGGATTTATGGTGTGTCAGCAAGTCAATTGGGACAATAAGGCTTGCAGGATGAAACATTTCGAGAGAGACGGCTTGTGAGCGATATAGTTGCTGTTCCCGCTCAAAAAGCACATGGCACGCCTTGTGGAAGTCTGCGTAATGTACGACGGACTGCAGTGACCAGCAGCAAGGTATGAAGTGACCAGTGTCTGCAGCTAATGTTGGAGTGTGATCTTACCACCATATGAGATCCATTGATGAGCTCTCACCAGCACAAGCAACGAACTAGCAGTTACCGTACGACAGTGTTTTTATGAACACTGCATTTTATACCGCCGCCATAACAAGCACATATATCCGTAGTGAACCAATTTGTGTATTTATCAAGTCAAGTTCTCTACAGTGTTACGTCTGAGTGAAATAATAAGTTTGTGATTCAAAGTGTATTCCATAAGTGTCATCAATTATTTACAGAAAATAGTTCATTATTATCCCAAATCCATCACTGTGTGTGCAGCAATACCAGTAAAAAGGCTATATTACGTTAATATATCAATGCAACAAGAGGATATAATCGTAGTTAACGCCGAAAAGTTCTAGCAAACGCCGGATTATACAACTGAGAGAAGACGCCAGGCACTGTGCCACATTAATTACAGTTCAACTCGATGTGGTGGCTTTTCAGTACATTATTCATTAGAACAAAATGGTTCTAAAGTAACATTTTTGACATCTCTAGTAACCATCGGTTCTATAGTGTTCATTGACTATTCAATTAAAGAATTTATTGCCACCACAGTACTCATTGTACCTTCAGTAAAATGCAAAATCAGTAACATTAAAATCATTACTGACAGTTGGTGCAGATCAATCTAACTTACAGCAAGTTCAAGTGTTTATCATATGTGTGTGTGTGTGTGTGTGTGTGTGTGTGTGTGGGTGTGTATATTGTGCTACGTAAATGTTGTTCGCCTGCAAGGCGTGATTAACGTACACCAGTTAGTGCATTCTGTTCAGTCACTTCAAAGAGGTTATTTTTGTTAATGAAAATCAGAATTCATTTCACATTCGATTTCCTGTACGCCATTGCCAATATTTATTCATTAATTCCGTGTAGTAGTCTGAACTACATAGCAAGGCTATTCAGGCTTATTACACGCCATAGCCGCTTTCCAGACGTCTAGCCGCATGGTATAAATATATTTGCGTACATTCATTCGGATAGTGGCATCGCACTGGTCCATCAGTGATATATGGCCGGCCCATACTACGATACTGCCGTATTCTGCAGCCACATTAAAGCAACGTTGACGGCAATACTGTTTCGGCCACACAGTGCCGTAAGTCGTCACCCTTGTAAAAGCAGCTTTAAAGCGTGGAACCTTCCTTCCTTCCACGACTGTCAAGACGCCGGTGCCCGCATGGGGGGGGGGGGGGGGGGGGGGGAGGGGAGAGCGCCGAAAACACAGCGTCGCGCCCAGGCCAGTGGGTGGACCAGCAGACAGAGGGAACACGCGCGCCGCTATTATAACACGAGCTGAACAAATTTAACGAGCTTGTCTGTTCCGCCCGCAATAACGACCGCAGGGGGGGGGGGGGGGGGGCACCGCCCAAGCAACGCCGCGTAATCCCATGAAATGGTGCTCGCCTCTTTCGCCCTCGCCCCCTTCCGGAGACCTGCAAACTTTCCGCCCTCCCAGCACGGCCGGCATTAATTAAGAAGGCTGCTAGATAGTGAATAGCGACTAGCAACACTAGCAGAGAAAGCATCCCCATTCAAAACACGGTCACTAATTACACCCAAGTTATGGGAAATATCTACGGTTCTAGGCGCTCCAGTCCGGAACCGCGCTGCTGCTACAGTCGCAGATTCGAATCCTGCATTGGGCATGGACGTTTGTGATGTCCTTAGGTTTAAGTAGTTCTACGTCTAGGGGACTCATGACCTCAGATGTTGAGTCTCATACTGCTCAGAGCCATTTGAACCATTTTTGAAATATCTACGCTGCCACTACAGATTTCTGCAACATCTCATACGCCTATGTATCTAAGAACGTGGGGTATAAATACATTGTATTTACCATCATCTCAAACAGAAAATTTTGCAGCTTTAAGAATCAATATTCGCACCATCTGAACCGAGGAAGGAACACATGGATCAAATGGCTCGGAGCACTATGGGACATAACTTCTGAGGTCATCAGTCCACTAGAACTTAGAACTACTTAAACCTAACTATCCTAAGGACATCATACACATCCATACCCGAGGGAGGATTTGAACCTGCGACCGTAGCGGTCGCGCGGTTCCAGACTGTAGCGCCTATAGGAAGGAACAATACAGTTTAATACATGTGTGACTTAAAGTCACGTAGAGGGCTAGCGACTATTCTAGAAGACATGGCCAGATAAGTAGTTAAGCTGTCTAGTTCGGACTTATTTATTTATCGTATGACAAAAAATGGTCCAAATGGCTCTGAGCACTATGGGTCTTAACATCTATGGTCATCAGTCCCCTAGAACTTAGAACTACTTAAACCTAACTAACCTAAGGACAGCACACAACACCCAGTCATCACGAGGCAGAGAAAATCCCTGATCCCGCCGGAAATCGAACCCGGGAACCCGGGCGCGGGAAGCGAGAACGCTACCTCACGACCACGAGCTGCTGACTATCGTATGACATGCCAGCAGCATATTTACAAAAAAAATTGTCATTACATTGTAAAAGAATATATATACAAGTATACTGAAAATAATGAATTACAGAATAAAATATTTCTTATCGTACTAGTGGTCAATGTGATATGATATACAGAAATATGACATGTCTAGGGCGTCTTGTGACGGCCCGTGAGGCTCCCCCCCTCCCCCCCCCTTCGGTTCGAGTCCTCCCTCGCGCATGCGTTTGTGTGCCGTCCTTAGCGTAAGTTAGTTTAAATTAGATTACATAGTGTGTAAGCTTAGGGACCGATGAGCTTAGCAGTTTGGTCCCATAAGCCCTTATCACAAAATTCCAAAAAATTATCATGCGAGACTATAAGCTGTTGGCTACACATCGATATCCAGGTCTTGGATCCACTTCATAGCTCGAGGTGTGGCTTCTATGAAGTCCTCTTCTGATCCACTGAATTTCCTAGTGGGGCACACTTCATAGCTCGAGGTGTGGCTTCTATGAAGTCCTCTTCTGATCCACTGAATTTCCTAGTAGGGCACACTTCATAGCTCGAGGTGTGGCTTCTATGAAGTCCTCTTCTGATCCATTGAATTTTCTAGTGGGGCACACTTTTGTGATGTGGTCCAGAGTTTGCTCTGGTGGTCCAAAGTCACAGCTTGGGTATCTACGAACCCCATTTATAGAGCGTGGCCTGGCATCTAGTGTGGACACTTCAGATACGGTTGAGCTTAACCCAGTCTTTCGTAGCAAAGTAGAAACCTTTTAGAGCTTTATGGGTTTTGTTATAAGGTGATAATTACTGACTGAGTTCTCCCATTCCTTTTTCCAAGAGGCTAAAGCTATCCTATTCTCTTATGTTGCTGTTATTCCATATCAGGTTTCGTAACTTCAATCGGTGATTTGGTAAATTTCTAAGGACATCTTGAATAGGTAGGCACTTTGCGTCTTCTATTTGTGTTTTTTCCCATTCTTTAATAGATGTTTTTGTCGTTTTAGTTTTGGCGGTGCTATGTTAGCGATGACGGAGTGCCATGTTATTCGGGTAGATTTTAATGTCCCAGTGATGATACGCATGTTGCCGTGGAGCTGCACGTCTACCATGTTGGCATGGTGACTTCTCTGGCAGAGCAGTGGTGTAGAGTTGATGCAGCTGCACCCCAGGAACTACACTCCAATTTCCTAATAATATTATTCCGTATTTTGAGCTTCTGAACAACATTTTAAGGTGTTCTT
Source organism: Schistocerca gregaria (assembly GCF_023897955.1). Taxonomy (NCBI): domain Eukaryota; kingdom Metazoa; phylum Arthropoda; class Insecta; order Orthoptera; family Acrididae; genus Schistocerca; species Schistocerca gregaria. Next base: position 546,511,845 of record NC_064926.1, read on the forward strand.
TGTAGGTTAGGGTCCTGTCCACTGTTACGCCCAAAAATGGAAGAAGGGTAGAAGGACGGATCCTCAAAATTACAGACCAATATCCTTAACATCGGTTTGTTGCAGGATTATCGCACATATTCTCAGTTCGAATATAATGAATTTCCTTGAGACACAGAAGTTGCTGTCCATGCCATGCTGTCAGCACGGCTTTAGAAAGCATCGATCCTGCGAAACGCAACTTGCCCTTTTTTCATATGATATTTTTCGAACCATGGATGATGGGTATCAGACTGATGCCTTATTCCTTGACTTCCGGAAAGCGTTTGACACGGTGTCCCACTGCAGACTCCTAACTAAGGTACGAGCATATGGGATTGGTTCCCAAGTATGTGAGTGGCTCGAAGATTTCTTAAGTAATAGAACGCAGTACGTTGTCCTCGATGGTGAGTGTTCATCGGAGGTGAGGGTATCATCTGGAGTGCCCCAGGGAAGTGTTGTAGGTCCGCTGTTGTTTTCTATCTACATAAATGATATTTTGGATAGGGTAGATAGCAATGTGCGGCTGATTGCTGATGATGCTGTGGTGTACGGGAAGGTGTCGTCGTTGAGTGACTGTAGGAGGATACAAGATGACTAGGACAGGATTTGTGATTGATGTAAAGAATGAAAGCTAACTCTAAATATAGATAAATGTAAATTAATGCAGATGAAGAGGAAAAAGAATCCTGTAATGTCTTAGTGTAGCGCTTTACACAGTCACCTCGATTAAATATTTGGGCGTAACATTGAAGAACGATATGAAGTGGGACAAGCATGTAATGGCAGTTGTGGGGAAGGCGGATAGTCGTCTTCGGTTCATTGGTAGAATTTTGGGAAAATGTGGTTCATCTGTAAAGGAGACCGCTTATAAAACACTAATACGACCTATTCTTGAGTACTACTCGAGCGTTTGGGATCCCTATCAGGTCGGATTGAGGGAGGACATAAAAGCAATTTAGAGGCGGGCTGCTAGATTTGTTACTGGTAGGTTTGATCATCACGCGAGTGTTACGGAACTGCTTCAGGAACTCGGGTGGGAGTCTCTAGAGGAATGGAGGTGTTGTTTTCGTGAATCGCTACTGAGGAAATTTAGAGAACCAGCATTTGAGGCTGACTGCAGTACAATTTTACTGTCGCCAACTTACAGTTAGCGGAAAGACCACAAAGATAAGAGAGACTGGGGCTCGTACAGAGGCATATAGGCAATCATTTTTCCCTCGTTCTGTTTGGGAGTGGAACAGGGAGAGAAGATGCTAGTTGTGGTACGAGGTACCCTCCGCGACGCACCGTATGGTGGATTGCGGAGTATGTACTTAGATGTAGATGTTTCACTCTCTGATGGTGAAAGAACACGGCCAGCCTTTCATTCTAAGCCGGATAAAAAGTCTTAAAAAGGGTAAAAATTACTTAACTGATCACGATGTGTGTATGACGGAATTCGGCATTGCTTCCATCTTCAGAAACCCAATTGCAAAGGTAGCAAAAGGACAAGAGCGTTACGTCCCGTCGACAGCGTGGTCATTAGAGACGGAACAGAAGCTCGGATTACAAAAGGATGGGGAAGGAAATCGGCCATGTCCTTTTGATTTGAGCCATCCCGACATTTGCCTGGAGCGATATAAGGATATCACGAGAAACCTAGATCTAGATCACGAGACGGGAATTTGAAGCGTCGTCCCCCCGTGCGCCAGACCACTGCGTTAACTAGTGAGCCACCACGCTCGATTACACGATTTGAGACCGATGTGAAATAAAGGAGAAATCCAAGTGGGTTGCCTCAGGACGTCAGCGTTTCGTCAGTCAGTATCTATTTTATCTTTATTACAATGAAATGAACACCCTTAGCTGCTTACAGGAGTTGACATACGTCAACGGGCACAGATGAAAATGTGTGCCCCGACCGGGACTCGAACCCCGGATCTCCTGCTTATATTGCAGACGCTCTATCCATCTGAGCTACCCAGGAGACAGAGAATAGCGCGACTGCAGGGATTTATCTCTGGCACGCATCCCGCGAAACCCATATAGTATATATATAGTTAAGGCTCACCGGCCACTTGACCATCAGAGCCGGCCGCGGTGGTCTCGCGGTTCTAGGCGCACAGTCCGGAACCGTGCGACTGCTACGGTCGCAGGTTGGAATCCTCCCTCGGGCATGGATGTGTGTGATGTCCTTAGGTTAGTTAGGTTTCAGTAGTTCTAAGTTCTAGGCGACTGATGACCACAGCAGTTGAGTCCCATAGTGCTCAGAGCCATTTGAACCATTTTTTTTACCATCGGAAAGAACAGATACCATCTTAGTATATATTTATCTTCATTGTTTACTAGCACCTCGTCGATTTTGTTCTAGCCTGTGGAGATTACCAAGCGTGTATTCCCCGTGGTATACTTTGATGTAACCCTGACACATAATACCACAGTACATTTATCCAGTTTTTACGCATTATTTGCCACATCATAGGTTATTGCGCAGTTAAGATCACTATCAACGTCAAAATGCGATTAAAAAGAAATTCTAGGATCTTCGTGCGCAGAATATACTTTGTCGTCCAGGGGATACGGGGCACAGTCTACACTGAACAGAACAGAGACGCCCAAGACACAGGCGGAACACAGTTTAGGTTAGACTTCAGAGGGGGTGCACACAGCGGCTGTGTTACGCTTACGCCTGACGTCACAGAAATATATTGGTGTGGAAAACTTAAGAACAAAGGACTGCCAAGTAGCATAGCTCGGTGAAACTCGGACCACAGATACGAAAACGTCTCCATTATAGTACAGAACCTACATGACAGAAATACTCAATGAGGCGAACAGAAATAACACTTTTTATTCAAAGTCAGTATTTGCACTGAAGCCGCCGCGATTCACGACACTCCCTTGGACATTACAAAACGTGGGACATGGTTCTCAGCAGAGTGTGTGATTACTATGGGTGCCAATGCATGCTCTCCGATGTCCTATGACGCTTATACTTTAGAGTGTCGCCTAATTGTTTTCGCCAATTTTATGTACTGTGTAATCGATATCAAGTAAAACTGTAATAATTTTCTATTTATTTGCAATGTAAATACGTCAACTGTTGTGTTATATAATGTAGAGTTATTAATGTCAAACATTGTAAAGATACTGGGTCATTGCCAGTGATAAAAGAGTAACAGCTAGCTAGATAGCACAGTCTCTGGTCAGTGGGACGTGACGTCAGAGAGAGCGAGCAAGGTAAGATGTTCACTGAGAGCTGGGTGTGATGGAAGTGGTTGAGGCTGTGGCTATGTGTATATTCTTAATGTGTACCTATTGGGAGGCACTATTCCATGGCAAGTGAGCGCGGATGAAGGAAACACGTGCCACATCCAGAGACTGTCCCTGAATCTGCTGTTCTTGCTGCAAGTGCGCTCGCTATTAAGTTGGAGTTGTTGGAGCATTGTCGCCTACACCGACAACAGCTTCTCGACGACCACAGTAAACTGTAAGTGTGGTGTCACCGCCAGACACCTCACTGACTAGATGGTGGGCTTTAAATCGCCCGCTGTCCGTTAGTATACGTCGGACCCGCGTGTCGCCACTATCAGTGATTGCAGACCGAGCGCCGCAGGTCTAGTCTAGAGAGACTCCCAAGCACTCGCCCCAGTCGTACAGCCGACTTTGCTAGCGATAGTTGACTGCCTACATACGCTCTCATTTGCAGAGACGATAGTTTAGCATAGCCTTCAGCTACGTCATTTGCTACGACCTAGCAAGGCGTCATATTCATTAATTAGAATGAATTCTGAACAGACAATACTGAGAATCATGCACCGCCAAGAGCGACGTTCATCATTAGTGGATTAAAGTTAAGTATCAAACTAGCTACGTCCGCTTTCTGAATTCTAATTCCTTGTCATGTTCCAGACCTCACGTCAGTATAGTCCTTCCCACCTCACGCGAGCCTGCGTGAGCTAAAACGCGTGCATTTCGGCCTCCACTAGTAACACGGTGTTGGCTCTTCTGCCAACACAACAGTAAGATCGTATAAAATCATTCACGTTGTATAGAAACTGTTAAGCATTACCCTCTTACTTGATTGTTATCATTTTTCAGGTAATAAATGAGGCAACGACACTTTCCTATTACTTTCTTCAAACTATGTCACTGTAACCTACACAGGGACCGAACCTCCGCTGTGTGTGCTAATCCCAGTGCCGCGTGGGAAAGAAAATAAGTTAAGAACTAAATTAAAAGTCTGCCAGTTTGCTCTGCTACTTAGAGATTAAATACACCTCATACAGTTATCTGTTCGTCTTTCATAACAATCGGAGGCACTGTTCACTTTCAGTTTGAGAAAAAACATAAATGTAAATTACTGGCAAACATATTTAAATAGCAATTATAAGTAAAGTTTCTGAATATCAATTATCCTGGAATGTTTTGGCTTGGTTCAGAGTTCATTATCAGTAACCTGTTTGAAGTCTCATAATCAAGCACATGATTAGTTTCCAGTGAAATTAACTTACAAAATCGATAAAGAATCATATTACAAACTATTTCATTAAACTTCAATTAATCTGTGTTTTGTCAAAAACTGTTAGTATTGTGTCATCACTAGCGTGAGATTACGTAAGTTTTATCGTAATAATAGTGAGAATCTGTTTCACTAAATTCAGTGTCACGTATTTCAAAGCACACGCCAATTTATTTAATTTAATTGGATTATATTATTTGAAGTTACTTATTGCAATATTGAGTTATTTCTATGTTTCGCTTGTAGTTTTAACTACGTGTACGTACGCCTTCTGTAGCTACGCGATTATTTCACTATTATTTCCAACAACAACTGTTCAGCTCGTTATTAACTTATCGAACAGTAATTTCTCTACTGGGAAATCCTTTCACTTGAGTTGTGGCCTCGTCGATTCTTGTGGTACCCCTTTTCTGTTAGTGCTTTACGTGAACAGTAGTACTACTTAGCAGCTAAGACAACTAGTTGAGTTTATCTGCATTAATGGCTCGCTTTGCTGCCCCTCCTGCTGCAGGCACGAGACCAGACCGTTCACCCGCGCCTCCCTCCAGGCTCTGCTACCAGAGAGGCTCGGGACGGCGGTCCAGGTCCTGAAGCACAGCTCGTTTCTGCTGCCGAGTGTTCTGCCGCTTCTCAAGAGCCTCTTCCCTCTGCGAGTCCCTCAGGGCTGCTACCTTGGTGGGAGGGGGGAGGGGGGGGGGATGTCGTCGAGGCACTGCAGTGCTAAATGGCCAACAGGTGCGCCATCGATGCCCGCCGGCTTGATCGGCAGCTGGCAGCTGGCAGCTGGCAGCTGCGGTGACAACCTGTTTTGCTCGTCCTACCCGTTCGGTCTGGTCTCAGTTGATCATCAAGAATTTTTAAAAAATATTTATTGAGATAGTCAGATTATTTATTTATTTTCAGGCTGCCTACCTGGATAGCCGTGCGCGTTAGCACGTCACTTTCATGATTCGGAGAGGGAGGGGGGGGGGGGGGAGGGAGGGAAGGGAGTGCCAGTAAAAGATCGAATCCGTTCGGTCATTCGGTAAACGGTAAATTGATGACGAAGGTGAGTGTACTGACCGGCTGCAGTGCGGTTTCCCACATCCCATTAGGTGAACACTGGGCTAATACCCACACAAACATTTCGAAATCTCTCACCCACTAGAGGTAAAACTAGAGACAGACAGATGCGTTACCTGCGTTCCTTCCCAGGAGTGAAGGTGAGGCGACAGGAAAAGCATCTGGCCATCCTCTACTACTAATACTGGCAAAGCCAGATTAACAAGGCGACCACGTGAAGATACGGGATGAAGGTCAGCAAGAAGAAGCAGATGCTGCCTATCATATTTATTTACATCATACGTCAACTGCTTTACACACAACAGAAAAGTAAATAATAAAAAGCATCTATAAGAGGAGAACTCAAATTTTTGATAGTGGTCCTTCTGAGGAACGACGAAGATTTCATGAGTAAATCGGATAATTAAGGATCGAATAGCAGTCTCAGCACTGAAGACCACAACAACAACAACAACAACAACAAGGATCGAATTCCAGGGTAAAGAAATTTATGGTGCAACTTGATTGCAAGAAGGGATAAGCTGATAGTACATACACTCAGACATCACGTAATTGCTAATTCGCACTTTCAAGAACCGAAACAAATGAAAGGGATGCAGTAGTTGATAAGGCACTAAGACAACGTTTAAACCCATCCCCGAAGTTATTCAGTCTGTACAATAAGGAAGTAGTAAAGGAAATAAGAGGAGATTTGAAGACTGTGTTTAGCTTTCAGAGAGAATAACATAAATTTTTAGCTTTGGGACCGACAGACCAGTCCTGACAGAGACGGAAAAGAACTTGCAACACCAGCTCCACGAAATGCCAGTGCCTTGGAAAGATATAAAGTAAGATTAAACAAGGGTAACTGAGCGTAGTCGAACTCAGTTTGCCGATCCTGAGGAAATTAGATTAGGAAACAAGACACTGAAAGACTTGGACTATTTGGGCAGCAAAGTAAATGAAGGCGGTAGAATTGAAGGCTGTGTAAAATGCTGCCTGGGAATAACAAGAGAAATTTTTCTGTTAAAGATGACTAAGTTACCATAGAACAAAAATGTTGTTAGAAAGTGTTTTTTAGGAATATAGGCTATTATACCATACTAAAGCGAAACCCATACGATAAACAGTTCGGTCAAGGAGAAAAAAAATCTTCTGAAATGTGGCACTACAGGAGAACGCTAGAGAATTGATTCATAGAGCGAGCAACTAACGAAGAGGTGCTGTATCGAATTAGGGCAAAGGACATGTATGGTACAGCATGAGTAACATAAGAGAGGTGCTGACAAGACAAATCGTCATGCATTAACGAATAGTGAAATTGGTAACGGAAGAAAGTTCGTTGGGTATGGAGGAGCGTCTAAAATTTTCTGCAAATGGTTCTAAACCATCACTATATGCGTATGAATCAGCAATAATTGCTACAATCGTTTATGTGCTTTACTCAAATACCGCATCCAGAACAACGGAGAAATGAAAATGGTGTCCTATAGCCCCTTTTGTGGCATTATTTCATTGCAGAGATAAGAAATTCTCTCTTTGCGCTTATTGTGCTCACACGTAATGTTAATTTTCTGCACTAAAATAACTAATAGACGCCAAGAGCACGCTTACTTCCTGATTCAGATGATAATTCTATGTTTGCGATTCTATCAACTTCTGCTTTGACTAACAGGATTAAAACAGTGACCTTTCTCCCTTCTCCAGCAGTAAAATAGATTCCAACGATGATGTAGCAAGTTCATGCACTTTAGCAAAAAATGTAGCTATCCATGAGAAACTGCACTCCTACGAAGTTATCGACTTCACAGTTTGGGGCTTACGCAAATGTGTTTACTGTCCTTAGCCCTACCTATAACATTCTCTGGAATAATATCGTTGCAGCTGTAACTCCAAGTAGCTGAAATCTTCAGGTTCGAAACAAGGCTTTTCGAAAGCTTCCCATCGTTGAGAAGCATTTGGCCGAACAAATTACGTCCCCAAGTGTTTACATACGTGGACTCTCTTGTTTCATTGCTAGCTAGCTAGACAGGTTGTGCCAGAAAAGAGCCGAGCTCTAAAGCAGCCCTGATTTCTAATTTGTTTACGTGACACTGGAAAACCAGATAATGTGTTATAGTGTTATAGTGTTATTATTCCGCTTAGTAAAATCCAATAAAACCTGGAAAAATCAGGAGCTATTAGATTATTAGGAGAAAGAGACATTAAATTTTTTTCTGATTAAAAGAAGCAATATATAAAGTTGGCCCTATATACCCAATCACAAAGATGATTATACTTGTTATACACTAGCCTATTCCTCGTGGCTCTGATAATGTAGGCATTCAACACTTATATTGCACACATCCTCTTATCTTCCCCCTCTGTGTCCACTTCGTCTGCCTCATCTCTCCGTGACCTGATCCTCTCATCTCTATATGTCCATCTCCACTTCCCCACTCTATCCTCCATCTCCTCCTTGGCCCTCCAATTGTCCATTGCCTCTGACATCCATCTCTCTCCGACCACACCTGCCTCCTCCTCCTCCCCTCTCTCTGTCTGTCTCCTCCTGTCCCCTCTCTTTCTCTGTCCATCCCCTGTATTTCCCTCCCTCTGTCGATCCCTCCCTGGCCCCCTCTCACTGTGTCTGTCCCCTCCACTACCCATGTCAATCTTCCCCTCGTCATGTCCATCTTCACATATGGGTCATGCAAAACAGGTCAACACAGCAGATCTATATTACTCCAACACTTCTGTCATAGAGGGCAGTCTACATGTCAAATGTCAAGGATTTGAAAACCATTGTTTGCCTTTAATCTACAGGCTGCTATGCAAAGCAGGTCGATTAAGCAGGCGGATATTACTCCAACGCAACACACCTGCCATGCACCACAGTCTATACGCCTGGGACTACAAAATTGTTTCTTGCCTCTGAAATGCAGGCTGCCCTGCAAATCAGGTCGATAAGGCAGGCTGATACTATTTCACACGTCACACAAGTTATGTAGGAAATCCTATGCAACAGGGGTTGGAAAAAAACAAGTTTCTGTCAATATCTCTGCTACTATTGGAGCTAGGAGACTATAAACCCCACTTCGTTGATATTTGTGAGGGCTGCTATTTCTGTAGCAAATTTGGTTGAAATCGAACTTCCTGGCAGATTAAAACTGTGTGCTGGACCGAGACTCGAACTCAGGACCTTTGTCTTTCGCAGGTAGGTGCTCTACCAACTGAGCTACCCAAGCACTACTTACGCCCCGTCCTCACAACTTTACTTCTGCCACTACCTCGTCTCCTACTTTCAAAAATTTTACAGAAGCGCTCCTGCGAACCATGCAGAAAGTAGGAGACGAGGTACTGGCAGAAGTAAAGTTGTGTGGACGAGGCGTGAGTAGTGCTTGGGTAGCTCAGCTGGTAGAGCACCTACCTGCGAAAGACAAAGGTCCTGAGTTCGAGTCTCGGTCCAGCACACAGTTTTAATCATCCAGGAAGTTCGATTTCAACCAAATTTGCTACAGAAATAGCAGCCCTCACAAATATCAACGAAGTGGGGTTTATAATCTCCTAGCTCCAATAGTAGCAGAGATATTGACAGAAACTTGTTTTTTCCAACCCCTGTTGCATAGGGTTGCCTACATAACTTGTGTGACGTGTGCTTGGGTAGCTCAGTTGGTAGCCAACACGGTAGCTCAGCGTGTTTGGTCAGAGGGTTAGCTGCCCTCTGTAACAAAAAAACTGAGTTAATAGAATAACAACGAACTTAAAAGGGTGTCTTACGACGTCCGCCCCTATCAGATTCAACGAACAAAATGAGATTTTTTTTTAGAAAAAAAGAAACGTTGGCAGAGCACTTGCCCGCGAAAAGAAAAGGTCCCGAGTTCGAGTCTCGGTCCGGCACACAGTTTTAATCTGCCAGGAAGTTTCATATTAGCGTACACTCCGCTGCAGAGTGAAAAACTCACTTTGGTTGAAATCGATCCACGGGTTTGGGAGGATTCTGGACATAAACACATTCGCACATCCACTCTGCTTTGTATATAGAGAGATTGTTACACACTTTTTAAAATTATTATTATTATTTTATTTATTGCCTACATCTGCATCAACACTTTGCAATTCACACTTAAGTGCTTGGCAGAGCCGCGCGGGATTAGCCGAGCAGTCTGGGGCGCTGCAGTCATGACCTGTGCAGCTGATCCCGGCGGAGGTTCGAGTGCTCCCTCGGGCATGGGCGTGTGTTTGTCCTTAGCATAATTTAGATTAAGTAGTGTGTAAGCGTAGGGACTGTTGACCTTATGTAACACCTACAACGCCTGTCGATGTTAATAAACCAAAATGGCTCCCATGCCCTCGAAATATAAATTGAGAAAATGTTCCAAGCCCCTCCACAAGTAGTAATTTACGAAACAGATATAAGAGACAAATAGAGGGAAATCTATAGTAGAAAAATAATAGAAAAAGAAAAGAATTTTAATCATAAATTTTGGAAGCATGGGAGGGGGGGAAAACGATAGGAATGGTTAAATTATTAGTTATTCATAGAAATGGTGAAATTATTAGTTATTCTTATATATGAGAAAATCAATATTATAGTTACAGAACGTAGGTCTTGAACACCAAAGATAGCGTTTACTAAAGTATAAGTAGACATACAATGCAATTATGATACTCCAGTCTCTATCCTCTAGTCTGTTCGAAGTCAATTAGGACGTACAAATTTAGGAAGCAACAATAGGAACTTTACTAAACGAGGGCGCAAGAGTAAATCGCGACGAGATTGTTTTTTGGGAACCATTAATTTCAGATCAGAATAAAACTTTTGTAATATTAGAGGAATGGGAAGGTGATCAATAATCTCTGTGACTTTAACGTCACTTCATATTTTACGGAATTAATGATTTTTGGACAGATGCGGACTTTGTATTGTGATAGTGGAAAAGCTTTACTTCACGCGATTAGTAATCATAGTTTGTGACAGTTTATCGATAATAAATGGGAACAATCTTTTATCGAAAGTGACAGAACATTGTTTAGTATCTCTGATATTGACGGGATTCCAGGTCAGATACTTATTCAAAGAACCCCTTTGAATGCGATCGTGTGAATGAACTGATTTATTAATAATTATTGTGAAATAAAATAACGAGTTAATTTGAAATTGACTATTCGTCTTGAACTTTACTTCGATTTAGGTTCATAAATAATTAGGTTAAATGATTGTCACCAAGAATAAACTGCAGAGTAGTAACTGAAACAAGTGAACGAGAATCTATTGAAAACACTAGTATTAATTTACTTATGGCTATGTAGAGATAAATTAACATTCCTACTATCATGCAAGGATCGGAAGTCGGGATAAAAAAAAGAGTCGCTACACTTAGCAGTCCTGACAAAACTCTACCATCTGGTGAGCGAGATGTACGAGATAGGCGAAATACACTCAGACTTCAAGAAGAATATAATAATTCCAATCCCAAAGAAAGCAGGTGTTGACAGATGTGCAAATTACCGAACTATAAGTTCAACAAGTCACAGCTGCAAAATACTAACACGAATTATTTACAGACGGATGAAAAAACTGGTAGAAGCCGACATCGGGGAAGATCAGTTTGGATTCCGTAGAAATATTGGAACACGTGAGGCAATACTGACCCTACGACTCATCTTAGAAAAAAGATGAAGGAAAGGCAAACATAATGTTGACTGCAATACTCTGTTTCAAATTCTAAATGTGTCAGGGGTAAAATACAGGGAGCAAAAGGCTATTTACAATTTGTACAGAAACCAGATGGCAGTTATAAGAGTCGAGGGGCATGAAAGGGAAGCAGTGGTTGGGAAGGGAGTGCGACAGGGCTGTAGCCTCTCGCCGATGCTATTCAATCTGTATATTGAGCAAGCAGTAAAGGAAAAAAAAGAAAAATTTGGAGTAGGTATTAAAATCCAGGGAGGGTAAATAAAAAACTTTGAGGTTCGCCGATGACATTGTAATTCTGTCAGAGACAGCAAAGGACTTGGAAGAGCAGTTGAACGGGATGGACAGTGTCTTGAAAGGAGGATATACTTTAGCACTGTGCTTCTGTGATTTCCATTCATTTGTTGCAGTTTATGTGACACACTCTTTTGTTTTCATCACTTTTTTGGCAGTGATTATCACATCCACAAGAAAACCTAAATCGGGCAAGGTAGCAGACTCTTTTTTACCCATTGGCCAAGTTTACAAGCTAGGTGGGTCGACAACATATTTCTGTCATGTGATGCACATGCCGTCACCAGTGTCGTATAGAATATATCAAACGTGTTTTCCTGTGGAGGAATCGGTTGACCTATGACCCTGCGCTCAAATATTTTCGGTTTCCATTGGAGAGGCACGTCCTTTCGTCTACTAATCGCACGGTTTTGCGGTGCGGTCGCAAAACACAAACTTATTATAGTGAACAGATCATAACTTTGGCGAAAATAAAGAAAGAACACTTTTCACTCGAGGGAAGACTTGAACCAAAGACCTCTCGTTCCGCAGCTGCTCACGCTAGCGACGGGACCACGGTGCTCGTGATCTGACACTATCCATGATGTTGCCTATGTTGCACATGGACTACTCAGTTCGTATATTTTAGTTATTTTTTTCATAGTTCAACAAAACTTCTTCCTGTTTTCTCGATTGATCTGTGCTCAGTTTTTCAAGGCCTATCCACTGTGCCAACTTATAACTGTGCCAACTTATAACTGTGCCAACTTGTTCGGATAGATAGTAAGCTGTTGTGGAAAGCCCATGCCCAGGATCTTGTTCAGAAACTAAATGCTGCTTTATTTACCATTAGAACAGTATCTGAAATAAGTGACACTTCAACACGAAAAGTAGTCTACTTCGCATATTTTCAGACGCTTATGTCGTATGGTATTATACTTTGGGGTAATTCGTCTGATTTAAAAAGGGTATTTTTGGCTCAAAAACGGGCTGTTCGAGCTATTTGTGGCGTAAGTTCGAGAACCTCTTGTCGACCGCTGTTCAATGGTCAGGGGAATTCTGACATAGGCCTCACAGTATATTGTTTTTAGCAATATTAGCCTATTCCCAAGAGTTAGCAGCTTTCACTCAGTTAATACTAGGCAGAAATCCAATCTGCATGTGGAATGCGCTTCCTTGACTCTTGTGCAGAAAGGAGTGCAGTATTCTGCAGCATCCATTTTCAATAAGCTACCACAAGAACTAAAAAATCTTAGCAGTAGCCCAAACGCTTTTAAGTCTAAACTGAAGAGTTTCCTCATGGCTCACTCCTCCTACTCTGTCGAGGAGCTCCTAGAAGAGCTAAAAAATTAAGCAGATTCCAGTGTTACATTGTTGATTTTCTTTATTTAAACTTACGACTTGTCACCTGAATATGTTTTTTTATATTTCATTTTATCTGTTTCTAATATCGTGTTATAATTTCATGATTTGACTCGTTGCATGACCATGGAGACTTCTCCTTAATTTGGTCTAACGGAACAATAAATAAATAAATAAATAAAATAACTAAATCTGAGGGGGGTGTGATGGGGAGGTTCCCTTGTAAGTAGGGAGCTGTTGTATCAGCGTAATCTGAAAGGAACCTAATCGGTATACAGTCTGGACCTGAAGATTAGTTGTGCAGCAGGAGACACGTCGAGGGATTTACAGCTGCAGTGACTACATGTTTCCTGCAAAGCCGGTTACCGTTGCAGTAAAGGCAAACTCGCCACCGCGTGGGACGGGGCAGCGCGGCCGCCGCGGACAAACACGCCGGGCCCCCCTGGCCGTGTTGACCGTAGCCGCGCCAGTGGGGAGCGCGGTGCGCTGGCGCCAGTGCAGACACGTGGCGCCAGCCACTGGCCGAGTGTTTACCGCGCGGCGCGCATACCGAATGCGGCAGCTGCGGCGATCTCCCATACCGCGAGCCGAGCAGAGTGTGGGGCGCGCCGAACGAGAATGGCCCCGCTCTGTTTGCCCTCCAGAGATTTCCAGACCGGCCCGAAATTGCCAGCCCGCCGCCCTCAGTTCCGCTCCATACATTTCGGATTAGAGACCGCGCGTCTGTTCCACACAACAGTGAAGCGTCGGTTAATTGGCACCGCAGCGCTGCCAGGCTTTACGGCTACAGCTGGCGTCCGAGTCGTCCTTTGCGCGATAGTTGTGCACAAACACTGCGCTGCAGAATAGTGTTTCGCTGTTTGACTATTTGCGTTGCATATACCGTCCAATCCGTCGGCAGTATTTACTATACTGTTTTCCTCGAACGTCGCTGATACAGAACTGTTGCCAAGAAATGTCACTCGCAAACGTGCCCTTGCGTCAGCTGCACGTGGCAAATTATTATGTGTCTGACAGTAGGGTGGAAGTTAGTGCTCTGAAAAACATTGCAGACACGTCTCTTGTACTGTGACACGTGACACGCAAGAATTTCTAGGCCTTTGCTGAGTTAAATTTACACTACTGGCCATTAAAATTGCTACACCACGAAGATGACGTGCTACAGATGCGAAATTTAACCGACAGGAAGAAGATGCTGTGATATGCAAATGGTTAGCTTTTCAGAGCATTCACACAAGGTTGGCGCAGGTGGCAACACCTACAACGTGCTGACATGAGGAAAGTTTTCAACCGATTTCTCTTACACAAACAGCAGTTGAACGGCGTTGCCTGGTGAATCATTGTTGTGATGCCTCGTGTAAGGAGGAGAAATGCGTACCATCACGTTTCCGACTTTGATAAGGGTCGGACTGTAGCCTATCGCGATTGCGGTTTATCGTATCGCGACATTGCTGCTCGTGTTGTTCGAGATCCCATGACTGTTAGCAGAATATGGAATTGGTGGTTTCAGAAGGGTAATACGGAACGCCGTGCTGGATTCCAACGGCCTCGTATCACTAGCAGTCCAGATGACAGGCATCTTGTTCGCATGTCTGCAACGAATCGTGCAGCCACGTCTCGATCCCTGAGTCAACAGATGGGGACGTTTCTAAGACAACAACCATCTGCACGAACAGTTCGACGACGTTTGCACCAGTATGGACTATCAGCTCGGAGACCGTGGCTGCGGTTACCCTTGACGCTGCATCACAGACAGGAGCGCCTGCGATGGTGTACTCAACGACGAACCTGGGTGCACGAATGGCAAAACGTCATTTTTTCGGATGAATCCAGGTTCTGTTTACAGCATCATGATGGTCGAATCCGTGTTTGGCGACATCGCGGTGAACGCACATTGGAAGCGCGTATTCGTCATCGGAACACTGGTGTGTCACTCAGCGTGATGGTATGGGGAGGCATAGGTTACACGTCTCAGTCACCTCTTGTTCGCATTGACGGCACTTTGAACAGTGGACGCTAAATTTCAGATGTGTTACGACCGGTAGCTCTACCCTTCATTCGGTCCCTACGAAACCTGACATTTCAGCAGGAAAATGCACGACCGCATGTTGCAGGTCCTGTACGGGTCTTTCTGGATATAGAAAACGTTCGACTGCTGCCCTGGCCAGCACATACACCAGATCTCTCACCAACTGAAAAAGTCTGGTCAATGGTGGACGAGCAACTGGCTCATCACAATAAGCCAGTCACTACTTCTGATGAAATGTGGTGTGGTGTTGAAGCTGCGTGGGGAGCTGTACCTGTACACGCCATCCAAGCTCTATTTGACTCAATGCCCAGGCGTAACAAGGCCGTTATTACGGCCAGAGGTGGTTGTTCTGGGCACCGATTTCTCAGGATCTATGCACCCAAATTGCGTAAAAATATAGTCACATGTCAGTTCTACTATAATATATTTATCCAATGAATACCCGTTTATCATCTGCATTTCTTCTTGGTGTAGCAATTTTAATAGCCAGTAGTGTATTAGTTTAGTTGGTGGGTACAGATACTGATTTGGGGCTGTGCAATGCTTGGAGTGCTATTGGAAATGTGGTCTTCATTTAATCCTTAGTCGATAATGAAGGTGAAAAATCAGACAGTGCAATTGTTTTCGTCACCATCCACTTCATTACTTACTTGGCCTCTTTCGAGAACAGTGGCAACGCAGTGACAGTCAAAGATAATTGCAAGCTTCCGACAGTGGGTGGTTTGACACACATCCACGATGGCTGGGGTGGCAACCATTAAAATAATGGTTTATTTCGTTGCGGCTGGATCTTTTCACAAAATTTCAAACACCTGCTTCCTCCTCCGAATCCAACAATAGTTTGTTGTCTCACCTACTTTAGGACAAATGACTGTCTTAATAAAATAAGACATATCAGAGTTCATATTGCCCTATATCTCTAACGACGATCAGTTGTAGAATTTTGGAGCACGTATTACGTTAGAGTATAATGACTTTTCTGGAGACTAGAAACCTACTCTGTAGGAATCAGCATGGATTTCGAAAAAGACGATCGTTTGAAACCCAGCTCGCGCTATTCGGTTGATAGAAGAGATATGTAAGATCCAACGGAGAGCAGCGCGCTTCGTTACAGGATCATTTAGCAATTGCGAAAGCATTACGGAGATGACAGACAATCTCCAGTTGAAGACTCTGCAGGAGAGATGCTCAGTAGCTCGGTACGGTTTCGAGAACATATCTTCACCGAGGAGTCAAGCAGTATATTGCTCCCTCCTACGTATATCTCGCGAAGAGACCATGAGGATAAAATCAGAGAGATTAGAGCCCACACAGAGGCATACCGACAATCCTTCTTTCCACGAACAATACGAGAATGGAATAGAAGGGAGAATCGATATAAGTACTCAAGGTACCCTCCACCACACACCGTCAGGTGGCTTGCGTAGTATGGATGTAGATGTAGATGTAGAAAGATTTAGGTGTTAATTTTGCCCAAATTCTATTCTAGAGTGAGAGTGGCAAAAAGTTTTTCAATGCCTCTCCACTGTGCCAACTTATAACTAAATCTGAGGGGGGTGCAATGGGGAGGTTACCTTGTTAGCAATCATATACAACCGCTCGCTCACCGATAGATCTGTACCTACAGATTGGGTTTTGGAGCATATACTGTATTCAAACACCAAATCACCTCGAAGGGAACGATCTATTGATACGTAATCAGCATCGTTTCAGAAAACATCGTTTTTGTGCAACGCAGCTAGCTCTTTATTCGCACGAAGTAATGGCCGCTATCGACAGGGGATCTCAAGTTGATTCCGTATTTCTAGATTTCCGGAAAGCTTTTGACACCGTTCCTCACAATCGACTTCTAATCAAGCTGCGGGCCTATGCGGTATCGTCTCAGTTGTGCGACTGGATTCGTGATTTCCTATCAGGAAGGTCGCAGTAATAGACGGCAAATCATCGAGTAAAACTGAAGTGATATCCTGGGACCTCTGCTGTTCCTGATCTATATAAATGACCTGGGCGACAATCTGAGCAGTTCTCTTAGGTTGTTCGCAGATGATGCTGTAATTTACCGTCTAGTAAGGTCATCTGAAGACCAGTATCAGTCGCAAAGCGATTTACAAAAGATTGCTATATGGTGTGGCAGGTGGCAGTTGACGCAAAATAACGAAAAGTGTGAGGTGATCCACATGAGTTCCAAAAGAAATCCGTTGGAATTCGATTACTCGATAAATAGTACAATTCTCAAGGCTGTCAATTCAACTAAGTACCTGGGTGTTAAAATTACGAACCACTTCAGTTGGAAAGACCACATAGATAATATTGTGGGGAAGGCGAGCCGAAGGTTGCGTTTCAGTGGCAGGATACATAGAAGATGCAACAAGTCCACTAAAGAGACAGCTTACACTACACTCGTTAGTCCACTGTTAGAATATTGGTGCGCGGTGTGGGATCCTTACCAGGTGGGATTGACGGAGGACATCGAAAGGGTGCAAAAAAGGGCAGCTCGTTTTGTATTATCACGTAATAGGGGAGAGAGTGTGGCAGATATGAAACGCGAGTTGGGATGGAAGTCATTAAAGCAAAGACGTGTTTCGTCGCGGCGAGATCTATTTACGAAATTTCAGTCACCAACTTTCTCTTTCGAAAGGGAAAATAATTTGTTGAGCCCAACCTAAATAGGTAGGAATGATCATCAAAATAAAATAAGAGAATTCAGAGCTCGAACAGAAAGGTTTAGGTGTTGGTTTTTCCCGCGCGCTGTTCGGGAGTGGAATGGTAGAGAGATAGTATGATTGTAGTTCGATGAACCCTCTGCCAAGCACTTAAATGTGAATTGCAGAGTAATCATGTAGATGTAACAACTGGCAGCTACAGGGTATTCGTCTTCTTCATACGTTATTTATTAATTTTGTTTGTTTTCTTTTAGGGCGCAGAAACAAGTAGGGTCATACGCGCCCGTGTCAGAGCTATAGAACACGAAGAGAGGAGTTAGAAAACTGCTACACGTGAATCCCAATCGACGTAAGAGAAGACAGCTGAAAACAGGGACGTGAAGACACCATAAAGATACGGAGGTTGTGATATTCGCTATGTGTGGCTTCATTAAAACAGCAAATAGTTAATACTTTCAGCCAGAAGGCAAATACTTGTTTGTAAAGAATGATTAATGTATAATAAGGCGTCGCATAGCGACGGTGGAATTTCCTAAATAATGTAATTCGTCGTCTTTGGGCGGCAATACAAACAGAAAAATACGGATAGATATGCGATCCTTTACTATTTTGTTCACTGGAGAACAAATGAAGCCTTGAGCACTAAACACTTGCACTGTTTTTCTTAAGTAAGATGGACGCAGATTTGTGGCGGTCTGATCTAATTTTTTTTACTAAATAAATAAAATCGTGTTCCGTCTAAGTTTGAATGAAGAGTGAAAAGAAGAACTGTTATAAATTATCGTGACGACGGACGAGCGACGCAAGAGGACAATGGCTATATAAAAGAGCGCTCAATGGACATGAAACGGACATTAAAATCTACCGACATTGTAGTAGTAAATTTAAGGAACGATATATGTTTTAGTTATAATAAATATGTGTTCTGCAAATATTGGATCACTTAGCAGTGCTCCTTCCTATCATCTCCTCAGTATTATTTTCATTTTAATTATGCATTTTACTAAGATTACAGACACCAAGATCAGCAGTCCAATGTGCGTGTTACATTGACAACAAGAAAACTGTTTTATCGTCTTCTTGCATCAGCTTTAATATTGAATTTCCCTTTTGTGTGATGTTACAGTTGTTTCTGCGCCCTTAAGAACTTTCTGGTCCCTTAGGAAATTGTTTTGTCATATGAATAACTTCACGACCGGGTATGGTCGTATCTCTGATCATGAAGTAATTAGAAAGACGATAATGCAATTTCTCAATCAATAGCACGCTAGCTGTGACTGCTTCAAGCCACGCGAAACTGCAAGTAAAGACTGTTCACTTTTCATAATGCAATATTTTATGACAATGGTAAATCCATGATTCTTACGCCAATTGTGATTGATAAAACAGTAAGCGAAATCTCAAATTCCAACTTTTCCATATAGAGGTGGGAGGATCAGGTCACAGAGAGACGAGGCAGACGAAGTGGACACAGAGGGGAAGATGAGGCGATGTGTGCAATATATGTGTTGAACACTTACATTATCAGAGCCACGAGGAATAGGCTAGTGTATAACAAATATAACAATCTTTGTGATTGGGTATTAAGGGCCAACTTTATATATAGCTTCTTTTAATCTAAAAAAAAATCTAATGTTAGTTTCTCCCAATATTCGAATAGCTCCTGATTTTCCAGGTTTTATTGGATTTTACTAAGAGGAATAATAACACTATGACACATTGTCTGGTTTTCCAGTGTCACGTAAACATCACTTTTATTTTGTTACATCACAAGGTCCAGAACTAAATTTTAAATGTCCTTCGCCATATTGCTACGACGGATAAAAAGCAAAACGCGGTCTACAGCCGGCGCGTTGTTTGCTAAAACGGCCGATAACTCAGACGACAAAGCCAAGCGGGAACGTAAACGGTTAAAAAATGGCATTCCATCAGGAAATGGCGGCCAGTTAAAACTTGGGCACAATGTGTACAAAATGGTGAAGGAGCCTCACCTAACAAATAGCGATGGGTAAAAAGGCAGTGCCCTACACGCACCCTAGTTAGAATGATCTCCTCGCGGGGGGGGGGGGGGGGGGGGGAGGCCGGGGGGGGCGGGGGGGGGGGGGGTCGAGAGGAGCTCGTCCAAGCCGCTGGGAGGGGCATAATAACCTGGAGCTTATTCCCACGAAGGGAGGGAGGGTGGCGATGCCAAAGTGATACCGCCTCCCGACTGGTGGATACACAGAGATCATCAGGGGGAATGTAAGGACTGGTGAGCTGAGCTACGAGGCAGCCTTGTTTCCTGTCAGACCGACAAGACCAGGAACCCACATGAACATCACAGTGGCTCCTCCAAGAGTGAGCAAGTGACAGTTTTCCTGGACCGGTCACACTAAGGTATGGCCAGTGCACAGCGCACAGAGGCTTTGAAGGGCGCTGAGTGAGTCTGAGCAGATGGCAGTCCTGTGTCGCCAGATGTACTCCGTGACCTGGTACGGGGTGAAGGGCTATCAGTAAATACGGAGCAGAGTGCCGGCAGCTGATGCCGAAAAACGTCGGCACCAATGACGAAATGTGCCCAGGTCTTAGATATACAAACTAATTGAAATGCTGTAAGAAGTCGTGGTCTCCTGACCTTCATTGCTTACATATTCCGCCCTCACAATCATATTCCGCACATCAAGACGCTTCATTCGAACCCAAACTCGATAAGATAAAGTCAATGTTGCATGAATTCGTGTAAACGATATGCAATTAACAAGTAAACGCACCGTGGTTGAAATACTCGAGGCTGGCGTACACACATACATTCCAGACACGATGGTCACAGGAGCTTTCAGTTCGAGAAAGGCAGACCACGCACCGGGAGGCCAGTTCCAACCCATCTACGTCGACGGTCGACGCCCGTGGAGCAGACAGCGTTCGCCCGAGGGAAAGGAGGAACGACCCCGTGTTCGGCTTAAAAGCAAATTCCGCTACATTGTGTGGAAGCGGCCAGCCTACACATTCTTTACACATAGCACGCAGTTTCAGAGATTTTCACAGGGAGGCAGCAAACGCCAAACGTCAATGCTACAGGTTTCTGGATTGGTCGCCTTAAACGAAACGTCATTCTCCCGTTTTAGAAGAGCAATGCTGATTGGCAGACGATATTTCTGACGCCTTGAGCCGAAGGAATAATGGAAGAGACCGAAAGATATACCCCTTCACGTCTGGCGTGGAGAGGCGCCGTTCCGTTGTCGCTTTTGGAGCCTGGAACGAGTCTCTCCTCAGTACTTCACTGGGAGAGCACCTCTGTCGAGAGTGAATCGAAGGGCGACTCTACATTGAGTCCTTGCGATTAAGCGTTGTTCACTGTGTTGGCCGACACACTTATTGTGCGATGTGAACGGACAGAGTTAGAATTACACGCCTGCGAGAGAATTTTTGAATGGCATCGAGGTGGACTGGTTATCTGACCGGTGTACCACGCCAATAGTTAGACTAGGGGCGAATAGGAATCCTTGACTTCATCAAGGCATAGGGAGAGTTCGATTGGCGATTGGCGAAGGTCAATCCAGATAGAACGAGAGTTATCTTATGTGACAGCAGTCATCGCAGCTGTTGCGAGCCCCATATTTCCTCCACAACAGTACACTTCACTGCACTTCACACACGACAGCCTCCACTGTACCTAGCAACGTTCTAAAGGATAGTTATTCAAGTTGAGTAGGCACGACTCACAGTCATTCTGCCAAGTCAATAACAATCTTAAACTTTGTATAGAAATTTCATTAGCGAATCCTATCTTTGAGAGGTAACTTCACATTCCGAAAAGAACCAGGATATAACTTGTTCAATTCATAACTAAAAGTGCCATTGTGATTTCTCAGAATGTTTGCAAAATAAATAATAACTTTCGTTAGTTTAATATTTTTCTTACACTAATTAGCACTACTCCGGTACCAAAGTATCCCACTAGTTACGTAAGAAATTTTGTGAATTTTTGCGACATTTCCTTACAGCGGACGACTCCAGAAGATATTTATTGCTGAAAGTTTTTTCAGGCATTTCTGTTTAGAACGTTAGGAGCGTCTGTCTGACTTCTGTAGTAGTGTGGGGGTGGAAATTGCATCTTGCAGGAGCCACAGGGTAAAGGATACATCTCAGATTAATCCGTTGCGCAGAATAATAGAATAACAGATCAACTCCACATCTCAGAATGCAACGTGATAAATAAAAGTACAGTAAAGTAATACAAGATACTGAAAGTACAGCAACACACATATATTTTCGTATCAAATGGAATGCAGTCTCCAGATTTCCGCGGTTTTTATGGCCTTATCACTGGCTGCTCAAAGGTCTTCTCTGATGCAAAGATAGGGCAGGTTTCTCCAGACCAGGAGATGCTGTGTGTCCTGTAGGTCGCCACTCACGTAATTCATCCTCAGTGGAGTAGCCCCATTTGCTGAGGTTCGCCTTGCACCTTGACACTCCTGTCCTCAGTCACTTTAGAGCCGTCTACGTCACATTTTGCAGATGAAAGACCGCGATAGGTTCCTTTTTGATGTTCTTCCTATCCCTTTCAGTTAATGAATCTTGCCATAGCTGTGTTCGACGAGTTCCAGGTGCTGATGGAATTGCTGATGTTATGTGCACGAAGTATGTGCCTAGCAAAAATATAGTGGGGGAAAAGATCCATCTTGGTACAGCAAACATATAAAGAAGTTGCTGAGAAAGCAGAGAATTTTGCACAGTCGTTTTAATCGTAGTCACTGCCCCGCTGACAAACAGAAATTATGCGAAATGAAAGCAGCTGTCAAAAGGTCAATGAGAGATTCTTTCAACGAATTTTAAAGCAATATTTCATCTGTAGATTCTAAAAATAACTCCAAAGAATTTTTGTTGTACGTAAAATCTATGAGCGCTGCAATACCTTCTCTTGCTGATAGTACGGGTAATGTAACGGATGATGATAAACAGAAGGCCGAAATTTTAAACCTAGCTTTCAAAAACTCATTTGCGGTAGAGGACTACAGCACCATTCCCCCTTTCATTTATCGAACAAACGCAAGGATGGCTGACGTAGTGTTTAGTGTATGTGCGATTGTAAAACAGGTAAGATCCTTAGACGCCAGGAAGGCATCTAGCCCAGACGATATATCCTTAAGATTATATGTTGTCTATGCTACAAATATAGCACCATTCTTAGCCATCATCTACCAGAGATCATTGGAACAGCGGAAAGTTCCACGAGACAGGAAGAAGGCCCAGGTCATAGTAATCTATTAAAAGGGTAGAAAATCGGATGCACATAATTACCGGTCAATTTCACTCACATCTATTTGTTGTAGAATTACAGAACATATTTTGTGTTCAGACATAATGATCTTTCTAGACTCTGAGAAGCTCGTCTGCAGAAACCAGCACGGTTTTAGGAAACAGCGGTCATGCGAGACACAGCTGGCCCTCTTTGTGCATGATATACAAAATCTCTGGATACCGGCTCTCAGGTTGATGCCATATTTCTCGTCTTTCGAAAAGCGTTCGACACAGTTCCGCACTGTGGCTTGCTCCAAATAGTGCCCGCTTGCGGTCTATCCGACGACATATGCGGTTGGATAGAAAGTTTTCTAAGAGACAGAGAGCAGTATGTCGTCCTGAACGGAGTGACTTCAACAGAAACAAGCGTAATAGAGTTGCTGCGTTTTACGATTTACATAAACGATATGGTTGATGGTATTGACTGTTTGCCGATGATGCTGTAGTCTACAGGAATGTAGTATCGCACGAAAGTTGTGAACAAATCAATGAAGATTTGCAGAAAATAAATGCATGGTGTAACGACTGGCAGTTATCCCTCAATATTAGTAAGTGTAACCTGGTGCGTATAACAAGGCAAAAATCCCCATTAATGTACGAGTACAAAATAAACGCCCAGTCTTTGGAAGCGATAACACCCGTCAACTATCTGGGAGTGACTATCCGAAATGATCTCAAATGGAATGAGCAGATTACACAAATAACGGTCATGGTGAACTCTAGGTTGCGGCTTATTGGTAGAATCCTGAGACGATGCAGTCCTTCAACAAATGAAATTGCTTACAATACGTTAGCTCGTCCGGTCTTAGAGTATTGTTCGTCTGTATGGGACCGTTACCAGTTGGGTCTGATTCAAGAGTTTGAAAAGGTCCAAAGAAGAGTGGCAAGAATCGTGACTGGTACATTTAGCCGTCGCGAGAGCGTTCCAAATCTCATTGAAAGTTTGAATCGGGACACACTTGCAGATAGACGACGCGTTAAACGGAAGGGGCTGCTCACTAAATTCCGAAATCCGATCTTCGCCGAGGATGTAGAGGATATACTATTACCACTAACTTTCAAATAGCGCAATGATCACCATCTAAAGATAAGGGAAATTATAGTTCGTACTGAGACGTTCAAACAGTCGTTTTTCTCTCGCGCGATCTCCGAGTGGGGGAGGGGGGAATATGATTTCGGGCGCGAATTGTGTCCTCCGTCACACACCGCTTGGTGGCTAGAGGAGTATATATGTAGATGTAGATCTGGAAACTCCTTCACCTCAGCCTAGGTCTTTGTGCTTCATGTCTGAAGAGGGGGTGCCAGGCTCAATTTCTGCGGCTGTTCTTCTGTGCATGTCAGGTGGCGTTATACCCATAGTTGGTCGTAAGCAGTCAGTCATAATGCATCCAGTCTCATCCTATGCCCTGCCCACCTGTTAAGATTGTGTAGAGTCTCCACTTCCTCAAAGGTTTTGTCTTGGGCTGCAGTTGCTGTGCCATCTGCGTAAATAACTGCTCTTATACCAGGGTTGATTGATTGGTCGTTAGTCTAGATGGTACACAGCAGTGGTACTAGTATGGTACCTGGAGGGCGACCGTTCTTCAAGGTGCTCCATCGGCTCTTTCTGTTATGCAGAATGACCAAAAAAAACTCCTGTTTTACTGCAAACACTAGATGACCTGTGTTAAGCGGTTGTCTTTTGTAACAGAACATATCTTTCTAACCAACTTATTATGGTTGACAGTGTCATACGCTGCTGACAGATCTACGAATGCCACTCCTGTGATTTTTCATCTTTCGTATCCATTTTCTATATACTGACTCAGGTTGAGGATTTGACAGCAGCATCACATTCCTGGGAGGAAACACGACTGCTCATTTCTAAGGTTTTTATCAACATGTTGCGGGATGCGATCCAGGATCAGCCTTTCCAGGACTTTGTACAGTCGACAAAGAAGAGAAACTGGTCGGAAGTTTTTAGGATCGGTTGGTTCCTTTCCAGTCTTCAGAACTTTCGCTTTGCGCCAGATCTTGGAGATCTGTAATTTAGAAAAGCAGGTGTTCATTAAATTTAAGATCCTTTGCTTTCTTACTGGCCCAAACATTTTAATTTGCTCTGGTCTTAGATCATCTAGACATGTGGATTTATTGTTATTCATGAATTGAGAAGTCGCTTCTATTTCTTCCATGGTGAAGGGAGTACCAATGTCGCCTTCCTCATGAGTATTTCTTTGACGTTTCCAGTTCACAGTTCTTCTTTTAGTTTTCCCATTCAACGCAGTTGATGTGCTGTTTCATCGGCTGTTACATTAAGTAAGCTTTGAGGAGAACTTGTGAGGTCACTGTTAAGTTTCTTCAGCAGCTTCTACGCCTTATGGCTGTTCTGTTTCCTATTTGGTTGTGTCATTATACCACACCATTTCTCTTTTCTTGTCACTGATATAGCATTCAATAGATCCTCACCTATCTAAGTTGTTTTTTTTTTTCAGAGAGTGGATCAGCTTCAAAAGGTGTTCGTATTTTTTGAGGAGGGATCTTGAATCGTTATCGAGTGGAGGTATGTAACATGTTCTGCAGCCCCTAGGAATATGTCTATGAGAGATGATTCTAACTAATTTGATAAACGTATCATACATCTCCGGTTTGCCTAAAACTGTATGACTTCTTTATGGAGTTCATGGCTGAACTTCTCTCAGTGGGGTCTTTTAAGTTGGGCGGTTTCTGGCTTCGCCACAGTGCAGCTCAGTGGTCGGTGCTGAGAGCTGAGGGAGGGGCTCCAAAACTTCTTTCGTTTCCTACTGGGCAACGTGGTTCTAACAAATATGTTGTTTGTGTTATACTATCCACGCCGCCTCCCACTGTTGAAGGAAGATGGCACCTTTGGATCACGCACTAGTATCAACCACATTTCTCACGATCTTCTCCATTCTTATTAGTCTCCTGGTAGTCCCAAGACGTGCTATGTCAGCTGAAGTAACCCGCAACCAGCTTTGACTGGATTGCAGATTAGGGGGTTCCATGAACATGAACTCAGCATTTGGTAATTTATACACTGATGTCACCATGCATGGCCGGATTTTAACCGTCAGAATTTCTGTATTATTTTTGGAGATTATACATGTTGAAATGATGTTTAGGCCAGATTCGATAAACACAGCACTACCATACTTTGTATGTGGTCGTTCAACAATAAGGTCCATTCCATCTATTTTCGGCATTTGGTCCTCTGTAGGTCTCATGTAGCAGCAAAATGTCGCAGGCTGTAGTACTGCAGATGTCTGACAATAACACTTCTTTGCCTGGTGATATGCCTTCTAAATGAACTGATACTACTGTGAGAGTTGGCTTTGAGAAAAGCCCTTGTAATTGAGGTTGATCTTGACCTTGGTCCTGGTGGAAGAAGGATCTTCCACTAGGATTCCTCCTAAGGTTGCCCAGGGTACGTACGATTGTTCCGTATTCCATATTTCAAGTACGATCTGCTGGGAAGTTCCTGTGTCTCACCATCTAATACACATTTAAGTGTTAGGAAGTCGTTTCTGGGGGTATTTGTCTTGAGTGTAGCCATGTATGAAAGTGAAACACGGACTTACAGTTTAAACAAGAAGATAACAGAAGCTTTTGGAACGTGGTGATACAGAAGAATTCTGAAGACTAGGTGGGTGGGTTACATGACTAATGAGGAGGTACGGAACAGATTTTAGGAGACAAGAAATTTGCAGCACAGCTTAACCAGAAGAAGATATCAGTTGATAGGGCAGATCACGAGGCATCAAGGGATAACCAATTTAGTATTGGGAGGAAGTGTAGGAGGCAAAGATTATAGGGGGACATAGATTATATATTGGTAAGACAGAGATTTAGGAACCAGGTTGTCAATTGTAGGACATTTCGAGGGGCAGATGTGGACTCTAACCACAATCTATTGGTTATGAACTTTAGATTAAAACTGAAGAAATTGCAAAAAGGTGGGAATTTAAGGAGATGGGACCTGGATAAACTGAGTAAACCAGAAGTTGTACAGAGTTTGAGGGACAGCATAAGGGAACAATTGACAGGAATGGGGGAAAGAAATATAGTAGAAGACGAATGGGTAGCTCTGAGGGATGAAGTAGTGAAGGCAGCAGAGGATCAAGCAGGTAAAAAGACGAGGGCTAGTAGAAATACTTGGGTAACAGAAGAAATATTGAATTTAATTGATGAAAGGAGAAAAAATAAAAATGCAGTAAATGAAGCAGGAAAAAAGGAATACAAACGTCTCAAAAATGAGATCGACAGGAAGTGCAAAATGGCTAAGCAGGGATGGCTAGAGGACAAATGTAAGGATGTAGAGGCTTATCTCACTAGGGGTAAGATAGATACTGCCTACAGGAAAATTAAAGAGACCTTTGGAGATAAGAGAACCACTTGTATGAACATCAAGAGCTCAGATGGAAACCCAGTTCTAAGCAAAGAAGAGAAAGCAGAAAGGTGGAAGGAGTATATAGAGGGTCTATACAAGGGCGATGTACTTGAGGACAATATGATGGAAATGGAAGAGGATGTAGATGAAGGTGAAATGGGATATACGATACTGCGTGAAGAGTTTGACAGAGCACTGAAAGACCTAAATCGAAACAAGGCCCCGGGAGTAGACAACATTCCATTAGAACTACTGACGGCCTTGGGAGAGCCAGTCCTGACAAAACTCTACCATCTGGTGAGTAAGATGTACGAGACAGGCGAAATACCCTCAGACTTCAAGAAGAATATAATAACTCCAATCGCAGAGAAAGCAGGTGTTGACAGATGTGAAAATTATCGAACTATCACTTTAATAAGTCACAGCTGCAAGATACTACTCGAATTATATACAGACGAATGGAAAAACTGGTAGAAGCCGACCTCGGGGAAGATCAGTTTGGATTCCGTAGAAATGTTGGAACACGTGAGGCAATACTGACCTTACGACTTATCGTAGAAGAAAGATTAAGGAAGGCAAACCTATATTTCTATCATTTGTAGACTTAGAGAAAGCTTTTGACAATTTTGACTGGAATACTGTCTTACAAATTCTGAAGGTGGCAGGGGTAAAATACAGGGAGCGAAAGGCTATCTACAATTTGTAGCGAAACCAGATGGCAGTTACGAGAGTCGAGGGACATGAAAGGGAAGCAGTGGTTCGGAAGGGAGCGAGACAAGGTTGTAGCCTCTCCCCGGTGTTATTCAATCTGTATATTGAGCAAGCAGTAAAGGAAACAAAAGAAAAATTAGGAGTAGGTATTAAAATCCATGGAGAAGAAATACAAACTTTGAGGTTCGCCGATGAAATTGTAATTCTGTCAGAGGCAGCAAAGGACTTGGAAGAGCAGTTGAACGAAATGGACAGTGTCTTGAAAGGAGGATATAAGATGAACATCAACAAAAGCTAAACGAGTATAATGGAATGTAGTCGAATTAAGTCGGATGATGCTCAGGGAATTAGATTAGGAAATTTGACGCTTAAAGTAGTAAATGATTTCTCCTAAATGGGGAGCAAAATAGCTGATTATGGTCGAAGTAGAGAAGATATAAAATGTAGACTGGCAATGGCAAGGAAAGCGTTTCTGAAGAAGAGAAATTTGTTAACATCGAGTATAGATTTAAGTGTCAGAAAGTCGTTTCTGAAAGTATTTGTATGGAGTGTAGCCATGTACGCAAATGAAATATGGACAATAAATATTTTGGACAAGAAGAGAATAGAAACATTCAAAATGTGGTGTTACAGAAGAATGTTGAAGATTTGTTGGGTAGATCACGTAACTAATGAGCAGGTATTGAATAGGATTGGGGAGAAGAGAAGTTTGTGGCACAACTTGACTAGAAGAAGGGATCGGTTGGTAGGACATGTGCTGAGGCATCAAGGGATCACAAATTTAGCATCGGAGGGCAGCGTGGAAGGTAAAAATCGTAGAGGTAGACCAAGAGATGAATACACTAAGCAGATTCAGAAGGATGTAGGTTGCAGTAGGTACTGGGAGATGTAGGAGCTTGCACAGAGTAGATTAGCATGGAGAGCTGCATCAAACCAGTCTCAGGACTGAAGACCACAATAACAACAACCAAGAGATTAATACAGTAAGCACATTCAGCAAAATGTGGGTTGCAGTAGCTATTCGGAGATGAACAGGTATTCACTCGATAGAGTAGCATGGAGAACTGCATCAAAGTTCTCAAACTGAAGACCATAACAACAATAAGTCTGGCGAGAGTAAGACGGGAATTATAATCATTATAATTGAGGACTTAAGTTGCAAGTGTTTTTCCGAGATGAAGTGGTTGGCATTTCTCCAGAAATGCTTTTCTTGTCATTGCCAGTCTACATTTTATATCCTCTCTACTTCGGCCATCACCAGTTACTTTGCTGCCCAAATAGCAAAACTCATCTACTACTTTCTCTCTTTTTCCGAACCTGATTCCCTTAGCATCATCCGATGTAATTCGAGTACACTCCGTTATCCTTGTTTAGCTTTTGTTGATCTTCATCTTGTATCCTCCTTTCAGGACAGTGTACATTACGTTCAGTTGTTCTTCAAAGTCCTTTGGGTCTCTGACAGAATTACAATATCATTGGTAAACATCAAAGTTTTTTTTTCTCCCTGAACGTTAATTCCTACTCCAAATTTTTCTTTAGTTTCCTTTACTGCTTCAATGTGCGTATTGAATAGCATCGGGGATAGGCTACAACCCCGTCTCACTTCCTTTTCAACCACTTCTTCCGTTTCATGCCCTTGACACTTATAACTGCCGTCTGGTTTCTGTGTAAGTTGTAAATAGCCCTTTTTTTCCTCTGTTTTTTACGCCTGCTGCCCAGTCAACATTGTCAAAATCTTTCTCTAAGTCTACATATGCTATAATTGTAGATTTGCCTTTCCTTAAGTTCTTTTCTTAGATAAATCGTAGGATCAGTATTGCCTCGCGTGTTCCTACATTTCTCCGGAATCCAAACTGATCTTCCACGAGATCGGCTTCTACCGGTTTTTCCATTCTTCTATAAAGAATTCGTTTTAGTGTTTTGCAACCATGACTCATGAAACTGACATTTCGGTAATTTTCACACCTGTCAGCAACAACTTTCTTTGGAACTGAAATTACTACATTCTTATTGAAGTATGAGGTATTTCGCTTGTCTCATACATCTTGCATACCATATGGAAGAGTTTTGTCATGGCTGGATCTTCTAAGCCACCAATTGTTCTCACGGAATATCGTCTGCCCCACGGGCCTTGTTTCGATTTATATTTTTCACAGCTTTCTCACATTATTCTCGTGTATCATATCTGACATCTTATCTTCATCTACGGTCATTTCCATTTCTATAATATTGCTTTCAATTTCATCTCCCTTGCATAAACTCTCTATACACTCCTTCCACTTCTCAGCTTGCCCTTCTTTGCTTCTGAGCTCTTGATATTTATACAACTATTTCTGTTTTCCCCAAAAGGCTTAGTTAATTTTCCCGTAGGTGGTATCTGTCTTTCCCCTAACGAAATATGCTTCTACATCCTTACACTACATTCCTGCTTAGCAATTTTGCACTTCTTGTCAATCCCATTTTTGAGACGTTTTTATTCCTTTTCGCCAGCTTCGTTTACTGCATTTTTAAATTTCCTCCATTCATCAGTTTCATTCAATATCTCTTGTGTTATTCAAGGATTTCTGCTAGACCTCGTCTGTTTACCTATTTGATCCTCTGTTGCCTTCACTATTTCATCTCTTAAACCTAACCATTCGGTTTCTGTTGCATTTCTTTCCCTGTTTTTGTCAACCGCTCCCTCTGGAACTATCAACATTCTCTGGTTCCATCAAATTATCCAGATTCCATCTCCTTAATTTACTACATTTTTCCAATTTCTTCAGTTTTAATCTACAGTTAATAACCAATAAATTGTGGCCAGAGTCCACCTCTGCCTCTGGAAATGTCTTACAATTTAAAATCTAATTCCTAAATGTCTGTCTAACCATTATATAATCAATCTGAAACCTTCCGGTCTCTTCCACCTGTACAACCTTCTTATATGATTCTTAAATCAAGTGTTAGCTGTGATTAAATTATGCTCTGTCCGAAATTCTATCAGGCGGCTTCCTCTTTCATTTCTTTTCCCCCAGTCCATATCCACCTACTATTTTTCCTTCTCTTCCTTTTCCTACTATAGAATTCTAGTCCACCGCCACAATTAATTTTTCGTCTCCTTTAACTGTCTGAATAGTTTCTTTTACCTCATCTTAGATTTCTTCAGTCTGTTCTAGTTGGCATGTAAAATTGTGCTAATGTCATAGGGTTGGGCTTCGTGCTCATCTCAGCTACGATAATGCGTTCACTATGCTGTTCATAGTAGCTTACCCGCATTCCTATTGTCTTATTATAAAACCCACTCCTGCGTTACCCCTGTTTGACGTTTTAGTTATAGCCCCATATTCGTCTGACCAGAACTCCTGTTACTCCAGCTACTGAACTTCACTAACTCCCGCTATATCGAACTTCAATATATCGATATCCCTTTTAAAAATTTCTAACCTACCTGCGATATTAAGAGATCTAACATTACATCCTCCGATCAGTAGAATGCCAGTATTGCTTCTCCTGATGACGGCATCTTCTTGAGTGTTTCCCGGCCCGAGATCCGAATGTGGGACTATTTTGCCTCCAAAATATTTTACACAAGACGACGCCATCATCATTTAACCATACAGCAGCGCTGCATGTCCTCGGGGAAACCCGGCCGGTGTGGCCGATCGGTTCTAGGCGCAGTTTGGAACCGCGCGACCGCTATGGTCGCAGGTTCGAATCCTGCCTCAGGCATGGATATGTGTGATGTCCTTAGATTGGTTAGATTTAAGTAGTTCTACGTTTTAGGGGACTGATGACCTCAGATGTTAAGTCCCATAGTGCTCAGAGCCATTTGAACCATTTTGAGCCTCGGGGAAAATTACGGCTGTTGTTTCCCCTTGCTTTCAGCCGTTCTCAGTACCAGCACAGCAAGGCCGTTTTAGTTGATATTACAAGGGCAGATCAGTCAATCATCCGCAGTATTGCCCATGCAACTAATGAAAAGGCTGCTGCCTCTCTTCAGGCGTCTCAGCAGATACCCTCCGTTGCTGTTGCACTTATGGTACGACTGTGCGTATCAGTGAGGCACCCAAGCCTTCCCACCGTCGCCAAGGTCCATGGTTCACGCGAGTGGGGGATAAGGAGGGGGGCGAACTTGCAGGAAATCGGGAGAAAGAGTTATTTATTTGTACCTTAACCACCTAATGAAGTAACTGTAGTGTCACACAGCTCGTAGAACGGACCAGCAGCAACACCCACCTGCAAGATCGCTACTAACCATAGCCCAAGTGAGGTGGACGTGGAAATGGATGACATAAAACACAAGACTCTGCACTCGCTTTCGATAGGACAGCGTTTCAAGTCCCCGTCCGGACATCTAACAGAGAACCCCTTGGGTGTGAGGTCGCAAGTTCATTCTTTAGTCAGCCAGTGCTGCGTCTCTAACGATGTCGTCGTCGCTGGAACGTTAAACCCTGCCCTTTCTTACGTCACTGCCTACAGGGTGATGGTAAGTAAGACACCAAAATGTCTCAGGAGCGTGGGTGAAATGAGACATTTGTCTTGTTCTTGTGTCTTGAATGAACTGTGACAGGAGCCCGTCAACAAGGGACTGACGTACTGAGACATGTATTAAAACTGTGAAATACTGCATTGGTAATGGCTAGGCGCTAGCGGAAATCTAGATTTGCTTTAATAAAGCCTGAAAGAAAAGCACGACTGACTGCTGTGCCCCATCATTTTGAAAGTCATATCACAGTCGTTTAGTGCATTCCATGTTCCTAATGGAAGGTAATATGATGTTTTTACTCTTACGTTAAGTTTACCCCCAAGTACAGGTTATTCTGTCCCAGGAGCACAGAACTGCCAAGATCTGCAGAGCGGCCTTCTTCCAGAATACTAAGAGTAGTGCTCACAGTTACGTCGTCATCGAGTCGAGAGCACCAGTTCTCTGTCCAGTGCTAACTACTGGAAACGGTCGTCTACTGGATATGGGGAGAGTAGATTGAGCAGGACTGTAGGAAACAGACGTCTCTTCCCGTAAAACTGTACAGACACGAGTACTGATCATAGGCTGTGCGCTCACTGACTTATTCAGATGCCTGCAACAGGACCATCGAAAATTCGCCATATCTCCCTGGAACGCAACCACAACTACCACCACGTGTTTCATTTGCGAAGCTGCTCCACCAGAAATTTGTACGAAGTGTGTTTTAGTGCATCCCATCACCTCCAGATAGATTTCCGCCTGGAACAATGCCGCGCTGCCTAACATGAGAAAGTATAGAGGTCGAAGCGTGGGTATGAAAGGGCTCACCGACAGCTGCACAGCTGCGCAGCTGCACAGCTGCCGGCGCTATATGGACTCGCAAACTCTCCTCATCAGACGGACCGCGCGTGCTGCCCTCCGGAGAGCGCAAACGCTGTTATTAAATTTTGCCGTTAGCGTCAAAGTGATGCTGAGGTTTCAGCAGCGCGGTGTACTCTTCAATTGCTGGTATGAAGATTGAATTTCGATAGCCCGACTCATGTTTCTCTGCCTAGGTTTTAGCAACGTTAACGTAATTGACAGAAACGCTTCGAGTGTAATAAATGGAAAACACATTTCCTTTTATCGTGGACACACGAGCCGTGCTGCTAATAGCGTCTGCTGTAAGACCGCGGCCTACATTCATCACGTTATTTTTTCATGACATTTCGCCCCACTGTGTTTGCGAGAAGGAAATAATTTACTTAATTCATAACGTGAGGGCGAGACTAAATTAATGTACTAAATCTCTCGAATCTGTGGAACTAATTTGCTTCTCATGTGTGTGTGTGTGTGTGTGTGTGTGTGTGTGTGTGTGTGTGTGTGTGTGAGAGAGAGAGAGAGAGAGAGAGAGAGAGAGATGAACGAGGAAGAAAATAAATGTTACGTTAGAAATAAAAAAAAAACCAGCTGACTTACCTAATAACAGTATGTGCAAAGATTGCAAAAACTGAGTGGAAAAAACGGTGAGTTACTGACAAGGACTGGTGTTGCTCAAAGCACACTTTCTGAAACGCAAGCATTTTACGATTCCCTACCTGAGTCGGTAAAAAAGGAACCTTTTGTACCATCGCTTTGTTGTCCGTTTGTCTGTCTGAGTGTTAAGACCCCTTTTTTCGGGTACGGGTAGACGTAATAAGATCTCTGATCCCTTGGGGTTATGAAAAAGTTAAGCTTTTACGTCAATGCAGCCAAAAGGTACTACCTTTTATGTCACATACGTATTTCGATACAGCACTAGCAAACCCACTCATCGAAACATATAGGGTACTTCCCGTTGACCTAGAATCGTAATATTTAGCAAGAAGCACAAGTAAAGGAAAAATTCGAATATATAATTTCTAATTACATCACATAAAATTATATATTTACTGTTTTTGCCGTTTGTTGTTTGTCTGTCTATCTGTCTATCCGTCTCTTAAGACCCTTTTTCTCAGGAAAGGGGAGAAGTATCAAGTTGAAATGTAAGTCACATACGAAGGTCTTCACTCCTTTGGAGGTGTAAACAATTCAAACTTCTAAGTCAATGCCATCAGATGTGCCACATATTTCGATACTCGCGAATTCACTCTTCAGACCCTACAGGTGAGCCATCTGCACACATGTCGGGCCTGATCTGACCTTGTGAGTTCTTTATTTTCATTACAAATGAAACCTTGAGTGAGAAATAAAGTCACTTAACATGAAATGGTAAATTGGTTGACATCATTCATGTGCTGGAACTTCGAGGATAGTAGCTTCAATGATAGTATCTGGCATTGTTTGTATAAGAACGGTTAGGACTGCAAAATTTCAGATTCCATAAACGCACTCAAAGCATAAGTCGGTAAGTCATAAACAGAACATTCATGTTTCTTCTTAAATCAGAGTGCGACAGAGATAACAAAACAGCACACTGATGCACGAACAACCTCCGTCTAAAATTATATAAAACGAGAAAGAATATGTGAGGAAGAAACAATTTGTCCAACGGCTCAAGTGTCCTCATATCTGAGTTAATAATGACTGTAAGAAAGTACACCATTTTCATTCTTGCAGCCGGTTTTTAACAGAAAATCAGTAAACTGTTGTTTAAAAAAAATTATGGTTTATATCCATTTAATGTTAGTGAAGTATTGTGTAACACTTTTCAGCAAACCGGTTAAGAACTTTGAGATTTTTGCAAACAATAATTCTTCTTGATGCATTATATATACAATTATGTACCACATATATTTAATAATTAGGTAGATTATGTTTATCCAAAAGTATATTAGACCGTTACGTAAAAATATGGACTAAATCGGTCAAGAACTTTTGGAGGTAGCTGCTAACAATGTTTCCTCTTTATGTTTTACTTATACCTTTATATACTTTATATATTGAAAAATATGTAGCCTACGTCCGTCAGAGCGTTTATTAAAGTATTATGTTAAAATTTCTCCATCTACATCCATACTCCGCAATCCACCTGACGGTGCGTGGCGGAGGATACCTAGAGTACCTCTATCGGTTCTCCCTTCTATTAGTCTCGTATTGTCCGTGGAAAGGAAGATTGTCGGTATGCTTCTGCGTGGCCTCTAATCTCTCTGATTTTATCCTCACGGTCTCTTCGCGAGATATACGTAGGAGGGAGCAATATACTGCTTGACTCTTCGGTGAAGGTATGTTCTCGAAACTTTAACAAAAGCCCGTACCGAGCTACAGAGCGTCCCTCTTGCAGAGTCTTCCCCTGGAGTTCATCTCTCATCTCCGTAACGCTTTCGCGATTACTAAATCATGCTGTAACGAAGCGCGCTGCTCTCCGTTGGATCTTCTCTATCTCTTCTATCAACCCTATCTGGTACGCATCCCACACCGGTGAGCAGTATTCAAGCAGTGGACGAACAAGTGTTTCCTTTGTTTTCGGATTGCATTTCCTTCAGATTCTTCCAATGAATCTGTCTGCCATCTGCTTTACCGACGATTAATTTTGCATGGTCATGCCATTTTAAATCACTCCTAATGCCTACTCCCAGATAATTTACGGAATTAACTGCTTCCCGTTGCTGACCTGCTATATAGTTGCTAAATGATAAGGATCTTTCGTTCTGTGTATTCGCAGCACATTATACTTGTCTACATTGAAATTCAATTGCCATTCCCTGCACAATGCGCCAATTCGTTGCACATCCTCCTGCATTTCAGTACAATTTTCTATTGTTACAACCTCTCGATATACTACAGCACCATCCGCAAAAAGCCTCAGTGAATTTCCGATGTTATCCACAAGACCATTTCTATACATTGTGAATAGCAACGGTCTTACGATACTCCCCTGCGGCACACCTGTAATCGCTCTTACTTCGGAAGACTCCTCTCCATTGAGAAAGACATGGTGCCTTCTGTTATCTAGGAACTCTTCAATCCAACCACACAATTGATCTGATAGTCCATATGCTCTTACTTTGTTCATTAAACGACTGTGGGGAAATGTGTCAAATGCCTTGCGGAAGTCAAGAAACACGGCATCTACATGGGAACCCGCGTTTCTCGTGGACGAATAGCGCGAGCTGGGTTTCGCACGATCGTCTTTTTCGAACCCCATGCTAATTCCTACAGAGCAGATTTCTATTCTCCAGAAAGTCATTATACTCGAACATAATACGTGTTCCAAAATTCTACAACTGATCGACGTAAGATATATAGGTCTCTAGTTCTGAACATCTGTTCGACGTCCCTTCTTGAAAACGGGGATGACCTGTGTCCTATTCCAATCTCCGCTCTTCTAGAGACCTACGGTACACAAGAAAAGGGGTAAGTTCCTTCGCGTACTCTGTGTAAAATCGAACTTTGGCTATGTTTATGTTGACTGTGGAGTTCACTTTGCTTCCGTAGCAGTTTTCTAGCTCGATTGTTGTACCACGGTGGCGCTTTTCCATCTCTTACGGTCTTGCTTGGCACATACTCATCTATATTGTACGGTGGTTTGGAACTTTGTCCACTGATCCTCAACACTATCTGTACGTGAGATAAAACTTTTGTGTTGAGCTGTCAAGTACTCTGAAATCTGCTTTTTGTCACTTTTGCTAAACAGAAAAATCTTCCTACATTTTTAATATTTCTATTTACGGCTGAAATCATGGATGCTGTAACCGCTTTATGATCGCTAATTCCCTGTCCTACGTTAACTGTTTCAGATAGTTCAGGTCCGTTTGTCACCACAAGGTCTACTATGTAATCGCTACGAGTCGATTCTCTGTTTAAATACTCAAGGTAGTTTCCACATAATGCACTTTAAAAAATTTCACTGGATTCTTTGTCCTTGCCACCCGTTATAAACGTTTGAGTCTCCCAGTCTATATCTGGTAAATTAAAATCTCCATCCAGAAATATAACATGATTGGGAAATTCACTCGAAATATTTTCCAAATTTTCCTTCAGGTGCTCAGCCACAACAGCTACTGAGCCAGGGGGCCTATAGAGACATTCAATTACCATATTTGAGCGTGCTATAACCGTTACCTTCACCCAAATTGTTTCACAATCCGGGTCACCGTCAATTTCCTTCGATGCTTTTGCACTTTTTATCGCTATAAAAATGCCTCCCCTTCACTGTCCAGTGTTACTCTGCGGTATAGATTCCAATCTGAGTTTAGAATTTCATTACTTTTTACATCTGGTTTCAGCCAACTTTCCGTCCCTAGTAGTATGTGGGCATTTATTAATGAGAGCAGTTCTGGTACCTTTCTATAGACGCTCCTGCAGTTTACTATTACAACGTTAATATTGTCATTCCCTGTTGAGTTTTTCCTGCTGCTACCTTGTCGCGCCTCAAGAGGCGTCTTGTCGGGCCTAGGGGGGGAATTCTCTAACCTAAGAAACCCACTTGTGCACTCCACACGTACTCCGCTACCTTTCTGGCCGCTTCCTGCGTGTAGTGCACGCCTGACCTATTCAGTTGGACCCTATATTTCTCCACTCGATAGCGGAGGTCAAGAAATTTGCACCCCAAATCTCCGTCTGAGCCTCTGGGTTAAGCCTTCAACTCGGCTCCAAACCGGAGGACCGCGATAGCTTCTGGGAACGACACTACAAATAGTTAGCTCAGATTCCACCTCGCGAGCGAGGCTTTCCGCCTTCACCAACTCCGCCAACCACCTGTAAGAACTAGGGATGACCTCTGAACTCAGACGGCAGGAGTCACTGGTGTCGATATGAGCAACAATTTGCAGTCGGGTGCACCCAGTGCTCTCTATCACCGCCGGCAAGGCCTCCTCCACATCTCGGATGAGACCCCCCGGCAAGCATACAGAGTGAACACTGGCCTTCTTCCCCGACCTTTCCGCTATTTCCCTAAGGGGCTCCATCACCCGCCTAACGTTGGAGCTCCCAATAACTAATAAACCCCTCCCCCCATGTGCCTGCTCGGACCTTGCTGACGGAGCAGCCACATGTCCACTCACAGGCAGAGCGGGCGATGCCACACGGCCAGCCTCCACATTGACCCTCCGCCTCGTGCGCCGCGAACGCCGCTGAACCCGCCACTGCCCTTGGGGAGAGGGTGGCCCAACCGCGCCCGGTACCCGCGAAAATGTCTCGACAGTAGGGACAGTGGGTGAAGCAACACCTGGGGTGTACCATGCGACGCACGAGACTCCCCACTGCCGCTACACTCCGAGGTAGCAGCCTGAAGACGGCTGACCGCGGCCATCAGCTCGTTCAGCTGTTCAGCAGTGGCCAGCTCCTCCTTCGTCCGTACACAGCAGTCATACATCCTATCCATACTAAGAAAACAACAATTTACTGTAGAGAGTTAATCAACTTTTAACTAGACTGCTAATTCACTAAAGGCGGCTGATAGCTGAGTAAACTGCGGTTACTAGACACTTCTTGTTGGAAACAATGAAAATAAGCACTAACTGTGTCTGGACTGCATTGGAAACAAACACTAGCACTACTGGCACTATGGTTGACTAAAGCGACTCTCTCTGACTGTATTCAAAATAAACACCCAGTCTATGGAACACTATTATTAGTATTCGAAAATTAAATCTTCCTAAAAGCAAAAACACACCGAAGAAGGAGCGACAAGTAAGAAAAACACAGTTAATAAATAAATTTTTGTAGCTTGCTGCACAGGAGATGTGAAGCAGAGGGTAGTTAGGATGACACTGAAGTAAATTTGAAGTAAATCGATCAACAACTTTCCGGGATCTTTGGTAAAACTTTTCTCTTTTATGTATTAGTTATATATTCTTTTACCACATACACTATAAATATGTAGCCTACGCCCATCTGAACGATTATTAGTGTATCGTGAAAAAAGTGAAGCATGTCGACTAAGTACTTTTCGAGATTTTTGGTAACAACGTTAAGCACTGACTTGTCTTTATACAGTAGTATGGATAAACGTATATATTTATGGGACGAAGAATTCCGTCTTATGCAAGACGCCTTTTTTCTGTTTTGTTTCACCCACACATGTTTCAGCACTTTGTGCTATCTTCAGTGGTTTTTTAAATTTTCTATCTTACATGATGCTATTGGGCATTTATTTTGGTGGCTATTCTGCTACGTAATCTACAGCTTTTCATGGTTCTGATATTGTGGTGCTTTCTCATATGTTGTTGGCGAAACTAGTAGGCTGATTTCGTGACCTATGGTTGTTTGATACTGCACTTTCTCCGGTTTCTCAAAACATAGGGAGAGGTTTCGCCGCCAAAACTTTAAGAATGCAGGTTGTAAGAGGTCCATGATTAAGGAATTTGTTGCTTGCGCACTCGAGCAGATGTAATTTCGATGGATTGCTCACGCGCTGCCTGCGATATGCTAGCTGTAAGAGAATCTCAGACCAAAGAGCAGTGTTGACCGCAGAAGGAACTGTGCAGCAGTGGGAGTAAGTAGTTGCTAGTGAGCAGTCTGGTGTATGAAGTTGGCTGGGCAGGTCATGCGGAGCGGTGGCGGAGCCTGGGCGATGTAGTATAAGGTGAAAGCAGCCTCGCGCATATATACTCCTGTTATATCAAGTCCCATGTAAAAGTTTAAAAAATCTCTTAATAATAATCTTTCTCATAAAAAGTAGCTTTTGACAGTCATTTATTTCAATTTAAAGAATTTACTAATTTCTCCAATCTTTGGTCATTCCGATTATTGAAAAGAAAAATCAATTGTTTCTTTTTATACATGACAAATCTATCGACCAGCATTGCGATCGGCTGTAGCAGAAAAATTTCTTATAGGAGCAGATATATATGCGTTATCCGGCGACCTTACTGAGGTAAGAATTTTCAATTTATTCAGAATGATCTTTCAGGGCCACGACGCAGCACTGCTGATGTCCAAAATTTACCAGTTTAAATTCACAGTCAATTACTGAAACGTTATAAGTGTGTCACATCGTAAGTAATCTGTTTAGGTTTTTATGTTGGTAACGCCACGTAGCGCTCTATATGAAAATCACTGGCTGTGCTGTGTGAGGCCTGTAGCTGGTTTGCATTATTGGAATATTTGCTATTGTAGTGTTGGGTAGTTGGATGTGGACAGCGCGTAGCGTTGCGCAGTTGGAGGTAAGCCGCCAGCAGTGGTGGATGTGGGGAGTGAGATGGCGGAGTTTTGAGAGCGCATGATCTGGACCTGTGTCCATCAGAAACAGTACATTTGTAAGACTGGATGTCATGAACTGCTACATATTATGATCTTTTAACACTGTTAAGGTAAATACATTGTTTGTTTTCTATCAAAATCTTTCATTTGCTAACTATGCCTATCAGTAGTTAGTGCCTTCAGTAGTTTGAATCTTTTATTTAGCTGGCAGTAGTGGCGCTCGCTGTATTGCAGTAATTTGAGTAACGAAGATTTTTGGTGAGGTAAGTGATTTGTGAAAGGTATAGGTTAATGTTAGTCAGGGCCATTCTTTTGTAGGCATTTTTGAAAGCCAGATTGCGTTGCGCTAAAAATATTGTGTGTCAGTTTAGTGTTGATCAGAATAGGTAAGGAGCGAAATGTCTGAGTACGTTCAGTTCTGCTCAGCTGTTTGAAAATCAAATAATGTAAGAGGTTTATCAGCATAGTAATTCAATAATTTTTCTAAGGGGACGTTTTATAACATTTTTATTATTACTAGGCTACGGAATAATAAACTGTTGGAAGGTTACGCTGAATGTGAATGAAATAAATAATTATATTGTTTTTACTGTTGGGAGGTTAGGGAATATTTTTCTGTTCAGTGTTGTATGCAGTAAGAGCAGTGTCTGTAGCAGTAGACGTAAGTAGTAGCTAGTAGACTGGTGTATCGAGTTGGCTGGGCCAGCCGTTTGGAGAGTTTTTACTGTTGGGAGGTTATTATATAATTTTTATTGTGGAGAGGTTACAAGGTTATGACAGCATTTTTAATTTTCAAGTTAGCCCAATAGTTGTATGAAATATTGAAAATCAAATTTTTGCAGTCCCTGGAAAGAGTTGGAAAGTTAAGCTGAGACTTGGGCCCAGCGACCGTTCTCGGCATTTAGCAATATGCGCGGGAAACCACGCTCCAGCGTCGTGGGTCGTCTTAGTGCTTCGGTGTAAGGGACCCACGATCTCCGGAGGATCGTTGCAAGGTGGTAAAGTGCTTACGATTTATCCGGTTTGCTACCGCAGTCACCCTCGTTTCTGTGAAAATAAGTTCACAACAGCGAATATGCCTCTAACATGCAATCATCGAAATGTACGAGTACTACACGCAACACAGTTATCCAACAACCCTTGTTTGATACCCAGCCTACAGTACAGCATGTAACAGGCTTTGAGCACTATGCGACTTAACTTCTGAGGTCATCAGTCGCGTAGAACTTAGAACTAATTAAAACTAACAAACCTAAGGACATCACACACATCCATGCCCGAGGCAGGATTCGAACTTGCGACCGTAGCAGTCTCTCGGTTCCAGACTGTAGCGCCTAGAACCGCACGGCCACACCGGCCGGCCTACAGCACGTAACAAATGCAGAACTCTTCCCTTAGAGGTGTTGTTAAAAATGTCGATCACCGTGACCACGGCGGAGTGTATACTGAGGCACTGTCTACTGTATCTTGCTCAAGCATTCAGTCCTTTGGCTTCCGCTGTTGAGATATTCCTAACAACCAGGTCCGCGCGAGTATCGACCAGAGTCTCGCAAACTATGACCCCAGAAGAAGAAGAAAAAGAAGAAGAAGAAGAAGAAGTAAATCGTTGTCACGGCTGGCGACCGAGCTGGCGATGGAACAGCAACGTGGCGACCAGCACATTGTCGTCCAAATGAAATGCGAGTGTACTGCAGCGACCGTGGGTTCTTTACACAGAAATACTGATGAGGTACGGCTGAACAAGCTACAAATGTCTGTCGGTGGAATTCTGATTCACCCTGCACGTGTTTTAAAAAAAGGCGCATTGTATCGAATCGTTGTTAAAAATTGCCATTATCATCCCTTTGGCGTTTGAGAATAACGTTCAAAATTAGAATGATAGAATACAGAAACTGTTGGACATTTATGTGATAATTTCTGATATTTTCAGAAATAGGTGATTTCTGATGCATTTTAATTACATATCTGGCGAAAATGTAAGGATGTAGAGGCTTATCTCACGAGGGGTAAGATAGATACTGCCTACAGGAAAATTAAAGAGACCTTTGGAGAACTAGAACCACTTGCAAGAATATCAAGAACTCGTATGGAAACACAGTTCTAAGCAAAGAAGAAAAAGCAGAAAGGTGAAAGGAGTATATAGTGGGTCTATACAGGGGCGATGTACTTGAGGACAATATTATGGAAATGGAAGAGGATGTGGATGAAGATGAAATGGGAGATATGATACTGCGTGAAGAGTTTGACAGAGTACTGAAAGACCTGAGTCGAAACAAGGCCCCGGGAGTAGACAACATTCCATTAGAACTACTGACAGCCTGGGGAGAGCAAGTCTTGACAAAATTCTACCATCAGGTGAGCAAGATGTATGAGACAGACGAAATACCCACAGACTTCAAGAAGAATATAATAATTCCAATCCCAAAGACATGAAAATTACCGAACTATCAGTTTAATAAGTCACAGCTGCAAAATACTAACGTGAATTCTTTACAGACGAGTGGAAAAACTGGTAGAAGCCGCCTTCGGGGACGATCAGTTTGGATTCCGTGGAAATGTTGGAACACATGAGACAATACTGACCCTACGTCTTATCGGAGAAGAAATATTAAGGAAAGGCAAACCTACGTTTGTAGCATCTGTAGACTTAGAGAAAGCTTTTGACAATGTTGACTGGAATACTCTCTTTGAAATTCTGAAGGTGGCAGGGGTAAAATACAGGGAGCGAAAGGCTATTTACAATTTGTACAGAAACCAAATGGCAGTTATAAGAGTCGAGGGACATGAAAGGGAAGCAGTGGTTGGGAAGGGAGTAAGACAGGGTTGTAGCCTCTTCCCGATGCTATTCAATCTGTATATTGAGCAAGCAGTGAAGGAAACAAAAGAAAAGTTCGGAGTAGGTATTAAAATCCATGCAGAAGAAATAAAAACTTTGAGGTTCGCTGATGACATTGTAATTATGTCAGAGACAGCAAAGGACCTGCTACAGCATTTGAACGGAATGGACAGTGTCTTGGAAGGAGGGTATAAGATGAACATCAACAAACGCAAAACGAGGATAATGGAATGTAGTCGAATTAAGTCGGGTGATGCTGAGCGAATTAG
The DNA here is from genome assembly GCF_023897955.1 of Schistocerca gregaria. Lineage (NCBI taxonomy): Eukaryota > Metazoa > Arthropoda > Insecta > Orthoptera > Acrididae > Schistocerca > Schistocerca gregaria. Next base: position 546,555,433 of record NC_064926.1, read on the forward strand.
ATTAGGAAATGAGACACTTAAAGCAGTAAAGGAGTTTTGCTATTTGGGGAGCAAAATAACTGATGATAGTCGAAGTAGAGAGGATATATAATGTAGACTGGCAATGGCAAGGAAAGCGTTTCTGAAGAAGAGAAATTTGTTAACATCGAGTTTTGATTTAAGTGTCAGGAATTCGTTTCGTTTCTGAAAGTATTTGTATGGAGTGTAGCCATGTATGGAAGTGAAACATGGACGATAAATAGTTTGGACAATAAGAGAATAGAAGCTTTCGAAATGTGGTGCTACAGAAGAATGCTGAAGATTAGATGGGTAGATTACATAACTAATGCGGAAGATATTGAATAGAATTGGGGAGAAGAGAAGTTTGTGGCACAACTTGACTAGAAGAAGAGATCGGTTGGTAGGACATGTTCTGAGGCATCAGGGGATCACCCAATTTAGTACTGGAGAGCGGCGTGGACGGTAAAAATAGTAGAGGGAGACCAAGAGTTGACTTCACTAAGCAGATTCAGAAGGATGTAGGTTGCAGTAGGTACTGAAAGATGAAGAAGCTTGCACAAGATAGAGTAGCATGGAGAGCTGCATCAAACCAGTCTCAGAGCTGAAGACCACAACAACAACAACATGTTTCACTTAGCTGAGTATCAGCCGGTAAAACGAGTCCTGATAAAGTTAATTTTGAAAACGAGTGTGCTGCAGCCAGACTCGAGAACGGCTCAGAATCCTGTGAAGTAAGAACTCGTTTTGAGGTTTTGAGTTCCACAGCTTAACCTCACTGTAGTGGCTGACGCGTATCTAAGCGAGGGCAACGACCTGGCGCAAGCCTAAGTGCTCCGCCCACGGCACGCGACACGGAGGTGCTCGCTCAGGGCCGATAACACACCCGAGTCTTCTGCTCTGCTTCACCTGCACGTTTTTCAGTCAGCTCAGTCCGAAACTACTGCGCTTCCACTTCGGTCAAAACCTTTAGATACCGAGGTCTCATATCCCCAAACGGGAGATATGATTGTGCGTGAAGAGTTTGACAGAGCACTGAAACACCAGAGTCGAAACAAGGCCCCGGGAGTAGACAACGTTCCATTAGAACTACTGACGGCCTTGGGAGAGCCAGTCTTGACAAAACTCTACCATCTGGTGAGCAAGATGTATGAGACAGGCGAAATACTTCAGACTTCAAGAAGAATATAATAATTCCAATCCCAAAGAAATCAGGTATTGAAAGATGTGAAATTTACCGAACTATCAGTTTCATAAGTCACAGCTGCAAAATATTAACGCGAATTCTTTACAGACGAATGGAAAAAGTGGTAGAAGCCGACATCGGGGAAGATCAGTTTGGATTCCGTAGACATGTTGGAACACGTGAGGCAATACTGACCTTACGACTTATTCTAGAAGCTAGATTAAGGAAAGGCAAACCTACGTTTGTTGCATTTGTAGACTTAGAGACAGCTTTTGACAATGTTGACTGGAATGCTCTCTTACAAATTCTAATGGTGGCAGGGGTAAAATACAGGGAGCGAAAGGCTATTTACAATTTGTACAGAAAGCAGATGGCGGTTATGAGAGTCGAGGGACATGAAAGGGAAGCAGTGGTTGGGAAGGAAGTGACACAGGGTTGTAGCCTCTCCCCGATGTTATTCAATCTGTATATTGAGCAAGCAGTAATGGAAACAAAAGAAAAGTTCGGAGTAGGCATTAAAATCCATGGAGAAGAAATAAAAACTTTGAGGTTCGCCGATGAGATCGTAATTCTGTCAGACACAGCAAAGGACTTGGAAGAGCAGTTGAACGGAATGGACAGAGTCTTGAAAGGAGGGTATAAGATGAACATCAACAAAACCAAAACGAGGATAATGGAATGTAGTCGAATTAAGTCGGGCGATGCTCAGGGAATTAGATTAGGAAATGAGACACTTAAAGTAGTAAAGGATTTTTGCTATTTGGGGAGCAAAATAACTGATGATGGTCGAGGTGGAGAGGATATAAAACGTAGACTGGCCATGGAAAGGAAAGCGTTACTAAAGAAGAGAAATTTGTTAACATCGAGTATAGATTTAAGTGTCAGTAAGTCGTTTCTGAAAGTATTTGTATGGAGTGTAGCCATGTATGGAAGTGAAACATGGACGATAAATAGTTTGGACAAGAAGATAATAGAAGCTTTAGAAATGTGATGCTACAAAAGAATGCTGAAGATTAGATGGGTAGATCACATAAGTAATAAGGAGATATTGAATAGAATTGGGGAGAAGAGGAGTTTGTGGCACAACTTGACTAGAAGAAGGGATCAGTTCTCAGGACATGTTCTGAGGCATCAAGGGATGACCAATTTAGTACTGCAGAACAGTGTGGTGGGTAAAACTCCTAGAGCTAGACCAAGAGATGACTACACTAAGTAGATTCAGAAGGATGTAGGCTGCAGTAGGTACTGCGAGATGAAGAAGCTTGCACAGGATAGAGTCGCATGACGAGGTGCATCAAATCAGTCTCAGGACTGAAGAGCACAACAACAACAACAACAACAACAACAACAACAACATCGCCAAACTAACAAAGGAAAATCAAACCAAGTTTACTTTATTTACGTAGCTGTATCGTAATAAGCGATGCACACACATTTCTCTGGTACATTCACATTACCATTATTGTCAATGAAATATACTGTTACTTTTGCCATTATTTTGTAACTATTAAATGAAACCGAGCTCATGGCTTTAGGTTCGCACATGTTCTGCGTGTTTATTTTTTCGGTACTTCCATTGCATCCAGGTCTTGGAGAGGGAGCCTTGTGACTGAAGCACGTCATAAGATGGATCAATTGACCCAGATTAGACAATCACGGGTGATGTGGAACCTAATGAGGGAGGCAATGGGCCGATGTAGAAAGGCGTCGGGTGTGTGGAGCCTGCAAGATGATTTTTCTCTGAGCACTATGCGACTTAACTTCTGAGGTCACCAATCGCCTAGAACTTAGAACTCATTAAACCTAACTAACCTACGGAGATCACACACATCCATGCCCGCGGCTGGATTCGAACCTGCGATCGCAGTGGTTGCTCGGTTCCAGACTATAGCACCTAGAACCGCACGGCCACTTCGGCCGGCAAGATGATCTCCTACGTGACTGTGGCCAGGAAATCACAGGGAAACAGTAATGGATGAGCAGCACACGGTGGATGTGCCGATACCTAACACACTACTACAGCATCCAAACTGAAGTGCTTGGCTATGTAAATTAGAGCGCCCTACTGTTTAGCCTGCGTCTTTAAATGATGAAATCTGGGTATCACTTTGTCAGATATCTCCTTATCAGAACTAGTAAAAGTAAATAATTTGCGACTACTGAAGAACCCTCCGTACTCTCGCAGCATCGTGTAGACGTTGTCAATCACAATTTTAAACGTGACGAGCAGTTTCCGGTATCAGCCACGCAGAGACCTTTCACCTTTCAATAATTTCTGAAGTAAGCTGGCCACGGGGGCTGAGGGACAGGCTGTCGCCAGCTGGACTGGAGAAGTCTGTGGTGCGGTCAAGCAGATGTCGTGCTTGTTGCCAGTTGTTAACAATCCGGGGCCTGTAATGTAAACTATGCGTAAATAATCATTCATGACAGCGAATCTGTGCACATTGCTTGCATTCAAAGACCATAGATCGTGAAAACAGAGGAGAAAACAAACAGGTTTTAGATCAGCGCATAAGTATTTAGCTTCACCTGCGGCATTTTGTGAATTTCCTGGATATTTTTGAAGTAAAAATGTCAAGACTATGTGTAGCCTTACCTCTAGAAAGCAGAATGTAAACCGAAAATACAGAATTAAAAGCTCGCACACGAAAAGAAGTATGTGGGGTTAATTGACCTGCATTCGTGTACATGCTACGAAATATGACTGATGGTCCGTGTGAGAAGTTCAGACTACAGATGGCATCATTAACAAAGTGAATAACCAGGAGAAAGGGAGGTAGAATAGTGATAACGTTCCTTCCTCTAGTTCATTTGAAATGGAGCTCAAAGTTGAATTGAACACGGAGGAGGAAGAAAATGACCCGTGTTCTCTTCAAAAGAAACGTGATGTTGGCGTTGGCCTTAAGCAGTCTGTAGATTCTCTAGCAACCTTAAAGCCAGTCTGGGATGTTAACCCCGACCCTCCACCGTGGGAGTCCAGAGCCACTGACACTGCCCCCTCGCTCACTGCAGATACCCGGCGAACGGCTGGGACAAAGGAGGAAGCACAGCAGCAACTGAAGAGTCCACATTCACCGGGCCCAGCCACACTAAATTCAGGGAGTGCTGGCAGTGGACGGAGGAAATTCGTGTAGCAATTATACGGCGTCTGTTGTCAGGAGGCCGGCCGGGGTGGCCGAGCGGTTCTAGGCGCTACAGTCTGGAACCGCGCGACCGCTACGGTCGCCGGTTCGAATCCTGCCTCGGGCATCGATGTGTGTGATGTCCTTAGGTTACTTAGGTTTAAGTAGTTATAAGTTCTAGCGGACTGATGACCACAGCAGTCCCATAGTGCTCAGAGCCATTTGAACCATTGTTATCAGGAGTAGGAACCAAAATGAAATTCTAACTCAACTATACCGTACCAAACGCCTGTGAAATCACTGTAAAATAGTCCAGGCACTCGATAAACGAGCGTTCGGGTCAGATGTGAGGATCTCGCATCACCTGTCCTGGACTAGGGGACTAGGCTCCGGTGTAGGTAGGCTGATGTAGCCTGTTGTGAAGAGTCAGGTTTGTATCTGTGATGGGTGTTAGTACAGTGTAGAGTTGTGCTATTGTGGATGAAGGGTGCCTCCTCCTCACAAACAATACCAAACAGCCGCAGATCTTAACGCCCCCAGACGGTGGATGGATCCCTATGAACAGTGCCACAAGCCCTCACTCCTCGAGACACAGCAGAGAATTTGAAATCTAATCCCGGAGGACACTGGAGCAAAGTGTAGCGAACGGGAGCTATACCTTAACACATCTCTGCCCTTGCTGTCCAAGTACTGGCAGTTAAAATTTCCTCCATCACCAGGAGTCGAGCTGGCTGTCTCCACGGCAACGACCTTGGACTCACAGGTGAATAATGATCGTTGGGAAACAAAATATACCGACTGTGAGTGCAGTAGGACACGAATGCCTTTGGGGCTTAATCACTAGCTACTTGTGATTCCTCGATTCCTACCGTGTCGTACTAACCAATGGGATAGAGAAGATTGAGGGAAAGACTTCGCGGTTCCAGAGAGCTATATTTGGAGATCATGATAATTTGATGGAGGTCGTCCTCTCTTCGTCATATGGTCTTCAGTGAAAAACATGAAATCCGTTAGTTTGTACAACGCAAGAAGTACCTGAAATTCATTGAGATTTACATAAGTCATGATTCTAAGAAGTGTTTAATTTCTCCTATGTCTATCTCACATCAGGGTGATAGTCATAAAATTAGGGAAATTAAGATGGTTAGAAGCTCTAGCTTGTCGTTGCTCTCGAATCACGTTTATGAATGTTCTCTGACAAATGAAGACAGAGAAGTACCTGACCAATTTACTTCTACACAACAGTTATTGACGAGGTTTATGTAACTTAACCTGTGAACTCGTAGAGATGGGTTCATCATGCAGAACCTTTTCTTATCTCTCTCATTCAGAGAAAGAAAACCTTTTCATTTTATGTTACGGCTTCTTCAAGATCACCGTATTGAAAGAACATTTCAGAGCCCAAAAACCGAGACATTTTGAGTCCCTCGTAAGACTTTGCATCGTCCCGTTAGAAAAATTTAGTGAATTACTGTGCTGATAAACCTCTTACATTATTTGATTTTCAAACAGCTGAGCAGAACTGAACGTACTCAGACATTTCGCTCCTTACCTATTCTGATCAACACTAAACTGACAAACAATATTTTTAGCGTAACGCAATCAGACTTTCAAAAATGCCTACAAAAGAATGGCCCTGACTAACATTAACCTATACCTTTCACGAATCACTTACCTCACAAAATTCTTCATTACTCTAACTACTGCAATACAGCGAGCGCCGCAACTGCCAGCTAAATAAAAGATTCAAACTACTGAAGGCACTAACTACTGATAGGCATACTAAGCAAATGAAAGATTTTGATATAGAACAAACAATGTATTTACCTTAACAGCGTTCAAAAGTCATATATATATATATATATATATATATATATATATATATATATATATATATATATATATATATATATATATATATATATATATGTGTGTGTGTATAAGTTCATGATATCCAGTCTTACAAATTTACTGTCTCTGTCCAGATCATCCGCTCTCAAAACTCCGCCATCTCATTCCCCACATCCACCACTGCTGGCGGCTCACCTCCAACTGCCCAACACTACAATAGCGAATATTACAACAATGCCAACCAGTCACACACTGCGCACAGCACATCCATTGATCTTTATACAGAGCGCTACGTGGCGTTACCAATATAAAACCTAAACAGCCTACTTACAGCTTCCGCGGGATGGGTCGAGACACCTCTAAAATCAGGACGTACTGCGAATATCGCGACATGCGGCAGCGCTCTTGCTCCTGCCCTGGCCAGTGTAGCTAATTCCGCATCCACTGCCTCCTCTCTGGGGGCTAAGATTCACGCTCCAAGGACTAAGCGTCACTTCCATACTAGATGTTGTCCAGTTGCCAGCAGCCGACACAGCCCTGCTTAGCAATTCTAACCAGAGAGCGACCCTGAAACGTGTCTCGGTTATAATGAGATCGGCTGCCGTCGTGTACTCGCGCAGGCGTGATCAATTCGGCACTTCTCACTGCTTCTCACTGACTGCCATCGCTTCCTCTTAGTGCCAGACGGAACGAGAGGCCATTACTGACTCGCAGAGAGGTTTTGAATGCCGTGCTCCTATTACTGTGTACCCTCCATCTACGTGAATATCAGAGACTTTCTAATTCTATTTCTTCTGCGGATTACATCTTTCAATTTATAATTTCTCGTTCCTTTCGTCATTATATCTCGCCCCTAATATGACAGTACGGCGCTAAACAAAATTTTCATTTCATTGTATTTCAGACTAGTCGCTTTATAGTACAGTTTCACGTGTATCGCGTTGTTAACTGAATAGTTGACACTTGTAACTGTCATGACTAACACCTGCTGATATTCGTCTCGGGTCCGCAGTCATGTGAATGCAATACTTCCGCGGTCCACTTGGCCCTCAGATTCAGCTGAGACAGCTGTGAACCGATGACTGCCCGATACGGCTGCACACCCGAGCAGAATATCATCAGTTAATACGCCGTGTAATATTATTGGGATTTCCGTAGTATGAAAGCTGTGAGTGCCCTTGGAAAGGCATTCACCTATCTGTATATTAAATGATCAACCTATGAGATGAGACCTACTCTTTGAAAGACATTTGTTTCATATAATTTACGTAACTGTAAAGATGCGCGTCTAGCGCGGACGCTAATACATCGATTGCGCAGTCAAAGAAACATTTTAACAGAAGGCTGAACTGAACGTTCCGCTTCGATCTAAATAAAAGATGGCAGTAAAAACTTTTGTAGATCATCAGATTTTATCGTACTTCTGCTTGTAATGTGAGAGCGTAAAGAAGGTCGTCTTTAAGCCATAAAAGTGAGCGGTCTTGCCAGCGTGCAGACAACAGTTATTAATTTATAAAATTGAAGCAATTTATGTTCGATACTGTCAATCGGCAAGTTATTGTTATGAAGGTGTTGAACAGTACAAGAATTGTCGTTATCGAAGGCTGTAATTTGTGAGAAAATCGTAAACCAAGAAGACAGCACAGGGCAAGCTTACTTATGTAAGTTATACTGTTTATAAAGAAGCTCTAATTGCTTGTGAGAATTATTAGAATATATTTAGTGTTAACCAGATTTCTTATTCTATTCTTTTCCTTTATATTTTTTTACCTCCATGTCATATTATTTTTATAAATGTCAAACAGCCTTTACTACAGCAGGGAATACTGCGGCATCCTGGTGGTAGACAGAAGGCCGATCCTTGTCTTCTATACAACTCATAGCTGCCCCGTTTATTAATGATTTCATTTGCAAATGCAGTTTTTTTTATTTTTCATCGTTAAAGGTCCCTTAGGTGATTAAAAATTTAATACTGATTACGTAAAGCAATCCGGGTTGTTCTTTTCCAAATAATAGAAGCCTTTGCGTAATCACAAACTAGCCTCCTTCTGACAACGATCAGGAGCCGACCAGAAGACGGACGTCTTCGACAGCTTTCGCGTTTCCTGTGGCAAAGCTATATATATTATCAGATTAAAAATGAAAAAATCATCAAATATATTTAACTTATTTGTTTTTTTATACTAGAGTCGACCCTGGTCTACGTAGCCCCATGTGTAATACCTTGAGGTCCAAAAAAATTTCGGGCGTGCAGCTGCATAAATTTCACTTATTCTTATAATACACTCCTGGAAATGGAAAAAAGAACACATTGACACCGGTGTGTCAAACCCACCATACTTGCTCCGGACACTGCGAGAGGGCTGTACAAGCAATGATCACACGCACGGCACAGCGGAAACACCAGGAACCGCGGTGTTGGCCGTCGAATGGCACTAGCTGCGCAGCATTTGTGCACCGCCACCGTCAGTGTCAGCCAGTTTGCCGTGGCATACAGAGCTCCATCGCAGTCTTTAACACTGGTAGCGTGCCGCGACAGCGTGGACGTGAACCGTATGTGCAGTTGACGGACTTTGAGCGAGGGCGTATAGTGGGCATGCGGGAGGCCGGGTGGACGTACCGCCGAATTGCTCAACACGTGGGGCGTGAGGTCTCCACAGTACATCGATGTTGTCGCCAGTGGTCGGCGGAAGGTACACGTGCCCGTCGACCTGGGACCGGACCGCAGCGACGCACGGATGCACGCCAAGACCGTAGGATCCTACGCAGTGCCGTAGGGGACCGCACCGCCACTTCCCAGCAAATTAGGGACACTGTTGCTCCTGGGGTATCGGCGAGGACCATTCGCAATCGTCTCCATGAAGCTGGGCTACGGTCCCGCACATCGTTAGGCCGGCTTCCGCTCACGCCCCAACATCGTGTAGCCCGCCTCCAGTGGTGTCGCGACAGGCGTGAATGGAGGGACGAATGGAGACGTGTCGTCTTCAGCATGAGAGTCGCTTCTGCCTTGGTGCCAATGATGGTCGTATGCGTGTTTGGCGCCGTGCAGGTGAGCGCCACAATCAGGACTGCATACGACCGAGGCACACAGGACCAACACCCGGCATCATGGTGTGGGGAGCGATCTCCTACACTGTCCGTACACCTCTGGTGATCGTCGAGGGGACACTGAATAGTGCACGGTACATCCAAACCGTCATCGAACCCATCGTTCTACCATTCCTAGACCGGCAAGGGAACTTGCTGTTCCAACAGGACAATGCACGTCCGCATGTATCCCGTGCCACCCAACGTGCTCTAGAAGGTGTAAGTCAACTACCCTGGCCAGCAAGATCTCCGGATCTGTCCCCCATTGAGCATGTTTGGGACTGGATGAAGCGTCGTCTCCCGCGGTCTGCACGTCCAGCACGAACGCTGGTCCAACTGAGGCGCCAGGTGGAAATGGCATGGCAAGCCGTTCCACAGGACTACATTCAGCATCTCTACGATCGTCTCCATGGGAGAATAGCAGCCTGCATTGCTGCGAAAGGTGGATATACACTGTACTAGTGCCGACATTGTGCAGGCTCTGTTGGCTGTGTCTATGTGCCTGTGGTTCTGTCAGTGTGATCATGTGATGTATCTGACCCCAGGAATGTGCCAATAAAGTTTCCCCTTCCTGGGACAATGAATTCACGGTGTTCTTGTTTCAATTTCCAGGAGTGTATTTCGGCTGTATACCGTCCACGCATGTTCGAAGTGAGACGACGTGACTGACGCTCTCCGTTTTTTTTTTCTTTATTGTAATTTCATTCCCCTGCCCCATATGGGGACATAACAAACACAGTAAACGGAGATGATGAGACTTAAAATATAGACTAATACGGGGACATGCACTTGGGGACAATTAAAAGTTGAAATAAAGTTAAAAGAACACAGTTGTCAATTCGTTGCGTACTTAAAATACACTGGAGGAAAACACAAGTTAAAAGTCGTCCACATTATAAAAGTCACACAGAGCGAGACACTTAAAAAACCACTGGAAACGACGGAGCACTCGTGAAGAATGAAAACGGCTGGTAGGGACCTGCCGAGGCACTGGAGGCCGGAACGCTCCAGCACTCGCTCCGTCCTTTAAAACCACTGCGCATGCGCATGCGGCCACAGATACACGAGGCGCCAGAGACGTTGATTGGCGCCGGAGAGGTATAACATATGCATGGAATTAGATCTCTGGCTGCGCGGTCGGTCCTCATGGTGATAATGATGTATCACTGCAAGCTGCACCGTTGTGAGTGTATTACAGAAAGTACCGGATTCCATGATTTGTCGAAACTGAAACCGCTATCTCTACTAATTAAATTCGTTGCCAACCGAATTTCAATTGCTTGTTTCACTACTGAGTCGCAGGAAGACGAAGTAGAGGCAAAAATTTCGATGTTATTATACACCATAGAGCGCCCATTGTCAATACAGTGCTCTGCTACGACTGATTTATTAGGTTGTAAGAGCCGGGTGTACATTTCTCTTACAACCTGACTTCAGATGGCACTGGCAGTGTTTGCACGTCTGCCCCGGCGGTCCTCCGCGCTCTGTCACAAAAGATGAAGAATGCAGGAGGTGCAACGAACCTCCCTAACCGACACTCTCAACATTAGGTTTCTCTCCCTAAACAGCAGTCATTCGTTAAAACGTGATCTACACAATTTGTCTGTTCCGAAAACGCGTATTATCTGACAAACTCTGGAGCACCCAGGTCCATCTAGTGGTTCCTTAAACAGGACGGTTGAAACTCTAATACTAGCGACAATTTATTGACACTTATACAAAGCACAAACGTGTTTCACTGTTTTATTCCCCTTCAGTTTAATTTCCAGCATTTGTATAATCCGTTGCCAGCGATGTGGCAAACGCAGGGTATTATTAAACAGCACCACTTGTGTTGATAGTTTCAGTGGAGCGGTCTATTGCCAGTTCTGAATCGAATGAAAGGGAGCGCTTTCTTCAATTTAAGAATCAAGTTGAAGCCACGAGAGCTTACTCCGAGGAATGTCGTCGGCGGTAATACACTTCCCATCAGTTATGATCGAAATGAAATGTATTCATTGGTACTTGGCAGACGTAGTCAGACGATTACACGGAATCGTGGACAAAGAAATTGTTTTGAACGACTCCGATGGATAAGGTAAGACCAAGACGGCTTTTTATTGAAAATTTGAGAGCTGACTGCAGAATTCATGCACGGACGCGACTTCTATGCCTGTGGTTGAACAAAACGAGTGAAACGTTCTCGACAAAGACTCGGCTGTTCAACACTTCCTTTCTTATGTTTGACTTACGGCTGTGAGACGTGCTCTTTTCACAGGAAAAGCATTAAAAAAAACTTGACGGTTACTCGTCAAGCAATGCTGGGAATAGGTAGCAATGTCGGTAGTAATTAGGAAAACAAACTTAATTTAAAAAAAAATGGTTGAAATGGCTCTGAGCACTATGAGACTTAACTTCTGAGGTCATCAGTCCCCTAGAACTTAGAACTACTTAAACCTAACTAACCTAAGGACATCTCACACATCCATGCCCGACGCAGGATTCGAACCTGCGACCGTAGCGGTCGCGCGGTTCAAACGTAATTTTATTCGGGTGATATTTCCTTAACTTTAGAGCAGCCAAAAAGTGTAAATAAGAAACGTACACCGACACAGGACAGTAGAAATCACCTGCCATTGCACTGTAGCCAAGACAAAACTCCCGCACGTGGAAGCGACGGCGGCTCGAACTGTGACGTAGCAGCCCCTTCCTGGCGACAGCGCGACTTCCCTGTGTGACACTCAAGCCAGTGGAGCAACAGCGATGAAGTAACATGAAGGGTTATCACTCACGTCTGGATTATCGTTACGCAGCTGAGATAATTGTTACGTCCATTTTGCCTACCAGCCACATTTTCTGCAAAAAATATTTGTCTTCGATTTACATCTGTTGCTGGACTCAACCTGCCCTTGTAGCGTGTGTGAGGACGGCTATTTCGTGTATCGCTGTCATTTGCCCCTTTTTTGTTTCAGTCGCGAATACCGCATCCGTAGGACGGTTGTTGGTAATTCTCCATGTGACATCGAACGTCTCTAATTCTACCTTCATGGCCTTTTTGCGAGATTTGAGCTGGATGAAGCAATGTACTGATTGATACTGTCTGATTTTTCTCGGAAATTTTGACACCAAACAACAACGTAATGCGTAACGCATCTCTTGCGGCGTCTGCGACCGCAGTCGCATTAACATCTCAGAAACGCTTTCACGCTTACTAAAGCAACCTGTGACGTAAACCACTGCTCTTCTTTGGAGCTTCTATATTTCCTGTATCAAACCAACCTGGTAACGATACCAGATTGGCGAGCAGTATTCAAGTACTAGGTCGAACGTGGGCTGTGTAAGCTACTTCCTTGATGAGCGGTGGGTGGACTACCTTTCCTGTGGATACTTCAAATGAATCTCAGTCTGGAGTCCGCCTCAGTTTTGATTAGTTTATGTAGCCGTTCCAGTTTACATCGCTCCGTGCGCATACTTTCAGATCTGAACGTGACTGCTCCCGGCCATTGTTCTGCAAATCGTTAAAGCATACAATAATGGACATTTCTGACTCATTATGAGCAAACACGTTACATTTGTTTATGTTGTGCGTCAACTGACAAAACTTGTACGAAGCGTATGTAGGGTGGTCATTGATAGTGACCGGGCCAAATAGCTCACGAAATAAGCGTCAAACCAAAAAACTACGAAGAACGAAACTTGTCTAGCTTGAAGGGTAAAACCAGATGATGCTATGGTTGGCCCGCTAGAAGGCGCTACCATAGGTCAAACGGATATCAACTGCCTTTTTAAAAAATAGGAACCCCATTTTTTTTACATATTTGTGTAGTACGTAAAGAAATATGAATGTTTTAGTTGGACCACTTTTACGCTTTGTGATAGATGACGCTGTAATAGTCACAAACGTATAAGTACGTGGCATCACGTAACATTCCGTCAGTGTGGACGGCATTTGCTTCGTGATGCACTACTCGTGTTAAAATGGACCGTTTACCAATTGCGGAAAAGGTCGATATCGTGTTGATGTATGCCCATTGTGATCAAAATGCCCAACGGGCGTGTGCTATGTATGCTGCTCTGTATCCTGAACGACACCATCCAAGTGTCCGGACCATTCGCCGGATAGTTACGTTATTTAAGGAAACAGGAAGTGTTCAGCCACATGTGAAATGTCAACCACGACCTGCAACAAATGATGGTGCCCAAGTACGTGTTTTAGCTGCTGTCGCGGCTAATCCGCACATCAGTAGCAGACAAATTGCGCGAGAATCGGGAATCTCAAAAACGTCGGTGTTGAGAATGCTACATCAACATCGATTGCACCCGTACGTTGTTTCTATGCATCAGGAATTGCATGGCGAGGGCTTTGAATGTCGTGTACAGTTCTGCCACTGGGCACAAGAGAAATTACGGAACGATGACAGCTTTTTGCACGCGTTCTATTTAGCGACGAAGCGTCATTCACCAGCAGCGGGAACGTAAACCGGCATAATATGCACTATTGGGCAACGGAAAATCCACGATGGCTGCGACAAGAGGAACATCAGCGACCTTGTCGGGTTAATGTATGGGGCGGCATTATGGGAGGAAGGAGAATTGGCCCCCATTTTATCTACGGCAATCTAAATGGTCCAATGAATGCTGGTTTCCTACGTAATGTTCTACGGATGTTACTACAAGATGTTTCACTGCATGAGAGAATGGCGATGTACTTCCAACATGATGGATGTCCGGCACATAGCTCGCTTGCGGTTGAAGCGGTATTGAATAGCATATTTCATAACAGTTGGATTGGTCGTCGAAGCACCATACCATGGACCGCACGTTCACCGGATCTGACGTCCCCGTTTTGCCAAATGCATTGAGGTTGACGGACATCATTTTGAGCATTTATTGCATTAATGTGGTATTTACAGGTAATCACTCTGTAACAGCAATCGTTCTCAGAAACGATAAATTCCCAAAGGTACATGTATCACATTGGAACAACCTCAATAAAATGTTCAAACGTACGTACGTTCTGTATTTTAATTTAAAAAACCTACCAGTTACCAACTTTTCGTCTAAAATTGTGAGCCATATGTTTGTGACTATTACAGCGCCATGTATCACAAAGCGAAAAAAGTAGTCCAACTCAAACATTCATATTTCTCTACGTACTACACGAATATGTAAAAAATGGGTGTTACTATTTTTAAAAAAACGCAGTTGATATCCGTTTGACCTATGGCAGCGCCATCTAGTGGGCCAACCATAGCGCCATCTGGATTCCCCCTTGATGCTAGACAAGTTTCGTTCTTCGTAGTTTTTTCGTTTGACGCATATTTCGCATATAAATGGACTACCATATATATATATATATATATATATATATACCTCCGGCTTTTTAAAGAATAGAACTCACAAGTATAAAACAACTTAAAACGTCTGGTTACTCTGCGAATAAGTTAACGAGTTAAACGTTTGAGTTTAAACATGTAACCTCATTATTAAACACCGGTGAATAGTGAGGTGTGAAACGTCATTTCATGGGAAATGATATGTCCTTCTCGATGAGGAAGGGTGATCGCGAAATTAGGCCATCGTTTTAGTTTAGATGTAAGGCACGCACAGCCCTTTTTGTGGTAAGTGGTATGCTGTTATGTGCGGGCTCCTGGGCGCAGTGTCTGCGTGGTGGTGGTGTGAAAGGGGGGGGGGGGAGGAGAAAATAGGGGGTGAAGGAGGGAGGAGGAGGGAGGGAGGGGAATGCCTACTGTCGGAAAGTGCAGCCCAAAGATGTGTTGCGGCCTTGGAACGCCAGACACGAATGATCCGCGAAGAGTTATTAAAAGATGCGAAAATTAGGTTATTCTGTTGTAAAAGGTGGCAGCCAACCAAGGAATATTTTAGGAAATTGGTTTAAAACATTTTACTTAAGAGTCCCAGTCAAATCTGCTCACAGAGCAACTTCGGCTGTGCTACGTGATACAAGTTGCCTGCCTTTCAGAACCGAGGCAGTTGTGTCCAGTTAAAGCTGCCGAAAAGAGACGTCTTGAGCCCTCTGCTGTAACTGGTAGCAAATTCACGCCATCGGATTTAGCCCATAGTATTCGTGGGATACACGTCACGTGAGTGGATCTGGAGGTTTCTGCAGTGAGGAACACAGTTTCATCTCTCTCCTGTGATCCGGAGCTCGAGCAGAAACAGAGCCACTGGCTCTGCGTTCCACGGCCGACCATCAACATAAGTTCACCAACTGCCTCCCCTTCCGTTGCCCACTTTAGTTAGTTGTCCGACCTCCTACACTGCCCTAAGCCTCGTAACTTCCGGCCCTAGGCGCGCTGTTTGTATTCCGTGCACTGACATGTACTCTCTTTGTATTGCCTAATATTCTGTTCTGTCATTCGACGGCAGCCTTGCATGTCCTCACAAGTCCTGACCGCCCGACCTCCCGTACATGGTCGTCATAAGCAGAATCCAACAATCTTTTCCCCTCTTCCCTGCCCATGTACATGGGTATTACTAATGAGTTGGACAGCAAGAGATAAGATCTTATCTTTTGGAGTAAGATGTAACTGTTGTTTTGTGGTCTTCGTCTTGAGACTGGTTTGATGCAGCTCTCCATGCTACTCTATCCTGTGCAAGCCTCTTCATCTCCCAGTACCTACTGCAGCCTACATCATTCGAAATCTGCTTAGTGTATTCATCTCTTGGTCTCCCTCTAGCATTTATACTCTCCACGCAGCCCTCCAGTACTAAATTGGGTGATCCCCTGATGCCTCAGAATATGTCCTACCAACCGATCCCTTCTTCTAGTCAAGTTGTGCCACAAACTCCTCTTCTCCCCGATTTTCTTCAATACTTCCTCATTAGTTATGTTATCTATCTATCTAATCTTCAGCATTCTTCTGTAGCACCACATTTCGAAAGCTTCTATTCTCTTCTTGTTCCAACTGTTTATTGTCCATGTTTCACTTCCATACATGGCTAGACTCCATATAAATACTTTCAGAAACGACTTCCTGACGCTTAAATCAATACTAGATGTTAACAAATTTATCTTCTTCAGAAACGCTTTCCTTGCCATTGCCAGTCTCCTTTTTCTATCCTCTCTACTTCGATCATCATCAGTTATTTTGCTCCCCAATTAGCAGAACTCCTTTACTACATTAAGTGTCTCGTTTCCTAATCAAATCCCTGAGCATCATCCGACTTGCTACATTCCATTATCGTCGTTTTGATTTCGTTGGCCCGCTTCTCCTGGTCGTGCGTTAGCGTTCTCGCATCCCGCGCCCTGGTTCCCGGGTTCGATTCCCGGCGGGGTCAGGGATTTTCTCTGCCTCGTGATGGCTGGGTGTTGTGTGTTGTCCTTAGGTTAGTTAGGTTTAAGTAGTTCTAAGTTCTAGGGGACTGATGACCATAGATGTTAACTCCCATTGTGCTCAGAACCATTTGAATTTGCTTTTGTTGATGTTCATCTTATACCCTCCTTTCAAGAGACTATCCATTCCGTTCAACTGCTCTTACTGACAGAATCAAAATGTCACTGGCGAACCACAAAGTTTTTATATCTTCTCCATGGATTGTAATACCTACTCCGAATTTTTCTTTTGTTTCCTTTACTGCTTGCTCAATATACAGATTGAATAACATCTGGGAGAGGCTACAACCCTGTCTCACTCCCTTCCCACCCACTGCTTCCATTTCATGTCCCTCGACTCTTATAACTGCCATGTGGTTTCTGTACAAATTGTAAGTAGCCTTTCGCTCCCTGTATTTTACCCCTGCCACCTTCACAATTTGAAAGAGAGTATTCGAGTCAACATTGTCAAAAGCTTTCTCTAAGTCTACAAATGCTAGAAACGTAGGTTTGCCTTTCCTTAATATTTCTTCTAAGAAAAGTCGTAGGGTCAATATTGGCTCACGTGTTCCAATATTTCTACGAAATCCAAAATGATCTTCACCATGCAAGGAATAAGATATATCTATGTAAGGAGAAGAGAAAATACATAGACAGTCAGCTGAAGAAAGGCTTTCGTCATTTAGTTGGCTACAGAAGCAAAAAGCCTTTTTCTTTTAGATTTCGAGCGCGGCATAACTGCCAGGAGTAGTTTGATCTAACACGGCACTTCGGAACAGAGTAGCTGGTCTGAAGGAGAAGAATTAGGAGATAGAGGTGACCGATTTCTGTTTAGTTCCATTACGGAACACATGCGAAAAGACTATATAAGTAAACTTATTCCGCACCAGAAGCGAGACGGGAACAGCTCGGTAGCGTTTGCGCTTCCTTTTAAGCAGAAGCCAGTCTTTCACGCGTCTTGATATTTATGACCTCATATCCCCTGATGTCCCAATGATACAATTTTGCAGATACATCGAGTGATATATGTAGATGCTGTATGCAAAACATCTTGCGAATAAGAGTCGGCAGTAAAGAGGTAATAAATTAGAACTTCATATCTACTGCTGACGGTTCCTGCACCTACCAATTTTCGTAGTTCTAGCTTCAAAATTCCCTTAATAGCGACAGTTTTCAATAAGCCTTTCATCCCCTATTTCACCTCCTGAGGAGTGTAATTTCGAAAAAGCCCTTCTTAAGCGATGCCTACAATACAACAGCCATACTCTCTTCAAATTTCAAGTTGATTAGAGTTTCGGGTTGGGCGATGATGTGTCGGAGAATCAGTATGGGCCTATTTCACCTCCTCAGAGGTTGAATTTCCAAAACCAATGAAACACGTATTTTTCCATTTCTGAGAATCCAAATACCAATTGTAATAGTATAGCATTAAAAATGTACTTCACCCCCTCGCCTGTTTGCCGAGCGGTCTGAGGCGCTGCAGTCATGGACTGTGCGGCTGGTCCCGGCGGAAGTTCGAGTCCTCCCTCGGGCATGGGTGTGTGTGTTTGTCCATAGGATAATTTACATTCAGTAGTGTGTAAGCTTAGGGACTGATGACCTTAGCAGTTAAATCTCATAAGATTTCACACAAATTGTTTTGAACCCTCGCCTGTTTCACCGACTTAGGGGTTGAGCAACCAAAACCCCCTAACCGAGAAGTCAAATACCAGTTTTCATAGATCTAGGCTTAAAAATACTTTAGTAGATCTTTAATAATGATTTATCTTGGAAACAACTTTCACCCACTATTTTACCACCCTAGGGGTTAAATGTCAAAAAATGCTGAAACATGTGTTTGTTTATTGCTGAACAAGAAACCAAATACCAATGTTCGTAGTTCCATCTTCAAAATCGTCTTAATAGCGATAAGTTTTCAAATATTTTTCAGTCAGTCAGTCAACCATTAGAGAGAGTGGAAAATGATGGTCTCACAATAGTACCTCGCGATATATCCAATGTGTCACTCACGTCTGAAAACTTCTCTCAGTTGAGAATGACACACTCCTTTCTGTTTGCTAGGACCTCTTCAGTCCAGTCGCACAGCTGGTCTGATATTCCCACGCTCGTGTTTCATTCATTGCGCGGCAGTGCGGAACGTAGACACTGGACTCGCATTCGGGAGGACGACGGTTCAATCCCGCATCCGGCCATCCTGATTTAGGTTTTCCGTGATTTCCCTAAATCACTCCAGGCAAATGCCGGGATGGTTCCTTTGAAAGGGCATGGTCGATTTCCTTCCCCTTCCTTGCCTAATCCAATGGGACGGATGACGTCGCTGTCTGGTCACTTTACCCAAACAACCCAACAAAAAAAAGTGCGGAACGCTGTCCGTTCGCGCTTCCTCCTGGGTCCCGTGGACGAAGAGAGCCAACCGGGCATCTCTCTCCTTCCGCTCGCTCTTACCTTACTCCAAGATGACAAAAAAAAAAAAAAAAAAAAAAAAAAAAAAAAAAAAAAAAAAAAAAAAAAAAAAAACTGTATATTTCTAGTTTACGCAAAACTCTGTATTATGCGCACTGAATATTTCACTGTCGTTCTCCTACACATTATTTAATCAGTGAGGTTGACCTTTTATGTATGAATTAACTTGAAATAACTGTTTATTTGTTTCGGTCACAGTTTCTATCTGGTGCGGGTTATCTTGGCCAGTTTTGGCAGTTATATTACGTTCTCCTCAGACCTGTACTGGTTGGCTGTAGTGTTCTACGTTATATTTGTCGTCGTGACTGGCTGCATTGAAATAAAATATTTCGTATCTTAATGATCTGAAAGCAACAGATGAAAGCAAAAATATCAAAAACACAATAAATATTGTTTTTACGTGGATACACGAAAATATGTAGTTTTTAATGAGGAGTACCTTTGTCAATGGTATAGCTATAGTGTAGCTATATTTTTATTAACTGAAAAGTGCAGGTCTTTTGTCTGTAGAATATTGAACAAGTCGTCCATAACATTTCTAATTTGTATCAGCCTTACGGTTTAATTTCTTTATTGTTATATCAGCTCCTCCCTCACCTCTGTGGATTTGACAGCAGTATAAGATACAACCATTTTTTCTGCTGAATAACTGGTATAAACATAAGAACAGTAATAAAACTTCCTGGAAGCTGCTGTGAACAAGTCATTGCTTATCAGAATGTAGTCAATCGGCGCCAATACCCCAGACAAGCCACGACCGCGAGCAGCGTCGTGCATAAATTGTAGCAAATTTTTCTTGAAACGTGTTGTAAAATGGCGACGCTCCGTTGTACATTAAGTGCAATGCCGGAGTAACGTTTTGGTATGAATGGAGCAGAGGACAAGCTTGAGTAGTTCCTGGATGACTCCTATCGTATAGAATCTACGCTAATGAGTTACGTAGATGAAGACATTTGTGTCCCCGGGCAAACCTGTTTCAGTAATGATGGGTAGCAACAACAGGGCAAACAATGCGTCATTTGCAGGTGATGGGTGTAACCGTTCCGGCAATATATATTTCTTATTATTGGAAATAGCCTAAAGATCGTTTGCACATTTTTTGTGAAATTCGTATCGCGCTTCTTCCGCTATGATATATCGAACACCCGTGCGGGAGCGAAATAGCTCACAAGGAAGATTTTTCATAGGAACTGGAGAAGCGTGAAATTGGAAAGTCTGAAGTGCAGGAAGGAATGATCGATGTAGGTTACTCTGGAGGTAAGAGGGGAGGAGGAGATGTGAGAAACTGCGGCTACAGATATCAGCTACAGAACATTGGTGCAATGAGGATGATCTTTGAACTTTTGGACGTCCAGCAGTAAACACACACACACACACACACACACACACACACACACACACACACACACACACACACACACAAGTCTACATGTGTATGCATAATTAACAGGTGCAGCTGGGTATTATTGAACTAAAATATTACGAGCCAGCCATTCTGCATCATACTAAAACTCGCATCATGCAGGACGCAGAACAGAACGCAAAATCCATCGACGTGGTCGGTTCCAGGCGCTTCGTCTGATGCGGCCGGTTCCCACTAGAGACGCTCTGAGAGGTTCCGTTTTGGGTTCAAATGGTTCAAATGGCTCTGAGCACTATCGGACTTAACTTCTGAGGTCATCAGTCCCCTAGAACTTAGAACTACTTAAACCTAACTAACCTAAGGACATCACACACATCCATGTCCGAGGCAGGATTCGAACCTGCGACTGTAGCGGTCGCGCGGTTCAAGCGCCTACAACCGCTCGGCCACTCCAACCGGCAAAGAGTGTGATACACACAAGATAGTCGTAATCAGGAGCGCAATTTCCTCTTGATAACAACCGCACGGTTGAAATTCAGATGCTAGATTTTACAAATAAATACGCTTTATCACCAGACTACTAGACTCATCCGTAAAGTATAAATCAAAAATATTTTCATCTAGTACTTTTACTTCACACAGCAAGAATACAGATTATTGCGTCACCTTTTCACGAATTCGAAGTCCATTGCCAGGCTACGGTGGGTCCCTACTTCGGTATCGCAACATGGGCCTTCCAGTTATGATATTTTGGTGTTCTGTGATTACAGATCTAATCGTTTACGTACCCTCGCCCCCCGACGGTTTGTACGTGTACAAAGTTGCACTGTTCTCCGATCACGTCTCCTGAGTGTGTCAGGCCTTCTTTCTCAGGCAGTCTACGTTGTATTACATCCAATCCACCCACCAGCCACACCACACCTGCCTGATATTCCCCAAGGGCAATAAGTAGCTGGCGAAACCTTCTCAGAATGCAGAGTCATTGTGCAGAAGCAAGTAACTCTCTTTCAGGTCATATATCACTCGTTACTAATTGTCTACATTTTTTGCTGTTTTATCGATTTCTATCCAACTCACGGTGTAAAACTTTAATCTCCTTGAGAAAGTGTATACACGCTGTTTACGTCTTTGGCCATAAAATAACCGCACTTTTCACGCATTTATAGTAAATTCGTGTGCTGTACTATTTGTGTTTTGTGTTTTTTATTTCTGTTTGCATTTATCCCTAATTTACACCAGCAGTGCGTTTTCTAACAAGATCTGTGATCCATAAGTGTCCGGCTGTTCTACGCTGGTCCTGTTTAACATTCACAACACTCCCGTGGTATCTACTTGTTGCCTTGCCTCACTTGACTATCGTTACTGCTGTTTCATGGGTGCTTAGCTATAGATACATACCTACTTCTTTCGTTTCCGTATATTATTAATAATGCTATTACTGTTACACGGAACTGAAATTATTTGAAATATTTCCCAATTTTTAGTTTCACTTCATCTCTTTACAGTTAATTCAGTACGGACAAGAAAAGAATAGAAACTTCTTAAATGTGGTGTCACAGAGGAAAGCTGGTGAGTACTTGGGTACTTTGAATAACTGATGAAGAGGTACTGACTCGAATCAGAAAGCAGCGAAATTTGTGGCTCAAAAGAACGAAAAGAATGGATAGGTTGACAGTATCCAAGACACTGAGGAACAGCCAGTTTTTTAATAAAGGGAAGAAGGGGAGAGGGAGGGGAGGAATATGGTGCACAGAGGGAGAGCAAAGCTCAAATACAACAAGCACTTCAGGTGGATGAATTGCACAGAAGTGAAGGAATCTGAAATGAGTAGAACTGCCTGGAGAGGTGCCTCAAACCAGTCTTTGGACTTAAAATCGCAGCGACACTGTTGCTTGAACTCCAGTGCAGTTGAAGAAAACACAGGTTCGCCTTCGTAGCAGTTGAGCCAGTTCAACCATTTTTGCACACATGTCATCACTTCTGTTTGGTTTAAAATATCTTTGTCACTGGCGTTCCATCGAATGAAGTGTCAGTGCCGAGCCGACACCCAGTCGTACATCTTCCTCGACCGCCACGTGCTCGCTCCGTCGACCTTTGGTGTCTGCATGCAGAGCCTCGTGGGTAGCAGCGTGGCGTGGCTTGTTGCAAGCTGGCAACGCTGCTATCAGCACCACTGCACTCTGTCAACCGCAAACGTTATTTTATTCGAGCTGAGGTGAAAACAGGCACACTGTAACGTCACGTTGGAATCCATGACTTACGAGACGATGTCGCGACCACTCTAACTGAATCGGTCCACAATGAATGGTCTTCAGTCACAATATTGGGGAAAAAGAGTTAATGCTTCACTGATACTTCTTGCTTGCTCGTGAAGCGGAGAAATCGATACAGGCGTTTCATAACTCCGTCGAGTCGCGGACTGAGAACTTTTCTGTTTGAAACAGTGGCAACACTGCGAACAGTTACTTCGCGCATTAACGCCCTCCCTTTTCGCTTTCTCCTCCCTCAAAAGCAAGTACTTGGTGCATTATTGCTGCAGAGGATTACTGAAACATGGAAGAAAGTGATGTAAAATAGCAATAGAGGTGGACTTGTTAGAGTGTTATTCAGCCTGACTGTTACAAATTTCGCCGGCCGGAGTGGCCGAGGGGTTCTAGGCGCTACAGTTTGGAACAGCGCGACCGCTACGGTCGCAGGTTTCGAATCCTGCCTCGGGCGCTACAGTCGAACATTTTCTGTATCCAGAAAGGCCCCTGCAGGACCTACAACATGCGGTCGAACATTATCCCGTTCAAATGTAGATTATCGCAGGGATCGAATGAAGGGTAGAGCCACGGGTCGTAATACATCTGAAATGTAACACCCACTGTTCAAAGTGCCGTCGATGCGAACAAGAGGTGACAGACGTGTAACCGATGGCACCTCATACCATCACGCCGGATGACACGCCAGTATGGCGATGACGAATACGCGCTTCCAATGTACGATCACCGCGATGTCGCCTAACACCGATCCGACCATCATGATGCTGTAAACAGAACCTGGATTCATCCGAAAAAATGACGTTTTGCCATTCTTGCACCCAGGTTCGTCGTTGAGTACACCATCGCAGGCGCTCCTGTCTGTGATGCAGCGTCAAGGGTAACAGCAGCCAGGGTCTCCGAGCTGATAGTCCATGCTGCTGCAAAAGTCCTCGAACTGTTCGTGCAGATGGTTGTTGTCTTGCAAACGTCCCCATCTGTTGACTCACGGATCGAGACGTGGCTGCACGATCCGTTACAGCTATGCGGATAAGATGCCTATCATCTCGACTGCTAGTGATACGAGGCCGTTGGGATCCAGCACGGCGTTCCGTATTACCCTCCTGACCCCACAGATTCCATATTTTGCTAACAGTCATTGGATCTCGACCAAAGCGAGCAGCAATGTCGTGATACGATAAACCGTAATCGCGATAGGCTGTAATCCGACCTTTATCAAAGTCAGAAACGTGATGGTACGCATTTCTCGTCCTTACACGAAGCATGACAACAACGTTTCACCGTGCAACGCCGGTCAACTGTTGTTTGTGTATGAGAAATCGGTTGGAAACTTTCCTCATGACAGCACGTTGTAGGTGTCGCTACTGGCGCCAACCTTGTGTGAATGCTTTCAAAAGCTAATCATTTGCATATCACAGCATCTTCTTCCTGTCAGTTAAATTTCGCATCTGTGGCACGTCATCTTCGTGGTGTAGCAATTTTAACGGCCAGTAGTGTACATTTTCGCTGTTCACGTAGTGAAACTGCCACATGAAGCATGGCGCTTTAATTAATTACTTCTTTACTGCTTATTGTATTCGTAACACATTTTGCACACAGTGTTCACATAAAACACGGAATGTAGGACAAAAATTAGATCATTCAACGACACTTAGTTCACGAGGTAGGACGTCTTAAATAGGGAAAGCGTGAAAAGCTACCCAGTCATATATGACGTTTAAATTCATTATTTCGTCGCTACTAACTCTATTCGCGACGTTTTTCGAAGACAGTGTTCGTATTTGCCGCAGACTGTACTTAAAAAGATGTATCATTGTACGACGCATGGGTTCAGGAGATATGACGTCATGAACTCTGCGGTGCAGGAGAAAATGCTGCGTCGTGCATAATGTTTTAATTTATGACTTATTTGCTACCGAATCTATTCGCAACACTTTTAACAGGCAGTTGGTACGTATACCACTGCAAGTACATTGTGAAGAACATACGTCAGGAGGTGGGACGCCATGAGGATCAAACTGCGTGAAAATGAAACTGCAAGGCCAAATTCGCTAGACATACTTGTGTGATGTGTTTACAAATACGCGAGAAATATGTTAGACATATGTGAAATACCGGGTGATCAAAAAGTCACTATAAATTTGAAAACTTCATAAACCACGGAATAATGTAGATAGAGAAGTAAAAATTGACACACATGCTTGGAATGTCATGGGGTTTTATTACAACAACAAAAAAAAAACAAAGTTCACAAAATGTTCGACAGATGGCACTGGACCGCAAAACGTCATTAACTGCTACCGTAACGGGTGAGAGGTACGCCGATATGTTACAGAATCGCATCATCCCCACCCTGGCTGATAAACACCAGCTGGAACGTACGATGTTTATGCAGGTTGGCGCTCCACCCAGTATTGCTAGACGCGTGAAAGATCTCTTGCACGTGTCTTTTGGTGATGATCGTGTGCTCAGCCGCCACTTTTGTCATGCTTGGCCTCCCAGGTCCCCAGACCTCAGTCGGTGCGATTATTGGCTTTGGGGTTACCTGAAGTCGCAAGTGTATCGTGATCGACCGACATTTCTAGGGATGCTGAAAGACAACTTCCGACGCCAATGCCTCACAATAACTCCGGACATGCTTTACAGTGCTGTTCACAACATTATTCCTCGACTACAGTTATTTTTGAGGAATAATGGTGGATATATTGAGCATTTCCTGTAACGAACATTATCTTACTTTGTTATGCTAATTATTGCTATTCTGATCAGATGAAGCGCCATCTGTCGGACATGTTTTGATCTTTTGTATTTTTGCGATTCTAATAAAACCCCATGACATTTCAAGCATGTGTGTCAATTTGTACCTCTCTATCTACATTATTCCGTGATTTATTCAGTTTTCAAATTTATACTAACTTTTTGATCACCTGGTATATTTGACGTCTGGGCATGCAAGCAAACTCTGGAACGATTTCAGTCTATTCTGGTATACATTTAGCTACAATTCTCCTTATTGGGATGAATCAGATAACGTGGAGAGAAAAGGGAGGACGAGGAGGTGGACGTAAAGCGAGGGGGAAGGAGGAGACAGGCAGAGATAGGAGCAGGAAGAGATTGAAAGAGACAGGGAGGGGAGAAAATGGACAGAGAGAAATGAGAGGTGTAGATGGACAGAGAAAGGAAAGATAAGAGAATGGACAGACAGAGAGAGAGGAAGAGATAGGCAGAGAAATGGGAGAGAAGAGGATGAACAAAGAGAGGGGAAGGAGGAAGTGGAAAGAGGAAGCGAAGAGGAAAAGATGGACAGAGAGAAGGGAGAGGAGGAGTTCGTCACAGAAAGTAAAGGGTGGAGAGTGGGAGGAACTGATGAAGAGAGGCTGAGGGACGAGGAGATTGGCCGGCCGTAGTGGCCGAGCGGTTCTAGGCGCTACAGTCTGGAACCGCACAACCGCTACGGTCGCAGGTTCGAATTCTGCCTCGGGCATGGGTGTATGTGATGACCTTAGGTTAGTTAGGCTTAAGTAGTTCTACGTTTTAGGGGGACTGATGACCTCAGAAGTTAAGTCAGATAGTGCTCAGAGCCATTTGAACCATTTTGAGGAGGAGACTGACAAAGAGAATGTGAGGAAAAAAGATGAAATTAGAAAGGCGAGCAGAAAATAGACAGAGGAGGGGAGGAGCAGATGCACAGAGAGAGGGGGAGGAACGGATTGACAGGGAGAGGGCGGAGGAGGAGATAGCCGGACAACACCGTGTATTCAGCCAGTTGTATATGATTTGTTTACATCAGTGCTTAGTAGGCTGCCTCCCTTGAGTACAGTGCCCAAAAAGTTACAACTCAGATAAATACGTCATCTGAAAAGCATTTGTCCACATATTCGAGAAGTACCTTTGTCACAGAATGGTTTCAAGAAAGGACATATTTTCACAACTGCCACAAGTTTATAATTCATACGGTGTAAATCGGAAGTCTGCATTCACCATTATCACTGTTTCACTTTGCTGTAACACTGAATACAGGTTTGTATACTACGGCCAGTTGAAGGTGTAAAGGGTGCGAAAGCTGTATCTTTCTGTCTTTTCAACCTATGTTCGGTGAAGTCTCTCTTACTGTTAAAAAATATATTGGCTCAACCACTTGTTTATAGTGTGAAATAGTAAGATTGACGCGTTTCGGAAGTCAAACTTCCATCATCAGAATAATAAAAAGAACCTGTTAAAACTCGCTAAAATTGAACATGCACCAGGCACAATAAAATTGATAATAAAATTAAAACATCGTGGCTACTTCCCTTGTTGCAGCCGTGTCTTCCAAGGTGCATCTCCACATGGTCGTCAAAATATTAAAAAAACAGAAATGGTGTCGTCTATGGTGTTCTACATCTAACCACATGACTCTCTTCTC
The DNA here is from genome assembly GCF_023897955.1 of Schistocerca gregaria. Classification (NCBI taxonomy): domain Eukaryota; kingdom Metazoa; phylum Arthropoda; class Insecta; order Orthoptera; family Acrididae; genus Schistocerca; species Schistocerca gregaria. The sequence continues at coordinate 546,582,483 of NC_064926.1, forward strand.
TATCTATCCTGATCTATTCCCAACATGGGGTTTCCCGTTTCCCAAATATGCGTGGCTACAGCTGACTTTTCAAAATTATTAAGAAGGAAAGCATCGCTATTTTTTTTGTAACGTATTTTAAAGGACCTACCAGTTTGGCCTAAATAGCTTGCCTTGCACGTGTTACACTGACTTTTATAGACCCCAGCTCTCTCATATTTATCGCTTTCCTGCTGTAAATTATTTTTTAGTTTAAACTTCAGCGTATTATTGGTCTGAAAAGCGGTATCAACTTTAAAAGGTTTGAAAATGTTAGCCACATTTTGCGAAATATCACCGAAGTATGGTATTGTGGCTCTCGTAATATTATTTGCGGTATATACAGTGAGCGAAAGGCTATTTACAATTTGTACAGAAAGCAGATGGCAGTTATAAGAGTCGAGGGGTATGAAAGGGAAGCAGCGGTTGGGAAGGAAGTGAGACAGGGTTATAGCCTGTCCACGATGTTATTCAATCTGTATATTGAGCAAGCAGTATAGGAAACAAAAGAAAAATTCCGAGTAGGTATTAAAATCCATGGAGAAGAAATAAAAATGTTGAGGTTAGCTGTTGACATTGTAATTCTGTCATAGACCGCAAAGGACTTGGAAGAGCAGTTGAACGGAATAGACAGTGTCTTGAAAGGAGGATATAAGGTGAACATCAACAAAAGCAAAACGAGGATAATGGAATGTAGTTGAATTAAGTCGGGTGATGCTGAGGGAATTAGATTAGGAAATAAGACACTTAAAGTAGTAAAGGAGTTTTGCTATTTGGGGAGCAAAATAACTGGTGATGGTCGAAGTAGACGGCTCTGAGCACTATGGGACTCAACTGCTGTGGTCATCAGTCCCCTAGAACTTAGAACTAATTAAACCTAACTAACCTAAGGACATCACACACATCTATGCCCGAGGCAGGATTCGAACCTGCGAACGCAGCAGTCTCACGGTTCCGGACTGCTCGCCTATAACCGCGAGACCACCGCGGCCGGCGGTCGAAGTAGAATGTAGACTGGCAATGGCAAGGAAAGCGTTTCTGAAGAAGAGAAATTTGTTAACATCGAGTATAAATTTAAGTGTCAGGAAGTTATTTCTGAAAGTATTTGTATGGAGTGTAGCCACGTATGGAAGTGAAACATGGACGATAAATAGTTTGGACCAGAAGATAATAGAAGCTTTTGAAATGTGGTGCTACAGAAGAAAGCTGAAGATTAGATGGGTAGATCACGTAACTAAAGAGGAGTTATTGAATAGAATTGGGGAGAAGAGACGTTTGTGGCACAACTTGACAAAAAGAAGGGACCGGTTGGTAGGGGATGTTCTGAGGCATCAGGGGATCACCAATTCAGCGTTGGAGGGTGGCGTGGAGGGTAAAAATCGTAGAGGGAGATCAAGAGATGAATACACTAAGCAGATTGAGAAGGATGTAGGCTGCAGTAGGTACTGGGAGATGAAGAAGCTTGCACAGGATAGACTAGCATGGAGAGCTGCATCAAATCAGTCTCAGGACTGAAGACCACAACAACATTCTTCCTTGCATTCGCGCGCTGTTTCTGTCGTGTTAATTTATTAACACCGTTTTGGTGATATGCGTTAGCTCTGGCTTGTTTTTTGACGATGTTCAGCTCAGTCATTCTGTCTTCTTCATTCATTGGGACTCTAAAGGCTGTATCTATCAAAGATCTAAATGCAGAAAGTTTCTGGCTATTATGATGGCATTAATTGTTTTGTATCAACACATCAGTTGTGGTTGGTTTCCTAAATATTTTGAAAACATGCTAACCATTTTGTTTCCTAATACTTAGGTCGAGAAATTGCAGTTCACCATTTTTCTCTTCTTTCACAGTGACATTCACAACCACGACGTCTCATCCAGTATGGATAAGATCAAAGTCTCTCTTTATGTGTCTATTCGTTCTTTTTTTTCCAAATGCGGACTTCACGCGCTGCTAGAAGGTGGATTTTGCAGTAACAATTATACGAAGGTGACCCGTGTTACAGGACGTACCCGGTCCCCTAAACAGAACACAGTAAACGAGTCGCTGCCTGCCAACCCTGTCTGCCGCTATGTAGTCAGCTGCCCAGGGGACAGGAGGACGCTGCATAACGCAGAGGCGCGCGCTCCCAGGGGACAGCCCGCTGTGACGAGACAGCCACAGCGCACACAAACACGCAGCGGCGGCTGGCCGACTGCCGCGGGCGCCGTGCCGTACGCCGAGCCCGCGTGCGTTAGCGCAGGTCGGGACGCCGGAGAGCACAACACGGCAGCGCAGGGCAGGTCGGCGGGATCGATCGGCGGGTCTGTGGCGGTGCTGTCAATGAGGCGGCGAGCGCCGCGTGCGCGGAGGTCGGCCCGGCGTGCAAAGTGGCCGAGCGCGAAGTCACGCGGCCCGCCCGAGGCGGCGCTGCGGTCGTGTGCGCAGGTGGCTGCGCGTTTGCTGTGAGTTCCCTTTGCCCTACGGTATATCTCTTAAATGACTAACAAGGGAACCTCCCCATCGCACCCCCCTGAGATTTCTGTTTTCTTTTTCCTTACTATCTGTCAACAATTTCAAACTAAAATTATGGAACAACTAAAGAACACACATTACCTGTTGACAGAAATTGAAAATAAATATCTCACATGCACGAATCCAAAGGCAGCACGCCTAAGAGGACGGCCAAAGGTACACAAAGAAGGTAATCCGATACGTCCCACGGTAAACTCTATAAATGGCCCAGCAGACAAACTGTCACAGAAACTGAGTAACATACTGAGAGAAAATAAAATAGCATGATTATAGCTGAAGATGCTCAGGTCTTATCACTTAACGTTACCAACATTCACTCAAACATACTCATACAATGTAACCCCTCCAGATAACTCGGAGTTGCAACTACTTTATCTTTATTATTTTTTATTTGTCGCATGGAAAAACACACGCAGTTTACAGCGATATTCACACAATACAAAAGAAGTATTTATACATAACAAAAGGAATGTACAAGAGCTATGGTCACTAATTATATCACAAACTGATATCCAGAGAGTCTATCGAATCCAGTGCTGTTGGCGAGGCGTTGATTATGTCGTTCCAGCCTCCACTAAAACATCCATTGGAACATTCCTCTACAATGTATTCAACAGACTGTTCTGCTACTCCACAGTAGCACGTAGGGGAGTCAGAGTCCCAGTTTGTACGTGAAGCACTCAGTTCTTTCATGTCCACATCGGATTCTGTTGAGCACACATCGGGTTCTTGTAGGTAGTTGGAAGCCTGGGATTCATGTGGGATCTTCGAGGCCACGGCGAAGTATGCTGGTGTCGTTTCTCCATTTACCCTTCCAGACATCTACAATCTTTAACTGTTCGGGTCTCGAGCTGTCCAGAATAATTTTCTTGATTTGAGACGCGTGCAGGGTGGATTGACCAGCATTTCCTGGGCGGGGAGCCTTTGGGAAAGCTTTACGTTATTAATCTTTTCCCGTTCGCGGTCCGCTGCTTCTTATCGTCTCTTTACCTTTGATGGCGTCATTTATAAAGAACTAGATGGCCTAGGAATGGGATCACGTATATCAGGTACTGTATCTGACGTATGTCACATCACTTGGAACAAAATTATTCAGCAACCAAGAACCCTGTCTTAAGAAAACTGAATTTTATTGGGCAAATGTAGATGACACACTACTGTCAGTCAAATGAGACGCCAAAGACATAACAGGCAAACTGAGTTGCTTCAGTAATCTGCATGAGAAAATTACATTTACAGCGAAACATGAACAAAACAGAAGCATCAAGTACATGGACCTAAGTATTACTGTACAATAAACAACAACTCATGCACATTCAAAATTTACAGGAAAATACAATGAGCAACACCACAGTCTCTGCAACCTCATGTGACATGGACAACCGTAAACAGGCGGCAAACAGATCAGTGCTACATAGGATAACTAAAATACCAATGAACCAAGAAAACATGCAACAAGAAATAAATATAATGAAACAGGTTGCAGTTGCTAATGTTCATACTACTTTGATGGTAGACTCAGTCCTGAGAACAGTCAAGAAAGGCGCAAACACAAAGTGCACTACAGAAGAAAAAGACAAAAACAAATGTATTTCTAGTATCCCACACATTGGCATATATCGCAGAAGATCGCAAATATTTTCAAAAATCACAAGGTAAAACTTGGACATCAAATAAACTGCATTAAAAACTAATACATTATATAAACTGTAATCATGACCTATATTCAGACTCTGAAATACGCAGAGTAACATGTCAGGAATGTTCCATGTTCTACCTAGGACAAACAGAAATCAGGTACACAAAGCACATTAAAGCCTACACACACAACAGACACACGACTTAGATAATATAGGACACCCACTTGGAAAAGTAGAGCAAAATCTCAAAGGACTCCACCGACTAAATAAAGGGCATAAATTGCACTTGTTAGAAGAACTGGAGATATATATACGCATTAAGAAAATGTGAAGACAAAATGCTAAACGCAAACTTGAAAGTGAATCCGTGAATTTCTTCAGATGCTTCGACAATCTACTGAAATAAAAGTAGTAACACATAGAAATAAGCACCATTGTAAAACAGATGTAGAAAATTGTAATCCATATTGTTAAGATAAAAACATTTTGTACAAGAGCATATCTGTGGAGGACTTATAACATTATCTCTCTGTCAACTACATCTAAAAACATCTTTGTAGCTGTGCGCACTGTGTATGTTGTGTGTGATGTTTAGCATGTGTGAGACAGACCATAAGAAAACTAAGTAAAAGCTCTTCCAAATTTCGCCACTAACTAGATATAAAAATCGACAAGTAACTAAAAATTGTGCTTTTCTTATATATATATTGCAGTAAAGTCAGCGAAACAAAGCAGGACTTCACACACATCCAAAACATTACGTAAAAATGTCATAGTACGAAGAAAACTACACACTTGAAAACGGGAATTATTTCCCGAAATGCGTCGTGTAAAATATGAATAAAAGAAAATCGTGACTGGTAGAAGAAAAGTTATTTATTAACAAACCCATGAGATTAACCGACCGTTTCCTGGCCCGGAAACCGCACCGAGAGATCACCTTCCCAGTGAGGAAAACAAAAAGCTTTACTCCTGGCAAATGTACCCAGTACACTCTAAAATAAAGTTAATCACGAAATGACTGAAAAAATGAATCAGTAAAAATGTGGCGACATGTAACAGTAATTTCAGACGTTACACCGCTTTCTCAAGGCAAACTGGTCCCTAAATGCTGTAACTGGTCTTTGACAGCCTGGATATTAGCATTGGGTTGTAGTTGCCGTCCGAACTGATCCCACTCACGTTCCATCAGGGACAGATTTCGGAATCTTGTTGGCTACGAGAGTACCTCGCCATTGCACATACAGCTCCTAAAGACGCCTATCGTGTACGGACGAGCATTGTCCAGTTGAAAGACGGCACCTTGCTACTTTCGCATGAGAGGTAACACATGGAGGCACAGGATGTCCATGATGTAGCGCTGTGGGATCAGAGTTTCCTCAGTCGCTACCAGCTGTGACATGATGTCATATCCGAAGTCAGCCCGTACCATGACGCCGAGAGTAACACTGCTGCGCCTCACCAAAACACTGGAAGGATGGGACATCCCATCAAGCCGCCACCATACTCACCAACGAGTAACGACACCATCCCAAACGAAGCTGTTAATGTTGTGGTGTTAAGAGTGGGACGGCAGTTCCCGAGTACAGGTGTGCTGCTGGACTTGACCAACGGTGTGCGATGACACAGAACGTTGCAGGCACTCCAGTACTTGTTCTCGGATAGCAGGCGCAGATGTGAAGTGGTTACGATGAGTTTGTTGTACAATACGGCTATCGTCCCTTGCGGCAGTCAGAGCTTTGACGACGTTTCTCGCGTTCCCATGCAGTCCAGCATCGGGCTACTGTCACATCTGAATGGCCTAAAACTTGGATATTTGTACGATTCGACCAGACGGCCAAATGGAGATCCAGAACTCTGTCAGCTGCTGATAACGCTGTCTCATACAAGTACACAGCATCTACTTGTCTTTCACTGTGATCATTCAACATTAGGACGTGTTCATGTACCTTATACAGGGTGTTACAAAAAGGTACGGCCAAACTTTCAGAAAACATTCCTCACATTCAAAGAAAGTAAATATGTCATGTGGACATGCGTCCGGAAACGCTTACTTCCCATGTTAGAGCTCATTTTATTACTTCTCTTCAAATCACATTAATCATGGAATGGAAACACACAGCAACAGAACGTACCAGCGTGACTTCAAACACTTTGTTACAGGAAATGTTCAAAATATCCTCCGTTAGCGAGGATACATGCATCCACCCTCCGTCGCATGGAATCCCTGATGCGCTGATGCAGCCCTGGTGAATGGCGTATTGTATCACAGCCGTCCGCGGATGCGAAGACAAAGAGCTTTCAAATGCCCCCATAAATGAAAGTCAAGAGGGTTGAGGTCAGAAGAGCGTGGAGGCCATGGAATTAGTCCGGCTCTACCCATCCATCGGTCACCGAATCTGTTGTTGAGAGCCGTGAGAACACTTCGACTGAAATGTGCAGCAGCTCCATCGTGCATGAACCAAATGTCGTGTCATACTTGTAAAGACACATGTTCTAGCAGCACAGGTAGAGTATCCCGTATGAAATCGTGATAACGTGCTCCATTGAGCGTAGGTGGAAGAACATGGGGCCCAATTGAGACATCACCAACAATGCCTGCCCAAACGTTCACAGAAAATCTGTGTTGATGACGTGATTGCACAACTGCGTGCGGATTCTCGTCAGCCCTCACATGTTGATTGTGAAAATTTACAGTTTGATCACGTTGGAATGAAGTCTCATCCGTAAAGAGAACATTTGCACTGAAATGAGAATTGAAACATTGTTGGATGAACCATTCGCAGAAGTGTACCCGTGGAGGCCAATCAGCTGCTGATGGTGCCTGCACACGCTGTACATGGTACGGAAACAACTGGTTCTCCCGTAGCACTCTCCATACAGTAACGTGGTGAACGTTACCTTGTACAGCAGAAACTTCTCTGACGCTGACATTAGGGTTATCGTCAACTGCACGCAGAATTGGCTCGTCCATTGCAGGTGTCCTCGTCGTTCTAGGTCTTCCCCAGTCGCGAGTCATAGGCTGGAATGTTCCGTGCTCCCTAAGACGCCGATAAATTACTTCGGACGTTTTCCTGTCGGGACACCTTCGTTCTGGAAATCTGTCTCGATACAAACGTACCGCCCCACGGCTATTGCCCCGTGCTAATCCATACATCAAATGGGCAGCTGCCAACTCCGCATTTGTAAACATTGCACTGGCTGCAAACCCACGTTCGTGATGAACACTAACCTGTTGATGCTACGTACTGATGTGCTTGATGCTAGTACTGTAGAGAAATGAGTCGCATGTCATCACAAACACCGAAGTCAACATTACCTTCCTTCAATTGGGCCAACTGGCGGTGAATCGAGGAAGTACAGTACATACTGACGAAATTAAAATGGGCTCTAACATGGAAATTAAGCGTTTCCGGACAGATGTCCACATAACATCTTTTCTTTATTTGTGTGTGAGGAATGTTTCCTGAAAGTTTGGCCGTACCTTTTTGTAACACCCTGTATCCCCTACTAAGAGTGGTAATAAAGCTAAACTCTGTCTAATGTAGTCTGTTGACCGTTTTCTACCTGTCATAAAGTAGTGCAACTATAATCATTTACATTCGCACCAGTGGATAGCGCGTGTACGAAATTACGTTGGTATGCGACCGTCTCTTCTAGGTTCCTGTCCACAGGTCAGAAGATTACGCCGACGACTGTTGTAGGGACAGGCTAGCACAAGATGGCATACAAGTGCCCAACAAATCCAGCCATATGCGTTAAAGGAAATGCTGCGTGAATGAGGCTCTGATATAATAAAATTAATGAGATGTAAGAATTCAAAACAATAATTCAAATGGTTCAAATGACTCTGAGCACTATGGGACTTAACTTCTGAGGCCATCATTCCCCTGGAACTTAGAACTACTTAAACCTAACTAACCTAAGGATATCACACACATCCTTGCCCAAGGCAGGATTCGAACCTGCGACCGTAGCAGTCGCACGGTTCCGGACTGCGCGCCTAGAACCGCGAGACCACCGCGGCCGGCTGACAGTTCATATATAACGATAATGACCACGTAACTCAAGCGCAAGTATATGAGCCATGCTCGAAATTAAACACGCGATCTAGTGTCAATACACCCAGCGAAGTCTTCCTTTTGTGCGTCTAGAAACTCTGTTTTGGACCAGGCGAATTTTGCTTCATATAAAACCCCTTCGGTGGCCAGTTTTTTTCAGTCCTACATTATTTGTGTGCATTCTTACAAAAGCGTTTGATTTTTAGGACACTGCATTGCACTGATATTTTCTCGTCTGTTTTTTATACTTACAAGCATTTCGTATACTTAGTGTACTTTATTTGTGGATATCAGCCCAGTTTCTGTTTCGTCCTCATCGTTGCTTAGCGAAGAGGTTAACACTGTTGTGACCGAGATTCCATCAAAAGTCGGGTACGACTCAAAACTAAGCTGGTCTGGAGCTGTCAACAGCGGCCAACAAGGATAGAGACACATGGATAGGGCAGCGACAAGCAGACAATGTCCAACGAGCAATCCGGACAGAGGTTCTGGGGATATGGGGCGTGGGTAGGGCGGACACCGAGAACTTACAGGGTGTCCTCGAACTCACATTCCATGCTCTGTGGTGGAGTTCCAGCAGTCACCGGACCGAGCTGAAACGCTACTTTACAAATAAGTAGAAGGCACACACTGCACTACTTTGGTTCTGTACGATAAAGTCCAAAACATGGAACATTACAGAGTCCAAAGTAGCATTGATTAGCACAGTAACGTGATTGCTGTTGCATTGTTTCAATGCCGATCAAAGCGAACCGTGGCAAAAAGAAGCAACAGAAGTAAAATATGCTCTTGTGAAAGCGAGAGTATCTCCATCCATTAACCGAAGTCAAGAAACAAGCGTCTCCATACCACGGAAAGAAAACTCTTACGGAGGTTGCCCAACACAGTTCAGTCCGGATCTCCTTAGACTTCCTTCACACACTTACGTCCCTGTCCAATTTTAGTGTCCTCCAATCTGTGCGTTCCTTCTTCTTCTTCTACTACTCGCAAATAGCTCTGGGGTTTAAAATGGCAACTGTGTGACAACTGCAGGATGTTCATAAAAATTATACCCATCCGTGAAAAGATCATGTCCCCAATTTTAGATTGGTGATACGGACCTTGGTGTAGTTGCTCTTGGGAGCTGGTGTGTCAGACCAGTGCTTCGCAACCTGTGGTTAATGACTCCTGGAGGACTGGACTGAAATTTTGTCGGGGGTAAAAACAAAACGGTTCGACTGTGCTTACCTCACGGAACTACATTATTTTTAAAATATCATTACTATTATAAGTGTTTCCCAAGTCTGTAAAACTGATGAAATACTAGCATTATTGTGTGACACAATCTCGTGGACGGTTTAGCCTGTGAGAGGAAATTATGAAAAGTACCTGCACCACATTGTCATTCCACTACTCACGCACGAGAGCTGTTCAGAAAGTGAGGAACCATCGATCTGGAAATGTAAACTACAGTGAAAATTAAAACTGTTTTATTTGCAACACTTAAATAAGCTACATTTTTCAGTTGCTTCTCTATATAGTCGCCGCTCCAACTTAGACATCTGTTGTTGCGGGTTGATATTTGCAATTATAGATACTCTGTAAATATTGATTATCCTTGAATGAATGTTTTATATTCCATGATGTTCTTTCCTTGGAGAGAAATAAATTAATGTTGTATTGGAATCACGGTGTTGTGTGTCCGTAATATTTTGGTGCCGAAACCCGGGAAGAAATTGCGACTTCCTGCGTGATTTCAACAATTAACGGTTTACTTCACGTTGCAGGAAACAAGGCACGACGTCGGACCGCATGACAAGCTAAGCCCATCCCAATACAAAAGGATCGCATGAACGGGTTGCTTCAAAACAATTTTTGTTGCTTTGTATTGCAAGCCTGAAACTTGCACTCAAGAGTAGCTAGTTTTGTTAAAAGGTTTTCGCTCACTTACGTTTGCGCATACGCTGCTTGTTAAACGTTTCAACTATTCACAAGCGCACTCGTAAACAATCTTACATAGCCGTCTTTAGTAAGGCATAATGCAGGACGAATGAGAGATACAGTTAGCAAACTTCAAAGGAAAGCGAACTACGGAGAGGACTAATGCTACGCGGTTTAGTGCGGCTGTTGATGCTCTTACCACAGAAAACCCGCTTGATGGTTTTGAACATTACAGGGAACGTCTTCAAGAAACTCTAGAGAAGCTCGTTTCATTAGATGACGCTATTCATAATTTTCTCTCTGACGATGATTACAATGCAGAAGTGCTGAGCTGTGAGGAATATATAGGCAAAGTCAAACGCGCTATACAGAAGGCTACAAAAGCAATTGATTACAAGCTTTCAGCCACAACGTCGCAGATGAATATCACGTCACCACCAGTGCTCAAACAACCAACTGTATTCCACTCTGTCAAGCTACCAGCAATTAAGCTTGAGTCATTTTGTGGAGATGTCGAAATGTGCTCCCGCTTCTGGGAACAATTTGAATCGACCATTGATAAAGACCCATCCGTTTCTACGGTAAACAAACACGTTTTCCTACGAGGGTATCTGTCAGGCGAACCGAAGTTGCTAGTAGATGGAATACCTATAACGGCTAACACGTATGAAGAAACAAAGAAAATGTTATTGAATAGATACGGAGACAGCAATTGCATTATACAGGCGCACTTCGATTATTTGGATGCGCTAAAACCTGTACAGTCAGCGACACCTGAAACGCTGAATAGTATATTCCTGGAATGTAACAGTCGTATTCAAGCACTGTGTGCCTTAGGAGAAGACGTCGTGGCATACGGTAAAATTCTCACTCCGAAAATTCTGCGTGCATTTCCCGCTGAAATGTGCCAGAAGTGGGTCATTCCTCTCGTAGCACTGTACTGACTTCCCAATACCGTCGTCATAGAGGACAATCTCCTGTGCTTTCCGACAAATTTCTACGCTGATCTGCAGCTTTTTGCCTGTACCAAAATGTTGCCTTCATAGCCAGCGGTTCAACTGAGCAGAGATAACAATCAGAGGGAGCCATGTGCAGAATATATGGTCGTTGATGAAACACGTCCCATGCAAAACGCTGCAGGATCGTCTTTAGTGCCCCTGCAGTGTGCGGCTAGAACTGTCATGAAGAAGGAAATGTATGACTTTACGTGCTGTGGGGTTGCACGAAATGAGGCGAAATCCCTCACCAGGCCCTCATACTTGGCGGGAGACACTATTTTCTAGGCACCTTTATGTATTGACTGTGCCCTCGGAACTGAGAAGAGTGACGTAGCGGTATCTACGAGCATACTATAGAAACTGCCGAAAACGTCTGTGCAAAGTTTCATCGGATTTTCACTGTGGTTCCCATTTCGATACCGATCGTTCCTTACTTCCTGAATAGCCCGCATACCTTATATCACAGTACAAATGAGACATACGTATTACATAAGCTGAAATATTTTGTGAAATTTTTACTGCGAGCTGCAAGGTAGTTCCCGCAATGAGCCAGAAATTCTTCATTCTTCAGTTTACGGCAGATAAATGAACTGACTGACAGCACAACTCTTTACTGGTTACTACGTTGCCGTAGGACCTTCACAATATTGTTATTAATATTATTATTTCTTGTGGCTGCGATTATACACAAGGCATTGACGTTCTAAAGTTTTCCAGTTTCCACAATTTTAAAGGAGTGATTTACGATCAATAATCGAAGTACACATTTTACGTTGGCCAAGTTTTAAACTGGGATGCAGGATGCGAGTGAAGTAAACGTCACCAGGGACAGGAGGGTTGCAGAGGAAGCATGTTTTGCAATAGGTGTCTACCCTTAAGCCTACCATTCTATTCGAAGGAGTTGTAGACACCACTCACAATGCACTAAGAATTATTCTATCTGTCAATGAAAAAAAATTGTTTGAAATAAGCAGTACCAATTTTATTATTGACTTTTATGTATCGCTTTAATAAAACGCCTACAAAAACCTAACACCGTAAAATTTTAGTTGTTTCAGAAATAATAATTCAAAGAAAATTGTTTTTCAATGTAAAGTTTAATTAAAGCGTGAAGTTGATGATGGTGGAAATGGAGATGGGGGAGGGCCTTTACCCCATATCTGACTCCGCTTAGGGGTAACGATGTCAGAAAGGTAGGGAACCACTGATATAAAAAATGATCCTCTTCGTGCTGTCGAATCAAATTAGTTGGCGCCTGTAGACAGGCAAACCAATGAGCAGATTTTCGGGCGTTTGTGTCATAGACTTGAGTGCACTGCACGAACGTGCTGACGTTTGGAGCATCACAAACTGTGCCTATACGGAGCACCTGCAGTGTGAGTTAAAAGGGTGGAGACATGATGTGTACAATAGTAGGTATCTGTTTTCTTTACGTCTCTTAGATTTTGCGCTGTTGTCTCCTGGAACATCACAGATACTGATGTGTTTCTTAGTAAAAATTAATATGAAATGGATGTTACATCACAGCTTGCAGCATAAGCAATTCATTCTTATTTATTATTTTCCAGTTAGTTTCTTGTGAGATTTCTATGGATTTGCCAATGATTCATTTGTATGCTGACAGTCTGAAGATCAACGGTGGATATCGAAACTGACACCGTTCCTTACAAGCGACTTCTAATCAAGCTGCGGGCCTATGGGGTATCGTCTCAGTTGTGCGACTGGATTCGTAATTTCCTGTCAGGAAGGTCGCAGTTCGTAGTAATAGACGGCAAATGATCGAGTAAAACTGAAGTGACACCAGGTGTTCCGCAGGAAATTGTCCTGGGATCTCTGCTGTTCCTGATCTATATAAATGACCTGGGTGACAATCTGAGCAGTTCTCTTAGATTGTTCGCAGATGACGCTGTAATTTACCGTCCAGTAATGTCATCCGTAGACCAGTATCAGTTGCAAACCGATTTAGAAAAGATTTCTGTATGGTGTAGCAGGTGGCAGTTGACGCTAAATAACGAAAAGTATGAGGTGATCCACATGAGTTCCATAAGAAAACCGTTGGAATTCGATTACTTCATAAATAGTACAATTCTCAAGGCTGCCAATTCAACTAAGTACCTGGGTGTTAAAATTACGAACAACTTCAGTTGGGAAGACCACATAGATAATATTGTGAGGAAGGCGAGTCAAAGGTTGCGTTTCATTGGCAGGACACTTAGAAGATGCAACAAGTCCACTAAAGAGACAGCTTACACTACACTCGTTCGTCCTCTGTCAGAATATTGTTGCGTGGTGTGGGATCCTTACCATGTGGGACTGACGGAGGACATCGAAAGGGTGCAAAAAAGGGCAGCTCGTTTTGTGTTATCACGTAATAGGGGAGAGAGTGTGGCAGATATGATACGCGAGTTGGGATGGAAGTCATTAAAGCACAGACGTTTTTCGTCGCGGCGGGATCTATTAACGAAATTTCAGTCACCAACGTTCTCTTCCGAATACGAAAATATTTTTTTGAGCCCAACCTACATAGGTAGGAATGATCATCAAAATAAGTTAAGAGAAATCAGAGCTCCAACTGAAAGGTTTAGGTGTTCGTTTTTCCCGTGCGCTGTTCGGGAGTGGAATGGTCGAGAGATAGTATGATTGTGGTTCGATGAACCCTCTGCGAAGCACTTAAATGTGAATTGCAGAGTAGACATGTAGATGTAGATGATTACAGCATTGTGAAATGCGTGCGCGAATGTGTCGTATAAAATGTGGAGAAATGAAAGGACAAAATCAGTCAGCCACTTAATCTCCAAAGACAGTACTTTTTTTTTCTTCTTTTTTCAAACTTAGCGGAGGCAACTGCGCTGTTCAGGCAGGCCGTTCACCCGCGTAAGAGGCTCGAGTTTTTTTTTTCTTTCTTGGAAATTTATGGTTAAGTTCCTATGGGGCCAAACTCCTGAGGTCATCGGTCCCTGGACTTACACAACACTTAAGCTAACTTAAATTACCTTACGCTAAGGCCAACACACACACCCATGCCCGAGGGAGGACTCGAACCTCCGAAGGGATGAGCCGTGGAAACCGTGGCAAGGCGCCTAAGACCGCGCGGCTACCCCGAGCGGCGGAGGCTCGTGTTCAGCGACGGTGAACTGCTCAGTTCGCCCTGGCAACTGTGCCCAGTGCCGTCCACGCTGTCCTGTCACCGCAGGTGCCCTGAATGTCAAGCCGTTGCCATCGCGATCTCCGTGAAAATACAAAAGATTCACTTTTGGCTTTCACTGAAGGAGGCCGGAATCTTCGTGAACTTTGGGATACGGGGTGTGCTTGACATTCCAATCGCGCACAAAAACCGAGCGCATACGGCGTTTTAGTGAAAAAACTGCCACATCTGGACCTTGACGCGAATGGTGATAGTGTAGTGAACGAGGTAAACTACCGGCGATCTGCTTTTCAGAAAGAATTTAAGAAGCCACATAGCTGCAGCCGTACAGCAAACAGCGTGTTCCTTTTTGCTGTCGCGCATGGACACTTTGTCGCCACGAACACCGCACAGAACACCAGGACCGGGAGAACCGAGAACGAACTGCAGGTAAAAACCGAATGTAGCCTACACATATAGCAGTCCGGACAAGTATAAAGATTTTGACTTGGACGAACATTTGCAAAGCTAAACTGACGAGGTGTGGGGCTCTTTAGGCCCTACGAACATACTAATCCTTTTTTTATATAGGTTGGAGAGGGGAGGAAAGTCTATTCAATGATTTCGTCTAATTTGAGTTAGAAATACTTCCACCAGCATAACTGTCATGCATACATCAATACCGATAGTGAGAGATGATGTATTAAGCTAAGCAATCAGTGCTTCTACAAAGAGAAACAATTCGTTTGTATAAAAAGTCGTCAATATGGGTCAAATATTTTAAATCTTGCTTCTTGGAAACTATTTCGTTTTTTTAACGTTGAAAAAGTCATGAAGTAGCTGGAAAGACAATAGTTCGATTTTTCTCCCAGCCAATTTAGGAGCACGAGCTCAGATTTATTGTTAACAGCTGTGTCACTGGGCAATAGGGAAATCAGTTATTATTATCATGAGAGATTTTATTATTATTATATAAGTAACCTGTTTAGGTTTTTTTATGTTGGTAACGACACGTAGTGCTCTGTGTGAAAAATACTGACTGTGCTGTGTGCAGTCTGAGGCTGGTCGGCATTGTTGCAATAGTCACTATTGCAGTGTTGGGCAGCTGGATGTGAAGAGCGCGTAGCGTCGCGGAGTTGGAGGGGAGCCGCCAGCAGTGGTGGATGTGGGGAAGTGAGATGGCGGAGTTCTGAAAGTGGATGATCTGGACGTGTGTCCATCAGAGACAGTACATTTGTAAGATTGGATGTCATTAACTGCTATATACATTATGACTTTTGAACACTATTGAGGTAAATACATTGTTTGTTCTCTATCAAAATCTTTCATTTGCTAACTGTGCCTATCAGTAGGTAGTGCTTTCAGTAGTTCTTGAAAGTCAGACTGCGTTGCGCTAAAAATATTGTGTGTCACTTTAGTGAATGTCCGAGTACGTTCAGTTTTGCTCAGCTGTTTGCAAAGCAAATAATGTAAGAGGTTTATCAGCACAGTCAGTCATTAATTTTTCTAAGGGGACGTTTCAAATATTATTATTGTTTTTGTTATTATTACAATTATTTTACAAACATTGTGCACGTTATCGTAATGGAAGAAGGAAGACATACTTTATTTGAAAAAGAAGAAGATACTAATTATGTTTGTTTTTAGGCTATAAACGTTTTGTACACTTTGTCCGATCATAGTTTTCCTTTCCACAGTTCGGGAAAGAGATTCTTTCACCACACGCATAAGGTTAATTTTCGTAGCCGTGTCTGAACGAACTTGGAGGATGAATAGATGGATGAGTCACCACAATGTGACTGTTGATGTGCGGGAAGTTGTGAAGCCATTGCAAGGCGCAGAATCAGCTCTCGGAGAATTCTGACAATCCTGTAAGACGTGAGGCCTGGACGAAACTTGTTTTGGGCAGTATTCTATTAATCAGGTCAGCAGGATAGCAGGTCGCAACGCGAGGAGGCAGGAATAGCAGATGACCTTTTCGGGGTGTTGCCCTTACATTTGGCGCTCCTACGCCAAAACATCGGAGCGCTAGGCGACTGTACAATAGACCCGGCAAGTCTCAGCTAGGTATGCGCCATGTTGGAACCTCGTGGCGATGTAGATTCCAATTTCATCATCGACGTCTAAAACATCAGTGGCTGATATTAATTGACCCCAACAATAGAAGTTAAGTGATAAATGTATAGAAATCATTAAAAAGTAGCGTAGAAATACGTTTAATACAGGCTGTAAAAACTACATTTTTAAGAGATGTTTCCCCTCCAGTGTTTTGCGATTTTTACATGCAGCATTATCTACTTTTGAGAACAATTTTACATAATCTGAGAATGCGGCTACATAACTCGGACATTTGAGCGCAGTTTTTATAGCTTGTTTAGCATCCATACACAAAATCTGATTTCTCTGTTGTTGTTTTTTTCATACGTGTTGTCCGTACATGAACTGAGGGAACAACGAAAAGCATTCAGCCACGCTCTACAACATTAGCCATTGTTCCTGACTCAGTTCTTTCGGAAATCTCGCTTCACCCAGTGCCTCCACCTTCGCTCCCGGCCATGTGCGAAAAGCCGAATATGCATTGTATTGATGACGATATGAGACTTGAGCAGAAAAAGTTTCGTTTCAACGCCGTAGCCGGCCGGAGCGGTCGTGTGGTTCTAGGCGCTACAGTCTGAAGCCGAGCGACCGCTACGGTCGCAGGTTCGAATCCTACCTCGGGCATGGATGTGTGTGATGTCCTTAGGTTAGTTAGGTTTAATTATTTCTAAGTTCTAGGCGACTGATGACCTCAGAAGTCAAGTCGCATAGTGCTCAGAGCCAGTTGAACCATCAACGCCGTAGAATTATAGTCTGTGACCAGTCTAGCCTGGTTTCTTGTCAACATGGAAGGTCGATATTTCGTGTTTCATATCAATTTTACGATGTTTCGAAGAGTCCAGTGTTGACATGTAACGTCGATGCACAAACTCTCAACCTCGGTATTTTGTAACTATCGATTATCATCGAACATCCATCTTTCCACGAACAATACGAGACTGGAATAGAAGGGTGAACCGATAGAGGTACTCAAGGTACCCTCCGCCACACACCGTCAGGTGGCTTGCGGAGTATGGATGTAGATGTAGATGTAGAATATCGCTAATCTCAACCGCTGTTCAGATGTTTACACAAACATGCCGTCTGGAGTTCGTGACCTGACAGACGTTTTCTCGCACTAGCAAAAATTTACAAGTTGGACGAAGGGGGAGAAAAGAACGAGGACAGAAAAGAATGTAGTTGCAGTTATGAAAGGTTTATTATTGGCTGACGGACATTAGCTTCTAGGATGCGACCATTTGATTCAGTCATAAGGAAAACATGCTGTCAACCGAAACACTAATCAACATATTTGGAGTCGCGCAGTATATTTTTCATCGCTGACTTTACCTGTGCAGCGTGTATATTTCCAAGCAAACACTGTAAGACAAAAAAGTACTCCGCGAAGGACTTATGATAATTCGTCGCAAGTTGATATTCATACAGGTTGTTGTTGTTGTTGTGGTCTTCAGTACTGAGACTGGTTTGATGCAGCTCTCCATGCTACTGTATCCTGTGCAAGCTTCTTCATCTCCCAGTAGCTACTGAAACCTACATTCTTCTGAATCTGCTTAGTGTATTCATCTCTTTGTCTCCCTCTACGACTTTTACCCTCCACGCTGCCCTCCAGTGCTAAATTGGTGATCCCTTGATGCCTCAGAACATGTCGTACCAACCGATCCCTTCTTCTAGTCAAGTTGTGCCACAAACTACTCTTGTTCCCATTTCTATTCAATACCTCCTCATTAGTTATGTGATCTACCCGTCTAATCTTCACCATTCTTCTGTAGCATCACATTTCGAAAGCTTCTACTCTCTTCTTGTCAAACTATTTATCGTCCATGTTTCACTTCCATACATAGCTGCACTCCATACAAATACTTTCAGAAACGACTTCCTGACACTTAAATCTATACTCGATGTTAACAAAATTATCTTCTTCAGAAACGTTTTCTTTGCTATTGCCAGTCTACATTTTATATCTTCTCTACTTCGACCATCACCAGTTACTTTGCTCCCCAAATAGCAAAACTCCTTTACTACTTTAAGTGTCTTATTTCCTAATCTAATTCCCTCAGCCTCACCCGACTTAATTCGACTACATTCCATTATCCTCGTTTTGCTTTTGTTGATGTTCGTCTTATACCCTCCTTTCAAGACACTGTCCATTCCGTTCAACTGCTCTTCCAAGTCCTTTGTTGTCTCTGACAGAATTACAATGTCATCGGCGAACCTTAAAGTTTTTATTTCTTCTCCATCGATTTTAATACCTACTCCGAACTTTTCTTTTGTTTCCTTTACTGCTTGCTCAATATACAGATTGAATAACATCGGCGAGACGCTACAATCCTGTCTCACTCCCTTCTCAACCACTGCTTTCCTTTCATATCCCTCGACTCTTCATACAGGTATAGATGGAAAATACAAAACTGTAAACTTTAGCGGCCAATGAAATATGTCATGGTGCAATTTCGTTTCACTGAGCAGCTGGCAAGGACAGCGATCAGGGGACTTGATGATACCAGGGCATAAAATCTTTGCGACTTCATTCCAATTGGACAGTGATTATGGCTCGCAGACAGACACGTGGACGATATACGCTGATGTTTGCATCGCAGGCAGGACGCGTAGCTGGGCCGAACTGCTCGACATTTGAACAGGAGCAATGCCACTATTCGACGATGTTGGCAGGAGTGGGTAAATGGTGGCCGAACATAACGTCAAGAAGGAAGCAGTCGGCCGAGAGAGACGACAGGACGTGAGGGCAGAGCAATAGTCAGAGTGGCATTCAGAGCTCCCAGTTCGCCATTATCATCGATCCGACGTGCAAACTGGTGCATTAGTGAGCACATGCACCGTCAATAGGAGGCTCAGGGAAAGGGGGATTGAGCTCACGGCGCCCCTTGTGGAGACGTCCATTGACTTCTGTACACCAGCAAGTCCGTTTGCAGAGGTGTCGGGCACGTTTGGCCTGGAGTCTCACTGACTGGAGCAGAATTGTCTTCAGCGATAATTCTCGCCTCGAAGTGAGCCCGAGACGCCCCAGCTAGCTCTGAGTTCCCAACCGCCCGTCATACGGCCGACAACCAGAACTGATGAAATGATAACTAAATCAAGACCTTAAGCTGCCGTCAGGCGTTGATATACATCAACGGGGACAGTTGAAAATGTATGCCCCGACCGGGACTCGAACCCGGGACCTCCTGCTTGCATGGCAGCCGCTCTATCCATCTGAGCCACCGAGGGCACAGAGAACAGTGCGCCTGCAGGGATTTGTCCCGCTCCCCGTGACGTTCCCAACTTACTGTCCACACACTACATTCGTAGTGGCCCTGCCCATTACACTCATTACTCGCGGCAGACGGTCTTACCGAGTCCCGTAAGAGTTCGGGCAATGCGTACGCATCGGCACAAGAGAAGGTTTACAGCTTGAACATTTAGCTATTTTTCGACATAATTACCATTTCCGTCGATGCATTTTTGTAGACACTGTGGTAGTTTTTGTATGCCCATGTCATACCACCTCGTCGCCATGCTGTTCAGGAAGTTATGAACCTCTTCTTTCACCTCGTCGTCGGAGCTGAATCGCTTTCCGGCCAAGTGTTCTTTTAACCTACGGAACAGCTGATGGTCACTGGGCGGCAGTTCAGGAGTATATGGTGGGTGGGTGATTATGTTCCACTGAAACTGTTGCAGGAGAGCAACGGTTTGCCGAGCGATGTGTGGGGCGAGCGTTGTCATGGAGATGTGTACGGGCTTGCTCAACATTCCTCTTCTCCGGTTCTGAATTTCCCCTTCGACTTTTTTCACAGTCTCACAGTACCTGTTAGCGTTAATTGTGGTCGCAGCGATTCAGCTGCGACGACGAGGTGAAAGGAGAGGTTCATAACTTTCTGAACAGCATGGCGGCGAGCTGGTATCACATGGGCATACAAAAACTGCCACAGCATCTACAAAAATGCATCGACAGAAATGGTGATTATGTCGAAAAATAGCTAAATATTCAAGCTGTAAACTGATGTAAACCACTGTAGAAATAAACAGTTCTATGTACTAATAAAAGAATAGGAGACCATATTTTTGGGACTAATCTCGTTGTAACGTCCCCTTAGAAAAATTAATGAATTACTGTGCTGGTAAACCTCTTATGTTATTTGATTTTCAAACAGCTGAGCAAAACTGAACGTACTCAGACATTTCTCTCTTTACTTATTCTGATCATCATTAAACTGACACACAATATTTTTAGCGCAACGCAATCTGACTTTCAATGATCCCTACAAAAGAATGGCCCTGACTAACAATACTCTACACCTTTCGTGAATCACTTGCCTCACAAAAATCTTCGTTACTCGAACTACTGTAATACCGCGAGTGCCAGTACTGCCAGCTAAATAAAAGATTCTAACTACTGAAGGCACTAACTACTGATAGGCATAGTTAGCAAATAAAGATTTTCATAGAGAACAAACTATGTATTTACCTTAATAGTGTTCAAAAGTCATATTATATAAGTTCATGACATCCAGTCTTATAAATTTACTCTCTCTAATGGACACACGGCCAGATCATCCGCTCTCAAAACTCCACCATCTCTTCCCCCACATCCACCACTGCTGGCGGCTCACCTCAAACTGCGCAACGCTACGCGCTGTTCATGTCCAGCTGCCCAACACTGCAATAGTGACTATTGCAACAATGCCACCCAGCCACAGACTGCACACAGCACAGTCAGTGATTTTCATATAAAGCGCTACGTGGCGTTACCAACATGAAAACCTTAACAGCCTATTTACATCGTATATAAAGATGGGATCTGTTCTTTCAGACATGTCCGAAAGAACAGATACCACAGTCGTATACCAGAAGTGATGGTCTAGCGTGCCACTTGTTTTCATAGCAGGACCCCTTTGGTTGTCATTCACAACATTGCGGTACATCGACGATATTATACGTCCAGTTTTCCTGCGCTTCATGTCAAGACATCATGGTTTTAAATTTCAGCAAGATAATGCCCGTCCACAAGCGGAGAGACTTTCTACTGCTTGTCTTCGCGCTTTCCAAGCCCTACCTTGGCCAGCAAAGTCGCCGGGTCTCTTTCCAAATGAGAACGTTTGAAGAATTATGTGCAGGGCCCTCCAACCAGCTTGCGATTTGACGACGTAGACCCTTTTTCCTACAGGCGGGATAGTCGCGCGGTCTTGGGCTCCTTGCCACGGTTTGCACGGCTCATCCCTTCGGAGGTTCGAGTCCTCTCTCGGGCATGGGTGTGTTGGCCTTAGCATAAGTTAATTTAAGTTAGTTTGTGTAAGTCTAGGGACCGATGACTTCAGCAGTTTGGGCCCATAGCAACTTGACCACAAATTTCCAAGAAAGAAAAAAATATATAAAAAAAACTGCAACTGCACTGTTCAGGCATGCCGTTCACCCGCGTAAGACGCGCGGGTGAACGGCCTGCCTGAACAGTGCAGTTGCCTCCCCTAAGTTTGAAAAAAGAAAAAAAAAGTACTGTCTTTGGAGATTAAGTGGCTGACTCATCTTGTCCTTTATTTTTCCACATTTTATACGACACATTCGCGCGCGCATTTCACAATGCTGTGATCAGTTTCGATAACCACCGTTCACCTTCAGGCTGTCAGCATACAAATGAATCATTGGCGAATCTACAGAAATCTCACAAGCAACTAACTGCAAAATGATAAAACAGAATGAAGTGCTTATGCTGCATTTCATATTAACTTTTACTAAGAAACACATCAGTATCTGTGATGTTTCAGGGTGCAACAGCGCAAAAACTAAGAGACGTAAAGAAAACAGATACCTACCATTGCACACATCATGTCTCCACCCTTTTAACTCACACTACAGGTGCCCCGTATAGGCACAGTTTGTGATGCTGCAAATGTCAGTACGATCGTGCAGTGCACTCAAGTCTATGACACAAACGCCCGAAAATCTGCTCATTGTGTTGCCTGCCTACAGGCGCCAACTAATTTGATTCGACAGCACGAAGCGGATCATTTGTCTACATCAGTGGTTCCAGACTTTTCTGACATCGTTACCCCTGAGTGGAGTCAGATATGGGGTGAAAGCCCTCCCCACCTCCATTTCCACCATCATCAACTTTTCGCTGTAATTAAACTTTACATTGAAAAACAATTTTCTTTGAATTCTTATTTCTGAACAACTAATAACGTATGGTGTTTGGTTTTTGTAGGCGTTTTCTTAAAGCGATACACAGAATATGGCACGGTATCTCTCACGAGGACATCCAACAACTCTATCAGTCACTGCCAAGCCAAATGAAATGTCGTGTGGCTAGGGCCTCCAGTCGGGTAGACCGTTCGCCTGGTGCAGGTCTTTCGATTTGACGCTACTTCGGCGACCTGCGCGTCGATGGGGATGAAATGATGATCATTAGTACAACACAACACCCAGTCCCTGAGTAGAGAAAATCTCGGACCCAGCTGGGAACCGAACCCGGGACCTTAGGATTGACATCTCGTCACGCTGACCACTCAGCTACCGTGGCCTGACGCCAAGCCAAATAACTGCTCGAATAACGACCACAAGTGAACCAACTCGTTACTGGCTTGCTGAGTTTATGAAGCTTCTTGTCTCGAATAAATCATCCAATTTTTCGTTTGTCCGGCTATAAATGTATGTCGCGTCTACCGATTTCCGTCCCGTTCGGATAATTCCTTCGTGATGCGTCATTTTTTTAAATCTTAGAGTGTATAGTTTTGGCATTCGCCCTGGTTGATACCGGCTCAGTTTCGCGAACACGTCGGCTGGCTGGCGCGTCGCAGCATCAGCTCCTGCAGCCCCAGCGCTGATGTCGTCATCCGTCACCCGCCCCTCCTGCCACCCTGCCACCCCCACCCCGCGGCAGAGGGAGGCCGTCGCCCCTGGCGCTGCGAGGTTCCGCTCTCCACTGGCGCACAACACTTCGCCCCGACACCCTCCGGCTGAGTCACCTCCATTATGTTCTCCAGCCCCAACTCTCAAGTTACTTTGCTCTGAGGGCTCAACGATTCGTCTACATTTACGCAGCTACAAAAGTACTCTGAAAAACACTGTGACGTACATACCGTAGGGTACTTACAAGGGAACCTCCCCATCGCACCCCCCTCAGATTTAGTTATAAGTTGGCACAGTGGATAGGCCTTGAAAAACTGAACACAGATCAATCAAGAAAACAGGAAGAAGTTGTGTGGAACTACGAAAAAAATAAGCAAAATAAACAAACTGAGTAGTCCATGCGCAAGATAGGCAACATCAACGATAGGGTGAGCTCAGGAACGCCGTGGTCCCGTGGTTAGCGCGAGCAGCTGCAGAGCGAGAGGTCCTTGGTTGAAGTCTTTCCTCCATTGAAAAGTTTAATTTTTTATTTTCAGACATTATTATCTGTCCGTTCATCCGTCCGATGCGAGGTAACTGCGCCGTAGTATGGGAACGCTACCCCTAAACAAACATCGAAACACACGTCTGTCGACTACAGCGCAAAAACATTAAAAACATGTGTTTTGACAGAGCACAGGGAAAACTGTGCGACTGTGAAACTGTTGCACTCATTTGTTGCAGTTTATGTGACAAACTCTTAGGTTTTCATCACTTTTCTGGGCGTGATCATCACATCCACAAGAAAACCTAAATCGGGCAAGGTAGAAGAATCCTTTTACCCATTCGCCAAGTGTACAAGTTAGGTGGGTCGACAACATATTCCTGTCATGTGACACACATGCCGTCACCAGTGTCGTATAGAATATATCAGACGTGTTTTCCTGTGGAGGAATCGGTTGACCTATGACCTTGCGATCAAATGTTTCGGTTCCCATTGAAGAGGCACGTCCTTTCGTCTACTAATCGCACGGTTTTGCGGTGCGGTCACAAAACACAGAGACTAAACTTATTACAGTGACAGAGATGCCAATGAACGAACGGACAGATCATAACTTTGCGAAAACAAAGAAAGTAAACTTTTCACTCGAGGGAAGACTTGAATCAAGGACCTCTCGTTCTGCATCTGCTCACCCTAACGGCGGGACCACCGCGCTCCTGAGCTCACAGTCCCATTGATGTTGCCTATCTTGCGCATGGACTACTCAGTATGTATATTTTGCTTATTTTTTTCATAGTTCCACACAACTTCTTCCTGTTTTCTCGATTGATCTGTGTTCAGTTCTTCAAGGTCTATCCACTGTGCCAACTTATAACTAAATCTAAAGGGGGTGGGTTGGGGAGGTTCCCTTGTTAGAATGCTACCACATGTTAGGATTTCTACCAGTTACAAACTCTTTTGGAGCGTGTGACGAATCCTTCAGTGGGTGCTGTAATTGGTGTAATTATGTCTCCACCGGCCCTAGGGCAGGTGATATCTGTCGATTCTTGATTCAATAGCGGCTCTTGAAATTTTGTAAACAATCTTTCGCGGGATAGTTTGCGTCTTTCTTTAAGCATTCGTCAATTTACGTTTTTCAACATTTCCGAGGCGCTCTCCAGCAACCCAAACAAACCTGTGACCAGAAGGTATTTTCACCCTGTGGTGGAATGTGCGCTAAAGTGAAGTTTGGAAGGCAGACGACGAAAGTGGGACTGTGATAATGAGTCGTCAGCCATGCTTGGGTACCTCAGTCGGTACATCACTTGCCTGCGAAAGGTAGAAATGCCAGGTTCGACTACTGGTTCGCCAAACTGTTTTAATTTGCCAGGAACTTTCAAATCTGTGATCATTCCTTCTTTGTATATGTTTCACATCTGCTGTTAGTCCTATCTAGTATGGACTCTACACACTGGAGCAATATTCTACGATGAGTCGCTCAACTCAATTCCGTTCCCCCATTTACGTCCCAGCTTACAAAAGTTGCTCGATGTGACTTCCATCTGCATCCCCGACGGCCTGGAAACGCTCTGGAGACTGCTCTACCGCCGCCCGTAACAATGGTGGGCTGTGGAACGTTCCAGCTCCAGCTGTCGTGACACAGCTTGTGCACAGCTCAGCAGTGGCAACAGCAACATCGTCATCGAACTGTGCCGCAACTGGCTGTCGGCCTCTCCCAGCAGCAATTCCTTAATCGCCAATTTGTTCGAAATTCGAATAATATTCTTTCAACGTCGGCAGGGAAAGGGGACCTGAACGTATTCCGTTACTGCGTCGATACTCGTGAAGAGTAGCACCGCTATTGCTGTGGCTCTGCTTAGACAGCTTCTCGAGTAAAGCCCTGCCCACCTTGTCGAGACCCATGCTGATTGCCTCCAACTGCAATACACTTGTGTTTCAAAGCTACGTCGCCGTATCAGTGCTGGCGCCTAACGACTAGTCGTCACACTGACACTACTAACAAAGCAAATGCTACAGCGCGCAGTCTGAACATCATTGCTGTGAAGTTGGGTGATGATGATGATGATGATGTCCCGTACTCGGAGGATCGTAGGGGACGATGAGGGAGATCCGCATCACCGAATAGGCAAGGTCCTAGCGGAGTTGGATTGCCATTGCCTTCTTCCGATCGTAATGGGGATGAATGATGATGATGATGGAGATGATACAACTACACCCAGTCATCTCGCGGCAGGGAAAATCCCTGACCACGCCGGGAATCGAACCCGGGACCCAGTGCGCTGGAAGCGAGAACGCTACCGCAAGACCACGATCTGCAACCAAACGCTAAATGGTTCGACGCCTGCACTGGTTCGAGTAGCCAAAGTTTAACTGTAACCACCCTGTACTGCAAAGATTTAATGCCGAGTAATTGAGAAGGAATCACACACAAGCGACCCTATCTGTATCCCATGTAAAGCGGGACGGACGCATACGTCGCAGGTCGCCGGTCAGCAATGACAAGCCTCCCCCATACACCTTATTCACTCCATTTGTCACCCACTGACGTCTTTTTTTCCCTAGCCTTAACGGGTCTTGATACTGTGTAATTTTTGAAAGACAGTGGCCACTTCAAATCCCTATCCACAAGTTCTGGAATGTAGCTAGTCGCAGATTTGTCAAAGACATAGTTGGAGATCGTAGCTGGTTTACAGTAACCAGTATTTCCGGACCAAAAGAAAGTTATCAATAACAGAAGCCGACGTACATGACATCGAAAGTACAAACAACATTGCGAATGTAATTAGTTAGAAGAAAAGCGTGGAAACTAGCTCTCCAGACGGACACTTCACGGGAGTTACATTCACACACACGTCTGTAGCTCAACCTTCTTCATTATGCGTTTGTAACTGTGAATTATTGTTTATCCTAGGGCATCTCACCAATAAACAAATGCATCATATCTTTTGAAGAAAACATGAAACCTGTCTAATGATGACTGTGTAAATTCGAAACTGGTAACAGTGCATTTTTGAGTAAACTAACCTAAAACCAACTTGTGGCTGGTTGCCGTACACCACCAACAATTTACGTAGCAAAATGTTTATGAGCAGACGAGACAATTGCGCACAGTGTTGAATGAACAAACACCTTTATGCACAAGTGCACGATTTTATTCCACTATTTCGGGAATTTTCAATGAGTTCTCTTTCTTTCCAACACAAACAGTCGCGTAATAGAAAGAATAGGGATTGTTTCACGGCGATGCGCCGTTTGTTGTCGTCAAGAAACGCATCGAGTCCGGCGTTGATGGTTGTTAAGTATCAGATTTAGTGTTGTATTGAGATACCATGGTAACATTCACCTGAGCTTCTTTAGGATCTAGCAGAGGATACTGAAGGTAGGCTGTGATTCGAAAGCGAGAGAGCTGTTTAATGTTCCGTTGTATTGAAATGGCCCTTGACATTATGTTTTGTCACAGCACATAAAAAGACGATCTGAGGAGAGCATAGGCACTAACATTAGGCTAAGGGAGTGCATCCTAGAAATCAAGAGCCTATACATTGCTTTCAATCTTTATCCTCTATAAACATTCGATTGACAGAAAATGAAATACGTGTTTTTCTTGGACCTAGTCCGCTGTCGAACAATACATGTTTCGTAAAAACGCTAGTGTATCAAATAGTCCAATTACAGTAGAAAAAAATTGACACTAAAACAATCCGTAATAAATGTCGTTTCATTATTGTTGTTTCAAAAAATGTTCAAGTGTGTATGAAATCTTATGGGACTTAACTGCTAAGGTCATCAGTCCCTAAGCTTACACACTACTTAACCCAAATTAGCCTAAGGGAAAACAGACACACCCATGTCCGAGGGAGGACTCGAACTTCCGTCGGGATCAGCCACACAGTCCATGACTGCAGCTCCTTAGACCGCTCGGCTAATCCCACGCGGCCATCGCTGTGTAATGTCAAAAGGTTGTGTCGTGCAGATGTTGCCTCTGTTGCTGTATACACACATGCAACAACTTCTGAAAGTTCCACACTGCACTTTCTACTTCTCAAGGTTCCATACTGTATTTTCTAATACTGGCTCAGCAGTTGATTACTTCATGTATGGCAACTTTAAATTCATTAGTCATACGAGTTATGCGAATGTAGACTACATTTCAAGTATGCATACTCGAAAAAAAGCACATGGGGTGTGCACAAGAGGCAAGGCATTTCAGCAAAGTGTGGCGTAACGTGTTAGCGAAACACGTGTGGAACAATTTGCATTGAAATGCGTGCAGTGTGAATTGCGCTTCCATATGGCTGTAATACGATTTAACAGGTAGTGGAAAAAGAAGTACGTTATAAATATCAGAACACCGCACTATAAAGTAAATTTAGCCTTATCATGCCGAAAGATAGTTTTGTGGATCATTTTTACTATCTTTGTTATAAACGGAACGGCAAAAATGCTTTCTTCCAACTACTGGGCACATTTTTTACTTCGAGGCGTCTACGGTATACTATGGTTAAAAGAGTGACTGAGTCGCATATGCTATATAACCTGGTAGGGTTTCCATATGGACTTGAAGCTTTGTTCATTTTTAGCGGCTTCAGTTGTTTCTCAGCGTCGCTGAGACCGTCATCAACAATTTCGTTATTTGCAGTGGTATGATAATTAATCTGCAGCGATTAAACACAATGGAGTGTACCTTTACGATCAGCGATCTCGTCACGTCGCGCAAAATTAGACTGTCCACGACAGAGGCATTGGACAGTCATAACGGAATGGTTGTTTCAAAATTACTGCCCCTCGGCGAAGGTACTATGTTCTGATACCCGCCGGCCAGAGTGGCCGTGCGGTTCTAGGCGTTACGGTCTGTAGCCGAGCGACCACTACGGTCACAGGTTTGAATCCTGCCTCGGGCATGGATATGTGTGATGTCCTTAGGTTAGTTAGGTTTAATTAGTTCTAAGTTCTAGGCGACTGATGACCTCAGAAGTCACATAGTGCTCAGAGCCATTTGAACCATTTTTTTCTGATACCCTGTTCCACGATGGTTAAAACGACGCATAACAATTCACTCTCAGGTGGCGCGAAAGGTGAACATCTGCCCGTTATCCATCTACATTTACATGGAAACTCTGCAAATCACATTTAAGTGCCTGGCAGAGGGTTCATAAAACCACCTTCATAATTCTCTATTATTCCAATCTCCTATAGCGCACGGAAAGAACAAACTCCTATATCTTTCCGTGCGAATTATAATTTCCCTTATTTTATCATGATGATCGTTTCTCCCTACTTAGGTCGGCGTCAATCAGATATTTTAGCATTGGGAGGAGAAATCTAGTGATTGGAATTTCGTGAGAAAGTTCCTCCGCAGCTAAAAACGCCTTTCTTTTAATGACGTCCTTCCCAGATTCAGTATCATTTGAGTGACAGTCTCTCCCCTATTTCGCGATAAAACAAAACGTGCAGCCCTTTTTTGAATTTTTTCGACGTACTCCGTCAATCCCATCTGGTAAGGATCCCACACCGCGCAGCAGTATTCTAAAAGAGCACAGACAAGCCTAGTGTAGGCAGACACTTTAGTAGATCTGTTACATTTTCTTAGTATTTTTCCAATAAAACGATCTTTGATTTGCCTTCTTACCACACCATTTTCTGTGTGTTCTTCCAATTTAAGTTTCTCGTAGTTGTAATTCCTAATTTAGTTGAATTTCCGGCCTTTAGTTTTGACTGATTTATCGTGTAACCGACACGAAGTTTAACGGATCCCTTTTAGTACTTATGTGGATGACCTCACACTTTTCGTTATTTAGGGTCAATTGCCAATTTTCACACCATAGATATATCTTTTCTTAATCGTTTTGCAATTTTTTTTGATCTTCTGATGACTTTAATAGTCGACAAAATGACAACGTCATCTGCAAACAACCTAAGACGGCTGCTCAGATGGTCTCCCAAATCTTTTATATAGATAAGGAACAGCAAAAAGCCTGTATCACTACCTTGGGGAACGCAAGAAATCACTTCTGTTTTACTCGGTGGTTTTCCGTCAATTGCTATTAAATGTGACAGGAAATCACAAATCCAGTCACATAACAGCGACGATATCCCACACGCATGTAATTTCCCTGCAATCCGCTTCTGTGGTACAGTGTTAAAAGCCTTCCAGAAATCCAGAAATAAGAAACCAATTTGAAATCCGTTTTCGATAGCACTCAACACGTCGTTCGAGTAAAGAGTAGTTGTGTTTCACAAGAACGATGTTTTATAAATACGTCTTGACTGTGTGTCAATAAGCCGGACGGTGTGACCAAGCGGTTCTAGGCGTTTCAGTCCGGAACCCCGCTGCTGCTACGATCGCAGGTTCGAATCTTGTCTCGGGCATGGGTGTATGTGATGTCCTTAGGTTAGTTAGGTTTAAGTAGTTTTAAGTTTAGGGGACTGGTGATCTCAGATATTATGTACCATAGTGCTTGTGTAAACAGAGGTGACCTTTTGTATTGTGTTTTTGTGATGTAACAAGCATCTGTGAGCGGTATATACCAGGTGATCAAAAAGTCAGTATAAATTTGAAAACTTAATAAACCACAGAATAATATAGAGAGAGAGGTAAAAATTGTCACACATGCTTGGGTTTTAGTACTGCGAAAAAAAAGTTCACAAAATATCCGACAGATGGCGCTGGACAGCAAAACGTCAGTGACTGAGCATGACAATCGCGTGTATGCTACAGAATCGCATCATCCCCAGCCTAGCCGATAAACACCTGCTGGAACGTACGATGTTTATGCAGGTTGGCGCTCCATCCCGTATTGCTAGACGCGTGAAAGATCTCTTCCGGTCGTCGTTTGGTGATGATCGTGTGCTCAGCCACCACTTTCGTCGTGCTTGGCCTCCCAGGTCCCCAGACCTCAGTCCGTGCGATTATTGGCTTTGGGGTTACTTGAAGTCGCAACTGTATCGTGATCGACCGACATCTCTAGGGATGCTGAAAGACAACACCCGACGCCAATGCCTCACCATAACTCCGGACATGCTTTACAGTGCTGTTCACAACATTATTCCTTGACTACTGCAATTGATGAGGAATGATGGTGGATATACTGAGCATTTACTGTAAAGAACATCATCTTTGCTTTATCTTACTTTGTTATGTTAATTATTGCTATTCTGATCAGATGAAGCGCCATCTGTCGGACATTTTTTTAACGTTAGTATTTTTTTGGTGCTAATAAAACCCCATGTCATTCCAAGCATGTGTGTCAATTTGTACCTCTCTATCTACATTATTCCGTAATTTATTCAGTTTTCAAATTTATACTGACGTTTTGAAAACTTGGTATATGGGCATGGCATTTTTGAAAGATGGTTAAATTTTTAAAATTTGGTTGTGACAAACCTTTCATAATGTGCTGATTTTCATCCAAATGACACTTTTGTTTGAGGTCCAAAGTAGATTAAACATGTTTCATGAGAAACATATTTTTTTCAGACCTGTAAATGACAGCAAAATCTGTCGAAACGTGTTATTTTAAATGAAGAAATGTTGATGCGATCTTGGCTATTGAATGTTTCTAGCAAGTAAAACAGACCGCTACTTCGGTTTTCGGACAACGCGAAAATCCAATCACATGTAAAAGTTTCCTTTAATTCACGTCTATCGTCACAATTTTTTTGGTCATCAGACCACCGGTTTCGTTCTATAGTGACCATCTTCATGTTTGCAGCAAAACATGGGAAAAACATAAAAAATCTTTTTTATTAAAATTATTATCGTGTTTGTAGATCTCTACAGCTTCTCTATACATGCGGGTATAATAGTGTGAGGTCCTAGCTATCACGTTTGTCTCACTAAATTTTATTTCGTGATCACCGTCTTTGAAAACATGTTCCCCTACAGCTGATTTGTCAATTTGTCCCAGTCTACAGTGAGACAAACGTGATAGCTAGGACCTCACATTATTATACCCGCATGTATAGAGAAGCTATAGAGATCTACAATCACGAAAATAATTTTAATAAAAAAGAAGAAGGATTAAAATTAGACAAGATATGACGGTCGACTCTGTACCAACGAAGTGACTATCGATTACCTATAATCGAGAGAGATGGCACTAGCCAGATATAGTTTTAAAGTCGAGAGCACGTGACGAGTCGTGGCGCCATCTAGCGTTCTATATAAGCGGGACCTCCAGCGGCTAGCAGCCAGTCGCCGAGTCACCTCAGAAGATGTTGCCCGTAGTAGGCAACGAAACGTCAGGAAGGAGAAGCAGTTTTATATATGGACCACGGCAATTCAGCCCGGAAGTTTTAATTAATGATGACGCCGGCCGTCTAAGCTTACATGTTATGATTAGATTGTAAACCGCTTGACACAATAAAACAGCTATAGACGATCTCTAGCGTATATGTGTCCTTTTCATATTTTGCTGCAGGTCTGAAGATGGTCATTATAGACCGAAACCGGTAGTCTAATGACCAAAAAAACAAAACAAAAATTGTGATCATAGACGAGAAGTAAAGGAATTTTATTCTATATTCGGGTCACTGTTCAATTCGCGACCATGTCGCAGCTTGTGAAACATGTAAAAGTACTCAGTGAGTGCTTTTCAGCAATCTGTTCAACAGAGGAAGACTGCACTGTAGTTCCTTCTCTAGACTGTCGCACAGATGACAAAATGGTAGATATCGAAATAGACGACAGAGGGATAGAGAAACAATTAAAATCGAACAAAAGAGGAAAGGCCGCTGGTCATGATGGGATACCAGTTCGATTTAACACAGAGTACGCGAAGGAACTTGCTCCCTTCTTGCAGCGGTGTACCGTAGGTCTCTAGAAGGGCGTAGCGTTCCAAAGGATTGGAAAAGGGCACAGGTCATCCCCGTTTTCAAGAAGGGACGTCGAACAGATGTGCAGAACTATAGACCTATATTTCTAACGTCGATCAGTTGTATAATTTTGGAACACGTATTATGTTCGAGTATAATGACTTTTCTGGACACTAGAAATCTGCTCTGTAGGAATCAGCATGAGTTTCGAAAAAGACGGTCGTGTGAAACCCAGCTCGCGCTATTCGTCCACGAGACTCAGAGGGCGATAGACAGGAGTTCACAGGTAGATGCCGTGTTCCTTGACTTCCGCAAGGCGTTCGATACAGTTCCCCACAGTCGTTTAATGAACAAAGTAAGAGCATACGGAGTATCAGATCAATTGTGTGATTGAATTGAGGAGTTTCTATATAACAAAACGCAGCATGTCATGTTCAATGGGGAGAAGTCTTCCGAAGTAATAGTGATATCAGGTGTGCCGCAGGGGAGTGTCGTAGGACCGTTGCTATTCACAATATACATAAATGACCTTGTGGATAACATCGGAAGTCCACTTACGCTTTTTGCGGATCATGCTGTAGTATATTGAGAGGTTGTAACAATGGAAAATTGTACTGAAATGCAGGAGGATCTGCAGCGAATTGACGCATAGTGCAGCGAATGGCAATTGAATCTCAACGTAGACAAGTGTAATGTGCTGCGAATACATAGAAAGATAGATCCCTTATCATTTAGATACGAAATAGCAGGTCAGCAACTGGAAGCAGTTAATTACATAAACTATCTGGGAGTACGCATTAGGAGTGATTTGATGGAATGACCATATAAAGTTGATTGTCGGTAAAGCAGATGCCAGACTGAGATTCATTGGAAGAATCTTAAGGAAATGCAATCCGAAAACAAAGAAAGTAGGTTACAGTACGTTTGTTCGCCCACTGCTTGAATACTGCTCAGCAGTGTGGGATCCGTACCAGAAAGGGTTGATAGAAGTGATAGAAACGATCCATCGGAGAGGAGCGTGCTTCATTACAGGATCATTTAATAATCGCGAAAGCGTTACGGAGATGATAGATAAACTCCAGTGGAAGACTCTGCAGGAGAGACCCTCAGTAGCTTGGTACGGGCTTCTGTTGCAGTTTTGAGAACATACCTTCACCGAAGAGTGAAGCAGTATATTGCTCCCTCCTACATATATCTCGCGAAGAGACCATGAGGATAAAATCAGAGAGATTAGAGCCCACACAGAAGCATACCGACAATCCTTCTTTCCACGAACAATAAGAGACTGGAATAGGAGAACCGATAGAGGTACTCAGGGTACCCTCCGCCACACACTGTCAGGTGGCTTGCGGAGTATGGATGTAGATGTAGATGAATCTGAAGTATACAAAATAAGTTTTCAAACATTCGGAATTGCATTGGATCACGAGAGGTACATTCACCTCAGCTCGAATACCCTTTCGAGACAACAGCTTGCTTGAAAATGCTGGAAGCTTGCAGCGTGGTCGGAGGCTGCGCAAAGTGCGTGCCGGGATGGAGTGGAGAGGTCGGGCGGGCAGTTTGCGTCCGGCCCACTGGGCGGCAAATGGCGGCGTGGCGGTCGGCCGTGGGCCGCGGGAGAGCCACTCCGTCGGCCTGCGGGGCGGCAAATTGGCGGCGTGGCGGTCGGCCGTGGGCCGCGGGAGACCCACTCCGTCGGCCTGCGGGGGCGCTAATTGGCCAGAAGACGGCGTGGCGTGGGCGCGGGGGCCAGAGGGGCAAAGTAGGCAGCCTGCGCGAATTGCGTCCTCCCAGGAACGTGCGGGGCTAGTTCCGGCCCCCGAATCACTTGCCGCGTTCACGGCAGCCTTACAGTCTCCACTATTTGCTGTTTAAACAGTGCCGCCACTTCAATTCAGATTCAAGACCGGGGTAACCAGATGTGCTCTTGCATTCACCGATTCACCATGTTCATAAGGCCAGTCAGAAAGTCGATCATTCAGCGATATCGAACGAGTCAAAAATGTATTAAGAGGCAGCCTTTGCCGGCTACTTCTATACAGGGTGTTACAAAAAGGTACGGCCAAACTTTCAGGAAACATTCCTCACACACAATTAAATGATATATGTTATGTGGACATGTGTCCGGAAATGCTTAATTTCCATGTTAGAGCTCATTTTAATACTTCTCCTCAAATCACATTAATCATGGAATGGAAACACACAGCAACAGAACGTACCACCGTGACTGACTTGAAACACTTTGTTACAGGAAATGTCCAAAATGTCCTCTGTTAGCGAGGATACGTGCATCCACCCTCCGTCGCATGGAATCCCTGATGCGCTGATGCAGCCCTGGATAATGGCGTATTGTATCACACCCGTCCACAATACGAGCACGAAGAGTCTCTCCATTTGGTACCGGGGTTGCGTAGACAAGAGCTTTCAAATACCCCCATAAATGAAAGTCAAGAGGGTTTAGGTCAGGATAGCGTGGAGGCCATGGAATTGGTCCGCCTATACCAATCCATCGGTCACTGAATCTGTTGTTGAGAAACGTACGAACACTTCGACTGAAATGTGCAGGAGTTCCACCACGCATGAACCACATGTGTCGTACTTGTAAACGCACATGTTCTAGCAACACAGGTAGAGTATCCCATATGAAATCATGATAACGTGCTCCATTGAGCGTAGGTGGACGAAACTAAAATGAACTCTAACGTGGAAATTAAGCGTTTCCGGACACATGTCCACATAACATCATTTCTTTATTTGTGTGTGAGGAATGTTGCCTGAAAGTTTGGCCGTACGTTTTTGTAACACCCTGTATAAGCGGGCAGTGCACGCGAGCGGAATCATTCCGCTGTGAGCTCTATCTGCAACAGCATTGAAGCACTATCCCTCGTCGACGTGTGTATCGTCATCGTCGCCACCGCATTTCTTTTTGTAACACTCTGTATACACGGTGAGTCGCCAACTATTTCCACCTCGAATAACTCAGAAAGTACGATAGGAGCTGAAAAGTTTGTTTGTCAAACGTTGCCTGGGACAATGGGGTCCATAACATGACCTTGAGTTTTTGTTGCTGCGTGGAGTCGCTTCAGAGATATAGTCAACTTTTTTTTATGGGATGCCATAGTTTGGCACTTATTTTCGAATAGCGGCTGTCGAGACAAATCCAATGATGTGTAACAGTAAGGTCTTTGAAGGCCAACGAAGGTCACAAATGTGGCATTAACATCCAATTACAGAAGGTTTTGGAAGTGATGACCATTGGTACCAATGCAGTGCTGCACTCTACACTACTGGTCATTAAAATTGCTACACCAAGAAGAAAAGCAGATGATAAACGGGTATTCATTGAACAAATATATTATACTAGAACTTACATGTGTTTACATTTTCACGGAGTTTGGGTCCATAGATCCTGAGAAATGAGTACTCAGAACAACAACCTCTGGCCGTAATAACGGCCTTGATTCCCCTGGGCATTGAGTTAGACAGAGCTTGGATAGCGTGTACAGGTACAGCTGCCCATGCAGCTTCAACACGATAACACAGTTCATCAAGAGTAGGGACTGACATATTGTAATGAGCCAGTTGCTCGTCCACCATTGACCAGACGTTTTCAGTTGGTGAGAGATCTGGAGAATGTGCTGGCCAGGGCAGCAGTCGAACATTTTCTGTATCCAGAAAGGCCCGTACAGGACCTGCAACATGCGGTCGTGCAATATCCTGCTGAAATGTAGGGTTTTGCATGGAGCCAATAAAGGGTAGAGCCACGTTTCGTAACACATCTGAAATGTAACGTCCAGTGCTCAAAGTGCCGTCAATGCGAACAAGAGGTGACCGACACTTATAACCAGTGGCACCCCATACCATCACGCCGGGTGATACGCCAGTATGGCGACGACGAATACACGCTTCCAATATGCGTTCACCGTGATGTCGCCGAATAAGGATGCGACCATCGTGACGCTGTAAAGAGAACCTGGATCCATCCGAAATAATGAGGTTTTGCCATTGGTGCACCCAGGTTCGTCGTTGAGTACACCATCACAGGCGGTCCTGTCTGTTATGCAGCGTCAACGGTAAACGCAGCCATGGACTCCGAGCTGCTTGTCCAGGATGCTGCAAACGTCGTCGAACTGTTCGTAGAGATTGTTGTTATCTTGCAAACGCCCCCATCTGTTGACTCAGGGATCGAGACGTGGCTGCACGATCCGTTGCAGCCATACGGATAAGATGACTTTCATCTCGACTGCTAGTGATATGAGGCCGTTGGGTTCCAGCACGGTGTTCGTATTACCCTCCTGCACCCACCGATTCGATATTCTGCTAACAGTCATTGGATCTCGACCAACGCGAGCAACAATGTCGCGATAAGATAAACCGCAATCGCGATAGGCCACATCCGACATTTATCAAAGTCGGAAACGTGATGGTACGCATTTCTCCTCCTTACACGAGGTAACACAACAACGTTTCACCAGGCAACGCCGGTCAACTGCTGTTTGTGTATGAGAAATTGGTTGGGAACTTTCCTCTTGTCAACATGTTGTAGGTGTCGCCACCGGCGCCAGACTTGTGTGAATGCCCTCAAAAGGTAATCATTTGCATATCAGAGCATCTTCTTCCTGTCAGTTAAATTTCGCTTCTGTAACACGTCATCTTCGTGCTGTAGCAATTTTAATGGCCAGTAGTGTAGTTATCATGGATTGAGTGGTATTCCTTATCTCATCGGCAAGTAAGGAAGTACATGTTTTGATAATTCTCTCCCGCATATCTTCAGCTGTAGCTGGAACATTTTTATAAACAATGGATTTTACGAATCCCCACAAGAAAAATCCAGAGGCTTCAAGTCTGGCGAAAGAGCCGGCCATGACACATCTACTCCGCGTCCAATCCAACAGTTCCCTGTTCCTAAAGGTACTTCTTCCAACAGCAGACCTAATGTTTCTTGCAGGAATGTGGTGTACTTCCTACCATTAATATTTCCTTCGATGTAATAGGGGCCTATATTTCTGTCCTCCAGAATCCCGTACCATACATTCACCGACTACGGATTTGGGTGTGCAACTTGTCACAGCCAACATGGATTTTCAGTTGCCCAATAATGAATGTTATGCAAATTAACAATTCCATGACTCGTCAATGTTGCCTCATCAGTATGTAAAATCAATTAATAAATGTGTCATCCCTCTGAATCTGAATTATCCCATCAGCAAAATTCAATGCGACGCATACAATCCGTACTAGTTAATTCTTGGTGGAGACTGATGTGGTATGGATGTTATTTATGGCGATGCAGAACATGAACAACACTACTGGACTCGCATTCGGGAGGACGACGGTTCAATCCTGCGTCTGGCCATCCTGATTTAGGTTTTCGTGATTTCCCTAAACCGCTCCAGGCAAATGCCATGATGGTTCCTTTGAAAAGGCACGGCCGACTTCCTTACCCATCCTTCCCTAATCCTATGAGACTGATGACCTCGCTGTCTGGTCTCTGCCCCCAAAAACAACCCCCAACAACAACACTACTCTGGCCCATACCAGATTCCCTTGCGATTTGACGCGAACTAACACAAGGATCTCGAACCACAGTGGCAAGAGTATCAATTTCCGTTTCCTCTTTAGTAACTTTCCCTTGCTGGATATGTTTCCCAAGCGTTAAAGATCCGGTTGTTCTCAATTTATCATACACATATTTAAATGTACGACGCGTAGGGTGAGTACGTTGATGATATTTTTTAGCGTGTAACCCTCCAGCTCCTACTAAATTTCGTTGGAATTCCCTGTAAATGAGAAGCATATCGACTTGTTCTTCGAAGGAATACATCACTCACATTCGCTTGCTTCGACAATACTATCCTTACCGTTCCTATTAGTGCTGTATTCCGAAACCGTCGAATGGTGTTTACATGTCAATGGCACGTTATATGGATATGCCGTATTCGGTGAATTCTTACTATTCGTACAATTCTTACCATTCGTACTACTTTGACAAGCAGTAAAAGATCTCTTTTTTCTAAGTAAACAGTTTCAACAAAGTGGTTTTAAAAAGTGCTCCAGTAGAAGAGAAACATAGCTTTCTGGATATTCAATACTAGCGTTGGTTGCAATGTATCATTTTGGGAGACTGGAAGGTTATTGTCATCGTTTAGAAAGATGATAAAACCTTGCACGAAAATTACACAAGAGTAAAACTGATAAATGTACAAGGTAAATTACAAGAAGGGCGGCACGTTTTGTACTATCGCGAAATATGGGAGAGAGTATCACAGAAATGATACAGGATTTGGGCTGGACATCGTTAAAAGAAAGGCGTTTTTCTTTGCGACGGAATCTTCTCACGAAATTCCAATCACCAACTATCTTCTCAGAGTGCGAACATATCTTGTTGACACCGACCTACATAGGGAGAAACGATCACCACGATAAAATAAGGGAAATCAGAGCTCGTACGGAAAGATATAGGTGCTCATTGTTTCTGCGCGCTATACGAGTTTGGAATAATTGACAATTGTGAAGGTGGTTCGATGAACGCTCTGCCAGGCACTTAAATGTGATTTGCGGAGTATCCATGTAGATGTAGATACAGAAGGTGTTTGAGTGCCTCACCAACAAACTTTGAAGAACAGAAAATACCACACAGATGATTGTTGTTGGACAGTGAACATACCTCTTTACATCTATCCTTTATGAATTACGTGTTTAAATTAGTCTCACAATATGTAACAGACAATAACCAACTAGAAGTTGGTTGTTGATCCGCTTATAAACATTCTGTGTTCGTCTTTGTGTATAAAGGTTATTCTAAATGATGGACTCTTTTTCAAAACTTCACAGTTATTCAAGTACAAATCCAAAATGAACAAGCTTTATACCAAATGGAAAGAGGAAGTTTCAAAGTTTTTTTTAATAATGTTTGATATCCATTTAATACATTTAATAATTTGTAATAGTATGTAATTAATTAGTTTTTAATAATTATTTAATAATTAGTAATGTGATAAATGTTAGAAATGTTCAATATGGTCACCACTGGCTGTATGGCATACATCAACATGAAAGCTAACTCATCCCACACAAGTGAAAGCATACCAGCTGTTAGTGCACAGCACCAGTGATCTGTTTCCACAGATCGTTAAGAATGGTTGGTAGAGGCAGGATGTAAACAGCTTCCATCACACAACCCCACAACATATAGTCACAGGCTGTGAAATCAGGAGATCTCGGTGGCCAGAAGTGCAGGGCCAGGCCCTCAAGTTCTCTGTGACCGATCCACTGCTGAGGGAGGGAGTCATTCAAAAAGCCTCGTACATCATGGTGGATATGGGGTGGAGCTCCATCCTGTTGGTAAATGAAGTCCTGGGAATCTTCCATAACTTGAGGGAACAGCCACTGTTCCAACATGTCCAGGTACGTGACTGCCATTACCGTTTTTTCCGCAAAGAAAAATTGTCCATAAACCTTCGTACGCTATACGGCACAGAACACGTTGACCATCGGCGAATCTTTCGTGTTGCAATGGTGAATGTGAATTTTCCAAAACCCATATGTGAACACTGCGTCGCTTGACTTTTCCACTAAGGTGGAACGCTGCTTCTTTGGTAAAAATTACACGCTGTAGAAATGCATAATTCTCCATTTTTGCTGGGACATAGCCACAAAACACGAGACGCTTCCCTTTGTCATTGGGGTTGAGAGGTTGCACAAGTTGTAATCGGTAGGACTTGTACAGCAAACGCCGACTCAGAACTTTCCGTACAGTTGGATGGGTTGTTCCAAGTTCTCGACTGGCTCTGTTGGTAGACTTACTAAGACTGCACACGAAACTTTCTTGAATCTGTCGGACACCAATCTCTGACACGCGGTAGGCCTGTGCTTTTCCTTTGCACACACTCCCAGGGTGTTTAAATTGCTTAAACCAGCGGCTAATGCTTTTGCGAGTTGGTGACTGAATACCGAATTTGGTACCAAATGCCCGCTGCACTACAATTTGCGACTCACTTTTCGCGAACTCAAGAACGCAGAAAACCTTGTGCTCCACAGTCGCCATCTCACTCACAACTGACAGTGAAACGGGATGACGACCCTATTGCCGCCCGAACTCTACCGGCCGCTTCTGAAACCATCACCGCCCGCTCGCCCACCAAAAACTTTTAAACTACTTCTTTTCATTGGAATAAAGCTTGTTCATTTTGGATTAGTACTAGAATACATACGAATTTTTGAAAATGGGTCTGTCATTTAGAATAACCCTGTACATCTTGAGCAAGCAATCATAGCAGGCATTACCGAAAGTTATGCGTTCTTAACTTTGCTTTCTGTTGAGTGTTACTCTTTCTTTCCTGCTCTCATTTTGAAATAAGTGGAGAGGTTGCTACAGGTCCGTGAAGAGGTTTAAGTGCGACTCCCACAACTCTAGAAATGGTCGGCCATCGCTATCACCGCGTGTCAGCCCTGCTTTCGCAAAGGCACAGAACACGTGTATAGGTTGGCAGCTTTGCCAGAGAGAGGCAGACCCTGTTTCCCCTCACAGCTCATCTCGTCCATTGTTTACTCCTGTGGCCGGCAGCCACTTCAAAGTGTCCGCACAGTACTAATTGCTGTTTACTTGGGGTTTACTCTGGACTCAGCAAGTGCAAGCACCAGGTTCCTAACACGAGCCTGCAATGTAATTCAATTGAACTGCCCGCTCTCCCTTTTGTAAATCTAAGAGCTATTTCATATACTCCATCGATACCTGTCATCTACTAAAAGTTGAATGTGAGGCAACATAGCCGACACTGTCGTCTACAACACCAAATTGATTGAAGATGTCGGTCTTTTTTAATATTTGGTAATCCTTTCATCTGTACTTAACTTTTGAGCTTTCACCCTGTGATTCAAGTTCTCACTCTTGGTTTTCTTTTTAGACATTAAGCCCAACATTACTTACATTAGTCGGAAATGAGAATCACCTCTTATGCACATTGATGTAGATGTAGTACATTTTGTGTAGTATCTCAGTCAAAGCATAAGGTCACATTACGTCAGCACGGGTAGTTTGTTTAATCTAGAAGACTATTTTTAACTATCAGTAATTAATTAAAAGACTGATAAAATGCATAAATATCTTTTCAGATACTTTTTCTTTACAAAAGTCGATTACAAGTTTGCAATCTACTAATCAAATGCAATGCTTTGTAATACACACCAAATAAACACTTTTCAATTTTCATTTCTACATTTTATAGTGTGTTTGTTTGGTATGTTTTAGGCGCTCTTGTCCCATGTCAAGCCAGTTCAATCAACGAACTATAAAATTGATTTGCATGCAAACAGAAATGGTCACTCATGAGGGTCCCTGAACTATATTTTGAACCAATGAATCTTGATTAAAGTTGGCCTTCAGCATTGCTTGAAACTGTGTAGAGGATAACTCTATTCAAAACACATTCCGTAATTCTGACATATGCATTAGTTGATATCATAATAATGACGTCATAAGCCACCATTGTTAAAAAAATGGAGCTGCCTAAGCTGAGGGGCATAGATAATTCCTATACACAGAGCAAACAGGAATAGAAGCCAAGTAGAAATTTGGAACAGAAATCAAAATTCATGGAGAAGAATTAAAAACTTTACGCTCTGTAGGTGACACTACTATGGCGGTCACCGGCACTGTGACTGGAGCGACGGATGGTTTGGTTTGGTTTGGTTTGGTTTGGTTTGGTATCTTCAGATTGTACACTGCTTGTATTTTTGTTTCTGATTAGCTGGTAACTCGGGCGGTAGCCACATTGGAGTGCTGCAGATTAATAACAATAACAAACAAACGTTACTTAAGGTCTTTGTTTGTTATTCAAACTTTTAACATCACCTGATGTCATACGAGTCTCTCGACCTGCAGCCCTGGACAAAATGGCAATACTAAGATACGCAACTATATCCATGCGAATTGTGGATTTGAGAAACTACTGATGAAGCCTCATTCGTGTGGCAGAAAACAAATAATACCGTTTGATGAAGAAAAGCTGTCAATAGTCATTCAGAACGATGATTCAAAAGAAGGTAGAGTGTCGCATCTTACAGTTAACGATACAGGGAGCTTATAAATGGTGGAAAAATCGAAATTTTTTATGACTTTATTAGATTCTATAGTCCCTCCTGATTACACTGATATATACGTTATAGGCTTTCAAATGAGAAATTACGTTTTAAAGTTATGGTCATGTATGCTGCCACGCCCCCTTTACTTCTGTTACAAAAACCAGTATTATTTAGAAAAGAACTGTGAACTCTCTGTTTCCACAACAAAACTGGTGTGTTGTGGACATGTGCAAAAGAGGATGGGTGCTAGATTGAGGAAGCTACGAAGAGAAATGAAAGGAAAGTTGCTATCCGATGGAAAATCTCTGTCTGTCTGAGGCAGATTGACAGAAACTGAAACAGACCTTCTTCAGAGTTATTATGGACTGCTATTAGAAGAACTGCACCTCTGAATGATCTTACAGCAATGTGAAAAGCTGTATGGGCCACCTACTTTCGTAAGTAGCCCACAGTTGACCAGGAGGAGATGAAGTGAGCAGATTTTTGGTGTGGTTACCAAAAAGCAAAAGAAAGTGGTCAAATATACCATAATAAGCATTTTCTTCCCGAGCCTGATATGAATGAAAGAAAACCAATTTTTAGAGACCTGAGTGACCCTGTTTTGCTTAGTAAATGTCTTCGTGGGGGCACTCTGAATACAAATGAAACTTTCAACCATCGATATGGGAATGTTTTTGTAGGACTAAATACATTAAAAGTTGGTGTACTGGATGCAGTGATATGTTTCAATGATGGAGTGATAGGAAGGTTGGAAGTCCTGAGAAATTTAGGCATAAAATGTGGCTCTAATATGGAAGATCAATTGCTTGCGTGTGACAGACAAGGGGTGCATGAAGCTGAAAGATTCACCCTTCAGGTTACCAAAGAAGCAAGAAGTGCTGAAACGAATGCCAAGAGGAAGCTTAAAAATGAAGAAATGCTGCAGGATGAAGACTATGCTTCAGGAATGTTCTGAGGTGCAGTTTACTTTGACTCATATCTTCATTTGCAACTTCCTGCAAGTTGTATTTTTCAGAATTCAGGTACAAATATTTCCTGAAGTTCATAAAGCATTGATCTAATTTTTTCTGTAACTTGCAATAGTCCATACTTATGTTGCAGACCTAAGCTTTATTGCACAATCAACTAAATTATAGAAAAAACAACATTGCGATTAGGAAAAAATTATAAAAATTAAAATGTAAGATGTGATATTTTTTATCCTTGTAATATACATAATACGGGAAATTAAATAGGTCTAGTACCTCAGCCATCATGTCATGCAGATCTGATAAAAATTTGGTCACCTTCAAATGTATAACATTGGATTAAATGGTACCTCAATTTGGGAAGCATTTTGGAAAATAACTGCATCTATTTCTTTGAAATTTTTAATAACCCTAAGTAGGTTCTAAAATATTCAAAATATTTCTAATTTGTTTAGAAAGTGTGCTGCATTACCTGTTATCAACAAAAAATCTGTAAGAGATATACGTTATAAACAGTGCCTGAAAGACATTAATGTTGATTTCTACAAATATTGAGCCGGAAAAGTACCCTGTATCCTTAAGCAAGTGTGCGACCTTCCTTGGGGTTGTGTAGACTTTGAGGTTAGTACTGATGGTCGTCTTCGTGATGATGTGAAAGATATGAGTATCCGTTGTGACCAAACCCAGTGGCGATCTTCTATTGATTTCTCATCCTTCCTATCCTTTTGCAGAGGAGCAGTTGAAAACACCTGTTCGAGTGGAACAAAGGTACAGAGATCGAATCAACAGCAGTTGGAGAACCGAATCTCAGAGATGATCCTTACTCAATAGCAGGGCACGCAGTTAAGACCTTGTTCACAATGGATTAAACTTCCATTTCAAACTTTAAAATAAGGTTCGTCGGTGAGATGGGTTCCGCTTAAAACTTTGATTTCGGATTCAAGCGGATACAGTTAAGGTCTAAATCCAACCATCATGACATGTCTGCGGGCATCTTAACTCACACAGTAAGTATATTGAGATAAGTCGTAAATAAGGTCGCATTTCCGTCAGACCCCTTGCTCGTCATTGCAATGGTCACGCTGTTAACTGATCACTAAAGATCGATCC
This sequence comes from Schistocerca gregaria, assembly GCF_023897955.1. Lineage (NCBI taxonomy): Eukaryota > Metazoa > Arthropoda > Insecta > Orthoptera > Acrididae > Schistocerca > Schistocerca gregaria. The sequence continues at coordinate 546,627,149 of NC_064926.1, forward strand.
AGGTGACTTCCCCTCGCTTCGAATATTTCCTGGAGTACATCTCTGAATACTTAGCCTCTCAAGATATTTGTTCGTATTTTCCTCCCTTTCTCGTCTGCTAAATTTCGTTTTATTCTTTTTTGTTTCATATTGCTTCGAACAAGGTTCTTAAAATGCCTCAGCTCCAAGCCATGTAAAATTCAAGAGGTCTTTTGAACCAATGTGACCGTATCGCTTTACTCATCAAGTGTAAAATCTCTTATACTATATTGAAGAACAATATCACTCTATGCATGTACCGTAAGATCTATGCCAACTTTAAGAGGTTTGCGAGAAAATTAACACGTTCTCCGAAAGAAAAAGAAAGAGAAAACTGTCTTGATTTAGCAATGATAATGACATTTGACTTCAGTTTATTGTTTGGAGAATTTTTTAACTTACTCAGTTTTTCGATTCATTTTCCGATTCCAGGATAGTACTGTATTACCAGCTAATACCACTATAATTACTGTCGCTGACGGAGTTAACAAAAGCCAAAACCAACCTCCCTTCTAGCCAGATTTTCAATTTCTTACATATAAATTATTGCTTAAAAATCACGAAGACCTTTTCGTTCTTCTATTGCATTTTTCGTATTCGTTGTCTGATGAGTCACAATATTGTTACCATTATGTTGTCTTGTTACACGATTACTTTTCAATAATTCAAATAGATTACTTTCCTTATCGGCTGAAGAAGCGACCATACACATCCACTCATCTAATACTTCCATTCCAGTTTTTAGTTGTTCATTGCAACAAGTGCAATCCTACGTTCTGTTCGTTTTTAATAACTGTATCATGTTTTCTACCAGTAATACAGTTACTTGTTTCTCAAACTTGTCAGTGACAAGTACGTACCAGTATTTCATTATTACGTCTTTCAACATTTAAAATGTTATGCATTTCCGTATTTTCAGTTACCTTATGATTCTACACAACTAAAATAAAAGTGTAATTATTTCTTGTTTTACTTTTTACTCTATGAAAAGTCAGAAGGACAAAGCTACAACGTACAAAGTTTCTTTTGATATCCTCGTTACGAAATGGCCGTGTATCGGGTACTTCAATACAGTTTTGTATGCTCAGTTGTTGCTCACTTATCTGCAACTAAAGAAACACAAATTAGGTTGCAATTATTGATATTTATGTGATAGAATTACATAATATTCACTTTATATTCTCCAACACTGACAAAAGGAAGAAATTTTTCCGTCACATGGTAATTGCAATCATATACATGTTATGTTTTTTTGTTATTCGGCTTCTTTTTCCCTGCAGTTGCAGATATACCAGTTGTATAGGTTAAATATCGTCTTTTACAGCTCTAGTGAAAATCATTTGAACACCAAGGGCGTTTCGCTTCATTCTAAACCATCTTGAGTGGTCAGTGCAACAATATGACTTTTTTCTCTTACAGTTTTGCTTGCTAGGATCATGCATGCATGTTTTAACTTATTTCTATAAACAGTATTAATTCTTATCATTGCTCTCAGTTATTTGTTGTTTACGTCATTCTTCCTCTTCTTACACTTATATGTATTAGATTTTAGCACATAACACTTTCACTAACAGTGAATGTATTCACGTTTTTGTGTTTTAAAGAATCACCGCCATCGCCCCATTTCGTGTGTTTTCTTTTGCTATTGCGAGATGCGTTCGTCTTTTGTTTGTTTTGATAGTGGTAGGAGCATCCACTATTGCTCTGTGTGTGTGTTGGGGGGGGGGGGGGGGGGGGCGATCACGCGTGCGTGTGATCACAGTCTTTTTTACAAGTATTGCGCAATGTATTTACATGGAATGTGTTCATTACACAGCAGTGGAGATACTAATCTAAAGTTCCCAACATCCGTTTGATATTTACTTTGAATTCAATAATTAGCAGTGACATTCATAAATAAGTCCATAAATGAAAACTATATTGACTTTGGAAAGGTGCTTCACGTTTGGCAGTGTAAAATTGAGATGAGAAATGTTTTTAAGATCTGTTATGAGGAACACATATATTTGTGTATTTTGGTATCTGTCAAAATGCAATGTTGGCACCCATGTTTCAGCTACAAGATGTATGAAATGTAAGTGCAGCAAGAAGTGACTACAAGCAACGAATGTTATTGAAACTGAAGGCGTTTCTTAATTTGCTTTCATTCATTTCACAAAATACAATATGCAAAATTCCTGCAGAGCTGCCACAACGAAACAAACGACGCATTTTCGACTTTAAGAGAGATCGTCAAGAAATATAAGTACATTGTGCCCCCTGATTTTCTTGGGCATAAAGGAATTTGTAGTGCTAACATCACGTCAGACATTATGGCACATGAGAACTACCCTGAAATTTCGAAGGCACATGCCATAACAACAGGATCTTTGTGCGATACGTCAACAACGATCGTTAAGGACGACTAGTGAACTTTTGGGAGAGGTTGGCGTTGAGGAAGGCATCATGAAATTTAAACACGATATTTCCTTGAAATCTAATTCACGTAATGGTTTCCTGTTCCCCATTGCGTGCACTTTTTCTGGGTCGCTAGAGACATCCTCTCATTATAAAGTCATTGACACAGGATGTGTTCAGCTGGCTATTAAAGAAGAACGATAATGAATTCTATGCTGTTGGATCATGTTCAGCCTTTGGTGCTTCTGTTATTCGTCATGGATTCGATACATTCAACTCGAGAATTGTTGTCAAAGGCACTCTGCAGTTTTCAAAATGTAACTACTTACTCGTACAGTGATGACAAATTACGAAAGCCGTGTCTTATTTTCATCATTAAAAATGATTACAGACTTCCGATAATGTCCAAGTTGGATAATTAGAAGAAAGTGTCGAAGTCTATTCCATATTCGTTAAACTACTGATGTGCATAATGGAACAAGGATCAGGACGTTGTCAACCATGAAGAAAACGTTTCCGCCAGAGAACGCCATCTGCACGAAAGCAGTAACGTGTACTCGATTTGGTGGTGGATGGGTGTCTGCATCTATGAAATAATGTTTCTAGGCGCTTAATATGTTGCTCTTCAATGATGTTACTTAACATATTAATAAGTGACAAGCGAACCGCAATTAGTGTCTGTCGCAACATATTATAAGACACCTTACATTGTATTTGACAGTAGTATGAGTGTACATGCCCACATATAGTCACATAATTATGCTCGTCCATTCAATAGACAACGTGCTGAAGATTTCAAAGGTTCAATTTTGTACGAACAAGAGGAAAAAATTAAGAAAAGTAAGGGGTGCATTGTCCCACCCGGCTAGCCACGCGGTCTGAGGCGCTGCTTGCTGAGTGGAAAGGCATGCCGGTCCTTGGCACGAATCCGCCCGGCGGATTAGTGTCGACATCCGGTGTGCGGGCCAGCCTGTGGATGGTTTTTAAGGCGGCTTTCCATCTGCCAGAACATTAGCAACAGACAGCAAAAGGTCATTATTCACGATGTTGCAAATGGTTATGATATGGGGTCTGAGTGGCGTACCGTCAAGTGGGGGTGCCCCAGGGATCAGTGTTGGGGCCACTCCTGTTCCTTATTGCATAAATGGTATGCCCTCTAGAATTATGGGTAACTCTAAAATACACTCCTGGAAATGGAAAAAAGAACACATTGACACCGGTGTGTCAGACCCACCATACTTGCTCCGGACACTGCGAGAGGGCTGTACAAGCAATGATCACACGCACGGCACAGCGGACACACCAGGAACCGCGGTGTTGGCCGTCGAATGGCGCTAGCTGCGCAGCATTTGTGCACCGCCGCCGTCAGTGTCAGCCAGTTTGCCGTGGCATACGGAGCTCCATCGCAGTCTTTAACACTGGTAGCATGCCGCGACAGCGTGGACGTGAACCGTATGTGCAGTTGACGGACTTTGAGCGAGGGCGTATAGTGGGCATGCGGGAGGCCGGGTGGACGTACCGCCGAATTGCTCAACACGTGGGGCGTGAGGTCTCCACAGTACATCGATGTTGTCGCCAGTGGTCGGCGGAAGGTGCAAGTGCCCGTCGACCTGGGACCGGACCGCAGCGACGAACGGATGCACGCCAAGACCGTAGGATCCTACGCAGTGCCGTAGGGGACCGCACCGCCACTTCCCAGCAAATTAGGGACACTGTTGCTCCTGGGGTATCGGCGAGGACCATTCGCAACCGTCTCCATCAAGCTGGGCTACGGTCCCGCACACCGTTAGGTCATCTTCCGCTCACGCCCCAACATCGTGCAGCCCGCCTCCAGTGGTGTCGCGACAGGCGTGAATGGAGGGACGAATGGAGACGTGTCGTCTTCAGCGATGAGAGTCGCTTCTGCCTTGGTGCCAATGATGGTCGTATGCGTGTTTGGCGCCGTGCAGGTGAGCGCCACAATCAGGACTGCATACGACCGAGGCACACAGGCCCAACACCCGGCATCATGGTGTGGGGAGCGATCTCCTACACTGGCCGTACACCTCTGGTGATCGTCGAGGGGACACTGACTAGTGCACGGTACATCCAAACCGTCATCGAACCCATCGTTCTACCATTCCTAGACCGGCAAGGGAACTTGCTGTTGCAACAGGACAATGCAGTCTGCATGTTTCCCGTGCCACCCTACGTGCTGGCCAGCAAGATCTCCGGATCTGTCCCCCATTGAGCATGTTTGGGACTGGATGAAGCGTCGTCTCACGCGGTCTGCACGTCCAGCACGAACGCTGGTCCAACTGAGGCGCCAGGTGGAAATGGCATGGCAAGCCGTTCCACAGGACTACATCCAGCATCTCTACGATCGTCTCCATGGGAGAATAGCAGCCTGCATTGCTGCGAAAGGTGGATATACACTGTACTAGTGCCGACATTGTGCATGCTCTGTTGGCTGTGTCTATGTGCCTGTGGTTCTGTCAGTGTGATCATGTGATGTATCTGACCCCAGGAATGTGTCAATAAAGTTTCCCCTTCCTGGGACAATGAATTCACGGTGTTCTTATTTCAATTTCCGGGAGTGTATTTCTGCTTACTGATGACACAAGCTTGGTAGTAAAGGATGTTGTGTACAACATTGTGCAGTATATGACCGCAGTTCATGGCTTGTAGAAAATAAAGTAACGTTAAATCAGAGTAAGACTCAGTTTCTACAGATTCTGAGTCACAATTCAACAAGACCTGACGTTTTAATCTCACAGAACGTGTATATGATTGGTGAAACTGAACAGTTCAAATTTCTAGGTGTTCAGATAGATAGTAAGCTGTCGTGGAAAGCCCACGTTCAGGATCTTGTTCAAAGTCATAATACGGCCATTTTTACTATTCGAACGGTATCAAAAGTGAGTGATACTTAGACACGTAAATTACTCTTCTTTGCTTATTTTCATTCACTTATGTCGTTATTCTGAGGTAACTCTTCCCATTCTAGAAGGATATTTTTGGCTCAGAAACGGGCGGTTCGAGTAATAAGTGGTGTGAGTTCACGAACCTTTTGTCGACCTCTGTTCACGAGTCTGGGTATTTTGACATTGGCCTCTCAATATGTATATTCCTTATTTTCGTTTCTTGTAACCAATATTAGTTTATTCACAAGAATAAGCAGCTTTCACTCGGTTAATACTCGGCAGAAATCAAACCTCCATTTGGATCGAACTTCCTTAACTCTTGAGCAAAAAGGTATGCAGTACACTGCTGCATCCATTTTCAATAAGCTGCCACTCGAATTCTATTCTGTCGAGGAGTTCCTTGAAACATTAAGCTGATTCTTATTGTATTGCAGATAGCGCTTACTTAAAATTATGGACTGACTTTTTTTCAGGTTCATGAACATTTATTTTATCTGTTATTACTTTTATGTTGTGAGTTCATGTACTGACACGTTCCATGACCTTGGAGATTTGCTCCTCAATTTGGTCCTACGGAACTTGACGTGTAAATAAATAAAAAAGGTTCGCCTTGAAGCATTTAGTCCAGAAGCGATGGTTGTTATGGGTAACGATATTCGTGGGTTAATCCTCTGCATGACGTTCTACCGCAATAGCAGAGGGTCACTGCAGCTTACTGCTGCAAATTTCTTGCGACATCACCTATGTCTCATACTGAGAAGGAAGCGACGCCATCCACTGGCATTGCACCTCACCATACTCCATGACAATGCACGATGCCACGCAGTGAGGTCAAGAAGAGTGTCCGAGTCGAGTCATCGAGTTTGATCAGTGACTTAATGCTAATGGCTGCTATCACGTCACCTTCTAGTGATTATATTCACAGTGTTGTTGTTAGATGGAGAAGCCAACAAAATTGAAAGTAAGAACCAAACCTCTTTTAGTGACACATTCATCGGTAGCTTAACTCGAGCTGTAGATTAGGTTGGAATGTAACAGTCTGGTTATGAATTGTCGAAGCCAACGTTTGCGATAGTAAAAAAAAAAAAACTTATAGTGGCGACAGATTGATCTTTAGCTTAGCCCATTTGACAAAATCACTCATAACATAAAGTTACAGTCGCAGTATTTTTTACGGCGTTTGTCGCACGTTTCCTGCGACACTTCCCAAAGCCGACGGCTCGTAACGAATATCCCTCTGTATCCCAGGAGCTAGTGCGCACGAGGGGGTGGGAGATGCTGGAACATGCACCTTATTCGCCAGATATGAGTCAGAGCACTAACGGCTTATTCACCAAAATGATGGAACCTCTTCGAGGTGTACGCTACAACACACAAGGCGGTTCGTACGAGACATCGACACAAATTAAGAATAACTTAAAAATGAAGAGGTCACATAGATACTGTTGTGGGCGAAGCAAACTTAAGACTGAGAGTTATTAGAAGAACGCTAAGGAAGTGAATCAGGTCTACTTGTCCGCCCTCTTCTGCAATATTGCCGTGCTGTGTGGGAATCGCGGCAGGTGGGACTGACGGAGAATGTCGAAAAAGGTCAAAGAAGGGCAGTTCGTTTTTTTTATATATGGTTTTAGGGCGCAAAACTGTTACGGTCATTCGCGCCCGGTCTATGACTTAGGAAAAGGTAAAAAAAAACGAAACTGGGAACCTGCAGCAATGGAAGCGAAACTCAAAAAAGTGAGGAAACTAAAAACAGAAGGAAAGCTTAAAAAACCGCTATGGAAGGGGGGTTGTTTGTGCCCAAAAAGAGCTTCAAAACACTGACGTCATCTCACTGGCACTAAACTCAGAACGCGATAGGCTGACCGCATGTCATCTGTTAAAATGGAAGATATATCAGGCGACAGCTGTAGACGGGCGCGTAACGGAGTAAAATTCGGGCACTTGAGTAAAAGGTGTCTCACCGTCCACAGTTGAGAGCAGTGGGGACAGAGTGGGGGAGGATCGCCACTTAAAAGATGTCGATGGCTAAAAAGACGGTGCCCTACCCGGAGTCTAGTTAAAATTACCTCTTCCCGACGACGAGTTCGGGAGGAAGACGTCCAAGCACAGGGAAGAGCTTTCACGTCCCGCAATTTATTACTGGGAAGTGTCGACCAATGTGCGCGCCATAAAAGAGCAACACGACGACATAAAGCACTCCGTATATCGGCGAAGGCAATCATGCGAATAGCAGGCTGAAGAAGAGAGACTGCAGCCTTGGCTGCTATATCGGCCGCCTCAACTCCACAGATACCAACATGTTCTGGAATCCAGAGGAACGCCTCAGAGACGCCCACCAAGTGGAGCAAGTGGAGGCAGTCCTGAATCCGGTGGACCAGAGTGTGGACAGGGTAGAGAGCTTGGAGAATGAGGAGAGAGCTGAGCGAATCTGAGCAGATAACGTACTGTATCCGCTGATGGCGACGGATGTATTGGACAGCCTGGGGAACAGCGTAAAGCTCCGCAGTAAAAACCGAACACTGGTCGGGAAGCCGAAATCGATTTGGTGTGTCGCCAACAATATAGACACTCCCAACACCAAATGGCGTTTTTGAGCCATCAGTGAAAATAAATGTGGCGACGGTCATGACACGTGAAATGGGGTGTCAATCATTACTACAAGGACGTTTCTCGTTGTGGCAGGCTCTCCTCGTGAAACAACAATCTTCAACTTTCTCCTCCGATTGCGAAAGTGTTTCGTTGGCGCTCGCCTACATAGAAAAAATTATCACCATGATAAAATAAGAGAAATGAGAGAACGCACGGAAAGACTTAAGTGTTCCTTTTTCCCGCGCGCTGTTCGAAAGTGGAAGGATAGAGAAGTAGCTCGAAGGTGGTTCGATAAACCCACTGCCACGGACTTCATTGAGAATTGCTGAGAAATCATGTAAATATAAATGAGATAGATACTCTGATGGTCGTGATGCCTTCCATTTCTGTGGAGGAAGGTTACCGAGATGCGGGGCGATGACCGGCCACTGTGGCCGAGCGGTTCTATGCGCTTCAGTCCGGAACCGCACTGCTGCTACGGTCGCAGGTTCGAACCTGTCTCGGGCATGGATTTGTGTGATGTCCTTAGGTTAGTTAGCTTTACGTACTTCTAAGTCTAAGGGACTGATGACCTCAGATCTTCAGTCCCATAGTACTTAAAGCCATTAGAACCATTTATGTGGCCGATGACATTGATGGCACGAAATACGGTCAACTATCAATGAAGTGTGGTAGAAATATACCCCTGTTGCCACTACCTTTTTATATAACCTATGTATTTAAGTATAAAATATAGAATTACGCACAACACCGGGTGTTACGAAACAATGAAGAGACAGCATACTGAAGTGCAAGAGAGTGAAGTGAAGTGAACTACGAAAGCGACCTTCCGCGACTGGTTGGTCAGAGATAAACCTGAGCGGAAAGATTTTATTTGGCAGTCGTTTATAGACTGTACTATAAAGAAATCTGCTGCAAGATGAAGCAGAACTTCGCGTCTGTACTCTCAGGAATAGCAGCAATAAGAAGCATCCGGATAAAATGATAAACGATATTAATTAAATGTGACAATACTTTTGTAACTTCCTTTCATTTTATATGACGGGTGCAATCATAGATACAACATAAGCCCATACAGCCACTCTGGTATTCCTTGTTAACGACAACAATCATGGAAGAACCTCTGGATGACAATATGACAGCGGGAGAAAGGCGCGATAAACTGATGTCAACTACACGCCGAACTTCGAACAAGAAACCTTATTTCCTACTCCCGTGTCTCACAATACGCAGTAACCCATACATAAATCGGTAATTTCCAAGAATGTTTGCCTATCGAGACCGCGTGCTGCAAACGATATATATCGAAAGTGCGATTCTAAAAAAATGGTTCAAATGGCTCTGAGCACTATGGGACTTAACATCTGAGGTCATCAGTCCCCTAGAACTTACAACTACTTAAACCTAACTAACCTAAGGACATCACACACATCCATGCCCGAGGCAGGATTCGAACCTGCGACCGTGGAGTCGCGCGGTTCCAGACTGTGGCGCCTAGAACTGCTTGGCCACCTCGGCCGGCTGCGATTCTAAATCATTCACGTGACTGTGGTGTCAGGCGTTATGATAAATTATTTGTGAGATTCTAGAAAAATCCAAACGATTTATGACGGTAGTGAGTGGGATGTCTGGCAATGTAGACTTTCCTTCGGCCGATTGCCTCACGTGAATGAATTTAATTCCATGCTTATGCAATGTAGAAAATTGTTTGAAGTTTTGTCGGAAATGTGGCACTCTACCCGTATTTTTGTGTGACTTTGGCGGAGTCTACCCAGGTTACGGGAAAAAGAGAATGCTTCCCGTACCATACACATAAAATGGACTTTCTCATGACGAAAGCATCGATGAAGCGTAAGGTAAGTCGTTTCCTTTGTAATTACAACTATTATAGTAACGCTCTTCTTTTGTCGTTGCAGTATTGACCACTATAAACACGTTCATAACGCCCGCCACCACAGTCGCGTGATCGATTTGGGATCGCATATTCGATATCTATCGTCTGGATCCCGCGGCATCGATAGACAAACATTCTTGGAAATTAACCAAAAATCACTCAATCCAGTTAATTTTGAGGATACAAGAGTCTAGTTTAGCAGGGAATACAACCCGTCGGCTTTGACCAATGACGTCAGAATTGGCCAGAGAGCATGTATTACAAAGATGAAAGAGCTGAGAAGAATGTTCAGAAACAAAGGAATGCAAGAGAGAAAAACTATACTTCACATATATAAGGGCCAGTAGTATTTTAACGTTAACGATATCGCGTGTTTGTATCTTAGTATTTCTCCGCAAAATACAATGGAAAGAAATGAATGAAATATATTATTAGCAAAGAATACATCACGTTACATGTATGTCAGTTGTATCTCGAAACTCTTTCGACCTTTCTTGCTTAAGTGTAGTACGGAATACGAGTTTGTCGTAAGTCGATGTCTTCGTTTTCACTAGCATTACTGTCCTGTTCTTCTCTTGAACGATGTATCCTCTGCTTCAGTAAACCCTAAGCGGAACACGGGATACAAATTGTAGATGTGTTGTTTATTTCGTCTCCGCTATTACTAACAGTCTTTTCTTGCATACATATCAGTACTACTGATGCCAGAAGGACCTACGTATGTAATATATGTATACCAGACTTCCGTTGACCTCTATGTATATACACTGGTAACGAAAAGGTGGGAATAGACGTAAGTTACATTTGCAACCCGTACCTCAACTGAACTACACGGAGACAAGAAGACGACACATGCAGAGTTTGTATCCCGTACTTCACTATGGAGTACAGTTTTCTTGTTGCCTTGGATGCTCCTAGTATCCCATTCGTTATTTGAGCTATATGGCTATATGCAACATTTGTATCTTGCTCGCCAATTGACATATATAGCGTCAGTGTGAAGGTGAAGTGAAGGACGGGATACAAATGGGAAAGTGAACTTATCACGAGGAAATATCGAGGAATAACCGAAGCTCGCCTAGAGAGACAGTAACGAAAATTACATACCCACAAACAGACAAATCCATTCCTATAAACGAAAATGAGGCAGTAAAAATTGTTCTACAGTAACAAGCTAATACTCCAAATTACCTCAATATCATTACGAATAATTATTTTACTGTACGAGGATAGCGCTTATGCGGAACACAGAACTGCTTTATTATCTATGCCTCGAAGTGAAGACATTACTATCTACGACTAATGTATAACGTCATTGGTCAAAGCCGACGGGTTGTATACCCTGCTTCACTAGACCCTGATACAAAATAAAGTATTGATATTGATGTAGCTTGCAGGGCATTACATTATTGAAAGCAGTGATACAAACGAATAACTTGTCGAGCCGATCGCTGGTGTAATGGAAGCACGCCGTACAAAATTTCGATGTTTGCTTTTCTGCTGGCGTTCAGTTTGGCGATGATAAGACACTTCGCAATAGAGAATTCAAACTAGCTTACCATTAACGACTGCAGTCCCTCAAACAGGATGCCAGGCGGACACAGGGCCGAGTGGCCTATACTGACGCAGTCTCCACGAACCAACTGCCGACCACCGCTTACATCACGCAGCTGGCATCGCAGCACTGATTATCGAGCGTTACTGAGGATACCGAGATAATGAAACAAATGACAGATGCAAGGCGTTATATTACTGTTGCGGTCTCCAGTCCGAAGACTGATTTGACGCAGCTCTCCTCCATGCAACTCTGTCCTGTGCAACCTCATCATCTCCATAGAAGTACTGCACCCTAAATCTATTTGAACCTGACTACTGTATTCGAACACCTAACTTTATGTTCGAAATTAACACATTTAATTGTACACCTGACAGACGCAGATTACGGACAGACTATTAGGTAGACCACAGCTCTGGAACAAAACCACGAAACTAAAAGACTTCGGATGCACAGAGCCAAAAATCGGTGACCCATTGTCCCACTAAAGTTAGAACTATCACATGACATTTTTCATGAGGAAAATTCTGGGCCGACTTTACACGGGAGCGTCAAAATGGAAGGTGAGTCTGGAGCGATCGCAAATGCTGCCGGTGACTTACAAAAACACTGTGCTCCCGTTGCGAACCACGGGATTTTCAGTATGTGTTGACGTCTACAGAAATTCTGTGCAAACCAGGATCTGCTGGTTAAAAACAGTAGGGCTGTTAAAGACATCAAATACGAAGGCAACGTTTGTGGTAACTTCAGACCTCTTGTATAATTTGAACGTATTATTTTAGAGGTCGGGCAACCGCGAGCAAAGTCTCACATGGTGTATTAAATCTTACGAACTGGCTGTTAAAATACTTTTATATAAAGAAGACACTGCGGGTTTCGCGTCAGTGGAGAGCAGTCTCCAGGTGATTGGTATACGAAATTGCAACATTAAAGAATTACAATGGTGTTAAAAATAGATGGGTCGTGCCATAAAGCGCTATATCTCACTAAACGCTCAGCACTCTCTATCTTCATTTTTTTTTTAAATGGCGATGACGTGGCAATGTAAATGCTACGAGCCACTTCCCACGGTACATCGTCATGATTAAATCAACAGCGCGCCAAAAGCGGTTGTCTATGATCAAACTGATTGAGATCGCGCTGCACCTACAAGAGAGAGGAACGAACATCTACATCTACATCTATACTCCGCAAGCCACCTAACGGTATGTGACGTAGGGCACTTAACGTCCCACTGTCATTACCTCCCTTTCCTGTTCTGGAAGAACGACTATCTGAAAGCCTCCGTGCGCGCTCGAATCTCTCTAATTTTACATTCGTGATCTCCTCGGGAGGTATAAGTAGGAGGAAGCAATTATTCGATACCTCATCCTGAAACGTACCCTCTCGAAACCTGGGCAGCAAGCTACACCGCGATGCAAAGCGCCTCTCTTGCAGAGCCTGCTACTTGAGTTTGCTAAACATCTCCGTAACGCTATCACGCTTACCAAATAACCCTGTGACGAAACGCGCCACTCTTCTTTGGATCTTCTCCATTTCCTCCGTCAACCCGACCTGGTACGGATCACACACTGATGAGCAATACTCAAGTATAGGTCGAACGAGGTTTGCAAGCCATCTCCCTTGATGATGGACTACATTTTCTAAGGACTCTCACAATGACTCTCAGCCTGGCACCCGCCTTACCAACAATTAATTTTATATGATCATTCCACTTCAAATCGTTCCGCACGCATACTCCCAGATATTCTACAGAAGTAACTGCCACCAGAGTTTGTTACGCTATCATATAATCATACAATAAAGGATCCTTCTTTCTATATATTCGCAATACATGACATTTGTTTATGTTAAGGGTCATTTGCCACTCCCTGCACCAAGTGCCTGTCCGCTGCAGATCTTCCTGCATTTCGCTACAATTTTCTAATGCTGCAACTTCTCTGTATACTACAGCATCATCCGCGAAAAGCCGCATGGAACTTCCGACACAATCTACTAGGTCATTTATACACTCCTGGAAATGGAAAAAAGAACACATTGACACCGGTGTGTCAGACCCACCATACTTGCTCCGGACACTGCGAGAGGGCTGTACAAGCAATGATCACACGCACGGCACAGCGGACACACCAGGAACCGCGGTGTTGGCCGTCGAATGGCGCTAGCTGCGCAGCATTTGTGCACCGCCGCCGTCAGTGTCAGCCAGTTTGCCGTGGCATACGGAGCTCCATCGCAGTCTTTAACACTGGTAGCATGCCGCGACAGCGTGGACGTGAACCGTACGTGCAGTTGACGGACTTTGAGCGAGGGCGTATAGTGGGCATGCGGGAGGCCGGGTGGACGTACCGCCGAATTGCTCAACACGTGGGGCGTGAGGTCTCCACAGTACATCGATGTTGTCGCCAGTGGTCGGCGGAAGGTGCACGTGCCCGTCGACCTGGGACCGGACCGCAGCGACGCACGGATGCACCCCGAGACTGTAGGATCCTACGCAGTGCCGTAGGGGACTGCACCGCCACTTCCCAGCAAATTAGGGACACTGTTGCTCCTGGGGTATCGGCGAGGACCATTCGCAATCGTCTCCATGAAGCTGGGCTACGGCCCCGCACACCGTTAGGCCGTCTTCCGCTCACACCCCAACATCGTGCAGCCCACCTCCAGTGGTGTCGTGACAGGCGTGAATGGAGGGACGAATGGAGACGTGTCGTCTTCAGCGATGAGAGTCGCTTCTGCCTTGGTGCCAATGATGATCGTATGCGTGTTTGGCGCCGTGCAGGTGAGCGCCACAATCAGGACTGCATACGACCGAGGCACACAGGCCCAACACCCGGCATCATGGTGTGGGGAGCGATCTCCTACACTGGCCGTACACCTCTGGTGATCGTCGAGGGGACACTGACTAGTGCACGGTACATCCAAACCGTCATCGAACCCATCGTTCTACCATTCCTAGACCGGCAAGGGAACTTTCTGTTCCAACAGGACAATGCACGTCCGCATGTATCCCGTTCCACCCAACGTGCTCTAGAAGGTGTAAGTGAACTACCCTGGCCATCAGGATCTCCGGATCTGTCCCCCATTGAGCATGTTTGGGACTGGATGAAGCGTCGTCTCACGCGGTCTGCACGTCCAGCACGAACGCTGGTCCAACTGAGGCGCCAGGTGGAAATGGCATGGCAAGCCGTTCCACAGGACTACATCCAGCATCTCTACGATCGTCTCCATGGGAGAATAGCAGCCTGCATTGCTGCGAAAGGTGGATATACACTGTACTAGTGCCGACATTGTGCATGCTCTGTTGCCTGTGTCTATGTGCCTGTGGTTCTGTCAGTGTGATCATGTGATGTATCTGCCCCAGGAATGTGTCAATAAAGTTTCCCCTTCCTGGGACAATGAATTCAAGGTGTTCTTATTTCAATTTCCAGGAGTGTATATATTGTGAAAAGCAATGGTCCCGTAACACTCCCCTGTGGTACACCAGAGGTTACTTTAACGTCTGTAGACGTCTTTCCATTGAGAACAACATGTTGTGTTCGGTTTCTAAAAACTCTCGAATCCAGCCACACTGCTGGTCTGATATTCCGTAGGCTCTTACTTTGTTTATCAGGCGACAGTGCGGAACTGTATCGAACGCCTTCCGAAAGTCAAGGAAAATGGCATCTACCTGGGAGCCTGCATCTAATATTTTCTGGGTCTCATGAACAAATAAAGCGAGTTGGGTCTCACACGATCGCTGTTTCCGGAATCCATGTTGATTCTTACAGGGTTTCCAGAAATGACATGATACGCGAGCAAAAAACATGTTATAAAATTCTACAACAGATCGATGTCAGAGATATAGGTCTATAGTTTTGCGCATCTGCTCGACGACCCTTCTTGAAGACTGGGACTGCTGCATAAAACTGTCTACATTTCTGACTCCCGTATAGTTATGAGAACTGACCAAAAACATCAAATTAGCATGTGTTAACTTAGACAGAGAGGTATAAAAGAGCCTTGAATCTCTTACGATGTCGTAGACGTCATACAAGTGCGCGAGTAACATGTCAAGTCAGCCACAACTTCCTTCTCACAGACAGCATAAGTTCGGCCAGCCATCTCACCTCACACATCGAATGGACTGTGTCTTCAGGTCCAAATGAACCGGTCATTGACTGTAAATGGTTATGTTTGGGTACTTGGAGACCATCTCCAACCATTCATGGACTTCATGTTCTCAATCAACGATGGAATTTTAATGGATGACAGTGTGTCATATCACCGAGCTTTAATGGTTCGCGGTAGGTTTGGAAAACATTATGGACAGTTTGAGCGATTGATTTGGCAGCCCAGATCGCCCGACATGGGACATGATCGAGAGGTCAGTTCTTGGGCAAAATTCTGCAGCGGCTGCTCTTTCGAAATTTTGGACTGCTGTAGAGGTAGCATGGCTTAATATTTCTGCAGAGAACTTCCAACGGCTTGCTGAATGCATGACAAGTCGAGTTGATGCTCTACGCAGGGAAAAACCAGGTCTGACGCGATGTTAGGAGGTACCCCATGACTTTTGTCACCCCTTTGTAATGCGATGCAAATCTGCATTCAGAACGCGAGGATGGGTGCCTTCATGTCTTTTATGTGGCAACCAAAGGTATAGCAGGTTGAGCATCCCTAAATCTGAGAAGAATCCTGTCATTGTTAGAAACCTTGAGAACCAGATTCAAACTTGCACCTCTTTATGTTATTTTGTAAAAGTGTTAACTGTTAAATTTATAGACAAACGAGAGTGTAATGTTCTAACAGAAATTTCACACTACGTTTCTACAATATTATGAACAACGTGTAATCTCCCACCTGCTTCCCACTTCCATCTATTGTGCACATTAAACAATGCCCAGTCCAAGTAATTAATAAGCAAAGTCTTTTATAATGACTTGTGAGGAGCGAAGATTACAATAAACTTTGTAGTTTGCTTAGTTTGTTGTGTTGTGTTGGCTCCAGTTCTTCTTGTCTAGGCGTCTGAGTCTTGAAGTTGAAATTCTAACATCCGGTCTTCGTGGTTGGTGTTAATTAAATAAATCTGAAGATTGTTGCTGCAGACTTTTTACGTAAATATATTATCTCACATTTTAGTGTATCATACAGTCTTTTGATGTTTCAAATTAACAAAACCGACATTACGTTGTTCGCACAAAAATACGTCGGATCACATCAGAGGCATGGTTACTTCTTAACATATGAATTTCTGATAGTTTCCGATACATCATTAATTTCATTAATGAAGCCAGAAATAAATATAGTAAACAGCGCAGGATTACGTAATTAATAATAGAAATTTTAAGTGTGCCAATAATCCGAAATTTCAAATGTTTCTTAAAAAAATAATTTTAACTGTACATTAGGAACTAGTACTTTTATTTATTTATTTATTTATTTATTTATTTATTTATTTATTTATTGTTCCGTGGGACCACATTAAAGGGAAGTCTCTATGGTCATGGAACGAGTCAATACATGAAATTATAACACGGTAGTGGAAACAGATAAAATGAAATATAAGAAACACATTCAGGCGACAATTCGTAAGTTTAAATAAAGAAAATCAACAATGTAACACTGGAATTTGCTTTATTTTTCAGCTCTTCCAGGAGCTCCTCGACAGAGTAGAAGGAGTGAGCCATGAGGAAACTCTTCAGTTTAGACTTAAAAGCGTTTGGGCTATTGCTAAGATTTTTGAGTTCTTGTGGTAGCTTATTGAAAATGGATGCAGCAGAATACTGCACTCCTTTCTGCACAAGACTCAAGGAAGTGCATTCCACATGCAGATTTGATTTCTGCCTAGTATTAACTGAGTGAAAGCTGCTAACTCTTGGGAATAAGCTAATACTGCTAACAACAAACGACATTAAAGAAAATGTATACTGTGAGGGCAATGTCAGAATTCCCAGACTATTGAACAGGGGTCGACAAGAGGTTCTCCAACTTAAACCACACATAGCTCGAACAGCCCGTTTTTGAGCCAAAAATACCCTTTTGAATCAGAAGAATTACCCCAAAAAATAATACTATACGACATGTTGTTGTTGTTGTCTTCAGTCCTGAGACTGGTTTGATGCAGCTCTCCATGCTACTCTATCCTGTGCAAGCTGCTTCATCTCCCAGTACCTACTGCAACCTACATCCTTCTGAATCTGCTTAGTGTACTCATCTCTCGGTCTCCCTCTACGATTTTTACCCTCCACGCTGCCCTCCAATGCTAAATTTGTGATCCCTTGATGCCTCAAAACATGTCCTACCAACCGATCCCTTCTTCTGGTCAAGTTGTGCCACAAACTTCTCTTCTCCCCAATCCTATTCAATACCTCCTCATTAGTTACGTGATCTATCCACCTTATCTTCAGTATTCTTCTGTAGCACCACATTTCGAAAGCTTCTATTCTCTTCTTGTCCAAACTAGTTATCGTCCATGTTTCACTTCCATACATGGCTACACTCCAAACAAATACTTTCAGAAACGACTTCCTGATACATAAATCTATATTCGATGTTAACAAATTTCTCTTCTTCAGAAACGCTTTCCTTGCCATTGCCAGTCTACATTTTATATCCTCTCTACTTCGACCATCATCAGTTATTTTACTTCCTAAATAGCAAAACTCCTTTACTACTTTAAGTGTCTCATTTCCTAATCTAATTCCCTCAGCATCACCCGATTTAATTTGACTACATTCCATTATCCTCGTTTTGCTTTTGTTAATGTTCATCTTATATCCTCCTTTCAAGACACTGTCCATTCCGTTCAACTGCTCTTCCAAGTCCTTTGCTGTCTCTGACAGAATTACAATGTCATCGGCGAACCTCAAAGTTTTTACTTCGTCTCCATGAATTTTAATACCTACTCCAAATTTTTCTTTTGTTTCCTTTACTGCTTGCTCAATATACAGATTGAATAACATCGGGGAGAGGCTACAACCCTGTCTCACTCCTTTCCCAACCACTGCTTCCCTTTCATGCCCCTCGACTCTTATTACTGCCATCTGGTTTCTGTACAAATTATAAATAGCCTTTCGCTCCCTGTATTTTACCCCTGCCACCTTTAGAATTTGAAAAAGAGTATTCCAGTCAACATTGTCAAAAGCTTTCTCTAAGTCTACAAATGCTAGAAACGTAGGTTTGCCTTTTCTTAATCTTTCTTCTAAGATAAGTCGTAAGGTCAGTATTGCCTCACGTGTTCCAACATTTCGACGGAATCCAAACTGATCCTCCCCGAGGTGTGCATCTACCAGTTTTTCCATTCGTCTGTAAAGAATTCGCGTTAGTATTTTGCAGCCGTGGCTTATTAAACTGATAGTTCGGTAATTTTCACATCTGTCAGCACCTGCTTTCTTTGGGATTGGAATTATTATATTCTTCTTGAAGTCTGAGGGTATTTCGCCTGTCTCATACATCTTGCTCACCAGCTGGTAGAGTTTTGTCATGACTGGCTCTCCCAAGGCCTTCAGTAGTTCTAATGGAATGTTGTCTACTCCGGGGGCCTTGTTTCGACTCAGGTCTTTCAGTGCTCTGTCAAACTCTTCACGCAGTATCGTATCTCCCATTTCGTCTTCATCTACATCCTCTTCTATTTCCATAACATTGTCCTCAAGTACATCGCCCTTGTATAAGCCTTCTATATACTCCTTCCACCTTTCTGCCTTCCCTACTTTGCTAAGAACTGGGCTGCCATCTGAGCTCTTGATATTCATACACGTGGTTCTGTTCTCTCCAAAGGTCTCTCTAATTTTCCTGTAGGCAGTATCTATCTTACCCCTAGTGAGATAAGCTTCTACATCCTTACATTTGTCCTCTAGCCATCCCTGTTTAGCCATTTTGCACTTCCTGTCGATCTCATTTTTGAGACGTTTGTATTCCTTTTTGCCTGCTTCATTTACTGCATTTTTATATTTTCTCCTTTCATCAATTAAATTCAATATTTCTTCTGTTACCCAAGGATTTCTAACAGCCCTCGTCTTTTTACCTACTTTATCCTCTGCTGCCTTCACTACTACATCCCTCAGAGCTACCCATTCTTCTTCTACTGTATTTCTTTCCCCTATTCCTGTCAATTGTTCCCTTATGCTCTCTCTGAAACTCTGTACAACCTCTGGTTCTTTCAGTTTATCCAGGTCCCATCTCCTTAATTTCTCACATTTTTGCAGTTTCTTCAGTTTTAATCTACAGGTCATAACCAATAGATTGTGGTCAGAGTCCGCATCTGCCCCTGGAAATGTCTTACAACTTAAAACCTGGTTCCTAAATCTCTGTCTTACCATTATATAATCTATCTGATACCTTTTAGTATCTCCAGGGTTCTGCCACGTATACAACCTTCTTTCATGATTCTTAAACCAAGTGTTAGCTATGATCAAGTTGTGCTCTGTGCAAAATTCTACTAGGCGGCTTCCTCTTTCATTTCTTAGCCCCAATCCATATTCACCTACTATGTTTCCTTCTCTCCGTTTTCCTACACTCGAATTCCAGTCACCCATTACTATTAAATTTTCGTCTCCCTTCACTATCTGAATAATTTCTTTTATTTCATCGTACATTTCTTCAATTTCTTCATCATCTGCAGAGCTGGTTGGCATATAAACTTGTACTATTGTAGTAGGTGTGGGCTTCGTATCTATCTTGGCCACAATAATGCGTTCACTATGCTGTTTGTAGTAGCTTACCCGCATTCCTATTTTCCTATTCATTATTAAACCTACTCCTGCATTACCCCTATTTGATTTTGTGTTTATAACCCTGTAGTCACCTGACCAGAAGTCTTGTTCCTCCTGCCACCGAACCTCACTAATTCCCACTATATCTAACTTTAACCTATCCATTTCCCTTTTTAAATTTTCTAACCTACCTGCCCGATTAAGGGATCTGACATTCCACGCTCCGATCCGTAGAATGCCAGTTTTCTTTCTCCTGATAACGACATCCTCCTGAGTAGTCCCCGCCCGGAGATCCGAATGGGGGACTATTTTACCTCCGGAATATTTTACCCAAGAGGATGCCATCATCATTTAATCATACAGTAAAGCTGCATGTCCTCGGGAAAAATTACGGCTGTAGTTTCCCCTTGCTTTCAGCCGTTCGCAGTACCAGCACAGCAAGGCCGTTTTGGTTAATGTTGCAAGGCCAGATCAGTCAATCATCCAGACTGTTGCCCCTGCAACTACTGAAAAGGCTGCTGCCCCTCTTCAGGAACCACATGTTTGTCTGGCCTCTCAACAGATACCCCTCCGTTGTGGTTGCACCTACGGTACGGCCATCTGTATCGCTGAGGCACGCAAGCCTCCCCACCAACGGCAAGGTCCATGGTTCATGGGGACATAAGCGTATGAAAATATCTGGAGTAGACCACTTTTCGTGTTGATCTGTCACTTATTTCAGACACTGTTCTAATGGTAAATAAAGTAGCATTTAGTTTCTGAACAAGATCTTGAACATGGGCTTTCCACAACAGCATTCTATCTATCCGAACGCCTAGGAACTTGAACTGATCCGTCTCGCTTACGATATGCCCATTCTGTCTGATCAAAATATCGGTTCTTGTTGAATTGTGAGTTAGAAACTGTAAAAACTGAGTATTACTGTGATTTAGCATCAAATTATTTTCCACAAGCCACGAATTTATTTCATGAACTACATTATTTGATAATGTTTCAATATTACACACAAGATCCTTCACTACCAAGCTGGTGTCATCAGCAAACAGAAATATTTTTGAATCACTTGTAATACTAGAAGTCATATCATTTATATAAATAAGAAACAGCAGTGGCCCCAGCACCGACCCTTGGGGAACACCCCACTTAACAGTGCCCCATTACGACTGAACGTCACTACCATTCTCAATATTGCGGAGAATTACCTTCTGCTTTCTGTTCTTAAAGTAAGAGGCGAACCAATTGTAAGCTACTCCCCTTACTCCATTATGGTCCCACTTCTGCAGTAATATTTTGTGGTCAACACAGTCAAAGGCCTTCATTAAATCAAAGAAGACACCTAACGTTCGCAGCCTTTTATTTAATCCGTCCAAAACCTCACAGAGAAAAGAGAATATAGCATTTTCAGTAGTTAAGCCATTTCTAAAACCAAACTGTACATTTGACAGCAAATTATGTGAATTTAAATGCTCCAGTAACCTTGTATATACAACCCTCTCGATAACTTTAGCAAACACCGATGGCATAGAAATAGGTCTGTGATTGTCAACATTGTCCCTGTCTCCCCTTTTTTTATAAAGTGGCTTCACTACCGAGTACTTTAATCAGTCAGGAAACCGACCACTCCTAAAGGAAGAGTTACAGATGTGGCTAAGTACTGGGCAAACATATATAGAATAATACTCCAGTATTCTGCTAGATACCCCGCCATATCCATGAGAGTTCTTGGTGTTTAGTGATTTAATTATTAACTCAATCTCCCTCTTGTCAGTATCATGGAGGAGCATTTCAGGTAACAGTCTTAGAACACTTTTTTCTAAGTGCGCTATATGATTCCCTGTTGGGACTAGGTTTCTATTTAGTTCACCTGCTATATTCAGAAAGTGATTATTAAATACTGTACATATATGCGACTTATCAGCAACATGGACATTACAACTACGCACTGATTCAATATCCTCGACCTGTCTCTGCAGACCAGCCACTTCCTTTACGACTGACCATATGGTTTTAATTTTATCCTGAGACTTAGCTATTCTATCTGCATACCACTTACTTTTTGCCTTCCTAATAACTCTTTTAAGCACCTGACGATACTGTTTGTAATGGGGTGCTGCATTTAGATTGTGACTGTTTCTAAAGTTTTGATATAATTGCCACTTTGTTCTACAAGATATTCTTATCCCTTTAGTCAGCCATCCAGGCTGCCTGTTTGTGCTAGTACCCTGTTTTTAACGTTCTAACGGAAAGCAACTTTCAAAGAGCACGAGAAAAGTGTTGAGGAAAGCATTATATTTATCATCTACAGTATCACCACTATAAACATCTTGTCACTCTTGTTCCTTGATAAGGTTTACAAAGGTCTCTACAGCAACTGGACAGCTTTCCTAAAAAGTTGATAACTATATTTAACATGTGTTGCAGCACAAAAATCTTTTAGAGTTAAAATTTGTGCATCATGATCTGAAAGGCCATTTACCTTTTTGCTAACAGAATGCCCTTCTAGTAATGAGGAATGAACAAAACTATTGTCTATGGTTATTCTACTGTTCCCTTGCACTCTCGTTGGAAAGAATACGGTTTTGCATAAGATTATATGAATTAAGGAGGTCTACCAGCATCCTTTTCCTTGCACAATCACTTATACAATTAATATTGAAGTCACCACGTATAACTAACTTTTTGTATTTCCTATAAAGTGAACCAAGAACTTCCTCTAGCTTTAGCAAAAATGTTGTGAAATCGGAGTCTAGGGATCTATAAATAACAACAGTAAGAAGTTTAGTTCCACTAAATTTAACCACACCTGCACAACATTCAAACACCTTTTCAGTGCAGTTCTTTGAAACATCAATTGACTCAAATGGGATACCGTTTTTCACATACATGGCTACTCCCCCACTCCGCAAAGAACTCCTAGAAAAGCTGCCAGCCAACCTGTATCCTGGTAAAGGAAGCCTCTGAATTATCTCCTTATTTAAGAAGTGTTCAGATATACCAATAATTTCAGAGTCAACATCTATAAGCAGTTCACTAACTTTATCTCTAATGCCTTGTATATTTTGATGAAATATACGAATTCCCTCATTAATCGGATACCTAAGCTTTGTCGAAAGTGGTTTCTTTGTTAGAGAGACTTCCCTTAAACAGGAATATCTATCAGCTGACTTCAATCTAAAAAAAGGTACAGCTCTAACACCCACAACTACCGGAATTTTCCCATGAGTGATCCCACCACCCCCACCTATGCTGTCACCTATAAGCTTTGCCAACCTCCCCTTTCCATACCTGTTGAGGTGCAGGCCATGTCTAGTGAAACCTGTCCTGCTGATAGACTTCACCGACACCACTGAAATGTGACTCATGCCTTCTGTCATCAGCGCACCCCCAAGTCTCATGTTATTGCGCCTGACGGCTGTATTAAGATGAGGCCCATCGTGACGCTGAAACAGTTCCACGAAATGCACATTCGTGTTGCCAGTCTGAGTGGCTATCTTTTCCAGGTCACCATCTATGTCATACTCCCCATCCCTGTCAATACTATTACCAGCCCCACCCACAATCACTACCTGATCCTCTTTAGTAAAATTCCTAGATAACCCCCCTATGTTAACAGTCACCTGAGCCAATCCTGCATTAGGCTTCACAATGCTGGTGACCTGGTACTCACTCCCCAAAACTTCCTGCAACTGCTGGCCTACACCTCTGCCATGAGAACTACCTAAGAGCAGAACCTTCTTCTTTCTCTTAGACTTTGCAACTGTTCTAGCCACCGTAACTGCTGAGGTCTGCTGCATACTTCCTACATCTACAGCTACTCGATTCCTCTCCACTAGACTCTGACAGTTAGTCATATCTATTGCAAACACCAATAGTAAAACTATCTGAAAATCTTCTTCTTCTAGCAGATCTCTTGCCAACAGTCAGCTTCCATTCCCCAACACTCTTCTCCCTCCTCATCCTATCTAGCTCCTCCTGTGAATTTTTCAACTGCACCTGAAGGGCGCAGATCTTACGCTCCTGCTCCTCTATCAACTTACTCTTGCTACATAGCCTGCAGTTCCAGGAGAGGATCTCACCAGAATGCATACTGGCTTCCCCACTGCATTCCCCACTGTGAAAATACTTGGAACAAGTCTCACACCGCAATCCACTACTCAAGAACCTACGGCAAAGCCCACACTTCTCACTCATGGTAAAATTTTACAGTTATTGAAACAAGAAAACAACTTTATCTAAGTTCCGCTACTACAATAAGAAGATGTTAAAAACTGACTACAATAATCACAAACGTGCTCTACAAGGCAAGTAACTACTATTATTGACAGTATTAATCAACAACAAATGAGAATATAGCAAAAGACTAACGCAGAAAGAAAATCAAACGTCTAATGCCACAGTAACGAAACTGAAAGCAGTTCCCAAAAATTTCTTCTGAAATTATTTCACCAGAAAACACCGGTTGAAGACTACAAAGTTCCTAAATAAACCACTATACACAAACAATTAATTAGTACTTAGCTTTCGATGCGCCGCTACAGCTGCAACTGGTCAGCGCGGAATGTAAACACGGGTAAGGGGTTAAGTTGTTCTATACGAAACACAAATATCAGGTCACAACACAAGAAAGGCAGAGGTGAATGAAGAAACCACTAATAAGTCACTTATATAGTAAATATTATCACAAAAACCGTTAAATATATATCTGAAACCTAAAAATATATGAAAACTTAGAGACCGATCTCACACACAGTCACGCGCTTTTGACGTCACACCAAAGATGATGAATCATGGATTATAACATCTAAACTAAAATATTGTATAAATTAATTCCTTTTCATAAATTTCAGCTTGAAATATAATTATATGAAAGTTTTCAGAAAGGCAACTGAGATAATATTGATTTGATGAAAATTCGAAAAATAATACTGGTATGGGCAACTACTGTTGAGGAAAAGTAATGCTAGAGAAGGATGTCCTGCTACAAACGCAAGGTTCTAGAAAGGTTATGTGAGTATGTATATCGAAAACCAGCCTATGAGAACGTTTCTTGGTGGGTACAAGAGCAAACTTTGAGGCATCTAGTGCCGTCAACAGGTACACAACGTGGCTGGCTCCATCTCACCCTCTCAACATTCATATATTACAATAATGGAGCTGAGAATTTACGGTAAATCTTATTACGGCAGATAGTCGTAAATTGTTGCTACCTACCGTCAAAGATAAGGCAGTTTTATGACCGATAGCGCTTGAATCATTATAGGTCGTGAAATGACACGTACCAAGTGCTAGTGAAAAGTACAAAACCACTCACAGATACGTAGAGGTCGTTCTTCTTGAGGTGCAGCAACCGTGCGTAGAATGAGAAGATGAATAAGCAGCTCAGACATACTGTGGCACGAAAGATACTGTGGCACTTGGGATATAAATGTAAATGCTTCAATCAGTTGAGAATATTAATTGTGATTCTGTTTGCCTTCGGGTGTGGAACAGCAGCTTTTCCCATCGACATTAGTTATACAAAGAAGACTATACTTTCCACTAACAGGCAAAGTCTAAAGCAAGAAAAGTGTCTTGCTATGCAGTTCACTCATCGGTAGAAAAATCAGATTGTTCCGATGTGACACGGATCACACACCATACTTTACTTCCCTTGTGACCTGGATGAGTCAGCTGAAAGCTGGAAGGAGAGAAGAGTATATCACTTACAATAGGGTGATGCGTCGTAGAACAACAACGAAATTGGTAGTTGATAGGGATTTAATTCATAATATTTCAAGTTTATTTGCTACTCGTTTAACATCGAAAATTACGATTTTCGTTGCGGGTAGTTGAGTTCACTCGCGGCTACGGTTGTTGGACACGAGGCAACAGAAATGCAATCTCTCATTGAATTACGCTGCCGCCGTGAACATAAACGAGGTTTTTAATACGATGTAATAACACTTTGTGGAGCCAGTCGGTAGAGTAGAACGTATTTGCTTTTAGCGCCATCTAAACTGATGTGACCATGTAGTGCCGCACAGATAACGCAGTAATGGGACAAATAATTACAGATTGTAACGAATCGCTACGGTACCTTTCCCTTTGCGCTATCCGTAGAGCTCAGCGTAATTCTATGCCTTTTGTTTTTCGTTTTTACTGTCTGGTATATGCAGTTACCGGGACAGCAACGCACCTAATGATATTGTAGTCTCTGAACAACGCAAAAATGAGCTATTGCCAATTGAATTATGTCACTGAATTTGCACTAGTTTCAAATGTTCAGAATGCATAAGATTCAAACGAAAGTAAAATCGATATGGAGTAACGTTGGAGAAATTCTCGTTACTTGGTTCAAGCGCAAAGGGTTTCGAAGTTCATTTTTTAGTATTTACAGTTATGGTTATACCTTTCTGTTGTTCTGGAACCATAATGTCCACAAAATTATTCATATTGGGAGACTGATTCCAGAGAAGCCCTTCCAGCTTCGGTAACTTCGCTCTGTGCATTGCAGTGGTCTCTACCGTTATCTCTTGCTTTTACTGACTTTAACAATGTTCTCAGCAGTAGCCACTTAGTTAGCGGAAGCATTGTCGTCCACTGGGATGAAGAATTTTTAATGTATTAACTGCAAAATGCTTGAAATATTTTACTAGAAAGAGGTCCGAGCTGATTACATTAATGCTAGACGAAAAAAATCAAAGCATTCTTTGCTCTGAACATTTTTTTTCTATTGCTGCAAAGGGAAGTACGCTAGAGTCGTGTTCATGTATTGTAGTTTATTATCGTTTACAAATAAAAATCGCACGCTATGATGTGCCTTTGGGTTTTAGCACCCCTTCGACAGTGAAACCATTATAGGGTGGGCGGTTGTGGCAAGTGTTGAGCTGGAAGAGGACAGACAGCATACGTTTTCAATAAGTTGAAGGTTAATTCTAATACCCAGCTGGGTTCGTAATGATGTGCTATGTTTCCTTACTACCCAAAGATAATAGGCGTCTGGAAAATTAATGCGAATGTCTCGTAACGATACGAATGCAGTTAATGATTGCCTTTACTTCACAAAAAGACTTAGATGCTTGGAAACTAGCGTTGCTACCAAAAAAGTTTACAAAAATAAAATTTATGACAAACGCTGTAAATGCAACATGAAAGCAGACTTCGGAACGACATTGGAAAACTCGATAAATGCAAATACCCTGGTGAAGCGGTGAAGCATAGCAGATGTTACGGGTACCCATACTGAAATTAGTTGACTCTTGAAAGCGATTTGGGTGGCCTTCTCCCGACAGCAGTGCACGAAGGCGAGAGTTGTAATGGTGTTTGTCGGCTCCTGCGGTGTTGCCACTTCTGTTTCGAAAAGCGCTGTGCATGCCAGTTCTCAAGTAGGAATTTTTTCTGGGCACAACAACTATGCCGATTTAAAACAAATCAGTTACAACGATAATTAAAGTTACGAACAGTTTTTTGACATGCGAAGAAAAAAACTTTATTGAGAAACACATCTCGCGAATTTCGGTAAGTTTTGGTGATTTTTTTACGCTACGGAGAATTTATAAGAGCCGAGGGACATGAAAGGGAAGCAGTGGTTGGGAAGGGAGTGAGACAGGATTGTAGCCTCTCCCCGATGATTTTCAATCTGTATATTGCGCAAGCAGTAAAGGAAACATAAGAAAAGTTCGGAGTAGGTATTAAAATCCATGGAGAAGAAATAAAAACTTTGAGGTTCGCCCATGACATTGTAACTCTGTAAAAGACAGCAAAGGACTTGGAAGAGCAGTTGAACAGAATGGACAGTGTCTTGAAAGGAGGGTATAAGATGAACATCAACAAAAGCAAAACGAGGATAATGGAATGTAGTCGAATTAAGTCGGGTGAGGCTGAGGGAATTAGATTAGGAAATGAGGCTCTTAAAGTAGTAAAGGAGTTTTGCTATTTGGGGAGCAAAATAACTGATGATGGTCGAAGTAGAGAGGATATAAAATGTAGACTGGCAATGACAAGGAAAGCGTTTTTGAAGAAGAGAAATTTGTTAAGATCGAGTATTGATTTAAGTGTCAGGAAGTCGTTTCTGAAAGTATTTTATGGAGTGTAGCCATGTATGGAAGGGAAACATGGACTATAAATAGTTTGGACAAGAAGAGAATAGAAGCTTTCGAAATGTGGTGCTGCAGAAGAATGCTGAAAATTAGATGGGTAGATCTCATAACTAATGGTGATGTTTTGAATAGAATTGGGGAGATGAGGAGTTTGTGGCACAACGTGACTAGAAGAAGAGATCGCTTGGTAGGACATGTGCTGAAGCATCAAGGGATCACCAATTTAGTACTGGACGGCAGCGCGGAGGGTAAAAATCGTAGAGGGAGACCAAGAGATGAATACACTAAGCAGATTCAGAAGGATGTAGGTTGCAGTAGGTACTGGGAGATGAAGAAGCTTGCACAGGATAGAGTAGCATGGAGAGCTGCATCAAACCAGTGTCAGGACTGAAGACCAGAATAACAACAACGGAGAATTTAAAGTTTATACTTGTACTTGTTACAAGTTAAATGCGAGTACTTGACAAAATTTAAGATAAGAAAAAACACTGTTTTCCTAAGCATATACATAGCGTTATCGTCATTCCCTTTGATTCTACAACATAACCCAATGCTGGTACAAAACTCTTACAGTTTTGCCTTTGAAGAACAGAGCTGGAACGACGGACCTTACACTCCTTACTCGATTATGAGCTCCACGAAATCTAAAGTTCTAAATAACTTCAGTATTGATTTTTAATATTTCATTTGTTCACCAGTTACCACTAAGCTTACAGAATGATAGACCTTTGCCTCAGCAATGCGATTTCTATGGGTCTGCCCCCCTTCCCTCCAACTGCAGTCCAGTGTTTCGTGCTGCCTGCTGGTGGGACCTATCGTTCTACCGGGTGATCAAAAAGTCAGTATAAATTGGAAAACTTAATAAACCACGGAATAATGTAGGTAGAGAGGTAAATATTGACACACATGCTTGGAACGACATGGGGTTTTATTAGGGAAAAAAAAACAGACAAAGTTCACAAAATGTCCGATGGATGGTTCTGGGCAGCAAAACCGCTACGGTGACGGGTGAGAGGTACGCCGATATGTTACAGAATCGCATCATCCCCAGCCTGGCTGATAAAAACCTGCTGGAATGTACGATGTTTATGCAGGATGGCGCTCCACCCCGTATTGGTAGACGCGTGAAAGATCTCTTGCACGTGTGTTTTGGTGATGATCGTGGGCTCAGCCGCCACTTTCGTCATGCTTGGCCTCCCAGGTCCCCAGACCTCAGTCGGTGCGATTATTGGCTTTGGGGTTACCTGAAGTCGCAAGTGTATCGTGATCGACCGACATTTCTAGGGATGCTGAAAGACAACATCCGACGCCAATGCCTCACCATAACTCCGGGCATGCTGTTCACAACATTATTCCTGGACTACAGCTATTTTTGAGGAATGATGGTGGACATATTGAGTATTTCCTGTAAAGGGCATCATCTTTGCTTTGTCTTACTTTTTTATGCTAATTATTCTATTCTGAACAGATGAAGAGCCATCTGTCGGACATTTTTTGAACTTTTGTATTTTCTTGGATCTAATAAAACCCCATGTAATTCCAAGCATATGTATCAATTTGTACCTCTATATCTACATTATTCCACTATTTATTTAGTTTCCAATTTTATACTGTCTTCTTGATCACCCGGTAGATACTTATCATTTCTTTCACAAACAAAACGTCTATGTCATCAGTTTTGGACGTGCACTGGCCATCTTCAGGGTCCCTAAGACTTACGAGGCATATGGCAAATGAAGCGTCACCGATGACAAACACCATGTACCTCCAGAAACTTGAAGATTCTGAAGATGTACATTGCGTACAGGAAATTAAAAGCGTATTTTGTGAGTCTGCGTAAAAGACACAAAAAGAGGTGTACAATACACGCCAGTCCTTTCTCCACACACACGCACACACACACACACACACACACACACACACACACACACACACACACACACACACACACAGAGAGAGAGAGAGAGAGAGAGAGAGAGAGAGAGAGAGAGAGAGAGAGAGAGAGAGAGTGGAAATCACTGTGCGTACAAGCCAGCACAGAGGTTTTCGCGGAAGCAGTCTGCGAGAAAAGAAAACTTTTACTGTGTTAACCACACCTTTCTGAATCGATGTTCGTCAGGATTTCCCCTAACACATTGTGCCATCCGAAGCTGTGAAGGCGCTGAGCCGATAGGACGGAAGTTTTCGCTCCAGCACTGAAGTGACTTTGGCTACCAAACGTCTAGCCCTGCCGCCGGCTGCCATGGCTAGAAGATTGTTGACGCCTCACAGTGAGAGGGGCAGACCGCTGCAGCGATGATCTGGATTACACTGTGGCCACGGGCGTCCGTACGATGGTTTCTATGGCGGGAGGGGCCTCTTAATCCTGGAGGTATGGTGTTTTTTTAATACGAGGGCTGTCCAGAAAGTAAGTTACGATCGGCCGCGAAATGGAAACGACTATAAAAATCCGATAAAGCTTTGCAAAGATGTGTTGGGCAGTATCTCTAGTATGACTCTAGGTAGAATTATGTCGCTCTTTTCATTTCTAAGCTCTTAGTGAGCTCGTAAAGATGTTATAGAAAATAGTGTCTCCCGCCAAGTACGAGGGCCTGGTGAGAATTTTCCCCTGAAGCTATGCAACCAACATTACATAACTGTCGTGCGGTTTCTTCTTCAAGACAATTCTCAGCCTCATTCTGCAGGGGCAATGAAGATGTTCCTGCATCGTTTCAATTGGAAATGTTTGGTTACCCACAATACAGCCCGTAATTGTCTCCCACTGAGTTTCATCTCTGCTCAAACGAACCGCTGGCTATGAAGACAACATTTTGGCACAGACAACGAGCTTTAGGCCAGCGTAGAGTTGGCGAAAAGCACAGGCGGCTGCCTTCTGTGATGGTAGTATTGGAAAGCTGGTACAACGCTACGACGAATGTCTGAGTCAGAACGGCGACTACGTAGAGAAGTAGCTGAAAGGTGTAGCTAACTGTTACAAATGAAACATTTTTGATTTTCACTGTGATTTTCATTTCGCTATGAATCGTAACTTACTTTCTGGACAGCCCTCGTATTTTGGAAGACGAATGACGACTTTTAAGTATATATACTAAAACGTTGAGAGTGTGGGTTTCGCGGGAGACGTGCCAGAGTTAAATCCCTGCAGTCGCTGTATTCTCTGTGTCATCGGTGGCTCAGATGGTTCACAGTCTGCCTTCGGCAGTGCCACAGTGCGGACCGTGTTGCCTGCCGGCCGCGCTGTGGCGCGCGCGCCTGTTTGTTTACGCCGGAGCAGCTTCGTGTGTGCTGTGTTGCGAGTCTAGAACAAGATGGCACACTCGTACAGAAAAACGACCTTGAAGTTCAGTTTTGCGAACGACTATACACGACCAAAGGCACACGAGATCGAACGTTTCTTAAGAGAAGAGGTACAAATCGATCCACAGGAAATCGTGGCAATCAATTTATCGATCGTTTCAAGCGTCGTCTATGTCAAGTTTGTTGACGAGGCTGCTTGCGAAAGGCTTCTACAACGATCACCGAAAGGGTATCGTTTCTGTCATGCCGACGGGAATGTCGGTGCGGCTACGGTCGATCACGCGGGAATGGGGATCCGCACTATACGAGTCTTCGACCTTCCGTCTCAGGTCCCGTCTGAACTTGTTATGGACGCCTTTCGACCATACGGTACAGTTCTCTCCCATGTGGCCGAAAAATGGACGAGTTTTACCACTTACCCCGTTCTAAATGGAGTGAGACAAAAACGGATAGAACTGCGAAAGCACGTCCCCTCTTATTTGTACATAGGAGGTTGTCGAGCGATTGTAATCTATGATGGGCAACCTCGCACTTGCTCGGGAAAGAAGGTCACGTCCGCTCGGAATGCTTCCAGCGACGTTCAGTACAAACCCCACGGGATGACGCTCAGGCACCACAACTGATGACTGTCTTACCGCTGACCTTTGTGGAAGCCCTGAGAGGTGACGTGAAGGAGGTTTCCGACGGACACCAGCAGCTGCCCCCTATAGGGAACATGGACACCAACGGACTGGAACTGCGACCACAGCAGACACAGGACACCACACAAGAGGTGCAGCTGACGGCCGCTCCAGGCTCATCCGTGGTGGCTGCCAGTGCTTCCACCGAGAGCGTGATAGGCCAGGACCAAGACGGAGGATACGCAACCCAAACAGCCGATGCGGAAGCGAGGGAACGGAAGCAGCGTTCGCCGAAGAGAAGAAAGAAGCGGCGACTGACTTCTGTTGACGATAGCCATAGTCCCGAGGGGATAGTGGACGACAACGACAGTATCGACCTGAGACCAGTGGACTCAACAGATACCGAGATGATGGTGCAGGAATTACACAGCGACGATAACTTGAATTCTCCTTCTGGTGACCGGAAGGCAGAAGTGGAAATGACAATTGCCCAACATCAGAGCGGTGACAACGTTGCCTCCCATCCTTCGACCAGTTCCGAAAACATGCTGGGGGACTGGGCGCAAGAAATGGACCAACAGGAACAGAATGAAGATAAGGACGCGACGATTGAGGACAGTCCTGGCCAGAGACCGTGAGGGGTCGGGAAATGTTGGACAACTAAGTGTGGTGAGGAGCGCCGGGGGTTCAGATAGGCGCTTAATGACACTTCCCTACAACTGATGAACACACTCCAGGCGTACCGCATTGCCACGATAAACATTAATGGCATTCGGACACCACTTAAAATTCAAATACTGAAAGATATGTTGCGCGCTGCGGACGTGGATATTGTACTCCTACAAGAAGTGCGTTTCACATAGCCGCCAGAGTTCTATGGCTACGAGGCACTTTATTCAGTGCACGATGAAAAAGGATGCGGTGTGGCGATTTTCACCAGGGAAGGAATAGGACTGGAGGACGCCATGTCTCTCCGTTCGGCACGTGGCATAGTGACCACTGTCGATTGCGTTCGTTTCATCAATTTATACGCGCCATCTGGCTCCACAAAACGAAGAGAAAGGGCGGCCTTTCACACCGAAGAGATAGCACCGTTGTTCGCTGGACACTATAATAACTGTATAGTGGGCGGCGACTTTAGTTGTGTCGTCGACAAAAAGGACCAAGTACCTCATTACGTGCCATGCATGGAACTGCGTGCGTTGATTACCGAAATGGCGCTTCTGGATACCTGGGAACTGCAGCATGGCGACGGACCGGGTTACACGTTTGTAACGGGACACTCGGCGAGTAGACTTGATAGAGTGTATGTGACACGAGCTCTACGGACGGCGACACTGGATGCCGAAATCTGGCCAGCGGCTTTTACGGATCATATGGCGTACATCTGCACGATTTCACTAACGCGTCAGAAGATATGGAGGAGTAAGGGTCCCTGGAAAATGAACTGTGCACTTTTACGTGACACTGCATGTCGCCGGTCGATAGAGGCGGCCTGGGAGACCTGCGTTCACCGCCAACGAGCATACACCTCGGTTCTCCTGTGGTGGATCAAATGCGTAAAACCAACGTTACGGAGAACGTTGATACGATACGAGCAGGACAAATCGTAGTGGAACCGCACGATGGCTGATTTTTATTTTACAGCTCTGAGGGAGGTGATGACTCAACAACCATCGCCGGAAAGGCACACGGCCATGCGCAGGATAAAAGCCAAGTTATTACACCTGACGAGACTAACAGTGGAAGGTATAATGGTCCGGGCGAGATTGGCGGACACAGTTATTGCCGAAACCCCCTCCATACACCACGTAGTAAGTGAACGCCAACGTCAACGCAGGACATTGATCAGGGAACTAATTTCTGAAACTGGCCAGCAAGTTGTGAACCAGCGTGATATTGCTCATGTGTTTACTGACTATTTCCGCCAGTTTTATGGACCTGTACAAGTGAACCACGAGACACTACATGATGTCATCACGGAAATGCCAGATAGAGGACCGCCACTGGATGCAGAGACTTACATCACAGCGATAACAGAGGACGAGTTGACAGATGCAATTGCCAGAGGGGCTCCCAACAAGTCCCCAGGACAGGACGGCTTCCCAATTGAATTTTACCGCGCCTTTGCATACCTCATGGGACGGACCTGGATTCAGATGTACAACGAACTCCTGTTACCATAGACTGAGATACCTGCCGAATCCACGGAGGGTATCATCATCCCAATACCCAAACCACGTGATGGCAGAAGGCCAGGAGATTATAGACCACTCACTCTCTTGAACTGCGACTATAAGATTTTCGCGCGCATCCTTGGGGCTCGCCTGCGGTCTTCAATTTCTGATAGACTCCACATAGATCAAACTTGCCTCGGCGGTAAGAGTAACGTACATACGGCGCTCTGTGACTACCGAGATATCATCGCATTAGCAGCGGCATGCAGAGTGCGTGGGCCACTCGTCGCTATTGACTTCGATCATGCGTTCGACAGAGTGGATCACACCTTTTTGCAAGCGGTGATGGGCAGACTGGGAGTCCCACAGGCCTTCATTCTAGTGATCACGCGACTGTTACACGGACTGCGATCAAAGGCCTCGGTGAATGGGCGGGGAACTGACTACATTGTTATTTCAAGGTCAGTTCGTCAAGGTTGAACCCTTTCGATATTTTTGTATACAATGGTTTTAGAACCCTGCCTATATGGTCTCCGAAGACGGCTGGAGGGAGCGCCGTTGCCACAACTGACCTTTCATTGCCGCGCTACAGCTGACGATGTGGTGCTGGTGGCAAAGGCAGGCGACGAAGTACGTTCGGCGTTGGCATGGATACAGCGATACGGGATGGCGGCAGGAAGCGTGCTTAATCTACAGAAATCACGCTGCATGTGTGTCGGTCGAGGATTACAACCGGGGGAGGAAGGCCCGCTCATGTTAGTTAAGACCATAAAATGTCTAGGTGTTACGTTCCACACGGATGTGCAGCGGACAGCAGCGGATAGCTACCGACGCATATTGAAGCTGATGCGGACAATGCTGCTGTTACAGAAATTAAGAGCGTTGGATATGATTCAGAGGGTGACCTATGTTAACGTATACCTAGCACCGAGACTCACTCACGTAGCGCATGTCCTGCCTTTAACGCGCACAATGGCATCACGGATACAAGCCATTTTCGGAACCTACGTGAGTGTGGGACACCTGCTTAAGATCCAATACACAACGCTTAAGCTACCACCTGGAGAGGGTGTATTTGGTTTAATGAACGTATATGAAAAGGCACGGGCGTTATTCGTCAGTACGATTTTCCGACAGTGGCGCGGCCAATTCCGCAGTATCTCGGGTGCGTTGGCCGATGTACTAGCGCCCACTTCAATGCTGCCCCCAGTCAATGTGGGCCATATCTCACCGAAGCTGTCACATTTCAAGTCTTTTTTTTTGTGGAGCTTAGCTATGTCAGAGATTCCTTCCCAACAACACGACTACCGACGACGCGAAATGTATACCAACTCTTACTGCGCCGGTGCCCCAGGAATACCCTGGAAAAGAAGTACCCAGACAAGAACTGGCGACAGATATGGCGCGTTATACGCAACGTTTACCTCGATTCATTTGGCAGACACTCCACTATGTTTAGGCTGCGCAACAGTGGACACTGATGAACATCGTTTAGCCCGTAGTGGGACGGCTCCAGTGTGGCACTTGGCACAACAGATATTGGCGTTCCTGTTACGCTCCGCCCCTCACACAATTTCGTTAGACACACTTTTTTCCCCCAAGAATCTTATTTTCCGGTCCAAAAAGCCAAATCAGTGACATGGGTACGACGAATGGTGGTGGGCTACGTGTATAACGAATCGGAAAAGGACAAAATTGATTTTTGGCATTTTCTCCTGGATGGACACACGAAGTTGCAACAGCATAAGAGATATGGGCAAGACTTCGCTAATTACTTGCGACTTACATTTACCGACCCGCCGGCCAGATGGGGTGTGACGGGTGAGAGATGAGATAGACGAAGAAGCCGAGATAGACATCGATCACACTACGGACCCTTAGTTAATTTCGAGAACACGACCCAGTCTCACACCAACGTCTGGAGAACGAGTCGATAGATGGCTTTCTTGCTCTATCGAACGTCGGGTCGTGAGCAGGTGTCGTCCCCGACACGAATTTCATTTCATTGCTACAGGAGGATGTTTCTTTGTATCTGTACTATCCGCAATGTCTTCCTGTCTTTCATTTGGGCATTTTCTGTTTACTTCATTTCCTTAATTAATTAATAAAAAAATTTAAAAAAGGTGGATAGTGCGTCTGCCATGCAAGCAGTAGATCCCGGGTTCGAGTTCCGGTCGGGTCACACATTTTCATCTGTCCCCGTTGACGTAAGCACCTAAGGGTGTTCATTTCATTGTAAATTCTGTGCCATCGCGCTGCATCCTAAAGATTAGCAGCAACCGGACTCGTGAATTACCGTCTCTTTCATACGCTGGCTTTTACACTAGAACAAAAACGGATGCGTTTCGTGTGATGCCATGACCCGGATGTAGGGACTGCTGGTGAATGGGATCTATATGCTTTCACCGATGAACAGTGATTCCGCTCTTTCCCGCGTGACCATAATCGGCGACTATAACGGCGACTCGGGTAAAAGAATCAATCTTCCACTGTTTGGAAACTCTGAGCGATGGTACTGCTGGCGCTATTGTGTGGGAAGCCGTCGTGTATGACTTTCAAGCTGGGGCTGGTAGTGACTGAGGGAACATAAAAAAAAGTAAAATAAAAAACAAAAAGGTGGATAGAGCATCTGCCATGTAAGCCGGAGATCCCGGGTTCGTGTCCCGGTGAGGGCACACATTTTCATCTGTCCCCGTTGACGTATGTCAACGCCTGTAAGCAGCTAAGGGTGTTCATTTCATTGTGGACTTTTAAGTAGCCGTAAAAATTTTCAGATGTGACCATGTCAAAAACCTATGTAATACTAACTTTTCAGTCGTTTTCTTGAAATAAAAAGGCCTTAATATAATTTGTTTTTTCTTTCCCTGAGAGTTAAGAGAGGGTTTGGGGGGGGGGGGGGGGGGACGTGGTCGTCTCCGGCTGTCCACAGGTATGGGCGCCCTTGTCTATGCCTAAGCCTTGGCGAGTGCCATTTCCAGGGAGTACGTTATCGGAAGTGACGTCCTGTCACAACGGGATCAGGTCAAGCAGCGATAAATACCGTGCACTCTGCCTGTGCACCATCGATCACTGACTGCAGCCTGCACCGAGAAGTATGTCGCAATGGTTCTAGTCATCGAGAGTTAACTACATATTAGTAGGCGCTGCCTCCAGTAACGGCGGGTCCACTGGCTGTGTGTAGTCCTGATGCTACTGGGAGCTGAACTGGCGCCTTCCAGCTAGGGGTTTACTGCGATCTGATAGCCTATAACTGTGTTATATCTTTCGTAATTGTGGTGTGCGTACTGTAAGACCTTCACTACACACACCATCAGATTATCTGACTTGTCGCTCTAACGAAGTAGGCGAGTGTCAGCAATATGTCTCGTGGTCTTATCGTGGCGTGTTTATCTTCTGCCGTTAGGTCAGACGATAGAAATGCCACTGGCACACTTAGAGTAGCAGATTGACAGTGACCAACTTTAAACATCATCATCATCATCATGTAAGACTGATTAAGCCTTTCAGCGTTCAGTCTGGAGCATAGCCCCCTTATAAAATTCCTCCATGATCCCCTATTCAGTGCTAACATTGATGCCTCTTCTGATGTTGAGCCTATTACTTCAAAATCATTCTTAACCGAATCCAGGTACCTCCTACCCTCTACTGCTGAACCCATGAGTCTCTTGGGTAACCTTGCTTCTCCCATGCGTGTAACATGCCCCCACCATCTAAGCCTGTTCGCCCTGACTGCTACATCTGTAAAGTTCATTCCCAGTTTTTCTTTGATTTCCTCATTGTGGACACCCTCCTGCCATTGTTCCCATCTACTAGTACCTGCAATCATCCTAGCTACTTTCATATCCGTAACCTCAACCTTATTGATAAGGTAACCTGAATCCACCCAGCATTCGCTGCCATACAACAAAGTTGGTCAAAAGATTGAACGGTGCACAGATAACTTAGTCTTGGTACTGACTTCCTTCTTGCAGAAGAGAGTAGATCGTAGGTGACCGCTCACTGCATTAGCTTTGCTACACCTCGCTTCCATTTCTTGCCATCCTGTGAGAATATGTATCCTAAGTACTTGAAACTGTCCACCTGTTCTAACTTTGTTCCTCCTATTTGGCACTCAATCCGTTTACATCTCTTTCCCACTGACATTACTTTCGTTTTGGAGATGCTAATCTTCATACCATAGTCCTTACATTTCTGGTCCATCTCTGAAATATTACTTTGCAAACTTTCAATCGAATCTGCCATCACAAGTAAGTCTTCCGTATATGCGAGACTGCTTATTTTGTGTTCACATATCTTAATCTCATCCAGCGAGTTTATTGTTTTCAACATATGATCCATAAATAATATGAACAACGGTGGAGACAGGTTGCAGCCTTGTCTTGCCCCTTACTTTAAACAGAACTTGATTAATTTTCACACACATTTATTAAAATAATAACAAGCATAAAAATTACTTAACTTGGTTCTGGATGCTATTTACAATTGACAATCTGAAGTACCTTTGGTATTGAATGTTAATCTTATTCTCACATATATCTCTGATACTTGACTAAAGTGTCTATACATTTATCTTCATGGCTATGTACAGGAATATGGTAATCTTATTAGGCGCAGACTGAAACTTGACTATAGACTGCTACAGACAAATGTAGAACTCGTACAGACTGGTGCAGACAAATGCAGACTGACTAATCGGAGATCTGTACACTCGTTATAATGCCTCATGCATTCAGGTATCACCGTGCTAGTGTGATCCGCGAGGAGAAAAGGTTCTACGTTAGTGGCAATCTCATTGGCTGTGTTACATATTAATACGCGGATCGGCGGAAGCAGAATTTGGTCCGTCTCTATGGCAGCGCCATCTCGTAGTGCGGAGATGGACGAGCGCTGCGCCTGCGCTGTTGTGCTTAGAGGGGCGCGCTCTAGTAGGAAAATTCTGTAGACGCTGACTACGTGGAAGTCCACAGCATGACCCGCCGCACTAATGCGGAAATTATGCTACCTCCACTTCTGTGACCTGTTTTCCCAATACCTTTAATTTGATGTTTTATTCTGTGTTTAAGGAAACTATAAATTTTGTCGAAATTATGAGACCATTTAACTTTAAGTAATGGTACATTGCGTGACGATGCGCAACCAGGCATAACTTACCACGTGCTATTGGAATAGCGCTTTGCGCTCTCAGCAAAATGGAGAGGTCTTACTTCTTGTGATTTTCATGTTAAGAAGGAGAGAACTGTAATGAATTGGGACAAACATGGTCTGAACTTTTGTGGAAATACTGAATGCAATCGTCAGAAAACACTGTTGTTGGCAGACATCCCAATAAATTTCTAATTGACAGAATGACGCCCCATTGTGCACGAATTTGAACTGTTGTTCTGACCAAAGATTGTAACAGAGTGTTACAACTCAGTCTAAGAATACAGGGTGTGTCAAAAAGAATCACCCGATTTGACTCGTCTATATTTCTGAAATCAATAAACATACACAATGAATTTTGTTTTTTGATCAACGGAAAAATTTACTTTTTCATAAGTGTTCAATATGCCTCCTTGAGATGCACGGCCAATGTTGTTCCACACTGCAGCGAACATGTCTTGAGCTACAGCTTCCACAGCTGCTGTTATGCGATGTCTCAGTTCATTCATTGTTGTTAGTAACGGAGGCACATAAACAGACCCTTTTATAAATCCCCACAAGAAATAATAACATACAGTTGGGTCCCGTGACCTTGGAGACCAGTAACGTGAGGCTGAATCATTTCGTCCAATGCGTCCGATCCATCGTTCAGTAATCTTTCGATTTAAAAATTCCCCCCACTTCCAGATGCCAATGTAGTGTTGGCCCATCGTATTGGTAAATGAAGCTGTTCGAATTAGTCTCCAACTGTGTGAAAAGAAAGTTCTCAAGCATATCGAGACATGTACTACTCGGCAAAGAAAAATGGACCGTACATCTTTTCCCATGAAACTGCACAAAACACATTAAATTTTGATGAGTCCCTCCCATATCGTACAACTTCATGTGGTTGCTCCGTGCCCCATACTCTCACATTATGACGGTTTACCTTTCCCTTTAAATACAATGTAGCCTCGTCACTAAGCACTAACCATGGAAGAAAACTGTCCTCTTCCATCTTTCCAAGAAGAAAGTTACAGAACTGCACACGTCGTTGTTCGGCATCTTCACGAAGAGTTTCCAGTAGATGAATTTTATATGATTTCATGTGTAAACGCCGACGCAACACACGCCATACAGCCATTGAGGGCACGTTGAGCTGTCGACCTGCACGTTTGCCTTGACACAAACAACGTTTCTCGGAAATGTTCATGCCATTATCTAATGCTCTGTACTGTAGCAGGAACCACGCCATACCTAGTACGAAAGTCACGCTGAACAGTTGTTACTGACACGCAGCCAGTCGGGGTGGCCGAGCGGTTCTAGGCGCTTCAGTCTGGAACCACGCGACCGCACGGGCGCAGGTTCGAATCCTGCATCGGGCATGGATGTGTGTGATGTCTTTTGGTTAGTTAGGTTTAAGTAGTTCTAAGTTCTAAGGGACTCATGACATCAGCTGTTAAGTCCCATAGTGCTCAAAGCAATTTGAACGATTTTTTTTTTTTTTTTTTTTTTTTTGGCACGCACTGCACAAAACGTAGAATACAAGACGCTTTTTGTTATGCCGACACCGTTTATACTAGAGCTGAAGCGGACACACACTGCTGCTACCTAGCGGGAACCATGCAAAACTCGAGAGTCTCCTCTTTGCAGCAGTACGTTGTTCATGCACATACCTCCAATAACATATTAGCTGTGATTTTTTGTATTTGGATGATTGATTTTTATACATCGCGTATAAGGTATTAAGTTTTAGGTACCTGCGCAGCTTTTTTTAACCTCAGTTTCCCTTTTTAAGGAGTTATGTGTGAGCAAGTTACGGAGATCTACAAAGGATGACGCATTAAATAGAACCTCCACCACGGCTTTTGATTTTTGAGCGATTCATTTGATCACGAAATGCAGTTTCTTACATACAACTAATTAGCAACCTATTCATCCTTCGCGCAGAGGACTGTAATAGCACAGATACGAACTCCGTGCTATTTGCAATCCCGACTCAGAACTGATGGGTGAACGCTTTTGTTAATGTAGTACGATTTGCGCGTTTCAGATCTGATGCGCACAATGGACACAACGAGGTTAAGTTGGTATTCCATCCCAATCAGTGAAAATAATAACAACATATATAGCCTTACGTATCATCTGCGTCATGTTATATGAAGTGTTTTATAGAAATACGATAAAATGTACGATTTATTTTCATGTTATTCGTGGTTATGTAAATGAGGGTGGCGATATTTTCTCGTCTGGATTATTGAAGCTAATGACTGTTGGTGCATTGCATTCAAGCTATCTGCGTCCTAGTGATACAGGGTGTTACAAAAAGGTACGACCAAACTTTAAGGAAACATTCCTCACACACAGAGAAAGAAAATATGTTATGTAGACATGTGTCCGGAAATGCTTACCTTCCATGTTAGAGCTCATTTTATTACTTCTCTTCAAATCACATTAATCATGGAATGGAAACACATAGCAACAGAACGTACCACCGTGACTTCAAACACTTTGTTACAGGAAATGTTCAAAATGTCCTCCGTTAGCGAGGATACATGCATCCACCCTACGTCGCACAGAATCCCTGATGCGCTGATGTAGCCCTGGAGAATGGCGTACTGTATCACAGCCGCCCACAATACGAGCACGAAGAGTCTCTACATTTGGTACAGAGGTTGCTTAGACAAGAGCTTTCAAATGCCCCCATAAATGAAAGTCAATAGGGTTGAGGTCAGGAGAGCGTGGAGGTCATGGAGGTCATGGAATTGGTCCGCCTCTACCAATCCATCGGTCACCGAATCTGTTGTTGAGAAGCGTACGAACACTTCGGCTGAAATGTG
Organism: Schistocerca gregaria; assembly: GCF_023897955.1. Lineage (NCBI taxonomy): Eukaryota > Metazoa > Arthropoda > Insecta > Orthoptera > Acrididae > Schistocerca > Schistocerca gregaria. The sequence goes on from NC_064926.1 coordinate 546,669,322, forward strand.
CAGGAGCTCCATCGTGCATGAACCACATGTTGTGTCGTACTTGTAAAGGCACATGTTCTAGCAGCACAGGTAGAGTATCCCGTATGAAATCATGATAACGTGCTCCATTGAGCGTAGGTGGAAGAACATGGGGCCCAATCAAGACATCATCAACAACGCCTACCCAAACGTTCACAGAAAATTTGAGTTGATGACGTGATTGCACAGTTGCGTGCGGATTCTCGTCAGCCCACACATGTTGATTGTGAAAATTTACAATTTGATCACCTTGGAATGAAGCCTCATCCGTAAAGAGAACATTTGCACTGAAATGAGGTTTGAAACATTGTTGGATGAACCATTCGCAGAAGTGTACCCGTGGAGGCCAATCAGCTGCTGATAGTGCCTGCACACGCTGTACATGGTACGGAAACTACAGGTTCTCCCGTAGCACTCTCCATACAGTAACGTGGTCAACGTTACCTTGTACAGCAGAAACTTCTCTGACGCTGACATTAGGGTTATCGTCAACTGCACGCAGAATTGCCTCGTCCATTGCAGGTGTCCTCGTTGTTCTAGGTATTCCCCAGTCGCGAGTCATAGGCTGGAATGTTCCGTGCTCCCTAAGACGCCGATCAATTGCTTCGAACGTCTTCCTGTCGGGACACCTTCGTTCTGGAAATCTGTCTCGATACAAACCTACCGCACCACGGCTATTGCCCCGTGCTAATCCATACATCAAATGGGCATCTGCCAACTCCGCATTTGTAAACATTGCACTGACTGCAAAACCACGTTCGTGATGAACACTGATCTGTTGATGCTACGTACTGATGTGCTTGATGCTAGTGCTGTAGAGCAATGAGTCGCATGTCAACACAAGCACAGAAGTCAACATTACCTTCCTTCAATTGGGCCAACTGGCGGTGAATCGAGGAAGTACAGTACATACTGACGAAACTAAAATGAGCTCTAACATGGAAATTAAGCGTTTCCGGACGCATGTCCATATAACATCTTTTCTTTATTTGTGTGTGAGGAATGTTTCCTTGAAGTTTGGCCGTACCTTTTTGTAACACCCACCTAACATTACCGCTGGATGTATTTCGTGAACCACATCAAATACTGGCGAATCGATTCCGCAGATCCAACTTGAGGAGAGGGGATAGTGTAATTGGTTGAAACAAACAATAAAAAATGCACGGAAGTATGTTTTTTAACACAAACCTACGTTTTTTAAATGGAACCCCGTTAGTTTTGTTAGCACATCTGAACATATAAACAAATACGTAATCAGTGCCGTTTGTTTCATTGTAAAATGTTAATTACATCCGGAGATAGTGGAACCTAAAGTTGACGCCTGAGTACCACTCCTCCGCTGTTCGATAGTGTGTATCGGAGAGCACGAAATTACCTAGGGATCCAAAGGGAACGGTGATGGACCTTAGGTACAGAAGAGAGTGGAACAGCACATTACGTCCACATGCTAACACCTTTTTATTGGTCTTTTTCACTGACGCACATGTACATGACCATGAGGGGTGAGGTACACGCACACACGTGGTTTCCGTTTTCAATTACGGAGTGGAATAGAGTGTGTCCCGACATGTCAGGCCAATAGATGTGGTGGCCATAATTTGCTGCACGCAATTGCTATCTCTGGCGTAATGAATGTCGTACACGCCGCAGTACATCTCCTGTAATGTCACCGCAGGCTGCCACAATACGTTGTTTGATATCCTCTGGAGTTGTAGGCACATCACGGTACACATTCTCCTTTAACGTACCCCACAGAAAGAAGTCCAGAGGTGTAAGATCAGGAGAACGGGCTGGCCAATTTATGCGTCCTCCACGTCCTATGAAACGCCCGTCGAACATCCTGTCAAGGGTCAGCCTAGTGTTAATTGCGGAATGTACAGGTGCACCATCGGCCGCGGTGGTCTCGCGGTTCTAGGCGTGCAGACCGGAACCGTGCGACTGCTACGGTCGCAGGTTCGAATCCTGCCTCGGGCATGGATGTGTGTGATGTCCTTAGGTTAGTTAGGTTTAATTAGTTCTAAGTTCTAGGCGACTGATGACCACAGATGTTAAGTCGCATAGTGCTCAGAGCCATTTGAACCAACAGGTGCACCATCATGCTGAGTCCACATACGTCGACGCGTTTCCAGTGGGACATTTTCGAGCAACGTTGGCAGATAATTCTGTAGAAATGCGATGTATGTTGCAGCTGTTTGGGCCCCTGCAATGAAGTGAGGAACAAAGAGATGCTCGCCAATGATTCCGCACCATACATTTACAGTCCACGGTCGCTGTCGCTCTACCTGTCTGAGCCAGCGAGGATTGTCCACGGACCAGTAATGCATGTTCTGTAGATTCACTGCCCCGTGGTTTGTGAAACCTGCTTCATCGGTAAACAGGTAGAACTGCAACGCATTCTCTGTTAATGCCCATTGACAGTATTGCACTCGTTGATTAAAGTCACCACCATGTAACTGCTGATGTAGCGGCACATGAAAGGGGTAAAAGCGGTGACGATGCAGTATGTGCATGACACTACTTTGACTCAGTCCACCGGCTCTCGCAATGTCCCGTGTACTCATGTGTGGATTCATGGCAACAGCAGCTAACACACCAACTGCACCCGCTTCTCCTGTGACGGGCCTATTACGGACCCGTTTGCGTGTTACGACCATACCTGTTGCATACAGTTGGCGGTAGATGTTTTGCAATGTGCGGCACGTTGGATGCTCTCTGTTCGGGTACCGTTCTGCATACACCCTGCAGGCTTCAGCTGCATTTCGTTGACACTCGCCATAGATGAGTATCATCTCCGCCTTTTCAGAGTTCGAATACACCATGGTCACAGTTCCTACAACACTACACTATCACAGACGTCTGGTAACACGGTTTACTGGAGTTGGTCTGCTTGCGGAGACGAATGCAGAATAACAATAGCAGCAAGCGCTACATGCGGACACTGCAACAGCTAGACCAAACCACAACAGTGCACTATAGCCACACTCGTAAACACGGTCGTCATCGTAAACATGTCCCTGCTGATGCTGCTCGCCGACCGTGGCCCGTGTTTGTTACAACACGCAAATGAACGTCGGAGGTTTCAAGCGTCAACTTTAGGTTACAATATCTCCGGATGTAATAAACATTTTACAATGCAACAAACTGCACTGATTACGTATTTGTTTATATGTTCAGACGGGCTAACAAAACTAACGTGGTTCCATTAAAAAAAACGTAGGTTTGTGTTAGAAGACATTCTTCCGTGCATTTTTGTATGGTTTGTACTAAACAATTACACTAGCCCTCTCCTCACGTTCGGTCTGTGGAATCGGTTCGTCAGTATTTGATGTGGTTTACGAAATATATCCAGCGGTAACGTTAGGTGATTCACAGTAGTATGCAGCACACCTAATTACTACTGTTATGTGGTAACAGGAACAGCTGCAGCCATGTGCAGGTGACCTGGCAGAGTGAGAACGGCCAGAGCACACACAGTATTTACCGGCCACACGTTGTCCAGCGGGGCAGTATCGTACTGAGGTAAGCCGTCCGCCACTGTGGCTCGCGGCTCTTCAGAGGTAAGCGCCGTGTCACGTTAGGAAAGCGAGCGCGGGCCCGCCGGGGCGGAGCGCTTCACACAGCAGCGGAGCGCTGCGGAACAGTCGCCTTGCGCAGTTACTAACCCAGTTAGGCCGGCGTCGCTCCATTGAGACAGACGGGCCATAAAATTGAGGAAACGTCGACCTCGTTGAAGTTAACTGCCTCCTTGGAGATGCGCACCTAATTCGTCTGGAGGAGCCATAAAGCAGTTACGCGAATCCATCTTCGCTACCCATCTCAACTCGGGCGCGAAATATGGTTCTAGGAGTTGGCATGTAAGTGTTAACTGAATTATTACTTTTATCAAGTTCCAACAGATTGTTGAATGATAGGACCGGTACTTGGGTATTTTTTTAGTTTTCTTCCGACCAGCGTCACAGGTCCAATAATAGTCATATCCCTATGATGACTAGTTTCTTACCATCACATACATGTTCAAACTATGACGTTAGACGCAAGTGTAATCGCACAGTCCTGCCGATGCACATGTAACCAATTATTCATTTTTCCCCAGTATTAATCGTTACATAAATAAAAAAAAGTGACGTACTTTGCATGAGTATACAATGCTATTCCTTTCCAAATAAAGGCAACAAACTAAGGTTATTATTACTTTTGAGGTTGCTTCTTTCCATTAGAGAGTAGTAGCCCTGTGTACTCATCGAAATCCGTCATTTTGTATTTATTTAACGTCGCTAGTGAGGCATAATGAATATTTCGTTACATGTACATCGGTGGAACCGTGTGATTGCACTTACGCCTGACGCCACAGTTTGAAAATGTAGGTGATGGACTGAAATTAGTTATCAAACAGAAGTTACTATTATGGCAACTGTGGCGGATGTTGAAAAATAAAATTTAAAAAAATTAATTACTATTTGAGATAAGAGAATATGAGCAGGTTCTTGGCTTGTAAGGTTAGCAACATTTCTTGATACGGAAGACGTAGTATGGTTGGATGGAGTGCTGTCAACAGATGTAAACCTGGAATTATTTTTCCCTGAAGATGTGTGAGTCCCAAGTGTATCTTCGACTTGGGTAAAATCTGAAGTAATGATAAAGGCGAGACTCACATGTCTCCAGGACAATGCAATTCCATCAGATCAATAGATAACCTGCGCCTGAGGTACAGGCAGGAGTTCCCATTCCGAAAAAAATGTTGTATGAATTCATGTAAACGATATGCAAATAACAACTAAGAGCACGGTGGTTGAAATACTCGAGGCTGGCGTACACACATGCATTCCAGACACGACGGTCACAGGAGCTTTAGTTCAGGAGAGAAACCGCACAACGGGACGCCGGTCCCTTCAGACGACGACCCAGCGTATGTCAGCCGGTGACCGCCCATGGAGTGGACAGCGTGGGCCCAAGTCAAAACGGGGAACGACCCCTTGTTCAGCTTAAAAGCAAATTCCGCTACATTGTGTGGGAGCGGCCAGCTTATGCATTCTTTACACATAGCACGCAGTTCCAGAGATTTTCACAGGGAGACAGAAAACGCCAAACGCCAAACGCCAATGCTACAGGTTTCTGGATTGGTCGCCTTAAACAAAACGTCATTCTCCCATTTTAGAAGAGCAATGCTGACTGGCAGACAATATTTCTGACGCCTTGAGCTGAAAGAGTAATGGTAGAGACCGAAAGATATACCCCCTCACGTCTCGCGTGGAGAGGCGCCGTTCTGTTGTCGCTTTTGGAGCGAGGAACAAGTCTCTCCTCAGTACTTCACTGGGAGAGCACCTCTGTCGAGAGCGAATCAAAGGGCGACTCTATATTGAGTCCTTGCGATTAAGCGTTGTTCACTGTGTTGGCCACCACACTTATTGTGCTGTGTGAACGGACAGAGTTATACTTAAACGCCTGCGAGCGAATTTTTGAGGGCATCACAGTGGACTTGTTATCTGACCAGTGTACCACTCCAATAGACTAGAGGCGAATAGGAATCTTTGACTTCATCAAGGGGTAGGGAGAGTTTGATTGGCGAAGGTCAATCCAAATAGAACGAGAGTTATCTTATTTGTCAGTAGCGAGCGACGCAGACAGCAATTATCGCAGCTTACGGTACTGTGCACTACAGCTATTGCGAGCCCCATATTTCCTTCACAACAGTACACTTCACTGCATTTCACATGCGACAGCCTCTACTGTACCCAGCAACGTTTTAAAGGATAATTATTCAAGTTGAGTAGGCGCACCTCTCAGCCATTCTGCCAAGTCAATAACAATCTTAAACTTTGTATAGAAATTTCATTAGCGAATCCTATCCTTGAGAGGTAACTTCACATTCCGAAAAGAACCAGGATATAACTTGTTCAATTCATAACTAAAAGTGCCATTGTGATTTCTCAGAATGTTTGCAAAATAAATAATAACTTTCGTTAGTTTCATGTTTTTCTTAGACTAACTAGCACCACTCCAGTACCCAAGTATCCCACTAGTTACGTAAGAAAATTTGTGTGTCATTTCCTTACAGCAGACGATTCCAGAAGATATTTATTGCTGAAAGTTTTTCAGGCAATTCTCTTTAGAACGTTAGGAGCGTCTGTCTGACTTCTGTAGTAATGTGGGGGTGGAAATTGCATCTTGCAGGAGCCACAGGGCAAAGGGTACATCTCAGATTAATCTGTTGCGCAGAATGACAGAATGTCAGACCAACCCCACACTCACACTACAATGTTACAATGGTATTGAGGTTGTCACATTTACCAAGCGAGCAGGAAACCTGTGTTGCAGTCCTGGCTGTAGCACAAATTTTAATTCATAGCTTCAGCTCCTATGCTTACGAAGGTGTAGACGTAATTGCAGGCATAGGCCCTACCTCTGGAGGGTAACCATCAGTCTTCATGTTGTGCTTGAATACTAACAAACGCCATACAGACCGTATTATATCAACGCTGTAGGTATGGAAGGGCACATGGTCAGCATACCGCACTCTCGGCCGTTCTCAGTTTTCGTGACCGATGCTGCTACTTCTCAGTCAAGCATCTCCTCATTTGGCCTCACAAGGGCTGAGGGCACTCCGCTTGCAAACAGCACTCCGCAGACGGTGACGGTCACCCATCCAAGTGCTAGCCAAGCCCGACAGTGCTTAACTTCGGTGATCTGACAGGAACCAGTGTTACCACTGCACCAAGGGCGTTGGTGTTGTACACAAGTAGTAGACTACATTAATATATATGTTAGAGATTTCCCAGATGATGCAGTTTTTTGTAATGAAGTATTGTCTGAAAAAAGATGTACAAATGGTTGATCAGAGCTGGATAGGAATTCAAACTGGCGCACAGATCTTTAACATGCTTTTTTATTTTGTTTGCTTCTCATTTCTTTCGTCATTGCTCTTGGCATTTGATGTAAGCGGATGTCAAATGACACCCCTTCAAGCTCATCATTGAATACTTTACTCAGTTTATTATTACTATTATTATTATTATTGTTATTGTTATTATTGCAGAATTCTCTCCAGATGTGGAAGACGTTAAGCAAATAACTCGACCAGTTTTTTTTTTGAGTTCTTCTTGTTCTTCCAATAGGCATTCATTCTTTTTGTTAAGGCTTGGATGTGTCTGATGTCCTTAGGTTAGTTAGGATTAAGTAGTTCTAAGTTCTAGGGGACTGATGACCTCAGATGTTAAGTCCCACATAGTGCTTAGAGCCATTCGATATGTCTTCCTCCTAGAATTTTCCTGATGACCTTTCTCTCTTCTTTGTTGATGTCACATTATAAAACTGCTGGTTTTATGACAGTGCTGTAGTGTCCAATTTTTGTCCTTCATTTTGTTATTATTATTTCTTTCTTATCTCAGACGTTATGTCTGGTCAGAAGTAGAAAGTGAAGCAGACCTTGATCAAGCGTGACTTCCTTTTAACTGTACGGTATATGTTATATTGCATTTAGGAACTTTCAGGTAATTGAACATGTATCAATAATTACGGATTTCTGTAGTTGTATATATAAATTTGGATGTAGCTGTATTGCATTGATGTACTGGTGAATATTGTGTGGTATGACTCCTGTAGTTGGTAGTATAATTGTTATAATGTCAACTTTATCCTGATGCCACATATCCTTGGCTTCCTCAGCCAGTTGGATGTATTTTTCAATTTTTTCTCCTCTTTTCTTTTGTATATTTGTTGTATTGGGTATTTATATTTCGATTAGTTGCGTTAATTTCTTCTTTTTATTGGTGAGTATGTTGTCAGGTTTGTTATGTGGTGTTGTTTTATCTGTTATAATGGTTCTGTTCAGGTATAATTTGTATTCATCATTCTCCAGTACATTTTGTGGTGCATGCTTGTATGTGGGAACGTGTTGTTTTATAAGTTTATGTTGTAAGGCAATCTCTTGATGTATTATTTTTGCTACATTGTCATGTCTTCTGGGGTATTCTGTATTTGCTACTATTGTACATCCGCTTGTGATGTGATCTACTGTTTCTATTTGTTGTTTGCAGAGTCTGCATTTATCTGTGGTGGTATTGGGATCTTTAATAATATGTTTGCTGTAATATCTGGTGTTTATTGTTTGATCCTGTATTGCAATCACGAATCCTTCCGTCTCACTGTGTGTATTGCCTTTTCTTAGCCATGTGTTGGATGCATCTTGATCGATGTGTGGCTGTGTTAGATGATACGGGTGCTTGCCATGTAGTGTTTTCTTTTTCCAATTTACTTTCTTCGTATCTGTTCATGTTATATGATCTAAAGGATTGTAGAAGTGGTTATGAAATTGCAGTGGTGTAGCCGATGTATTTATATGAGTGATTGCTTTGTGTATTTTGCTAGTTTCTGCTCGTTCTAGAAAGAATTTTCTTAAATTGTCTACCTGTCCAAAATGTAGGTTTTTTTTATGTCGATAAATCCCCTTCCTCCTTCCTTTCTGCTTAATGTGAATCTTTCTGTTGCTGAATGTATGTGATGTATTCTATATTTATGGCATTGTGATCGTGCAAGTGTATTGAGTGCTTCTAGGTCTGTGTTCCTCCATTTCACTACTCCAAATGAGTAGGTCAATATTGGTATAGCATAAGTATTTATAGCTTTTGTTTTGTTTCTTGCTGTCAATTCCGTTTTCAGTATTTTTGTTAGTCTTATTTTTCTTTTAGTTCTTCTTTAATATTTGTATTGTCTATTCCTATTTTTTGTCTGTATCCTAGATATTTATAGGCATCTGTTTTTTCCATCGCTTCTATGCAGTCGCTGTGGTTATCCAATATGTAATCTTCTTGTTTAGTGTGTTTTCCTTTGACTATGCTATTTTTCTTACATTTGTCTTTTCCAAAAGCCATATTTATATCATTCCTGAATACTTCTGCTTTCTTTAGTAATTGGTTGAGTTGTTGCTGCCAGTAGTTTTAGATCATCCATGTATAGCAAATGTGTGATTTTGTGTGGGTATGTTCCAGTAATATTGTATCCATAATTTGTATTATTTAGCGTGTTGGATAGTGGGTTCAGAGCAAGGCAGAACCAGAAAGGACTTAATGAGTCTCATTGATATATTCCACACTTAATCTGTATTAGCTGTGATGTGATATTATTTGAATTTGTTTGGATATTAAGTGTGGTTTTCCAATTTTTCATTACTATATTTAGGAACTGTATCAATTTAGGATCTACTCTGTATATTTCCAATATTTGTAGTAACCATGAGTGGGGTACACTATCAAAAGCTTTTTGGTAATCAATGTATGCATAGTGTAGCGACCTTTGTTTAGTTTTAGTCTGATATGTCACCTCTGCATCTACTATCAGTTGCTCTTTACATCCTCGTGCTCCTTTGCAACAGCCTTTTTGTTATTCATTTATAATTTTGTTATGTGTTGTATGTGTCATTTATTTCTGTTTAATGACTGAAGTTAATATTTTGTATATTGTTGGTAGGCATGTTATGGGGCGGTATTTAGCTGGGTTTGCTGTGTCTGCTTGATCTTTAGGTTTCATGTAAGTTATTCCATGTGTAAGTGTATCAGGGAATGTGTATGGGTCTGCAATGTAACTGTTAAATAATTTAGTTAGATGTGAATGTGTTGAGGTGAACTTCTTTAGCCAGAAATTTGCTATTTTATCTTTTCCAGGGGCTTTCCAATTGTGAGTAGAATTAATTGCTTTGATGACTTCATGTTGCAAAATTATCACTTCAGGCATTTGTGGTATCATCTTGTATGTGTCTGTTTCTGCTTCTATCCACCGTGCATGCCTGTTATGTTGTACCGGGTTTGACCATATGTTGCTCCAGAAGTGTTCCATGTCTGTTATGTTTGGTGGATTGTCTATTTCAATGTGTGTGTTATCTATTGTCTGGTAAAATTTCTTTTGGTTTGTGTTGAATGTTTGATTTTGTTTCCTTCTATTTTCACTTTTTTTGTATCTTCTAAGTCGTTTGGCCAATGCTTGTAATTTCAGCTTCTTTTCATCTAATTGCTCTATCGCTTCTTGTTGTGAGATTTTACCTAACCTTTTTCGTTTTTTTTCTGACATTTGATGTCTTATAAATTGTGTTAGCTGTCCAATGCCTTTTCTCAGTTTTTCTATTGTGATCTGTAGCCTGTGTTGCCATGCTGGTTTTGTGGGTTTCTTCTATGTGTTGGTTGGTTCTGATCTCTACCTAGTGTGTATATTTAGTATAGTGAGTGCTCCTACATAAACCAGTAGTTGTAACTCTTCCATAGTTGTGTTTTCATTTATTTTGTTGTGTATGATTGTGTTGAAGTTTTCATTGTTGTTTCGACTTGTGGGTTATTTGGCGGTCTGTGCAAGAATGGTCTAATGTCTGTAATTGTGTCTTTGTATTCTATATATGTCAGCTGAAATTATCTAACATTTGTGTCACTTCGTGTTCTATTTGTGCTTCTTCTGGTGGCAGTCTTAAGATTTCGTTTTCCTCTGATTGTTTAATTGATGTGTGTTGTTCTTTGTTTCTTTGCTCTGGTATATTTGAGTCCATTACTGTATTTTCTTCTTCTTCTGATTGTACATTATTTTGTTCCAGTATTTGTTGTACTTGTTGTTTGATGTTTTCTGATTCTGACTGGGATATCCTGTTATGTTTTATTATTACACAGATCTGATCAGCTAGTTGTTGTTCTGTTAAAAATTTTAATTCTGGGTATCTGGTAATAAATGTTGTGTATACTTGTGGTCTGTATCCAGTTGTGTTGGTTACTAGGTTTGTTGCTTGGTAATAACAGAACATGAGGTGTCGATTAACTTCATCTGACCACCTCATCCTCTGTCTTTGTTTTCCTTCTAGGGTGGTTGCAGGAAGCATATCCGGCAAAATACCTCTATTTGGATTTAAATCATTTTCCAGTTGGCTAGCAGTGTTGTTACCATTGTGGGTGGGCATAGGGTTCAAGCGTCGTCCCCGACGCGCTTGTCCGAGGCTTCTTTAGTTCTGTCCTGAACCAACTAATCACACTAGAAGGGGGGCTAGCCCTATTAATGGTTTGTTCTTTTCGTCGCCTTTCAGGACTGGCAGAACATACCGGAGGCCTATTCTTTTCCCGGGCCTTATTATTATTATTATTGCAGAGAGCAGACAGCCCTCTGAACGAAGACACTGCGCTACTGTGCCAGCATGCTTTAAGCGATTGGAAATGTACAACTGTCTACTTCTCAATACACAAAAGTGTCATATCCAGTTACTATAATACCAATGAATCCCAATTTCAACTGTCCAACTCATACAAGTGCCTCAGCATAGCAATTCGTGGGAATATGAACTGGGATGTTAACAGGTTCAATTATAGATGAAGGTGGCAGCTTTCAGCTTGTTGGTAGAATGTGTAGTGCACCGACGATATTTGGTTAGAAACATTCAGAGTATGAAATGTACTGTCGTAGCACCAGCCTCAGGCAAGTGTAGATGTTACGCCTTACGAAATACAACATGGCTGTCTCTTTGCTGGGAGGCGGGTCGGTTTAGAAAGGTGTGGAAACAGTTGACACACGAGTATCTAAGTGGAAGAAGACGGGACCAAGCGAATGTTTAGCGTACATACCACATGGCACAGCAAAGCCCAATCAAGCTCAGCCTGACAGCGTAAACACCTACCCATTTTTGACTGAAGTCACTTGTGTTAATATCGCAGCTCTACTACCACAGGGCTTGAACTCTTGGGGCTGTTCATGGACTGCAGTTCGACTCTGCAACAGGGCAGTCCACCCTGAAGACACGGGAGATGCAGCTGCCGCCACATTGGCTCTGGAAGTGGGGCAGACAGTTACGGCCACCTGCTAGCCTGCACCCTCGCAGCCATAACTAGGAGGCCTCCGAGACCAGAGGCAAGCAGGACAGGCAGCTAAGCCACGCGCCATTCTTGCCAAATTTAATCAAGATGGCGGCGATGACATCATGCCGGCAAATAGACTTGACAACAGTGCATGACGTCATCCAAGATGGCGGCTTTTGGCGGGAAAATAGGCCAATTGTGGTATGACCACTAACCTAACCTCCAGAAAAAATGGTGGGAATTTTGAATTTTTGCGGGAAAATAGGTTAATTGGGCTACATCCACTAACCTAACCTAACCTAACCCCCAACCCTCCATAAAATCGGCGTGAAATTCAAATTCCAACAGGGTAATGAATGCAGAACCATACTTGTCTTTATTATTATTCATTATTGTTGATTATCATTTAGTAACATTCACTATCATTTATTATCATTAATTATCATTTATTATTATTACTATTATTGCCCTACCGCCACTAGAAAATTCGCCCAAATTGAAATTCCAGCACAATAATGGCTGCAAAACTGTACTGGTCTTTATTATTATTGATTATTATTCATTATCATTCATCATTTATTATTATTATTATTTATTATTATTGGCATACCTCCACTAGAAATGCGTGCCAAATTCAAATTCCAACACGATAATGTCTCGAAAACTGTACTTCTATTTATTATTATCATTTATTATTTATTCTGATTTCGGTGGGAAGAAAGCCATCTGCGTTACATCCATAGCAAAAAATCTATCACAAGTTCAAATTCCAACACCAGAATCTATCACACATACGAACTTTCGCCGGCACTGATAACCTATCAAAATCGTGTCAAATAATAAAGAGCACTTATAGTAACCTAAGTCATGTCCTTTGATTTTGCAAGGCGAAAGGGACTGAAGTCTTTATTTCAAGCAGCATGGTCATCCCTTGTTCTCCAACACAATGAGTACAAATCTTTGATATCGCAGTGCAGTCGCCACGATGTCTGCGCTCCAACTGAATCAGTTCAAATCGTCTCGCCACCCCTGGCCCCACCGGCCAGCACGCGGAGCCACTGCTGACGCCTGTCAGGTGAGATGGCCGCTCGCACTGGCCTGGCAGTGCGCTCCAGCAGCCGGTGCGCTGGGGGCAGCCAGCGCTAGCCGCGGGACCAGCGATCGCTGGTTAGGTTAGTGGACATAACACAATTGGCCTATTTTCCCACCAAAAGCCGCCATCTCAGATGACGTCATGCGCTGGTGCCAAATCTACATGCCACCATCTTGGATGACGTCATCGCCGCCATCTTGAAGAAATTTGGCAACAATGCAGCGTGTCGTCGTACATACTCAGTCCTACTACTAAACGTGGCGGCGAGATACTTGGAAAACTTCTGGGGACCTGCTGCACGCTCTCGACTCCAGAACATATCAGACACCTGCTGAGAATGTTGTTTACAAAATACTCGTGTTCTGTGGCATCAGCTGCAGGTCAAACTCAGCAACCAGCCAAGGTGCGTACAAGAAAACCACCCACGAAATCTTGCCATCGGATGCTACAGCAATACTGCTAGAGCATTCTGCAGTGCGCCGGCCGCGGCGGGCTCACTGTTCTAGGCGCGCAGTCCGGAACCGTGCGACTGCTACGGTCGCAGGTTCGAATCCTGCCTCGGGCATGGATGTGTGTGATGTCCTTAGGTTAGTTAGGTTTAAGTAGTTCTAAGTTCAAGGGGCTAATGACCACAGCAGTTGAGTCCCATAGTGCTCAGAGCCATTTGAACCATTCTGCAGTGCAACCGTCACCGTACCAGTGACGTGGGTTTCGACATGCCGTGGCACTATGCTGAGCTTCCACAGCCAGAGTACATGACAGGATTCTCCTGAAATTGCACCAGAATTGGTAATTTATTTCCGCCTGAATTGTTGACCTTTTCTCATCCCAAAAAGCGTCGTAAAAATGAATAATGTCTACATTGCTCGTACTGACATATTTAATTTTGTTTCTATTGCCAAAGCACAGTCTAATTTGTGCAAAATCACATTACTAACATACTATGCAATTGCAACACATTCCTGAAACAAACTGCCTTATTAAGCAGGCAAATTGTCACTGGGCAGGTGTACAGCTTACGGAAAATCTCATCGTGTCAGTCTGCAATAATGTAAGAGGAGAAATTTCATGTTGATTTTCATACTAACTAATGCTCTTTTCACTAGCTGCTGATGATTTAAAAATGGCACTACTGCTATGAAAAAAAAATAACTATAGCTTCTCCTACATCGATGTAGATAAAAAATTCCACTTGTTGACTATAGGTCAAAATACTCTGCTCTTTGCGTGTTAACATTTTCCAAGTATTGTTTCAATAATTCGAACCTTTTCTGAGATATGAGTAACCTTCTGAATATCTCATTCTCGCTCACATACACGAGCAAAAGTGAACACGCCATGTACTATCCATTCTATTGAGACTGGAAATAGACAGATACCTCCTTCGAAGTGTTATGAAAAATTTAATAAAATATGTTCAAGTGTGTGTGAAATCTTATGGAACTTATCTGCTAAGGTCATCAGTCCCTAAGCTTACACACTACTTAACCTAAGTTATCCTAAGCACAAACACACACACACCCATGCCCGAGGGAGGACTCGAACATCCGCCGGGACCAGCTGCACAGTCCATGACTGCAGCGCCTTAGACCGCTCGGCTAATCCCACATGGCGAACAAATTTAATATATTAGCTAAATTTCATATGCAGCAATGTATCATCTAATGTACACCAAATGCAAAATCATAGCTATCCCTGTTTTTCATTGGTCTCTTTTCCAGTTTCGTGGGGTGCATTGTTTAAATGCAAAATATCACAATAACTATAACGATTAACGAAATGGTGGTCAGTTCGACATGAAGATAGCATATAAAGCTGTAAGCAAGGGAAAAAAATGTTACCGAATACTTTGTTTACAATAGTGTGAGAGAGACTGGAGAGTTAACAGAGCACACGCGACGTTCGACTCGTAATGTCTCTGCTGCAACTTGACCTTGACCATAGTCCGCGAGAGCGTTGATGGCCTCTGGGCCGGACATGCGCAGTAGACAGCCGCGCAGCTGACCAATCAGCGCTCAGGCGATTTCCGCGTTCCATACTGTGTGAACTTCCGTCGTGCCTGAGTGTTCTATAGTGTTTTATGCTCTAGTTCTACAGCTGGCTGGTTTATGTGTTATTCTGTGTGTTCTGTGAGATTCGTCTTAATGGCCGCAACACCTAGGAGGCGCCAAATGTTTCACAAACAGGCAAGGGAACATATTTGTAAAGAGTACTCGTTCTTCAAGCGTAAGGCAGGATTCAGGCGAGCCGGTGTGCGGCGTTGCCAAAGTGGAGGAACCCACTGCAACGGTCTGTGGTGATACTGCTCTACGAAATGTCAGACGATTCTGTCTGAGCAGGCAACTGACGATGTGCATTCTGTGTTCGGGGAAGAAGCGTAGCATGTCTGACCGGGTAGCAGGAATCTACGACTTGGATCAAAATATTTTTGATCTAAAGGTTTTCGAATTATATGAAAGACGCTACTCTCGCACTGCAGTGATGTTGCTCACTGTTCTACATGCAGCTACTCGATTCGAAGAAGGCCGAGGTCAATGCAGAGAATGTTGGAGAACATCGAATTTAAATATGGAAAACCTAATGACAGGCTGGCCGAGGTGGCCGAGCGGTTCTAGGCCCTTCAGTCTGGAACCCAGCGATTGCCTCAGTCACAGGTTCGAATCCTGCCTCGGGCATGGGTGTGTGCAATGTCCTTAGGTTGGTTAGGTTTAAGTAGTTCTAAGTTCTAGGGGACTGATGACCTCAGAAATTAAGTCCCATACTGCTTAGAGCCATTTGAACCTAATGACAGACAGAAGTTTTTAATGGATCGAAGTGATATTGGCGCTGCTAGGATGACGTTTCTACGAATAAGGTATGAATTAAAATCAAAAGGTTAAAAACTGCCTCGATCGACAACGTTTTTATTTGATTTTTAGCATTTTATACCGATTGCTGCTTTGCTCCAATTACAGAATGCTTTCTAAAATACTCAAATCAAAAGGAATGTCAGCTGTGTATTACTTATACGAGACTTATGTTAATCAAAACCACACTAGAAACTTTATTTGGCAAACAACAGAGGGACAAGGTCGTTTGAAAGTTCAAGTCGGAAAAGGAGGGTGTCTTATAATATGTCACGCCGGTTCCGCTGCTACTATTCCGATGAAAATCGACAACAAACTCTGACGACCATTCCAAAATGAATCAAGAAACATGGTTTCATTATTAGCTATTGTCTTATTTGCATCCACATTCTGTATGATTATGAACAATCCAAGCTATCGCTCTGTTATTCTCGACAGGCCTCCCACTACAAACACAACAAAAGTGATATTATTTCACACCTACCTAGTAATAATATGCGATGTACTGAAACACAAACAAGTGCAGAGGTGTTGAAGCTCGTTAAGATTTCAAAAGGCAGGGGTAAAAAGTACGAGTTTTGTCTGTATAGACTGAGGTGGCGAGTGAAAATTTGTGCAAAGGACAGGTATCGAACCCGGGTCTTCTGCTTACTAGGTAGGTGTGATTACCGCTGAGCCATCTTCGCACAGCGGATCAGACAACTGCACGGATCACCCCGACACTCCTCCCTCCTCGATCCACATTCTCACTGCCTCCCCCGCCCGCATCTCGTGGTCGTGCGGTAGCGTTCTCGCTTCCCACGCCCGGGTTCCCGGTTTCGATTCCCGGCGGGGTCAGGGATTTTCTCTGCCTCGTGGTGGCTGGGTGTTGTGTGATGTTTAAGTAGTTAGGTTTAAGTAGTCCTAAGTTCTAGGGGACTGATGACCATAGATGTTAAGTCCCATAGTGCTCAGAGCCATTCTTTTTTTTTTTTTTTGCCGCCCCAACCTACTTTGAATTCACCCTCACAATCGAAAAGAATTGCCGACGCTCTCCATATTCCGGAATAGCAAATCAGCTTCGAACGTAAAAGAAGGATCCAACCTGGAGCAGGTACTTACACAAATGAAATTACATCGTTTCGGAGACTTTACTGGTTTCCTACTTGGGGAACTCCTTTTGAATGATCCTTTCAGTAGTACCCGGCAGGGTAGCCGAGAGTGCTAACGCGCTGCTTCCTGGACTCGGGTAGGCGCGCCGGCCCTGGATCGAATCCGTCCGACGGATTAACGACGAGGCCCGGTGTGCCGGCCAGCCTGGATGTGGTTTTTAGGCGGTTTTCCACACCCCGCTAGGTCAATACCGGGCTGGTCCCCGTGTTCCTCCTGAGTTACACGGCTCGCAGACATCTGAACACTTTCGCACTATTCCATGGATTACACTCGATGCAGGCAGTTGGGGTACACTAATTCCGTCCTGGTGGGGTACGGGGTGGCGGCAGGAAGGGCATTCGGCCACCCCTTAAACATTAACATGCCGATTAACGATGGCTGACCCTGCGAAACTGTGGGACAAGGCTCAAGCGATATATATATATATATATATATATATATATATATATATATATATAGAACACACTTTATTGTCTATAATAAATCACACAATCACCGTTGATCTTTATTTTACAATCGCCACTGCCGACTTTCGCCCATAAAAAGAGGTACTCATCAGCATTTAACTTCTTCTTCCTTCTCGTAGTCAAAACAAATGGCATGCTTGGAACAACAGTACCGTAAGTTTGCTTAGCCAACAGTCCTGTAGTCTCAGCAACACTCCATGTCTTCCACGGCAAAATGTTAGCATCCGGAAATGCTTCAAGGCCACCATAATCTGCTTGATTGCCCCATACAACAGCAAGTGTCAGCCAGGTACTACCTCCGAACATTGCTTGTACATCACAGGTAAAGTTCAGATGGAGTCCACGAAAAACATTTGGACCTCCAATCAATTGCTGTTTATTAAACTGTCCAGCCAAGTCAATATCAATAGCCTTCAAACTGCGATACACAGGTACACTGCGCCGCCAGCGACGACGGTAACCACGTGGCACGTTAACACAAGTGAACGTAGCAAGCCAACACAGAGCGAGACACCCTGAGCTATGCGTCCGCACTCCTCGACGTGTATGAGAGAGAGTCATCCGATTTTAAAAAAATCGTAACTGTAATGCTATCTGAGATACCAGCATGAAGAACGTACTGTCGCAAAGGCCAAACTTCCGAGTTCAGCAGGGTACCTTCACTTCTGTTCTAGTAAATATGGTTTCAGAACAACAGAAAGCGTTTTGTGTTCTTCGTTTTGCGCACTGAGGGTCAGTAATAGCTGTTCAGCGTGAATTTCGTGCAAGGTAACATGCCCACGATGTACGTCTGGCGTGTGTTGCGTCGACGTTTAGACATGAAACCATACAAAATTCAACCATTGCAAGCTCTTCGTGAATGTGATAGACAACAACGTGTGAAGTTCTGTCATTTCGTTCTTCGCAAGATGGAGGAAGACCATTTTCTTCCACGCTTGTTAATGACGAGGTAACATTCCATTTAAATGGAAAGGTGAACCGTCATAATGTGAGAATACGAAGTACGGAACAACCACATGAAGTTGTAAAACATGAGAGGGACTCTACAAAATTTAGTGTGTTTCGTGCAGATTTACGGGAATTGGTGTATGGTCCATTTTTCTTTGCTGTGAACACCGTTAAAGAAAGTACATATCTCGATATGCTTGAGAACGTTCTTTTCCAACACTTGGAGACTGACTCTAACGACTTCATTTACCAACAGCATGCGGCACCTCCACACTAGCATCTGGAAGTGCGGGAATTTTTAAATCAAAGGATTACTCAATGATGGATCAGTCGGTCGCATTGGACCAAATGATTCAGCCTTACGTTTATGGCCTGGAAGGTATACTGTCACCCTAAATAAAGAGACTTATTTCCGACAGTATACAGTACCACTTTATAATATAGTAAAATAATGGAATAGATGATAATAAAATGTTGAAATGCGTGGCTTTTTTAATATGTATTGAATTAATAAGATTAATTTTTCGGTATGAATTACAAGGACAATAAGCTGAGGTATGCCTGGAAATAAGTTCGTATTAGTTCATATTATTTTGCAGGGCGAAGTAGTTTCTTTCTCCGCTGTAGATTTGTGCTTACCATTCTTTATAATGCTACGTTTGGTCGCCGTGTTCACCTTTGAAGTCTTGACCGTGTTCCCATTAAGCTTATCGGATCTTCGTAGTTTTCCAAAGTACACAGGTGGGCGTCAGTTCTTGTAATTATTGTACTATTTGAAATAACAACTCACACGACCTTTCTGTTAATAAAACCATACTGTATTTTTCTAATCAGTGCACATATAAAATACATACTCCTCACTTATTCATAGCGACCCCAAAATGGCGGTCTACAATTACTCGCTAAAAGTGGCGTGCTTATCACTCGTTCACTAGATAAGCGCGAATTGTTCCTTCCTCCTACTGGTTCCAAAGAAATCCTCTGTTTTTTAACAACTGAAAGTCAAAAAATACATGACGTAGGCATAGGCTCTATGATGGGCTACCGCTTCATCTACTCCCTTTGCGTTTAAAGAAGACGAAAACGTAAAGGAAATGCAAAAGGTTTACCACAAAGGTCACCGGACCTTACTGCATGTGATTATTTCTTGTGCGGGTTTATGAAAGACTGTTTATGTGCCTCCGTTACCAACAACAATGAATGAACTGAGACATCGCATAACAGCAGCTGTGGAAGCTGTAACTCAAGACATGCTCGCTACAGTGTGGAAACAATTTGAATACCGTATTGACATATTCCGACGATGTCAAAAGGGGCGTACTGAACACCTATGAAAACGTATGGAAAAAAAAACTATTAGTTTCTCGTGCACAAAAAAACGACATTCATTGTATATGTTTACTAATTTCAGAAATATAGAAGTGCCGAATCGGATAATTCTTTCTGATACACCCTGTATTCCTATGAAATGGAGTGACCTATTTGAAGCCGCCTGTGTGGGTGTTATTTATCTAAACCTGTTCCAAGTAAAAGTAATCAATTCGACAGTGAAAACTGTTGTTGCGAGCAGCTGGCGCAGCTAATAACATTTATTATATTAAAAAACTAGAAACCCGCCTCGATTGCGAGAAAAGCACCTAGTGTTAACGTAGATTTCGGCGTAGATAACTACACCTTCTTCAGAACAATAAAACTCACAAGTGGCTAAGAACACCTTTGTCAATGATTAAAAGAACCCCACAGCTATTCATTTAAAAACGAAAAAAAGGAAACCACAAACAGTACATATGTACAAAGTCAAAACCACAACTTAACTTAATGGTGTATGCTCCATCACACACCGGCCTATGTTCTATGGGCCATGACCCGCCATAAACTGCAGCTACAAATGGTCGCTCACTTACAAGCCCGACCCGCTACCTATGCACATACGCAAGACAAGGGAAGTTACTTGAATGCGCATGCGCGTACGAATACGAGAACGGTAATACATGGGTCGGGGCTAAATAGCCCATATTTTCCCGACCGTGGATCAACGTACATCAAAAAGTGGAATGGATAGAACAAGTGACGAGCTAAATAGGAGATGAAACCTAAAAATAATCGTACACGGTTGCTTATGCTAGGAAAGAAACATATATGAAGCTACCTATGACAACAGGAGGAACTCTTAAAAACTATTCCTAAAGCCAATAGTTAGCCTGGGGGAGGGGGGGGGGGGTGAGGGGACGTAATCTAAAGATGTAGTGGTAATAAAGATCTAGGGATAAAACGTGAGGTGTTCAACGGGCTAAAATCACCTTCATCGTAAAAGGAAAATGAGGAAAAAAAGAAAAAAGGTGAACTGCTTGACGAACCGCGCTCGCCAATCAGCGCACGCAGGTGAAAATCCCCGGATCATCAGATTTACACGTATGAATAACAAATTAAAGGTGCGAAACATTTCTGTACTCATTTTTCGCTGTCACAGGGAAGCACATTTTTCAGTCAAAGCGCTAATTAAAAATTGCGCTCGGCACGTACAGCTGTCGCAGTGAGCTACTGCTAGACGTAATCAGGAAACGGTGGCGTAACTCGCCGCCGCACAGCCACGGCAGCGGCGACCGCGTAGAGCTCGCGGCTGGTAGAGAGGTGGCGGAAGCGATTCATTTATCGCATCCACTTCCCGCGCAGAGATGGCAGTCTAGGCAGAAAAGACAATTCGCGGCGGCGGGCGTGATCCATTACATCGCTACGTGGCTCGCCGGTGGCTGGCAGCTGGCAGCTTCGGCGCTGCGTGGGCCGTGGCGGGCGGCGCCAGCGGCGGGGGCGGCGCCAGCGGCGGGGGCGGCGACGGGGGCGGCGGCGGCTGCGGGGGCGGCGGCGGCCAGCTGGCTGCCGCGACGGCACACCCGGCATCTGACCGGCCCGCGACAGCGGCGGGGCGGCGCGCGTGCTCTGTGGGCTGCTTCAGCCACGTCGTAAGGCGACCACGTCTGTAGGAACCTTCGAAGTCGCCTTACGGTTTAGTGACTCAAAATATAATTATTCCTAATCTTATCCATTGTTATTCAGTGTTTCGTCCGCGACTGTTTTACTTTCGTAAAATGAAGAACAAACCGCCTTCAGTCACAAGTAGCATTTATATACTGCACTACGCATTTCGAGCCCTGGAGGCTCATCTGCAGGTGCTTTTTAGTGATTTAAATCAGGTTTATTTTAGTTGTTTGCCTGTTGATATTACATTTTTGTGTTACAACATGGTATATTGTAGATAAAACTTTAACAGCGTTAATAATATGAAAATAACTTACAGTTTAACACTGTATGATGTCTGCTTTTGTTGTGCAGTTGGTATACACAATATACATATTTAATTTTGCAGTACATACTGGGATATATACATAGTCACACACATTTTCGCACATTGTAGTAGCAGAACGTAAACATGCCAAAGATTCTCGTTCATATAGGTGTTCTGAATATAATCGATTTTCTTGTTTCACAGAAGGTAATATGATACAGTATTATTTGTACACAGGCATTATTAAAATAATTATTTGGCACCATGTTGTAGGTTGTCAGCTGTTTGTGCTATTATAGATTTGATTCCTCAGGAAAAAATAAACTTTTAAAGGTGTAGAAAAAATTGTGGCTGTTAAACTCTGTTTGTTCATTCAACAAGTTTTCGGAATATTTTTCTATGCGTAGCATTATTTCTAACTGTTCTAGTAGATTGTTTTTTACTGTTAGGTTCTGTGTGAAGTACAGTTAGGCTGTTGTGGATGTCGTCAAGTCTGTGATTATAAATGTACATGTGATAGCTATCGTACATTTTTCAAAATGGTTTAGTCGAAAAATCTACAATGTGGTTAGCTATTGTACATTTTTCAGAATGGTTTAGTCGAAAAATCTACAATAGCTAACCACATGTATATTAATAAACACAGACTTGACGACATCCACAACAGCCTAACTGTATTTCACACAGAACCCAACAGTAAAAAACTTTATCTACTAGAACAGTTAGAAATAATGCTACACATAGAAAAATATTCCGAAAACTTGTAACACAAACATGCAAATAATTAGCAATTTCAGACATGGTATTGAGGACATACGATCGGCCTGACTTTTGAATAAGACAATGATTGGACAAGTATTATTTTAACAAGTCTTGAACATAGTGAAATAATATGGTCCAGTCGATCGTAATGTTATGTAACAACGGTAGAAAACATAAAACAGGAAAAAACAAGTGATCCCTCCAAAGGAATAATTGTAGGTCTGTTATCTCATTTAAACACTTATCTACGAACCAACGCTAAGAAAAGACCGACGCAGGAAAGCAGGGCTCATCCTGAAGGTAACACAGAGCACATTGTTTCAAGTAAAGAAACCGTTGTGCAAACGGACGTATAAAAATTAACACTTAAAATATCAAAAACTGTAAAAACACGAGAGAAGAAACCTTCCACAGAGCTATCGGCGCAGCAGTAATTAGCAACCGCCAAATTTCGATTCGATGTTCCACAGGTAGGCAAATTCACGTGAAGCATGAGAGAGCACTTGCCCTCTTTCTAGCAGCCACCTACTGTAGGTGTGCCGGCCGGGGTGGTCTCGCGGTTCTAGGCGCTCAGTCCGGAACCGCGCGACTGCTACGGTCGCAGGTTCGAATCCTGCCTCGGGCATGGATGGGTGTGATGTCCTTAGGTTAGTTAGGTTTAGGTAGTTCTAAGTTCTAGGGGACTGATGACCGCAGATGTTAAGTCCCATAGTGCTCAGAGCCATTTGAACCACTTTTTTACTGTAGGTGTCTGGAGCATCGAAGCGTTCCTAGTAACTGGAAAAACACACAGGTCATCATATTATTGATGTCAGTGTGTTTTGGAACAAGCTTTGTGCTCGCGTATTATATGACCATTATTGGTGTCGGGAATCTCCTCTGTAGGTGTCAACATGGGTTCCAGCAACAACGGTCGTCTGAAACCCAAGTTTCTCCTAGTCCCAGGAGGAGCGAATACCACCGCGCCGGTTGATGCCGTGTTCCTCTACTTGCGGAAAGAGTTCAATACATTCCCGCAATGCCACCTACGAACATAATGCTAGGGTACTGAGTACGGTCCAGCTCAAAATGGTCCAAATGGCTCTAAGCACTATGGGACTTAACATCTGAGGTCATCAGTCCCCTAGAACTTAGAACTACTTAAACCTAACTAACCTAGTAACATCAGACACACCCATGTCCGAGGTAGGATTCGAGACTGCGACCGTAGCAGCAGCGCGTTTCCGGACTGAAGTGCTTAGAACCGCTCGGACACAGCGGCCAGCACGGACCAGCTTTGTGATTGGATTGTAGAGTTGCGAACTGGAAACGTGGGTGGTGGTGGTGGTGGGGAGGGGGACACACACAGGGGTGGACACAAAACCGCATGTTGCTGCGATCCGCCAACATTTAGCCGGTAAGCTACCGCCATTAACGAACTTTAGAGCCATGTTAAATGGACATGGAAAACTGAAGGGCTATTGTAAACACTTCGTAATAATTGAAGGCACACTGTGAGCCTATAACAGAAGAGACCAAAGAGTCGGTCAACTGTTTTTAGCCTGTAGTAATTACGTCAATGGGTGGGACACTTTCAGGAGCCAGGTAACTCAAAAAAGAGTATGATCAATAAATCTGACGTGCTTCATAAATTCACAACACATTCTTTCAACTTTTTATGACAATCTTTTTCTGTCAAATATAATTCACGTAAACTCTGAAAAACCCGAATGTATGCTACCACATTTGTAATCTTAACTGAAGACAAAGATCTGTACATACAGTTATAAATATAACATTTAACTAATTAGTTGAAGTTTTCGTATGTTTCGAAAGAAACGTAGCGGTACCTGATGTCATTATACGAGTTGCACTATCTCTGTTAATCTAAAATACTACAGATAACGTTCTCACATCTAATAGTACAATGTAATGGAGCATACTAAATAAATAAACGTAAAAGAAAAGTAACTTCGAGCATGGCCCAAGACACTGCTATAAGACCTTTACTACATTATTTAAATGATGTAACTGATAATGTCTGAAGCTCAATGAGGCTTTTCTCGGATGATGCTGTCGTACGCAGACAACACGCAACGCTAGAAAATTGGAGCGAAACACAGGAAGACCTGCAAGTTTCGACGTTTGATACAGCGATTGTTAGTTGACCCTAACAACATAAACAAACGTAACGCATTGTGCCCTAAATAAACGGAATAACTCATTACCGCACGACTATTCTGATAACAGTCGAGCGGTACCATTTGACCAGAGGCGACAGAGGTCCAGAGAAGAGAAGTGCGTTTCGTCACAGGCTGGTCAAGTAAGCGCAAAAGCCTCACAGTGACTCAGCTTTTCACGAGAGGCGCTTTGCATCAGACTGTGGTCTGCTGCTAAAATTCCGAGGACGTTCTTTCACAGAGGAGTCAACCAGTACATTACTTCCTCCAGCGTACATTTCACGAAGAGACGGCGAAGACAGGAGTAGAGAGATTTGAGCTCACACTGGGGCTTACCAAAGATAGTTCTCCTCGCGCACCATTGGCAACTGGAACAACAAAGAGACGAAGTGACAGCGGTGGTCAAAGTACTCATTGCCACACACCGTAAGGTGGCTTGCGGTGTGTAGATGCAAATAAAGCACTAAATGTATAAAAGAAGAAACTGCAGGGTTTGCACCCCCTGAGGAAGAGTCGTTAAAGATGGAACAGAAGCTAGGAAGGAATTCATATGTTGCTTTTCCTAAGGGACCGGCCCAGCATTCGCCTAAGCGATTCAGGCTAAAAAACAGAAAAAAATAGATTTGTGAGGCAGAACGCTGATTGTAAGCGCTCTTCATACGCCAAGTCTTGCATATAAAACTACGAAAACAAGTTACGCACCATCAAATATACACTGAAGCGCCAAAGAATCTGATACATGCATGCGTATTCCAAGTACAGAGAAACGTAAACCGGCAGATTCCGGCGCTGCGGTCGGCAACGCCTATATAAGACAACAAGTGCCTGGCACAGTTTTTAGATCAGTTGCTGCTGTTACAACGGCAGGTCGTAAAGTTTTAAGTGAGTTTGAACGTGGTGTTGTAGTCGGCGCGCGAGCGATGCGACACAGCACCTCTGAGGTAGCGATGAGG
Organism: Schistocerca gregaria; assembly: GCF_023897955.1. NCBI lineage: Eukaryota > Metazoa > Arthropoda > Insecta > Orthoptera > Acrididae > Schistocerca > Schistocerca gregaria. The sequence continues at coordinate 546,694,816 of NC_064926.1, forward strand.
TGAGGATTTTCCCGTACGACGAATACACGGGTGTACCGTGAATATCAGGAATCTGGTAAAACATCAAATCTCCGACATTGATTCGATCGGGAAAAGATTCTGCAAGAACGGGACCAACGGCGACTGAAGAGAATCGTTCAACGTGACAGAAGTGCAACCCTTCCGCAAATTGCTGCAGATTTCAATGCTGGGCCATCAACAAGTGTCAGCGTGCGAACCATTCAACGAAACGATATGGGCTTTCGGAGCCGAAGGACCACTCGTGATGACTGCACGACACAAAGCTTCACGCCTCGCCTGGGCCCGTCAACACCGACATTGGACTACTGATGACAGAAAACCTGTTGACTGTTCGGACGAGTCTCGTTTCAAATTGTATCGAGCGGATGGACGTGTACAGGTATGGAGACAACCTCATGTATCCATGGACCTCCCCATTCCAGCAGGGGACTGTTCAAACTGGTGGAGGCACTGCAATGGTATGGGGCGTATGCAGTTGGAGTGATATGGGTTCCCTCATACATCTAGATACGACTCTGACAGGTGACTATCCGATCACCTGCATCCATTCATGTCCATTGTGCATTCAGACGGACTCGTGCAATTCCAGCAGGACAATGCGACACCCCACACGTCCAAAATTACTACAGAGTGGCTCCAGGGACACTCCCCTGAGTTTAAACACTTATGCTGGCCACCAAACTCCCCGGATGTGAACATTATTGAGCACATATGGGCTGCCTTGCAACGTGTTGTTCAGAAGTGATTTCCACCCCTTCGTACTGTTACGGATTTATGGACAGCTCTGCAGGATTCACGGTGTCAATTCCCTCCTGCACTGCTTCAGACATTAGTCGAGTCCATGCCACGTCGTGTTGCAGCACTTCTGCGTGCTCGTATGGACCTACACGATATTAGGCAGGTGTGCCAGTTTCTCTGGATCTTCAGCGCATGGGCGAGGTGAGACGATCAATTCCTGTTTTGTACAACGTGGTCCGCACAGACGGATTCACGATGGCACTCACTCTTGCATTTCCGCATCCGACTGAAAGCGATGTCCACGCATGTCTATCTTGAGGCCGCCAAGAACGCGGAAAACGCACGGTAGAACATCCGGGTTGTATGGAAGCTGTTGCAATGTTTCCCAAGCAAATCGCTAAAGCGTAGCTTACCCTTGAGCTAAATGACAATACAGCGACCGGAGCTATAGTGCAGCAGGATGATTCCATCGGACAACTTTCCAGGGCGTCTTGACTGTACGGCGACTTGATATTTCCGCAAAGTGTCTGATGCGCGGCACGTTACTTTTTACCGCCCTGCCTATGTCTAGCAATGTTCATTTGTCTAGCTAAAAGCTTTAGTAGAAAATACTAGACCACTACTATCTATTGCAGGTCGCAACATACATAAAATGGTCTAGTAAATGGGATGTGGCTAGCTACTGAAATAAGTTTTAACTTGGCAATGTAAATTCTCAGGTGTATTTTTACGGTAAAGATCACGGTTAATACTGCCAAGTCCATACTAAGTGGCAAAACAATGTTAAGTTCACACGCACACCATAGCCAGTTTATGGTATTTACACCTGTTACCGAAGTTAATACAGTTCACCGGATCGTTTAGTCGTTGAAAATGCTCGCTCAAATGTTGTGCACTCTGCTCTACACGTAATACCTGTTCCAGTCTTAGGTCATACAACACGCCACGCTTTTTTAACTAACAAACAAAAGCAATAATTTTGATATTCCGTCCGAAATTCCACACGACTTCCACTATACCGTTCACTTAAATACGCTTTGTACTACTTCGCGAACACCTAATTAGCATTTTCCGCGATTTTACAGTCCTTTCGTGGGAGCTGCTTTCAATGAGATGTTACTCAGCTCCGCCTCCCCTAGATCACACCAAAGGCTTTGTTCCTAGCTTAGAATGGGACGAGCCTCCATTTTTCTGATCGACTGATATCACAAACTGCAAATCAGGTTGCAGTATTATCCCGCGCTAACCCACGGTTTACTTTAATGACCAATCATAGTAATTGTTGGGATGGCAGAAGATCCAACACCGTGTTACTAGAGGAGACCGAAATTCACGCGTTTTAGCTGACACAGGCTAGCGTGAGGAGGGAAGAACTACACTGACGTTAGGTCTGGACCATGAGAAGGAATTAGAATTTAGAAAGCGGACGTAGCTACACTCCTGGAAATGGAAAAAAGAACACATTGACACCGGTGTGTCAGACCCACCATACTTGCTCCGGACACTGCGGGAGGGCTGGACAAGCAATGATCACACGCACGGCACAGCGGACACACCAGGAACCGCGGTGTTGGCCGTCGAATGGCGCTAGCTGCGCAGCACTTGTGCACCGCCGCCGTCAGTGTCAGCCAGTTGCCGTGGCATACGGAGCTCCATCGCAGTCTTTAACACTGGTAGCATTGCGCGACAGCGTGGACGTGAACCGTATGTGCAGTTGACGGACTTTGAGCGAGGGTGTCTAGTGGCCATGCGGGAGGCCGGGTGGACGTACCGCCGAATTGCTCAACACGTGGGGCGTGAGGTCTGCACAGTACATCGATGTTGTCGCCAGTGGTCGGCGGAAGGTGCACGTGCCCGTCGACCTGGGACCGGACCGCAGCGACGCACGGATGCACGCCAAGACCGTAGGATCCTACGCAGTGCCGTAGGGGACCGCACCGCCACTTCCCAGCAAATTAGGGACACTGTCGCTCCTGGGGTATCGGCGAGGACCATTCGCAACCTTCTCCATGAAGCTGGGCTACGGTCCCGCACACCGTTAGGCCGTCTTCCGCTCACGCCCCAACATCGTGCAGCCCGCCTCCAGTGGTGTCGCGACAGGCGTGAATGGAGGGACGAATGGAGACGTGTCGTCTTCAGCGATGAGAGTCGCTTCTGCCTTGGTGCCAATGATGGTCGTATGCGTGTTTGGCGCCGTGCAGGTGAGCGCCACAATCAGGACTGCATACGACCGAGGCACACAGGGCCAACACCCGGCATCATGGTGTGGGGAGCGATCTCCTACACTGGCCGTACACCTCTGGTGATCGTCGAGGGGACACTGAATAGTGCACGGTACATCCAAACCGTCATCGAACCCATCGTTCTACCATTCCTAGACCGGCAAGGGAACTTGCTGTTCCAACAGGACAATGCACGTCCGCATGTATCCCGTGCCACCCAACGTGCTCTAGAAGGTGTAAGTCAACTACCCTGGCCAGCAAGAACTCCGGATCTGTCCCCAATTGAGCATGTTTGGGACTGGGTGAAGCGTCGTCTCACGCGGTCTGCACGTCCAGCACGAAGGCTGGTCCAACTGAGGTGCCAGGTGGAAATGGCATGGCAAGCCGTTCCACAGGACTACATCCAGCCTCTCTACGATCATCTCCATGAGAGAATAGCAGCCTGCATTGCTGCGAAAGGTGGATATACACTGTACTAGTGCCGACATTGTGCATGCTCTGTTGCCTGTGTCTATGTGCCTGTGGTTCTGTCAGTGTGATCATGTGATGTATCTGACCCCAGGAATGTGTCAAAGTTTCCCCTTCCTGGGACAATGAATTCACGGTGTTCTTATTTCAATTTCCAGGAGTGTATATTCTGTCACGCAAGGGTTTCTACTAGCCCTCGTCTTTTTACCTATTTGATCCTTTGCTGCCTTCACTATTTCGTCCCTCAAAGCCAACCATTCCCCTTCTACTGTATTTCTCTCCCCCATTCCTGTCAGTTGTTCCCTTATGCTCTCCCTGAAACTCTGTACAACCTGTGTGACATAGTGTAACTAAAATTTAACAGTTTTTGTTGTTCAGGGTCAACTGAGACTTTTCGCACATTTCAGGTAATTGTCGAAATGATTTTTCAATTTATTTTGGTATTCTAATTACAAAACGGTAAACAAAACCATCTGAAAACTGTGTAAGAAGACTGCTCAGATTGACACCTAAATCGTTTATATAGATTACGAAGAGCAGATTCCCCACAACACTTTTTGGGGAAATCCCAGATAGTTTAGGCTGTGCTAGAAGACGAAAGTCTGGGACGATGAACTGCGGCCTTTACGACAGGAACTCGCGAACACAGTCGCCACAGCTGAGACGACAGCCTGCAGGCATGCAATTTCATTAGAAGTCGCTTGTGACGAACAGTCTCAAACGACTTTTATAAAACTACAAATATGTAATCAATTACAACTAGTTTTATGTGACGCAATGTTTGTCCGGTCGTACCGATGCAGTTTTTTTTTTTTTTTTTTTTTTTTTTTTTTTAAGCTCTCTCGCAAACCGCGAAAGGGAAAAGCAATCTGAAGCGCAACTGAATTCGCGGCGAGCGCTTCCCGAACGAACCAGAACTGCATTATAGGCAGTTGCCGTAATGGGCCTGCAAGTTTTCCGCTCTGCGGGAGAGGGAAAGGGTTTGAGGGAGAGAATCGCCCAGAGGGAGGAGTTTCCAAACAGCCATATTTCGTGGGTGGGGGCGCCTTCTGTGTCCGTGTGCCTTCTGTTTCTGCCTTTATCCTCGCTGGCAGCCAGATGGGCCGAGGATCCGGCGCAAGGAAGTAATAAATACGGCGGGGACGACTTAGAGAGCCACTGGAAGGATAAGGGCTGGAGGGGGGGGGGGGGGTAGTGGAGGGGGGGAGGGGTGGGGGCGGGGGCAGTCTGCCAGCAGACCAAAGCCGCGGGGCCCAGCAGAGGCGCGAGAACTCCGCCGTTCTCCCGTCGCACCCTGCAGACGGGTTTCATTGTTATCCCACTGCTGAAACATCCTCTTCTGGCAGCCAGCAGATATTCATCGCACACTCACTGCCGCTTACGCTTCGTGTTAAATAACCCTGTTTCACAGCCACACGATAGGAAGCTTGTTGGGTTGTCGTTGTTGTGGTGAAACAGATGTGCAGAACTATAGACCTATAGCTCTAACGTCTATCAGTTGTAGAACTTTGGAAATCGTATTATGTTCGAGTATAATGACTTTTCTGGAGACTAGAAATCTACTCTGTAGGAATCAGCATGGGTTTCGAAACAGACGATCATGTCCACGAGACTCAGAGGGCCATAGACACGGGTTCCCAGGTACATGCCGTGTTTCTTCACTTCCGCAAGGCCTTCGATACAGTTCCCCACAGTCGTTTAATGAACAAAGTAAGAGCATATGGACTATCAGACAAATTGTGTGATTGGATTGAAGGGTTCGTAGATAACAGAACGCAGCATGTCATTCTCAATGGAGAGAAGTCTTCCGAAGTAAGAGTGATTTCAGGTTTGCCGCAGGGGAGTGTCGTAGGACCGTTGCTATTCACAGTATATATAAATGACCTTGTGTATAACATCACTGCGGCTTTTTGTGGATGCTGTAGTATATTGAGAGGTTTTAACAATGGAAAATTGTACTGAAGTGCAGGAGGATCGGCAACGAATTGACGCATGGTGCAGGGAATGGCAATTGAATCTCAATGTAGACAAGTGTAATGTGCTGCGAATACATAGAAAGATAGATCCCTTATCACTTAGCTACAATATAGCAGGTCAAAACTGGAAGCAGTTAATTCCATAAACTATCTGGGAGTACGCATTAGGAGTGATTTGATGGAATGACCATATAAAGTTGATTGTCGGTAAAGCAGATGCCAGCCTGAGATTCATTGGAAGAATCATAAGGAAATGCAATCCGAAAACAAAGGAAGTAGGTTACACTGCACTTGTTCGTCCACTGCTTGAATACTGCTCAGCAGTGTGGGATCCGTACCAGATAGGGTTGATATAAGAGTTAGAGAACATCCAACGGAGAGCAGCGCGCTTCGTTACAGGATCATTTAGTAACCGCGAAAGCGTTGCGGAGATGATAGATAAACTCCAGTGGAAGACTCTGCAGGAGAGGCGCTCAGTAGTTCGGTACGTGCTTTTGTTGAAGTTTCGAGAACATACCTTCACCGAGGAGTCAACCATTATATTACTCCCTCCTACGTATATCTCGCGAAGAGAACATGAGGATAAAATCAGAGATATTAGAGCCCACACAGAGACATACCGACAATCCTTTCCACGAACAATACGAGACTGGAATAGAAGGGAGAACCGATAGAGGTACTCAAGGTACCCTCCGCCACACACAGTCAGGTGGCTTGCGGAGTATGGATGTAGATGTAGAGGTAGATGTAGAGGTGCTGTTGAGTAAAGGGACTAGTTTGATAAAGATCTCCAAGCTACTCTATCTTGTGCAATCCTCTCCGCCTGCGAACAACTACTGCGACCTACATCCATTTCAACCTCCTTACTGTATTCATCTCTTGGTCTTCCTCTGCAATTTTCACTGCGCACGCTTCCTTCCAGTACTGAGTTGACAGTTTCTCAATGTCTCTGAATCTCTCCTATCAAGTAATCAATTCGTTTAGTCACGTTATGTGAGTAATGGCAGCTTGCCTTAAATGTAGAGAAATTATAAATTAGTGCAGATAAATAGGAAAATTAATCCTCTAATGATCGAATTCTCTGGAAATTATTTCGAGCTGTTAGTTCATGAGCTCACGCGAATTTGAAACGGTTGTGGAAACACACTTGACCTCCTACCAATAAATTATCCTGATTTAATAACGAGCATAAAAACCGATTCAGGGATTAGTGAACACACAGTTGTCGTAGCGAGATTATAATGTTACTTAAAATTCGTCTTGATTGCATATTTTTTTTTATTGATATGACCGGTTTCGTTTCATTCAGAACCATCTTCAGATCTGATATTTCAGTTACAGGAGTAACCTGTCTAAATCAAGAAACTTTCACATGCTACGTCACATGCTGATTTGGACGGGTTACTCCTGTAATTGAAATATCAAGACGGATTTTAAGTAATATTATAAAATCACTGATTGCTGTTATCCCATACGACATTATGTCTGTTTTTGCAAAGTATCGAGATTAAACACTGCAGTACCCAAATCCTCGAAAAATAAGCGAAAAATATACCTATTCAAAACAGCAGATAAGAATTCACTTGACGCCATCCTAAGAGAAAATCTTCACTCATTTCAAATTATTAAGTGTAAACCAGATGTGGCTTAGATTCAAAGAAATAGTACCGGCAGCAATTGAGAGATTTACCCAAAGAAATTAATAAACGAGGGAACTGATCCTCTTTGGTACACAAAACGGGTTAGAACACTGTTGCAGAGACAACGAAACAAAAAGCCAAATTTAAACAGACGCAAAATCCCCGAGATTGGCGATCTTTTACAGAAGCTCGGAATTTAGCACGGACTTCAATGCGAGATGCCTATAACAGTTTCCACAACGAAACTTTGTCTCGAAACCTGGCAGAAAATCCAAAGAGGTCCTGGTCGTATGTGAAGTATGTTATCGGCTAGAAACAATAAATGCCTTCTCTGCGCGATAGCAATGGAGATACTATCGAAGACAGTGCTGCCAAAGCAAAGTTACTAAACTCAGCCTTCCGAAATGCCTTCACAAAAGATGACGAAGTAAATATTCCAGAACTCGAATCGAGAACAGCTGCCAACATGAGCAGCGTAGAAGTAAATATCTTCGGAGTAGTGAAGCAACTTAAATCAATTAATAAAAGCAATTAGGTTCCTTTCGGAATATGCTGATGCATTAGCTCCATACTTAACAATCATATACAACCGTTCGCTCGACGAAAGATCCGTACCCAAAGACTGAAAAGTTGCACAGGTCACACCAATATTCAAGAAAGGTAGTAGGAGTAATCCACCAAATTACAGACCCATATCGTTAACGTCGAAATGCAGCAGGATTCTAGAACATATATTGTATTCGAACATTATGAATTACCTCGAAGAAAACGGCCTATTGACACACAGCCAACATGGGTTGAGTCAGCATCGTTCCTGTGAAACACAACTAGCTCTTTATTCACGTGAAGTGTTCAGTGATATTGACAAGGGATTTCAGATCGATTCCGTATTTCTGGATTTCCGGAAGGCCTTTGACACTGTACCACGCAAGCGGCTCGTAGTGAAATTGCGTGCTTATGGAATATCGTCTCAGTTATGTGACTGTATTTGTTATTTCCTGTCAGAGAGGCCACAGTTTGTAGTAACTGACGGAAAGTTATCGCATAAAACAGAAGTGATTTCTGGCGTTCCCCAAGGTAGGCCCATTGCTGTTCCTTATCTATATAAACGATTTGGGAGACAATCTGAGCAGCCGTCTTCAGTTGTTTGCAGATGACGCTGTCGTATATCGACTAATAAAATCATCAGAAGATCAAAACAAACTGCAAAACGATTTAGAAAAGATATTTGAATGGTGCGAAAAGTGGTAATTGATCCTAAATAACGAAAAGTGTGAGATCATCCACATGAGTGCTAAAAGGAATTAGTTAAACTTCGCTTACACGATAAATTAGTGTAATCTAAAAGACGTAAATTCAATTAAATACCTAGGTATACAATTACGAACAACTTAAATTGGAAGGAACACTTAGAAAATGTTGTGGGGAAGGCTGCGTTTTATTGGCAGGACACTTAGAAAACGTAATAGACCTACTAAGGAGACTGCCTACACTACGCTTCTCCGTCCTCTTTTAGAATACTGCTGCGCGGTGTGGGATCCTTACCAGATAGTATTGACGGAGTACATCGAAAAAGTTCAAAGAAGTGCAGCGCGTTTTGTATTATTGCGATATAGGGGAGAGAGTGTCAGTGAAATGATACAGGATTTGTTGTGGACGTCATTAAAACAAAGGCGGTTTTCGTTGCGGCGGAATCTTCTCACGGAATTCGAATCACCAATTTTCTCATCTGAATGCGAAAATATTTTATTGACACCGACCTACCTAGGGAGAAACGATCAGCTTGATAAAATAACAGAAATCGGAGCACGCACTGAAAGGTACAGGTGTTCGTTCTTTCTACGGTCGCAGGTTCGAATCCTGCCTCGGGCATGGATGTGTGTAATGTCCTTAGGTTAGTTAGGTTTAAGTGGTTCTAAGTTCTAGGGGACTGATGACCTCAGAAGTATAGTCCCATAGTGCTCAGGACCATTTTGTTCGTTCTTTCCGGGCGGTGTACGTAATTGAAATAATAGAGAATTGTGAGGTGGTTCTATGAACCCTATGCCAAGCACTTGAATGTGATTTGCAGAGTATCTATGTAGATGTAGCTGTAGATGACGACAGTATTAGTAGTGTGCTATCTGACAATGACGCCGATTAAATATCTAGGCGTGACGCTGAAATGTCATACAAAGTCGAACGAGCACTCAACAACGGTAGTGAGGGAAGAGAATGGTCGACTTCAGTTTATTCCTGGAATTTTAGGAAGGTGTGGTTCACCTGTAAAGGAGAGCTCTTACAGAAGACTAGTGCAATCCATTCTTGAGTACTGCTCGAGAATTTGGGACCCCCACCGCCGCGTGGGGTTAGCCGAGCGGTCTCAGGCGCTGCAGTCATGGACTGTGCGGCTGGTCCTGGCGGAGGTTCGAGTCTTCCCTCGGGCATGGGTGTGTGTGTGTTTGTCCTTAGGATAATTTAGGTTAAGTAGTGTGTAATCTTAGGGACTGATGACCTTAGCAGTTAAGTGCCATAAGATTTCACACACATTTGAACTTTTTTTTGGACCCCCACCAGGTCGTTCTGAAAGAAGACGACGAAAGAATTCAGAGTGTGGCTGCTAGCTGTGTTACCAGTAGGGTGGATCAGCCTGCAAGTATTACTTAGGTGTGCTCCGGGAGGTTAAATGGGAATTCCTGGAGGGAAGACGACGTTGTTTTCTCGAAACAGTGAAGAGAAAACTTAGAGAACCGACATTCGAAGTTGACTGCAGGCAGATTCTACTACCCCCAACGTAAATTCTGCGTAAGGACCACAAAGATAAGAGGAAACAGAGCGCGTTGGAGGCGTGTAGCCAGTCGTCTATAGTAGTGGCACAGGGTACCCTCCAGTACTCACCGTACTCTGGCTTGCGGAGTGTGTACGTACACTCATGCTCATAAATGAAGGATAATGGTGAAACAATTCTCTGGCGGGCGGTTTGCGGGTTTAAATCACCTCGGGGTATGACCGTGCGGCACATTTGACCTGCGGTCGTCGCACGGGGCGCTGGCAGCAGTCCACATACGCAGAGGTGTGTTTGTGCAAGACGTTTTGAGGGATAGAATATTAGGGCGACTGGAGGCGGGTCAAACACAGCAGGTCGTAGCACGGGCCCTGCGTGTGCCACAAAGTATGATCTCAAGATTACGGCAACGATTCCAGCAGACAGGACACTTGTCCAGGCGCTACAGGACGGGACGTCCACAGTGTACAACACCACAAGAAGACCGTTATCTCACCATCAGCCACTGGAACAGTTTTCTCCAGACACACAGTCTACAGACGACTGAACAGACATGGTTTATTCGCCCGGAGACCTGAAATGTGCATTCCACTGAACCCTGGTCACAGGAGAGCCCGTAAAGCCTGGTGTGAACAACACAGTACGTGGTCATTGGAACAGTGGTCCCTGGTTATGTTCGCGGACGAATCCAGTTATGGTCTGAACAGTGATTCTCGCAGAGTTTTCATCTGGCGTGAACCAGGAATCAGATAGCGACCTCTTAATTTCCTTGAAAGGGACCTGTTTGGAGGTTGTGGTTTGATGGTGTGGGGTGGGATTATGATTGGTGCATATATTTGACAGAGGAACTGTAATAGGTCAGGTGTATCGGCACGTCATTTTGCACCAGTATGTCCGCCTTTCTAGGGGTGCAGTGGGTCCCACCTTCCTCCTGATGGATGATAACGCACGGACACACCGAGCTGCCATCGTGGAGGAGTACCTTGAAACGGAAGATATCAGGCGAATGGATTTGTCTGCCTGTTCTACAGATCTAAACCCCATCGAACACGTCTGGGATGCTCTCGGTCGACGTATCGCTGCACGTCTTCAAACCCCTACGACACTTCAGCAGCTCCGATAGGCGCTGGTGCAAGAATGGTAGGCTATACCGCAGCAGCTGCTCGACCACTTGATCCAGAGTATGCCAAGCCGTTTTGCGGTCTATGTACGTGTGCATGATGATCATATCCCATATATGATGTCGGGGTATATGTGCAGCAGACAGTAGCGTTTTGTCGCACATGTGTTTCGGGACGGTTATCTCAACTTATCACCAATACCGTGGACTTACAGATCTGTGTCGTGTGTGTTCCATATGTGCCTATGCTATTAGCGCCAGTTTTGGGTAGTGCCACGTTGTGTGGTACCACATTCTGAAATTATCCTTAATTTAAGAGTATGAGTGTAGATGTAGGTGGTCAGCGAGCGTACTGGTCAGTTTGTTGGTCACAAAGAAAACCTTTCAGTCGACTCTGACGTCGTGTACAGGAGCATACTCTTTCATTTGTAGTATAGTGAACTGAACTGCAAGACACCGAAGTACCTGCTTCACAGAGCTCGTTTACTTGAATCTGCACGTGGCTAATGCCTCGAATGCTGACCATTTAAACCTCGCCCGAATTGGGCAACGATCGCTGTTGGAACGCATCCGCTTGCACAGACTTATATTGCTCGAAAAATATTTTCTATCTCCCTCATGTATGTGGGTTTCGATACAATGTGTGCCAAGAAAAACCATTATAAAACTTTGACAAAATGACATTAAATTCCGTCAATTCTTGTTTTCTGGAGGAAGGTGTTCACGAGATGAGCGCCAGAATCTGATGCGTTATCGTCTTGAAAGATGGTCCCATCGCTGCAATGTTGGCTGCTGAGCGGAGCAACAGGTTGGAGGATACAATTCCGATAATGCATGGACCTCAGAACACTATCAACAGAGGTGAGACGCGTCCAACGTTCCAGCATTATACCCGCACACTGCGCGATTGACCAATCTCCTTGCTGAGCCCGTGCAACTGAATCCCTGCGACGTGTGTTAGGGTACCGCCATCTCCAAGCTCTTCCATGACGATCACCAGATGTCTGGGTGAGCCGTGTGCTCGCCTGCGAAGAGAAGTCGTCGCCGATGAGCTCTGGGCTTTGTTCCGTTCCAGGCGTTTCTCTGTCAAACTCCGCCAGGCGCTGATAACCTCGTTGTTGTGCACCCTAAAACACTAATCATCATCATCATCATCATCATCATCATCAAACTCCGCCACATACCAGGCTCCTGGAGGCTCTGCAGCGGAGACCAGATGGATCGTACACTGGTGTGCAAAACTTGCGGACGAAAGTCACTTTCGCTCGATGTCCCACTTCCAAGTAACATAGATCGATGAAACTTGGACCTTACATTTTGGTGATCCCCTGGACATCAAAAAAGTCGGAACGTGGTTCTTAGTGGGGTTTGTGATCACCAAGGACAGTATTACATACTCTGCAAAGTGCTCCAATGTTGGCCACATGGCAAATAAGAAGTTTTAGTAGTAGGGCTTTCCATTCCTGCACCACCTGCTGTATAGTCGTTTCTGCAATACTTCTCCTCCAACGCACCACACACATAGTCTATTGGATTTAAACCTGCGAAAAGGGCGGAGCAGTCAGTTCGCCAAACAGTCCTCTCGTTCCAAGAGCTTCTCCACCTGCGCTGTTCAATGGTGTCGCACGCGGTCATCCATAAAAATAAGGTAAGGACCGAGCTCACCCCTTAAAAGATGCACTTGAGGAAGGAGTACAGCGTCACAATAACGTTGTCCAATCAGTGTACCGTGTTAAAATATTTTCAGTTCAGTGCGCCAATGGAGCATTATTCCTCCCCACACCATAACACCTAGACCACCAAAATAACGACGTTGGCCACTTCCTGGGTACATTACGTGTACCCACGTTTCACCATACGACGGTCCACCCAAAATCACTACTCAGACTCAATTTGTTCTCATTCTCGTTGGAAGAGTTCCTACGCTCTTGGCACCGTTGCGAACGGTACCACAAATGTGTGGGTGTGAATGTAACACACAAAGTACTGGTCGTCGGGAAAGGAGACCAGCCCCATGCAGCCGACGTGCCACTGTGGAGAGTGAGATTGTGTCCCTTGCGTTCCTATTAAATGTGGTTGCGACTGCACCCACTTTTTGTTTGGCCTCCTTATTTCCTCGGAGTCAGTGTAGCGTCATCCGCTGTTGTAGCCGACCGTGGTCGACCAACAGCTCCAGTGGATAGGAACGCTCCCCACGCGCGTTGAAACGTCCCCTTAAAAAAATTAATGAATGATTGTGCTGATAAACATCTTACGTTATTTGATTTTCAAACAGCTGAACAGAACTGAACGTACTCAGTCATTTCGCTCTTTACCTATTCTGTCAACACTAAACTGAGACAATATTTTTAACGCAACGCAGTCTGACTTTCACAAATCCCTACAAAAGAATGGCCCTGACTAACAATAACCTATACCTTTCATGAACGACTTACCTCACAAAAATCTTCGTTACTCTAACTACTGCAATACAGCGAGCGCCAATACTGCCAGCTAAATAAAAGATTCTAACTACTGAAGACACTAACTACTGATATGCATAGTTAGCAAATGAAAGATTTTGCTAGAGAACAAACAATGTATTTACCTTAATAGTGTTCAAAAGTCATTATATATATATATCAGTTCATGACATCCATTCTTACAAATTTACTGATGGCCACACGTCCAGATCACCCGCTCTCAAAACTGCCATCTCACTCCCCACATCCACCACTGCTGGCGGCTCACCTCCAACTGCGCAACGCAACACGTTGTTAACAGCCAACTGCCCAAGACTACAATAGCGACTATTTCAACAATGCCCACCAGCCACAGACTGCACGCAGCACAGCCGGTGATTTTCATACAGAGCGCTAGGTGACGTTACCAACATAGAAACCTAAACAGCCTACTTACAGCTTCAATTACTGTAAGCAAAACCAGAATCATGGACTAAACTCGTCACACTACCACAGTGCCCTGAGAGTGCTCGCTGATTGACACCACACACACACACACACACACACACACACACACACACACACACACACACACACACACACACAGTCTTTTCCCGTTCCTTCAACTGCCTCATTTCGCTGGGTCCGCAGCCCCATTTGGCGCCATGCGTCGCGCTGACTTCACGCTATTTGACGTCCAGCTTTCTGTGCGCGACTGGGAGTTCTCTGGAAATATGCTGTCGCACTTTGTCATTTCGAACGAGTATTTTCAGAGCAGCGTGTGCGCACAGTTCCGTACTCCCTGGGCTCACACAGCCCTCCCAGTTGACTCCAGAAAGGCATCGCAATGTTGTGTTCAGTTCGCCTCCGGTTACCTACAAGCGACGACTGGTAGGAAGCGGGCACCACCTGATGACGCCGACGGCGGATCGCTACTGACGAGACAGATCTCTAAAGGATTTGTATCCCATAACATCGGTCGCATGTTCGTATGACGTCACTGTGTTGCGTCACTCGGCCGGAGTCCTGCCTTACGAGATTTCTCATTTCATTTTGCCGTAAGTGACAATGTAAGGTAGTAGTATTTTGCACCTTACTGCAATATAATAATTGTTGCAAAGACGAGTTAGATATCGGTTATTATGTTATTTATCAGGCAATCAGCCTATTGAAATTCATATAGGGAGTATCAGACGGCAGAAGACGCGTATTAACTTTAAGAACTTCGCATGTCGCATGAAGTCGGGGTTCAGGTGTGATATTTCCACGGAGTTCGGCTGGAGCGGACGAGCGGCACTGCTCAAAGGCAGGGCAGAGGGGTGAGGAAGTTGACAACCGACCATTACGAGTCGGCATGCGAAAGCGTCCCACTGGGGGAGACGCGCCGCCGGAGCAGGTAGGCACCCATTGCGCGGACCACAGAGGCAGGCCTTCGAGGGACGGCGACTCGTTGGCGCTGGGCGTTACGCCGACGCCGCTATGTCGAGATGAGCTGGCGCCTAAGGGAGCCTTCCCACGAATCTTGACGTTTTCTGGGGCTTTCTAAGAAACGCGGTTAAGCTGGTGCAATGACCTTTTCCCGCGCGAGGGCGAACAGAGAGGCACGATTGGTGGGTTCAATTTTGAACGGAGTTTCAGTTTGTTCCAGAACATTCCAGGCGCAGTAAGGCGCAGAAGGTTTTTATTGGCTGGAAGTGGCCAGGAAATAATAGTGGGGAGCGAACTGTGCTGGTCTAGAGCCACGGGATTGGCCAGCTCGAAAAATAGCGTGGGGGTGCTGGTTTTAGCAGAGGGAAGCTTTTGGAGCTGTTATCGTGGAGAAGCGTCTTAGCTCCTGTAGTGAGCGGACGTCGTGCTTTCGGCTCTGCTGTAGGAGAGTAAATTCCTTTCAGTGTGCTGTGCAGACCTTTGAATATGTCTGCCAGCTGGAACTGAAACTAGTATTCAGTTAGGGGTACTGTCATGTTTTACTGTTGGAGACAGACTGATTCCGTTAATTACCGTTGAGAATACTGTCTCACAGCAAGCAGACAGGAGCAGAGCAGTTTCCTTGAGCCACATTTTATTAAAGACGTTACTGGATTCCGCCTTTGGGCTGGTGAGTCACGTCTTAGCGAGTGCGAGACGATTGGAAAGAAATCAGAATTAGCTTTTGAATAGGAGTTTACGAACAGGAAGCTTGCTCGCTTAAATAAATTCATTTTTGCTGCAGTTGAGGCTGCTCGACGACGCACCTTGCTGACCTGTCCACGGCGCTGCATCTGGTGACGTGATGCTCAGCTTCGGTATTTAATCCGATATTACGCACGCCTGTGATTACCAGAGCTCAGTTTTCCAGTCACGCTCTTATTGAGAATTTGTTAATTGCAGTAGGTTTGTCTGACGTTTTTTTTATGCCCTCTGACAAGGGGAGAGACTTGAAAATAACAAGTTCTGATGCGTTATCCGACCTTAAGAGTTAGGTCTGGAATTTAAGGCCATTGCCATTACTAGCTTGATTTTATCACTTATAAATGTATGTAATTGTTCAGTTTGATGTTAGGAAAATTATTGTTAAATAAATGTGTTCAATACAATCCTTGTTTGTTTGGTAGTGATCAGTTCCCTGAACACTATTTAGTCATTAAATATTAATCAAAATTAGTGAAGGGACAGTTTTAATTAACAGTTTGGGTCTCATAACAGGCCTTCAGTCAGAGCCAACGACCCGATCCAGTAGGCAAAGTGAACAAGTAAAACCATTCTTGTTAAAACCCCCCGACATTTGGCTGACCCGCCTAGGGTCCCTAATCATCATTTTATTGAAAGAAACCCCTTCCAACAACTGACACACCCTACGAGCTAAGCTAAACTGGAAAATATGCTTGGAGGAACACGGAGAGACAGAACACTCTTCTCGAGTCGTATCGTCCCGTTCACGTATGTAACGATTTCCTGTGCTCAGAAGGAGTACTGAGAAAAAAAATGTACAAACTATGGAAGTCAGATAAAATGTTTTCAACAATTTATAAAGAAAAGACACTGACTCCGAATCGACCTATGAGGACTCACACAGAAAGTGGCAAACACTCAGAAGTATTCTTACAGGCGCGTTTCTGACAAGCTAAGATTGTTTTGAACAGGACCGGATGTCCAACGCGCGAACCTCTATCTCGTTGGTATCAGTCACGCAAACGTAACACGCCTCATTAGCCGAACACGAATGTTAGCTTGTCACTATTACCACTCTGTGTGCTCCCAATTCCAGCGGCAACCACTCACAGCATGGGCACTTGACCCGGTCCTTGTGACGTGCTCCGATACCGCGACTGGATCATAGTTTTAACTTTCCACAAATTCTCCTCGCAGCGTATGCTATACTGCAGTGCAGAAAATCGTCAACGCCGCTGTCAAATGTCTGACCGGTGTGGCGAAACGCGCTTAGCCCATTATTGCAGTAGTGTAATTTACACATTCAAATGTTTCGGTCAACATGTGTCTAAAATGATATAACTTACAATTTATTACTAAGTGATACACGCAACAGGGATATGACACCAATGTGTCAATGGAAACCAGTAAAACAACTGGAACGAGAGCATGCCTTAAAACACACTGAGATGAAAATTTTGCATCAAAACTATGCTTGATGCACAATACATACCTTGCTCCGGTACATCAAAATATACTCGAACACTCGTTTGAGTTACATTTGTTATGCACTTCTTGATACCACAACAAGAATAACGTTGCGCCAGTGCACGCGAGTGCCATAACAAGTATCCCTACTTTGGAACAGAAAAAAACTTTTCCTGGTAAGATAGTAAACCTCAGATTTTTTTAAAGAGTCAAACTCACATTCACAAAACAGTTTCAAATATGTGATAATTTTGCAAATGAGTTAGTGTGTTAAATATTTGAAATTAAACTTAAAGAGACTAAAGGTTTTTGAAAGATTTTAAATTATGTTTATAGTTTCACGGAAGTCGTTAAATGCTGTAATTATCAAACAAAGCATGAATGTAATGTGGCTAATTTTCGCTCCGTTTTAAGCAAGAGCTAGTTTTTCACGCATCTCGGTGTTTAAGACGTCACATCACCTGAACTATATGCTAAACAATTATATAATTTTCTATGTTCATTCAGTGCTATACATGCATACTGCCTGAAAAGTGTGTTGCAGATAGAGTGAACAGTAGACAAGTAATAAATTGAAACGTCATGTCTGACGCCGAAGTTTAACTGCATGGGCAGCAAAAATGCAGCAGGCGATAAACTTATTTCCTTTTAGCACTTTCTGAGGGCTTTAAGCGAGAAAAAGTTTCGTAAGGCATTGAAATTATGTATAAAGTTTGTAGGACGTGATTAAGTACTCTATTACGTAAATACTGGACGAATACAGAGTATTGGCGTGCCGTGAGCTATGTTGCCCCAAGGTATATACAGTACATGCTCCTTGTTTTAAAATTTGTGTTGCTGCATTAAACTTGTAACATGAGATTTTACTTCTTAATTAATGTGTTATGACGGCATTTTAATTATATAAATTTGATTAATAATTCAACAGCTGGCCGGAGTGGCCGTGCGGTTCTAGGCGCTACAGTCTGGAGCCGAGCAACCGCTACGGTCGCAGGTTCGAATCCTGCCTCGGGCATGGATGTGTGTGATGTCCTTAGGTTAGTTAGGTTTAAGTAGTTCTAAGTTCTAGGGGTCTGATGACCTCAGATGTTAAGTCGCTTAGTGTTCAGAGCCATTTGAACCATTTTTTCGTAAGTTGTCTGTATTTCTCATTTGCGTACCCTTGCGTTCTGGAAGTGATATTCAGTTACTGGAAAAGAACCTTACCTACTGTTGATGGTAATGTATGGCTTACCAATACTAAGAGGTCAGCACCTGAGATGTCGATTACTTATTGCTGCAGAAAACACAAAGCAGGTCATATTTCAGAACCGCCCAGAAATGCTGATGGAGGAAATCTTTACTAACTCACAGTTTCGATCGTCTGATCATCATCAGCTACCAAAAGTATGTACAGCTGCTTGCATGGCAACGCTCTTACTGTGGAGTTAAATAAAATTTTTATGATGGCAGCGTTTAGCATGCTTTTTATGTTGTTTGACTATGTAGTAATAACGATGCCATACATGCTGTTATTTATAAATAATTTTCGATATCCCATGATAATCAGTTGATCGAAACCTATAGTCAATAGTGCTTTACTTACATGGGTTCTCAGATATGACACTTTACAGATATCTACCATCTCTTGGGCAGCACCAGCTCAAAATTCTATCACTGTTTACCTTCTTTTTTCCGTCGCAGCTGTAAGAACGCGACGACTGAATGGAATGCATGCCTCTTCTTGCAACTTCTTGACAGATAAAAAATGTGTGCCAGACCGGGACTCGAATCTGGTATCTGTGCAAAGACAAAAGGTTCCGGGTTCTAGGCCTGGTGCGGCATACAGCGTTCACCTGCCACCAAGTTTGGAGTTTGCGCACACTGCACACTGAGCTGTCCCTACGTAGTGCGTCGCACTAGTAACAAAACTGAAAGAACTTTTCTCAAAGAAGACTCGGCTGGAAAGTTGAAAGGCGGAAGTTTCCGTAGAAATGTCGACTAAACGGCTTCTATGAAGTCCAGAAGAAGGCCCCTGTGCTGCTATTCCCTCCGCTCAAAAGCAATTAGCAAAACACACAATCACTGGAGTAGCGGACGGTGAACGGAGTTCGGGAAAAAAAGAGAGAGATGGATCCGGAGAAACGTGGAGGGAAGGGCCTTTCGTCGAGGTTCGTTCATTAGGGAAATTAAAAAGCAGGTGAGGTGAAATATTTGCTCTTCCGTCCTGAGCTACGTCTGATAGGCACGACAAAAAACTGGGAGGAAACGAAGAGCTCACCTCTTGTGCCGTCGCCTCACTTCGTCTGCATAGCGCTACTCCCACGCGATTTCCCCTCCCCTCCCCTCCCCTCCCCTCCATCACATTGTCCCTCCCCAACCCATACCCCCCCCCCTTTTTCCTTATTCCGTAACACGCCTGTACGCGGAACCCAGTCATGTCTGAATAGGATATATTTGTCTCAAAGCATTTTGGTACCTCTACTTCGGCAGAATTTCGCCGGGTAATGGCGAAAATGATTTTTTCCCCTCTTCTCCTAAAACTCAATGTGATTAGCCTCCCAGAAAATAAAAGGATCATTACCTCAAAAGGATTATTTTTCATTACGTTCGTCTTAAATAGTATTACTACTTTTCCTAAACGAAATCAACGTAATCAAGGAATAATTTACTTATTGCAAACACATCGTTAGTGCAGTGATGGAACACAGCTTTCCGATTTGTAGTCTGAAAGCTGGGGGGAAGTTGTAGAAGAACGTTATATGAAGGACAGGAAAAGATATCGACACGTCATAGCGTCTTTCGAAGAACTGTCAAAAGGTGATTAAAAGCCAGTAAATGGCCAACTGAACGAACGAACTCTAGTAGGTAGTTTGGAACTGTGGACTAAATTACACGCTTGTTCTATTTCTGTGGATGCACGAAATGTGTGTGTTTGTCCTTAGGATAATTTAGGTTAAGTAATATGTAAGCTTATGGACTGATGACCTTACCAGTTAAGTCCCATAAGATTTCACACACATTTGAACATTTTTTGACATGATTTTATTGTAATGACGTGGAAGAAACGAGAAAAAAATTATGCGATACGGCGAAGTATCGCACTATTCATATAAGCCATGGCCTCCACTGTCAAATAATGAAACACTAGATTAAATAACACATAAACCGAATTTTTCTGGAGCTGGTTACTCCGTATTCCTTGGTGAAGTTATGTATTCACCAAAGTATCTAGTATATGGCAATAACAGTAACGCTCTCAAACCAAAGTTACCAGTCCTCTCATCGTCTAGTAATATTTACCTTCATATCTTGTACGTCCTCAGCGAAGTAACTCTAAACTTGCTGCTGCCATGTTTGGACAAGAAACAAAATTTGCGTAAATAGTTTGGATCCCCTAGAAATGTTGGAACACGTGAGGCAATACTGACCTAACGACTTATCTTAGAAGAAAGATTCAGGAAAGGCAAACCTACGTTTCTAGCATTTGTAGACTTGGAGAAAGCTTTTGACAATGTTGACTGGAATACTCTCTTTCAAATTCTGAAGGTGGCAGGGGTAAAACACAGGGAACGAAAGGCTATTTACAATTTGTACAGAAAGCAGATGGTAGTTATAGGAGTCGAGGGACATGAAAGGGAAGCAGTGGTTGGGAAGGGAGTGGAACAGGTTTGTAGCCTCTCCCCGATGTTATTCAATCTGTATATTGAGCAAGCAGTAAAGGAAACAAAAGAAAAGTTCGGAGTAGGTATTAAAATCCATGGAAAAGAAATAAAAACTTCGAGGTTCGCCGATGACACTGTAATTCTGTCAGAGACAGCAAAGGACCTGGAAGAACAGCTGAACGGAATGGACAGTGTCTTGAAAGGAGTATATAAGATGAACATTAACAAAAGGAAAACGAGGATAATGGAATGTAGTCGAATTAAGTCGGGTGATGCTGAGGGCATTGATTAGAAAATGAGACACTTAAAGTAGTAAAAGGAGTTTTGCTATTTGTGGAGCAAAATAACTGATTATGGTCGAAGTAGAGAGGATATAAAATGTAGACTGGCAATGGCAAGAAAAGCGTTTTTGAAGAAGAGAAATTTGTTAGCATCGAGTATTGATTTAAGTGTCAGGAAGTCGTTTCTGAAAGTATTTGTATGGAGTGTAGCCATGTGTGGAAGTGAAACATGAGCGATAAATAGTTTGGACAAGAAGAGAATAGAAGCTTTCGAAATGTGGTGCTACAGAAGAATGCTGAAGATTAGATGGGTAGATCACATAACTAATGGGGAGGTATTGAATAGAATTGGGGCGAAGAGGTGTTTGTGGCACAACTTGAGTACAACAAGGGATCGGTTGGTAGGACATGTTCTGAGGCATCAAAGGATCACCAATTTAGTACTGGAGGGCAACGTGGACGGTAAAAATCGTAGAGGGTCACCAAGAGATGTATACACTAAGCAGATTCAGAAGGATGTAGGGTACACACACACCAGTTATCTACATCTACACGTACACGATTCCTCTGCAATTCATACTTCAGCGCCTGGCAGATGCTGTATCGAATCAGTTTCACACTGGTGTTTCTCTACCATTCTTCTCTGGAACAGAGTGTGGGTAAAACGAACCTGTAAGTTTTTTCATATGAGTTCTGATTTGTCTCATTTTATTTCGTTGATTATTTCACCTAGTGCAGGTGGGCTACAGCGAAATATTTTCGCACTCAGAGCAGAAAGTTGGAGACTGAAATCACGTGAAAGGACTCACTGCAACGAAGAACATCTTTGCCGCACGGAGTGGCTGCTCGGTTAAGCTGCGTTTTCCTAGCTGCGGGAATTTCCCGCAGGGTAAAACGCGTGCCAGACCCCTCTTCCCACTCGCACAGTACAAACATATGAGCCCGTTTCCCTGGGGTGCAGACAGCGCAGTGGCGCAGCAGGTTCTGCCTGCGAGAAACGCCTGCGTGCTCCGGGAGGAGTCTGTCCCGCACGTCGCAGTGATTTACTTGGCCAGAGAAGCAGGGGTTGTCGCACCGGGCACCAGAGAGACGACAGCCACACTGTTTGTTTCGCTCGCACAGGCAACAACAGATAATTTTTAACAGAGTTATTATAGAAACTCAGAGGTGGCATGAGCCCCCTCTCATATTTCTATCTTACTCTCAGTAATTCGATTTTCCTCTCTACTTGCATGTGGTGAAAAGTCGTTATTCCTCCACACGCGGACTACCCACACAGCGTCTCTCGTTACCCGGGTGGTGTGGTGACAGGTGGCTTCTGCTGATCTTGAAAGGGTTAAGCCGACGGGTGTGAGGGAGTCGAGTGGATGCTTTCCAGACGCCGACATTGTCATATGAGCGGCGGCGACACGCCCACAGGGGCCTGACGGAGCAGCTGGGCTAGAGATTCCGTTACTTCGCAGAAACTTAGCGAAAACACCTTCTGGCGGGCTACTAGCGAGGCGTGGGAATGACTTGTGTTCCCAGGCAGTCTTGGCGGGCAAATTCCTGCATTTTCTGCAAAATCATTACTGTGATTGGCTTGCTCAGGGAATAGCAGAAATTGGCGCCAAGTATCTCCATTGGTGGAATACTACTGCATCGGCAATAGAGGGGAATTTTCCGCCGGTTTTCGAGTTGCTGATCTGCAGCGGATAGGCACTTGGTGCAGGAAGTGGCAACTGACCCCTAAAATAGACAAATGTAATGTATAGCAAATACATAGAAAGAAGGATCCTTTATTGTATGATAGCGGAACAAACACTGGTAGCAGTTACTTCTGTAAAATATCTGGGAGTATGCGTCCGGAACGATTTGAAGTGGAATGATCATATAAAATTAATTGTTGGTAAGGCGGGTACAAGGTTGAGATTCATTGGGAGAGTCCTTAGAAAATGTAGATGGTGCGTTTCTGGATGAGGTATCGAATATATTGCTTCCCCCTGCTTATATCTCCCGAGGACATACCGAACGTAAAATTAGATTCGAGCGCGCACGGAGGCTTTCCGGCAGTCGTTCTTCCCGCGAACCATACGCGACTGGAACAGAAAAGGAAGGTAATGACAGTGGCACGTAAAGTGCCCTCCGCTACACACCGTTGGGTAGATGTAGAACGTTTAACCACGGCCACTGTTGTGGGGGCGGGAATGTTCTGTGTTCTGTTTGTACGGGTGCTCTTGTGGGAGTCGGCTCTCGCCTGTCGGTCGGAGTAGGTTACAAGACTGAGCTCTCGCTGCTCTGAACAGCCTGCCTTCCGTTGGCTGTCCAATATAGTTTCATTTAATTGTAACTGTTTGTCGAAGTTGCTGAAGTTTTGACTCCCAAGTAACTTTCCGAGTGCAGTTGACAATTGAACGTTCTGCGTACAAGCGGCCTTTGTTGTCCGTCTTGAGCAGGTTTGGCTAAAGTTGACTGTATCAGAGTTACTGTGTGAGTTCTCTTGTTAAAATCACTCACTGTGCCGTCCGTGCTTGTGTAGTGAGTCTTCTTCGTCTCCCTCAGAGGCGTATTTGTGTTGCTAGGAAGTCTTTAGTCTGGAACAACCAGACCAGGATAATTTGTTTCGGGCTATACTCCCGACATTATCAAAACGACGGGACGTCGAAGCGACCAGCCATCGCCTCCGGTACGCCAGATCGTGTCCTTGCAGTTAAGAAGACAGCTTGGTAACGTACGTCCGCAGCACAGGAAAATCAGGGAATTTTGCTAGGTGATAATCAGAGCTCAACAGAGCGCGCCTGTTCGTCTTTTCTAACTTTGTTCTGTCTTGGGTGCTCATTGTTTGAATTATCACTACTGTAGCAGCAATTAATGTTGGGTTGGCTGGGTGTTTCTCTTAAGATTTGAGTTGCAAGGAATTGGCTCCACATAACACTTGGTCATAAATATCACAATCTAGTTTATGGACAACTTCACCTTCACAACATTTATTTGAGTATCCAATTTGATGTATTGTAAATGTTTCATGTGTTTTGTTTATTATTTTGAGTTTAGTCATAATAAATCAAATTCTTATTTTGGACAGAACTTTCATTGTGTTAATCGGTAGAGCAACACTTTCATTTCCCAATGCGTTAATGAAACTTTCCTTTATCTAATTAATTTGTAGCCAATTAAATTATTGCAGGTGCCAAACTCTTTTCTATTCTTCTTGCAGGGTCGATTATAGTCAGTTCGCGTTTCTTCTTAATCCGTGTGCAACAGCAAAACTCGGAGCTAGAAAAGGGAGGGCTTAGAGCATCATTTCCATATGAAGATTCTGGAAGAATTTAAATACACTGCTAGCCCCGGCGCCTCGCAAAACAATCACCAGAAATGTCGACTGACCGCTTCTTTGCCTCAGAGGATGAGCAACTTATCGAACTGGTTTCAGGAAAGGAAATTTTGTGGGATATGGCCTACGCTGAGTGGAACAATCAAATGAAAAAAGACTTAATTGGGGCAGAAATCGGAAGAAAAATGAATAAAACAAGTTAGTAGAAACGCCTTTTATTAGGTCCAATGTAAAACATTTTGCCACTCCGTTACAGAAATTACTTCTCAGTTTGTCTCCAATTAAAGAATGAAAATAATGAAACTGATTGGGTGTGCATCTGAAAAATGCCTTAAACTTCTCCGCATTGTCGAGCAAATGTTTTGTAACTAAAATATTATATGCGCCTTCTTCTTCACGATGCAAGAACAATGTTTCTCTCTTCCTGAGTACTCTGTCCAATAACATAGAGTCCTCCTCTTCTTCCCTAACTTCCGTGTACTTTCGGAGCGCCCAAATTAAGAGTTTTTTAGCTCGAACACTGCCCTGCATGTTTGGCCTTCACTGTCTCCGCAGCTACTGTGGCGACACGCCAATGAACCGCACGAAGCTGATCTCATCTAGGAGAAACTGTAGCACCCACAGACTTCCCACAAACCGTAAAAATTATTTCAAAAATATAACGGGTAAAAGTCTGTCGCTTGCTACATTTTGGACGTCGGTTGGTAAAAGTATTTCACTATTACCGATTCTATCGGCCAGAACTTTTGTAGACGTTATCGACATATACTACTGAAGGCAAATTAAAGTGATGTTGTTGTACGACACTTAGTTTAGGAGATATAGCATAATAAATATCGAGCATCGCTAAAAAATCAACTTTTCTTAAACTTTTCAATATTTATCTATTTCAATAGTACAATAAATTTCACTGACCTAAAAAAAAATGTATCAGGAAGTACTTCTCGTATCACTCTAACAGCTGCAGTTGCCAAATTGTTTAAAAAAGTTTCATTTTTTTGATTATGAAGCGCACCGCTCCGCGCCAAGGAAACCGTTTTACGTAGCACCGTGCGACCCGCATCGCACAGCGGAAGACGCAAGCGTATTCTGATACACGTTGCGACAAATTCTCGCAGCTAGGGAAACGTTGCTTTAGGAGGCGCCATGTCAAGGATTGCGCCGGAGGTTCGAGCGCTCCCTCGGGCACGGGTGTGTGTGTGTGTGTGTGTGTGTGTGTGTGTGTGTGTGTGTGTGTTGTTCTTAGCATAAGTTAGTTTAAGTAGTGTGTAAGTCTAGGGACCGATGGCCTCAGCGGTTTGGCCCCTTAGGAATTCACACACATTTGAACATCTTTGTTTTAATGACTGACACCCCACCTTGCGTATCATATCCTTGACTCTCTCCTATTCCACGACATACAAAACGCATTGTTCTCCTTTGATCTTCTTTGATGTCGTCCGTCAGTCCCATAGCGCACATCGATACCCAAAGGAGAGAAGGGATTAAATTAAAGATTATAAGTACTTTTCGTTACAAGTGGTCCATAGTGAGGAAATCCTCTGGAATGTGCAGCGTGTCAGAAAAGAAGGCTACACAACATCTATTTACAAAATAAGAACAGATATGCGTGTGTACCTTCCACAAATCCTAAACGAAATTGTCCTTGTGGATGTGGAATCGGTAAAAAATCTTAAGCATATTTGCATTTAAAAGGATATAAAACTTGTCATCAAATGTTAAATGTTCAGTACACTCAGGTGTGTGTGATAATTCTTCGGCTATTGTAGCCACGTATCAACTAATAAAATAAAATAAAAAACATTTTGTAGGAGTTATTTACAATGATCGCATTACTACATAAAATTTGTACAGAAGTCAGATTGTACGCAGTATTCACATTATGTGATATTGTTAGTAACATACACGCATCAATCGATTCTGGTAGGAAATTCATCAGTGGAATAGGTGGCGTTGGGCACAAGTAAATCATTTAGACTCTACTCAAACTGAACTTTATTAGCTGATCGTATTATGGCTGCTGAAATATTACTGTAAATGTGTATTGCTGGACTGGGCACACCATTCTCAACCACAGTAAGTGACTTTAAATCTTTGTTAAATTAATTTTTGTTTGTAGTATTGATTCCTTGAACTGAGCTGTTGGCTTGAAAAAAAAATATTTTTAATGACAAATTTAATTCAGGAGTAAATATACTTGGAAGCAGTAGTTAGTATCCCCAGTTCTTTAAACAGCCTTCTGCAGGACGTTCTTCAGTCCACACCACAAATAATTCGTTTTGCACTTTTTTGGACTCGGGAAACTTTAGCTTCGCTTCATGAGTTTTGTTCACAAATGAGTTTTGAAGACATCTTCTGGGAAAGGCTAGTTTGAAAGGACTACATCTGGTATCAGTCCTAGAATGTCTTTCAGAGACCTATTTAAAAACCTTGGTATTTTGCCAACAGTTTCACAATACAGGCATTCCTTCGTGCTCCTTGCTGTTATCTATAATTCTCTTTCCTCAAAAATCAGAAATACGAAGTTATGTCTGGGATGTTATTTGTTACGGCCTACGACGTCAACATTTCTTATTTGAGACTGTCAGGTTATAGGCCTATGGGTTATTTCCCAGGTCGTATAAACACATCTCGCGTAACATAGTTTTTTAAGCGTACTCCACTAAGAAGCACGTTGAAATTAAATGCTCATATGGAAAAACAATAAAAAATGTGATCAACAACAGTTCTTCTGTTATATCCTGTGCCTGTAAAAGCAGTAGCCTCGTTCTGGTGATTGTGCCCGCCACTGGCGTTACCACAGCCACTGAGAAAGTCGTCGACTTCTCCTTCTGCTCACTCCACGTTTTCGCACAAGAGTACGTGATTCGGGTTGCAAAGTCTGCAACGTTGGTCGGGGATCTCCACCGGACCCTCTCCCAGTTATTTGAAACTTTCAGTGCAATGCCTCAGGGAGTAGAACCGAAAACAACATACCGCTACGTGGTTAAGTGCGATAAGGACATAATCCGTAGTTATACTGCGTGTCTGGTAAGAATAATTTTATCTTGATTGACCATCTCGCTTACACAGGAAGCTTAAGCAATTCATGCAAATTTATTGGTCCCATCGACAGATTAAGAGGCGAAGACTATGGTGCAGTGTGGTGTGTTTTTTTTCGACATGAAGATCGAAAGGGAAGTGTTAACTGCATCATTGGACAAGGATGCGGCAGCAGCAGTTAACGTCCTTTTATTCAGGGTGGTTCAGCTGGTAGGTTTTATCTTACCCGCAACGCCTTCAAAAACCACATGCGGAATCCTCATATTTCTTGCTCGCTACGCGCAAACTATTAGTCCTACAGAAAAAAGAACAGAACCTTTTTGTAGTAAATTTCATGTAGTTAAATTTTGTTCTAAGAATCGTTTCGGCTGGAGTGCGGAGTTTCCGAGTTATTAAAGATAACGCACTTTTATGACTCATTAGTACATTTGTCTTCAATAATTCGAAAACTGCAGCCTCTAGGGAAAACGTATCCCAGTACTAAACCTTTACTAAACTTAACGACATCAAGTTTCTTGCAAGAAGGTTCTCTTAATTTTTTCTGCAGTACTAACAGTTTGCGCACAGCGAACGAGAGAGTATGAAGAGCTTGCGTGTGGTATTTGAAGGCGTTGTGCGTCGCTTAAATTGCATTGGCAGGAGCAGCAGACTCAGCTGTGAACTGAACTGGTTTCAAGTACGGCGGTGTGCATGCCGTTACTGTACATGTAAGCAGCGGCAACAGCGTTTTCAACTTATAAATAAAAAGCACATAACTTTTTTTGAAATTTTACTAGTTTGCTGATATTATATTTTAAACTTTTTGTGGGTGTGAGCTCAGCAACTCTGTTTGTAATTATATAAAATGTAATATTCAGCCAACTGGTTGCACACAATTTTTTTTAAACACATTAACGAAGTGTCGATAGTTCTACGAAAGTCTTCATCAAAAGATTTTTTTCCTTATGGTTTTTAATCTTGACTCATGGAACACAAACATGTCATTTGATGAGAGCGCTGTTATTCAAATTTTAAAGTTGTTATGTGATTTCATGTAACTTAACATTCTGATGAAGACAGTCTTAGAACTACCGAAACCTGCTTAATGTGTTTTTTTTTTTTTTTAAATTGTGTGCAACCGGTGGGTCGACTATTACATTTTATACAATTGCTGATATTAAATGTTACAGACGCATTTGAATACGCTGCCAACAATTGAAGTTAAAGTTCAACTCCCTTTAATAAATTAAACAGAGTATAGTTACTGAAGCGGTTTCGACATTTAAAACATACCTCGTAGCGGTATAGTTGAATATGAAGAAACCAACTCATTCAGTCATGTACCTTGTATGTGGCATGATATTACAGCTTCATATACTAGTTTCTACAAACGTTGGTCTATCTGTTAAGCTGGTTGTGTCTAGTTGTGACTGTAGCCGGCGCAAAGAAGAAATTGATCAGAAAACTTAGGAGAAGATGAACTTATTAGCCTAGATCGCAGCAAAAACTTTATTGTAGACAACGGGTTTAGGTAAAAGTAAGTTACGCTCTTCAGATCTAAAAATGGTAACTTAGTTTTACCGAAACCCGTTATCTACAATAAAGTTTTTGCGGCGATCTAGGCTAAGAAGTTCATCTTCTCCTAAGTAGTCACTACACATCGCCCCTTTGAGTTCAACATGAGTAACTTGAACCGTGATATATTTCAAATAATTTTCTTAAGAATTTATTTTATTTACTAGCGATTCATCAAGAACATTAACACATTTAGTCACACTATGTAAGCATGGAAGTAGTTTCCAGGGAGTAACTGATGAAATCATAACCAAATTCCTTTTAACGAATGGGAATTTTATTCACTTTAATAGTGCCTAAAATCATTTTTTAAAAAGAAACAGATTTAAAATTATAATCAGAAAGCACCCTCTAAATATCAAAGCTACAATTTATTCAGAGGCAGAAAGAAACAAGTTTTGACTGTATGAGCTTTCGGGCAGAGAACCATACCGCTCCCTTTTCACATGGCCGTAGTTACGACCGCTCACAACAGCCTCTGAAAGACTACACTGGTGCAAATCTGCAACGCACCAGATAACTTCGAGAGTTTTAACAATTTACACAAGCACACAAACTAGCAACCCCCGTATTAGCGATGGAAATGGCACAAAACACTAACAATTAAAATATTAACCTTGCCACCGAAGGTGCAACTTGATTTTAACTTCTAAGAAAAGTCTTACGGTGAAAGGGTGGCAACTTTGTATACTAAAATGATCATTTAAATAAAAGCCCATGAAATGCAATCTTATATAAAATTCTACAAGCTTGGCCAAACAATAGTTAAGATGCTCTACAGTACACAGATACCGCCTTTCAAGATCATAGGCAACAATATCACATTTTCAAAAGATCAAAACATATTTCCGGTATTAGGCCGTTACACTCCAAGCAATAAATTCTTTAACACACCAAATCCGACAAACATGACAGAGGCAGCTACTAACGTACGGTAGATTGATAGGGAGATTACCGAACAACCCAAACAGCAGGTTGCTCTAGCACGCCCCTACTCCACAAGGGAAAAACGGATCACCCAATTTATAAATAACCACCTTCCCGCTGGTGGGCAAACGGAGAAGAATGGTGGGACGACCCCAAAGCTGGTGACCTCACCAAGAAAACAAGTAGAATTTAACAAGACTTAATCAAACAAGATATCACAAATCACTTAACTTCCAATAAACTGCGATTTCTCGAGACGATCTGACGCAGCACCCCCAAATCACCCTCCCGAACCGTCCGCTGCCAGCCGCTTCAACGGACGCAAGAAAGCGCGCCCATCTCCCGTCTCACGGCGTCGCAGCTCGCACCGGCCAGACCCATGTCGTGGTTTGACTCCTGCTGCTCTCGTGTCGGCCGCGAAGTCACTACCCCTCGCTATACGGCGCGGCCCACTGGACTCACGTGGCGACCTCACATGCGACGACGCTCAAACCCGACAAGTAATCTTGTGTCTCAGTGCGTGACCGACCGACCGATCGATCGATCCAACACCCAATGACCATTGCCTGAGCAAACTCGAGTAGACTGGCGGCCTAACGCGCAGACTCAGATGCAGGAACTAAGCCCCGACCGAGCGATCACTCGCTGAGTTCTCTTACTGGCGGAGTGGAAAGACTCTCACTTTGCCGGCTTTAAAGGTTGATCCGAACGACAGACAGACACTAACTGCCTAACAAATGCGGACGAGAGACCGACCCACACTGCACCACTGGCGAGCCCATAGCGCCCATTAAATGCACTTGAACAGGCAACATTCCCCCTTTCCCACCAAAGGGAGACACCAAGGTTGCGACTGCCACAGCGGCGCCACCGCCAGAAACGGAGGGCGACTGCTTCACACTACGCTCCGCGGCGCGCTCTTCAAAACAGCAATTTTTACTACGGCTCATAACTAATGATCAAAAAACGTTTACACTATCCTCATGACTTGTATGATTTGTGGTTTATCATTATTCTTTTGACCTCAGGATGAAACTATGTCAAGTCCCTACTTGGTGGCCGGCCGGTGTGGCCGAGCGGTTCTAGGCGCTTCAGTCTGGAACCGCGCGAACTCTCCGGTCGCAGGTTCGAATCCTGCCTCGGGCATGGATGTGTGTGATGGCCTTAGGTGAGTTAGGTTTAAGTAGTTCTAAGTTCCAGGGGACTGATGACATCAGATGTTAAGTCCCATATTGCTCAGAGCCATTTGAACCATTTTTAACTACTTGGTGATGGGGTGGAAGGGGTCGGGGGAGGGATGTGGGGGGGGGATCTATTCTGCCACAGTTGATGTAGTTCAATAGAGTGCACTGTGTCCAAAATTGTGATGGATCAATGCCGATTGTACACGCTGTTCATTCTGTCACCGTGGGCTGGCTCTGTGCACTATGGGATTTAACATCTGTCATCAGTCCCCTAGAACTTTGAACTACTTAAACCTAACTAACATGAGGACAACACACATCCATGCCCGAGGCAGGATTCGAACCTGCGAACGTAGCGGTCGCTGGCTGCCTTCACTCTCTCCTACTAGGATCACCAGACATCAGAACAGGCCTGGTCTCGTTGGTGAAGTGAAGCGGACGCCATTGAGCCAGGTTCCAAACCAGATATTCCCTGGCTCACGTTCTTTGTTCGCTACAGTTCTGAGGGTATGATACTGCTCCTTATCATGGCGGTCTAGAGGCCCAACTGACAGAGCGCAGATCGTGCAGTACAACATGTAGCTACAGATAACTACACTACAAACAACCACTGCTCTTCTGAGGCATGCAGCACCATGGGATCGGCAGAGAAGTGGGTCAACCATGTTTTGGGCCGGTATCATGTACAGATGTCGGACACTTTTCATCTCTATTGAGGGTTATTTAAGGGCTATGCAGTATTAGATTAGATTAGTACTTGTTCCATAGATCATGAATACTACACTTCGTAATGATGTGGAACGTGTCAGGTTAATAAAAGGTGTCTATACAAGATATTACATTAGACAAAATATTACATGACACTCAGTATTTCTTTTTTTGTG
Source organism: Schistocerca gregaria (assembly GCF_023897955.1). Lineage (NCBI taxonomy): Eukaryota > Metazoa > Arthropoda > Insecta > Orthoptera > Acrididae > Schistocerca > Schistocerca gregaria. The sequence continues at coordinate 546,726,653 of NC_064926.1, forward strand.
GAGGCTGAGAAATTACCCACTTACTATCTCCAAAAATTCATCTAATGAGTAGAAGGAGTTGCCATTAAGAAATTCTTCTAATGTCCTTGTAAATGCTATATAGCTATCTGTCAGACTTTTGATGCTATTAGGTAAGTGACCAACGACTTTTGTGGCAGCATAATTTACCCCCTTCTGAGCCAAAGTTAGATTTTTACCTTCAGTAGTGAAGATCATCCTTTCTCCTAGTGTTGTAGCTATTACTTTTGAATTCGTTCGGATTGTTAATAAGAAATTTCATAAGTGTATATATATATATATATATATATATATATATATATATATATATATATATATACATTGCGAGACTACAGTGAAAATCCCTAGTTCTTTAAATAAGTGTCTGCAGGATGATCTTGGATGAGCTCCGCCAGTTATTCTGATTACACGCTTATGTGCAATGAACACTCTTTCACTCAGTGATGAGTTACCCCAGAATATGATGCCATACGAAAGCAGAGAATGAAAATAGGCGTGTTAAGCTAATTTACTGAGATGTATATCGCCAAAACTTGCAATGACCCTAATAGCATAAGTAGCTGAACTCAAACGTTTCAGCAGATCCTCAGTGTGTTTTTTCCAGTTCAACCCCCCATCAATGCATACACCTAGAAATTTTGAAAATTCTGCCTTGGCTACCGATTTCTGATCGAAGTCTATATTTATTAATAGGGTCATTCCATTTCCTGTCTGGAACTCTATATACTGTGTTTTGTCAAAGTTTAATGAGAGCCCATTTGCAGAGAACCACTTAATGATTTTCTGAAAAACATCGTTTACAATTTCACCAGTTAATTCTTGTCTGTCGGGTGTGATAGCTATACTTGTATCATCGACAAAAAGTCCCAGCTTTGCATCTTCGTGAATATAGAATGGCAAGTCAGTAATATATATTAAGAACAGCAGAGGGCCCAAGATCGAATATTACCGCACCCCATTCTTGATTGTTCCCCAGTTTGAGAAATCACCAGTTTTTTGCATCAGGAGAGGAGCCTCCAACCTATTCTCCAGTCCATACATATATCGGCGACGTGTCTGATTTTCGATGATACACGAGGACATAATGTTCATCTGCAGAACACTTCACTAATGCAGGAAGGGATCAACCGAATGGAGTGCAGTGTGGTAATGGATCAAACAGCTGGGCATCTTCATATCAAATGTGACGGACCTATCGAGTCTAATCATTATCCTAGTACAAGACACATTCTCATCAATAAGTTACGCATACATGTTTAACAGCATTCGCAGCCCAACATTTTTGTACCTTTTGTACGGAAGAATTGTACAACGCCTATTTGATCTGAAGGTTGTAACACGCCCGGGAGTACAAATGGGTGGGGGGTACCTTATACTGGTTGTCGTTCCTGCTTTTGCTTTTCTTGACCGTGCGCCCTGTCCACACGACGTACCTGGTAACCCCGTGGCGGTCGTACTGTTCTGCTCCACACTGCTGTCGGCTTGCCTGAAATTATCTATCGAAATATGCAGGTGGGTTTAGGGGAGCCACTCAACGTTAAAATACAACACTGTCTTATATTTGGTATGAACATCTATATTCTGAGACAATGTGGAAACCACAGGTTGCACTGTTTGCACTCTGACTCGTAAATGTTTACCTCAATTAACAATCTTGATGATTAACAGCCCAGAAAGATCATTCGGACGAGTGTACGCGTGACCGACACGACGCAGGTGATCGTTGATAATAAGGAAACGCGATGACCGAACGCACGTCCTCACGCTCGCTACAAGACACTGACACTTGACTGCACTCTTTTATGGTAACTGATTTTTACTGTTTCACATTGGTTCATTCTGGGAGACCGAACACGGCGCGGATGGTCGATGCTGTGCGACACGCAACGAGAGGATACATAAATACGCTATCGACGGCACTGCTCATTTTTTTCATTACTTCTTGACACACTTTCCTTTGGATCACTCCCATATTTCATCACTTTACTGTAACATCACTTGTAGCAACACTTCAACCTGAATACTAAAAAAGCCTCTCACATGCGCAGCTACGCACAACACTACATTACTGTACCGTGTCCCACGCTCGACTCTCTACAGACGCGGCTGCCCGCAAAGATACTCCACAACTGAGCCAGCGATATGACAACACGCTTACAAGGTGGCTAGCTGTTTTAGCCGAAACTGGTTGTCATGATTACGAATAATAATTTCGATCTTGACTATAATGTGTTATTTACAAGAATCCATAAGTTTCAATATTTATATATCACTTACTTCCGACCTACGTCATCACAAAAAGTCAATACACTGTTAACTCAATAATGTCTGGATATCCGTGTGTAGTGTGCACCTGTGGGGCGGCAGGTGGAATAATAGAATAAATGTTCCTATTAGTTCTGCTGTTTGCCGTTCTCAACACTGGCTCTCTAACTACAATATTGGCAACCAGAAAGTGATTAGCAAAACGTGAAGCCTGTAATTAGAATTCCTAGTGCCCACTTCATCTGAGAAATACATTTATAGCTACAGCTTATAGTTCTGAGGAATTAGGAGATTGTCTGGGATTCATAATCAAAAACCATTCTCTCTAAAACGTTCACTATATTCTGAAAGTCACAGACCAAAATGAATCCACACAATCCAACTACCAGAGCAGTTCAGAGTCTAATGCGCTAATGCCACTATAACTGTTCAAATTAAATGTTTAAGTGAATGCTCGCCATAATTTGATGATAATGTTCATCAAACGCCTCGCTAAATAATGATAGAATGTCCGTCCTGTGGCGGCACGTGAAAATACGACATACAAAAACTAAAGATAGATCATTAACGTCATCCCAAAATTAACACTTCACTCGAAAACGATTTCAAGGTTACGCGTATCCCCAGTAACTTATTACTGCATCCGAGGCTGTTTATATCAACGATACCGACGCGACGCGACTCCCGGCACAGGTGTTGCGCTAATCAGCGTCTGGAGAGAACTGAGGCCTTTTTTTCTTGCGCAGCGTACTTACATATAAAGCCGCGGTGCGGACGGCTGAGAGAACGCCTGATCAAATCTGCTCTCCCGACTAACCGCTGGGATAGTAATGCACCACTTTAAGTTATCGAATAAATCATTGCTTCCTTTGCTGATGGCCGATGAAGCTTTCAATTTAATTGTGCAATCAGCACACAAGTAAGTAATCATAATAAAAGTCTGACGTGGCTAAGTCAAATATTTTGGGCGAGAGAATTAATTTAATTACACTACACGCAGTAGATGAGCTCTGAACTTGCCCTTTGGAGATACGCTAAGGCTATAGTTTTATAGTTATTCAGTTGAAACTTCTCAGATCTTTATGATTATAGCGGATCTCCCTTCTACTTAAATCTGAACATCCTAGCTTTATTTATTCGCCTACTTAATCTATCTTGCTTCCTTAATTTCTAAGACAAAAACCAGAAAATCATGAATTTCAACTAAAATTTTAATTTGTGAGATCCAGAATACTGTTTCTACTAAATTATTATGCAAAAGGAATCTAAATATAAATTTTTAAGTTTCTAGCTCTTTTCTGTTGCGCCAATGATTTTTACAGAAAAACGTCCAAATTTCGACAATGTTTAAAGTTATTGAACTGATATTCAACAGATAGTGATTTAGTACTACTCCTGACATGCTAGAAACGTTTCAGGTTATTTACTTGATTTTAAAGTATTGTGCAATGTTTATGACGTCAGAGCTAGTTACAGTGGACTGTCTGGCACACAATGGAAAGACTGATGTGAATTTTATAAGGCGTGAGTAGGCTGCTTCCCTACACACCTGAGCGCCACACCTCATGGGAGGCGGACGCTCCAGCACGAGAAGACACGGCGAGTGCTGCGCTGTCAGAGGAGAAGCAGTAACCATAGAATCGATCTCCCAGTGGAGCTCAGTGGTTTCGAATGTGTACTAATTGGGGGATGGCACCTGAGTAACAAACTCGATCAGAGACCTTCCAGCCCTCCTAAAGTTGCCCAAACCGACTGTTGGTGATCTGACCGTATAGCGGAAACGCGAAGGAACAACCACGGGAAACCGAGACGAGGCACACCTCATGAACTGACAGAGAGGACCGTCCAGCACTGCAGAGAGTGGTTGCAAGGTATCACATGAAATCAGCGGCAGGAATCACTCGCGACACCAAAAGCGTTACCAGCGCGGTGACTGTGCGTGGGGAGTTGAAGAGAATGGAATTCACTGCTCGAGAAGCTCCACAGAAGTCACACATTACTGTTGTCCAAGTTGAGCGACGCTTGAGACGGTATAAAGAGAGACGCCTCTGGACATTGGATGACTGGAAAGGAATGATGTGGAGTGACTAATCACGGTATATCCAGTGACAATCTAAGGGAAGGGTTTGGGTTTGGCGAATGCCCGAAGAACGTTTCCTGCTATCGTGGGTAGCGCCAACAGTGAAGTAGGGCGGAAGTGGTGTCACGGTATAGGGATGGTGTTGGTGGTACCGTCATTGAGTTTAAAAAAATCGCTAAATACGGAAGGATATGAACTCGTTCTACGGCAGTGGGTGCACTGTGTATAGCAGAAGAAGGAGACGATAATTCTTTGTATTAACGTAACAGTGGGGCCTGTCATAGAGCAGGATCTGTGAGGCAATTGCTTGGTGACAGTAACGTACCTACAATGGACTGGCTACCTCGAGTTCCAACCATCTACATCTACATACATACTCCGCAATCCACCATACCGTGCGTGGCGGAGGGTACCTAGTACCACATCTAGCATCTTCTCTCCCTGTTCCACTCTCAAACAGAACGAGGGAAAAACGACTGCCTATATGCCTCTGTACGAGCCCTAATCTCTCTTATCTTTGTGGGCTTTCCGCGAAATGTAAGCTGGCAGCAGTAAAACTGTACTGCAGTCATCTTCAAATGCTGGTTGTCTAAATTTCCTCAGTAGCAATTCACGAAAAGAACGCCTCCTTTCCTCCAGAAACCCCCACCCGACTTCCTGAACCATTTCCGTAACACTCGCGTGATGATAAAACCTACCACTAACAAATATAGTAGCCTGCCTCTGAATTGCTTCTATGTTCTCTCTCAATACGACCTGATAGGGATCCCAAACGCTCGAGCAGTGCTCAAGAATAGGTCCTATTAGTGTTTTATAAGCGGTCTCCTTTACAGATGAAATACTACCAATGAACCGAAGACGACCATCTGCCATCCCCATGTCTGCCATTACATGCTTGTCCCACTTCATATCGCTCTTCTATTCATCTGCATTAATTTACATTTATCTATATTTAGAGTTAGCTTCCATTCTTTACACCAATCACAAATCCTGTCCAAGTCATCTTGTATCCTGCTATAGTCACTCAACGACGAAACCTGGTGCCTTTGTTGGTTTGACATCTTTCAGAGCTTTTTCTATATCTTCACTAGAGAAAGGGCGAGAGTGTTCAGTTTCTGTGGCTTCATGTTTTAAGATTTTGAGTTCTCGCTTCACTTGGACTTATGAGTTTTATCCTTTGGTATCCTAGACGTGTTAACTAGATGTGCAGCTATGGCATTTGGTCTTACAGCTGCTTTTTGTCGTTGTGCTAGTGGGCTGCTACCTGGTTTTCTCAGCAGTGACCATGCTTGCCTGCTAGATGTTTGGAAATTGAGGCTTTCTACAGTTTCCGTCCACTTTTGTCTTCTGGCTGCATCCAAGCTGTGAAGCAGTTCATCCGCTGTGTACAATAAGACTTCAGTATCACAAACGCATGGTCTGAAAAATGGAACGCATGGCAAAATCATAACATGACTTGTTTCACACAAAAGCCACCTGGTTTTGACCTACCACGCAAAACGTGGTCCACTCTAAATACGATTAGAACTCGTCATGGCAGATGTGCTTACTCCCTGTATAAATGGGGTAAAATACCATCCCCTCAGTGTGACTGCGGAGAAAGTCGGGCCATCAGCCACATTGTTGAAGAGTGTTTCAGAAGAGCCTATAATGGGAGCCCCGACGACTTCCTCCTCGCAACTCCAGAGTCGATAGGTTATATGAATAGACCTTATGTTTGTTTGTAATCCGTAAACTTTGTTATATAATGATATTTCTTCAGTGATTCACTCCTGCAACTACCACCTTTATGCCGACGACATCCAACTGTACTTAAGTGCAAGCCCCAAAAACATTGCTGGCGCAGTAGCGAGTATGAACGCAGATCTTTGCTCTGTTTCCCGATGGGCACAGAACCTAGGTCTGAAACTAAACCCCAAGAAATCCCAGGTCATACTTACATCTCATCCAAAGTTAATCAGCCGGTACTTTCGCGAAACAGTCCCTAAAATACTCCTCAATGGTACCCAACTACCATACCAAAAACAGTAAAAGACCTTGGAATAATCTTGGATGAACACCTAAACTGGGAAGAACAAACAGTCACAGCTTGTCGGAAATCGCTCTCCTCCCTACATGCAATTGAAAAATTTAGAAAAATATTTCCAACCCATGTTAAACAAAAATTAGTCCAAACACTAGTCTTGCCTAATCTTTACTACTGCGATGTAGTTCAACACGGCACAAATAGTGAATATTCTAGATGCCTCGAGCTAGTGATGAACGCTTGCGTTAGATACGTGTGCAATATTCGATTGTATGATCATATCAGTCCTTCATACTCCCAGCTAGGTTGGATACGCCCACATAAGGCACGCGATCTCCACACGATGTGCTTACTTCATCGATTTCTTAACCACTGGTGCCCCCAATACTTATCTTCTCACATTAAACACCTATCATCATTCCACAATCGCAACACCAGATCGGATACGTCTATCATCTGTACCTTTACATAACACAAAATCTTTCTCCGTGTCATTCTCCATCTCAGCCATACGACTATGGAACGCACTCCCCTGTGATCTGCGTCTTATCCAGAACTACTCAACATTCAAGAGGGAACTCAAAACTTACATATTAGGGACGGTATAGCCACCATTTTTGTGCCCCTCCCATCTCTTTCCTTCTGCTCTCCATCACAGCTTCGAATTTTACCGTTCTATTTCTCTTCCTCTAACCTATCTACCTCTTATATATCTCTTTCACCCCATTCTATCGTCTTATGTCTCTGCTCGATGAGAATAACTCACAAGCTGCAAGAACATAACGAGAAAATTCCCAACTAACAATAGGACTGACATTCAGAAAATAAAAGTATGTTTACTTTCATATACATAATCATTATTATTATTATTATTATTATTATTATTATTATTGATTGTTATAATAATTTTTTATTGTTATAATTATCATTGTACTACTGTTATAATATCTATTTTTTTCTTTAACATCAATACTGCATAATAGGCTATATTTCCCTAATGTTATGTAGAAACTGTAACTCGTTCAATCTGAGTGTGCCTGATTAGGTGTAAGAGAGGGCCTGAAGGCCCTAATCTTGCCAGGTAAAATAAATGCATAAATAAATAAATAAATAAATATTAGTAATGTTGGTTTGCAATTATTAACGTTTGTTATATTAGTGATTTGTCTGTTTGTTTCTTATGTGTCTGTATTGCCATACGATAAATAAATAACAACAAACTCAACGACGACGCTTTCCCGTACACCTCAGCATGATCAGCCTCTGGGATGAGGTACAACGTCGATGTGGCGCCAGGCCTCAGCGTCCAGTGTTACCTCCTCGTCCCTATTCGGATCTCGAAGAAGACTGGGCTCCCACTCCTCCACACACATTCAGACACCTCATCGAAAGTGCCGCAACCAGAATTCAAGGCGTCCAAAATGCGAAGTGTTGACAGGCGCCATATTAATGCACAATAATAAGTGTTCAGATACTTTTGTAGATAGAGCACAGGATCGTGAAAGATGTCCCGCACTGGTGTTGATCCTGAGCTCACACCCACGTTCAGAGATCTGTAGGTGGAGTGAAACTTTTTCGGAGCAGTTTGCGTGAGTGAGGCAAGCAGTGGAGAGTAGGGTCAAGGCTGTGTTTGCAGGTCGCACGTGCGGAATCGATGTGCGCATAAAGCATGCAGCACGCAGGGCCGAGCAGCGCCACCTGTCACAGGGGGAGGGGCGACGCCTGGCGTCGGCGTCCGTGCTGTCGGCGCCGCCTCCTCTCCATCAAAGAGTCATGGCCCGCGGCGCGACCGCTCTGCGGGGACAGCCTCCCCCCCTCCCCCGCCACTGCGGTCCTCAGGTGCCCCCGATAAACAGTCGCTCCCTCTGGTACCTCCCAACACTCCTCGGCACTTGGGGATTGCAACGCTTATCATGAAAAATGTAGCTTTCGCGCCGGAGACGCTGCCTTCTGATGCAGGCTACAGAGGCGGTTTACATAGAGAGTGGCCAATACTTCACACACGTACATGTGTACGTATATACGTACGGTGCTTCACACCCTTTCATTCATCGCCTTTCTCGTGTACCACTCGGCTGGTTGTCTTCACGTCCGACAGGAGATATTACTTCAGCACGAGTCGAATGTTCAGAGTGAGATTAGAAATGACATTTACTTTTTATGTGGCCTACTGATGATGTATGGAGCTCCACCTAATGCTTATGAACTGTAGATTAAAACTGAAGAAACTGCAAAAAGGTGGGAATTTAAGGAGATGGGATCTGGATAAACTGACTAAACCAGAGGTTGTACAGAGTTTCAGGGAGAGCATAAGGGAACAGTTGACAAGACTGAGGGAAAGAAATAAAGTAGAAGAAGAATGGGTAGCTTTGAGGGATGAAGTGGTGAGGCAGCAGGAGATCAAGTAGGCAAAAATATGAGGGTTAGTGGAAATCCTTGGGTAACAAAAGTAGTATTGAATTTAATTGATGAAAGAAGAAAATATAAAATTTCAGTAAATGAAGCAGGCAAAAAGGAATACAAACGTCTCAAATATAAGATCGACTGGAAGTGCAAAACTGCTAAGCAGGGATGGCTAGAGGACAAATGTAAGGATGTAGAGGCTTATCTCACTAGGAGTAAGATAGATACTACCTACAGGAAAATTAAAGAGACCTTTGGAGGAAAGAGAACCACTTTTATGAATATCAGGAGCTCAGATGGAAACCCAGTTCTAAGCAAACAAGGGAAAGCAGAAAGGTGGAAAGAGTATATAGAAGGTTTATACAAGGGCGATGTACTTGAGGACAATATTATGGAAATGGAAGAGGATGTAGATGAAGATGTAATGGGAGATACAATACAGCGTGAAGAGTCTGACAGAGCACTGAAAGGCCTGAGTCGAAACAAGGCCCCGGGAGTAGACAACATTCCGTTAGAACTACTGACAGCCTTGGGAGAGCCAGTCCTGGCAAAACTGTACCATCTGGTGAGCAAGATGTATGAGACAGGCAAAATACCCTCAGACTTCAAGAAGAATATAATAATTCCAATCCCAAAGAAAGCAGGTGTTGACAGATGTGAAAATTATCGAACTATCAGTTTAATAAGTCACAGCTGCAAAATACTAACGCGAATACTTTACAGACGAATGGAAAAACTGATAGAAGCTGACCTCGGGGAAGATCAGTTTGGATTCCGTAGGAATGTTGGAACACGTGAGGCAATACTGACCTTACGACTTATCTTAGAAGCTAGATTAAGGAAAGGCAAACCTACGTTTCAAGCATTTGTAGACTTAGAGAAGCTTTTGACAATGTTGACTGGAATACTCTCTTTCAAATTCTGAAGGTGGCAGGGGTAAAATAAAGGGAGCAAAAAGCTATTTACAATTGGTACAAAACCAGATGGCAGTTATAAGAGTCGAGGGGCATGAAAGAGAAGCAGTGGTTGGGAAGGGAGTGAGACAGGGTTGTAGCCTCTCCCCGATGTTATTCAATCTGTATATTGACCAAGCAGTAAAGGAAACAAAAGAAAAATTCAGAGTAGGTATTAAAATCCATGGAGAAGAAATAAAAAATTAAAGGTTTGCCGATGATATTGTAATTCTGTTAGAGACAGAAAAGCACTTGAAAGAGCAGTTGAACGGAATGGACAGTGTCTTGAAAGGAGGATATAAGATGAACATCAACAAAAGCAAAACGAGGATAATGGAATGTAGTCGAATTAAGTCGGGTGATTCTGAGGGCATTGATTACAAAATGAGACACTTAAAGTAGTAAAAGTAGTTTTGCTATTTGGGGAGGAAAATAACTGATGATGGTCGAAGTAGAGAGGATATAAAATGTAGACTGGCAATGGCAAAAAAAGCGTTTTTGAAGAAGAGAAATTTGTTAGCATCGAGTATAGATTTAAGTGTCAGGAAATCGTTTCTGAAAGTATTTGTATGGCGTATAACCATGTATGGAACTGAAACATGGACGATAAATAGTTTGGACAAGAAGAGAATAGAAGCTTTCAAAATATGGTGCTACAGAAGAATGCTGAAGATTAGATGGGTAGATCACATAACTAATAAGGAGGTATTGAATAGGATTGGGGAGAAGAGGAGTTTTTGGCACAACTTGACTAGAAGAAGGGATCGATTGGTAGGACATGTTCTGAGGCATCAAGGGATCACCAGTTCTGTATTGGAGGGCAGCGCGGACGGTAAAAATCGTAGAGGGACACCAAGAGATGAATACACTAAGCAGATTCCGAAGGATGTTTAAGCCATTTGTCGATAGTATCTTCCGCAATATGCTATGGTCTGAACATTTTAAGAGCTACAACAAGTGAAGGAACAGTCCTGCATGCGCATTATCCACACTTCAAAGAACTGATTCGCTACTGAGTCACTTTTTGAGGAATTGCTACTCAGCATGGGTTTCGAAAAAGACGATCGTGTGAAACCCAGCTCGCGCTATTCTTCCACGAGACTCTGAGGGCCATAGACACGGGTTCCCAGGTAAATGTCGTGTTTCTTGACTTCCGCGAGGCGTTCGATACAGTTCCTCACAGTCCTTTAATGAACAAAGTAAGAGCATATGGACTATCAGACCAATTGTGTGATTGGATTGAAGAGTTCCTAAATAACAGAACGCAGCATGTCATTCTCAATGGAGAGAAGTCTTCCGAAGTAAGAGTGATTTCAGGTGTGCCGCAGGGGAGTGTCGTAGGACCGTTGCTATTCACGATGTACATAAATGACCTTGTGGATAACATCGGAAGTTCACTGAGGCTTTTTGCGAATGATGCTGTAGGACATCGAGAGGTTGTAACAATGAAAAATTGTACTGAAATGCAGGAGGATCTGCAAAGAATTGACGCATGATGCAGGGAATGGCAATTGATCTCAATGTAGACAAGTGTAATGTGCTGCGAATACATAGAAAGAAAGATCCATTAGCATTTAGCTACTTTATAGCTGGTGAGCAAGTGGATGCAGTTAATTCCATAAATTATCTGGGAGTACGCATTAGGAGTGATTTAAAATGGAATTATCATATAAAGTTTATCGTCGGTAAAGCAGATGGCAGACTGAGATTCGTTGGAAGACTCCTAAGGTAATGCAATCCGAAAACAATAGAAGTAGGTTACAGTATGCTTGTTCGTCCACTGCTTGAATACTGCTCAGCAGTGTGGGATCTGTACCAGATAGGGTTGATAGAAGAGATAGAGAAGATCCAACGGAGAGTAGCGCGCTTCGTTAAAGGATCACTTAGTAATCGCGGAAAGCGTTACGGAGATGATAGATAAACTCCAGTGGAAGACTCTGCAGGAGAGACGCTCAGTAGCTTGGTACGGGCTTTTGTTGAAGTTTCTAGAACATACTTTCACCGAGGAGTCAATCAGTATATTGCTCCATCCTACGTATATCTCGCGAAGAGACCATGAGGATAAAATCAGGGAGATTAGAGCCCACACAGAGGCATACCAACAATCTTTCTTTCCACGAACAATACGAGACTGGAATAGAATGGGGAATCGATAGAGGTATTCAACGTACCCTCCGCCACACGCCGTCAGGTGGTTTGCGGAGTATGGATGTAGATGTAGATGTAGAGCATGAAGTTGTTTACAATGCAGAGAAAAGCATTGTAGGCAATTTGTGGTCTGTAAAACAGAAAATCTTGCAGACATCATTTTGCTGAACTTGGAGTTATGATGTTTAGTATTTATTTATCCTAGAAACAATCTTACTCTTTAGTAACTATTCGATGAAAACCAGCCACCGAATGCAGAACATGGATGTTAATAATTGTGATACTGGAGGACAGAGAACACTCAAACATTTACCATGGCATCATCCCATCAGAGACCTACAATTCACTGTTGTGTCACATTAAATAACACACCAGAAAAATAGAAAGTGCTACTTAGAAAAAAATAAAGGCTTCCTTATTAAAGTACACAAGAATCACTGAACATGCAAAACAGTAACTCTTCTTTAAATACACATCACTCAATCAAACTCACAGTGTTAACAGGTTAATGGAGAGTGTTTCACAGTTCCCATTACAGGACTTTCCAGCTGTACAAGCAACGTGGTAGACAAGGTTTTCACAATCAACACCTCTGCGAAAATGTACTTTTTGTATTTAAAAAAGTTTGGAGATCAAATCATTTTCAAATCTCCCATTTCAAGGCATGTAAACAAACAGAGAAGAGGGCAGTGTCCCCAGTTCTTGTTCTAACTGTGAAATCGCAAAAACACTTCGTGCTTCGCAAGTGAGAGGGCTGATTGTGGTGTTCAGTGGTCGAACAGCGCTCACCACTCATGTGACGTCTGGAAGAGAACCCGACAATGAGGGCTGGAAACACTCGAAGTGATCTTCTCTTCATACTTATTTTACACCGAAATAGTACATTTCTGGACGTGGGTTCATTGCCAAAACTTTACCTACTAAGTTCCATCTACAACCCCAGAAGCCTCTAATAGGAATTGTGAAGCACAATGTATGTATTTTGTTTTTCTGTTTATATCGCATGCCACAGTATATTATTTTCACGTCTTCAATAGCATGTGTATAAACTGTGTTTCATCCTAAAATGGGTACAGTAAATATACAATAAACATTTTTATAATACCCCTGCCTGCTGATATGTATTGTCACAATACATGTATGGAAACCTCATAGCAGAGGGCACACAGAATAACGTGACTGATAGAGGCACACAGTTGGGAGGGCAAGAGTGGGAAGATTGGTAGTGGTGGGGGTTGCAGGCAGGTGCTGTAGGGGAAATAACGAGCAGTGGAGGGGAAGTGCCGTTCTAAACTGAAGCCTACGCTCACATTTTTTGCAATTACACTACTGGCCATTAAAATTGCTACGCCACGAAGATGACATGCTACAGACGCGAAATTTAACCGACAAAAAGAAGATGCTGTGATATGCAAATGATTAGCTTTTCAGAGCATTCACACAAGGATCTATGCACCCAAATTGCGCGAAAATGTAATCACATGTCAGTTCTAGTATAAAATATTTGTCCAATGAATACCCGTTTATCATCTGCATTTCTTCTTGGTGTAGCAATTTTAATGGCCAGTACTGTATTAGGTGGAGCCCCTCCTTACCCAAAATTGCATGGTGACAACCCAAAACGCCTGTCACCTCTGCCTTCCTTAGTATCTGATAACAATTCCACTTAAAATGAAACAAAAGCAGTGATTTATTTTCGTCTGACTTGATAATCATTTGCAACTTTTATAGAAGCGTCGTGAGTACCGTATTTTGAGGGAAATTAACATTGCTCTTGTTGTCATGTTAAAATTTCCTTCTTTTGCCAAAACGCAGCAGTGTTTACACAATGTCAGTTTCTGTCAAATCATTTGAGAGAGGCTGCGCCCTGATTCTGCGATCGCAGAGCGTCGCCAACCGGCCGAAAGAGAGAAAACAATTTGGGCCTCCCCTGCCGCAGAAAGGAATGAACATAGCCGGCGTTTCGGATGGAAACTGGTCACTGGGCATGGGCTGTGGTATCCTGCACTCTATACGTGAAGTTTAGCAAACGCTTTGCTCGCGGGATGTGACGTCACGCGAATTCCGTCCGCGGAGGATCGCTTCAGAACATGCATGTGGGACTTACAGGTGAATGTTGTGATGATCAGGCGTACAACAGGTGTGCTGTCACAGTACGTGGCGTTCCACACAAGCATCCTGCATACTGTTGACTCAAAAAACACGACACTGGCAAGTGAAGCTCGAGTCATCTACAAGGTGGTCCACTGATGGTGACCCGGCCAAATATCTCGCGAAATAAGCATCAAACGAAAAAACTACAAGCACGAAACTCGTCTAGTTTGAAGGGGGAATCCAGATGGCGCTATGGTTGGTCCGCTAGATGGCTCTGTCATAGGTTAAACGGATATCACCTGCGTTTTTTAAAATAGGAACACCCATTTTTATTACATATTCGTGTAGTACGTAAAGAAGTATCAACGTTTTAGTTGGACCATTTTTTTCGCTTTGTGTTAGATGGCGCTGTAATAGTTACAAACGTATAAGTACGTGGTATCACGTAACATTCCGCCAGTGCGGACAGTATTTGCTTCATGACACATTACCCGTGTTAAAGTGGACTGTTCACCAATTGCGGGAAAGGTCGATATCGTGTTGATGTATGGCTATTGTGATCAAAATGCTTAACGGGTGTCTGTTGTGTATGCTGCTCGGTATCCTGGAGCGGTCGCCGGATACTTACGTTATTTAAGGAAAGAGGAAGTGTTCATCCTCATGTAAAACGTCACCACGACCTGCAACAAATGATGATGCCCAAGTAGGTGTTTTAGCTGCTGTTGCGGCTAATACGCACATCAGTAGCAGACAAACTGCGCGAGAATCGGGAATCTCAAAAAAGTCGCTGTTGAGAATGCTACATCAACATCGAATGCACCCGTACCATATTTCTATGCACCAGGAATTGCATGGCGACGACTTTGAATGTCGTGTACAGTACTGCCACTGGGCACAAGAGAAATTACGGGACGATGACACATTTTTTGCACGCGTTCTATTTAGCGACGAAGCGTCATTCACCAACAGCGGTAATGTAAACCGATGGCTGCGAAAAGTGGAACATGAGCGACCATGGCTGGTTAATGTATGTTTCGGCATTATGGGAGGAAGCATAATTGGCCCCCATTTAATCGATGGCAATTTAAATAGTGCAATGAATGCTGGTTTCCTACATAATGTTCTACCGATTTTAGTACAAGACGTTTCACTGCATGACAGAATGGCGAGGTACTTCCAACATGATGGATGTCCGGCACAGAGCTCGCGTGTGGTTGAAGCGTTATTGAACAGCATATTTCATGACAGGTGGATTGGTCGTCGAAGCACCATACCATGGCCCGCACGTTCACCTGATCTGACGTCCCCGAATTTCTTTCTGTGGGGAAAGTTGAAGGATATTTGCTATCGTGGTCCACCGACAACGCCTGACAACATGCGTCAGCGCATTGTCAATGCATGTGCGTATATTACGGAAGGCGAACTACTCGCTGTTGAGAGGAATGTCGTTACACGTATTGCCAAATGCATTGAGGTTGACGGACATCATTTTGAGCATTTATTGCAATAATGTGGTATTTACAGGTAATCACGCTGTAACAGCATGCGTTCTCAGAAATGATGAGTTCACACAGGTACATGTATCATATTGTAACAACCGAAATAAATTGTTCAAACGTGCCTAAGTTCTGTATTTTAATTTAAACAACCTACCTGTTACCAACTGTTCGTCTAAAATTGTGAGCCAAATGTTTGTGACTATTACAGCGCCATCTATCACAGAGCGAAAAAAGTGGTCCAACTAAAACATTCATATTTCTTCACGTACCAGACGAATATGTATTAAAAATGGAAGTTCCTATTAAAAAAAAAACAGTTGATATCCGTTTAACCTATGGCAGCAACATCTAGCTGGCCAACCATAGCGCCATCTGGTTTCCTACTTCAAGCCAGACAAGTTTCGTTCTTTGTAGTTTTTTCGCTTGACGCTTATTTCGTGAGATATTTGGCCCGGTCACGATCAATGGACCACCCTGCATAATCGAGTTGTTGCGAATAGACTTGAGAGTGAAGTTGTTTCGGTTTATTTTCGTGGCATATGGATTTATTTTATGTTCGTTCAATGGCGCACCTTCTCACCAGCCAGCACGAGTAACCACGAGCTGTGCTTAGCCTGCCCAATGTAAAGGATTTATTTAATTGCGTTCAGACACATATTCTAAAAGCTGACCAATACAAAGATATACATTTGAAGGATAGCACTGCTCATGAAGTAAATCTTGTAAGCATTTGCTGCAGCTCTTCAAATTTCGATTATAAATAGCGCCGTAAACCTCCCTCAAGTATCGTTTTAGAGAAGAATTTCTCTTCAGAAGTCTGTGAACCTGTCATCGTGTGATATTCGGTGCAATACGACACTGAAGGTCGGACATAAAGCGTTCGATAAGGCCGTAACGAAAAAAAGGCCAAATACGACCGCCAGAGACTAATTATCCCCGTGACCCGAGAGGGCACCTACAGTGCGGTAGGAAGTGAGCTTCTGAGAAAAGTATTCAGCAGTTCATTCCCTGCCACTTAAGCTTGAAGGGAAACGGTTTGGGTCGTGATATTGTGACTTTTGTAAATAAATTCCGACTTCGAGCCCTGGAAAGTTTTAAAGAGTCAAGCAAGATACTTGAGAAACGACTGTGGTCGTATACAGCTCCCTGAGAGAAAAAAAAAAAAGAACCGCACGAGGCAACAGAAAGCCAGGCGAAAACTTTTCTCGCACAAGTAACTAGACGCGGTCGGGTTGTTGTCAACAAAACATGTTAGAGAGAGTAAAGTTGGCTTGAGTAATCCGCCACACGCCCGCACGAGGCAACTCTGCAGCCGAGGGTTCTCGCGCGTCCTCAGCACACGCGGGGAATAATTTGCACGCTCCCAGCTTTACCCCCCACCCTCGTTTCGTGCACTCTCGCCGACCTTTGAAAAATGCAGAGAGCTACTCCATCAATTAGACAGCCGTGCCGATTCCGCTCTGCTGGGTTGCACGCCCTTTGCCCTTTCAGAGACTGGAACAATTGGGTCATTAATATTATTTAAGCAGCAGTAAATAAACACGAATGGCGGAGCGACGAAGATCGAAAAAACGGTGTCACACAGTGCCCGGCTAGCAAAGCCGAAAAAGTTCTTGCTTAGTGTCGTAATTTTATGAACTCATTTATCGTAACAGTTTGTTGAACACAACATTTGTCTTCAGCGTAATTTCAAAAGATTTAGTGGCACACAAATGACTTAATAGAAATCTGTGGTAATAATCCAGAAATAGTCTCCATTTAACTACCGGTGCTAGTGCCTCTAAAGCACTAAACACCATCAGCTTCTCAGCAGTTTATCACGCGATTCAAAAGTAAGAGAATAAGTAAAAAGGAACACTTCGAAACGAATGGGCAGTGGCGACTCACGCAGTGGCTGCAACTGAATCTTGAGCGAACTTTGTGCAGTTCCATTTGTGGCAAGTTTATTTTCGAGGATGATTATGTCTTTACAAACTGGCATGCGGTGGCGACGATGACGATACACACGTCGATGAGGCATAGTGCTTCGATGCTGTTGCAGATAGAGCTCACAGCGGAATGATTCCGCTCGCGTGCACTGCCCGCTTATACAGGGTGTTACAAAAACGTACGGCCAAACTTTCAGGAAACATTCCTCACACACAAATAAAAAAAGAAGATGTTATGTGGACATGTGTCCGAAAACGCTTAATTTCCATGTTAGAGCTCGTTTTAGTTTCGTCTACCTACGCTCAACGGAGGAAGTTATAATGCTGCTAGAACATGTGCCTTTACAAGTACGACACAACATGTGGTTCATGCACGATGGAGCTCCTGTACATTTCAGTCGAAGTGTTCGTACGCTTCTCAACAACAGATTCGGTGACCGATGGATTGGTAGAGACGGAACAATTCCGTGGCCTCCACGCTCTCCTGACCTCAACGCTCTGGACTTTCATTTATGGGGGCATTTGAAAGCTCTTGTCTACGCAACCCCGGTACCAAATGTAGAGACTCTTCGTGCTCGTATTGTGGACGGCTGTGATACAATACGCCGTTCTCCAGGGCTGCATCAGCGCATCAGGGATTCCATGCGACGGAGGGTGGATGCATATATCCTCGCTAACGGAGGACATTTTGAACATTTCCTGTAACAAAGTGTTTGAAGTCACGCTGGTACGTTTTGTTGCTGTGTGTTTCCATTCCATGATGAATGTGATTTGAAGAGAAGTAATAAAACGAGCTCTAACATGGAAAGTAAGCGTTTCCGGACACATGTCCACGTATCATATTTTCTTTCTTTGTGTGTAAGGAATGTTTCCCGAAAGTTTGGCCGTACCTTTTTGTAACACCCTGTATAGAGAAGCGGCGCTAGGTCGGCAAAAGATTCTAGTCAAGGTAGAAATGCGTTCTCACAGCGGACAATTGCGAGTGTAAACCACCCACTGCCAGGTGCTCCAGTTGCGACATCAAGTGAAAAATTAACTCGACATCCACGGAAGAAAATCGGTCCATTCAGTACGACACTTTGTGCAGTTCCATTTGTGCCATTATTAAGCTTTTCAGAGGGATAATTCCAATAAGTGTCATGGTCAGAAACAACTATCATGTGTCTGTCAAAGGCAGCGTCATGAATGTCAAATGCATTGGACACAAGTACAGTAGGTCCTTTAAATGATATAATTCTCTGATCTTGAAACTTGGCATTAATAGAAAAGTTCTTGGCTTCAAGCAAACGTTTAAGTTCAGGGGAATATATCTTCCACCGATCCCAAGAAAATTTTTTAAACAAAATAACTTTGTGATAGGGATGCAAATTTTGAAAGGCATACTCACCTGGTGTTGGAGAAAATACAAAGTCAGATATAGAATTATAATTAATAATATCCTCAATGAGACTGGATTTACCAACACCAGGAAGTCCATAAAGATATAACACTTTCTTGAATCCGTAAGTAAGTCCATCATTCCACCATTTAACTACTTCGCCGGCCCACCCACGATAGGTTGTAGAATAATTTTTTAGTATAACATTCTCCTTATTCTCGGCGCAAAATTGCTTATGAAATGACTGAATAAACCGCCAACGGTTATGATGTTGGACAGTAAGCGGATGTGTCATTCTCAAATGAACATTGTTCTTACAAAAATAATGCAACTGCAAAAAGAATGACAAATTGGAAATGGAAACATTAAAATAGGCCTCTTTGTCCTTTTTAGAGATGTACATGAGAGTATTTCGGGAAGACTTACAAAACTGAAAATCACACGTACCAATAGTCAACGTCGCCATCGATGGCAGTGTACATCTACATGACTACTCTGCAATTCAAATTTAAGTGCTTGGCAGAGGATTCATCGAACCACAATCATACTATCTCTCTACCATTCCACTCCCGAACAGCCGCGGGAAAAACGAACACCTATACCTTTCTGTTCGAGCTCTGATTTCTCTTATTTTATTTTGATGATCATTCCCACCTATGTAGGTTGGGCTCAACAAAATATTTTCGCATTCGGAAGAGAAAGTTGGTGAATGAAATTTCGTAAATAGATCTCGCCGCGACGAAAAACGTCTTTGCTTTAATGACTTCCATCCCAACTCGTGTATCATATCTGCCACACTCTCTCCCCTATTACGTGATAATACAAAACGAGCTGCACTTTTTTGCACCCTTTCGATATCCTCCGTCAATCCCGCCTTGTAAGGATCCGACACCGCGCAGCAATATTCTAACAGAGGACGAACGAGTGTAGTGTAAGCTGTCTCTTTAGTGGACTTGTTGCATCTTCTAAGTGTCCTGCCAATGAAACGCAACCTTTGGCTCGCCTTCCCCACAATATTATCTATGTGGTCTTTCCAACTGAAGTGGTTCGTAATTTTAACACCCAGGTACTTAGTTGAATTGACAGCTTGAGAATTGTACTATTTATCAAGTAATCGAATTCCAACGGATTTCTTTTGGAACTCATGTGGATCACCTGACACTTCTCGTTATTTAGCGTCAACTGCCACCTGCCACACCATACAGCAATCTTTTCTAAATCGCTTTGCAACTGATACTGGTCTTCGGATGACGTTACTAGACCGTAAATTACAGCATCATCTGCGAACAACCTAAGAGAACTGCTCAGTTTGTCACCCAGGTCATTTATATAGATCAGGAACAGCAGAGGTCCCAGGACGCTTCCCTGGGGAGCACCTTATATCACTTCAGTTTTACTCGATGATTTGCCGTCTATTACTACGAACTGCGACCTACAAGCACATAATAAGCCTGGAGAATAATCTTGGCACAAATTGAACTGCACAACGTGTTATACTGAATAGACCGAATTTTTCCGTGGATGTCGAGTCAATTTCAGTCTTGACGTTGCTACAGGGAGTACTGGAAGTGGATGGTTTACCCTCCCTGTTGTCCGATGTGAGAACGCATCGCTACCTGGATTAGAATCCTTCGCTGATCGAGATGTCATCGCTTATAAGACCTGTCACTGTGGAATAGATGCTAAGTCCCAATCTAGACCTACTTATGTATATAGTAATATGCCACACCTGCGAGGCGCCACGCCTCCAGCCGTGATGACACGGTCAATTCGGCATCTGATTTCTTCACTTACACCATATTCAGCTTCAGCCACTCATTGATGCTCGAATCCCTTATTATAACTACCAAACTGCGACCACTGTTGTTGCCATCTTCGAAGATGGTAGTTTCTACAGCATAATAATCGCATTGATGTACGACTGTCTTCCAGAAAGTAAGGAATATTTGGGCTCACTGTCCGCGCACCCGTCTTGTAACAGACTCGTTAGCTGCTGGTGTTCGGTGTGATGCGGACAATTGCCTCATGCGGTTGTAAGTCGGACCTTGTCACGTTACGATGAAACATCAACAAAGTCAATTAAGGCACGTTCTTGTGAGTTTAGTACAATTCTAAGTTACTTGTGTAACAAGTCAATTATAACTGGGGCATTTCCTGACTGGCTAAAATATGCACATGTTAAGCCTCTATTCAAGAATGGGGATAAAGATATACCATTAAACAACAGAACAATTTCACTTTTGTCAGCATTCTGAAAAATTTTAGAAAAAGTAATGTACAGGCTGCTTCTCAACGATCTGACCACAAATAACATATTATCAAGAACTCAGTTTGGATTTCTGAAAGGTTCTGATATCGAGAAGGCTATTTACACCTACAGTGAAAATGTACTTAATTCATTAAATAACAAGTTACAAGCAGCAGGTATTTTCTGCGATTTGTCAAAGGCATTCGATTGTGTGAACCACAACATACTTTTAAGTAAATTAGAATTGTATGGTGTCACAGGCAGTGCTGCAGAATGGTTCAAGTCATACCTCACTAACAGGAAACAGAGCGTGTCAGTGCAAGGGACTAGTGAATTAAGTCATCAGTCATCATCAGAACGGGAAGAAATTACATGTGGTGTCCCACAAGGATCCATCTTAGGGCCACTGCTTTTTCTTGTGTACATTGATGATCTCTCATCAGTTACACTGACAGAAGAAGAGTTCATTTTGTTTGCAGATGACACAAGTATTGGAATAAATAGTATGTCGAGTGTATTTCTAGAAAGATGTGCTAATGATATTTTCATGGATATTAATAAATGGTTTAAAGCCAACTCTCTGACATGAAACTTCGAAAAGACTCACTATATGTAATTCAGAACCTGTAAGAGGTTTCCACCCAGCATATGCATAAAGTATGAAGAAGAGCAGATAGAAGAGGTCGACAGTCTTAAATTCCTGGGATTACAACTTGATAATAAATTCAGTTGGGAGGAGCACACCACAGAACTGCAGAAACGCCTTAACAAATCTGTATTTGCAGTTCGAGTGTTAGTAGACATAGGCGATATAAAAATTGAAAAGCTTGCATACTTTGCCTACTTTCATTCCATAATGTCATATGGCATAATATTTTGGGGTAACTCTTCAAGTCAAACAAAAGTTTTCAGAGTCCAAAAGCGTGTAATACGTATTATTTGTGGAGTAAATTCACGGACGTCCTGCAGAAATCTGTTCAAAGAACTGGGTATACTAACTACTGCCTCTCAGTATATTTACTCCTTAATGAAGTTTGTCCTAAATAATATATCTCTTTTTCCAACAAACAGGTCAGTTCATACATACGATACCAGGAACAAAAATGATCTGCACAAGAACTTAAAAGCACTTACTTTAATTAAAAAAGGGGTCCACTACTCAGGAACACTCATCTTCAATAATTTGCCAGCAAACATAAAAAATGTAACTACAAATAAAGATCAGTTTAAAAGGAGCCTGAAGGACTTACTAGTGGCCAACTCCTTCTACTCCATTGATGGAATGATCATATAAAGTTGATCGTCGGAAAAGAAGATGCCAGACTGAAATTCATTGGAAGAATCCTAAGGAAATACAATCCGACAACAAAGGAAGTAGGTTACAGTACGCTTGTTCACCCACTGCTCAGCAGTGTGGGATCCGCACCAGATAGGGTTGATAGAAGAGATAGAGAAGATCCAACGGAGAGTAGCGCGCTTCGTTACAGGATCATTTAGTAATCGCGAAAGCGTTACGGAGATGATAGATAAACTCCAGTGGAAGACTCTGCAGGAGTGACGCTCAGTAGCTTGGTACGGGCTTTTGTTAAAGTTTCGAGAACATACCTTTACCGAAGAGTCAAGCAGTATATTGCTCCCTCCTACGTATATCTCGCGAAGAGACCATGAGGATAAAATCAGAGAGATTAGAGCCCACACAGAAGCATACCGACAATCCTTCTTTCCACGTACAATACGAGACTGGAATAGAAGGGAGAACCGATAGAGGTACTCAGGGTACCCTCCGCCACACACCGTCAGGTGGCTTGCGGAGTATGGATGTAGATGCAGATGTAGATGAATTTCTTAATAGAAACAAATGATGTATTGTATATATTCATACAACTCGTATTGTTATTTCGGCTTTTAAAAAAATTGACATGCTCCACATCCACGAGGATCTCCTCAGCACGGATCTATGGAACGAAAAACTAATCTAATTTAATCTAATCTGATAAGTGAAGAGGTAGCTGCCACTGTGTCTCTGCCGACTGGAAACCCGCCGATTGCGTGGTTTGGTTCGACGTGCTGTTGATATTACGCTGGCGGCAAATGACAGACCCTGTGACATGCAGCACAGACGCCAACTGCAGATTGTTGCACACGTCGGCACCAACGATGCCTGTCGTCGGGGTTCCGAGGAAATCCTTGGGTCCTTTCGACGGCTGGCTAAATTCGAAGGCGACCTCCACCTCTCGAGGAGTGGAAGCCAAGCTGACGATCTGCAGCATCGTACTCAGGGGGGACTGGGGTCCTCTGGTTTGGAGGCGAGTGGAGAATCTAAACCAGAGGCTACGTCGACTCTGTGACGAAAATTGTTGTAGATTCATCGACCTACGCTATGGGATGGAAGGTTGTAGGACGCCTATCGACGCGCGGCTGCTACTGTCTCGGGCATGTAAGTGTGTGAGGTCCTTAGGTCAGGCTTAAGTAGTTCCATGTCTAGAGGACTGATATCCTCAGATATTAAGTCTCATAGTATTTAGAGCAATTTGAACCATTTTGAACGCCCCTCGATAGATCAGGGGTACACTACACACAGGAAGCAGCTACATGGATAGCACAGTACTTGTGGCGTGCACATGGCTTTTTTTTTTTTTTAGATTAGGTTCCTCCCCACGGGAAACAAACCGTTGGCCTAAAAATTACCATCTCATGACACCTATGTGGGTGCGCCAACTGCAAAAATTGTTACTTCGACTAAACAGGTCATTCCAAAGGATTTAAATATGCTACATCTCATGTTACTAAGTGTCGAAGTGTCTGTAGCAAGATCCCCGAGTTTCTCTCCGAAATAAACAGTAGCAATGCCAATACTGTATTGGGTACCGAAAGCTGGTTGAAACCAGACATAAATAGCAGTGAAATTTTGAACTCGGATTGGACAATGTTTAGGGAGCATAGGACTGATGCTATGGGAGGTGGTGTGTTCAGTGCAGTTGAAAGGTGTTTGAACGCAGCTGAGATCGATACTGGGTCGGACTGTCAAATAGTCTGGATAAAGCTGCCAGTCAGACAAGGATCGACCATTGTATTAGGATGTTTTTGTAGACCATCAGCATCCGCAACAAACGTCGCAAGAATATTTCAGAGATAGTTTGAGTACATAGGAAATAAATATCCAGATTATCCATTAGTTATAGGTCGAGACTCTAATCTGGCATCCACTGGCTGGGAAAATTTTACGTTTATAACAGGGGGCAGCAGCAAAGATTCGTGTGAAGTTATCCTAGAAGCGCTCTCAACATACAACC
This sequence comes from Schistocerca gregaria, assembly GCF_023897955.1. Taxonomy (NCBI): domain Eukaryota; kingdom Metazoa; phylum Arthropoda; class Insecta; order Orthoptera; family Acrididae; genus Schistocerca; species Schistocerca gregaria. The sequence goes on from NC_064926.1 coordinate 546,750,986, forward strand.
TTGAGCAACTGGTTAGAAAACCAACTCGAGATGGGGGCATATTAGATATCTTCGCGACAAACAGACCTGATCTTTTTGAGGAAGTTAATCTAGAAGAAGGTATTAGCGACCATAATGTCGTTGTGGCTTCTATGTCAGTGGAATTTAGAATTAAAAAAAAAAAACAACAAAGAAACAGTGTAGAGTTACTGAGCATCTTTGGTCGGAATTTAAAGGTATGGTCCACCACGTGCTAGAGAAATATGTACCAATCAAATATATAGAGGAGGGAAAGGATCCACCTTGGTAAAAGAAGCATTAGGAAGTTTCTGAGAAAGCAGAGAATTCTGCACAGTCGTTTCGAACGTAGTCACTGCCCTGCTGACAAACAAATTATACGAAATGAAAGCAGCTGTCAAAAGGTCAATGAGAGATTCTTTTAATGAACTTGAATGAAATATTTTATATGCAGTTTCTAAAAATAACCCCAAAAAATTTTGGTCGTAGGTAAAATCTGTGAACGCTACGAATAGTTCAATAGCTTTTCTTGCTGACAGTACGGGTAATGTAACTGATGATGATAAGCAGAAGGCCGAAATTCTAAACTTAGCTTTCAAAAACTCGTTTACGGTAGAGGACTGCATCACCATTCCCCCTTTCAATTATCGAACAAACGCAAGGATGGCTGACATATTGTTTAGTGTATCTGAGATTGTAAAACAGTTAAGATCCTTAGACTCGAAGAAGGCATCTGGCCCAAACGGTATCCTCGTAAAATTATATGGTGACTATGCTACAAATATAGCACCAGTCTTATCTATCATATATCAGAGATCATTGGAACAGCGGAAAGTTCCACGGGACTGGAAGAAGGCCCAGGTGATAGCAATCTATAAAAAGGGTAGAAACTCAGATGCACATAATTACCGGCCAATTTCACTCACATCTATTTATTGTAGAATGACGGAACATATTTTGTGCTCAGACATAATGACCTTTCTAGACTCTGAGAAGCTCATCTGCAGAAACCAGCATGGTTTTAGGAAACAGCGGTCATGCGAGACACAGCTGGCCTTCTTTGTGCTGGCTCACAAGACGATGCCATATGTCTCGACTTTCGAAAGGCGTTCGATTCAGTTCCGCACTGTCGCTTGCTACAAAAAGTGCGCGCTTACGGTCTACCCGATGACATATGTTGTTGAACAGAAAGTTTTCTAACAGACAGGGAGCAGTATGAGTTCCTGAACGGGGTGACTTCAACAGAAACAAATGTAACTTCAGGTGTGCCCCAGGGCAGCGTAAAAGGTCCTCTGCTTTTTACGATTTACATAAAGCAATCTGGTTGATGGTACTGACAGCGGCATTAGACAGGAAAGTAATATCACACGAAAGTTGTGAACAAATCAATCTGCAGAAAATAAATGCGTGGTGTAATTACAGGCAGTTATCTCTCAATATTTGTAAGTATAACCTACAGCTTATAACAACGAAATAAATGATCAGTCTTTGGAAGCGGTAACATCCGTCAAGTATCTGGGTGTGACCGTTCAAAATGAACTGAAATGGAATAATCAGATTACACAAGTAACGGGAAAGGCGAACTCTAGATTGCGGTTTATTGGTAGAATCCTGAAGCGATGCAGTCCTTCGACAAAGGAAATTGCTTACAATACTTTGGTTCGTCTAGTCTTAGAGTATCGTTAGTCTGTATGGGACCCTTACCAGTTGGGTCTGATTGAAGAGATTGAAAAGGTCCAAAGAAGAGCGGCAAGATTTGTGACTGGCACATTTAGCCATCGCGGGAGCGTTACAAATCTCAGTTAGTTAGTTAGTTCGTTGCGTGTTCAATTGATCAATCCCACGGTGTGGTAGCCGTAATGGTGTGGAACGTGTCAAGTGCACAAGAAATACACATATGAAACAAAATTTTCTGACATATATATATATATATATATATATATATATATATATATATATATATATATATATAACAAAAAGATTAATATTTCTATTATTTACCCCATTCCCTTAAATGACACAAAATGGATAATCTACATTAATAGATTTATTTATTTCTATACAAGAATTCATCCATGGTATAGAAGGAGTTGTCGAGGAGATATGATTTCAATTTATTTTTGAAGCTATTACTGCTGTCTGTCAGACACCTTATTTCATCTGGTAATTTGTAGAAAATTTTTATAGCAGCATATTTTACTCCTTTCTGTGCCAAAGATAGGTTGAGCAAAGGATAGTGTAAATCTTTCTTTTTTCTGGTATTATGATCATGAATGTCACTGTTGTTTTTAAACTGGTCCATGTTGTTGAGAACAAATTTCGCTAGTGAGTAGATGTATTGTGAGACTGTAGTAAGAATATCCAATCTTTTTTTAAAAAATGCCGACAACATGCACGACTATGAATCCCACACATTATTCTAACCACTTTCTTTTGAGCAGTAAATACTTTTTGTCTAAATGTTGAGTTACACCAAAATATTGTTACGTATGACATCAGAGAGTGAAAGTATGCAATGTATGTTATCAGAACGAGATTTTCACTCTGCAGCGGAGTGTGCGCTGATATGAAACTTCCTGGCAGATTAAAACTGTGTGCCCTACCGAGACTCGAACTCGGGACCTTTGCCTTTCCCCCAGGCTGTGGCTAAGCCATGTCTCCGCTATATCCTTTCTTTCAGGAGTGCTAGTTCTGCAAGGTTCGCAGGAGAGCTTCTGTAAATATTGGCAGTGGTTAGCACACTGGACTCGCATTCGGGAGGACGACGGTTCAATCCCGTCTCCGGCCATCCTGATTTAGGTTTTCCGTGATTTCCCTAAATCGATTCAGGCAAATGCCGAGATGGATCCTTTGAAAGGGTACGGCCGATTTCCTCCCCCATCCTTCCCTAACCGGAGCTTGTGCTCCGTCTCTAATGACCTCGTTGTCGACGGGACGTTAAACACCAAATCTCCTCTCTCCTCTGTAAAGTTTGGAAGGTAGGAGACGAAATACTGGCAGAAGTAAAGCTGTAAGTACCGCGCGTGGGTCGTGCTTCGATAGCTCAGATGGTAGAGCGCTTGCCCGCGAAAGGCAAAGGTCCCGAGTTCGAGTCTCGGTCGGACACACAGTTTTAATCTGCCAGTAAGTTTCAGTGTACGTTAGCTTACTAATTTCTATATCCTCAAAATTGGCAATTATTCTGATCGCAAAAGTTGTTGAACCTAGTCGCTTTAGAAGATCCAAGATATGAATTTCCCAATTAAGATTCTCATCTATATGTACACCCAAAAACTTAGTATGCTCTACCCTGTCTACTGACATCTGTTGACGGAACTGCACTTTTTACAGCAGAAAATTGGATGTACTGTGTTTCTTCAAAGTTTAGAGCAAGCCCATTTGCAGAAAACCAATTAATGACTTATATTGTAACAAATAAACCCTCGGTCACAAATATTAAGTCAAAATTGTCCTGGTTTCGACGCTACTATGACCATCATCTTCAGAATTAGACTAACTGTACTAAAACATTAGGTACACAGTACATTATTAAAATTAATGTTTGTACTGACGCGAAAAGATGCAGTACTTACAAGTCACATATTAAAAAAGATCTAAGCCGGAAAGGCGACGTCATGAACACATGTTAGATGGCGAGCCGCTAAGGGCTGCCCGTACTGTGAACAAGGGTTGCAACAAGACTCCAATTAATGACTTTTCCAAAGACCTTATTTGTATCATTTTCAATTGGACTTTCTTTTATTGGATTAAAATGATGCTTGTATCATCAGCAAACAGTGTCAGTTCAGCTTCTTGTTTCAGATAGGAAGAGACGTCGTCCACATAGGTCAAGAACAGAAGGGGACCCATGATTGAACCTTGTAGAACACCTAACGTAATTTCACTCCAGTTAGATGAAGTGGCAAACTTATTTAAATCACTTGACCCATATAAGGAAATCTTTTGCTTCCTGTTCTGTAGGTTTGACTTAAACCACTCATATGAAATTTGAAGTGGAACACACTTCAAGATAGACGGTGCGCTAAACGGAAGGGGCTGCTCACTAAATTCCGAAATCCGATCTTCGCCGAGGATGTAGAGCATATATTATTACCACCAACTTTCAAATCGAGCAATGATCACCATTCAAAGATAAGGGAAATTAGAGCTTTTACTGAGGCGTTCAGATAGCCGTTTTTCCCTCGCGCGATCCGTTAGTCGGAGAAAGGGGGGGGGGGGGGGGGGGGGTAGGGAATATGTGTCCGAAAGTGGTCCATAATGTTTGAGAATGGAAGAACAGATGTTCATGATGCAGAGAACAGAGCAATCCTTCGTCATCACAGATGCGGTGAAACAAAATGTAGGTGGCATCATTCGAGAGAATCGACGATTCACGATTAGCGTGTCATTCAGATGTGCACGAAATTGTCGCCCAGCACTTGATGTACCACAAAATCTACTCAAGTTGGGTGCAACGCATGCTCACGGATGACCAGAGAGCTCCGTGAATGGCTGCTGTATTAGCGTTACGAAATGGATGGCAAGACATTCACTGACCAGAGCGTTGCAGCATATTTCTCATAACACCCTGACAATGAAGCTACAGTCCATGACGAGGCGTCATACCCAGTCTGCACAGAAGCCACGCAAGTTCAAACAAATTGCGAAAACTCAAAAACTGATGGCTTCTGCATACCGCATATGGGGTACGTCTACCAAGTAAGACCCGGTTTTAAATAAGGAATTGTCAAAGTGTCAGGGGACCCGGAAGGTGGCAGCCCTTGTTGAATCTTCTGCTAGTAAGCACTCGACTGCGCTAGTAACGCATTTCAGTTGTGAGTCGTTTCCCTTAATTTCGTATCGTTGCTTTTGAGAGCGGCATTTAACACATTTTGGAGAGTGTAACTTTTTCAAATATCTGGAGTAATTTGGTAGTAATCTGCCATGTATTAGACATTCCTAGAGCCCTCGTTTATTAGCCTTTAAGACTATGCAATTAAATTTGCGAAATTTGTAGTGGTATGGAGGCAGTCAATAACTGATCGAGGCGAAGGAGATATCCAATGAGGCCAGTATCGGTCGTGTTTAACCAGTTTGTTAACCTAACGACAGTGATTAGTTTTCCTTACTGCAGCCGCGGTGGCCGAGCGGTTGTAGGCGCTTCAGTCTAGAACCGCGCGACTGCTACGGTCGCAGGTTCGAATCCTGCCTCGGGCATGGATGTGTGTGATGTCCTTAGGTTAGTTAGGTTTTAGTAGTTCTAAGTTCTAGGGGACTGATGACCACAGATGTTAAGTCCCATACTGCTCATAGTTATTTGAACGATTTCTTTTCCTTACTAAGAATCACATAGTATTGTCCTCTGTTGTAATTAATTGTCGTTTATCTGAGAGTTCGTACCACTGAATAGAACTTTTCTGACGGGAAGGTTATTGTAAATATACCGACAATTTTATTTCCGTTAAATAAATAAGCCAAAAAAACATTTATCCCTCCTTTCAAGAAGAAATCATGCGTGATAACAGAACAAAGCCAAAAGCGAGAATAGTGACCACGAAAGCGTTCTCAGGAAGTATTAGGTGCAACTGCATGTGCTATGACTCTGAGAACTGCTGTTAAGTAATTTCAGATCCCTCGACGAAAAATTGTGCAACTATTTTAACGAGACGGAGAAAGTGGTAACTGAACATTACACGCTGGCTTAACTGGAAATTTCATACTTCATTTTACATTTGTTTTGGTTCCTTCTGTTTCTCTGTTGTAGATGGGTACTGAATGTTTTTATTGAGCCCTGCTACTTTCGTACCAAAATGAGTCATCTTCAATTAGATTTTTTGCTACTATAATATAACAAATTTTGATCTGATCGTGTCTTTAATTTCCTACTTCTGTGGTAATTTAAACGAATACGACTTATGTGGGACCCACTGTTTTAGTAATTATGAGTAAATGTTAATTATTTACACCAGTAAAGATTATGAAATTCCTAATTTCTACTTTTTCCCCTAACAAAGAAAGAAATTGGCTTTCCAGTACTGTTGATAGCATTTCCCTGAATGTAAAAATTAAATATGCAGAAGATGCCGAATATTCAGTAGGACTTAGTTGATACAAACTGCGTATTGGCTTCTGTCTCCGGTTGTTCGGCTGACATTCATCTAATGATTTCACTGACGTTTCGGCAGCACGAGTGGCTGGCATTGTGAAAGCTTCACCCTCCATTGCCGGTGGACGGTGGTGAACTGGAGCCGAGCTCGCGGCCGCAGACTATATGTAGCTGGCGCGCCAACGTCCGAGGGATTCTCCGCGGTCATTTCCTGTGCGGTTCTCCTCTTGCTACCTGCAACGGTCGTTCGCTGCACGACAGGAAGCCAGGATCCGTTTACTTTAAGGCTTTCCTCTTTCTTGTTCAAACTGTTCGCGTGTTTTTGTATTTCTACAGCTTCTCTGAGCTAGTGCTTCTCTACAGGCAGAACTTCCGTGTCGGCGAATTTTATGACGTGGTCGGTCTCATTCAGTGCGTGCTCTGCCACGGCCGATTTCTCCACCTGCCCCAACCTGCAATGTCGCTTATGCTCTTTGACAGGTACATATAGTCTGCAGCCCCGAGTTCGGCTCCAGTTCACCACCGGCAATGGAGGGTGAGAAGCTTTGGCAATGCCAGCCACTCGTCAGTAAACGTCAGTAAAGTCGTTAGATGAACGTCGGCCGAAGAACGGGAGACAGAAGCCAATAGGCAGTTTGTCAACAAGTGGTCACTGTAACAACCCTACCACAACAAAGGTCAAAAATTAATTATGATTGTAGTGTTGCTCACGCTGCTAAATATTGCATTTTGGGGCATATATTATGTGGCAGGCGTCATTAGAGCACAGTTAATAAAGTCATTTCTTGAAGTAATGGATAAATTAGGCACTCATCTTTTCGTGTTTCCCACGCTGGTCTCGTTGTGAACTCATGGCTCAATCGTCGAAAATCTAGGTAGTGATGATTCCAAGCTCGGATGCAAAGAGGCCTAGGTGTTATACTGCGATATTCGAAAGTTTTATAGATGTGTTTCATAAACAATTCTTGAAGATTAAACAATGGTAATGTAAAAAAGTAATCAGCACTCCGAATTTAAGTTACACTTTTTTTATGACTTTTGTTGAAATATCACGTAACTCGTTCCAAAACATCACTTCACGATATAAAACATACTTAAAAATATCTTGCTCACTGTTAGAGTTCAGATTTCATAAACTGACTACAATTTGAAACTTCCTGGCAGATTAAAACTGTATGCCCGACCGAGACTCGAACTCGGGACCTTTGCCTTTCGCGGGCAAGTGCTCTACCAACTTTTTTTTTCTTTTTTCTTTTTTTTTTTCTTTTTTTTTTCTTTTCTTTTTTTTTTTTTGCACCTTCTAAGTGTTTTTTTTTTTTTATAGTACAAAATTTTTTTTTTAATACAAATGAGATTCAATTACAAAATAGTACACAAGAAAACAACTTATTGGGAAAAGTCTTACAAAGCTTCACCTTTGTGGTGCAGAACATAACAATTAAGCTCAAATTTTACACTTCAAATGGAAAATAAAAATATTACAAAAAAAGAAAAGAAAAAATCAGTCTGTGCATAAAATAACCTCCCATCTTTTTGTTTACTTTCATGGAAATGCGATGACAAAGCCACAAAACTGAAGTTGTACTAAGGCACTTATGCAAATAACATGTACAGAAATATGTCAATGAATACTTAAAGAAAATGGTGTTTCTACACACACTAATTATTAAGCTCAACAAAAATATAATCACAGTCTACAATGCTTATTTCACAAACTACTAACTACATTTTTTTTTTTTTGAGAATGCATAAAAAGAAAACAAGGCAGCCATGCGCAAAAAGTTGCCAATAAAGTGAACTAAAAAGGGCCATCTTGCTCGCCGCGGTCACATTGCTAGGCGGGCGGCCAGGAACGGGCGGTCGTCATTACATTGGACATCACCAGCCACCAATCGTTGGAGCGCCCGGGGCCGCTGCACACAGTCAGAGACTGTTTCTGTTACCATAGGGGAATCGTGGAAAGATCACATCTACAAGTTAATGTCTTCTCACACCCGGCACACCCCAGCTGGGTGGTGGGTCCATGAATGACGAACCCAAATAGTTCGCAAAAAGGTTCCGGTAATCCTGTCTGTTCGTTAAGACCAGAAACTCGTCGATCATATAGTACCATAAATCGAGGACGTCTTTGTCTCCATCGCGGTATATGTAGTGTATCGCCATTCCTCGTACCCAATTAACCGCATTCATCCGGGTCATAGGGAAATAGACAGCGTCGGGATGAAAGAGTTCTTGGGGTAAAATCGAAACGTAGGGGCGGCGGAGCAGGAAAGCCAGGATCTGGCGGATCAGTTTCCAGCACTCACGCGCGGGGCCACAGTTCAGTCTATGTTCGTCCGTGTCTAACGTCGTGCAACGGGGGCACACAGGGTCGTCAATTAGGTGAATGGCATGCAGCCGTTGTCGGGTTGGAAGTTTCTCGTTAACGACCACATACCACGTCGACCGCACGAAAGTAGACAGGAACGGCGCGTGGATGGCTCTCCATACCCGTGGCCAGTCGACCGTAGGGTGGCGCCGTACAATGTCGTTATCCGGAGTCCAGTGCTGGAGAGCACTATAATAAGTCTTCGCTGTCGGATTCCGTGTCTCCGATATAACCCGCAACACATAGCTATGCTCTACGAAAAACGTTCTAATGTGTGACAGCGAGGGCGATAAATGTCCAACTGGTACCGGTGGGTACAGCGTACGTGGGGCCACTTCTTCAATCAGTAGGCCGGGGAGACTGGCTGTTGGTGAAAGCCAGAGTCGCCTCATGGAACGGAGATACAGTGCCAGCGCTCTGTGCTTGACGTGAGTGAGTCCAACACCGCCTTTGTCGAAGGGTAAAGTAAGCGTAACAAAACGGATCTTGAAAACAGCACCATCGTTCACCACGTGTCCAAACACTGCTTGTATCCTGGAAGCCATCGTGTCCGTTATCGGCAGTACATGGGCGTAATGGTTAAGGTGAGAAGCCATGTACACATTAACGTATTGGGCGCGTTGCAAAATGTTCAATGATCTGAATTTATTGAGACGAGCCTCTAAACGGAGTCGTCGTAAGACCATACGATACGTAAAGGCCGCCGTGCGTTGTATTTGTCGATGGAGTGATATCCCTAAACACTTGAGCATCGGGACCTTTGTCAGAGGTACGGCCAGACCTGCAGGCATTCCTCGTCCTACCTCCATGTAGCGAGATTTCCGAAGGTTGAGCACACTGCCTGCCACCGCCCCATACTGGTGGAGCCAGGAAAACGCCGTGTGTATTTCGTCACCAGACCGTGCTAGGAACATCACATCGTCGGCGTATGCACCACATCGAAAGGTTACGGAACGGAGGGTAAGTCCTTCTAAGCGTCGCCGTAGTCCGTGAAGAGCTGGTTCGAGGGCAACGGCGAAGAGCATGGCAGAAAGAGGACAACCCTGCCGGACGGACCTGTTGACACGGACGGGGGCGGACCGACAGCCGTTGATCATAATCCTCGTGACAGCCCCATGGATCAATCGAAGCACAACAGACGTCGTCAGACGCGGGACACCGATGTGTTCCATAACAGTACGCAGGAAACCATGGTTAACGCGGTCGAAAGCATGGTCGAAGTCCAGCGCAACAAGAGCGCCTTGGAGGCGGCAAGTTTGCATGAGCGCCACCACGTCTCTATAGGTGCTTAAAGTCGTAAACACATTAGTGTCGCCCCCGAGGCAGGTTTGATCAGTGTGAATGGCCGCCATTACCGTAGGTTTGAGCCTCTCACGGAGCATGCGTGTCAACAGCTTATAGTCAGTGTTTAGCATTGTCAACGGGCGAAAATCAAGAGGGCGACGGCCTCCGCCGGGTTTGGGCACAGGGATCAAGAGACCCTCAGTAAAGTCAGATGGTACCTGAAAATCGGCGTCCAGGAGTTCACTGTACATCCTGACCCACATTGGGCCCATGAGATCAAAGAACCGCTTGTAAAATTCAAGAGGGAGGCCGTCAGGGCCGGGCGTTTTGTTGGGAGAGCCACGCAACAGAGCCTCTCGCAGTTCTTCCAAAGTCACCGCCGACAAGAGCGTAGCATCATCTCGTAGGTTCCGAGATACTGGTAGGTCAGATAGGACTTCCCTGACCCCTACATTCATGTGGGACTCCCTCTCGTAAAGAAGTTTATATGACTGTGTGAACGCTCGGACGATATCCATTTGTGCGTCAACGCGTCGCCCGTCCTCCGTCTCAACCTCGGTAATGAGCTGCCTCTTGCGTCTTCGGCGTTCTTGAATGATATGGTGGAGGGAAGGTCGTTCACCACGAACATCATCAGTCGTCCTCGCTCGCACCCGCACACCCGCAAGACGTACGGCGTTGATACGAAGCAATTGTGCCTTGACGCGTTGTACTGCTGATTGTCGCTCTGGCGACGGCGGTTGTACAGCCAGTTCGCGGAGCGCAGTATAGTAAAAATCAGTAGTCGCAGTATACCAGCGCGCTCGGTCGCGTCCATAGCTGACTAATGTTCGGCACAGTGCGGGTTTTGCACACCGTAACCACCATTGAAGTACAGAACGGTAGGCGGGTAAACGCCGGTGGCAATTGCTCCATGTGGACTCGACTGCGCGTCTGCAATTTATCTCATCAAGAAGGGCCACATTGAGGCGCCACGGACCCCTACTTCGGCGGACGCGCTGGCGGGGAAGGGTGAGAGTACACACATATGCGAGGTGATCCGTGAACGCTGCCGGCCACATCTCAGCGTCGACAACGGCCGATCGTAGGCCGCGGGTGACGTAGACTCGATCCAAACGGCTCGCGGAGTGACTGGTAAAGTAGGTGTGTGCTCGACGGTCGCCGTGTTGGATGATCCAGGTGTCCAACAACGCCAAGTCCTGTACAAGTGCCTGGAGTGCCGGGCAGGTGGTATAGTGTGGCTCCTGGTCGGATGGGCGGAGCACACAATTAAAATCGCCGCCTACTACCAAGTGGTCGGTATTGCCCTGGAAGAGCGGGGCTATATCTTCGGCAAAAAAGGTGCGCCGTTCTCTCCTTTTGCCGGTGCCTGAAGGAGCATATAAGTTCACCAGACGTACTGTACCAATCGTGAGTGCGACCCCCCGGGCCGACGGTAAATAGGTGACATCAGTGGCCATTATCCCTTCCCGCAGTAGAATCGCCGTACCTCCGCCGCCCACATCTGCAGGCATAGTGTAGGCGTCATATCCGTAGGCATCGAGACAGAGTCCTGATCGGACTTCTTGAAGGAAAACAACGTCCAGATCCGCAGCGCGTAACGTATCCTTCAGCATACGGGTCTTGACATCAGATGTAATGCCATTGACGTTGATCGTGGCGAGGCGGTATGCCTGGTCCATCAAGTCTCGGGAGGTGACCATGGTATGACAGGAGGGCAGTAGTCGTGACGTGGAGCGCCGTTCTTGCGAAGTGCTAGGCAGCGACGAGAGGTGCTCATGGCGTCCTAGGCGTCTGTCGCCGGCCGCGTAGACGCTGCCATCGGCATCGGTGCATCGTCTTGGTTCTGAAACGCATCCTGCATCTCCATCTCCTGCGCCCAGTCGCCCAGGGACGTTGACACCACTGCATCTCGAGAGGCAGACGTAGGCAAGGGTGCATCCCCGGTGTCGGAGCTGCGGTGATCTCCCGCATCCCCATGTGGTCCAGACCCAGCGGTAGTGGGAGAAGACGTCGAACCGTATGAGACGGTAGGGTCGCCTGTGTCGGCGCGGTGGAGCGGTTGAGGCACCTCGTCATCCAGCGGTGTCGCCTCGGGCTGTTCTACGTCGTCGGTTGTCTTGCGCCGCTTCTTATGACGCTTGGGTGATTTCTGCTTACGCTGCCGCGCCTCTGTTTCCGACGTAGGGCAAGGGGAGGACGCTGCATCCTGTGCTTCAACTTCCATCGCACCGTCGGCGAGCCGTTGTGACGGTGCGCCGGGGTCCGACGAAAGGACATCAGTAGCATCAGCACTGAAAGACGCTTGGGGCTCCGTGGAAGCTACTGCAGGGTCCTCCAAAGCTCGCACCAATACAGTGGGGTCGTCATATACAGCTGGCGTCTCCCGTCTCGCCGCCGCAACATACGTAATCGGCAGAGAGGTCGGTGTCGACGGACGAATCTGGTCGGTCGAGGGTGTCTGCGCGAGACGGCGTTGCAGGCATTCGGTACGCATGTGTCCCGTCTGGCCACAACCAGAGCAGGTTCTCGGCTGACCGTCGTAAATAATTATTGCCCTGCAACCAGCGATCGTGAGATACGAAGGAATATGGCGATGCAGGTCAATACGGACTTGTCGCACCCCGTTAAGGACAGGGTAGGTGTCGAAGGTCTTCCATTTTTCGGCCGTGTGGCCGAGAACTGTTCCATAGGGTCGAAGAGCAAGGGTGACCAAATCCGCTGGAACTTCAAAAGGGAGCTCAAACACGCGCACATTTTGGATTCCCAATCCAGCACGTTCAAGCGTCACCACACCCACGTTTCCGTCTGAGTGGCAGAACCGATAACCTGCCGTCGAGCGTCTGAGAAGTTTGTCACATGCTTCGTCGTCAGTGAACTTAAGATATACGACGCTGGAGACAATAGATAAGTGGATACCGATCAGCTCGTTAGGATCAACATGTACCACATCGCGTAAAAAACGCTCTACTTCGTGGGCCTTGGGTCTAGAGTACGTAGTGTCGAACTGCAGCTTGATCGTGGCTTTCCGATACGAAAGAGCCATCGTGTGTCAGGAACGTGACGGCAATACGGAACACTAGCGCGCCGGCGCGGTAAACAACAACACACCCGGAAACGCGACACGGAGCGGCCGGGACGTACCGCACCGCTCCACAGCCAAAGGCCGACTGTGACCAACTGAGCTACCGAAGCACGACTCAGGTCCAGTACTCACAGTTTCATATCAGCGCACACTCCGCTGCAGAGTGAAAATCTCATTCTGACTACAATTTGTTCTTTTTAACATGACGATCAAAGCTTCACTCTCTAATAACCGCTTACGTGCCCAAAAATCAGAGTTACAAGTATGACAAAGATCATTGTGACAAAAGAAAGATTACACATAAGAATAACATTATTGCAATTTATACATATCTACGTATCGAAGTACCTCTAAATTAATGAAATCAAATCTGAATGTTGTCACAGAAATATGTTAACTGTTTTACAGAAACACAGTAGAATATTGCTGGTATCGAGAGTTTGAGGTGAGGTGCCGTAATGGTTACGTAATTCAAGTACTATTACACCACGAAAGCCTTACCAATTTTGTATTAGTTGATACAATTATGATACATTTTAAAAGTATGTGAGGAGCACTTTTCAGATAATGAATAGTCTTAATTTCAATTTCTTGGAAGTTATGCTTCAGTGATTTACTACGCAATGCCGGCAATAAATTACTGTATTATACAATGTCATGTACTTCATCGTCATTGTTATTACAATAAAATTTTTAAGGAACCGTTGCGCGTTAGGGTAATGGCAAAGGGGGGGGGGGGGGGGGGGTTGTAAGGAGACAGAAAACACAGACATGGATGCTGAGCCGTGGCGGCTCGGGTTTGATATATCGAACGTACCGCGTGTAATATTATCGCTGTATCGCGGAGGAAAGAGAGAAGTGGCGCCCACTCGTGGGGGAAGTCGGCGACGCACCTGTGACAGTCGACTGGTTGGATTTTGCAGGGCGAGCAGAAACAGGGAGGCAGTAGTGCGCGGATCGTGAAGCCGTGTCTACCGACGCCGTGTGTGGTGGCGAGAGGAAAGTTTGCCGCGTTACCTGACTGTGTTTGGGCGTTTGCGGCGGACTTGGTGGGTAGAGGCGCCGATGCTGGGGGAACATGCTGCTTCCTTTTTTATGATGGATTTACCGTTTGCTTCTAGTGACTACATTCTCGTCTCTATGGCTCTGTCACTGATGTGATGCCATTGCGAGCACGGTCGGTTTGGATATAAGCTGCATTTTGTCCTCAGTGTCCATAGTTCTGGCGATTACTGAGTGTGCTTGCCGTTGTGGTGTATTTATTGAGCAGTGTGCTTTGGACGCTTGACCTTACTATTAGGAGTCCATTGCCTAAGGCCGCGTTTATCCTGTGAGGACTTGTGTTCTGCATTTAAAAACTTAGTTGTTGTCAGTCACTGAATTGCTCAAATGCGTTCATACTTCTCTGCTTAAGTGTTGTTGTTTTACTCCCCTCTGAATGGGAAAATTATTAAGGTCGTTACTATTACTGACCTTTCTGTGTGCCACTGACTTGGTTGTATTTTTCAGCCACGTAATTTGTGCTTTTATTGTAACGAACAGATGTCTGTTTCTGGTTAATGTTTCCCTGTGGCAGTGAGTGTTAATCTTGTAACGAACATTGTTTCAGATATTTTAATCAGTGTGTTGCAGGACATATCCTATTTGTGCCTCGCAAGTGGAGAGCGGGGCGGATTATTGACCACAATTATGTTTTGGTAGATCCATTTCACGAGTCCAGGCCAGTCACCCGGAGATTTAGAAGTTGTATGTTGTGTTAAGTCAATAGACCTTATTTTAAGCGTAGTGCGCTCATGCAGGAAGTTTATGTGGTTCTGCGCAGATTGCGCGGTATGTTTGGATGACTCTGAATTCAGTGTGTTAATGATTATTATGTTTTGGTAGACCCATTTCACGAGTCCAGGCCAGTCACCCGGAGATTTAGAAATTGTATGTCGTGTTAAGTCAATAGATCTTATTTTAAGCGTAGTGCGCTCATGCAGGAAGTTTATGTGGTCCTGCGCACATTGCGCGGTATGTTTGGATGACTCTGAATTCAGTGTGCTAAGTTACTATCCTCTGAGGTGCTGGAAGTAGTAGACAGACAGCTGTTTTGGACACGTTGTATATGCAAATAATTTATGTCCTTATTACGTTGGTGAGTTACTTGCCGTTATTGTCACAGGTGGTGCTAATGTCATTAATTTCGCCAGCGGTCTTCGCAGAGGCCGCGGGTGGAACCGACCCACTGTGGCAAGCAGTTACGTAGTCGCGCCCGACCACCGTAGCGGGCGTTGTTTACTAGCCCGACGCCTTTCTGTACTTGGTGGCGGGAGCGTGTTCACTGGTTTCTTACGGCTTGCAGTCTGGGAAACCGTGCCTTTGGTGTACATCTACATCTACATTTATACTCCGCAACCACCCAACGGTGTGTGGCGGAGGGCACTTTACGTGCCACTGTCATTACCTTCCTTTCCTGTTCCAGTCGCGTATGGTTCGCAGGAAGAAAGACTGCCGGAAAGCCTCCGTGAGCTCTATAATCTCTCTAATTTGTGGAAGGCTTATGTTTTGCTTCCAGTACCTCGGAGTGGCTCTGTATGGGTAATGAAAAAGACTTATGTTGTTGTTGCCTTAGGCCGACAGTGGTTCATTTGCTAAACAGAAGGTGTATATGCATTTCTTTCCCATAATTCTGTAAACATGTTTAGGTGGTTGTATTTCTTTTAAGTCAATTGAATTGTTGTTCAGAGATTACTATGTATGGCCATTAACTTATGCAGACATTTAATAGCAAAGAAATGTGTTGAATTCTGGTTTCAACATGTGTTGATTATGTGGGGAAATGGCCTCGAACAGACGTTTAATTAATTAGTAAACAACTGAATGCTATTTGTGAGTTGACGTTTATTGTGTTCCTAAACATATTAACGATTATTTCTAGTAGTTCACTTATGCAGTTAGGCGATTTACAAGGCCTGTTGTGTTGTTTCCTTTCAAAAGTATTGTCAATGTTATTAATAAAGAACTGTGTTGTAAAAAATAAACAGTGCATGAAGTGCCTCAAATCCCTTTGGTCCACACCTTCCGTCATTCATTCACGGTATTAACAAACCGTGAGAGCCCATTTCAGATACTGTAAAGTGACAGTGGCCTACATACTCAACAGCAGCAAAAAAAAAAATTATGGAGGTGCTTCAGGCATCTCTCTGATACTCCATCACCTCAACAGAAACGCCAGATATGAAACAGATTTTAAAAATGACGCTCACAAGAAATTTCAGCCAAACTGTAACCTACTACCATAGAACTGATTCCTGGAATCGCGCCTGCGTGCTCTGATGAGGTGTTTAGGAAACTGGCGACCGCACAGTGTTTCCCGTCCGCTCTGGTTTGGAGCGGCGGAATGTGGGTCAGCGGGTGGGCCGCGTTTAACCGCAGAAACGCCAAACACAGCGGCGGTGGGCGGCGCTGCTGCTGCCGCTGGTGACAGCGAACGAGGGCGGCGGTGCGTCGCCCAAGGCCAGAGCGGGGTGCGCATGCGCGGCTCCGCCGCCACGTCACGGACGCCACAGGCGACTCCGCGTCAGCCACGCTCTGGCTCCCCACCCCTGCCCACCGACTAACGACTCTTAAGAAAAGCCCGCAGTTTCGAGGTTGGGCGTCGAGTTTCTGACCTCCATCGCAGAGTCGTCAAGAGAAGGAGCGAAATGTGGGTAAGTCGGGGAGTGACGACCTCCCGATCCTGCGACACGCCCACGGCGCCTTTGGCCAGAATTGCGGGGAGATTTTATGCCAACGTGACGTCGTCACATGGACTTCTGAGCTGCGGTCTTTGTTTCGCAGGTGTCGACACATCTCGCTGTCTGAAGCATCGAGCTCCATTACAGAGGAGGGTTGTAGATACCTGTGACCCAAATTTCAAACTTAAGGGTTGCAACGACTGAGTAGTACGACGGTTTCGAAAACCCATGGTTTAATTGTCTTGTGCAATGAATAAGTAAGAAAAATAAATAATAGTAGAATCAGAAATGTAAATAATACACATAAACACACAAATAATTTCATGATGAAACTGAAAACTACAAAACGAAAATTTCAAAAACTTTGTACACTCATTTAATTTATAAATGAATGTTTCTAGAGAAAATTACTGGCCTATGATGCTTCCTAAATAAAGTAACGTAATTTTCTGTAACTTTTCACTGATTCAGGAGCTTTTCCTAGACTTTGGTATCGTTGTTGTTGTGGTCTTCAGTCCTGAGAATGGTTTGATGCAGCTCTCCAGGCTATTCTATCCTGTGCAAGCTCCTTCATCTCCCAGTACCTACTGCAACCTACATCCTTCTGAATCTGCTTAGTGTATTCATCTCTTGGTCTTCCTCTACGATTTTTACCCTCCACGCTTCCCTCCAGTGCTAAATTTGTGATACCTTGATGCCTCAGAACATGTCCTACCAACCGATCCCTTCTTCTAGTCAAGTTGTGCCACAAACTTCTCTTCTCCCCAATCCTATTCAATACCTCCTCATTAGTTACGTGATCTACCCACCTAATCTTCAACATTCTTCTGTACCACCACATTTCGAAAGCGTCTATTCTCTTCTTGTGCAAACTATTTATCGTCCATGTGTCACTTCCATACATGGCTACACTCCATACTAATACTTTCAGAAACGACTTCCTGACACTTAAATCTATATTCGATGTTAACAAATTTTTCTTCCTCAGAAACGCTTTCCTTGCCATTGCCAGTCTACATTTTATATCCTCTCTACTTCCACCCTCATCAGTTATTTTGCTCCCCAAATAGCAAAACTCCTTTACTGCTTTAAGTGTCTCATTTCCTAATCTAATTCCCTCAGCATCACCCGATTTAATTCGACTACATTCCATTATCCTCGTTTTGCTTTTGTTGATGTTCATCTTATATCCTCCTTTCAAGGCCCTGTCCATTCCGTTCAACTGCTCTTCCAAGTCCTTTGCCGTCTCCGACAGAATTACAATGTCATCGGTGAACCTCAAAGTTTTTATTTCTTCTCCATGGATTTTAATACCTACTTTGGTATTATAATATGAAAATTATACAAGTTATTTATGAAATTACTGAAAATTCGTGGAATTATGGAATGATGACCCGTGCGCGGGAGTTGGAAAAGAAGGAAGAAAGATAACTTTTACTGTCACGTTGATGGCGAGCAAAACCTCGTATTCGGCCTTTGTCATCTCAAAGGAACGATGTCAGCATCATAAAATTCATCAGCCTTAATATCATCATGATCAAAATCCCCATTACCAAGGATCTATGGTTCTGCCACCCTCAAGTACTTTCCTCTGCCCCTTTTGTATGTGTTCAACGATGTCCCTTCTTCCTTGTTTTGGCTTATAGTTCAGCAGCTACACTGTCGTTCTCGTCTGATTCGTGTTTGTTGCATCACCTTTTCATTTGACGGAAGAAATATCAGACATTTCACTGAAGTGTGGCATTGAGCGAACGCAATGGTGACAGATTAAAATTTGTGCCCAACCGAAAGTCGAACTCGGATTTCCCGTTTTACGCAAGTGGCTGCTTTAACCGCCTCGTCCATTTGAGCACGTCCACAATCCGATACAAATCTCTATACGCCGCACGCTACAAAGTACCGCCTACTACCCAATACACTGAATTATCGTAACGCCAACTGGCTTATGTACATTGTATAGGGACAGCGTCTGTAGTAAACATTCCTATATACAATACTTTCATTTGTTGCTATAAGTCACTATTTTTTATTCGAAGATATTTCATATCAGTGAGTGAGCGGGCGATTATGAATCCAAATTTTATCTGCCCTCTTGAAACCTCGTCCTCAGACTGATCAAGAACATTTAATGTAGTTTAAAAGCAATTTCAGCGTTCATTCCAATGAATTCAAGTTCAGTCATTAAAGAATACGGCACACGTCGAGTGAAAACGCTTGTAAAACCCAAAACGTCGTGCAATATGTGGCGTACTCGGTCTGGTACAAATGGCTCTGAGCACTATGGGACTTAATATCTAAGGGCATCACACACATCCATGCCCGAGGCATGATTCGAACCTCCTACCGTAGCGGTCACGAGGTTCCAGACTGAAGCGCCTAGAACCGCTCGGCCTCACCGGCTGGCCACGTTCTGCAAAGGCTCGGTGCAGCAGCAGCAGCACGCAGGCAGCAGCAGCAGCAGCACGCAGGCAGCAGCAGCAGCAGCACGCAGGCAGCCGAGCAGCCCCGCCCTTCCTGAAACGCTCGTTCCCAATCGCAGGGCCGTAACGGCCTGCCCTTTGCCAGAGTCCCTGAGGTCAGCGGGTTTCCCCATATGCGACCTGTACCGTCGCCAGAATGCCCCCACGTCCGTCATTGTACGAGTACGCTGTGCGTGACGTTCCTGCAAGTCCAGCTGGCGGCATTCTGTCTCGCTGTGGGCAACACTCGTGTTCAGGCTCATCAGCACGTGCCCACTCATGTCATACTGTCTGGCGAACAGTACCACGAACCCCCAAATATTTTGGTGATATGAGCAGACAAAAAGCAAAAAAAAGTTCAACTGACACGGAGACAGTATGAGTTTGACAGTTAAAACTGGAACCACGCCTAACTACAGCCATTGAATACTGTCTGATCAAAAGTATCGGGACGCTTTGTTGATAATTCTTCCGGGTTATATGGTCGTGGTCCGTGGAATACTTCTGTCGGAATGCCGACAGTCGGCAAGACTTAACAGGGCCAGCCATACCTCTGAAGATGTCCAACGTAGTATTGGACGAAACTTGAGGAACAGAAGTATTCCATGGACCACGGCCACATAACCCGGAACAAATATCAGCAACAGTACCATCCGGTCGTGAAAGCCTTCACTGTATTATCTGGACGCTTACTGGTGGACATTACTGTGCACTGCGTCTGCACACTTCTCTTGCACGACGGTTTGAACTCTGATGCGAAAGCTTTCAGTGAGGTGCCTGAATGTCGGTGGAGGAATGGCAGCTCATTCTTCCTCCAGAGCCAAAACCAGAGACGGCGATGATGTTTCACGCTAGGGTCTGCAGCGAAGTCGAACTTCTGACTCATCCCAAAGGTATTCCATTAGGTTCAGTCACGGACTCGACCGCGCTCGTCCATTTCAGGAGCATTAATGTTGACAAACTATTGCCATAGGCATGATGCTTTATAACAGGGTCCGTTCTCATGCCGTTACAAAGACTCTACATCTACGTGCACACTCCGCAAGCCACGGCTCGGTGAGTGGTGGAGGGTGCCCTTGAGCGGTGGCAGAAGCCCCCTCTCATATTTATATCTTACTCTGAGTAATTCGATCTTCCTCTCTAACTGCATGCGGTGAAAAGTTGCTATTCCTTCACACGCGGCTTTCCCACGCAGCGTCTCTCCACACCCGGGTGGTCCGGTGACAGGCGGGCTCTGCTGATCTTGAAAGGGTTAAGCCGACGTGTGTGAGGGAGTCGAGTGAATGTTTTCCAGACGCTGACATTGGCATAATAGTAGCGGAGACGCGCCCGCAAGAGCCTGAAGGAGCGGCTGGGCTAGAGATTCCGTTACTTCGCAGAAACTTTCCGAAAACACTTTCTGCAGGGCTACCAGCGAGGCGTGGGAATTACTTGTGTCCCCAGGCAATCTTGGCGCGCAAATTCCCGCGTTTCCTGCCAAATCGTAACAGTGATTGGTTTGCTCAGGACATAGCTTCGTGACGTAGCAATATCAGCGCAGAAATTGGCGCCAAGAATCTCCGTTGGTGGAATGGTAGTGCTTCGGCAATTTTCCGGCGGTTTTCGAGTTACTGATTGGAACGTTTAACCACGGCCACTGTCGTGGGGGCGGAAATGTTCTGTGTTCGGTTTGTACGGGTGCTCTTGTGGTAGTCGGCTCTCGCCTTTCGGGCGGGGTAGGTTACAAGACTGAGCTCTCGCTGCTCTGGACAGCCTGCCTTCCGTTGGCTGTCTAATATACTTTTATTTAATTGTAACTTTTTGACGACGTTGCTGAAGTTTCGACTTCAACGTAACTTTCCGAGTGCAGTTGGCAATTGAGCGTTCTGCGTACAAGAGGCCTATGTTGTCTGTCTTGAGCAGTTTTGGCTAAAGTTGACTGTATCGGAGTTACTGTCTGACTTCGCTTGTTAAAATCAATCACTGTACCGTCAGTGATTGCGTAGCGAGCCTTATTCGTCTCCCTCAGAGGCGTATTTGTGTTTCTAGGAAGTGTTTAGTCTGGGACAACCAGACCATGAGAATTTGTTTTGGGCTATACTCGCGATATTATCACCACCACGACGGGACGTCGAAGCAACCAGCCATCGCCTCCGGTATGCCAGAATGTGTCCGTGCAGTTATGAAGACAGCTTGGTAATGTACGTCCGCAGCACCGCAAAGCAGGCAATTTTGCTAGGTGATAATCCGAGCTCAGCAGAGCGCGCCTCTTTGTCTTTTCTAACTTTGACCTGTCTTGGGTGTTCATTGTATGAGTTCTCACTAATGTAGCAGCAATTAATGCTGGGTTGGCTGTGTGTCTCTCTTAAGACTTGAGTTGCAAGGAATTGGCTCCACATACCACTTCGTCATAAATGTCACAATCTACTTTAGGAACAACTTCACTTCACAGCATTTATTTGAGTATCCAATTTGAGCCAATTTCATGTATTGTAAATGTTTCATGTGTTTTTGTTTATTATTTTGAGTTATAATAAATCATATTGTTATTTTGACAGAACTTTCATTCTGTTAATCGGTAGGGCAACCGTATCATTTCTCACTACGTTAATGAAACTTTCCTTTATTTATCAAATGAAATTATTGCAGCTGCCAAACTCTTTTCTACTCCACTTGCAGGGTCGATTACAGTCAGTTCGCGTTTCTTTTTAATCCATGTGCAACAGCAAAAGTCGGTGTTAGAATAGGGGGGGCTTAGAGCATGATTTCCATATAAAGATTCTAGAGGAATTTAGTGTTAAACACACTGCCAGCCATGGCAGCTCGCGCCCTCTACCACTGCTAGTCGCTTCCTTACCTGTTCCACTCGAAAACACTACGGGGCAAAAACGACTGTATGCTTCCTTATGTGCCCTGATTTCTCGAATCTCACCTTCATGGCCCTTATGCAAAATATATGTTGGAAGCAGCGGAATCTTTCTGCACTCAGCTTCAAACGCTGCTCCTCTGCATTTTCTTAGTAGTGTTCCTCGATAAGAACGTCGCCTCCCCCCCCCCCTCCCCCCTTCCTTCCTCCTAGGGATTCCAGTTTGAGCTCCTGAAGCATCTCCATAGCACTTGCTTGTTATTGAACCTGTTGCTATTGTTGTTGTGGTCTTCAGTCCTGAGACTGGTTTGATGTACTTCTTCGTCTCCCAGTACATACTGCAACCTACATCCTTCTGAATCTGTTTAGTTTATTCATCTCATGGTCTCCCTCTACGATTTTTTTACCTTCCACACTGCCCTCCAATACTAACTTGGTGATCCCTTGATGCCTCAGAATATGCCCTACCAACCGATCACTTCTTCTAGTCAAGTTGTGCCACAAATTTCTCTTCTCCCCAATTCTGTTCAATACCTCCTCATTACTTATGAGATCTACCCATCTAATCTTCAGCATTCTTCTGTAGCACCATATTTCGAAAGCTTCTATTCTCTTCTTGCCTAAACTATTTATCGTCCACGTTTCACTTCCATACTAGGCCACACTCCATACAAGTACTTTCAGAAACGACTTCCTGACACTTAAATCAATACTCGACGTTAACAAATTTCTCTTCTTCAGGAACGGTTTCCTTGCGGTTCCCAGTCTACTTTTTATATCCTCTCTACTTCGACCATCATCAGTTACTTTTCTCCCCAAATAGCAAAACTCCTTTACGATTTTAAGCGTTTCCTTTTCTAATCTAATTCCCGCAGCATCACCCGATTTAATTCGACTACATTGCATTATTCTCGTTTTGCTTTTGTTGATGTTCATCTTATATCCTCCTTTGAAGACACTGTCCATTCCGTTCAGCTGCTCTTCGAGGTCCTTTGGTTTTACTGCTTCGCTACTCACAGTGCATTCAACCACTTGACTTCTCAAGACTACTTCACTCTTTTTTGTTAGTAGTATAGGCACTCGAGGCTATTTCCCTACTGAGAGGCCTGTTTTCTGGTTATCTTTTCACCTCGCATGAGTTTGTCATTGCTTGTGACAAGGAATGTTTACGCACTTTTCCTTAATTCGTGCACTCAACTGCTCACTAGGTTCGAACACGGCTTGGTCGGTCCTCGATGAATCTGGTTTCCCACGCCACTCACTGCCTCCCTTTATCCTCGTAGGAGCGGCTTCGTGACGTCTAGTAATCAGTTCCGCACTACGCAGTTGTGTCCGGAAGCACTTTTAACCAGATGGTGTGCAAACTCCAGTAATGGTCTCGTAACAATACGTCATGGCCACTAGTCAATGCGTAAAGCACAGTTGAGTACTCTGCATAAAGCACTTTCAGACTATACACAGATATGTTGGTAACTGGCGAAATGTGATTTAGTACGTCTTCCACCTGTGCATTGAAGTGATTTTGGAGACTATGTGTGGAACCGACAAGCTGTGTAGGTAAACAGTATATTAACTTTGACTTCTGTCAGCTGTCTTCCAGTGACGTTGTGACCCCCTCGAAGCTGTGGACGCCCCACGCACTTTGCTTGCCATGCGCTCCGTGCGAAACTTAGACGGAAGGTTCGCCTGCGAAGAAAGGTTTACTAGAACAGCAGCAAAGATGGAAACCGCTAACCACGCACGCTTGTAGGCGAACAGCGCGTTTACGACCTGTATCGAGTAGACCACTAGACGAAGACACACCAAGTGTAGACGTTGGAGCTTCAATGAGCGGTGAAAACCAGCTAGGTTTAATGCTGACAAAATCCGAGATAAATTATGATATTTATTAGTCAATTAAAAGAGATTGGCTGCAAGGCAGGAATATAGCAAGTATACTCAGAAATTCGTAACAAATTACCTCCCCAGTTATGAATAACTTGTCCTGACACCAGGGCACGGAAAATAAGATAATCCATTGGTAATGCTCCAGATAACAGCTGTGAAAAAAGGTGAAAGCTCTAAAAAAGTCTGTCACATAAGACTACCGGAAAATCAGAGGGCTAGAAAGCGGAGATACGTGAACCCATTTGCGCCTTGATGGAAGGGTAGACTACTAATCCGCTCTGAGCTCTGCGTTAGGTACTCTCAGAGCTGAAGCATTAAACCGTATTGACATACGGACTTAGCGTGTAGCTTAGCCAAGTCTCGAAACATTCCAACTCCAAGCGCGTCATGACAGACAACTGAAGACGGTAAAGAATACTAAGCTACAGATTCATTTAGTGTTCCTAAAACAGGACGGGATACGTTATTTAGAGCAATAAATACAGCAATATTTTGAAAATATGCACAAACGTGAAACGTTTTCACCTCTTTCGTTGATTTCTTTCAGTGTTCTTCCTTTAATTCGTATATTTTCAGTTTCACTTCGTGGGTCGCTTCGTCGTCTTCAACAAAAATGTTCATTACCTTTACTAAATTTTGATAACGATTTAAGGTCTGTACTGGGATAACATTTGTTTTCAGGCTTGTAACACGTACTCCCTACTTCATGTATTCGACGTAGTTTTAAAGTATTTGTGAGAATATTAGCAGCTTTTGAGATGTTTTGTGGTTTCCAAAACTGTAACCAAAGCGACGCATTTTTGGATATCAGGTTGATTTTATTTTCTCCCACACTTTCAAAATGCATAATAAATAGTCAACCAATTTTTCCTGCATTACAGTTTATAACAATACCATCGTCGTTGCTTCTGACTCCAATCTTATTCAGACTTATTTTGACAAACTTCAACCCTTGGGAGGCACTAACTAAATCAATAGACAAGAAAGCTCTATACCACTTATTGGCGCCTAAAATCCAGGATAACACTCGAGCATAGAGTATTCTAATTGAGAAATTACACTCATAATGTAAATGCATGTATTCAACGTCATCAAACGGTTTTGAAAACTGCAACACCGAGAAATAATGACATGACTGATGCATACTAGGACGATAGTTTTCCAGCAGTGAATAACACTGCAGAGACACGGCACAGACTTTGGAAAGCACTAGTATTTGTACCATGGAAAGTACCCTCTGGCATTTACTTTACAGTGGCTTGGAGAGTACGGATGTACATGTTGATGTTGATCTAGTTTCGGGCTGAGCTTAATGGGCAGAAAGCTATCGAATGAAAAGGAACGAGAATGCAAGTATGTCTCGTCGACGGCAAAGGGCACTGTATCCACATGTCTGTGACTTCGGAAGGGACGGAATGGTCGTTGTCTGCGGAAATGGTTTGCCATTATATGCGTTAGTTGAGTATGTGCCAAGCAAGATCGTAAGAGATGGAAAAGAGCCACCGTGGTACAACAACCGAGTTAGAAAACTGCTGCGGAAGCAAAGGGAACTTCACAGCAAACATAAACAAAGCCAAAGCCTTGCACACAAACAAAAATTACGCGAAGCGAAATGTAGTGTGTGGAGGGCTATGCGAGAGGCTTTCAATGAATTCGAAAGTAAAGTTTTATGTACGTACTGACTTGGCAGAAAATCCTAAGAAATTTTAGTCCTATGTCAAAGCGGTAGGTGGATCAAAACAGAATGTCCAGACACTCTGTGACCAAAATGGTACTGAAACAGAGGATGACAGACTAAAGGCCGAAATACTAAATGTCTTCTTCCAAAGCTGTTTCACAGAGGAAGAATGCACTGTGCTTCCTTCTCTAGATTGTCGCACAGTTGACAAAATGGTAGATATCGAAATAGACGAGAGAGGGATAGAGAAACAATTAAAATCGCTCAAAAGAGGAAAGGCCGCTGGTCCTGATGGGATACCAGTTCGATTTTACACAGAGTACGCGAAGGAACTTGCCCCCCTTCTTGCAGCGGTGTACCGTAGGTCTCTAGAAGAGCGAAGCGTTCCAAAGGATTGGAAAAGGCACAGGTCATCCCCGTTTTCAAGAAGGGACGTCGAACAGATGTGCAGAACAATAGACCTATATCTCTAACGTCGATCAGTTGTAGAATTTTGGAACACGTATTATGTTCGAGTATAATGTCTTTTCTGGAGACTAGAAATCTACTCTGTAGGAATCAGCATAGGTTTCGAAAAAGACTGTCGTGTGAAACCCAGCTCACGCTATTCGTCCACGAGACTCAGAGGGCCTTAGACACGGGTTCACAGGTAGATGCCGTGTTTCTTGACTTTCGCAAGGCGTTTGACACAGTTCCCCACAGTCATTTAATGAACAAAGTAAGAGCATACGGACTATCAGATCAATTGTGTGTTTGGATTGAGGATTTCCTAGATAACAAAACGTAGCGTGTTATTCTCAAAGGAGAGAAGTCTTCCGAAGTAAGAGTGATTTCAGGTGTGCCGCAGGGGAGTGTCATAGAACCGTTGCTATTCACAATATACATAAATGACCTGGTGGATGACATCGGAAGTTCACTGAGGCTTTTTGCAGATGATGCCGTGGTGTATCGAGAGGGTGCAACAATGGAAAATTGTACTGAAATGCAGGAGGATCTGCAGCGAATTGACGCATGGTGCACGGAATGGCAATTGAATCTCAATGTAGACAAGTGTAATGAGATGCGAATACATAGAAAGGTAGGTCCTTTATCATTTAGCTACAAAATAGCAGGTCAGCAACTGGAAGCAGTTAATTCCATAAATTATCTGGGAGTACGCATTAGGAGTGATTTAAAATAGAATGATCATATGCAGTTGATCGTCGGTAAAGCAGATGCCAGACTGAGATTCATTGCAAGAATCCTAAGGAAATGCAATCCGACAACAAAGGAAGTAGGTTACAGTACGCTTGTTCGCCCACTACTTGAATACTTCTCAGCAGTGTAGGATACGCACCAGATAGGGTTGATAGAAGAGATAGAGAAGATCCAACGGAGAGCAGCGCGCTTCGTTAGAGGATCATTTAGTAATCGCGAAAGCGTTACGGAGATGATAGATAAACTCCAGTGGAAGACTCTGCAGGAGAGACGCTCAGTAGCTCGGTACGCGCTTTTGTTAAAGCTCCGAGAACATACCTTCACCGAAGAGTCAAGCAGTATATTGCTCCCTCCTACGTGTATCTCGCGAAGAGACCATGAGGATAAAATCAGAGAGATTAGAGCCCACACAGAGGCATACCGACAGTCCTTCTTTCCACGTACAATACGAGACTGGAATAGAAGGGAGAACCGATAGAGGTACTCAGGGAACCCTCCGCCACACACCGTCAGGTGGCTTGCGGAGTATGGATGTAGATGTAGATGTAGATGTAGGTAGCTTGACATTTGGATTTTTTATTTTCCACACAAGTCAGATATCATTTGGTGCCCTTTACCCTCCCCTCCCTGAGCAAGTAGCAATAGTTGGCTTTCCTCAGGCTGTTCGTAAGACCGGAAACCAATCTAAATCTAGTGGCCGTGGAAATGGATTGTCTTTTCAATAATATGTTGTGCACAGTCAATCACTAGCAACAGAAATAAATATCCGAGTCTCCTCTCAGTGCTCCAGATTAAAAGAAGACGCACTTCATTTTAATTTCAGACAACTTCTCAGATAGTCCCTTTTAGTGAAATCAGAAAGAGCTAGACCTGTAGTGTTTTCCATAAAAACCTGCTACCTATAACAGCCGCAAGGAATGAAAATTTAAAATTTCTGCTACTTTTTAGTTAATTAATGGGACTTTTTAGTTATATAATTTAAAAATTATTTCATTTACAATCGGAAAATGGAGACAGATACACAAAAAAGGGCTCTGAGCACTATGTGACTTAACTTCTGAGGTTATCAGTCGCCTAGAACTTAAAACTAATTAATTAATTTGTCTATAAAACAGGAATTACTTTGCAGATCAATCAGTTACATCTGCACTTGCACATGGGCGCTTTCAACTTAAATGGAAAACGGTCTCGAAAAGAGATGTAGGATTGACAGTGTTCTCGAAATGTTAGGAGACTCTCCTTGTAATTCATTGAAGGCCACAATGAATTCCTCATACCTCGCGTTTTCTTTAACTCAAGTGGGTTTAGGGAATTGGATTCACAATTTGTATCTTTCACACCGCCGTTTTTTTAAAGGCATCCCCCATCAAATCATAAATAAGTTGTTTCTCAACTTCTAATATCTTACTGTGGGCAGCGTCCGGTGAAGTGCACTTAAAATGATTCCAGATATTCTAATTTTCGCTTCTACATTACATTTTTCTTCATAAAAGAACTTCTTCTCCATGAAAACGCAAGGTCTCACACAATTCTGCCCAACCAAAAGGATATCACAAAACGTTTCTTCCTCATTCGCCCTGCAGTCCGGACCTCACACCTTCCGACTTCCTCTGTTTGGCTCACTGAAAGATGCACCCCGCGGAACGACTGGTAGGTTACTGATGAAACGAGACGTTGGCTCCGATCAGCAGAATGATTCCACGCAGGCACACAGGCCGTTCCAGTAAGGTGGCATAAGGCCATCGCACTGAACCGAGGTTATATTGAAAAATGGGGTTTTATAGCTAAAAGAGTGGGGAATAATATGCTGTCTTGAAATTCTGAATAAAACCAAACTTTTTTGCGAAAAAAATGTGGCATTACTTACTGAACAACTGTCCTATAGTAACACAATTATTACACTAGTTATTGACAAATAAATAATAAGTGTCGTATGTCTCAGAGTTAGATGGAAATATTTTCATCTGACGTCGTTTCAGAAAGGGTTGTGTCTGTTTAAGTTTCGTGCTATCCTTTTCAGTTGCATACCAAAAAAAATTGACCATGTTCGTCATTTCTCAATTGCTTTCAGGCAAATTTTCTGGACTCTAATTACTTAGTGGTGAGTTTATTCGCTGTAACATATAGTTTACACTGATCAACAGCATCTTACGTGTAACACATCAATGTAAAATTTGTGTATCTGTCGCCGCCGGAGTGGCCGTGCGGTTCTAGGCGCTACAGTCGGAGCCAAACGACCGCTACGGTCGCAGGTTCGAATCCTGCCTCGGACATGGATGTGTGTGATGTCCTTAGGTTAGTTAGGTTTAAGTAGTTCTAAGTTCTAGGAGACTGATGACCTCAGATGTTAAGTCCCATAGTGCTCAGAGCCATCTGAACCATTTGAAGCATACAAAACATTCATAGACAGCCTAGCATGGAAAGTGCCACTGTGACATATTTCTTATATAAAAAGTATTTCCTTTATCGGCTTTAAACATTGAACAGCCGAAGACACTGGTACCCCTGCTTAATATCGTATAGCGCTTCCGCGAACACGCAGAAGAACTGCAACACGACGTGACGTGGACTCGACTAATGTCTCACGAAGTGCTGGAGGCAACTGACACCATGAATCCTATAGGACTGTCCATAAATCCCCAAGAGTACGACGGGGTGGTGATCTCTTCAGAACAGCACCTTACAAGGTGTCCCAGATATGCCCAATAATTATCGCATCTGGGAAGCTTGGAGGCCATCGGAAGTGTTTAAACCTAGAAGAGTGGAGCCACTCTGTAGCAATTCTGGACGTGTGGGGTGTCGTATTGTCATGCTGGAATTGCCCCAAGTCCCTTGCAATGCACAATGGACATGAATGGATACAGGTGAACAGACAGGATGTTTCCGTACGTTTTATCTGTCAGAGTCGTATGTAGACGTATCAGGCATCCCACATCACTCCGACTGCACTCGCCCCACACCATTACGGAGCCTCCACCAGCTTGATCAATGCCCTGCTGACAGGCAGGGTCCAAGGATTCATACGCGTACTCGTCCATCACATCGATGGAATTTGAAACGAGACTCGTCCGACCAGGTAACATTTTTCCAGTCATCAAGAGTCCAATGTCGGTGTTGGCGGGCCTAGACGAGGCGTAAAGCTTTGTGTCGTGCAGTCATCAATGGTAAATGAGTGAGCCCTCAGATCCGAAAGCAAATATCGATGATTTTGCGTTAAATGTTTCACACGCTAACACTTGTTGATGATGAAGGGTTGCACTTCTGTCACGTTGGACGATTCTCTTCAATCGTCGTTGGTCCCGTTCTTGCATAATCTTTCTCCGGCTGCAGCGATGTGGGAGATTTGATGTTTTACGGGACTCGTGATATTCACGGCACGTTCTTGAAATGGTCGTACGGGGGAGTTCCCACTTCGTCGCTACCACGGAGATGCTGTGTCCCATCGCTCGCAAGCCGACTATAACATTTCGTACAAACTCACTCAAGTCTTGATAACCTGCCATTGTAGCAGCAGTAACCGATCTAACAACTGCTCTTGGCACTTCTTCTCTTATATAGGCGTTGCCGGCCGCGGTGGTCTCGCGGTTCTAGGCGCGCAGTCCGGAACCGTGCGACTGCTACGGTCGCAGGTTCGAATCCTGCCTCGGGCATGGGTGTGTGTGATGTCCTTAGGTTAGTTAGGTTTAAGTAGTTCTAAGTTCTAGGGGACTGATGACCACAGCAGTTGAGTCCCATAGTGCTCAGAGCCATTTTTCTTATATAGGCGTTGCCGACCGCAACGCCGTGTTCTGCCTGTTTACATATATCTGTATTTGAGGACGCATGCCTATACCAGTTTCTTTGGCGCTTCAATGTAATTTCGATGTGGATGAAGGATTATGTAAGTTAAATTAAACCCTCCTCAATATGGCCACCTTGTAGACGTGCTTTCACTGAAAAGCACCGTAGATACTTACTCTGAATTTTTTATGCATTGTTGATGAAACCACTTCTTAAAAAATAATTTCGGAGTCTTTTTGATTGGTTGGTTGGTTTGTGGGATTAAAGGGACCAGACTGCTACAGTCATCGGTCCCTTTTTCCAAAACTTAAAAACACACACACAGAATAAAAACGTACAATGGAAGAAAAGAAAGACGACACAGGAAAAGAAAGACTCAGACATAGACCAGGCAAAACGAATTAAAATCACACAGAGTGTGAAAGTGGTTGGCCGACCATAGAGATAAAAAAAAGGAAAAGCCAACCACCGAGAAACACACTAAAACTCAGTCTAAAATCGTAGGCCAAAGGCCAAACTCAAAACAAAAAAGACATAACCAACACTCAGATTACGTGATTAAAAAAACCCTGCCTGAATAAAACGCAAAACTAAGCCTGCCATGGCAGCGTCATTTATTAAAAGGGCGGGGAGCGTGTCAGGCAATGCGAACGTCTGCCTGAGATCAGCTAAGACACTCCAACAAAATGTGGACTACCGTCAAAACGGATCCGCACCGACATAGAGGTGTGTCCTCACGCCGCAATAAGTGGCCGTGCGTCAGCCGTGTGTGCCCAATGCGCAGCCCGCAGAGGACAACAGACTCCTTGCAAGAGACCCGCGTGGATGACCGCCACACAGTCGTCGTCTCCTTGATAGGACGGGGTTGGTCAGGTTGCGCGATTCAGTGTCCTAAAGTTGGAAAACATTGTGGCGTAAGATCGCTCGCAAATCTGTCTCCGGGAGGCCAGTGTCCAGAGTTGGTTCACTGGTGTCCTGTTTGGCCAGGCGGCCTACACGTTCATCGCCTGGTATCCCGACATGGCCTGGGGTTGTAATGGTACTTCAATTACGTAACCACTATGGTACCTCACCCGAACCTCTCGATATCAGTAATATTCTACTGTATTTCTGTTAACTACTTAACATATTTCTGAGACAACATTCAGATTTGATTTCACTTTTGATACATCGATATGTGTTCCTTCTTTTGTCACTATGATCTTTCACGTACTTGTAACTCTCATTTTTAGGAGCATAAGCGATTATTAGTTAGTTGTTAACTTGTTAGAGAGTCGGACGTTGAGAAAGTCAAGTCTTGGATGTCATGTTGGAAAGACGCGTATTGTAGTCCGCTTATAAAATGTGAATTTTAACAGTGACTGTGAGGAAGATGTTTTCAAGTATGTTTTGTATTGTGAAGTGATGTTAGTGTGTCACGTGATGATGCAATAAAAGCAATTAAAAGGAAGTGTAACTTAAATTCGGAGTGCAGATTTTTTTTTTTTTTTTTTTTTTTTTTTTTTTTTTTTTTTTTTTTTTTTTTTTACATCACCATTGTCCAGTAAAAGTGTAATCTTCAAGAATGTTTTGTGAAGCGCATCTACAAAACTTCTGAATACAGCAGAATAAAACCTAGGCCTCTTTGCATCCGAGCTTGGAATCTTAACCACCTAGGTTTTCAATGATTGAGACATTATTTTACGACGAGAGCAGCGTAGGAAACACAAAAAGATGAGTGCCTAGTTTTTTGATTATTACATGGAATGACTTTATTAACTGTACTCTAATGACACCTGCCACATAATATGACTGTTGTTGCCAGAAAATTAGTAGCGTGAGATACGCCACAATCGTCATTAAAATTTTGACCTTTGCTGTGGAAGGGTTGTTAGAGGGTCCATACAGGTACCACAGAGCGGCCGCAACGGGCAAGATTGTGGAGGGACTGCTGGATAGCTAGCACCAGACGAGAGCGATGGGAACACTGGTCGAGAGCTCGTAAACCGCTCAGAGAGTCGCTACAGATAACGAAGGACTCACCTGAGCAGGAGCGGATATACTCTAGGGCACGAAAGATGGCGACCAGCTCAGCAGTGAAAACGCTGCAGCCAGCCGGCCAGGAATATTGTTCGTAATGGTCCCCTAGAGTCAGAGCATAACCGACACGAGCAACAACTGTCGAACCGTCAGTGTAAACAACGCCAGAGCCCTGATACGTGGCCAGGATGGAATGAAAGCGGCGACGGAAGGCCTCCAGAGGGACTGAGTCCTTCGGGCCCTGTGCCAATTCGATCTGAAGGCAAGGGAGGGGTACTCACCACGGGGGTGTACGCAGAGGGGACCGGAAAGGAGGTGGAAGAGGGAAAACCCCAAGTTCGGAGAGAAGCTCTCTGCCGCGGACCGCGATCGTACAACCCGACCGGGGCCGACGTTCTGGGAGACGGACGACCGAGTGCGGGAACAGGAGACGATAATTAGGATGCCCGGGCAAGCTATAAACATTCGTAGCATAAGCGGCCAGTAAAGGTGCGATTCCGAACACGACCGCAGACCGCAGACAGCACCGACCGGCTGCAGACGGCACCACTGGTAGCCACTGTTTGCAATGTGAGGCGTGCTGAACGCGGCGGCAGCGTCGTCTGCCTCCGTATACCTGCTTCGGCGGCAGACCGCACATCCGGTCAGGGAGCAGCAGTGCCGCTGCCGCCGAACCGCATAGCGACCGGAGACTGCTTTTACTGGCCGAACATACCCACATTTGTGCCTGGCAAACATTTTGGTGGAGGTGTATTAAACCCCTTTGCGATTATTTTCTTGCCCATAGCCGATGTCTGAAATATACCGTTATCAGACTCTTTTTTTCTCCGTAAGCGCCGACATCAACGCTAATGAATTTACAATTTGCGTCCACAATAGCCAGCAGAGCAATTGAAAAGGAATATTTGTAATTAAAAACAGAGATCCACTTTTCTCTGCTGCCCTTATGCGAACATGTTTTCCATCTATAGCGCCTACACAATTAGGTATATTGCATTTATGCCAAAATTCTTCTTCAATACGTCTGAAATGTGATTCAGTAGAAGGTGGCATCAAAATAGGCAGCAGCCTTATTCTTAATATCTTCAAAATATTTTTAACAATTCTTGATATGTAAGATGGTGATATACGATGGGCAAATGATAAAGACCGGTAACTTTTACCTGTGGCCAAGAATCTGAAACAAACGAAAGCATACAGCTAATATAATTTCCATTTACTGGTGATGACTGTAAGAAGAAGTAGAAATTTTTAAGGGACGGTTACCAGAGGTTCAAGAAGAAGAAAAATTAGGAACGCGCTCTGCTGCCTCAAAAAATTCAAAAACAAAAAGACACAAACAGCTATCGTTCATTAACAGTGTTGCACAACACAGATCTGGAGGAACAAATATTACATTGACATCATCACAGACAACAATACAAGAAAGCCAAGAAGACAGTGGAGATCGAACTTGTCTACTGGACCTTTTGGCATCACAGGAAGAAGATACGGCAGAAACACATACAATAGGAAATAGTGGTGAAACATCTGTACTAACAAACGATGAGCTTTATGTGCCTGCACAGAAAAGAAAACGCAGTAAAGTTCGTAGTAATGATGATACAATATTATAAATGTGGAAAGAAAGGGACGAAATTAGGCAAAATGTACTAAAAACGTTTATGGAACACAAAGATGATGATATTGACTTATTTTTCCGTCACATAGGGACAGTTGTAATGAGCTTACCTCCAGTTTATAAGGCAGGAGCCAAAAGAAAAATTAGTACGATCGTTTCTGATTATGAAATAATGGCTGCACAGTGCAACACACATCAGCCAAGTGATACAAGCAGCCCTTCAACCTTCACAACTCTCTCAAAAAGTCCTGAAACTGTAGCACAATCTAATAATGTATAACATTTTGTGGACTTACCTCAGCGTCAAATATAATTTTTCCTCTGCACTTATTGCGTTTCTTAGGCACTGTGGCATTATGTCATTTTTAAGAAAACTGAGCACGAAATTAAACTGTCTTTTATTTAAACGACAGTGGCTCCTGTGCTGTGTAACTACCTTCTGCAGTTCTACTTTTATATAAAGGCATTACCAGCTTCCATCTTTCCTGAAATGTAACAATAAAATGTCATCAAGTTCCTCTTCCAATAACAGCGCAATAACAGCGGTGGTATTAACAGGCATCTCGCCTCGTGCAGTTGTTCCTGGCAACTGCACGGCTTGTCTGTCGCTGCATTCCGCTGCAACGCACCGACTGCAGGCGGCAGCGTTGCCATCTGTCTTCTGCAGCTGCGGTCGGTCGCTGTCGCCGTGTTCGGAATCGCACCTTCGTAACCGCAGTGGAGGGGCAACTGCCTCCAGAAGTATGCTGACCACAGGGCTGGTCCGGAAAGCACCAGTTGCAAGTCGGATCCTGCTGTGAGGGATTGGGTCCAGCACCCGCAACGCAGATGGAGATGCTGAACCATAAGCCAGGCTCCCATAACCCAGCGGGACTGGATTAACGCCTGGTAGAGCCGTAAGAGGACAGATCGGTAGACTTTTTGATCATCATAGCAAGATATCACGAACGTGATTCGTGCAACACAATAACAGCTGGCTAAACAGTTGATCGGTGGATGCTGCCTAACGTTATGCCCTGACGTCTATTGATAACGGCCCTGGGTTTCCGAGGAGCGATGGAAACGCACGAAAGCCTCAGGGAAGTGGAGTGCAGTGAGGTCATTAATAGCGCGCATGAGCTACGGTCTCAGCGCCTCTTAAGCGAAATTGGAAACGGCACTCGCGCGGTCGCCAATTACAATAATGAGCAAGCAGGGCGCGCGACCAATCCGGCGAGAAGTCGGCCGATTGCTGGCAGGGAGGCAGGGGCCCGGCCGCTACCTGGCAACACGTAACCCCCGGAGCCCTGGGAGCCGGCCAAGTGTCCGGCAGGGGCGGCGCCAAACCAAAAAACACAGCCGACGACTTTTTGCACCGGAGCACCGCTGCCGCGCTGTGCCAGAGACTCGTAATGCGGCGCTAATGAGGGCAACTGCTCTTCTGGACTTTTCCTACGCTGACTTGCACATCTACACTGATTCGAGTCAAAATTGCAACAACAAGGAGAAGAGGAAGAGATTTTCACTCTGCAGCGGAGTGTTAGCTGATATGAAACTTTCTGGCAGATTAAAATTGTGTGCCGGACCGAGACTCGAACTCGTGACCTTTACCTTTCATGGGCAACTGCTCAGCCACAGAGCTACCCAACGCGCGCCCTCCTCTCAGCTTTACTTCTGCCAGTATCTCGTCTTCTACCTTCCAAACTTTAAAGAAGCTCTCCTGCGAACCTTGCAGAACTAGCACTCCTGAAAGAAAGGATATTGCGGAGACATAGCTTAGCCACAGCCTGGGGGATGTTTCCAGAATGAGATTTTCACTCTGCCGCGGAGCAGGAGAGCTTCTGTAAAGTTTGGAAGGTAGGAGACGAGATACTGGCAGAAGTACAGCTGTGAGGACGGCGCGCGAGTCTTGCTTGGGTAGCTCTGTGGCTGAGCACTTGCCCGCGAAAGGTAAAGGTCCCAAGTTCGAGTCTTGGTCCGGCACACAGTTTTAATCTGCCAGGAAGTTTCAAGGAGAACAGATACCACTGAACGGAGTTTGTGCGACAGGCTACAGTTACTGTGGACACTGGATCTGCAACGGTTGCAGAACTGTACATAATGTCTAGGAGAAATTTTGTAAACGTAATTAAAGTTCAGGGAGAATAAAAATATAAGCTTTGAAATTTGCTGATTAAATTCTGTCAGAGAGGCAGAGGACTTTGAAGGTAACGTAAACGGAATCAATAGTGTTTTGAAAAGAACGCATCTGGTAAACATAAAAAAAGTAAAAATATTGGGATGGAATGTAGTCGAATTAAATCGGAGGTTGCTGAACGAATTAAAAAATCTACACATATTGAAAGGGACCTGCACCTACCTGTGAACATTGTCAAAGATCATCAGTAGGAAAGCTGAGTGAAACCTACTGAACTTCGACGTGAACCAGGCTCCAATTTAAGTCACTAATCTACGTTTCGGGAGAAAGTTTTCACACAAATGAAACTTTGGAAATTTTGTCCTCAATTAATATATTCTGAAACTTAGGTGAACAAGTATCACTGCACAGCCGGTGCTAGTCTTAACACAGTCACTCATAATCCCTTTCACTCACGTTAGCAAGTTTATGGTGCTGGATTTTCCGAAAACGTAATAGCTACAAAAATACGGATTGTTTTTGGTAGAGAATGCTCGATAAATATTAAGTCTGTCGGTAACTAAAGCAGTCTCAGTTTTTAGCCAGCGACCTGCTCAATACGCCACGCGGAATATATGCCTTTTCTCGTCACAAAATTCACTTAAAAATTCCGAAATTTCTACACACACATCGAAATAATTTTGCCGTAACTTTCCAACACTTTTGATGTATGAAACACTGCTAGATCCGGCAACTTATCTTTCTAATCGGAACTACTACTGCACACGTCCGAACTCTTTCGTGGCTAGGCTTCGACTCTCCTCTAGAATACTCTAAGTCTTGTCTACCAGCAGAGAAAGGCGCGCGAAGAATATTGCTTTACCATTGGACAGTTTACTTAACAGCCAATAGCAGAACAACACTCTCCCGCGTCAGTCCGCGGTTTTCATCCATAACCAATCGCAAAATAGTAAACCTAACGACTGCATTTTTTACCGACGAAATTATCTAATTTGCTGAAGTTTTGTTTATGCATAAAGTTATTTACTATTGTTATCTATACCTGAATTAACTTTCCCTTTACCATAAACTTACTTTACAAATCTATTCCACAAAAATCCCATTTGTTCATGTCCATACTTCTTCGAAATGTTCCCATACTAAATCCTACTACATAACTCGTTAAACAATTATCTTCATATTAACCTTAAACCGCACTCACGCATCATTCATACTGCTAAAACACATTAATAATTTTTTACGTACACGAAAAGCCATAATAACACTTTATGAAAATACCAGAACAGTTTATGAAAACATTCTATTACCTTAGTGCACTTTAGTGGGCACAATCGAAACTAAAATCACAGTCCCTCTATCCAATATTGTCCTCCATCGGCTGATACATAAACAACGTGTGCGTCCAGTCTCGTGTCACCATCTGTCACTATCCAGCTCTGAGACAGATCTCCCACTAAACTGCCTCCAAGGCAGGATCGTTATACGGCGCTACGCCTCAAGGGGCTCTTCTGTTTATTTTGATGGTGATTCTTTATCGGTGCTAATTTCCCTCTGGTCATAGTGAACCACGTTTTTGTTCGTCTATATCACATGCATAGCTCTCCTTGCCCATCTCATTAACTAAGTTAATGCTACTGAACTGGCTGAACAACAGAAGTGACGACTATTAATTATACACGCACCGGGCTACCAGGACGGGTATGCGGGGAAGAACGAAGGTGACGCCACGGACTATCCATTATATTCTGAGATACTGAACTTCTTTCCTTACTATGTCTCTTTATCTCAAGGTACACACATAGACGTCATATATATCAACACTTTAGTGGGTCATGTGGGACTGACTGGCAATGAGTGCGTTAAAAAACAACGGCAATCATTAATCAGAGTGTGAATTCATTAACGAAGCAAGAATTAGGCCTGCCATCTCTCTTCATATCCTCATACACTTACAAGAACAGAGAAAATACCCGTTCAAAACACATCATTTCTATGAGAAAACTATTTCGTTAGCGGTCCCTTAACACGCACTTATACAGGGTGGTCCATCTGAAGTTTCGGATGAGATTATCTCGAAAACTATACATCAGGGAAACATAGTGGGTAAGACAAGTTCGTCAGCTCAGAGGGGGACATCAAAACATACTACATGTGACACCTCCAGCCTCCGCCCCCTTCGGTGGGCCGGCCGTGGTGGCCGAGCGGTTCTAGGCGCTTCGGTCTGGAACCGCGCGACTGCTACGGTCGCAGGTTCGAATCCTGCCTCGGAGATGGGTGTGTGTGATGTCCTTAGGTTGGTTAGGTTTAAGTAGTTCTAAGTCCAGGGGACTGATGACCTCTTATGTTAAGTCCCATAGTGCTCAGAGCCATTTGAACCATTTTGAGCCCCTGGGGTGGAGCGTGGGGCAACTTTCAAATCTGAAATGGAAACACCCATTTTTTATTGCATATTCGGATTCTCCATAAAAAAGTAATCGAATTTTGTCTGAAACAGGTTTTAAACCATTGACAGATGGCGCTGAAATCGAGAAGAAAATAAAATTGGGGAAGAACTCTGATTTATTTAGATTTAAAAGAGAAAGACGCATCAAATCTAAAAAAATGTGCACCAATACTTTCATTACCGCAAATTAAGCTATTTTTGTACAAAAGTACTGTATCCTACTTTGAACGTTACCTAGGAACAACAACAAGGTCGTAGTAGAATGATGTTAAAAAAAAAAAAAAAAAAAGGTTCAAATGGCTCTGAGCACTATGGGACTCAACTGCTGTGGTCATCAGTCCCCGAGAACTTGAGAACTTAGAACTACTTAACCCTAACTAACCTAAGGACATCACACACATCCATGCCCGAGGCAGGACTCGAACCTGCGACCGTAGCAGTCGCACAGTTCCGGACTGCGCGCCTAGAACCGCGAGACCACTGCGGCCAGCTAGAATGATTTTCCCATGGGGTGCTTCATCAGTGAGGGTCCCCTTCCCTCTCACAATTTGCGTTGCTTAATTAATGAAATTAGCCACGAAGAAATTGTTGAAAATTATCCCCGTTTGCTTCAATGCGTAAAGTCAATCTTCTGCGAAAGTTGTCCACAGTTTTGCGCACAACATCCCGTGGTATGGCTGCACACGCTTTTCGAATGTTACATATGTTTGTTACATATCGTTTCGGGTTGTGGGCTGTCTTTCATAAACAATATTTTTTAAATAACGCCACAATAAAAAAAGTCAGGAGATTTTAGGTCTGGTGAACGTGGAGGCCACTGAATTGGTCCTCCGCGTCCTATCGGCCGACCAGGGTACCGTAAATTTAAAACGTTCCGCACATTTTTAGCAAAATGGGGAGCTGCTCCGTCCTGCTGGAATCGAATTTGTTGCCTAGTTTTTAAATCAACATCTTCCATTAGGTCCAACAAATCTTCGCTGACAAGTTGTGAATAAGATTCCCCTGAAACATTTCGGTAAAAAATAAATACGGTCCTATCAAGTAGCTGTTTAAAATTCCACACCAGACCATTAAAGACCATTTGTGTTGATTGTCAACGCGTCCTTGCCAGTGTGGATTGACAGGGGACCAATAATGACAACCATGACGATTTAATTCGCCATTGTTTTTGAATGTGGCTTCATCGGTGAACATAACGTATCTAAAAAAAAATCATTGTCGCATCTTATCATTTCCAAGGCACATTGGCAGAAATGCACGCCTGTTTGCATATCTTTCGGCGTTAATGCCAGTGTCCGTGTGATATGATACGCATCATATTTATGTGCCTTCAAAATCCTCAAAACAGTTGATTTTGGTATTCCAGTTCGTCTCTGAATCGCACGACTGCTAATTTCTGGATCCAGTTGAACACAGGCGAGAACGGTAAGCGTTCGAACTCCATTATCATTGTATTCGCGATGACACGGTGGACGGTGCATGTATCTATTTCGAGCTCGTTGAGTGCAATTTCGAATAATGTTTTCGCTTGGATCTCGTCTGTTTGGGAAACGATCCGCATACAATTGCGCAGCTGCAGCGTAATTGTTATGGATTCACCTAAAATTAAAATCATATCAACAATCTCTGTAGTAGGACAGTGAACCATGTTTCGCTAAAGAATCATTTACTTTCGTCAGTTGATTTTTACGGTTCACAATCTGAAAGTGAAGTGACATTGCACCTATACTGAGCCATAGTTCGCAGTTCGGCCACGGTAGCGCCACAGTCAGGTGAGTAATGCAATTGCGAAGAGTTCCCAAAGAGGTTTTAATACCATTCCGCCTCCCTCCATCAAAAACTGTGGCGGGTAGGATACATTTTGTAAAAAAAATAGCTTAATTTGGCGTAATGAAAGAACTGGTGCACATTTTGTATCGATTTGATGCGTCCTTCTCGGATCATTGTAAATAAATCGGAGTTCTTCCACAATTTTAACGTTTCTAGATTTCAGCGCCATCTATCAATGGTTTAAAAAAAATTTCAGACAAAACTTGATTAATTTTTTTATGGAGAATCCGAATCTGCAATAAAAATGATTTCCATTATAAATTTAAAAGTTACCCCCGCCCCACCAAAGGGGTCACGTGTAGTATCATTTGATGTCCCCCTTTGACCTTACGAACTTGTCTTACCCACTATTTTCAGATAATTTTCGAGATAATCTTATCCGAAACTTCAGAGGGACACCCTGTATAAGGAAAATGAGTAATATAGCAATAAACAGAATCGAACATAGCCTGGTAACCAGGGGATGATGGACCATATGTTAAAGGAAGAGGAGAAAGCTCAATTCACTTGCATGCAAATACAAGCAGGAAACCAACGATATTTACATCTGAAATCTGCTGTCTTTCAAGTAATCAGACAGCAATCAGCAGTGTCAGAAGAACCATGTGGGGCCTGGCAAGACGTATTCACAACCGTCATGTAAATAGGAACGAAAATATAGAGATCAGAAACTAAGAGAAAGCTAGTAGGTATTCACATAATTATGCGTCCTAGGCAAGAATTTAGGCTCTTTTCAAGAAATTAAAAAATTGGAGAACGGAGAGAAACTATAATATGCACACAATATATACACACATAAAAAAAAATTTGCATCACCTCGTTTCCGAGAGTTCCGGGGCCTGTACAGAAAATTGGAACAGATATCAACATAAACATCACTTCCGCCCTTTTTATTGCTCGTGAAAACCACACATTGCGTGTTCTACAACCATACAGCCAGACCTTCAGAGGTGCTGGTCCAGACTGATGTACACACCGCAACCTCTAATACCCAGTAGCACGTCCTCTTGCATTGATGAATGCCTGTATTCGTCGTGGAATACTACCCACAAGTTCATCAAGGCGCTGTTGGTCCAGATTGTTCCACTCCTCAACGGGCATTCGACGTAGATCCCTCAGAATAGTCCATCAACAGCCGTTTTCAATCTATCCCAGACATGTTCGATAGGGTTCATGTATGGAAAACATGCTGGCCACTGTAGTCGAGCGATGTCGTTATCCTGAAGGAAGTCATTCACAGGATGTGCACGATGGGGGCGCGAATTGTCGTCCATGATGACGAATGCCTCGCCAATAAACTGCCAATATGATTGCACTAACGGTCGTAGGATGGCATTCACGTATCATACAGCCGTTACGGCGCTTTCCATGACCACCAGCGGCGTATCTCGACCCCAAATAACATCGCCCCATAACAGCAGGGAACCTACACGTTGCTGAACTCGCTGGACAGTGTATCTAAGGCGTTCAGCCTGACTGGGTTGCCTCCTAACACGTCTCCGGCAATTGTCTGGTTGAAGGTATATGCGACACTTATCGGTGAAGAGAACGTGATGCCAATCCTCAGTGGTCCATTCGGCATGTTGTTAAGCCCATCTGTAACGCGCTGCGTGGTGTCGTGGTTGGAAAGATGGACCTTGTCATGGACGTCGGGAGCGAAGTTGCGCATCATGCAGCCTATTCTGCACAGTTTGAGTCGGAACACGATGTTCTGTCGTTACACAAAAAGCATTATCCAACATGGTGGAGTTGCTGGCAGGGTTCCTCCGAGCCACAGTCCGTAGATAGCGGTCATCCACTGCAGTAGTAGCCCTTGGGCGGCCTGAGCGAGGCATGTCATCGACACTTCCCGTCTCTCTCTATCTCCTTCATGTCCGAACAACATCGCTTTGGTTCACTCCGCGACGCCTGGGCACTTCCATTCTTGAGAGCCCTTCCTGGCACAAAGTAAACATGTGGACGCGATCGAACCGCGGTACTGACCGTCTAGGGATGGTTGAACTACAGACAACGCGAGCCGCGTACCTCCTTCCTGGTGGAGTGCCTGGAACTGATCGGCTGTCGGACCCCCTCCGTCTAATAGGCGCTCCTCATGCATGGTTGTTTACATCTTTGGGTGGGTTTAGTACATCTCTGAACAGTCAAAGGGATTGTGTCTGTGATACAATATCCACAGTCAACGACTATCTTCAGGAGCTCTAGGAACCGGGGTGACGCAAAACGTTTTTTTGAAGGTGTGTATATTTGTTAGATTTGCTGCTTTGTGATCTACTGCTGAAACAATATTTAACAGCACCAGTAATTTCTGAAAGGTAGCTAGCTAACGGGAAGATGTGACCCCGACAGATACGAATGGAACTATATGAAGATACTGGACATCCCGCACGAAGGCTTTCGAAAAATAGAATCACACCACCAGTAAAATAGTTCATGAGACCTTAATGTTTTGAGTGAGAGCACTCACTCGATGACTCCTCTAACAGAACAAAGCGAATCATTCAGAGTTAGACATAAGCACACGAAATAATTCGAAAATGCAAAGGGAAGGACGTAGTGAGACAATTGTCTATCCGGCACAACTAAAATGAGTAGAATTTATCACATTATCAAGTAAAGCAAGGTAAGCTAATACCTTTGTCCACAAAACCAGAGGATTGCTTATAAAGGCGTCCAGTACTTTAAAGAGCCCAATGGAAGAGTGCCGGAAGGCGATCTCGACCGAAACAGCCACTCCGCGCGTAGTGGTGGAGGGTGTTCCCGTTAGAGCAGAAGCGGGTTGTCAACCGCATTCCTGAGACGTACAAGACTGACTTCCTTCCATGTAACTACCCGAATCTCTTTAGTCCGTGCTCTTCTCATCCATGAAGTTAGTTTGGTGCTGCACTTTAAGAAAAAGAACAACGCACTGCGAATGAGTTGCGCAAGCTGCTCTCAAATTGATGTTCACACAAGTACGGACGGAAATTGCAAAATTGTAAGCTTTCGTACCAGTTGGAAGAATATGTAACACTCCAAGGGAATTTCATCTAATACCTGGGAAGGATAGTGAACAGAGGACATGTCTGTTTCACAGCACAAAGTTTTTAAATCTCATTTCATATATCTACATCTACATCCATACTCCGCAAGCCACCTGACGGTGTGTGGCGGAGGGTACCTTGAGTACCTCTATCGG
This sequence comes from Schistocerca gregaria, assembly GCF_023897955.1. Lineage (NCBI taxonomy): Eukaryota > Metazoa > Arthropoda > Insecta > Orthoptera > Acrididae > Schistocerca > Schistocerca gregaria. The sequence continues at coordinate 546,794,574 of NC_064926.1, forward strand.
TTCTCCCTTCTATTCCAGTCTCGTATTGTTCGTGGAAAGAAGGTTTGTCGGTATGCTTCTGTGTGGGCTCTAATCTCTCTGATTTTATCCTCATGGTCTCTTCGCGAGATATACGTAGGAGCAATATACTACTCGACTCTTCGGTGAAGGTATGTTCTCGAAACTTCAACAAAAGCCCGTACCGAGCTACTGAGCGTCTCTAATGCAGAGTCTTCCACTGCAGTTTATCTGTCATCTCCGTAACGCTTTCGCGATTACTAAATGATCCTGTAACGTAGCGCGCTGCTCTCCGTTGGATCTTCTCTATCTCTTCTATCAACCCTATCTGGTACGGATCCCACACTGCTGAGCTGTATTCAAGCAGTGGGCGAAAAAGCGTACTGTAACCTACATCCTTTGTTTTCGGATTACATTTCCTTAGGATTCTTGCAATGAATCTCAGTCTGGCATCTGCTTTACCGAAGATCAAATTTATATGATCATTCCATTTTAAATCACTCCTAATGCGCCCTCCCAGATAATGAATGGAATTATCTGCTTCCACTTGCTGACCTGCTATTTTGTAGCCGAATGATAAGGGATCTATCTTTCTATGTATTCGCAGCACATTACACTTGTCTACATTGAGATTCAATTGCCATTCCGTGCACCATGCGTCAATTCGTTGCACATCCTCCTGCACTTCAGTACAATTTTCCATTGTTACAACCTCTCGATATACCACAGCATCATTCGCAAAAAGCCTCAGTGAACTTCCGATGTCATCCACCAGGTCATTTATGTATATTGTCAATAGCAAACGGTCCTACGACACTCCCCTGCGGCACACCTGAAATCACTCTTACTTCGGAAGACTTCTCTCCATTGAGAATGACATGCAGCGTTCTGTTATCTAGGAACTCTTCAATCCAATCACACAATTGGTCTGATAGTCCCTATGCTCTTACTTTGTTCATTAAACGACTGTGGGGAACTGTATCGAACGCCTTGCGGAAGTCTAGAAACACGGCATCTACCTGGGAACCCGCGTTTATGGCCCTCTGAGTCTCATGGACGAATAACGCGAGCTGGGTTTCACACGCCCGCCTTTTTCGAAACCCATGCTGTTTCCTGCAGAGTAGATTTCTAGTCTCCAGAAAAGACATTATACTCGAACATAATACTTGTTCCAAAATTCTACAACTGATTGACGTTAGATATATAGGTCTATAGTTCTGCACATCTGTTCGACGTCCCTTCTTGAAAACGAGCCCTTTTCCAATCCTTTGGAAAGCTACGCTCTTCTAGAGACCTATGGTACACCTCTGCAAGAAGGGGGGCAAGTTCCTTCGCGTACTCTGTGTAAAATCGAACTGGTATTCCATCAGGACCAGCGGCCTTTCCTCTTTTGAGCGATTTTAATTGTTTCTCTATCCCTTTGTCGTCAATTTCGATATCTACCATTTTGTCATCTGTGCGAGAATCTAGAGAAGGAACTACAGTGCAGTCTTCCTCTGTGAAACAACTTTGGAAAAAAGACATTTATTATTTCGGTCTTTAGTCTGTCATCCTCTGTTTCAGTACCATTTTGGTCACAGAGTGTCTGGACATTCTGTTTTGATCCACCTACCGCTTTGACATAGGACCAAAATTTCCTAGGATTTTCTGCCAAGTCAGTACATAAAACTTTACTTTCGAATTCATTGAAAGCCTCTCGCATAGCCCTCCACATACTACATTTCGCTTCGCGTAATTTTTGTTTGTGTGAAAGGCTTTGGCTTTGATTATGTTTGCTGTGAAGTTCCCTTTGCTTCCGCAGCAGTTTTCTAACTCGGTTGTTGTACCACGGTGGCTCTTTTCCATCTCTTGCGATCCGATTCCGTTGGACAGTAGCTACGGTACGCAGACAGGCGTGTGAACAGTATATGCAGATGTCATCTGGAAGGGGACGTGTAGTTGGGTTCAATGAAACTACTTGGCGTAATCGACGAACTGCTGCACATCTGAACAAGGGCGATATCGCTATTTGACGATGTTGGCAGGAATGGGTGAATCATGGCCAACAGAGTGTCAAGAAGGAATCGGTGGTCCGAGAGAGAGACTACAGAATGTATAGACAGAGCAATCGTCAAAGAGGTACTCGTAGCCCCAGATTCATGATTATCATCGATCCGACGTGCAACTGGTGCTTCAGTGGCCACAAGGGCGACCAACAGGCGGCTCGCAGAAAGGGGGATGAGCCCACGGCGGCTCTTGGGCCGAGTACCATAGCAATGGAACTGCAAGTTTCTGGGCGACGCCGGTAGCGGCAACACCGACTCAAAGGAAGGCCTCGACGCTTGTTGGTGACGTCACGTCAGCTAGGCACGGCGAACGCCAGGTCTGTTGCAGGCATACTCATAATGGTGGTGTCTCCCTGTCTGACACAGGAAAATGTGAAACTATTTGCGGTAGTTGACCAACACACATTGTTCTGAGAGAGTTCTGCAATCAATTAATTGTGCAGTTCAGTACACTTCTTAACAAATAGTGTGCTGCTGAAGATAAATTTCCACGTGTTTTTAGAATTGACATACAAAAACAAGTTCATGGTCCAGCAGCAACAGAATTCGTGCTTCTTTACCTTATTTGTAAATCTGAGGAAGTTACGTTTGTACTGGGTTGCTTTCACAAGAAACTGTGAACATACTGGTGCTCTTCTTAGGTATCTTGGTTGACTATGGAGTGAGGAGCACTGAATATTTATGAAATATCTTGTGATTGTCCACGTTGGGGGAGGGGTGGGGGATAGAATAAGAGGCAAAAGAGAGATACTTGTTTTTATCAAATAATTTTTTTTTTTTTGTCCTTTGACTTGCAAGAGGGGAATATTTATCTTTTCTAATGTGCATGTTTAAAAAGGTTTAAGCTCAGCAGTATGAAGCTATTTTGTTTCCTGTTTAGAATTCCTTTCCTTGAAAACGACTGTAATCTAATGACTGGACACAGTTGGACATTTACACATGTAAATTAGCTCACATTTGCGAGGGGTGTAAAACGAAAATAAATAAATAAATAAAAGAAACGAGTTCATTGTAAGGGGGTTGGGGTAAGTTTCGATAACAAAATGGATCAAGTAAATATAGTTACTTGAATGTAAAAATTCAGAAGCTTGCAATGGGGCAAAGCATCTTCTCATATTGATCTACGTTTGTTTCGACCGGTTTCAGTAACATAGATCTATGATCTTCATTTGTAGCTTTACGATAGTAACAAAAAACTTCATCTAAATAAAACTGTAGAATTCAAAACAATACCAAACACTTTGTCCAAAAGTAAGAGATTTATAGTGATAAGCACGCCCAGGCGTTTCTGCCTGCAACAGACCTGGCGTTCGCCGTGCCTAGCTGACGTGACGTCACCAACAAGCGTCGAGGCATTCCTTTGAGTCGGTGTTGGTAGCGGTCGCACTTAATCTGGCGGAGCGAATGGTGCGCGCAAGCTCAGCCACTCCTCCAGCGGCTCTGTACTTGGAGCGCGTTCTGCCGCCGCTGTACAGGACCGCAGGAGGCTGCGGTCCAGCCCACTCGCTACAGGACGCCGTGCAGTCACCGCCAAGTCGCGACTTCAACATCATCGCTGTTGCTGTTTGCATGAGCTACATTATTTCTTCTTGTATCAGTTGTAATGAGTCGCCGCGTGTTTCCCTCCCGCCGGAGGTTCGAGTTCTTCCTCGGGCTTGAGTGTTTGTGTGTGTGTGTGTGTGTGTGTGTGTGTGTGTGTGTGTTCGTGTGTTGTTCTTAGCATAAGTTAGTTTAAGTAGTGTGTATGTCTAGGGACCGATGATCTCAGCAGATTGGTCCCTTAGGAATTGACAGTTGAACATTTCGCTGCATGTTTGTAGAAATACAAATGAAGCAAATGTTCTATTTGCCGTGTTACTTATTCGCTAATGTTTTCTGCTCCTGTCAGGTTTGCTATGACAACAGTTGCAACACCAATCTGTAACCCACCTCTCCTTACCATTGTGTACAAAATCGTGCACGCCATCCTCGGCTTACATTTCAGCAACATAAAGCCCACTCGCACACGTCTATAAGTTCTACTGCTTGTCTTCCTGCTTGCCAAACTCTAGGTTGGCCAGAAAGGCGGCCACGTCTCTCCCCAATTCAGAATGATTCGGGCAATATGGGACGGCCTTCAGATCAGCTCGTGCTTCTGATAACCTAACGGGCCAGTTGAGAATTTGCCACGATATTCCTTAGGAGGACAACCAACAACTCTACCAATCAACGTGAAGACGAATAACTGCTTGCACAGCGCGTTATTAACTTGATCAATTTGTGAAGCCCTTTGTCTTCAATAAATCATCTAATTTTTATGAAATTTTAATCATTTATTTGTCTGTACATGTAGACCACACCTACCGACTTGCATACCACTTTTTTTGTCTTAGGGTTGTAAGCATGGCTTAGTTGTGGAGTATCTTTGCGGGCAGCTGCGTCTGCAGAGTCGAGCGTGAGCGGGACACGGAACTGTTTTGTTGTGCTTTGGGTAGCACTGCACGTGAGAAGCATTGTTACTATGGAAGTTGAAGTGTTGCTACAAGTGCTACTACAGTAAAAGCGATGAAATATGGAAGTGATTCACAGGAAAGTGCATCAAGATGTAATTAAAAATGAGCAGTGCCGCCGATAACGCATTTGTGCATCCTCTCGTTGCGTGTTGCACAGCATCAACCATCCGCGCCGTGTTCGGCCTCTCAGAATGAACTGATGCGAATCAGTAGAAATTAGTCACCATAAAAGAGTGCACTCAAGTGCCAGTGTCTTGCAGCGAGCGTGAGAACGTGCGTTCGGTCATCGCGTTTCCGCATCATCAACAATCAGCCGCGCCGCTACGGTTACGCTCACGCTCGTACAAGTGAGAACTGAGAACTGAAAAATTAACTTTACGAACTGTGTCATATCATTACTCGTGTCGAGGAGGACTGGTATCAAATATCTGTGTATGCGTGACGAGCGTAAGAAATTTCGTGCGATCATTCGGCTTTCGCATTATCAACAATCATCCGCGCCGTGTTCGGTTACGCGTACGCTCGTCTGAGTGATTTTTGTGGACAAATAATCATCCATATTTGGGATAAACACTTATGAATTAGATTGTAAACAGTGCAACCTGCGATTTTCTTTTATCGTCTCAGGATATACACTCCTGGAAATGGAAAAAAGAACACATTGACACCGGTGTGTCAGACCCACCATACTTGCTCCGGACACTGCGAGAGGGCTGTACAAGCAATGATCACACGCACGGCACAGCGGACACACCAGGAACCGCGGTGTTGGCCGTCGAATGGCGCTAGCTGCGCAGCATTTGTGCACCACCGCCGTCAGTGTCAGCCAGTTTGCCGAGGCATACGGAGCTCCATCGCAGTCTTCAACACTGGTAGCATGCCGCGACAGCGTGGACGTGAACCGTATGTGCAGTTGACTGACTTTGAGCGAGGGCGTATAGTGGGCATGCGGGAGGCCGGGTGGACGTACCGCCGAATTGCTCAACACGTGGGGTGTGAGGTCTCCATAGTACATCGATGTTGTCGCCAGTGGTCGGCGGAAGGTGCACGTGCCCGTCAACCTGGGACCGGACCGCAGCGACGCACGGATGCACGCCAAGACCGTAGGATCTTACGCAGAGCCAGCCGCGGTGGTCTAGCGGTTCAGGCGCTCAGTCCGGAACCGTGCGACTGCTACGGTCGCAGGTTCCAATCCTGCCTCGGGCATGGATGTGTGTGATGTCATTAGGTTAGTAAGGTTTAATTAGTTCTAAGTTCTAGGGGACTGATGACCACAGATGTTAAGTCCCATAGTGCTCAGAGCCATTTGAACCATTTTGATCTTACGCAGTACCGTAGGGAACCGCACCGCCACTTCCCAGCAAATTAGGGACACTGTTGCTCCTGGGGTATCGGCGAGGACCATTCGCAACCGTCTCCATGAAGCTGGGCTACGGTCCCGCACACCGTCAGGCCGTCTTCCGCTCACGCCCCAACATCGTGCAGCCCGCCTCCAGTGGTGTCGCGACAGGCGTGAATGGAGGGACGAATGGAGACGTGTCCTCTTCAGCGATGAGAGTCGCTTCTGCCTTGGTGACAATGATGGTCGTATGCGTGTTTGGCGCCGTGCAGGTGAGCGCCACAATCAGGACTGCATACGACCGAGGCACACAGGGCCAACACCCGGCATCATGGTGTGGGGAGCGATCTTCTACACTGGCCGTACACCTCTGGTGATCGTCGTGGGGACACTGAATAGTGCACGGTACATCCAAACCGTCATCGAACCCATCGTTCTACCATTCCTAGACCGGCAAGGGAACTTGCTGTTCCAACAGGACAATGCACGTCCGCATGTATCCCGTGCCACCCAACGTGCTCTAGAAGGTGTAATTCAACTACCCTGGCCAGCAAGATCTCCGGATCTGTCCCCCATTGAGCATGTTTGGGACTGGATGAAGCGTCGTCTCACGCGGTCTGCACGTCCAGCACGAACGCTGGTCCAGCTGAGGCGCCAGGTGGAAATGGCATGGCAAGCCGTTCCACAGGACTACATTCAGCATCTCTACGATCGTCTCCATGGGAGAAGAGCAGCCTGCATTGCTGCGAAAGGTGGATATACACTGTACTAGTGCCGACATTGTGCATACTCTGTTGCCTGTGTCTATGTGCCTGTGGTTCTGTGAGTGTGATCATGTGATGTATCTGACCCCAAGAATGTGTCAATAAAGTTTCCCCTGCCTGGGACAATGAATTCACGGTGTTCTTATTTCAATTTCCAGGAGTGTAATTGTTCATACCAGACGAGACGTAGAACAGTGTTGTGTTTTAACGTTGGGTGGCTCCCCTAAACCCGCCTGTACATTTCGATAGATAATTTCAGGCAAGCCAGCGGCAGTGTGGAGCAGAACAGTATGACCGCCGCGGGATTACCAGGTACGTCGTGTGGACAGGGCGCCCGGTCGAAACGACAAACAGTTTAGAGGTGTCCCACTCATTTGTACCCCCGGGCGTTTGCAAGGTGTACGGTCGCTCAACCCCTGGAAATATTGGACGCTGTGGAGGCTATTTCAAAACCTCTCATTCACGCACCCACTTACTGAAACACATTTACGAGTAGGAAATGAATGTTCTGTGCAGAGGTGAATAACGAACAAAACGGCTCGTCCATTTCTCAGGGGCTACGTGTAGCTGTGACGGAATGAAATGGTTAAGTGACTAGGCACTGCCAGCGTGCTACACAGATTAAACCGATACTGATAAAGTGGATTCTGCTGACACATTTCAATATTACTGCATTAAAGATCCCCGCTGCAGTTTTATCTATATCTGTGAAGGATAAACTCGTGAACTGCTGATAGAATTTTGATACGGTTTTCTCTGGTAGATGATCTGACTATAGAATTTATCATCGCCACGCCAGACAAGTTGGCCAGCCATGGATATGTAGTGCTAGCCGTGCGAAGCCACGGCTGCTCGCTAATGAGACACTAAATACAGTAGATGAGTTTTGCTATTCCAAGAGAAAATTAACTGATGATGTTCGAAGTAGAGAGGATAAAAAATGCTTACTGGCAACTGAAGAAACAGCATTTCTGACATAACACCATTTCCTGGAGTCGAATATAAATTTAACTGGCACGTCTGCTGTGTACCCATGGAACTGCAAAGATTTTAGACAGGAAGATAATAAAAGATTTTGATAAGTGGTGCCACTGAAAAGCGCTGAAGGTTGATTGGATAGATGGGAGATGAAACAAAGATGTACCATATCACACTGAAGAGAATACAAATTTGTTGCATAAGTTGGCTAAAAGAAGGAGTAAGTTGGCAGGACACATGACGAGGCATCGATACATCATCTATTTGGTAATGGAGACCAGTGTGGGTGAGGGGTTAAGAGTTGTAGGGGGACACGCCAGTTGAAAACAAAATGCATTTTTAAGTGGATGTAGAGTGCGATAGTTCTGAAGGAATGAACAGATACCTTGTGGAGCTGTAGTAAACAAGTCTTCGGACAGAAGGTCAAAATAACAACAACAACAACGAAACAGGTACCTCTGGAGGCTTTCGTGATGAACGTCACTGAAGGTAAAACGTTCTAGGTTCATCAGTTTGCATTCGATTACAAACTTTTACGCTCATCTACTGTGAAAACGTTAAGATCAGAGAGGAACACAGCAATCAGCCACATATGAATCTCTGTTTCACTGCACACATGTCTACATTATAGCTACAATGCGTTTATTAGCGAGTCATGTAGACCCAGAAAGCCTGAATTTGCACATGTTGTTAATAACGATTTCAACCTGCCCATATATCAACTTACACTCGCAGATTGATTTAGTTTTATCAAATTGTTCACATTAAAGCTTTCTGGGTCTGCATGACTCGCTAACAAACTCAGTGATGATGGCTATACTGTAGCTGAAACCTAGCTAGATCTGCAATAAAATACAGATTTGCATGCGACTTATTGCTGTGTTTATCGCTGATTACACTCTTCTAGGTTTTTGAGCCACGTCATGTTCCTGTTCTAGTTGTTGTACACCATCGGCATTTCACCTCTCTGTCGGACCTTCAGAGCCTTCTGCTGTTCGCGGTCGACTGTGTCCTATTCCACTGACGTATTCAGCAAGGAAAAACGACCGTGTAAGTACCTCTGTCTGCGCCCGAGTCTCTCTTATCTTATTTCCATGATCAGTAGGGGAGATACGTTGATTATAGCGGAACTATGTTACAGTATAGTGGACCTCTAATTTTACCCAACAGCATGACTTGATACCAATGTCTTCTCCCGTGCAATGATTCCTATTTAAACTCCGTGAACATTCTGTTATGCCATATACCGACACGTCAGTGTGGTATCGTCCAGAGATCGCGGTGCAACGCTAAAGTCGGCAACCTTAGCGGGGAATCGCTGCAATCCGCAATGACTTACGGGAGCAGCTCCTGAAAACCACGCCTACCCTCTTAGCAACAGCAGCACCCTCGCCCCGAGATCAATATAGGGTCGAGCACACAAGACTTCAGCCCCAGTCCGTGGTATCAACTACAGCGGTCTACACCACCGTGTACTACAGTGACAATTGTTGAAGTTTCTGATGAATTGTAATGTTGTAAATGTCGAACTATGTACTTCAAGGAAACAGTTTGTTAATTAGCGTATGAAGTGATGCTTTGCTAATCAATGACAATCGTAAATAATCATGCAATCCTGCGTCAAAGAACTGTGCAGAAGTTAAGTAAATGTTGTTTTTTTTTTCATTCGTGTAATAAAGTGAACTACACTAAACAGCCAAAGAACCTGGTACACCTGCCTATTATCGTGTAGGGCCCGCAGAAGTGCCTCAACAGGACGCGGCGTGGACTCAAGTAGTGCTCGAGGGAACTGACACCATGAATCCTGCAGGGCTGCCCATAAATCCGTGTTAATACGAAGGGGTGGAGGTGTCTTGCGAACAGCACGCTGCAAGGCATCCCAGATATACTCAATAATGTTGACGTCGGGGAGTCTGGTGGCCAGCGGAAGTGTTCAAATTCAGAAGAGTGTTCCTGGAGCTACACTGTAGCAATTCTTCACGTGTGGGGTGTCGCATTGTCCTGTTGTAATTGGCAGAGTCCGTCGGAATGCACAATGGACATGGATGGATGCAGGAGATCAGACAGGATGCTTACGTACGTGGCACCGGTCAGAGTCATATCTAGGCGCATCAGAGCTCTCATATCACTTCAACTGCACACGCCTCACACCATCATAGAGCCTCTACCAGTTTGAACAGTCTCCTGCCGACATACACGGTGGATGCATTCATGAGGTTGTTTCAATACCCGTACACGTCCAAACGCTCGATACAATTTGAAACGAGACTCGTGCGACCAGGCAACATGTTTTCAGTCATCAACAAACCGATGTCGGTGTTGACGGGCCCAGGCGAGGCGTAAAGCTTTCTGTCGTGCAGTCATCAAGCGTGAACATTCGGCTCCAAAAGCCGATAACGATTATGTGTCGTTGAATGGTTCACACGCTGACACTTGTTGATGGCTCATCCATCCACATCCACCTACATACTCCGCAATCCACCATACGGTGCGTGGTGGAGGGTACCTCGTACCACAACTATCATCATCTCTCCCTGTTCCACTCCCAAACAGAACGAGAGAAAAATTACTGCCCATATGCCTCTGTACGAGCCCTAATCACTCTGTTCGTGTCTTTGTGGTCTTTCCGCGAAATAAAAGTTGGTGGCAGTAAAACTATACTGCAGTCAGCCTCAAATGCTCGTTCTCTAAATTTCCTCAGTAGCGGTTCAAGAAAAGAACGCTTCCTTTCCTCTAGAGACTCCCACCCGAGTTCCTGAAGCATTTCCGTAACACACGCGTGATGATCAAACCTACCAGTAACAAATCTAGTAGCCCGCCTCTGAATTGATTCTATGTCCTGCCTCAATCCGACCAGATAGGGATCCCAAACGCTCGAGCAGTACTCAATAACAGGTCGTATTAGTGTTTTATAAGCGGTCTCCTTTACAGATGAACCACATCTTCCCAAAATTCTATCAATGAGCCGAAGACTGCTATCTGCCTTCCGCACAACTGCCATTACATGTTTGTCCCACTTCATATTGCTCTGCAATATTACGCACAAATATTTAATCGACATGACTGCGTCAAGCTCTACACTACTAATACAGTATCCAAGCATTACTCCCGTAATGTTTAAATATAGATAAATGTAAATTAATGCAGAAGAATTGGATAGAGTTAGCTGGCGTTCTTTACACCAATCACAAATTCTGTCCAAGTCATCCTCCGACAGTCACTCAACGACGACACCTTCCCGTAAACCACAGCATCATCAGCAAACAGCCGCACATTGCTATCTACCCTATCCAAAAGATCATTTATGTAGATAGAAAACAACAGCGGACCCACCACACTTCCCTGGGGAAATCCAGATGATACCCTCACCTCCGATAAACACTCACCATCGAGGAAAACGTACTGGGTTCTATTACTCAAGAAGTCTTCGAGCCATTCACATATTTGGGAACCAATCCCACATGCTCGTACCTTAGTTAGGAGTCTGCAATGGGGCACCGTGTCCAACGCTGTCCGGAAGTCAAAGAATATGGCATCCGTCTGATACCCTTCATGCATGATTCGCAAGATATCATGTGAAAAAAGAGCGAGTTGCGTTTCGCAGGAGCGATGCTTTCTAAAGCCGTGCTGATGCATGGACAGCATTGAAATCTACAGCAATCTGCGAAGGATTTCACTTCCTGCACCTTGAAGGAATCCCTTCAGTCGTCATTGGTCCGTTGTTACAGGATGTTTATCCGGCTGCAGCGATGTCGGAGATTTGATGTTTTACCGATTCCTGATATTAACGGTACCCTCGTGAAATGGTCGTACAGGGAAATACCCACTTCACCGCTATCTCGGAGATGCTGTGTCCCACCCGTCATCCATCGACTATAACACCACGCTCAAACTCATTTTAATCGTGATAACTTATCATTTTAACAGCAGCAACCAATCTAACAACTGCGCCAGACACTTGGCCTTTGCCGACCGCAGCGCCGTATTCTGGTATTCTGCCTGTTTGCGTATCTTTGTGTTTGAATACACATGCCTCTACCAGTTTATTTAGTACTTTACGCTTTTCATTGTAATATTTCATGTGGTGTAGTTTGACGAATCTTCTCCCAGAGCAATCAAAGAACCCCCGGTCATGGCCAGACGAAAGCTGTTTCGTCTGGTCAAAACAGCCATGACCATATCTAACATTCTGCATGGTGTCTATTTGTTCTAGTCGTGTCTCCCTACCACTTTCGCACAACGACGCTCTGAGCGTGTTTTTTAGGGAACTGACTAGTTTGAACCTGGGACCTGTTGCTGGCAAGGAGACGCTAGACCACACATGACATGTAGAGTTCAGAAGAATTCAGTGAGACTAGCGATGATATAATCAAATACTTAATGATTTGAGCGTCAGCTCCACTGTACTCCCTGTAAAAGAATCTTAATACTAACTAAATTTAGTGGATGGGGTTCAAGGCTTTCCTATTTTTAGTTAGCTGGTAAAATAACGTCGAAAAAGCAGTTAACTTTACCATTGGAAATTTTATTCTACTCACGAAACATTGCTTATAAAATGCACTATTGACAAAAGGAAATATTTTAATACAGGATGATAAAAACCAACTGTGTTCAACAAAAATGTGAACGAATATTCCCTGAATGGGTTTCCAAGTTCTACAATGGATCGAAGGATGACCTATGCCATATCACATCTATTATCTAGGTTTACATTAAGTTTCATAAAAGAGAAAACTATCAAAAATGGTTTACAGTGACCCTCAATTATCTTTAATTACTTATTTAACTTGTAAATTACAGTGGCTGATGTGGCTTCTCAATAATTATACAACAGAAAAATCATCGCGTTTCAGATTTTAACTTCTAATAGCAAATGTGAATACCATGAGCTTTAATTGACGATCGACACTAGTATTACGCAAAAAGGGGATGTAACAGATGAGACTTCTGCAGTTCTGAGTGAAGCCTTATGCGCTCTTATGCAGCATCGCGTGCGTTCATTACCTTGTCGGTGGTTATTCAGCGTCAGGGGGCGACGGGCGGCGCAGCTGTACACACCTCTCCGTCTCGGAAGCAACTCTTCTCTAACCTCTCCTTACTACAATTTACAGAAGCTGGTTTGAGAAAAAGCTATCTGGCTGTGTTCTCAACTGACCAGTCAGGGTCCCAATGTTAACCTTAAGCTCCGCCTACAAAAATTATGTCTATCCAATGGGAAACGTTACACTTTTCGTGGTGAGGCAATGTTTTTAACGTTTGAAACGTAACAGAGATACGAAAAAGTCTCACGCTAAAACTTGCAGCTGGTGTGGCCCTTTTAGTGTTATCGTAAGATCTGTACTGTTCTTCTGGAGGGCTCTATCTTTTAACATGAGCTGGGAGTGGTTCTGGCGGTAGGCTGGCAACGTGGGTGTCCGTCCCTTATCGTAGGGCCTCATAGCCTACACGATTCTGTTGTCGGCTTCTGTTCTCGTTTCTCCCCTCGGAACTGCGTCTGTATCACGGTGGGAAGGTATGACATGCATTTAGGCGTTCTTGTGTTAGTTTGTGGTATTCCATTTGCTCGCTCGTTGATCGTATTACTTTGGTTAATTTAATGTCAGGGTTTATTCCGAGCTATGTGACATGCTGCGGGATTTGCTATCATGTCAGGGTTTTCATGGAAGGTGTTGGATTTGCCTGACATCTTACACCTAGAAGCGCGTCTTTGTATGGTACGATGGTTTTTGTCACTCCTAGTTCATATGGTCTTCAAACATTGGCATAATACTATTATATTGCTCGCCGCAGCGTCTTGTAAGCAGTTTCCAAGAACTGTGCAGCGGAACGTATGCTCAGCGCTGTATTGTCAGGTCCAGAGCCGTTGCGGTCGTCAGCTGCGGAAGGCCGCAGCACGCCCGCGCAAGAGCTGGTGGCGAGCAGCCACTGCGAGGCCGCCGGCGCCGAGGCGTCGACGTCCTGCCCCAGGCCGGACGGCAGAGTGATCGTCAGAGGCAGAGCAGGGCAGCAGGGCAGGGCAGGAAGCGCCACTTGTCCAGCCCCGAGGCCGGCGCCCACAGCCGTCGTGACGTCCGCAATGCGGCGCCTCCGCGCCGCGGCGCCCGCAGATAGCGATCCGGGGCCCGCGGCACGTGCGCCTGCGAGTGCGCAACCCGCGGCGCGGCGCCGGCCGAAGGGTCGACTACTTAGCGGGCGCGGGCCAAGGCCTGGCAGGCGCGCCGCGCTGACGCAGGCAGCCGCGCTAAAGTGGCGGGCGGCGCGCGGCGGGCCCCGACACTCCGCGTCTGACCGTGAAACTGTGCCTCCTCTCCTAGCTTCTCTTTTGTGCACAGTGACGCCTTCTAGCTGCTGTATCCTCGTTATATCCCACTCATTTCTTTTCTCGCAACTTCACAGGGAACTGTACACACGAATGCCATTGTAACACTTTCAGCTACTGAATGAAACAACTTTAATGTATCAACCTTCTTCACGTTCAGGAGTTAGATATGTATAATGGGCATTCAAATACAACGAGAGACTTGAAAAGGAGTAGGTAAACTGCACATTATTTCAGAAATAATAGACATAAATGTTAAATGCTTTGTCCCACTGTCAGACAAGACCGTCAATGCCTTTGTGGGAAAACGTTTGTGGTTGCCTACTGTAATGGTACTTGAATTACGTAACCATTACGGCAGTTCACCTGAACCTCTCGATACCAGCAATATTCTACTGTGTTTCTGTAAAGTGGTTAACATGTTTCTGAGACAACATTCAGATTTGATTTGATTAATGTAGAGGTACTTTGATACATCGGTATGTTTATGTTGCAATGATGTTATTCTTATGTGTATTCTTTCTTTTGTCACTATGATCTTTGATGTGCTTGTAACTCTGATTTTTGGGCACGTAAGTGGTTATTAGAGAGTCGGACCTTGAGAAAGTCAAGTCTTGGACGTCATGTTGGAAAGACGCATATTGTAGTCAGCTTATAAAATGTGAACTTTAACAGTGAGGAAGATGTTTTCAAGTATGTTTTGTATTGTGAAGTGATTTTTTGTGTGTTACGTGATACTGCAACGAAAGCAATAAAAAGGAAGTATAACTTAAATTCATAGTGCAGATTTTTTTTTTTTTTTTTTTTTTTTTTTTTACATCACCATTGTGCTAACTTTGAAAGGTTTAATCTTCAAGAACGGTTTGTGTAGCGGAACCACAATACTTTTGAATATAGCAGAATAAAACCTAGGCCTCTTTGCATCCGAGCTTGGAGTCATCACCACCAAGATTTTCGACGATTGAGCTATGATTTTACAACGAGACCAGCGTGGGAAACACGAAAAGATGAGTGCCCAGTTTATTCATTATTACATGAAATGACTTTATTAACTGTGCTCTAATGACACCTGCCACATAATAACTTTGTTGTTGCACGAAAATGCAGTATTTAGTAGCGTGAGCAACACCACAATCGTTATTAAATTTTGACCTTTGTTGTGGTAGGGTTGTTAGACTACGAAACCATGATTGCACCCAGGCATCCTCCTCTTCATTCGAAGCAAGTCGATGGCAACGGATATCTTATCAGCACTCCAAAAATATGGAAACTGAATGGGGAGAGATCGGTACTGTATCGAGGATGTGTAAGGGATTCCCAGCGAAACTTCTGCGGCGTACTCAAAACAGCCTTGGCAGCATGAGGACTGAAATTATCCTTCAACAGAATGATGCCATCCGTCTACGTTCCTGGTCTATGGTGCAGAAGTTACGTTGGAAGTCCTTACCTATAGTCTATACAGTCCCGGTGTCCCCCAAACCGATATCCATATTTCCGGAGCATTGGTGACAGGTATCCGTTGCCGTCGACTTGGTTTGGACGAAGAGGTGCACGCCTGGGTACAATCGTGTTTGTGTAGGAAACCGCAAACATTTCTCCAAGAAGGCATTGACGCTCTTGCCTCACAGTTGGGATATATGTACTAACAGTTATGGCGATTACTTCTGAAATAGTGAACAGTTTACTTGCTTTTTTTCCACCTGTCTGGTTTTCGCCTGACTGTCCCTTGTACATAAACGTGCATGTCAGACGCTGCTCAAACCTTCCCGCCTACAAATGGTGAGCAAATCCTTATGTTTTATCACAAACGTGAGATTTATCGTAGCTTACGAAATCGTTGCGCCTTCTTTTGGGCGAAACAAAGTCCGCACTTTTTTTCAAGAAATCTAGTGCAATCAGCCGCATGTTACGACTCGTGTGGGGTTAACGGCAGACCGCCTGCTTGGACAGTGTTCCTTTGATAGTCTTGTGTACCACCATAGTTTCATTCACATGAGAAACACGTGGTAGCTTCCATAATTAACAGCTAGAGAGAGTCTGCACACTTGTAAATGAGTTGATCCGAAGCGGCTGGGCTGGACGTGGACCACGAGACGTTCCAGCTCGGTGGTCAAATCCTCCAGACCTCACGACGCCTGACGATGGACTACGAAATATAGTGACACAAGACGTCCGCAAACGTCGGTACCTGAACCCAAATCAACTGAACAACGCAGTTTCCGTGGCGCTTGAAACGATTTCCCATGGTATGCTGCAGGTGGGGGAGTGCACGCTGACGTTAATGATCAGTGAAACTTGAACCTTCGTAACGATGTTAATATGTTTACACAATAAGCAGTGGTCTCCGCCAGACATTGGTCATTCAAAATAAATGCTGCAATTTATTAAAATATACTTATTCGTCTTCATGATAACGTTTATCTACATGTCTGACTCCTATGCTATTAACATGTAAACAGGCTTTTTCCCCACCCTGTAGAAAAGTTGAAATTCATATCTGTATGTTAGTAATCATTCTCACAGGCTAGTTACAATTCATTAGTTGCCTTTAACGTATCCATCAATCAGTATATTGGTGTTCAGTATGTGGAAATTTAGGAAACAGGTTGTCACAAGCATGGATAGTGATATATAGGGCAGTGCTGAAACGTAATGCCTCTAAACCTTTTATGTGAAAACTCTTAAACCTTTTTTAAACAACGCAAACGTCAGTAACGTTCTACATTTTTATTTCATGTCTATATATTTACAGCCCTCTGCCGCTAGTGGGTTCCTAACTGTAGCGTGTAACAACAGAGTGTGTAACGTAACTGCCGGTGTTTGAAAAACAGCGTGCTGTAATCAAGTTTAGAATTTGAAGAGTTCACCCACACATGGAGCATTGCATTCAGCATGGCAATGCCAGACGACACACGAGCGCTGCGACATCTGCAACAATCCGACGCCTCGGGTTCACTGCCATCGACCACCCTCCATACAGTCCCTACTCGGCCCCGTAAGAGCTTCATCTGTTTCCGCAACTTCAAGAACATCTTCGAGGACTTGACTTTGATCGCGATGAAGCAATGCGAGTGGAGGTGAAGTTTATGGCTCCGCCAACAAAGGCAAACATTCTACAGTGACGGTATCACCAAACTGGTGTGTTGTTGGAAAAAATGTAACTGGCATCAGGATTACTATACTGAGGATAGACCGCCCGGTTGGCGGTGCGGTCTAACGCACGACTTTCCGGGCGGGAAGGAGCGCCTGTCGCCGGCTCGAATCTGCCCGGCGGATTTGTGTCAAGATCCGGTGAACCGGCTAGTCTGTGGATGGTTTTTAGGCGGTTTTCCATCTGCCTCGGCGAATGCGTGCTGGTTCTCCTTATTCCGCCTCAGTTACACTATGTCAGCGATTGCTGGGCAAACAAATTCTCCACGTACGCATACACCACCATTACTCTAGCACGCAAACATAAGGATTACACTCGTCTGGTGTGAGACGTTCCCTGGGGGATCCACCGGGGGCCGAACTGCACAATAACCCTGGGTTCGGTGTGGGGCGGCGGAGGGGTGAAGTGGACTGCGGTAGTCGTCGTGGGGATGTGGACCACTGCGGCTGCGGCGGAGACGGAGCCTCTCCGTCGTTTCTAGGTCCCCGGGTAGCATACAATACAATACATACAAAGCTGAGGATAAATATGTAGACAGGAAGAATAAAGATGTGTAATATTAATAACGTTTGTTTTGTTTAAAAACCCTCAAGACTTTTCACACAAAATATTCGGTGGCATTACTTTTCAGCAAGCCCGCGAATTTCAACTTCTCAACCACAAGACAATGTTGTAGACTCAAGCCAGCAAAAATAAAGTTGCTTAATTCAGCAGCTGCAGCTATTGGTCACAATGTGATTCCTGCAGGCTACGACACTGAGAGCCAAAGGTAGCGTTCTTCAATGTGCAGTAAAATGAACCTACACAGGTTACTCGTGAAATGGAGCAGTGGCACCCAGAAAGGCAAATACACCACTGGCCATTAAAATTGCTACACCAAGAAGAAATGCAGATGATAAACGGGTATTCATTCGAAAAATATATTATACTACAACTGACATGTGATTACATTTTCACGCAATTTGGGTGCATAGATCCTGAGAAATCAGTACGCAGAACAACCAGCTCTGGACGTAATAACGGCCTTGATACGCCTGGACATTGAGTCAAACAGAGATTGGATGGCTTGTACAGGTACAGCTGCCCATGCTGCTTCAAAACGATACAACATTTCATCAAGGGTAGTGACTGGTGTATTGTGACGAGCCAGTTGCTCGGCCACCATTGACCAGACGTTTTCAATTGGTGAGAGATCTGGAGAATGTGCTGGCCAGGGCAGCAGTCGAACATTTTCTGTATCCAGCAAGGCCCGTACAGGACATGCAACATACGGTCGTGCTGAAATGTAGGCTTTCGCAGGGATCGAATGAAGGGTAGAGCCACGGGTCGTAACACATCTGAAATGTAACGTCCACTGTTCAAAGTGGCGTCAATGCAAACAAGAGCTGACCGAGGCGCGTTACGAATGACACCCCGTACCATCACGCCGGGTGATACGCCAGTATGGGGATGACGAATACACGCTTTCAATGTGCGTTCACCGCGATGTCACCAAACACGGATGCGAGCATCATGATGCTGTAAACAGAACCTGGATTCATGAGGTTGTGCCATTCGTGCACCGAGGTTCCTCGTTGAGTACACCACTGCAGGCGCTCCTGTCTGTGATGCAGCGTCATGGGTAAGCGCAGCCACGGTCTCTGAGCTGATGGTCCATGCTGTTGCAAACGTTGTCGAACGGTTCGTGCAGATGGTTGTTGTCTTGCAAACGTCCCCATCTGTTGACTCAGGGATTGAGACGTGGCTGCACGATCCGTTACAGCCATGCGTATAAGATGCCTGTCATCTCGACTGCTAGTGATACGTGGCCGTTGGGATCCAGCACGGCGTTCCGTATTACCCTCCTCAACTCACCGATTCCATATTTTGCTAACAGTCATTGGATCTCGACCAACGCGAGCAGCAATGTCGCGATACGATAAACCGCAATCGCGATAGGCTAGAATCCGACATTTATCAAAGTCGGAAACGTAGTGTTACGCATTTCTCCTCCTTACACGAGGCATCACAACAACATTTCTCCAGGCAACGCCGGTCAACTGCTGTTTGTGTATGAGAAATCGGTTGGAAACTTTCCTCATGTAAGCACGATGTAGGTGTTGCCACCAGCGCCAACCTTGTGTGAATGCTCTGAAAAGCTAATCATTTGCATGTCCTAGCATCATCTTCCTCTCGGTTAAATTTCGCGTCTGTAGCACGTCACCTTCGTGGTGTAGCAATTTTAATGGCCAGTAGTGTAGTTTGAGTCGCACCAGCTCCGCCATCCGATGCTGTCGCGCCGTCGACTCCGACCGGGCACAGTGCCTTCCTCTGCGTCACACGCAGGAGCCTGGTGTCGACACCCTGCTCTCCCGGCCATTATCAGCTTTGCAGGCCTTTGAGCCGCTACTCAGCTGGCCTCACGAGGCTCGCTGGATCCTATTCCAATTCTCAGACCAGGCAGTACCGCGAATTGAACCCGGTTCCTCCACATGGCAGGCAAACATTGATTCTTTCCCTATCGCTCTCCCTGTCTCTTTAAGCTTATTGTTCCAACAGTTTCATTGTGCTGGGAAATTGCTTACAGCGTTAAGCGACGGCGTTATTGTGGTCTTCTGTCCGAAGACTGTTTTCATGCAACTCTCCACGCTAGTTACCCTGTGTAACCATCTGCATCCCTGGCTAACTAGCGCATCCTACCTCCGCTAGAACCTGCTTACTGTAGTCGAGTCGTGGTCTTCCCCTACAGTTCTTACCTACCCTCCCTCTCCCACAGACTTCCCTCTGTTAGCAAACTGGCGTTTCCTCGATGCCTGCCGGCCGGAGTCGCCGAGTGGTTCTAGGTGCTACAGTCTGGAACCGCGCGACCGCTACGAATCCTGCCTCGGACATGGTTGCGTGTGATGTCCTTACGTTGGTTAGGTTTAAGTAGTTCTAAGTTCTAGGGGACTGACGACCTCAGAAGTTAAGGCCAATAGTGCTCAGAGCCATTTGAACCATTTTGAGCCTTCATGCTTCAAGATGTATTTTATGAATCGATCCCTTCTTTTAGTTAAATTGTGTGATAGATTAGTGTTCTCTTATCCGATCTGCCCAACTAATCTTCAGTATTCTCCTCGAGCAACACATTTCAAAAGTTTTTGTTTCCTTCTGGTTTGTACTCTTCAAAAAAACAAAACAAAAATTGGCTCTGAGCACTATGGGACTTAACGTCTCAGGTCATCAGTCCCCTAGAACTTAGAACTACTTAAACCTACATAACCTACATGGTTTCAGAAAGCATCGCTCTTGTGCAACGCAGCTAGCTCTTTATTCGCACGAAGTAATGGCCGCTATCGACAGGGGATCTCAAGTTGATTCCGTATTTCTAGATTTCCGGAAAGCTTTTGACACCGTTCCTCACAAGCGACTTCTAATCAAGCTGCGGAGCTATGGGGTATCGTCTCAGTTGTGAGACTGGATTCGTGATTTCCTGTCAGGAAGGTCGCAGTTCGTAGTAATAGACGGCAAATCATCGAGTAAAACTGAAGTGATATCAGGTGTTCCCCAGGGAAGCGTCCTGGGACCTCTACTGTTCCTGATCTATATAAATGACCTGGGTGACAATCTGAGCAGTTCTCTTAGGTTGTTCGCAGATGATGCTGTAATTTACCGTCTAGTAAGGTCATCCGAAGACCAGTATCAGCTGCAAAGCGATTTAGAAAAGATTGCTGTATGGTGTGTCAGGTGGCAGTTGACGCTAAATAACGAAAAGTGTGAGATGATCCACATGAGTTCGAAAAGAAATCCGTTGGAATTCGATTACTCGATAAATAGTACAATTCTCAAGGCTGTCAATTCAACTAAGTACCTGGGTGTTAAAATTACGAACAACTTCAGTTGGAAGGACCACATAGATAATATTGTCGGGAAAGCGAGCCAAAGGTTGCGTTTCATTGGCAGGACACTTAGAAGATGCAACAAGTCCACTAAAGAGACAGCTTACACTACACTCGTTCGTCCTCTGTTAGAATAATGCCGCGAGGTGTGGGATCCTTACCAGGTGGGATTGACGGAGGACATCGGAAGGGTGCAAAAAAGGGCAGCTCATTTTGTATTATCACGTAATAGGGGAGAGAGTGTGGCAGATATGATACGCGAGTTGGGATGGAAGTCATTCAAGCAAAGACGTTTTTCGTCGCGGCAAGATCTATTTACGAAATTTCATTCACCAACTTTCTCTTCCAAATGCGAAAATATTTTGTTGAGACCAACCTACATAGGTAGGAATGATCATCAAAATAAAATAAGAGAAATCAGAGCTCGAACAGAAAGGTTTAGGTGTTCGTTTTTCCCGCTCGCTGTTCGGGAGTAGAATAGTAGAGAGATAGTATGATTGTGGTTCGATGAACCCTCTGCCAAGCACTTAAATGTGAATTGCAGAGTAGTCATGTAGAACCTAAGGACAACACACACATCCATGCCCGAGGCAGGATTTGAACCTGCGACCGCAGCGGTCGCGCGGTTCCAGACTGTAGCGCCTAGAACCACTTGGCCACCCCGGCCGGCTTGTACTCTTCATCGTCCTTGTTTCACTTTTATACAAGGATACATTCCAGACTAATACTGTCAGAAGAGACCTCATCATACCTAAAATTAGACACTCTAAGATAGAAAAAAGGGGTGTACCACGAAGGAATTATCCAAAGCTGACGGAAATCGGTAGATATGATCTCCATGTAGAGAAACAAATGATTACAATTTCAGAAAAATTGGATGATTTATTCAAGAGAAAGAGCTACACAAATTGAGCAAGACAATAACGCGTTAGTCCACCTTATGGAAGCAGTTATTAGGATTGGCACTGATTGAAAGACTTCTTGGATGCCCTCCTGAGAAATACCGTGCGAAGTTCTACGTAGCTGGCGTGTTAGATCGTCAAACTGGCGAGATGATTAGAGGACCCTGCCGATAATGCTCCAAACGATCTCAATTGGGCAGAGATCCGGCGACCTTGCAGGCCAAGATAGGGTTTGACAAGCACAAACACAAACAGTAGAAACTCTCGCCGTATAGGGGCAGGCATTATCTTGCTGAAATGTAAGCCCAGGTTGGCTTGCCACGAAAGGCAACAAAACGGGGCGTAGAATATCGCCGACGTATCACTGTGCTGTAAGAGTGCCGCAGATGACAACAAAAGGGGTCCGGCTACGGAAAGAAACGGCACGTCAGACCATCACTCCCGGTTGTCGGGCGACAGTCAGATTGGTGTCCCACAGCTGTGTGGGACATCTTCGGACACGTCTTCGTTGGCCATCGGCACTCAGTTCGTAGCGGGTGTCATCACTGAAGACAAGTCTACTGCAGTCAATGATATTCTAGACCGAATGTGCCCGATTGGGACTCGTTACTGCACAGTCGTAAGCGGCAGTCAGCTTAACACTTTCGCTGCGGCTGTCTCCTATAAGCGTCACAATAAGCCATGAGCCAGTGCGGCTGAAGCTAATAAGCGTCCGCGCTCACTGTCGGATTACTCAGTCTACTTGCAGCGTTTAAGCTGGCATCAAAGCGTGTAAACTTTTGTCTTGTGTGGTCAGTTACCGAACGTATATTGTTCGTAATGGCGGCTAATGTTCCGACACCTGGACCTTCTAATGTGAAAAGGAGCACGAAAAGTGTTAAATTGACAGAGGAACAGTTACTTAGTGTACTAGACGGCAGTGATTTTCAGTGTAGTGGGGACAAGGCACACCACGCACCTTGTCATTTAGAGGCTGCAGAAGAACTGCAGAGCGACGATAGGGTGGAAGCACAGCTTTCGAATCTGTCTCGTGACAGTTCCGAATCGGACGATACGGATCACGGCGACTTTGTGGAAATCGACGACGAAAAAGAACCCGACCTGCCACACGGAGATAATCCAGCTGAGTCCTGGCATAAAGGACCACATAATACGCAGTATCACCCATTTATGACGGAAGAAGTTTTGCAAATTCATCCTGCTGGCAATTCTCCTATGGATTTTTTTCAGTTTATTGGTAACAGACGAATTGTTGCAGCTTGTAGCTGACGAAACGAACGATAACGCAGTCATCATATTGATGAGCGAAAATACAAAAGAGGAATCTGGAATCTGTACATGGAAATCTCTAAGTATAGGCGAATTGCTAGTTTTCCTGGGTGTTTCGTTACATATGGGTAACGTTAAATATCAGCGGTTACAAGACTACTGGAAGAAAGAACCGCTGTTTGAGAATAGAGGAATAGCGATGAGTATAAGCAGAGACTGGTATTTGATCATATTAGGCTCTCTGAATTTGGCAAAAAATCCAATTCCAGGAAACCCGAAAATATACGATCTTAAAAATGCCCATTTGAAGTAAATATAATTAGAAATGAATCAAGTTTACTTTTTCCTCTTATTCCTTCTTGCGTTTTGAAATCAAAATTTTTCCTGAATGCAGTGGATTTGTTGCTTGTTTGAGTTGTATTTTTTGTTACATTATCAACAAATCACGAATATTTGAATGGCGCTGTGACCCCTATAGGTGTCAGACAGCAAACAGACTTTAAAACATGACCACAATACAGTCGAAGCTTATTTGAAGTAATGCATCTAAGGTGTCGTCATTAAGTCAATACGGAACATGATCCTAAAGATCTTACAAAGTCTTGACGTCAGCCTGTAGCTCAGGTGCGCTTAGGAGCGTCGGCTCCGAGCGGTACCTGCCGTTTCAGAGTGTTACCGGCCCGCACTCCCACGTTACCGGGCCGCACTGGAGAGTTGCGCGTCTGCACCGATGCCGCAGCGAAAGTGCTAAGGGGTCCAGTTTCATGTCCCACTGATGATGATAATGAATCCGGGGCTCTGGGTGCCTCTCTGGCGACTGCTCTGCCCTCTCTTTCTGTCGTTCGATCACTTCCATCGCTGTATTCTGGCACGGTTCACCAGTTCCTGCCAACATCTGCAATAGAGGCATGGCTCCTCGTCTTGCCGTTCAGCCCAACCGGCTACTTTGAGCCCGACTGCACGTACTCTTTCAGGTGACAGTTGCGTGTATTGTTGACGCGTATGCCTGCGAGGCACAAATACTGTCCAACTGAACACGCGCAACGAAATTCACGAAGACATTATTCCCTGGTATAGACACATCATCTGTTCACTAACCTTGCCAGATGCGCGGTTAAACTGCGCTGTAGCGTCATATATTTATCTAGCGGCCGCCAAAGTTTAAAGTTCTGCATTTTCCGTCGATACCTGTATAAATATCAGTAGAGTGCATTACACGTAAAATAATTTGTGTTTCCTAGAGAGGAAAGAGAAAGTTGGGAGTTATTCTGTAGAGAACTGGCGAAAGCCTCTAATTAGAATGTTGACTGCCTACAAAACGAGAGCTGTAGCGACAAAACTATAAGGTATAGATTAAGGAACGGCAAACCTACGTCTCTAGCATTTGTAGACTTAAAGAAAGCTTTTGACAATGTTGATTGGAATACTCTCTTTCAAATTCTGGAGGTGGCAGGGGTAAAATACAGGGAGCGAAAGGCTATTTACAATTTGTACAGAAACCAGCCTCCCCCCATGAACCATGGACCTTGCCGTTGGTGGGGAGGCTTGCATGCCTCAGCGATACAGATAGCCGTACCGTAGGTGCAACCACAACGGAGGGGTATCTGTTGAGAGTCCAGACAAACGTGTGGTTCCCGAAGAGGGGCAGCAGCCTTTTCAGTAGTTGCAGGGGCAACAGTCTGGATGATTGACTGATCTGGCCTTGTAACAATAACCAAAACGGCCTTGCTGTGCTGGTACTGCTCTTGGCTGAAAGCAAGGGGAAACTACGGCCCTAATCATTCCCGAGGGCATGCAGCTTTACTGTATGATTAAATGATGATGGCGTCCTCTTGGGTAAAATATTCCGGAGGTAAAATAGTCCCCCATTCGGATCTCTGGGCGGGGACTACTCAAGAGGATGTCGTTATCAGGAGAAAGAAAACTGGCGTTCTACGGATCGGAGCGTGGAATGTCAGATCCCTTAATCGGGCAGGTAGGTTAGAAAATTTTAAAAGGGAAATGGATAGGTTAAAGTTAGATATAGTGGGAATTAGTGAAGTTCGGTGGCAGGAGGAACAAGACTTTTGGTCAAGTGACTACAGGGTTATAAACACAAAATCAAACAGGGGTAATGCAGGAGTAGGTTTAATAATGAATAGGAAAATAGGAATGCGGGTAAGCTACTACAAACAGCATAGTGAACGCATTATTGTGGCCAAGATAGATACGAAGCCCACACCTACTACAGTGATACAAGTTTATTTGCCAACTAGCTCTGCAGATGACGAAGAAATTGAAGAAATGTATGATCAAATAAAAGAAATTATTCAGATAGTGAAGGGTGACGAAAATTTAATAGTCATGGGTGACTGGAATTCGGTAGTAGGAAAAGGGAGAGAAGGAAACGTAGTAGGTGAATATGGACTGGGGCAAAGAAATGAAAGAGGAAGCCGCCTGGTAGAATTTTGCACAGAGCACAACTTAATCATAGGTAACACTTGGTTCAAGAACCATAAAAGAAGGCTGTATACATGGAAGAATGGGGGAAAGAAATACGGTAGAAGAAGAATGGGTAGCTTTGAGGGATGAAGTAGTGAAGGCAGCAGAGGATCAAGTAGGTAAAAAGACGAAGGCTAGTAGAAATCCTTGGGTAACAGAAGAAATATTGAATTTAATTGATGAAAGGAGAAAATATAAAAATGCAGTAAATGAAGCAGGCTCCAAAAGGAATACAGACGTCTCAAAAATGAGATTGACAAGAAGTGCAAAATGGCTAAGCAGGGATGGCTAGAGGACAAATGTAAGGATGTAGAGGCTTATCTCACTAGGGGTAAGATAGATACTGCCTACAGGAAAATTAAAGAGACCTTTGGAGATAAGAGAACCACTTGTATGAATATCAAGAGCTCAGATGGAAACCCAGTTCTAAGCAAAGAAGGGAAAGCAGAAAGGTGGAAGGAGTATATAGAGGGTCTATACAAGGGCGATGTACTTGACGACAATATTATGGAAATGGTAGAGGATGTAGATGAAGATGAAATGGGAGATACGATACTGCGTGAAGAGTTTGACAGAGCACTGAAAGACCTGAGTCGAAACAAGGCCCCCGGAGTCGACAACATTCCATTGGAACTACTGACGGCCAAGGGAGAGCCAGTCCTGACAAAACTCTACCATCTAGTGAGCAAGATGTATGAGACAGGCGAAATACCCTCAGACTTCAAGAAGAATATAATAATTCCAATACCAAAGAAATCAGGTGTTGACAGATGTGAAAATTACCGAACTATCAGTTTAATAAGTCACGGCTGCAAAATACTAACGCGAATTCTTTACAGACGAATGGAAAAACTAGTAGAAGCCGACCTCGGGGAAGATCAGTTTGGATTCCGTAGGAATATTGGAACACGAGAGCCAATACTGACCCTACGACTTATCTTAGAAGCTAGATTAAGGAAAGGCAAACCTACGTTTCTAGCATTTGTAGACTTTAGCTTTTGACAATGTTTATTGGAATACTCTCTTTCAAATTCTGAAGGTAGCAGGGATAAAATACAGGGAGCGAAAGGCTATTTACAATTTGTACAGAAACCAGATGGCAGTTATAAGAGTCGAGGGACATGAAAAGGAAGCAGTGGTTGGGAAGGGAATGAGACAGGGTTGCAGTCTCTCCCCAATGTTATTCAATCTGTATATTGAGCAAGCAGTGAAGGAAACAAAAGAAAAATTCGGAGTAGGTATTAAAATCCATGGAGAAGAAATAAAAATATTGAGGTTCGCCGATGACATTGTAATTCTGTCAGAGACAGCAAAGGACTTGGAAGAGCAGTTGAACGGAATTATAGTGTCTTGAAAGGAGAATATAAGATGAACATCAACAAAAGCAAAACGAGGATAATGGAATGTAGTCTAATTAAGTCGGGAATCTGAGGGAATTAGATTAGGAAATGAGACAATTAAAGTAGTAAAGGAGTTTTGCTGTTTGGGGAGCAAAATAACTGATGATGGTCGAAGTAGAGAGGATATAAAATGTAGACTGGCAATGGCAAGGAAAGCGTTTCTGAAGAAGAGAAATTTGTTAACATCGAGTATAGATTTAAGTGTCAGGAAGTCATTTCTGAAAGTATTTGTATGGAGTGTAGCCATGTATGGAAGTGAAAAGTGGACAATAAATAGTTTCGACAAGATGAGAACAGATGATTTCGAAATGTGGTGCTACAGAAGAATGGTGAAGATTAGATGGGTAAGGTCACATAACTAATGAGGAGGTATTGAATAGGATTGGGGAGAAGAGAAGTTTGTGGCACAATTTGACTAGAAGAAGGGATCGGTTGGTAGTACATGTTCTGAGGCATCAAGGGATCACCAATTTAGTATTGGAGGACAGCGTGGAGGATAAAAATTGTAGAGGGAGACCAAGAGATGGATACACTAAGCAGATTCAGAAGGATGTAGGTTGCAGTAAGTACTGGGAGATGAAGAAGCTTGCACAGGATAGAGTAGCATGGGGAGCTGCATCAAACCAGTCTCAGGACTGAAGACCACAACAACAACAACCTGTATGAAGCTGTTCTTTATTCGAATTCTGGAATATTTTGTTCGTTTCCTTTGGTGATGGAATCTCAGAAAACCGTGTTTAGTGGCTCCGCTTTAGTGGTACTGCCACAAGTAACATTATCATTGCTACCGCGCAGCGAAAGTATTGGTTGTGTCTTGCCGCTCGCGTACTTCTTGTTAGTAAAAAGTGTTTACCAGAATCACTTTGGATTTTCTGTCATATTTCGAGACAGTGTTTCGTTGTGGAAACTATTAAAAGCATCTTGCATTGAAGTCCGTGCTGCATCTCGAGTTTGAGTAAAACATCAACAATGTTGGAGATTTTGCGTTATTTTAAATCTGGCATCATTTCTGCATTGTTTCCGTAACGGTGACCTGTTTTGTGTACCATGGCGGATGAGTACCGTGTTTTATTAATTTATTTGGTGTAATATCTCTCAATTGCCGTCGATAATATTTCCTTAAATTAAAGTCATATCTGGTCTACGGTTACATAATCAGTTTGGAAGGAGTGCAGACTGTCTCTTAGGTAGAGAACAAGCGAATTTTCATCTGCTTTTTTAAACAGACAGATTTTGCGTTTATTGTTGGTGGATTCGGATGTTACTATTTTCAGTCCCACTACAACGATCTTGTGGTCGCTAATCCCTGTGTTCCCTATCTGTTAAGGATTATTTGTTGTTGAAAGATCAAGCATGTTTTCACAACCATTTGCACTTAAAGTGGGTTCTCAAAATAATTGATCAAAATAGTTTACTGAAAAAGCATTCAGTAGGATTTCGGATGACTTTTAATGCCTACCACTGCTTTAAACATGTATTTTCGGCAACATGCTCAGGGTAGATTAAAGTGAGCACCAATTATAATTTTGCGAGTAGGATACCTATCTGAAATGATAAGGAAGCTTTCTTTGAACTGTTCAGCAACTGTATCATCACAGTCGTTGGGGTCGATAAAAGTAATCGAATATTAATTTATATCTTTTGCCAAGTATAACCTCTACCCTTACTAACCTACAAGAAGTACCTGCTTCAATCTCACAAGAACGTTTACAGCTCCTGACTGCAAGGAACACTCTACTACCAACAAGAATGGAAGAAGACAGATGGCCAAAGATATCATTTTCATGGCACCTTTCTGGAAGAAAAAGAAGAGGAAGATCAGGAAAAATGGTGGCTAAGATGTGTCCAGGGAGCGACTGAGAGAAGGGAAGCAGACGATAATGAGGAAGAACGGAGCAAAATAACAACAGTTGAACTATCGAGTATTCCAGTGACTGCTACACGTCTTCGTACGCAGTAAATCGCAACACTACATGTGTCCAATCTGACGTGTCCTTAACTTTACAAATATAGTGCAGACGACATATTTTTAACTGCATTGGACAAAATTATGACGAAAATCCAGGCACGAGCTCTCGCAGGTTCTACTTGGTGGTATTTCTGTCAGCGGTGTGCACACTGTGAATTTCCTTACGTTCTGCTTCACAAAACAAGGGAGAATATAACGGAAGCAGCTGCAGTATCTGATACTCCTCTGCCCTTACGACTCCCAGCATATGGAAGAAGGACCATTAGGTATGTCAAGCTGCCGCATATATCGTGAATTTTTGATGACACATCAAAACGCCTGAGTAGCCTGCGATCTTCTCTACAAGTAATATTACCAGAAAAACAAGAAAAGTGGATGAAACCTCGCAAGTAAATGCGGATATAGTACTTTTGACGGCTTTAGAGTACGTGAACAGCATTTTCTGAAGTGCTTTAACGCTATTATTCGTAGAAAAATCTGAAATTTCTGATGCTAGAATTGTAGTTTACGCATTACTCAGAAATAGATAATAGGCTCGTCACTTCGCAGTGCATTGGCTGTTTTTCGGAAATAAATCACGCTCACTCACACAGTTTGCTCTTCATTTAGGGCTTCACTGCTCCTGCGCCTCATGCTACAATTTTTGCGTTATTTAATGACCCGCATTGCAACTTGTTCGCCAAATGTCAACCCAGACCGGTGCTGCCCCCAATCGAATATTTACACGTAAAATGTCACATTGAAAGGCCTGAAATATTGCCCTTTCTTGCAACGGTTGAGGACCACACGATAAATAGGGTACGCGACCATAGAAACGAAAGAAGAGTTGATGCTAGAGAAAGCAGTTACTGCAGTGACATCATCATTGTTGTTGTTGTTGTTGTCGTGGTCTTCAGTTCGAATACTGGTTTGATGCAGCTCTCCACGTGAGTCTATTCCGTGCAAGCCTCTACATCTCTGTATAACTACGGCAGTCTACCTCTCGATACAAAAGTTATACCCTATACTTACCTTCATAACCAATTTAACTATCCTTTGGCGCCTCAGAATGTGTGCTATCAATCCGTCACTTAGTTTAAGCAGGCTGTGCTATAAATTTATTTTCATATCAGTTCAATACAATGCCCTCTCATATTTTATGCAACCTTCAGCATTCTTCTGCAGTACCACATTTCCAGATCTTCTACTCTCTCATGTTCTTGTCTGAACTGTTTATCGTTCACGTTTCACTGACGTACAAGACTACAGTACAAAAAAATACCTTCAGAAAAGACTTGCTAACATTTATATTCAATGGCAACTAATTTCTCTTTCTCAGAAACGCTTTGCTTCCTATTATCAATGCTCATTGTAGAGCCTGTCTACTTCGGCCAATATCAGTTCTCTGCTGTCCAAATAGTAAAAGTAATTTACTACTGTCACCGTCTCGTATCCTAATCCAATGCCCTCAGAATCGCTTGATTCGTTTTGACTACGTGTCATTACACTCGTTTTACTTTTCTTTTCGTTCATCTTTTTAGAATCTCTCCATTGCGTTCAAGCCATCTTTAGATTCCTTCACCATCTCTGACACTAGTACAATGTCTTCACAAAACCTTAAACTTTTTATTTCTTGTCCTTCAGCCCCACCTCCTATATAACCTCAAGAATAGGCTACCACGCTGTGTCACGCCGTTCTCAACCACTGCTTGCCTCACACGTCCCTCGACGCTTGCAGCACCACTCTGCTTACCGTATGTTAGGTTAGCTCGAAAATGCCGCCGTTTTTGCAACTTTCCCAGAAAATTCGACTATTTATAGTTCTTGTGGTTTTTTCCGACGTAAAGCACTAAAAAAACACTTATAACACACACAAGTTCTACTTCACTCTAATTTATTTAATTAATTCGCCAGTGTTCGTCAGTGAGATGACTACAATAGTCTCAGTAGCATAAATCAGCAAATAAGTTGAAACAGTAGAATTCATCTCAGGATATCAGCTCAGTATGCTGTTCCAAGTGTAGCAACGTTTCAGCAAGTTTATTACTTGCCATCTTCTGGCAAAGTCTGTCTTCGACAGAAAATGACAAGTAAGATGTTCGCCAAAATTTCGCTACATATTCCTAAGTGACTTGTACAGGCGCTTCTCTGGATATCAGCCGAGAATACAGAAGCGTAAATACTCACGAATGAAATCAGTAGTAAGTGCGGGGGTGCTAAAGCGAAATGGCAGTAGAAAAAAACTGGAGAAACGGAAAAGGAAATGGGCGACGGATTGGCAGTTTTATCATAAAGAAAACTTGAATAAATTTTTATTTAAATTAAAAGAAAGAGCACCAGTATTCAGTGCTGGAAAGTAATTCCACTGTTAAACAAAGAAGACAGAGCGGTTTTGTAGAAACACTACTCTGAAGGCCTCTACGAGGGGTATGAACTATCTCTTGATTTCGTAGAAGAAGAAGGTGAGTCTTAATTTGGAAGACAAAAGCGATGCAGTGTCAGAGTATATCAGAGCTCTGAAAGACCTGCAATCAAGTAAGGCAGAAGGGGCAGACAACATTTCTACAGAATCATTGGAGGAAGTGACAACGAGAAAATTATTAAAATAAGTGTGAGACCGGAAACATATAGGACTTTCTGAAGAATATCTGCTCAACCTCGAAGGAGGGAAAGATAGATGAATGTAGAACTATCACCTGACCAGCTGAAAAACTACAAGGAGCTAACTATAACGATATAAATAAGAAATTAGAAGCAACGGTGGAAGAGAAAGGAGGTTCAGCTGTGGGATAAATACTCAGGGATGCCATTTCTACCCTCAGTGAACGTGATGAAGTATTACAGGACCCGTTGAATTGAAACAACAGTCTAATGAACATCAAATATTGTCTGAGAGTAAAAAAGAAAGACGGAAGTCACGAGAAATAACACTGGAGACCACACAGTACATGATGTATTGAAATACTGCCACCTTGAAAGCAAAATAATGCGTGACGGAGGAAGCAAGGAGAATATAAGAGGCAAACTAGCGCAGGCCAAGGGGGCATTCCCAGCCAAGAAAAGACTGCTCGTGTCAAAGATTGACATTTATTTGAGAAAAAAATCTCTGTAAATATACGCCTGGAGCACGGCATCGTATAAAAATGATTCATTTACCTGGGGAAATCCGGAAAAAGAAGAGAAACGAAGCGTTTGAAAAGATGTGGCGTAGAGCGGTACCGACATTTAAGTGATCTGATAAAGTAAGAGATGATGAAGTGCGCCATGAGAGGCATATGTGCAAAAGACTCAGTAGAAGAGGGGACAGGGTAACAGGTGTTATGACAAAAGATAATAAATCCTGGGTTCTAGAGGAAGCTATAGAGGGCAAGAACTGAGAGGAAAGACAGAGATAGGAATATATGCTAAAAATAAATGAGGCCATTGATCTTTAGTGTTACTCTGAAATGAAAACATCGGCAAAGAGGATGATGTCGTGGAGGGCTGCATAAAATCAGTTAGAAGATTGACGAACACAAATAAGAAGACAGATAGAGAAAATAATTCGTCAAATGTATTAGCAGAGAAAGCTAACATTAACATGCTAGAGACGCTTTGTCCTGCTTCATATTCAGAAGCATTCAGTGACGGTTAAAACACAGCATCTCTTCACCAGTAGGTAGGAAGGTTGAGAAGACGTTATGGGATGAGGAGGGCTTACTATAATCTGAGATCATTAAAGACCAGCAGCTGTCGGAAGCTGCTGACATAGTAACATAGCATTGAGAAAGGGGCAAGAAAAACAAACGGAACCGGTAGTGAGTAAAAGGAGCGAGAGAGATAGATAGAGAGAGAGAGAGAGAGAGAGAGAGAGAGAGAGAGAGAGAGTTAGGGAGGGAGGAAGAGAGGGGGGGGGAGGGAGAGAGGGAGAATAGGCGGGGGAAAGGAGATTCCGCTTCAGCTCATCCGCCTATGGAGCAGCAGCTTTATGGCCAATGTCTCGTGTTCTCATCTCCTCTCCAGTCAGGACGGACATCCACTACGGGCCTTTGTGGGCCGCTGCTTTGTGTTCCGTATTCCTGGCAAGAGGAGTCACCAACAGCCTCATTCCAAACAGAGACAGAGTCTTCTCTGTAGATAAGATCGGACTTTGCTCTCAAAGGGTGACCCAGATTTCCTTCCTGAAGAGCAATAAGGTAATCGAAATTGCAGCTTCGTCTCCCAAGTTTAAAGTCAATCCCTGTGAAAATAGAACACTAAAACACTTTGCTCAAATTTCTGAGCCTTTCTGTGCACGATTGATTGATCAATGGCTGCAGTGTTGCTCCTGCGTATCGGCAACTCCTTTGTCTAGCAGCTAGGATCAGCAGAAATTCTGGCCTGCAGCTGTTCAGTACGACGGTCTGTCTAAAATGGAAGTCCCCTTGTTGCAGAGAAATTAATTATGACTGTGAATCTCTAGTAAGTGAGGCATCAGAATACGTTTGCTACTAGAGAGCTTGATTGTTCGACCTCGGGTGAAGTAAAGGCCAGCAACGTTACAAATAAAGTAAAGGTAAAGACGACCGCACTTGTCCAGAGTGTCAAAAAATAAAACTAGATCACGAAATATTTCATGCATCTTAAAATAGACAACCGAACTTACATCGTATGTCCCAGCCGCAGAGCATGCAAGTTGGGTTGCCTATCTGATGCACTGGTGTGCAAAACTTAGTGATGAGCGCAACTTTTACACGATGTGTTTACTGGCAAGCAGCGTAGCTCGATGAAACTTGGACCATACATAAAAATAGCTGCTACAGTATGGTACACAGGTAACTGAAAGAAATCTTCAATGAAACGAACATAAATTAGTTTTTTTTTCAGTCAGTAACCACACTGAATTCAAAGCGGTTTACAATGGTGCCCCGGACATGCCAAAAGTTGAGACATGGTAGTCAATAGCGTGCATGACCATCACGGATGGCGGTGCATGGTCTTCAACTTGCTCCCACGCTGGCCACAAGGTCGGTGGGGCGTTCTTGTGGTAGCGCATTCCATTTGTGGGGCGGCGAAGAAGTCGTCGAATGAGTTGTTTGAATGTTCATTTCACGTAACAGACTATTGCCGATGCAACATATGTGGGACGGCGAAGAAGTCGTTGTTTAATGTTGAATGAAAGTTGAACATTGCCACCTTAAATCACGCGAGCCTGGCAACTAATTTGGTGGCCAGTCAGAAAGCGAAGGGAAACTTACTGACCTTAGTTCCCAGTCTGCACGGCCACATTCCTGTACAGCCCAGCTAAACGAAAAATATCCATAGTTCTTCACGGGATTAGGGCTGCTTCAATAAAATTTAACGTTCCAAACAAGATTTTATTATCTTAAAGGCTCACACAAATTACTCGAAACTTCTGAAAATGCTAAAGACATTAAATATTGTTAATTCAGCCAATCGTTTACTAGTTCAGAGGCGACTTCTACAGCAAGTTCCTCCCGAATAGTTCATTACTCTAACTGAACGGTGCTCTATTAATAGTTCGCAATAATGTTAAAAAAAAAATTAATGCTCGCCTTAAAAGTGGAGTTAGTCACCACTTGCCACGCGGAATTATACTTCACACGGACGGCACAATAACAGTTTGTTACCGAAGTCTAAACGATCCAGGACGGTGTACAGTCCTCGCGATTTTCAATGTCCGTTTACATTGCTAAGTACGCGCATGTCACAGCCCGCTATGACGTCACCCGAGGCGAGGCGCGATCGGATGTTAAGCTCGCGTGGACTAGGCGTTGGTCTAATGCGGAGTGAGCTTACTACTGCCTCTGCCGCTCTTTTTATATAGCTCCGGCGCGTACCGCCAAGAGAGCATCTGTTCTTTTCGTTCCTATGCAGACGCCTGCAGCCTCCAAATGATCGCTATCTCAGGCACATAATCTTAAATATCACATTTAATAATAGCTTTACAAACTTCTCAATTTTTGTATACATACATCTGAGCAGTACAGAAGCACGTAGAAAATCTCAGCCCGCTAAAATTAAAACTTTACTCTCTAGAATTTTTACAATGGAACTAACGGTAGATTGTTACCTCTGAACCATAGCTTTATCAAGACTTGTATCAGCTGTTAATTATGCTACAAGACTAAAACTTGGTGTAGCTTTGTTAATTGTCCTATCTGATCATTGGTCTTAAAGAATTTGTTTTATCATTAAAATTTAAAGTACTTAATCTATAATGCTTATGTACATTTTACTCACAAAAGTAGTTTTTACTAAATTACTAAAAAACTAGAAGAGGTAACTGATTGTGGTATTTCCATTATTATTATTAGGGTGAACTGAAGCATCCTACCAATTTTCAATATTGTAGCTCTATTATTTCGCGCCTCTGATTTTTCCGAAAAACGCGGATTCTGGAGTCAATTTTAGTTTTATGGTTTTGGAAACCAGCACCACTCATTAATGACTTCTTACTGCACCTTCTCACCAAATTTTGGCTTCCTAGCGTCATTATTTAGCGCCTCCTATTTTTCTTTTAAAACGTGAATTTTACGTAAACTACTAATTTTATAACATTAAGATTTGTTACCTGAAACATTATTACATAGAACTATACTTTAACAAAGTTTTACACACAAATCTTAATTTTTACTTTTATGTTAAATGTGGTGCAATACTATATGCAGGCGCGTTACGATGACGTGACGCTACTAGCAGTGAACTAGGGTAAGTCCCGTGCACTCGCTCGCCTCTGTATCTTATACATGATACAGCGCTTGCTTTGCTTCATCACCCCCTTTTTAATTTTCGTGAAAATCTATTTTTGAACAAAATTAAATTTCTAAAAGAACAAACAAGCGATGGATTACTTTAGTATACCTCTTTCAACTTAAGTTGCTTCTTCTTAGGAAATTCCTTATTACTACATACACAAAATAACCATACTCATATACACATAGAAAACCTAGTACAGAAGACATTCACAAATTATTTACATACATTTACATGGAAATATAAATTTTTCAATGGTTACAAAATAGTTATTTTTTTTTTCTTTAAAATCAGTCTCTTCCTGAAAAAGAAAATACACACGACTTTTATCACTGCAACGCACTCACATTTTTCTTTTACTATAATACTCGGCACTGTGGTGGGTGTCCTATTGTAACACTCATTTAATTTCACTGATTGACAAAATTGTGGGAGGAAATTGTATTCACTGTGGTTTGCGTCTCTACTTCCAATCTCCCTACCGCTTGTTGTCAGTCATTCATGCAGCCTGCATGTCCCTGAGAAACAGACAATACAGTCTAAGTTTCTGTTTTCAACTTATATCTAAGGTAGGACAAAGTACATTTTATAGTTTATATTCTGCCACTATTTTACTAATTGTGAAGTTGTCAGAAAGACATTTAGCACTAAGTCGTATCTGATACAATAGCTCCTACTTTCTTCTTTCATAAATAATCTTTTAGGTTCCTAAATAGTGAAAATTCTTTTAGCAAATTAATATATTAAGATCTTGCTTCAACTTAGAAAATTGAGTAACCTTTTAGTTTTAATGTACTCTGGCTTAATTATCGTATGGATTAGTTCATCAAAGAAGTCATTTGCTGACCAGCACTTTGCTTTATTGTATGAATTACTAAAGAAATTAGTTATTTTCAGTATACCGATTCCAAATTTCTGCATTTTCCAATATTTGTGTGTTTCTGTTGTCTGTTTAACTATTTATTTGCCTCAAGCAAGATTTAGCGTTTTTCACCATTTCACGAGACGTGAGGGAATTATTCTTTAATCCTACATCATTTACTTCAATTTACTTACTTCACTTCTTCACCTTATTCATTTTCTCCCTTTTCTTCCAGATTCAAAATACTTCATTTCTCCACTTCTTTCTCCCTTTTCCTTTTGTCAGCCTATTGACGTCCTGTTTCTATATATTTGGTGCGATCCTCACACCACTTCCACACATCTCCATTTATTTAATTCTAAAACGCCATTGCTTGCCTCTATGAGCATTACCTTCTTACGCTGTTTTCCTTCAGACAACCTTATTTCTAGCAACTTACTACCTTCTGCATAATCTCATGGATTATTCATATTCATACCGTACTTCGTATACTGCAAAGTGTCTCTCTTAGTTGTAGTTTCTAACCCTTTACAATTACATGAAATATTTTAATTTATTTATTTTAGCCATGTTTGCCTCTTATTGGTACTCAGACTTTTGTTTTGCCATTCACTAGGTAGATCCTTACTAAGAATACTTAAAACCTAATAGCATATATACAACATGAAGACATATGTGATTCTTACCTGTTATGATAGACCAGAAGAAGGGAATGAAACTTGAAAAGGAAATAAAGTTTCACCCAGCTGGGAC
This sequence comes from Schistocerca gregaria, assembly GCF_023897955.1. Lineage (NCBI taxonomy): Eukaryota > Metazoa > Arthropoda > Insecta > Orthoptera > Acrididae > Schistocerca > Schistocerca gregaria. The sequence goes on from NC_064926.1 coordinate 546,831,866, forward strand.
TGCACGGTACGCCAAACCGTGTATCCGCCAAAGAGTGGCAGACTCCCTACAGTAATTAATTACTGTTAATTTTAAATTCCTTTAGATCCACAATATTTCTTAGACCTAGTTCTCTCTTACTCTTAGCACTTTCCTCATTCTCACTGAAAACCAAATTTTCCTGCAAGTATCCTTTATTCTTTATTACTCTAATAGGCAGTTCCCAAGTTTCATTACTACCGCCTATATGACTTCCTATAAAAGACTCTCTTATCACTTTAGAGTCAGGTAAAGTTAAAATTAAGTTGTTCTGATCAAAATTGATCTTTCCCTGGTACTTTGATAAGAAATCAGTACCAATCAACATATCAACACTTAAGCCTAGCACAATCAAACAAGGATGATCTATTACTACGTCATTTATACCAATGGGTATCAAAGCTTCGTGTTGAACTGGTCTAGAGACTTTTCCAGTAGCACCTATAATCTTTAAGCCACTTACTTTCATAACTGTTAACTTCTCTTTATTGGGTATGGTGTCAAAAAATGTTTGTGATAAAGCACTTGCTTCACTGCCACTGTCAAGCAGACAACGCACAGTGACTCCTGATATGTTTACTTTGATAACAGGGTGAGTTATTTTACATTGAACAGGTTGCTCACACACCTCGTCTAATAAATCTCGTTCTATGTTCTTCCAGCTAAAGTAATTCTGATCAGTTGCAATTACATTTACATTTACATCCTGGGGCTCATCATGCTCTATAATCTTAGCTGCTTTCTCTAATCTGTCCACTAACTTTAAATCGAAGCATCTGACGACTTTTTCTACTTTTGTTTGCTGCACATCAGCCAAATTATCCTCTACCTCTGAGCAACTGCGTCCCTGCGCAATATTGCTGTTCATAAGAATGTCGTCACCTTCAACCATTTGTGGCACGTTTACACAGCTACTAGATTCTTTCACCTCGTTACTATTTCTACCCCCTTCATTCATCATTTCCTCCTCTCTAAAGTTTTGCAGTACTGATTCTACTTCTGCTACTTCTACTTCAGCTTTTAGATTGCCATTTTCATCGAAGATGTAAGCTTTTACTTCATCATTATTCCCATCAGACTCAAACCCATTATCTATTTCTTCCCCATTATCTACCTTGAGTTCCTGTTCTTCCTTGACCCATTTTTCTAGTGTATCCAAAATACTATCCACTATTTTGTGAGAGTGGCTTAACACATCACTGGTATTATCTGTATTTATTTCGGCATCCATGTTGTCTGTCTGTGCATGTTGGCTGATTGTCTGTGTTTCCGTTACTGGCTGTGTTACTGTTACCGCCTGGTGAGCGCCAGTTTCCTCATAGACGGGATTTAGTTTCCCACACGCGGCCTGTTGTGTTCATCTGTGACACCACTAGATATTGTAGCATCATGACTCCCTTCTTGTCTTAATGGCATAGTATTTACTTCTCCACTTTCGTCATAGTAGTTGTTACGAAAGCGTGGTGAGTATCTACCCCCTCTTCCTCTGCCACGGCTTTGGTTTCGATAGTTTGTTTTGGTGTGCCTAACTTCCATATTTCTAACGTTCACGTTTCCATTATTTTGTACGTGATTGTTAGAAGATTTGTTATTCTGCTGCACCTGCTCCTCAGCAGCAGCTACTCTTTCCACTCTTTCCAGATATTCAATAAATTTGTCTATATTATCTCTAGGGGCGGAAATGATCCTCTTCTGCCAGTACCACGGCAGCTTACCTTCTAAACCCATAATGATCATATCTGGCTTCATCTTTTCTGTCAAATGTGACAGTCTTGAAACCCACTTCCTAGCGAAATCCTTTACTGATTCACGCCCTGGGAAAAACTTCTTACCACTCCAGAATTCCCTTAACACATCATTTTGTTTGTTATGTGACCAGTATTCGTTGAGAAATGCAGACTTAAATTCAGATAAAGTTTTACATTTGATCATTACATCCGCTGACCATCGCAAAGCATCACCTGACAAATGACTTCTTATAAATGAAATTTTTTCTCTTTCTGACCAAGTGTTGGGGAGAACATCCTCAAAGTCATTCCAAAATTCAAGAGGGTGAATGTACTTATCAGGATCAAAGCGCAAAAACTGTCGACACCCTATAAAAGCGGCGTCAACTGAAGTCACATGCTGTACAGTAGAATGACTAGAATTAACAGAGGTTACTCTATTTTCTAGGTTAGCAATGTTAGTATTTAATTCCTCTACTTGTGACTCTACTGCTTCTATCCTGGCAGAACATCTTTGTTCCACTGCACCACGAATTTCGGTACAGGTTTCTTTTACTTTCTCAATGTTTTTCTGACAAGTATCTACTTTAATTTGTACCTCTTTAACTTTGTCAGAGCAAAGTTTGGACTCGTTGCTCAATCTTTCGGACAACCTCACTTCCAAAAGTTCATCTGCCTCTTGATAATTTTTTTGAATTTGATCTATTTCACATTTGAAAGTACTATGCATTTTAGTTAACTGTTGCCCTACTTTTACTTGAATGTCATGATGAATAGCATCTATCTTATAATTCAAACTATTCCATTTTGATTGCAGTTCTTCTTTTAGTTCTTTATTACTATCCTCAATTTTATTTTCCAACCCTTTATTACTAACCTCAATTTTATTCTCCAACTCTTTATTACTATTTTCTATTTTAGCCTCAATTTTATTTTGGTTTGATTCGAGTTTGGCAAACAGTATTTGCATCCAATCCGGAGCTTCTACCTTGATACTTTGTATCTCTTGACTTGACTGAGCTGGAGATATATTGAGCTCAGTTTCACTACCTGACAAAGTTAGCAACTCTACTGGCTCCCTTTTGACTTCTATTTCACTTATTGATTGCATCCCTGCACTCTCATTTAAATTAAAGTCATAATTTACTGGTGACAAATTACGTTCTAGTTCAATATTTGAGGGATTAATGGAACCATCCTCATTAAACTCAATTCCTGATCCTGAGGATTCTTGGTCAGAGACCGGTTCCCTTCTGAAATGTACACTACTTTCCATATCTTTTAGTTTGTTAGCAGCAGTTAATAAATATTTTAAAAGTCTTTGACTTAACTTAAATGCTTGATTTCGACGAATGATGTCGTCGCGGTGTACCAGCAATCGTGATGCGACGCGTCGCGACGTATTGAAGGCAGCAGCAGCAGCTGTAGCGTCGAGTACCGCCACAGGAATCGCCTACTGCAATAGCTCCAGGGGGGGGGGGGGGGGGGGGCAGCAAGGCACCGTTGACCGCTCGGCGCAGCCGGCAGCTGTCTCGCAGATCAGCGCAGCTCCGCGATGACGCACCGTCTTCCTTTAGTCTCAGCGCCGTCGGCAGCCGCGATCCAGCATCGTCGCCTTCCTCACCATCGTCACTAACCAACGTACAGCGGTAGACACTTATTGTTTATACACTACACCCGCCTTTACTGGTAACACTGTTCCCACACTAGTTCAATTCAGTGTCCTGTTATTGCCTACCGAGTTCGTTAATTTATACCAATCGCTTTCACACATCGAGCACTTTTATTTGCTTTTAATTCAGTTTTCCCGGCCGATGCACCATATGTGGGGCGGCGAAGAAGTCGTCGAATGAGTTGTTTGAATGTTCATTTCACGTAACAGACTATTGCCGATGCAACATATGTGGGACGGCGAAGAAGTCGTTGTTTAATGTTGAATGAAAGTTGAACATTGCCACCTTAAATCACGCGAGCCTGGCAACTAATTTGGTGGCCAGTCAGAAAGCGAAGGGAAACTTACTGACCTTAGTTCCCAGTCTGCACGGCCACATTCCTGTACAGCCCAGCTAAACGAAAAATATCCATAGTTCTTCACGGGATTAGGGCTGCTTCAATAAAATTTAACGTTCCAAACAAGATTTTATTATCTTAAAGGCTCACACAAATTACTCGAAACTTCTGAAAATGCTAAAGACATTAAATATTGTTAATTCAGCCAATCGTTTACTAGTTCAGAGGCGACTTCTACAGCAAGTTCCTCCCGAATAGTTCATTACTCTAACTGAACGGTGCTCTATTAATAGTTCGCAATAATGTTAAAAAAAAAATTAATGCTCGCCTTAAAAGTGGAGTTAGTCACCACTTGCCACGCGGAATTATACTTCACACGGACGGCACAATAACAGTTTGTTACCGAAGTCTAAACGATCCAGGACGGTGTACAGTCCTCGCGATTTTCAATGTCCGTTTACATTGCTAAGTACGCGCATGTCACAGCCCGCTATGACGTCACCCGAGGCGAGGCGCGATCGGATGTTAAGCTCGCGTGGACTAGGCGTTGGTCTAATGCGGAGTGAGCTTACTACTGCCTCTGCCGCTCTTTTTATATAGCTCCGGCGCGTACCGCCAAGAGAGCATCTGTTCTTTTCGTTCCTATGCAGACGCCTGCAGCCTCCAAATGATCGCTATCTCAGGCACATAATCTTAAATATCACATTTAATAATAGCTTTACAAACTTCTCAATTTTTGTATACATACATCTGAGCAGTACAGAAGCACGTAGAAAATCTCAGCCCGCTAAAATTAAAACTTTACTCTCTAGAATTTTTACAATGGAACTAACGGTAGATTGTTACCTCTGAACCATAGCTTTATCAAGACTTGTATCAGCTGTTAATTATGCTACAAGACTAAAACTTGGTGTAGCTTTGTTAATTGTCCTATCTGATCATTGGTCTTAAAGAATTTGTTTTATCATTAAAATTTAAAGTACTTAATCTATAATGCTTATGTACATTTTACTCACAAAAGTAGTTTTTACTAAATTACTAAAAAACTAGAAGAGGTAACTGATTGTGGTATTTCCATTATTATTATTAGGGTGAACTGAAGCATCCTACCAATTTTCAATATTGTAGCTCTATTATTTCGCGCCTCTGATTTTTCCGAAAAACGCGGATTCTGGAGTCAATTTTAGTTTTATGGTTTTGGAAACCAGCACCACTCATTAATGACTTCTTACTGCACCTTCTCACCAAATTTTGGCTTCCTAGCGTCATTATTTAGCGCCTCCTATTTTTCTTTTAAAACGTGAATTTTACGTAAACTACTAATTTTATAACATTAAGATTTGTTACCTGAAACATTATTACATAGAACTATACTTTAACAAAGTTTTACACACAAATCTTAATTTTTACTTTTATGTTAAATGTGGTGCAATACTATATGCAGGCGCGTTACGATGACGTGACGCTACTAGCAGTGAACTAGGGTAAGTCCCGTGCACTCGCTCGCCTCTGTATCTTATACATGATACAGCGCTTGCTTTGCTTCACATTCCTCCAGAGGCGCGGTTGACGCCTTTAGGATCGTTGTCGGTGCATGTGGACGTCCCCACAACGTTTGCCACAAGTGGTCGATGGGGTTTAAGTTGGGTAGCGCACAGGCCAGCCCATTCCCTGGATATATCCTCTCGGTCCACGAACTCCTTCTACTGCGCTGTGCAACGGGGCATCCTCCTCTAGCATTACTTTTCCTCAACTGTAGTTGTCGATTCCAGTACTAGTTTTCGATGTTTGGACAGTTGCTTTTCTAAACACAGTATGTTATATTTCAGGCTAAAATTTGTGAATAGGAATTACTTTATAAACTATCTTAGTTTCGATGTTATTACTGGTAAGTACGAGTTCCGACTGTACAGTTACAACCAATTTTTTAGAAACAGTTTAAATTACGAATTATTTGCACATTAAAATATTTATTATTCATTACGCAATCCTGTATTGTTTACAACTTTTATTTCTGGATTAATTTGTGAAATAATAATCGAAATTAACAATGTGACGAAAACAAGTCGTAATTCATTTGTTAAGAAAAATTTTAAACCCTTTGGAATATCGTTATTTCCGCAGAGTGTATGAGTCATAAGCTTGCCTCTGATGTGATCGGACGTATTTTTGTGCGAACAGTGCAATTTCGGGTTTGTTAATTTGAAAAATCAAAATACTGTATGATGTACTACAAGTGAGAAAACCAATGGAAAACATATTTACGCAAAAAAATTCTGGAACAACCATCTTCCAATTTATTTAGTTCAAATGAACCGTGAGGGTCTGATGTTAGATTTTCAGCTTCAAGAATCAGACTTTTAGACAAGAAGAACTGGAGCCATCTCAACATGACAAGCTCTCAAATCTTCATAAAAAACTTTGCTCGTTAATTACTTGGACTGGTCACTGTTTAATGTGCATAATAGATGGAAGAAGGAAGAAGCGGGAAGTTTACAGCTGTTCGATACAGCCGCGCATTGTCATTCATGAACATGAAGTCAGGATCGAAATAGGGGAGACAGTGCTTCAAAACGCTGACCTCAGGCATTGTGACGTCCAGATTTCTGTGTACGCCTGGGAAAGCTCTGGCAACATGCTCCCTCACTTCATTCACTTCCACCTAGTTGTTGTTATCTTTGCAAAAACTGGCATAATGACACTGGATAACAACTCCGTAATCATTTATTTTCAAACAGGTTTAACGGAACAGGATGGATAATAAATTTGTTAATATCTTACGTTACTTTATCTACCTCGTCCTTAAGTTTTGCTGTGCAGTATATTTTCCGGGGCAGTTTCTTTTGACGAATTTTATGAGTGCTGAAATGTATGTACCTCATCAATTCAGGCTCTCTCTCGTGTCGTGCAGTCGTCTTGATACACGGCGCGGTCTTCTGTAAGACAGAATCTTGTCCCTGCTAATCGCACGTTTCAGTACAGAATTGAAGCAAATCTTCCTGTGTACATAATGGCTTCAAGCCCTGTTACAAAATTACTAGTCACATCTCGTGAAAATCAGACACGACTGGGGTCCAAAGGTTAAAAAGTCAGGGAGTGTTTCCGACACGGAAGAAGCAGTTCGTTGCTAACTTTTCAAGGGGGTCCCGTGTGACATTCTCCCTGGGCATGTCAATGGACAGGAATCGGCGGCGCCCTTTCTTTCAAGTTGCCTCGCCCAGCACCGCGCCGTCTGTCAGTAATTCATCTGTAAACTAAAAATGGGCAAGAAGGGCGGTTAAAATCAAATAGCCTTTGAAGTGTCCACCAGTGATACTGATTAAAATGTCATTGAGTACCTAGTGATCACGTTTCTAGCTCTCCTCTCTCCTTACAACATTGGGAAGATAAATTAAATTTACAGATTAAAATCAACGGGGTATCACGTAATAACTCATTGCAATTGAAGTTGAAATCTTAGGCCGCGTCATGTTTCTTCTAAAATGATCGACGTTTCCACCCTTCTGCTGCGATCTTCCTCAGGATCTTCTGGTGTCCACTACTGCTACAATTGTACACCAGAAGATCCTCAGGAAGGTCCCAGCAAAGGGGTCGAAACGTCGATCATTTCAGAAGAAACATGACGCGGCCTAATAACCCAGAAGGTTTTAACTTCAGTGACAACGGCCACGAAAGCCTGCAGACTTACATAAAACTCATTGTAATGGTTTCTGGGGTGCGGGCATCATTAAATGACACGATATCTATTTCTGCCTCAGGACGACTTGTCCACCACGGTACATCTTCATTGGAAGGGTTAGAGGGTGGGGGTGGGGAGATTGGTAACTAATAAATACGAGTACAACACCTTGACTGACAGAAGAACGCTGGAAAAGTGTGCAAGGGCAAGAAACCAAATAATACGGAGCTTCAGTTTAAAGCACTTTTATTCAGAAGATATTTTTACGTTAAAGACAATATTTAAGAATGAGATTGTCACTCTGCAGCGGAGTGTGCGCTGATATGAAACTACCTGACAGATTAGAACTGTGAGCCGGACCGAGGCTCGAACTCGGGACCATTGCCTTTCGCGGGCAAGTGCTCTACCAACCCCTGAGCTACCCAAGCACGAGTCACGTGGCTAAGCCATGTCTCGGAAATTTCTATCAGGAGTGCTAGTTCTGCAAGGTTCGCAGAAGAGCTTCTGTAAAGTTTGGAAGGTAGGAGACGAGGTACTAGTGGAATTAAAGCTGTGAGGACGGGCGTGAGTCGTGCTTGGGTAGCTCAGTTGTTAGAGCAGTTGCCCGCGAAAGGCAAAGGTCCCGAGTTCGGGTCTCGGTCCGGCATACTGTTTTAATCTGTCAGGAAGTTTCATAATATTTAAGCTTTGTATGAAACATACTTCAAAAAGTGTAATCCGTACATTTTGCTCTGGCATAAATTTGTACTAGACGAAGACTAGAATTCGTTTACATTTCTCCTAAGTTTTTAGTATGGGGCCAAGCCAACATTATTTAGCCGGCTGATTCTACCTTTCTCAAGTTACTCACAAAGACGTAAATATTGGGAAGAGTCGATCTAAAAAACGAGTTAAAACGGGAATTGATACTCTCCCACGCATTGTCCTCCACAGTGTAGTGGATTCGTCTGCCCAAATACAAAGAGAAAAAAGATACATTCAGGCATGTTCCTCAACGTAATTTTCTATAAGGTGGACAGGAACAGTGTGAGTAATGCATCTGCTGATGTTATCTTTATCGGAATACGAAACGAATCTATGACTTGTTTGTGTCTCATATTAAAATAGAAAGGCGCACTAATGAAACCATTTAAAATTTTCACACTCTGTTTCCTTTCTTTTCATTCCATTTGTTACCGATTTCCTGTCTGCCTCTTGTACTGATTGCGATTTCCCATGCGCCCTGACAAAAAATATGATCATTGCCTATTGTAAACGTTTTGGCACTACAGTTCTTCATGTTCGATCACCTCTAACTCTGTTCACGAGCAGATTTTACTTTCCTATAATGTCTGAATTTAAAGTTTTTATAAAGTAGGAGCGCCTTGCCTCTTTCACTTCATATTATTTTTATGCTACTCCCCATCTTCAGTAACGTCATCTCTCTGCCTAACAGCACTTCTGAGTAATTTATTTTCTCGGTAATAGAGTCATCAGTACTATGCTAATCTCTGCGGCCAGCTACAAGCTACTTGGCCTTAGGGTTACGTTGCCGGATGCACTTGTTTAGCGGGAAAAAAGCGCCCTTCTTCCTGAACAGCAAATTGTAGAGTTCGCGTAGAGAGATTAGTGGATCTTGTAACCCAAAGAATTAACACACATTCTTGAACAAATATATTCAGGACGTGGATACACAACATAATTTTCTTTCTATTATCCATCAAGTTTTGAATAATCCAGTCTGAAGTATCTTAATATATACGCCAATATTCAGCAAGAATAACAAGTAGTGTCACTTGTTGGTGTCGTGGGAAAATATTTATGTAAATGGTTTAATTTTGTCTGTACAAAGTTGTAATTTAATTTCTTCATTACGGCATTCTTAAATGCATAAATATTACGGCAATAGTATAACGTGTAGCATAAAATACATATGTATGTAAACGTTTTCGTTGCTGTTTGAAAAAGAATTGCCCTGGGTAGGCCGGACAGGTTATCTGCTGGTGTAAGAGTTGAGCAGTAGCATTATGTGGCCGGCAGTGATTGAGGCAAGGTGCTTTGAAAAGGGTTGTGTGACGTTCAGAAGAAAACATGTGCCTTAACGAATGGGTGCTGGCAAGTTGTTGCGATGTCGGAGGAAAATGCTTACAGTCACGGATTATTTAACGTAATATCGCTACTGAGACGCGGAGAGGGAGAGAAAGATACCAGTAGGGTATTGACTTCATGACAATCATTGCAATAATATTTCTATTCAGCTAAGTTGAAAAACAAAGTTTGTGAAGTGCAGCTCCTTATTGAGTTCCTTTGAACTTTTTTGACTTAAATTAGTAGCAAGTCATGTTAACAACACTTGCGTTTTTTGCTACTCATTTTCTGTAAAATATCTCATAATAAAACGATAATAGTCATTAGTTGGGAACGGAAGGACACGTTTGACTCAGTAATACTATTTGGCACTAAAGTTATCTTATTTCACTTTACATGACGATGTTTCTAAATGTTATTACAATTACAGAGCAGACTTTTACTAGTTGCACAGTATAATTTTATATTAATTAGAGTGTTACTTTGTGCTTGGTGAGTAATGTAATTTACATGGCTGTGTGTGTAAAAGATACTTATTACGTTTGATATTGTTTCTGTGTAAGTACAGTGCTAGAGGACGCTAAATCACTGATCATCCCTACGTCAACCTACCGGTTATCGTATGAACCAAATTATACCTTTTTCTCTTAGGTCAGTTTCAAAATTATGCACACAGAAGTGAAGTACTCCCGTTATGTGTGCTTCCAAAATTCTGCTGTACGGCATTGAGTGTCCGATATGATGACGGCCATTACTTATAATTAGGTGACGGATTTAAGTATTAAATAACGACGCCCGCTTTACTATTGTTCCTCAACCTTCTGTAAGTAGTAGAGAGCATATATGCTGGAGACAGGGCTCCCGCACTGCGTGATACGCCGTGTATCTGATGAAGATGCGGAGGAAGGGAGGGACGTCAATCTTTTGAGGGTGTTGATGCGGCCGCTACGAATTCCTCTTATTTGGCATCCTCTTCGTCTCAGTGTTACACTTGCCCTCAATTACTTGTTGGACACATTTCTGTCTCTCTCTCGTAATGCAGTTTTTTCAGTCTGCGGATCCCTCCAGTATCAAAGAGTTATCCTCTGGTGTCGTAACACATACAGAGGTTCGGCAAAAACATGCGAGAAATGCATACTAAAGCATAAATATAGGTGCTGGCCGAGTCTGTACGTTGTACTGACGCATTTAACCAGGACCGACACTGGTGCAATGTCCTCAACTTGTTGCAAGTGCCATTCGCGGTCGGAACTGTGTTCTGTTTAGCTGTTAAGTGCAGTATGTGGGAGCTAAGTGAATTGCAGGTCGCCCTGCAATTCGCTTCGTGTTATTTCGGTGCTGGCAGGGTTCGAGAGTGTGATAATCAGTTCTACAGTGAGTTTCGCAGCTGTCGTCATCTTAGTTTTCTAGCCGGCTGCTGTGGCCGAGCGGTTGTAGGCGCTTCATTCCGAAAGTACGCTGCTGCTGCGGTCGCAGGTTCGAATCCTGCCTCGGCAATGAATGTGTGTGATGTCCTTAGGTTAGTTAGGTTTAACTAGAGAACTGATGACCTCAGATGTTAAGTCCCACAGTGCTCAGAGCCATTTGAACAATTTTCTTAGTTTTCGTCAGTTCTACAGTAAGTTCCGCAGCTGTTGTCGTCTTAGTTTTCGTCACACTCCTCTTCAATGCCCTCTGCCTCGGTCTCTCAACACACACTTGTGTCAGCACTGTGACTTAGCGGACGATGTTTTCCGTGTTTCCCTACACTTAGTGAATTGGAAGGCGAGGAAAGTGTTGGTGATCGTATGGTGGGGTCTTACATAACAAGGTCATCGAAAGTGTTTGGTGTCTCACGAGGCGCCGTGTCGAATATTTATACTAAGTGTAGGGAAACAGGAAAAACATCGGCGATATTGCTGCTCGCGTTGGTGTTAGCAGAATATGGAATCGATAGGTTCAGGAGGGTAATACGGAACGCCGTGTTGGATCCCAACGGCCTCGTATCACTAGCAGTTGAGATGACACGCATCTTATCCGCATGGCTGTAACGGATCGTGCAGCCACGTCTCGATCCCTGAGTCAACAGATGAGGACGTTTGCAAAACAACAACCATCTGCACGAACAGTTCGACAACGTTTGCTGCAGCATGGGCTATCAGCTCTGAGACCATGGGTGCGGTGGTTACACTTGACGCTGCATCAGAGACAGGAGCGCCTGTGATGGTGTACTGAACGACGACCCTGGGTGCACGAATGACAAAACGTCATTTTTCGGATGAATCCAGGTTCGGTTTACAGCATCATGATGGTCGCATCCGTGTTTGGCGACATCGCGGTGAACGCACATTGGAAGCGTGTATTCGTCATCGCCATACCGGCGTGATGGTATGGTGTGCCATTGGTTACACGTCTCGGTCATCTCTTGTTCGCATTGACGGCACTTTGAACAGTGGACGTTACATTTCAGATGTGTTACGACCCGTGGCTTATTCGATCCCTGCGAAACCCTCCGTTTCAGGATAATGCACGACCGCATGTTGGAGGTCCTGTACGAGCCTTTCTGGATACAGAAAATGTTCGACTGCTGCCCTGGCCTGCACATTCTCCATATCTCTGACGAACTGAAAACGTCTGGTCAATGGCTCGTGACAATACGCCAGTCACTACTCTTGATGAACTATAGTATCTTGCTTAAGCTGCATGGGCAGCTGTACCTGTACACGCCATCCAAGCTCTGTTTGACTCAATGCCCAGGCATATCGAGGCCGTTATTACGGCCAGAGGTGGTTAGTCCTCGGTACTGATTTCTCAGGATCAAATTGCGTGAAAATGTAATCACATGTCAGTTCTAGCATAATATATTTGTCCAATGAATACCCGTTTATCATGTGCATTTCTTCTTGGAGTGGCAATTTTAATGGCCATTAGTGTATTTTCGTACACCTTCCCTGTATCTTATGACCCTGTCCCTTCTTATAGTAGATTTTTGCAAACACCCATCTCTTCACAGATTAGCTATAAGACTGAGTGGGAAACTGGACAATAACGGTCAGTAGAGTCGTTTACGACTGCACTCATGACAGCGACACATTTGTGACGTCGGCAAGGTGGCGGTGCTTTAAGTAAGCCAGGGCCAGCTAAGAGGCCGCTGCTCGTGGAGGGGTGGAGGCGGCTCGGCCGTGCGGCCGGGCGCCCACGGCCCCCGCCGCCCCCCCCCCCCCGGCTGCCCGCGGCGCCGCCACTTGCTGCCGCTCCCGGCCCACCCCCAGCCCGCCTCCGTCCCCGCCCCCACGCCCTCCGGCACGCGCGCGCCCGCCTGCACAAACCGGAGGCGCGCCTTTTCAGCGGCGCACGCCGCCGCATCGATCCAGCTCGTTTCCCGGATTTGGGCCTCTTAGGGCCGTTCCGAACAGCTGGCGGGCTGGCGTCACTCCCGTCACGTACCCCGATGGCCGTTACACCAGCAGCGCCGCGCAGGTACTGGTGTACAGAGGTGAGAGGGTGAAAAGCGGAACGTGATACTGTACGCTAAATTTTACGGGGCACTGAAACAAGGCCCCTGGGGTAGACGACGTTGCGTCACTACTACTGATGGCCTTAGGAGGATAGCCTTGACACAACTCACCCATCCGGTGTGTGACACGCCCGCTAAACCGGCTGGTACACTTGAATTTGGAACACGGTAATATACAGGGTGATCAAAAAAAAGTGTGAAATTGAAAACTTAATAAACCACGGGATAATGTAGATAGAGAGCTAAAAATTGATTCACATGCTTGGAATGACATGGGGTTTTATTAGAACCAAAAAAAAACAACGTTCACAAAATGTCCGACAGATGCCGTGCGATTATTGCGTGAATGATGCGGCAGATGAACAGTCGGGTGGCGGGGGGGGGGGGGGGGGGGGGGGGTGCGCAGGAGAAAGGAGAACTACGAACGTGTGCAACGTAACTGGCCAGCATTTGTGCACGAATACCTTGCAACGCAGGGACACCGACCTCCACCAGGACGCTGGTCACTGGACTGGACCTAAAATCACCTGTTGCGAGGCGAACGCCACATTGGTTCACTGGGTCGAGTACACGCAACGCTGAGGGCGCCGCCGAACCATAAACCAGACACACATAGTCAAGGCCGGATTGAACAAGGGCTCTGCAGAGCTGCAGCAGCGTAGAGCGATCTGTACCCCAGCTGGTGTTGCTCAGGCAGAGGGCACTGAGGTGCTGCCAGCGCTTCCGCTTAAGATGATGAAGGTGATGGAGCCAAGTCAATCGGGCGTCGAAAACCAGTCCTAAGAATCAATGTGTCTCCACTACAGTGAGTGGATCGCCATTATGGTAAAGTTGTGGTCCTGGATGAACGGTACGACGCCGACAGAAGTACATAACGACTTTGCGGCCGAAAAGTGGAAACCGTGGGCTAGAGACCATGATTGCGCCTTGTGGATGGCTCCCTGTAAGAGCCGCTCAGCAAAACCAGTACTGATGGAGCAGCATGAAATGCAGAAGTCGTCTGCATACAGAGAAGGTGAGACAGACGGCCCTAAAGTTGCTGCTACCATTAATGGACACTAAAAATATACACTCAATACAGAGGCCTTCGTGACCCCATTCTCCTAGATATGGGGGGAACTATGGGAGGCACCAACTTGGACACGGAAAGTAAAAAGCGGCAGGGAATTTTGGATAAAAATCAGGAGTGGGCCTTAGAGACTTCCCTCGAATAATGTGGCAAGGATACGATGTCGCCAGGTCATGTCACACACTTTTCGTAAATCAAAAAAGATGACAACCAAGTGTTGGCGTCTGGAAAAGGCTGTTCGGATGGCAGACACAAGATTATCAGAGGTAGAGTGAACTTGGTGGAAGCTGCCCTGACATGGAGCCAGTAGGCCACGTGACTCCAGGACTCAACCCAGCCGCCGACACACCATACGTTCCAGCAGCTTACAAAGAACGTTGGTGAGGCTGATGGGCCGACAACAATCCACATCAAGCGGGTTTTTACCAGGTTTGAGCACCGGAATGATGGTGATCTCCCGCCATTGCGATGGAACCCGCCATCGCACCAGATCCGGTTGAAGATGAGGAGGAGATGTCGCTTGTAGTCAGATGAGTGATGTTGAATCATTTGAATGTGGATCCGATCTGGCCCAGGACCAGTATCGCGGCAATGTGCAAGGGTACTGAGGAGTTTCCACACCGTAAATGGGGCGTTATAGGATCCACTGTGGCTTGTAGTCAACGAGAGAGTCCTCCCTTCCAGCCGCCGTTTGAGAGTGCAAAAGTCTGGGGGTAATTCTGCGATGCAGGGGCTCGAGCATAGTGCTCAGCAAAGTGATCGGCAATCGCGATTGCGTCGGTAGAGAACACTCCATTTATGATTACATTGGGAGCACCTGTTGGGGTCTGGTATCTGAAACATGTTTGATCCTTGCCCAGACTTGGGAAGGTAATATATGGCACCCAATGGTCGAGACGTATCCCAAAATTCCTGCTTCCGTCGTTTGATTAGGTACTGAACACGGGCACAGAGCCGTTTAAAGGCTTGAGGTGCTCCAGAGAAAGGTCCCGCTGTAGAGCTCGCTCAGCGACTTCCGACGACCACCAAGGGACCGCCTTTCGCCGGGGGCACCCTAAAGAGCGGGGGATCGCGTTTTCTGCAGCAGAAAGGATTGTTGTAGTCACCTGCTTAACCATCACATCGATGTTCCCATGTGGGGGAGATTCAACGGTGACAGCAGAGGTGAAAGTTTCCCAGTCCACCTTGTTCAAAGCCCATTTGGGTAGGCGTCCGTGGGCATGACGCCGGCCAAGGCAGTGACCAGAGATGGGGAAGTGGTCACTACCACACTGGTTGTCATGTGCTATCCAGTGAATAGATGGGAGAAGTCCTGGGCTGCAAATTGATAAATCAATGGCAGAATAACTACCATGAGCCACACTGAAATATGTGGCGACCCCAGTATTTAGGAGGCAGAGGTTGGGTTGGGACAGTAAAGTTTCACCTCGACCAGTAAGCACGGTGCCACCCCACAAGGCTTCAAAATCTCCCAAAAGGAGGAAAGGTTTAGGGAGCTGATCAATAAGTGCAGCTAATGCATTCAGGGGTACTGATCATCTGTAAGAAGATATACATTGCAGACAGTTATTTCTTGTGTCGGCCTTATTCTGACAGCCATAGCTTCAAGTGGGGTTTGAAGGGGCACAGTTTCACTACAGACTGAGTTTATGACATAAACGCAAACTTCACCTGACACTCGATTATAGTCGCTATTGTTCCTGTAATATCCCTTATAGCCACGGAGGGGAGGGGTCCACATTGCCGAGAACCATGTTTCCTGGAGGGAAATGCAGAAAGTAGGTGTAAAGCTTAACAGTTCCTGTAGCTCAACCAGGCAGAGGAAAAAAACCGCAGCAATTCCACTGCAGGACGACGTCATCGTGAGACTGCGAAGGCATGGAACATTCAATTAGACAGTTTACGCCTCCTGGTCGCCTGCTGCCAGAATCTTCACCTCATCTGCAGACGCAGAGCTTGCAGGTAGCGGTGGTGTGCGTGAGTACGTCAATTCCCTTGGTCTTGGGAATCTTCTTTTTGGATTTCTGTCGTTGCTTCCTGAGTTTCCCTGGCTATGAGGATTTCACTGACTCAGTCTTCAGGACTGAGGATGAGCGTGAAGTGCTATGACTAGCTGCTTTTGGGCTCTTCAGCCACTGTTGGGTGTCATTTCCCACTAGAAGAAACCTGGGAATGGAGCGACCCAACGGACCCCTTCCTAGTGGGAGGAGCCAAAGAAGGCTTACGCTTCTCCAGTGCAGAAGCGGGCACTGATATCCCCGACGGTGGGGGTGGAGGGGTGTTGCTCCCAAAGTAGGTGGTGCACGTGCAACAGGGAAGGAAGTGCCCCCCACCATAAAGGGGGCAGATGTAGTCTTCTGGCTCTGAGAGGTGACTGGGCTGGGGGAGCTGATCGGGCTAGAACTTTTGTAATGGCGGCGTAAGGCGATGTCATATGTACAGGATATAGGCCTTCAGAATTCCTCTTAGCCTCAGTGTAGATTAGTCAGTCCAGATTCTTGTATTCCATGATTTTCCGTTCTTTCTGGAGAATCCTGCAGTCAGGTGAGCAAGACGAATGGAGCTCTTCACAGTTGACACAGATGGGAGGCCTGGCACATGGATTATTGTGATGTGATGGGCGTCCACAATCTCGACATGTGAAGCTGGAAGTACAGCGGGAAGACATATGGCCGAACTTCCAGCATTTACAGCACAACATTGGGGGAGGGGTATAGGGCTTTACATCAAAGAGGTGGATCATCACCTTGACCTTCTCAGGTAATGTATCGCCCTCGAAGGCCAAGATGAAGGCACCAGTGGAAACCTGATTAACAAGCCGAACGAAATGTACACCTTGCCGCTCTTAATGGGCGTGCAGCTCATCGTCAGGCTGCAAAAATCTGTCCCTGTGAAATATGATACCCTGGGCCATATTTTAGCTCTTATGGGTGTGGTGGTTACAGAAACATCCCCCAGCTTGTCACAAGCGAGTAACGCCCATGATTGGCAGATGATGCTGTTTTGATCTAGACTTACGTTGACCGCATTTTGGACAAGCCCTCCACCTCCCCAAACTTTAAATGCTCAACAAAGAACTGAGGCTTCATCCCCATGAAAGATTCTCCATCAACTCCCGAACATACAAAGTACCAGGGCGAATGAGAGCCCTTGCAATCCTTGGCCTGACGTTCGTCCCATGGTGTGGCCAGGGAGGGGAACAATTTGGAGTCATACTCCTGTTCGTTGAATTGCGCCCGTGAACGCTTAGAGACCAGCAAGAGATGATGGACTACGCTTCATCGCGTGACATCCGCCCTGATGCCACCCACTCCGTCCAGAGGCCCTCCCCATCGGCGCCACTCAGCCGAAACAAAGGCCACCTGGCAGAATGGCCATTGCTGGGAGTCCCAATGCCACAGGGTGACAGGTATAGCGAAGGCATCAGCAGAGTGATCCCTGCGTGGTCAGGGGGCTACAACCAACAGGGTATATGGCGACCCCACCACAACGGACTGGGTACCGTGCTGGATACCATGTGCAACCAAGCACTTAAGTCCAGTATCATCGTTAGCGTAGAAAACGATACTGCACAGTTGATGGAAAAATACGCACCCAGGAGGGTGACCTCGCCCAACAGTTGGAGAATAAGCAGAAGTGCAGACCCACGTCGACGAAGGATGCGATAGCTCTCAGCGCATGATGGACACAATTCATCATGTAAGGCGTCCTCCCCCAGTTGGCTCGCTCCTCGGGAAAGTTTTGAAAAGTGGAAGTCAAACCCTATAGGGGACCACCACATAAAGGCCGAAACGTGTGAGACTCCTCTTACGACAGGCAGGATTATCTCAAGTCTGTTCTAACCTCCGGACCCGCAGGAGGTAGAAAGTTTTGAAATGTGATCTTAGAAAAGAGTGCTGAAGATGAGCCGATCGAATAACTAACAACGATGCGCTGAATAGACCAAGGGAGAAAAGAAGTTTCTCGTACAACTTGACTAAAAGAAGGCTTCTGTTCATAGGAGACATTCTGAGCCATCAACCAATCGTCAGTTTGGTAATGAAGGTACAAATAAGTGTGTGTGTGTGTGTTTGGGGGGGGGGGGGGGGGGCAGGGGTAAAAATCGTGGAGGGAGACCAACGCTTGAATATAGTGAACATGTACAAATGTATGTAGGTTGTGGTAGTTACGTACAGGTGAAGAGACTTGCATAGGATAGACTAGTGTGGAGACCTCCATAAGGCCTATGTTTGTAATGAAAGTGAAGGGGACAAAAATGGCTCTGAGCACTATGGGACTTAACATCTGAGGTCATCAGTCACCTATAACTTAGAACTACTTAAACCTAACTAACCTAACGACATCACACACATCCATGCCCGAGGCAGGATTCGAACCTGCGATCATAGCAGTCGCGCGGTTCCGGATTGAAGCGCTAGAACCGTTCGGCCACCACGGCTGCTTGAAGAGAACAACCGGTAACTACAGAACATAATGGAATTTCATTTATTGTGGATGTGTGGCGGGTAAGAAGTTTAGTAATCACACATGCCACCTCTTGCAGCGACAACGCCTCTAGCCCAGCTGGCCGTCGACTCGACCAAAGTTTTCACGGCAGGTACGGACCCGTCATTCCGTGTTGCTTCACTCCCACGTCAAAGTTCAGCGATCGCAGTGGATGGCGAGCGGTACCATGCCAGTCCTTTGGTAGCCCATAGCCGGATGTTCTGAGCGGCTAAGAGATCTGCAGAGCGTGCCGGCCAGGGCAATAGTCGAACATCTTTTGTATTGATGTAGGACTGGGTAGCCCGACCAACATGTTGTCTTGTGCTACCTTGTTGAGATCCCGAAATGGGACACAGCCATCTATCGACCCTTAACGTGAGAGAAACTTAAATTGCCAGCTATACGACCCTCGGTGGCCGTGTCATGTATCCAGTGGCAACCTGTACCACCGATACATGTTCTAGGCCTGTATGACGATGACGAATACAGGCTGGTAACGTTTTTTTTCCTCGAAGCCACCACAAAACTTCTACACAGAATCGGCAGTTACATGGGGAGACGACATTGTGCAACTCTACATCTACATCTGCTTATGTACTCCGCAAGCCACCTTGCAGTGTGTGGCGGAGGGTACTTTCTGTACCCCTGTCACTTCCTCCCTTTCCTGTTCGAGTTGCGAATCGTTCGCGGAACGAACGATTGCCGGTGAGACTCCATGTGGGCTAGAATCTCTCTGGTTTTACAGCCATACTCTTCTGTGTACGATGTGAACGCACTGCCGCCGGCGCTCAGCCCCCTGCTGCAGCATCAAGGTAAGCCGCAACAACGGTGGCGGTCACTGGTGCTCCATACGTCATCGCATTGTCCGTCATGCTGCTAGCAGACCCACTTTCTTACTGAGGGTGCGTCACACGGCTGTACGATCCTGCATCGCCCACCGAACACTAAGTCTGCCCTGTCGGGCGCTACTCATGTGGGGCCACTGAAACCTCGCATAGCGTAGTGTATGACCCTACCGAACCCTCTGATTCCATATTCGCCTGACAGTCACTGACAGACTTTTAGGGTCGACAAATCACGTTCAAAGTTTAGTTTCTTGCTAAGGACCCTGTCGTCTGCGAGTCATGCGAATGACAAGAGCGCAACAGTATCGAACACATAATTAATTGTTCCGTTTCTAAGCTGTCAACCTGTCTCGCCATTTGTTTGTGTGTGTCGGTCTGTATCGACCACGATTTAGCTGAGCTCACTAACACCAGTTGTGTCACAGCAACGCACGGGGCAACTAAACGAAGGCTCGTTTTATGTACGAGAAGTGAAGACCGTCAAAAAAGTTACAATTGAATAGTTTGAGACGATTCATTTCAAAAAGTTCAACAAAATTTGAGGGCATGATAACCTTGACTACCACAAAAGGCAGTCACCACTTAGCTCCTATCGCCGACGGTCACAAAAGAACAGCCTCTGGATATGTCCTATCACCTACTGGCGAGACTGGCGCTCAGCCGAAATCTCTTTCGTAGTTCATAAAACTTCGTAGCTATTCGTACATACTCGACAGCTTAACAATATTCATTTGTTTACTGGTTTAACGGGATTACTGCGTAGTAATACTGTCGTATTACAGTGTTGATGATCCGTAGATCCGTCACAGTATTTTTAATGCCAAAAGTAGACTTTGATATTGTTGTGTACATAGTTCCGCCTAGTCAGCGCGTACACAACTTTCCCACTAGAGCGCGCCCCGCCAAGCACAACAGCGCAGGCGCAGCGCTCGTCCGTCTCCGCACTACGAGATGGCACTGTCTTAGAGACGGACCAAATTCTGCTTCCGCCGATCCGCGTATTAATATGTAACACAGCCAATGAGATTGCTGCTAACGTAGAACATTTTCTCCTCACGGATGTCACTCGCGCAGTGATACCTGAACGCGCGAGGTATTATAACGAGTGTACAGACCTCCGATTAGTCACTCTGTATTTGTCTGCACCAGTCTGTACCAGTCTATAGTCAAGTTTCAGTCTGCTCCTAGTAAGATTACCATATTCCTGTACATATCCATGAAGATAAATGAATAGACACTTTGTCAAGTATCAGAGATATGTGAGAATAAGATTAACGTACCAAGACCAAAGGAACTGCCGGCCGCGGTGGTCTCGCGGTTCTAGGCGCGCAGTCCGGAACCGTGCGACTGCTACGGTCGCAGGTTCGAATCCTGCCTCGGGCATGGATGTGTGTGATGTCCTTAGGTTAGTTAGGTTTAAGTAGTTCTAAGTTCTAGGGGACTAATGACCACAGCAGTTGAGTCCCATAGTGCTCAGAGCCATTTGAACCAAAGGAACTTCAGATTGCCAATTGTAAACAGCACCCAGAATCAAGTTACGTAATGTATATGCTTTTTATTATTTTAATAAATGTGTATGAAAATTAATCAAGTGGCATTTCTATCGTCTGACCTAACGGCAGAAGATAAACACGCCACGATAAGACCACGAGACATATTGCTGACACTCGCCTACTTCGTTAGAGCGACAGGTCAAATAATCTGATGGTTTGTGTACCGAAGGTCTTACAGTACGCACACCACATATATCTAATATTTAATTTAAAAAATTTTGAGCTTCCCAAATCCATGTATATAGTTCCCCCGTGCATCGATCGCCAAGCAAAATTATTCTTATGGCTCTGTACGTGTTCTCGCTCCAATGATTCACTACTGTACCATGCCATCCATCCGTTAACGACGCCTGCGTGGGAAACACCACCTCACCCAACGCTTCTGTATTCTGCGATGTTGCTTTGGGAGCGATTTACTCCTGCTAACTACAGTATCCCAGTAAAATATAAAATTTAGAAAATAACATACATTTACACACATCCAAAAATGAGAGGAACCTCACGAGGTTTCAGGGTCGCACCTCGACCTTTTTTAGGTGATCTTATGGCTTCATGACTATCCTCTCGTTTGTTGCTGGTAGGGTTACACTAGGATTGGACTTCATTCTGTAGTTATCTTTGCTTCTTCGTCACCACCTGTGTATTTTTGATGACGAACTTTGGTGTACGGTTATAAGTTCTACCTACGACCTGTTACAGCCTACAAATCATGGGTCTATGTCTTAGTGAAATGTTGTTGTTGTGGACTTCAGTCCTGAGACTGCTTTGATGCATCTCTCCATGCTACTCTATCAAGGGGGCAAGCATAGTCTCCGGGCTCTGAGAGGTGACTGGAGTTGGTGGAGCAGATGGGGCCAGGGCTGTCGTAGCGCTGGCATAAGACGATATCATACGTACAGGATGTAGGCGTTCAAGTTTCCTCTTAGCCTCAGTGTAGGTCAGTCGGTCCAGGGTTTTGTACTCCATGATTTTCCTTTCTTTCTGGAGTATCCTGCAGTTAGGCGAGCAAGGCCTTAGTTTGTGAACGTGGCGTTGTATGAACGCATCTACATCTGCATAGATACTCTGAAACTCTGCAAATCACACTCAGGTGACTGGCAGAGGGTTCATCGAACCACCTTCACAATAATTTTCTGTTATTCCAATCTCGAATAGCGCGTCGAAAGAAAGAACATCTATGTCTTTCCGTGCGACCTTTGATTTCCTTTATTTTATTATTATGATGGGTTCTCCCTACGTGAGTCAGCGTCAACAAAATATCTTCGCACTTGGAGGAGAGACTGAAATTAGTTTTAATGGTGTCCATCCCAAGTTCTGCATTATGTCCGTGACACACTCTCCCCTATTTCTGGATTGTACAAAACGTGCTGCTCTTCTTTGAACTTTCTCGATGTACTCCGTTAATTCTATCTACTGAGAAACCAACACCGCGCAGCACTACTCCAAAAGAGGACGGACAAACGTAATGTAGGCAGTCTCTTTAGTAAACCTGTAACAGTTTCTAAGTGTCCTGCCAATAAAACACTTTCTTTGGTTAGCCTTCCCCACAACACTTTTACATTTTTTATGTGTTTCTTCGGTATTTAGTTCAATTTACGGCCTTTAGCTTCGACTGATTTATCGTGTAACAGAAGTTTAACGCATTCCTTTTAGCACTCATGTCGATGACCTCACACTTTCCATTATTTAGGGTCAATTGTCAGTTTTCTCACTATATAGATATCTTTTCTAAATCGTTTTGCAATTTTTTTATCTTCTGATGATTTAGCTTCTCCATAAACGACAGTACCACCTGAAAACAACCTAATACGACTGCTGGTATTGTGTCATAAATCGTTTACATAGATAAGGGGCAGCAGAGGGCTTATAACGCCACCTTGCGAAACATCGGAGACCACTGCTGTTTTACTCGATGACTCCCGTCAAAATCTACGAACTGTGACCAGGTATCGCAGTTCGTCTCTTTAATGGTCGAGATCTGTAGCTTTTTTCTTATTGACACTCAGTATCAGGATCTCTTGTGAACAGCAGATATTTTTAACAGATGACTGACCAGTTAGTTGCTTCCCCGGAAAGTCGCACATTTGATGGAATTTCCAGACAGCCCATGCAATAAAGTAGGGCTGCACAGCTTGCTTGGTGAGAGGGATCAGTACGATGGAGTTCTGGGGCGTTTCCAGTAGTGTGTCCACGCCACCAGCGAAGCGCCAACACACAAGCCTAGTGGTTTCAGAGTTGAACGTCATCCAAGTGCGCTAATCTAACTTCAGCGAGGCTGAGTGTGCCCAGTATGAATGTGTGACTCCCCGTGGTGTCACCGTCCTGTAAGACGTCGTAATTCACGCTCAGTAGCCTGAGTAGATTTTGAAGTGACAGAGAACGTAACTGTGCCAAACGTATCCAGCACTCATTTCTTAGTACTTGCAAATTACTTTTTGTGAAGCGGTACTTTTGAAGAGCATGTCATAAATTTCCCCGTTGCGTCTCTATCAGCAAACAACTCTTATCATGGTGCTCTGTCCAGATGGGATTAAAACACGTTTAAGGAGCATGTACTGCTGCAGAAGAAACGGGAAGGTCTGGTACTGATAATGTCGAATTTTATGGATTGCACATCACTCTCACGAATCCTCATACTCAAGCGCGTAAAATGCTCTAAACAGATTCAGCTTTCCAATTGAGTTTCATTTAATTCGAACATTTGTAATACCAAGTTATATTGCTTCGTAATTATCACGTTCGCTATGTAGCTCTATGTAACCTCATTTTGGGACACACCTCTAAAATAAATTACTGCATGCAGTACAGTCTTGTTTACTGGTCGTATTATCTATTTCAGTGTTCGATACGTAATAAAATTAAATACGTGATTGTTTTCAGTAGGTGGCGCTCTGGATTAATGTCCAACGACGTACCTAAATTGCTGATAGTCTGGAATTCGCTGAGGAGTCAGCTTGCAAATGTTGTTATATAACTGTTCAATACAGTAATTACTAATGTTTCGTCAGTATTTCGAGTGCGGTATCGCTCTTTATCACTGCCGTTATAAATGTGGTGTACAGAGCAATTAAATAATCTCTGTGTGTTGACAATTAAAATTTAATCCTATGTCGAAAACCTTAAAGAATTGTTTATCATGGTAAATAATATTAAAGGTTTTCAATATTTTTTTAATGAATCGGTTGTTTTATTGTCTGCTAAGTGCAGCTACCTGTCTTCAAAGCACAGTGGTTTTTATACGAAAAGTACAAAAAAGTAAATAATATGGAATGTAGGTGAGGTGTATAACATGTTGAAGCAATCATAATTTTTTTTTAAAAAAAGGCTATGCATAGAACAGCAGTCCAGATAGAGCGTCTTTGATAACTAATCCAAACGACAAGCACTCTAACCAGGGCTTAAATTTGGAATAAAAATCATCAAGAATGATGCTCGAAGACTTCCGGTATAAGGAATCGCCGTCTATCTGCCAACTGTCTTGTCAAAGAGGGCGAAGGAGCGGACAGAGTTTCGGGGCACCCTCTTGTCCTTGGGATGGGAAACTGACCCTAAAAGACGGAAGAATCAGCATTGATCAAAGTAATGAGGACGCAGGAACCAATCTAAACCACTGCATAGAAGACAGGCAGTGTGGTCTGTGATTGGTTGCGGCCCACGGCTGATCAGACAGAAGATTGTTTACCCAAAAAGAGAAAACAAATTGTATTTAGCAGTAGACTGAATCTCTTATCTACGAATATGAAACCACGTGCATTGTAAGAACATTACGAGGCTTTCGTTCGTGTCTTCTTTTTTTTGCGTTGAGTGGTTCCATTTGTCTTTTGCCTCATCACGCTATGAAAAACAACGGGAAAGGAGGGCAGCGTAAGTGATTCGGTACCGGAGACTATCTGCGCCCGGAATCTCGTTTCATAGCCAGACTGCTGGGCGGTTGTCGGGCCCGCGGGCGCAACTGTTGCTGATGCGAAGATATATTGCCCGGCGGCGAACGGCGCGGTGTATTCGAGGGCGAAAATACGTGCAGGCAAGGCAGTTCAGGACTTGTATTAGATCACTCTGAACCGCAGTTAATCTTCAACGACGTATCGATCACCACACAAACACCTCGTTTTAAAATATTTCTGTGATACGGGGTTTAGAGCAGTGGAATCGGACTCAGAAGGTGCATGCAGACACCGTACGAAAAGTGTTTCAGAGAAAGCAAGGAGGAAGGACGATTAGTGTCGGATGTCTCGCCCATGATGAGGTCATCAGAGGCGTGGCCCAAGCTGCTAGGGGAGTTTAAAAAGTCCGTGCAAAGCCCGAGAGATGGCGCCACTGGCGCATATCGGGGGCATGTTTAGTCAGTAGCACCTTTGGACAGAATGCACACCAAGTTTCAGCCATATTGGTCTATTTCTTTGTGGGTGGCATTCGTGTGAATCAAGGAAGTCCAATGATTGCCAAAAAATGGACGAAAAAGAATTTCGTGTGGTGATTAAACAATACCTTATGAAAAGCAGAACCCCTCAAGAGAATAAAGAGAAGTTTGATAAACATTACGGTGACTCTACACCTTCCATTAGAACAGAGCGGCCATATGGGCACAAGTGATGCTGAACGTTCTGGACGCCCTGTGGAGGTAACGACTTCAGAAGTCATTGATAAAATCCATGATGTGGTGATGAATGACAGAACAGTTAAGGTGCGTGAGATTGCTCGTGCTGTGGGCATCTCGAATGAACTAGTACACAATATTTTGCATAAGCATTTGGACATGAAAAAGCTATCCTCAAGATGGGTTCCGCGTTTGTTCACGCTTGACCAAAAACGGAAGCGTGTGAAGCGATGCAAGGATGAAACTTCCTGGCAGATTAAAACTGAGGCCCGACTGAGACTCGAACTCGGGACATTTGCCTCTCGTGGGCAAGTGCTCTACCATCTGAGCCACCGAAGCACGACCTACGCCCGGTACTCACAGCTTTAATTCTGCCAGTATCTCGTCTCCTACATACCAAAATTTACAGGAGCTCTTCTGTGAACCAATCTCATTCTGATGCAATGATTGTTTGCAGCTGTTCAGGAAGAAGTCGCAGGACGTTAAACGTCGTTTCGTCACTGTGGATGAAACATGGATACATTACTATACTCCTGAGACCAAACAAGAATCTAAACAATGGGTTATCAAGGGAGAATCTGCACCAAAAAAGGCGAAGACCATTCCTTCGGGTGGAAAAGTTATGGCCACTGTCTTTTAGGATTCGCAAGAGATAATCCTCATCAACTCTCTGGAAAAGGTTAAAACTATTACAGGTGCATGTTATTCATCGTTATTGGACCCTTTGAAAACCGAGCTGCAAGAAAAACGCCGGCGATTGGACCCCAAAAAAGTCCTTTTCCATCACGACAATGCACCAGCACACACCTCAGCAGTTGTGGTCACAAAATTATTGGAAATAGGATTCCAAGTCGTTTCACATCCTCCCTATTCTCCATACTTGGCTCCGTCGGACTGCTATTTGTTCCCCAGTTTGAAGAAATGGTTCGCGGGACAAAGATTTTATTCAAATGAGGAGGTGATTGCAGAAGTAATAGCAATTTTGCAGATCTGGACACTTCCTATTATTCGGAAGGGATCGCGCGGGATTAGCCGAGCGGTCTCAGGCGGTGCAGTCATGGACTGGGCGGCTGGTCCTGGCGGAGGTTCGAGTCTACCCTCGGGCATGGGTGTGTGTGTTTGCCCTTAAGATAATTTAGGTTAAGTAGTGTGTAACCTTAGGGACTGATGACCTTAGCAGTTAAGTCCCAAAAGATTTCACACACATTTGAACATTTTTTTTTCGGAAGGGATCAACAAATTAGAACAGGGCTGGACGAAATGTATAAGTCTAAAAGGAGACTATGTCGAAAATTGAAAAGGTTTTTCCCCAAACACGTAAGTAGTTTTTATTTATGCACGGACTTTACAAACGCCCCTCGTAAGTTGGTGGCGGGAGGGGGGGTGGGGGGCAGAAGTCGGCCACATGCACTGAACACTGGCATTTGGCACAGTGTCTGCCAGTTGGTCCACAACAGAGAGAAATCTAACCTATTGGGCATAAACAGACAGCAGGATGTGTTCTGACTGCATGATTCTGTGACAATCACTGGGGAGAGTCAAGTCCATAACATACCTCAAAGTATGCGTATGGAGCAATTAAATATGAAATGACCACATCGTAATAAAAGCAGATACCGGACTGAGATTTATTACTATAATATACAAGAAGTCCACACCACCTACCAAGGAAGTGACTTACAAAACGATCGTTTGATCGATACATATGTACTGCTGCATCTACATCAGTACTCTACAAATCACTGAGAGCGTATGGTATCGGGTACTTCACTTATTATCAGATTTCAGGGCTTCTTCCCTTTCCACGCACGAATGAATCGCGGGAAAAATTGCTGTTTAAACTCCTATGTGTGGGCTGTAAATAAACTACTCTTGTTCTCAAGAACTCAACGGGAGTGAGACGTAGGTAGTTGTAGCCTATATTACTAGAAGCATCATTTAAAGCTGGCTCCTGCAAATTTCGTAAGTAGGCTTTCTCGGGATAGTTTTCTCTGAGGACCTTACCACGTAGCACTGACGAGAGGAAACACGGATGAGCCATAGGAAAGCAAGCACGGATGCGACCATCATGATGCTGTAAATAGAATCTGGACTCATCCGAAAAAATGACGTTTTGCCATTCATGCACCCAGGTTCGTCGTTGAGTACACCATCACATGCGCTCCTGTCTCTGATGCAGCGTCAAGTGTAACCACCGCACCCATGGTCTCCGAGCTGATAGCCCATGCTGCTCCAAACGTCGTCGAACTGTTCGTGCAGATGGTTGTTGTCTTGAAAACGTCCCCATCTGTTGACTCAGGGATCGAGACGTGGCTGCACGATTCGTTATAGGCATGCGGATAAGATGCCTGTCATCTCGACTGCTAGTGTTACGAGGCCGTTGTGATCCAGCACGGCGTTCCGTATTACCCTCCTGAACCCAACCATTTCATATTCTGCTAACAGTCATTGGATCTCGTCCTTTATCAAAGTCGGAAACGTGATGGTACGCATTTCTCCTCCTTACATGAGGCATCACAACAACATTTCACCAGGCAACGCCGGTCAACTGCTGTTTGTGTATGAGAAATCGGTTGGAAACGTTGCTCATGTCAGCACGTCGTAGGTGTCGCAACCGGCGCCAAGCTTGTGTGAATGCTCTGAAAAGCTGATCATTTGCATATCACAGCATCTTCTTCCTGTCTGTTAATTTTCGCGTCTGTAGCACGTCATCTTCGTGGTGTAGCAATTTTAATGGTCAGTAGTGTGTATATGGAGCGAAAGACTATCTACAGCTTTATAGATATCATTCTGTCGGACAAGAAAGGAAAGAAGCAACTGGGAACTAACTAAGGCCGGTTTGTAGTCTCTCTCCCATGTTATCCAACTTCTGTGCAGAAAGAGAGGCACTAAAACTAGTTTAATTTTGTTATTTGGACAGAAAAATAACTAACGGTAGCCGATGTAAAGAGGACAGAAATTCAGAGTGACAATCGCAAGAGACGCTATTCTGATTTGAATTGCAATTTGTTGACGTATATATAAATCTGAGTTTTAGAAAATATTTTCTGAAAGTATTTGTACAGAAGTGAAACACAGAAATGAGAAACACAGACAAGAGGATACAGTAAGCTTCTGAAATGTGGTGCTGCAGAAGAATGCTGAAAATTAGGTTGTTCTACCGATTAAGTAATAAGGGATAGATTTAGAACACATTTTGAGGCCACAAGAAGCAATTAATTTTATAATCGAGGAAAGTTTGGAAGTGGGTACTGTAGAGGGACGCCAAGGCTTGACTGCAGTAGACAGGTTTAAACAGGTTTAGGCTGCAGTAATTATGCAGAGATGGAGTAACTTGCACAAAGTGGAACTGCATGGAGAACCACAAGAAACAAGTCTTCAGACAGACGACCACAACTGCTACTTCAGCAGCAGTTTTACGTCGAGAAAGAGAGAGACCAATTACATTTGAAATGAAGCACCCACAAATAACAGGATTGGCAGTTGAGTAAAATTTTAGAAATCTTATCTGGTAACGCAAGAAGCAAGCACAGCAGATCAGCATGCAACAGACGGGTGGAATGCCAACGAGGAGGGACTGCTGGTGATGAATGCAATACGACTGCAAGACAGATTTAATTGCTACACAGCGTTAGCGCTCGATGTCCAAAGCGCCAATGAAGCACAATGACATCACCGAAAGAGAAGGATGATTTCATCATGTTGGTTACGTAAACTAGAGTAAACAGGCTAAACGTGGATGCAAGAATAACTACTCAGTATCCTGACTCTGCAGATATGGCCACCACTACTCCTGAAAGGCAAAGCGACAACCTCCAACTGCGACCAGAGGAGCCGACCAGACAAGAAAATCAGGCCACGTGATGTCATGGCTGCCTTATAGTGGAAAAACAAAAAATTGTTCAGATGGCTCTGAGCACTATGGGACTTAACCTCTGAGGTCATCAGTCCCCTAGAACTTAGAGCTACTTAAACCTAACTAACCTAAGGACATCACATTCATGACCGAGGCAGGATTCGAACCTGCGACCGTAGCAGGCGCGCGGCTCCAGACTGTAGCGCCTAGAACTGGTATAAATGTTTTCTCCTGCTCCAGTGAAAGGTATGCCAGTCTACAGCCATCCATCCCAGAGGAGGAACCTGTGTTGGATTGTCTTCTGATCGTTGAGATTGCGACCAGAGGATGTTGACCAGACAAGAAAATCAAGCCACGTGTTGTCATAGCTGCCATATAGTGGCAAAACACACAGGCCAGCACGGTACAAATACTTTTGCCTGTTCCAGTGGAAGGTATGCCAGTCTTCAGCCATCCAGCCCAGAGGAGGAACCTATGTTGATTTGTCTTCTGATCGTTGAGATCGTCTTCAGTCTCCGGAGGAACAGCAAGTTCTGCCTGAGGACATCCCCACTGCAAGCTGCAGTGCTGCCTTTCGAGTTAAGACTGATGGGGCGCTCTAGTCAACATCAGCCAACAGACCTTGTGGCGGCCTAACCAGTCGGCCCAGGAAGAGGTGAAAATCGTCACTGCCGGTACATGCCTGCCTTCCGTTCTTGTGCATGTTCTTCGATGCTGCGGGCCTTGTTTCTGTCAGAGGCCGCAGCACGACAATGGTGCAAATCGGCGACTATCACGTCGAGTGATTTTAGGATTTTCGTGTGTGTGATGGTTTTAAAGGTTCTCGGCTGTTCGGCTGGGTGCGTCGTCCAAATGGTGGGATATTTTGGCAGACTGATTTGTTGTCGTCTTCAGGCATGTTTTATACATTATTTTCAACAGACAAGCACATTCTGTGACTGTTCTACAAGAGTCTATACTTATCTGGTATACAGAAGAAGAGAAACGAAAATTGAGGATGTGCTAGATGACGATCAGTTTGGCTTCAGGAAAGGTAAAAGCACTACAGAGCCAATTCTGGAACTGCGGTTGATAATGGAAGCAAAACTGTAGAAAAATCACGACACGTTCATAGTATTTGTCGAGCTGGAAAAAGTGTTCGACAATGTAAAATGGTGCAAGATGTTCGAAATCCTGAGAAAAATAAGGGTAAGCTATAGAGAGAAACGGGTAACATACAGTATGTACAAGAGCCGATGGGGATTATTACAAGTGGACGACCAAGAACGAAGTGCTGGGATTACAAAGATTGTAAGACAAGGATGTAGTCTTTCACCCCTACTGTTCAAGCTGTACACTGCAAAAGCAAGGTGAAAGGATATCAGTGATACGATTCGCTGATGACATTTTTATCATGACTCAAAATGAAGAAGAATTACAGGATGTGCTGAATGGAATGAAGAGTCTAATGGTTCAAATGGCTCTGAGCACTATGGGACTTAACTTTTGAGGTCATCAGTCCCCTAGAACTTAGAACTACTTAAACCTAACCAACCTAAGAAGATCACAAACATCCATGACCGAGGCAGGATTCGAACCAGCGGCCGTAGCGGTGCAACAGTTCCAGACTGTAGTGCCTAGAACCGCTCGGTCACCACGGCCTGCGAAGAGTCTAATAAGTACAGAATATGGATTGAGAGTAAATCGAAGAAAGACGAGAGTAATGAGAAATAGAAATGAGAACAGCGAAAAATATGACATCAGGATTGATGGCCACGACGTAAATGAAGTTAAGGCACAGGAGACGAATTAGTGGTGGGCTGTGGACGCGTAAATCGGTAGCCTTAGTGAGGATGTCAAATAGTTGATCTCAACCTCTGCGTCATCAACTACATCTCCACTACTCGCTTCCACTGGTGTAACCTTAATTTTCCCTTGTATGTCTCGTCTGTATTGCCTCTGTTTGTCTTACTTGTAAATCCACAAGTGTTTACCCATGAACGTAAAACTGGTGAAAAGTTTTTTGAAAAAGTATCTATATTTCCATACTTCGTTTTAAAGCTTCAAATTACGATACGGTTTTGACGAAATGAAGGCCGTACGGTGCCCCAAGCTACGCACTATTTACCTGTCAAAACCCGATGGAAATTCGTCTCGTATGTTCAAACATATAGACAGAGAGACACCATGGTTTTAAGTTTTATTTTTAGTACAGATAATTCCAACCTGACTAATAAATTTTTTGTTCTTTATTGTTATTTTGATCACCTTATACAAAGGCGGGCTGGCAGCAGCATATTACGCTGTTCTTCAGCCGCGAGTGGTACAATAAGTATTACGTATAGGTGTCACAGAGAATACAATAAAAACGGCGGGCAAAAACTGTAGACATGAAAAACAATAAACATGGAGCCGTTCACGCTGGACAAGAAAAAACATTAACACTAGTTGACACGGCGGGCGCACATAACACGGATGACTGCGACGGCACACGTGAACAGTGGTGGCGTGACGGCGAAAGAACACTAAACACAAAACGAAGGCACAAACACGAGACACTGAGGCGATGATCTCTGGCGCGCGAATGTTCACTGAGCGTGGGCGAGTCCGGGGACCTGCCAAGAGAGGAGGAAGGGGGGAGGGAGAGGGGAGAGCAGAGATGCCATGGGCAGGTGAGAGAGGGGGAAGGGAGGAAGGGGGAGGGGAAGCCCGGGGAAGAGGGGTGGAGGAAGCGGGATGGGGGGAAAAGGAGAGAGAAGGGAGGGAGGGTGCCCAAAGGAAAAGACACAGGAAGTGGGAGGGGAGGATCAAAGTTGATAGGAGGGGCAGATGGAGGGGAAGAGGACATCATCAGGGAGGGGGAGCTGGCGGAAGCCACGTTGGGAGAGGGTAAGGAGGGTGGAGAGATGGAGACTGGGTGGGACGTGGGAATACAGGCGCAGTAGCGGGTGGGGGTGGGAGAGGAACTAATAAATATAAACCAAAGTGTTAAAAATCAAGTAAAATGATAACTTTAATTGAGAGCAAAAATTGTAGATATAATATTGTCAAATGGAAAATAGTTTTTAGCAAAATTAAATGACACCTAAAATAAACAAATAATCGGAAGCAAGATGTAAAACCTCTCCTGACTGCGAAAGACGTACTGAAAGCTTTCAGTTGCCTCTCCCTCCATAGTGAAAGGTGAGAAATGAAATTTAAAAAGAAAACAAATAGACGGCCGGTGTGGCCGAGCGGTTGTAGGCGCTACAGTCTGGAACGACGCGACCGCTACGGTCGCAGGTTCGAATCCTGCCTCGGGCATGGATGTGTGTGATGTTCTTAGGTTAGTTAGGTTTAAGTAGTTCTAAGTTCTAGGGGGCTGATGACCTCAGACGTTAAGTGCCATAGTGCTCAGAGCCATTTGAACCATTTTGAAAAAACGAATCCATTCTCTCCACCGCCTGATTGTAGCACCATTTGGACGAAGCTACCCGGCTGAGTTCTCGAGAACATTTTTTATTTTTTTGGCATTAACGAATATTGCAATACTTGAAAGAAGAGACAGACGAGTCACGGAACTGCCTGTGTTTTCGCACTTTAACAACGATTCACCCCGACGCTCCAGAGAGAGTCAATCAAACGAACTACCGTTAGTTTCGCTTCACCACTTCCGATACAGTTCCCAGCACTGCGAATAGTTTACCGGCTACGTTAGCAAAGTCACAGACGATCGAGCGCGTAGCGGCGAGTTACGCTGACAGATTCGTCCGATACGGCGACCCGTTTCAATTGCCGGGCACTGCGGTCGCATTGCGTTCGGCGGGTCGGCCGCACTGCAGGCGCTCAGCACAGTGGAATGCCTGCCAGCAGGAGCGCTGGTCGCGGGATTGCCGCCGCACAGCACCACACCACACCACTGCCAGCGCTGTCGACGTCGACGGCGCTTTACAATGCAGATTTCTGCGGTGGCGACACCCCTCAATCTCCCCCCTCCCCGCCACCCACACCCTCACCTACGTGTGCGTGTGTCCCGTTTCTGTCCTCGTGGGACACAGAGGCCGTTAAGGCTCGGCAGTGAGGGAAGGGGGAATTGGGTTCGGCCTAAACGAAATGCAGACTGAGCTCTTAACGGGGCCATTCTGGCGCCATGTGCCTCTTTCGCAGCGACTAACTTTTACGTGATTTGATGTGCTAGGACTCTCCCAAATGGAGCTATGCACGTCATTCAGCTCATAAACAGAATACACAGAACATCATCTGTAAGTAATTAATATCCTATCAGACACGCTCACAGGCTGAAAGTTCGGCGTAATACCCTAGACGTGTCATTGTAATATAAGACACGAATGGGAAATAGGATATCAAATTTCAGGGTGAGAGACCGATGCAGCTAGCGTATACTGCGAATATACAGGACATTCCCCTAACACTGCCATCGGCAAGAGCTCAGTTCTGATAGCAAAATGATTCAGATAGACAGTGATTAAATGTGATAGCAGAGGTTAATATTTATAAAGTATGTGAACTAATTTTTGGATGTGAATTCTGAATAGATAATCGCAATAATGCTAATGAAATGATTTGCTTTAACACACCGAAGACTAGGATTCATAACCAAAAATCTTGACTGGCCTGCGCGATAGCACAATTAGCATGAAATACAAAAAATCTAGTTGCCTTTCCCGCCCCCGTCCCCCCTCTCAAGAAACTCCTCTACTATAAACTGACGTCCACTTAAAAAAAACATGCGTACATGTTCTCCTACTTGGAATAAAGCATTAATGGTCTTTCACATATGACTCAAATCACTAAAATACACTTATATAATCATGGTTAAGGGCAATTCAATAAATAATAATACTAACACAGTATTTAAAGTTTTTAAGTATTTTATCTTATTTGCTATTATTTATGCGTTCCCACCTTCATTTGTGTACCTACTGGTATACATGTAAAATTCACAGTGCCCAAGCACCAACCTTTTGCGACTTTGGAGATCATATAAGAGACAGATAGATTCATAGAGAGAGAGAGAGAGAGAGAGAGAGAGAGAGAGAGAGAGAGAGAGATTAGCTTTTTAAAAGAAATCGATACTTGTTTGACACCAGCGATATAGCTAGTCAACTACATATTTGTACTCTACCTACACCCAAGCTAAAAATGTATTTCGGAATAAATTTTTTATGTTAGTGTTTATATCATGAGAAATAATGTGTGGCCAGCCGCAGTGACCGAGCGGTTCTAGGCGCTTCAGTCTGGAACCGCGCGACTGCTACAGTCGCAGGTTCGAATCCTGTCTCGGGCATGGATGTGTGTGATGTCCTTAGGTTGGTTAGGTTTAAGTAGTTCCAAGTTCTAGGGAACTAATGACTTCAGATGTTAAGCACCATAGTGCTCAGAGCCATTTGAGTCAAATAACGTGTGTGTGCGTCATTCGTGACGTCGATATTACGGCAATTCTGTGCCTAACTTTTCGTATGCAACGATGGGAGACGTCTAGAAAGACTATAAAGACGAGGTAAGTCAACTTTCAAACTTAAATACGCTCAGTTAGCCGTAACTGCTAGTACGTAACCACACAAAGTGCGAGCGACAACATCATCCAGCCACCGCAAAAGATCGCAGTCAGGCTAACATATGTTGTGGAGCTTGCTGTTGGGTTTAATGCTCATTAGAAATATTCTATTTACCGTTGCATTGCTTAGAACATGTCACTCAAGTGACTTTCCGCAGGCTGATTTTGTTGCAGCGGTTAATGAGAATCGCGGAACACATAAACGTGGATCGCTGGTAGTAGATTTGAACCCCTTCCTTCCCGGGTGCGAATCAAGAACATTATGCACAGAACTACTACGCATATTTCACACTTTTCTAATTTTCGTGTAAGAAAAATTATAAGGACAACATTAGTACAAGCAGAGGCACTTTTATAAATATGTCTCTAAACCGCAGTTGAACGAAACAAAATCAGTGTTAAACACATATGAGTTAGTCGTCGTCATATAACATGACCTCCGCCCTACAGATCTGCTGTGGTCGCTCACGATTTCCATATTTCCTCAACTACCATGGAAGTACACGGTGTTGAAACGAGGTACGGCCTAAGGTTCCCGACGCATTCCTTATACACAGAAGAAGAAAATACGTTATATGCATCTGGGGTGTAGAAGCTAAGTTTCTACTTCTCTTCATAGGACGTCAATCATGGTTGACACATAGCAACAGAAACCATCCGTATGCCATCTGAAAGTCTTCGCTATATGAAATGTTCAAAATATCATCTTAAAATACGTTTTGAAAAGTATTCTACCTTGTGCAAACGCAATGTCTTGTTTTTTCAGCCATACGTGTTTCAGCGAAGTATCGCCACCATCCACTTTTTGTTTCTCGATAACTCACACTGTTGTTCACGTAACTCGGTCAGCCGCACTATAGCTGATATTCCACTGCAGTGACGATAGTGAAACCTCACTGAAACATTTATAGACGAAAGAAGAAGAAAATTGTGTTTTCTCCCAAAACATAATTATTTGCAAGCAGACATAAAAGTGGTCCTTAGCCGCAATGAGAATGTCCTTTCGTTTACGTCTGGCTCAGTTTGTGATTGTTAGAAGCCCATAATCTGTCACCTACGCTCAGCGGAAGAACACGCGATGTTTTCTGAAACATTAGTCTACCCGGTCTGGTGCAGGATGTGCCTTTAATCATCAGTACAAAGAAACATCTAATTCATGCACGGATAGGGACCCGCTCGTTTCAGAATTAACCGCTGTCACCACCTAAATAACAGATTCCCTGTAATACAGATAGAAACAAATGGAGCAATTCAATAGCCTCCAAGTTCAACTGACCTAAAGCACAAGATTCATACGTGAAGGGGTGAGGGCACAAAATTACTTTCTATCGAACGTTGGGACGAGAAGTACTCGTGCTGCGGAAGGCTGTGAAACCTTAAGAAGGATCGCAAAGGACACATCAGTGTCTTCGGGATTCCATACGTCGGCGAGACGATGCGTGTACCAGGAGTACCGGGGAGCTAAATACGGTTTCGTGTGATGTGCTTCTAAGTTGCCGTTGCTGTGCAATTCCGATGATTAATTCTCTGCAAGGAGCTGTATAAAACGACTTCTTACGTGGAAATAAAATGTTTCCCAACTCATTTCAACACAAGAGTGTGAGGGATGTGTCCTGAAAGTTAGGACGTGCCTCTTTGCTGCCTCGTGTGTAGAAATTCACTCGCTCTGTCGTTTCGTTGGTTTATGTAGCTCATTAATTAGAGATCTGTCAGTAAATAACTTCAATGTTCACATACACAAGTCGTCATTCCAGATCGTCGGCAGTGAGACGCAAAAGAAATTCCGATTTCATTTGATAAAGTAGTTTCGTAACGTGATGTACGAGGCAAGTAACGAGAAAAAATAGTAATAACGTAGAAATGCCACAAAGGCG
This sequence comes from Schistocerca gregaria, assembly GCF_023897955.1. Taxonomy (NCBI): domain Eukaryota; kingdom Metazoa; phylum Arthropoda; class Insecta; order Orthoptera; family Acrididae; genus Schistocerca; species Schistocerca gregaria. The sequence goes on from NC_064926.1 coordinate 546,868,678, forward strand.
AAATTTCCACATGCAAAGGCAAGTAAGGCAGCAGCCAACGCCCTTTACAGAAATGCTAAAATAAAAACCGTAGACAGCCGGCAGGTGCAGACTGCGCTTTCACGTGCGCGGATTCTCTAGTGCAGTGGGGACTCCAGCGCGGGATTCATTCCCACTAGCGCATCTGAACGACCAGCAAAGAACTTCCAACCCAGACAGAGAGAACTGTGCCGTAGTGCCGGAATCTTTTCGGTGGCAAAGCACGACGAGAATTAGTCACTCTCATGTTTAGTATAATTAAGCTGCTCACAAATAAACATTGTTTTTTTTTTTTTTTTTTTTTTTTTTTTTTTTTTTTTTTTTTTTTTTTTTTTTTTGGAGCAGCAAACAAATTTGTTTCATTCGATTTTCTGATGATATAGTAGTTTACACAGGTTTTGAAAAGTATAAGTAACATACGTTAAGAATTTTGTCGGATGCCTTGGTTAACCACAGACTGAAAATACCCACAAACACGACTAAAATTGTCTACATCTACATCTACATCCATATTCCACAAGCCACCCGACGGTGTGTGGCGGAGGGTACCTTGAGTACCTACATCGGTTCTCCCTTCTATTCCAGTCTCGTATTGTTCGTGGAACGGAGGATTGTCGGTATGCCTCTGTGTGGGCTCTAATCTCTCTGATTTTATCCCCTTGGTCTCTTCCCGAGATATACGTAGGAGGGAGAAATATACTGAGTCTTCCACTGATCTATCATCTCCGTAACGCGCTCGCGATTACTAAATGATCCTGTAACGAAGCGCGTTCCTCTGCGTTTGATCTTCTCTATCTCTTCTATCAACCCTATCTGGTACGGATCCCACACTGCTGAGCAGTATTCAAGCAGTGAGCGAACAAGCGTACCTTAACCTAATTCCTTTGTTTTCGGAGTGCATTTCCTTAGGATTCTTCCAATCAATGTCAGTCTGGCATCTGCTTTACCGACGATCAACTTTATATGATCATTCCATTTTAAATCACTCCTAATGCGTACTCCCAGATAATTTATGGAATTAACTGCTTCCAGTTGCTGACCTGCTATATTGTAGCTAAATGATAAGGGATCTTTCTTTCTATGTATTCGCAGCACATTACACTTGTCTACATTGAGATTCAATTTCCATTCCCTGCACCATGCGTCAATTCGCTGCAGATCATCCTGCATTTCAGTACAATTTTCCATTTTTACAACCTCTCGATATACCACGGCGTCATCTGCAAAAAGCCTCAGTGAACATCCGATGTCATCCACCAGGTCATTTATGTATATTGTGAATAGCAACGGTCCTATAACACACCTGAAATCACTCTTACTTCGGAAGACTTCTCTCGATTGAGAATGACACGCTGCGTTCTGTTATCTAGGAAATCTTCAATCCAAGCACACAATTGGTCTGATAGTCCATATGCTCTTACTTTGTTCATTAAATGACTGTGGGGAACTGTATCGAACGCCTTGCGGAAGTCAAGAAACTCGGCATTTACCTGGGAACCCGTGTCTATGGCCCTCTGAGTCTCGTGGACGAATAGCGCGAGCTGTGTTTCACACAAGCGTCTTTTTCGAAACCTATGCTGATTCCTACAGAGTAGATTTCTAGTCTCCAGAAAAGTCATTATACTCGAACATAATACGTGTTCCAAAATTCTACAACTGATTGCCGTTATAGATATAGGTCTATAGTTCTGCACACCTGTTCGACGTCCCTTCTTCAAAACGGAGATGACCTGTGCCCTTTTCCAATTCTTTGGAACGCTACGCTCTTCTAGAGACCTACGGTACACCGCTCCAAGAGGCGGGGTACGTTCCTTCGCGTACTCTGTGTAAAATCGAACTGGTTCAGCCGCCTTTCCTCTTTTGAGCTATTTTAATTGTTTCTCTGTCCCTCTGTCGTCTATGTCGTCTATTTCGATATCTACCATTTTGTCATCTGTGCGACAATCTACAGAAGGAACTAGAGAAGGAACTTCCTCTGTGAAACAGCTTTGGAAAAAGACATTTAGGATTTCGGCCTTTGGTCTGCCAGCCTCTGTTTCAGTACCATTTTGGTCACAGAGTGGTGGTAGATAAAGCGAACAGAGAAGTAAGAGCGAACACTAACGAAGGAAATAAAACAGTAATACGAGGGCTGTCTAGAAAGTAGTACCAATAGGTCGCGAAATGGATACCACAGTGAAAACCCGTTGAAGCTTTGCACAGATGTGTTGGGTTGTGTCTCTAGTACGACCATTGACTCCATTGAGACGCTCTTTTCAGTCGTGAGCGAGTGCATGGCAATTGTCAGCTGCAGTCTGCAGGGGCATTGAAGGCGCTCCTCCTCCTTGTATCTGCGTCTGCTTTGACGTCAGTGTGAGTGCAGAGCTCTTTGATTGGTGTGAAGTGAGGGTGGCGTCATTTCGTTGATGCTTGGTTGTTATCAAGTTTGGAAAATCGTCTCCTTGTAACTCCAGAACACGAACTTTTTACTTGGCAGGATTTGGAGCAGACACAACCATTCTGAATTCCCTTTTCCGGCGGAGCAGTACTGGAAGTGAGTGTAACGGCAATGTGACAAAACTGAGCGACGAAGCAGGGCACGAACTCGGCAAGTGTCAGCCTCGGCGTGCCTGGAGGCGCACTCTGTGTCCCTGGCAGACCCTGCCTCACGCTTGGTTGGAACTTGACGCACTCAAAACCATATCCTGTACCCTGCAAACAGGAATATCATCTAGATGCCGAAACTGTCTGGTCAGTTTTGGTTTGATATGAAAACAACAGATGTAGAGACTGTGGCACTGGTTAGAGTGAAAATAGTTTTTAGTCTACCTTCACTGAAGCTGTATATTTCTTTTCCGGACAAGTCTCGTGAACTTATGTAGCTATTGCTAAAAACATACATATTTTGTCTCGTGAACCGCGGTTAATCTTTCTAGCAAATGTTTGTTCACCTGCAAGTTTCTTCCGTTTGAATTAATCCGAAAACATTCAGAAGTACTGAACTCATGCGTATTTCCATACTGATCCATTGCATTCTGTAATAATTATTAGAGCAGATCAAAGTGGAAAATTTTCGTAAACGTTTCTTTTAAGAAAAGCGACTCCGTCCAGATCACCACACTTTTTATTTGTTGACCACTTTGTCTGACATACATAGAATATTTAGTCGTGTGATGTTGACACTTTTATTTATTTATTCTCGAATCAGAAGCATACAGATTTACAGTTCCCATACACATCAATAAATATATACACACAAATTGTATTTATATTACATCTGCCCAGTACTTTGCAACCTCCAAGGCGCTTGGAGTGGCTTGCAGGAGATCAATCTTCGTGCAGTATGTAGGGCACAAAAGGCACTGGATCATGTGGCTTGTGGTTTGTTCTTGTACACAATCACAAGACGTATCTTCTATTATGAAGCCCCATCTCTTCAGGTTGTCTCTGAATCGTCCAACCCCTGATCGTAATCTGCTTAAAGATTTCCACGCCAGCCAGCTCCCGTCGTGTCCAGGTGGCAGTTCTTCAGCTTCTGGCGTCTGCACGTGAGGCGTCGACTTCTTCCATAATTCCAGCCTTGCCTTCTGTGGTGAAATGGTGAGCTTCTCGGATGTTCTCAGGAATCTCTTTCGCGATCTCAGCTGTTGCTGTGGTGGATTATGTCCGGGCTGTGGATGGGCACTTTCCTGTTCCACTTTCAGTCTCTCCTTGTTGGCAGCCACTGTTCTGCGTATCCATGGTGGCGCTATTCCAGCCAGGCAGTAGAGCTTATCAGTTGGGGTAGATCTTAAGCAACCTGTGATCAACCTGCAGGTTTCGTTGAGAGCAATGTCTACTTCTCTGACATGAGATGACCTGTACCAGACTGGAGAAGCATATTCAGCAGTAGAAAAGCACAGTGCCATTATAGAACTGCGAATAGTTTGTGGATGTGATCCCCACTGTGTCCCCCCAAATTTGCAAATTAGGTTGCTTCGAGCGGAGATTTTCATTCTGGTGTTCTTGCAGTGAGTTTTGAATGTCAGAGTTCTGTCGAGAGTGACTCCCAAGTATTTAGGTGCGTGATGATGCTGGAGTTGGATGCCTGACCATGCAATATGTAGCTCACGATTAGCTTCCCTGTACCTTAAATGAAAGGCACACACTCGTGTCTTCGAAGGGTTTGGTCTGAGTTGGTTCCGATTGTAGTAGCTTGACAGTGTTGTAAGTGCTGTTGTCAGGTTTCTTTCCACTCTTTCAAAGCATGAGCTCTGCGTAGCAAGGGGTAGGCCATCTGCATATAAGAATCTCCTTGTGCCTGTGGTCAATGGCTGGTCGTTGGTATAGATGTTGAAAAGAAGTGGAGCCAAGACGCTTCCCTGAGGTAGACCATTTTTCTGCGCTCTCCAGCGACTGCGTTGTCCTTGAAATTCAACAAAAAACTTGCGGTTCATTCTCAATAATTAAACGGGCCACAGCACGATTCGCGTCTCCAGTCAACTGGGAGAGACGGCGGCACGAGATACACACCGCCACGTGTAATCAGACGCCGCCGCTGCCGCAGCAGAAGGCTTCGCAAACGACACAGCTGCCTCTCTCCAAGCCAGAACATCCAGTAAGAAAATAGGTGTACAAAACTTTCAATAAAAGTTGTCTTATGTAAAATTGCTGTTTCATTCTACCACACAGCCGAGCGAAGGAAGAACCCATCCTGCCCACATGTTGTTAAGAAAGAAAAATTAATTATCTAGTATTTTCACCCTGACATAATGCTTTAGAATCCAATGCCCTTTGCAGTAATGCTCATCCTGACAATTGACTAGCATCAAAAGAGAGAACCCAGTTACATTTAGTGGCAAAAGTGTGACAGTTCATATTAATACTGGAGGCTTATTATCCTGTTCCATTTATGCACAGCACAAGGAGAAACCAGCTGTCTACATACCTTACTATGAACCTTAATTTCTACTACTTTATTCTTATGCTCTTTATGTAAGATATACGACGGAAACAGTACAAGTGTTGGAAAGCCTTTATCGCATACCGGCTTCAAAATTCACTCGACGGAGTGTCGCGATGCCATTTCGAATTTCTGCAAAAGATTCCCATATATGGTGTTTCGAGATGTGAGGCAACAACTGACACAAGAGAACAGGTGTATTGACGAAATCAAAGAATACACTGAGTGGCTACATTTTCCCAGATGGTCACCGTATTTGTCGAAGCGTTTCTTCCATTGGTACATCTGTCGAAACCGGCTTAAAAGAAAGTAGTGCCGAGGTCTACTAGCCTCGCAGCAGCCTCTTTCTGGCGACCTGCCAGGCGCTCGAAGAGGCGAACAGCGCTCGACGCGAGAACCGCGCTGTCATCACTCGTAACCGTCAGCACTCAACTTCTTCTTTCTTCTGGTAGACAAAACAAATGGCATGCTTGGAACAAGAGTACCATAAGGAACTTTAGCCAGAAGACCAGTTGTTTCAGATATACTCCGAGTTTTCCATGCCGAAATATTAGCATCTGGAAAAGCTTCAAGGCCACCATAATCAGCATGATTGAGCCCAAATAACAGCCATGTCGAACCACCAAACACAGCCTGTACATCACAGGTAAAGTTCAGGTGCAAACCACGAAAAACATTCGGGCCTCCGATCTACTGCCGTTTTGAAAACTGTCCTTGAGGGTCAATATCAATCGCCTTCAGACTGCGATACACAGATACACTGCGCCGCCAGCGACGACGGTAACCACGTCGCAGAGACATTGCTGTGGCACGTTAACACACGTGAACGTAGCAAGCCAACACCCAGTGAACGCCCAGACCTGAGCTTCCGCACTCCTCGACGTTCGCAGAGCGAATGACGCTCCGTGCTGCGGAAGGCGTTCGATACAGTTCCGCACTGTCGTCTGATAAACAAAGTAAGAGCCTACGGAATATCAGACCAGCTGTGTGGCTGGATTGAAGAGTTTTTAGCAAACAGAACGAAGCATGTCGTTATCAATGGAGAGACGTCTACAGACGTTAAATAACGTCTGGTGTGCCACATGGGACCATTGCTTTTCACAATCTATATAAATGACGTAGTAGATAGTGTCGGAAGTTCCATGCGGCTTTTCGCGGATGATGCTGTAGTACACAGAGAAGTTGCAGCATTAGAAAATTGTAGCGAAATGCAGGAAGATCTGCAGCGGATAGGCACTTGGTCTAGGGAGTGGCAACTGACCCTTAACATAGACAAATGTAATGTATTCCGAATACATAGAAAGAAGGATCCTTTATTGTATGATTATATGATAGCGGAACATACACTGGTAGCAGTTACTTCTGTAAAATATCTGGGAGTATGCGTGCGGAATAATTTGAAGTGGAATGATCAAATAAAATTAATTGTAGGTAAGGCGGGTACCAGGTTGAGATTCATTGGGAGAGTCCTTAGAAAATGTAGACGGAGGAGACAGAGAAGATCCAAAGAAGAGCGGCGCGTTTCGTCACAGGGTTATTTGATAATTGTGATAGCGTTACGGAGATGTTTAGCAAACTCAAGTGGCAGACTCTGCAAGAGAGGCGCTCTGCATCGCAGTGTAGCTTGCTGTTCAGATTGAGAGAGGGTGCGTTTCTGGATGAGGTATCGAATATATTGCTTCCCCCTACTTATACCTCCCGAGGAGATTACCAATGTAAAATTAGAGAGATTCGAGCGCGCACGGAGGCTTTCCGGCAGTCGTTCTTCCCGCGAACCATACGCGAATGGAACAGGAAAGGGAGGTAATGACAGTGGCACGTAAAGTGCCCTCCGCCACACATCGTTGGGTGGCTTGCGGAGTATAAATGTAGATGTAGATGTAGGACGCGGTCGGCCGCTGCCGTGCAACAACATGGCTCCACTGGGGAGCAGTCCCGGTCGTTTCCTCCGAATCGCCTTCAGGGGCCATTCCTTCGCGGCACAATAGCTGGCAGTACTCGCTGTCTCTCCGTATGTGAAGAAACCGGCCAGCACCAAACACTGCATGCCCCAAAAGAGTGTGGCGTGGTATTTTCTCAAGGCTGCAGTTGGTTTGAACTCGTTGTTGAGATGTGCAGAGGGAGTCTGGGGATTTGGAGGAGAGGGCTGTGGGAGGAGAGGGGCTCTCCATGACGCTGCTGCTTTCATCGTCTCAGTTCTCACATGACGCTCCCGTGTGTCGCCTCTTTGACGATACGGTGCAGGAACGCTACACCCTGTGCCTGATACCGCATTAAGTGCTGGATGGACCCCCACATCCACTCGGTTTCTTGGGCTCATTCTCGTGTGATACTGGCAGCGGTACCCAAGGACAACAAGTCTTGCATTATCTTGTGCACAATGTCTCCACGGTGTCCCTATCAGCAGGCCGGTGTGGCCGTGCGGTTCTACGTGCTTCAGTCTGGAACCGCGTGACCGCTACGGTCGCAGGTTCGAATCCTGCCTCGGGCATGGATGTGTGTGATGTCCTTAGGTTAAGTACTTCTAAGTTCTAGGGGACTCATGACCTCAGATGTTAAGTCCCATAGTGCTCAGAGCCATTTGAACCTTTTTTTTTTTTTCAACGTGAATTTCAAAGACTGACTGATTAATTGAGAGGGGTTACGGGACCGCGATTCCGAAATGAGTCACAGAAGAAAGAGGGTCCGCTAAAAGTGAGCGGATCCAGTCAAGGGAGTCAGTTTATAAAATAATGTACATAAATACACTTAGTAAAGGCATAAAAAGGTGAGACCAAACCTAAAAACTGGGAAAAAAGGGGACGATCATGGGATCACAGACCGAGAAGACTGAGAAAGAAGTCCCAACTACAACCAACCTGCTCGGAGACTAAAGTAGAACCTTGTATCTGGAAAGAAAAACCACTTTCAAGGAGGAAACTGAGTACCACTTCAACCATCCGTGGATCGTCTGCTGATATTAAATTTAAGGAATCGGGAAGACTGTACTTAACTCGAAGGCCCGAAAGAAGGGGACATATCACCAATATGTGAGATATCGTCTGTGTGGCTCCACGACCACATTGTTGGGGTGGGTCGTTACGTAGGAGGAAACAACGGCTGAGTCGGGTATGACCAATGTTTAAACGGCATAAAAGAGTGAATTACTTCCGAGAGGAGTGGTAGGAAGAGCGCCAATCTGCAATACACTCTTTGATTGTATGAGCGTAGCGCTCCAGATGGCATTCCACTTTTTGGCAAAGAGAGATTTGACATAGATCCGCATATCCGCAGCTGGAATCATGAAATGGGGGGGGGGGGGGGAGGGAAGTATCTGCTTTCCTAGCCAGACGGTCAGCCAGTTCATTCCCTGAAACGCCCTCATGACTTGGGACCCAAAGACAGACGACTGAACAGGCGGCACACTCAAGGATAGAGAGAAGGTCATGGATAGCAGACCTGGTGACGAAAGTAGCATCGTTCGACGCCTGCAGGCTGCTCATGGAGACTGAACAAACTAAAACACTGTGGGGAGAGGCCTGGGAAACAAAAATGAGGGCCCTTTGAATGGATAGAAACGCTGCCATGAATAACTACATGATCCCGACAATAAATGGTGATCTAATCTGGTAGGAGAAGTGAAAGCGTAGCCCACTTTATCGACTGTCTTAGAGCCATCAGTGTAAAAGATGATGTCACCCTGGAACTCTGCAAGGATGGCACATGCAAGACGCCGGAAAACCGTAGGACCGACAGAGATCTTAGGACCCTGGAATAGATAGGTCCTAATCCGATGTCTAGGCAGCATCCAAGGGGGAGGGGGGGAGGGGGGTATGGAAGGAAAGATAGGGGGTGCAGTCCAATGGGGAAGTGAGACGCATACCAACTAGCAATCCCACCCAGCTTGTGTACCACATACTCTTTATCTTGCTAATAATACTTACAATACTACTTGTAACGGTCTTTTGTTTCTTGATTGTGACTACTCCTAACGTTTTGATATAATCATCCACCCAGGCTGTGTATTACTGCTAGTATCCCGTTTAGAATGTTTTAATGGAAAGCAACTCTCTAAGAGCATGAGAAATGTGTTAAGGAAAGCATTGTATTTATCATCTATGTTATTGCCACTATAAACATCCTGACAGTCTTGTTCCTCGACCAGGTTTAAAAAACTTTCTATTGCTGTTGGATTAACTGTCCTACATAGTTTGTAATTATATGTGACATTTGTGCATCATGGTACGAAAGGCCATTCACCCTTTTACTAACATAATGCACATCTAGTAATGAAAATTGATTAAAAATATTGTTTATGGCTGTGCTACTGTTGCCCTGCATCCTAATTGGAAAAAAACACAGTCTACATCAGATCGTATGAATTTAGGAGGTCTACCAACATCCTTTTTCTTGCACCATCATATACAAAATTTATATTGAAGTCACCACATATATTCTCTGCCTCGTGATGATTGGGTGTTGTGTGATGTCCTTAGGTTAGTTTGGTTTAAGTAGGTCTAAGTTCTAGGGGACTGATGACCATACATGTTAAGTCCCATAGTGCTCAGAGTCATTTTTTTTCACCACATATAAGTAATTTCTGGAACTTCCTATAAATTGAATCAAGAACCCTCCCTAGCTTGGGCAGAAATGAAGTCAGAGTTAGGGGATCTGAAAACAACAACAATTGTAAGTTTAGTTTCACTAAATTCAACAGCCTGCCACAACACGGAAATGCCTGTTCAGTTCAGCGCTGTGATAAGTTTACAGACTCAAATGGAATACTGTTTTTTACATACATGGCCACTACCATACTCTGCAAAGAACTACTTAAAAACAGCCAGCTAATTTGTATCCTCTGAATTGTCAAATTATTTAATTAGTGCTCCGACATACCAATAATTTCAGAGTCAACATCTATAAGCACTTCACTAACTTTATCGCTAATACATCTTATATTTTGATGAAATACTGTAAGTACTTCTCTTCTTGGAAACATGACGTCCTCTGAAGGTGATTCCTTAGTTGGGGGACTTTCTTTAAGCAGGAATCCCTATCAGCTGACTTCAATCTAACTACGAAAGGTGCAGCTCTAACACCAACTACTAGAGGAATTTTTCCATGAGTGATCCCACTATCATCCTCTACACTGTCACCTATATGCTTTGCCAACATCCTCTTCCCATACCTATTTAGGTGCAGGCCATGTCTAGTGAACCACAATCTACTGATAGACTCTACTGGCACCATTGAAATATGGCCCATGTCCTCTGCCATAAGTGCCTTCTCCAGCCCCATGTTAACGCGCCTAACAGGTGCTTTAAGATGAGGCCGATCATAAAGCTGAAACAGTTGCACGAAACGCACATCAGTGCCACCAGTTTGAGTAGCTATCTCTACCAGGTCACCAACCACTCCCTGCTGCACCCACCATCAGTACCTGATCCTCCTTCGTAAAATTCCTACATAGCTCCCCTACGCTATCAGTCACCTGAGCGAACCCTGCACTAGACTTCACAATGCTGGTGACCTGGTACTCACTCACCAACACTTCCTGCAACTGCTGGCCCTGACCTCTTCCGTGCGAACTACCTAGCAGCAGAACCTTTTTCTTTCTGTTAGACTTTGCAACTGTCCTAAGCCTTCCCACTGCTGAGGACTGCTGCACGTTCCCAACATCTACAGCTACAAGAGGCTCCTCTCCACTCAACTCTCACAGATGGTCAAATCTATTGCACATACGCAAAGTATAACTGTCTAAATACCTCCTCCTCCTAGCTGTCTTCTTGACAGACGCCAGTTCCCATTCCCCAGTATCCTTCAGCCTCCTCAAAGTATCTAGTTCCTCCTTTGCGTGTAGTAACTGCACCCGAATGACACAGATTTACGCTCCTGTTCCTCTGGCAACTTTTTTCTGCAACAGACTCTGCGTTCCAAGGAGAGGATCTCGCTAGAATGCCCACTGGCTTTCCCACTGCATTCCCCCCAATAACAATACTCTGAACAAATCCCACTATTCATAAACCTACGAGAAAGCCCACACTTCTCTCTGGTGGTAAAATTTTAACAGTTACTGAAAAAACAAAACGTCTACGTAACGTAAGTTCAATCACAACAGTAGAGCTATTTAAAGAACTAACAATAGTGGTCTCGAAATTCTCTCTCTACTAAGAAAGCAACAACTTTTACTAATACTACTAAACGACAACTAATACCAATACTAGCAAAACTTCACTCAATTTCTTAGATAAAACCAAATATTCAAGCGTCCACTGGAACACTCAGCAAAGTCAAAATAGTGAATGAAAATTTACTGAACTATTTCATAAGAAATAATAAGAAACATCAGCTGAAAACTACCGCACGAAATTTACTAAACGGCTTCAACGCACAGACAGCTCTGAAAAACACAGCGATCGAACGTTTACATAAGTTTGTTAAACCGTTATTTCGCCATAGATAGCACGAGACACCGTTGGAAACCACTAAATTTAATAACTGTATAACAGTGCACAAACAGCTTTGTCAGAGCTGCTACAGCTGCAACTGCGCTCTGCGAAATGTAAACACACTGCTAATATTTAGATGAACGATTGAAAACCATAAAATCAATATTCGAATACACTGCAAAGACAAGTTTGACAGTAGTTAACTTTATAGCCGCTACAGCTGCAAACTGCACGCCTCGAAATGTAAACACACTGCTGATGTCTGAGACTTGGATGAAAGAATAACAGACCACTCGAGTCAATAACTCTGAAAGAAAGACTGAGACGAACGAAACTCCACTAATGAGTTACTTTTACAGCAAATATTAACACAAATAAACTTTAAAGTCAGTAACTGAAGACTAAAATGTTGGCGAGCAATATCAACAGCATCCAGCACCCGTGACGTCAAACCAAAGTCTCCTGAAGGTTTATGTAAAAGGCACAGAGTATGGCTAGCCTGTGACTGACTTTGACGATTTCTGGGAAAGAACTGTGGCTACAGCAGCCTCCACCATCTCAGACATAATTGTGCGCACATGGTTTGAGATAATCGTCTAGACATTTTGCGGGTTACCGAAAGAGCGTTTGGAGCAGCGATTCTTCAGTACAAAAGTTGTTGACTTACTTTACGCGATGCTGCAAACCGCAAATACCTGTGTGTCATTGCTTTTTTTAATTGCATTTGAAAATCGGAGAGGGTTTGCGTCGGCACCCTGTATTACTCTGCCAAAGAAGATGTTTGAGATCGTGTGTAGTCTGCCTCACATCAATGCGTCGACCGAGTTGAACCACTCGTTGGAAAAGACACTCTTTATCATCTGAGGTGGACGTGCTGAGCCAGAACGCCCTGCCCTTCGCTCATTCCCCACATCTGCTCCACCTTTATAAAAATCCTGGCACCAAAACCACACACGTTTAGGTGATATTACACGCGCTCCGCAACCTGCCACCAGCTGGCGATGAACTGCAGCTGGGGACGTTTTATTTCAGTACACAAACCTTATTACACTTCGTACTACAATTGGCGACTATGTATCTGCCAACTTTTCGACCTTGAAGCTGCATTTCGAAGTGCAGTGGGTCACTTACCTGTAGCGTGCGAAAGTTATGATCGGATTTAATTCGCATAGGCCACTTACACACCGGTCAGATGTTTCCGTACCTTACGTAGTGAATCACCCTCGTAAGTTCCCTCAAGTATTATCCGTGTGGTGTATGCCGACTTTTATTGTCCGAAGAACGCGCCTCTGAATTCGTTCGATGCCTGACGCCATACCTATTTGAGAAGGACTCTAAACGTTGGATTAGTATTTCAGAATGGATGGCACGTTTGTATTATTTCCTTTTTAAATGTATCGCAGTTTCGCAGAGACTGCCAACAAGTGTTTAATTCAATTCCGCTGTTACTGATTTCACGTATTCTTCGAATTACGTATCGCTTCGAGTAGATTTCCCGACTATGTTATATTTCTGGGTGGAGATTTTAATTTGCCGAATATAGACTGGGAGACTCAAACGTTTATAATGGGTGGCAGGGACAAAGAATCCAGTGAAATTCTTTTAAGTGCATTATCTGAAAACTACCTTGAGCAGTTAAACAGAGAACCGACTCGTAGCGATAACATATTAGACCTTCTGGTAAGAAACAGACCCGAACTATTTCAAACAGTTAACGCAGAACAGGGAATGAGCGATCATAAAGCGGTTACTGCATCGATGATTTCAGTCGTAAATAGAAATATTAAAAAAGGTAGGAAGATTTTTCTGTTTACCAGAAGTGACAAAAAGCAGATTTCATAGTATCTGACGGCTCAACACAAAAGTTTTGTCTCAAGTGCAGATAGTGTTGAGGATCAGTGGACAAAGTTCAAAACCATCGTACAATATGCATCAGATGAGTATGTGCGAAGCAAGATCGTAAGAGATAGAAAAGAGCCACCGTGGTACAACAACCGAGTTAGAAAACTGCTGTGGAAGCAAAGGGAACTTCACAGCAAACATAAACATAACCAAAGCCTTGCAGACAAACAAAAATTACGCGAAGCGAAATGTAGTGTGACGAGGGCTATGCGAGAGGCGTTAAATGAATTCAGAAGTAAAGTTCTCTGTACTAACTTTGCAGAAAGTTTGGTATTATGTCATGCGGTAGGTGGATCAAAACAAAATGTCCAGACACTCTGTGACTAAAATGGTACTGAAACAGAGGATGAGATACTTAAGGCCGAAATACTAAATGTCATTTTCCAAAGCTGTTTGACAGAGGAAGACTGAACTACAGTTCCTTCTCTAGATTGTCGCACAGATGACAAAATGGTAGATATCGAAATATATGACAGAGGGATAGAAAAACAATTAAAATAGCTCAAAAGAGGAAAGGCTGCTGGACCTGATGGGATACCAGTTCGATTTTACACAGAGTACGCGAAGAAACTAGCCTCCCATCTTGCAGCGGTGTACCGTAGGTCTCTAGAAGAGCGTAGCGTTCCAAAAGATTGGAAAAGGGCGCAGGTCATCCCCGTTTTCAAGAAGGGACGTCGAACAGATATGCAGAACTATAGACGTCAATGTTGTTGATGTGGTCTTCAGTCCTGAGACTGGTTTCATGCAGCAATCCATGCTGCTCTATCCTGTGCAAGCTTCTTCATCTTCCAGTACCTACTGCAACCTACATCCTTCTGAATCTGCTAAGTGTAATCATATCTTTGCCGCCCTCTACGATTTTTACCCTCCACACTGCCCACCAATACTAAATTGGTGATCCCTTAATGTCTCAGAACATGTCCTACCAACCGATCCCTTCTTCTGGTCAAGTTGTGCCACAAACGTCTCTTCTCCCCAATCCTATTCAGTACTTCCTCATTAGTTATGTGATCTACCCATCTAATCTTCAGCATTCCTGTGTAGCACCACATTTCTAAAGCTTCTATTCTCTTCTTGTCCAAACTATTTATCGTCCATGTTTCACTTCCATACACGGTTACACTCCATTCAAATACTTTCAAAAACGACTTCCTTACACTTAAATCTATACTCGATGTTAACAAATTTCTCTTCTTCAAAAACGCTTTCCTTGCCATTTCCAGTCTACATTTTATATCCTCTCTACTTCGACCATCATCAGTTATTTTGCTCCCCAAATAGTAAAACTCCTTTAAATTTTAAGTGTCTCATTTCTAATCTAATTCCCTCAGCATCACCAGAGTTAATTCGATTACATTCCATTATCCTCGTTTTGCTATTGTTGATGTTCATCTTATATACTCCTCTCAAGACACTGTCCATTCCATTTAACTGCTCTGCCAAGTCCTTTACTGTCTCTGACAGAATTACGATGTCATCGGCGAACCTCAAAGTTTTTATTTCTTCTCCATGGATTTTAATACCTACTCCGAATTTTTCTTTTGTTTCCTTTACTGCTTGCTCAATATACAGATTAAATAACATAGGGGAGAGGCTACAACCCTGTATTACTTCCTTCCCAACCACTGCTTCCCTTTCATGTCCCTCGACTCTTATAACAGCCATCTGGTTTCTGTACAACTTGTAAATAGCCTTTCGCTCCCTGTATTTTACCCCTGCCACCTTTAGAATTTGAAAGGGAGTATTCTAGTCAACATTGTCAAAAGCTTTCTCTATGTCTACAAATGCGAGAAACGTAGGTTTGCCTTTCCTTAATCTTTCTTCTAAGATAAGTCGTAAGGTGATAGTTGCCTCACGTGTTCCAGTATTTCTACGGAATCCAAATTGATCTTCCCCGAGGTCGGCTTCTACTAGTTCAGTTGTAGATTTTGGAAGACGTATTACGTATGAGTGTAATGACTTTTCTGGAGACTAGAAATCTACTCTGTAGGAATCAGCATGGGTTTCGAAAAAGACGATCGTGTGAAACACAGCTCGCGCTATTCGTCCACTAGACTCAGAGGGTCATAAACACGGGTTCCCAGGTATATGCCGTTTTTCTCGACTTCCACAAGGTGTTTGATACAGTTCCCGACAGTCGTTTAATGAACAAACTCAGAGCTATGGACTATCATACCAATTGTGTGATTGGATTGAAGAGTTCCGAGATAACAGATCGCCGCATGTCGTTCTCAATGGAGAGAAGTCTTCCGAAGTAAGAGTGATCTCAGGGGTGCCGTAGGGGAGTGTCATAGGACCGTTGCTATTCACAATATACATAAATGACCTTTTGGACGACATCGGAAGTTCACTGAGTCTTTTTGAGGATGATGCTGTGGTATATCGAGAGGTTGTAACAATGGAAAATTGTACTGAAATGCAGGAGGATCTGCAGCGAATTGACGCATGGTGCAGGGAATGTCAATTGAATCTCAATGTAGACAAGTGTAATGCGCTGCGAATATATAGAAAGAAAGATCCCGTATCATTTAGCTACAATATAGCAGGTCAGCAACTGGAAGCAGTTAATGCCATTAATTATCTGGGAGTACGCATTAGGAGTGATTTAAAATGGAATGATCATATAAAGTTGATCGTCGGTAAAGCAGATGCCAGATTGAGATTCATTGGAAGATCCTAGGATAATGGAATCCGCAAACAAAGGAAGTAGGATACAGTATGCTTGTTCGTCCACTGCTTGAATATTGCTCATCAGTGTGGGATCTATACCAGATACGGTTGATAGAAGAGATAGAGAAGATCCAGCGGAGAGCAGCGCGCTTCGTTACAGGATCATTTAGTAATCGCGAAAGCGTTACGGAGATGATAGATAAACTCCAGTGGAAGACTCTGCAGGAGAGACGCTCAGTAGCTCGGTACGGGCTTTTGTTAAAGCTCCGAGAACATACCTTCACCGAAGAGTCAAGCAGTATATTGCTCCCTCCTACGTATATCTCGCGAAGAGGCCATGAGGATAAAATCAGAGAGATTAGAGACCACACAGAGGCATACCGACAATCCTTCTTTCCACGAACAATACGAGACTGGAATAGAAGGGAGAACCAATAGAGGTACTCAAGGTACCTTCCGCCACACACCGTCAGGTGGCTTGCGGAGTATGGATGTAGATGTAGATGTACTTGAACGATATGACTCGCTCGAGGAGCTCTCTATGGATCCTGTAGTCAACGCTATCTGTTTCTTTAATTTTGCTACAGGTTTAGCTGTCAAAAGCAATAAGCTTGTTACCGTTTAAACGGAGAAAGGTTGCCGAGGCCACCACATGACTCGCCGCAGATATCAAATTATTCGGATGTGAATGAACTGTCTCTCGCAGACAAACCTCAGCACCGTTCTCAGAACGAACGCATGGCTCTGCGCCGAACATCAAAATAACCGTGCGGGCTTTGAAACAACGGGGACTGGGCATCCATTGCTCAAGTCATTCCCAAGGTGAATGGTTGCGCAGATAAATGGAGAAGTGCGATTCGAAATAGGATCCCGACATCGCACAGTAAGTGACAGAGCTGAAATTCTAAACATTGCCTTAGCCGTGTTCGAATTATTCGTTCCCACACGTTCTCAATATGGAGCGTTAATGACGCAAATAATACTAGAGAGAGGTGAGCCACTATTAAGTTTTGGTGAGTTCGTGAGAATTACTGGCGTATCGACGCTTCGATGTGCGTTGTGGGTGCAGTGGCCACTAAATGTTGAAGTCCTTGTTCGAATCTGGGCGAGTCTGTCTGCACTGCAGTTTTCAAGACAATCTTCAGTATGACAGCGATTACATGACGTTCCGTTTCTAAGATAAGGAGGCTCAGTTACTTTCTTGTTTCCTACTGTGCCTACATTTTTATTGTTATCATGTAAATAAGTTGTTTAAATGTTTCAGAATCTAATGAGAGGAGGTTAGCGTAGATGTATCAGAAACCGACTTATCAGGCGTGGTAGCCAACGATTGAGCCACTCCGGCCTATCCTAGCAACCTGTCAGAATCTCTCCTACTTCTCATTTTTATTTATTTGCTTAGGTAACTGTCTTTTTACCTGTAGACCATACAACCACCTCTTCAAGTTTTAGGAAATTTTCTAGTATTTTAAAGGACAAGGCTATATTTATTCAAAAATTGATTATTTTTCGTAAAATAAACGTACTATTTGCATGAACTGTAATTGCCATATCAGTGGGAAATGGTTGATTAATTTTTGTGGCAAACTAAGTTAATTTTATCCATAAAGGATGTAGAACTCCGTGACTGTTCCTTATGGAGTGTAGAATCAGATGTTTACAAAGTTTCACGTGACTGTTGCTGACAGTTCTCCAAATGCCAGACAGGAAGAAGTTTCACTATGAGATATCCGGAGCACATGGATGGCTCCCGGGCAAGAAAATTTGATAAATCCACTTTTGTTACACATCTGGAAGAACATGGCCACTCAGCCACAATCATTGAAGACAACATGGAGCTACCACACTGTCAGCAAAGAAAAGAAAATTAATCTTCATGAAGAGCCTGTAATTTACATGTATAGCTAGAACTCACCCGGCCACATTGCGAATGAACAAGTAGACCTGGCAAACAAGTCACTTCTACACGTGTTTAAGGAAATTCTTAATAGTGGCAACTGTAATTCGTTGATCCCTCACAACTAAAAAAACATTTACAGTGATCATTTAACCACATATAATTTGTCAGCAACCATTCTATATATTATAAACGACAGTGAGGTTCCGTTACCATGTAACAATTTCATTTTCATAATCTGTGATATCGGTTATGTTTCTGTATGTGAAAGACATCTCAGTACTTCTTAGAGTTAAGGTCTTTGACCATAGGCTCCGGTTTCGTGTTGGATGTTGTGAGTGCATGAGGTGCTGAAGTAACTAAACTCTGCTGTATAAAAGGCATAACATCAAAGTACCAATCATTACAAAGGTGACTAATATATAGTTAATGAGTAAAACATGAAGATGTTTATTCAAAAAATATAGTAAGTATAACGTGAAAACGACATGGATACTACAACTATATTAAGTACTACAATATTTTACAAGACATGTCGCTTAGCATTTTCTACCTGTCTCGCTGGTATCTACTTTATCGTGACCACATTATTTGTTTATTTGTTTAAACAGTGATTTCCTACACTGGGCAATGAAACATGTATCTGAAAGCTAACAACCTTGATACGGCCACAAGTCCGAAACCGGTCGTGAATTAAAATAAAATCACCTATTATACTACGCTCTACTTTGGTAACAAGTCTGTTTTGCTTGTTTTCATATAGCGTACTTGCGAGAAAAAGGTGATTTCACACTGCTAGTCTATGAAATATACGGTAGGGATTGTTCAGGTATGTGCTGGCTCTGAGCACTATAGGGCTTATCATTTGAGGTCATCAGTCCCCCAGAACTTAGAACTACTTAAACCTAACTAACTTAAGGACATCACACACATCCATGCCCGAGGCAGGATTCGAACCTGCGACCGTCAGGTATGTGCATTCGGTAAAGATGGCTGCGGAGTTATTTATGGATAAATCTAACTTGGATAATGTAACTTTAATTTTTTCATTCGTCCGTAATGTTTGCTTTACTGCTTTTGGATACTTGACATTCATCTTACCACTGGCATATTTTTATTGTATATAAAGTTTTCATCAGGTTTCATGGCACCAGCCTGATACTTTTAAATGTACCCTTCTGAGAGGCGGTCTTTGATAAGTTATTATAATTAACGTTAGGACGTCAGTTGACTCGCATGCCAGTACATTTTGCCTCCTTCTCTTGATTTTTATTCTTCTTAGCGACTTTAATAATTTCCTTTACTAATGGATTAGTTTTCTTGAGGAGGACTGGAGTTCGAGCATCTTAGAGCGCGCTTGTACTATCCATTGTAATCAAAATATTTTTTCATTGTGGTGTTCTACAAGTAATGCTAAGTTACAGTTTACAGATGTGGCTTCTGCAGAAAAACCATAGCTCTCAAGAGGAAACGAAATCAACGATTTGCAGTCTGTTCTAGGGAGCAGAGACGTGCAAACCACTCTGGCATTACTTGTGGTTTTGGAGCCGTAAGTTTCAGAGTAAGAAGCAGCTCAAAAAAAGCAGTGTAGCTCATGTAATACCGGGGACGGAAAGCTGGCTAAAACCCGAAAGTGAAAGCGTTGAGATATTTCTTGGTGGATTAAAAGTGTACGTAGAAAGGATAGGCTAATGGGAAATGGAGGTGAAGTATTTCTGGGAGTAAACAAGCAATTGAAATCGGCCGACGTATCAGTGTGGTTTAAAGATTGACAACTTGCTTTAAACGTAAAGAAATCTAAAATTGCGCACTTCACACAGTAATAATATCCGAGCCGGCCGGTGTGGTCGAGCGGTTCTAGGCGCTTGTCTGGAACCGCGCACCCGCTACGGTCGCTGATTCGAATCCTGCCTCGGGCATGGATGTGTGTGATGTCCTTAGGTTAGTTAAGCTTAAGTAGTTATAAGTTCTAGGGGACTGATTACCTCAGATGTTAAGTCCCATAGTGCTCAGAGCCATTTGAACCATTTTTGAATAATATCCGACAACATCAATGAGTCAGAACTGGAATGAGTCAATTCACACTGATACCTGGATGTAACAGTTTGTATGGATGCTGGCAGGATACTGGAAAAAAAAGTCAGTCGAGGTGGCTGCTTCCAAAATACTTGAGCGTCTCATTGTTCAAGTGTGTGGCACCCGTATCAAATAGATGTAAGAAGGGATACTGAAGGTATGTAGAGAAGAGCGCCACGAATGATCACTAGTTTATATGACTTGCGGAAGAGGCTCATGGAAAAAACGAGGAACCTAAATTTGCAGGCACTTGAAGACAGATGCAAATTATCACTCGAAAGTCTACTTTCTCATTTTGTAGAAAATGGTTCAAATGGCTCTGAGCACTATGGGACTAAACATCTATGGTCATCAGTCCCTTGAACTTAGAACTACTTAAACCTAACTAACCTAAGGACATCACACAACACCCAGTCATTACGAGGCAGAGAAAATCGCTGACCCCGCCGGGAACATTTTCCCCCGAGGCAGAATTTACTATCACAGTGTTTGGCACTCGAAAGTGTGCTTGATTTGGTTCAGAATATATAATGGACAGCACAGCCCAATACGAACCGAACTACCTCATCTAGTTAGGTAGCTGAAGAGCTGTAGAGGAAGCTATCAGCACGTGAGTTGCGCCTTCCTGGCCGGGATCAAAATAGAGCGGCTGCCCCCGCCCCCTCCCCCCTCCTGCCAGTGATTGCCGCAGGTTAGCATGATGGCCGCGGATCACGTGACGCAGGCAGCTGGGGGTCAGGGTGCGACAGAGGTTCCACCAAGTTCATATCGGCACTCTGGAACTTTCTCCCTGTACTTTCATTTGCTACTTTTTTTTTCTTTACGTAAGACCTGCCTTACAACAAGTTTCTGAACAAATAAGAAATGGGTACACAACTAGTGGATGTGGGGCAAACTGTCTACCACAAATCGATGGTTACGGAAATTACTGGAAATAATTTTAAATAAAAACAAGTACTACTTCAGGTAGAGGCCTTTTCGAAACTATTCCTTCAATTTCATAACCCTATATCTTCTAAAGGAATGTATATTTTTATTTTAACTTACATGTCGGACTACATTAGAAAAATGCGCCATAAATGAGAAAATCTTTTAATACAAGTCTTCTGGTTTTTGCCTACATAACTTTGTTAAATAGTTGCCACTTTCCTCTATGTTAGTCTTCATCTACTGAGACGCTTTTTGTCTTGTCTAATTTGATGTAGAATACCTGCCTATTCTGAAAATGACGATTGTAATCTAAACTTCCATTTCCTCTTGAAATTCTAAAGTGGTTGTTATATAGATTTGGATGGAGAACTTTTTGCTTAAAATATGTTTCATAAATCTATCTCAGAATGTTTAAACATGTGTAGTGTTGTTTCTAATTATTCTTTAGAAGAAATCCCACTCGCAAATTTCCAGCCTTATCTGTTCCTCTGTACAGAAACGTGCGTTCTGAATTTTGTTTTATCTGGATTTCGTTTTTCCGCAGCCCTTACGATATCCTACCCTATCCCATTTCAGCTTATTAAACTCCTTTTCCAGCTCCACCGGTCTATTTCAGAATCCTACAGTTCTACAGTCTATTGTCCTGACCAAAGCGATGACGTCACAAGAAATCGCACGTGCCTCCTCTCCGAGTTCCCAAAAGCACAACTCGAGTGCACCTGCACTCAATGACTTGCTGTCTGACTTTTGATCACGGACAACGTGATATTTTTCGAGCTTGTGACGTGATCATTCCGCCGATTTCAAGGGTATTAAGTGACAGATCAGCAGTACTCTTTCAAGAGGAACTTTGAAACGAATGACTTATCACATTGTTGAAGGATTCAGCATTATGTCACACTGAAATGACATAGATTTGCATTTGTTGGATTCCTTTTAACTTCAGGCTACACACGCGCTTCTCTCATCGAATGTCATAGAGATTTTCTGTGTGGAAGTTACTATGTTTGTCGGTTTTCTACAATATTTCAGATATGAGTGTCGAATCAAAAATAAGAGTGAGAGAGACAAAAATGAAGCGAAACGCTCTTTGTGTCACTTTGTGTCCGTCTTCATAGTGAAATGGATGCTCTTCAGTTCATATATTTAACTGTATTCATCTTCTACCTAGTCTAAACCCGTATCTTCACGGAGAGGACACGATAATTACTGCATGGTAGAGGCCGGACGGATGCCCTGCCTGTCGGCAACCCTTCCCCCCCCCCCCCCCCCCCCCCCGGCCCGGATTGGTGACTGCATGCGTCGAGTGTGGTCCCATGCGAAATTCTGCGAATGTTTTCTAAAACTTACTTAACTGATGTTCCTATATATAGGGTGCTTCAGAAGTGATGGCCAATAACTGACACATGGAAAGTACAGGCCAAACAATAAACATGTTGTTGTTGTTGTTGTTGTGGTCTTCAGTCCTGAGACTGGTTTGACGCAGCTCTCCATGCTACCCTATCCTCCCAGTACCTACTGCAGCCTACATTCTTCTGAATCTCATTAGTGTAGTCATCTTTTGGTCTCCCTGTACGATTTTTACCCTCCACGCCGTCCTCCAGTACTAAATTGGTGATCCCTTGATGCTTCAGAACATGTCCTACCAACCGATCCCTTCTTCTAGTCAAGTTGTGCCACAAACTCCTCTTCTCTACAATCGTATTCAGCACCTCCTCATTAGTTATGTGATCTACCCATCTAATCTTCAGCATTCTTCTGTAGCACCACATTTCGAAAGCTTCTATTCTCTTCTTGTCTAAACTATTTATCGTCCATGTTTCACTTCCATACATGGCTACACTCCATAAAAATACTCTCAGAGACGGCTTCCTGACACTGAAATCTATCCTCGATGTTAACAAATTTCTCTTCTTCAGAAACCCTTTCCTTGCCTTTGCCAGTCTACATTTTATATCCTCTCTACTTCCACCATCATTAGTTATTTTGCTCCCCAAATAGTAAAACTCCTTTACTATCCTAATCTAATTCCCTCAGCATCACCCGACTTAATTCGACTACTTCCTTTATCCTCGTTTTGCTTTTGTTGATGTTCATCTTATACCATCCTTTCAAGACATTGTCCATTCCGTCCAACTGCTCTTCCAAGTCCTTTGCTGACTCTGACAGAATTAGGTTGTCATCGGCGAATCTCAAAGTTTTTATTTCTTCTCCACGGATTTTAATACTTACTCCGAATTTTTCTTTTGTTTGCAATAAACCTAGGTCCACTAAATCAACCATTGTCGAGATACAACACATTTTCTGTAGCGGTTCATCAGTGTCTAGCAATACATGGGATCTCTAAATGTTAACTAGGCGTTACAAATGTTGTCCATGCGTCTGAATGCAATATTGAACTCGTCTCTGAAATGAGTTGCGAATCCTCTCAGGCAGTCATGGGAGGCTCTTCAATCCGCAAGTGTAATTCCTCAAGAGAGTTGGCCTCGATAGCGTTGACCACGCTTTTGACATGACCCCACACCCAAAAATCCATGGGATTTAAATCCGGAGGCCATGGAGGCCACGGCACAGCCATGTCAGCGTAGTCTTCATTGATGTAACCGACGTCGACGGTGCCTTCACCTTCGTATCGGATTGTGACGCCGGTACGGCACAGTGCACGGAGAGGGAAAGGGAAGTAGTTGCGCATGCGTAAACAAACAGATAGTCGATCCCAAACCTTGAGATACCAACATAAATACCGCGGTACTTACAGTTTGTTCCCAAATCGAACTAATGCGATTCCTCTGCAACGGATGATTTGCTGACCCATGCTTATTGGAGCTTTGTAGCTACTTTTGGCCTGTACTTTCCATGAATGAACTATTGACCATCACTTCTGAAACATCCTGTAGACAGGTTGTATTAAAAAGATTCATTCGATTTGAGAAGACGATATCTTCAGTGCTAATTAAGCCACAAACATGCTGTGAATTTCATCTTAGGGATAGACTTACGGCCTTTTTTTTTCGAAAGATCGATCGGCTTTTACAAGACCATATCGTCAGCAAGCAACTATCAGACATATGTCACAATTACGTTAGGCTCATGTTTTCATTTACCTTTCGCAGATGTACAGTTCACTCTCCACAGAACACACGACAAACAGGCTGACAGACGACACTCCAACTCGTCCTATGCTTTTGCAAGCTTGTCTTGAGTTACCACGTCCACAGCTGTTGTTTTGCGTTGTCGCATTTCAGCCAACGTTTTTGAAATGAGGCGTACATAGACAGAGAAGTTTACAAATCCTAATTACAAAGTCTCGGACTGTGGGATCAGGCGCCCGTAAAGGGCAGTGGCGCAAAGCGACACCCACAGCTGGCCGCTGTGGCCGAGCGGTTCTAGGCGCTTCAGTCCGGAACCGCGCCGCTGCTACGGTCGCAGGTTCGAATCCTGCCTCGGGCATGGATGTGTGTGATGTTCTTAGGTTAGTTAGGTTTAAGTAGTTCAAAGTTCTAGGGGACTGATGATCTCTGATGTTAAGTCCCACGGTGCTCAGAGCCATTTTCGAGACCCACACGCTGCTGACGTTGTACGGGGTACAGTGCTGTGCTCTCGACGAAAATCGCGCCACACGGCTGTAGTGGAAATGCACCTGCCGAAACAGAGGGCGGAGAATGCCTTTTGCTGCCACCTTCTCACCATCTCGGCAACGAACGAACGGGTAGTCGAGCTAGCTGTACTACTTAGGTCGCTACCGTCATCCATGTGGAGTGGTAACTTACAGCTATCACCAAAGTAAACTTTTAGTTTCGATGCAAAATCCATCCTACCTTCATTCATGTAGAAGACGTATTCTTGTGATACACCCCTATTGTAAGAGGGTAGATGTACTGCGAGGTAAGCGTAAGAACGCTAGTCTGTTAAATACTGGCCTCCATAATGTTCGTTACATATGGACCATACGGTTCGGCTGGCGAAGCGTTGCACCAGAAATAGCCTTCGCGTCTGAATT
This sequence comes from Schistocerca gregaria, assembly GCF_023897955.1. NCBI lineage: Eukaryota > Metazoa > Arthropoda > Insecta > Orthoptera > Acrididae > Schistocerca > Schistocerca gregaria. Next base: position 546,893,520 of record NC_064926.1, read on the forward strand.
GAGTTGTTGCAAAATAATACACCAGAGGACATCATCGAGGAACGAAGGCTGTAATGGTACTTGAATTAAGTAACCATTACGGCACCTCAGCTCAACCTCTCGATACCAGCAAAATTCTACTGTGTTTCTGTAAAGTAGTTGACATACTTCTGAGACAACATTCAGATTTGATTACATTAATGTAGAGATATTTTGATAGATCGATATGTTTATGTTGCAATGATATTATTCTTATGTGTATTCTTTCTTTTGTCACTATGATCTTTGTCGTACTTGTAACTCTGATTTTTGGGCGCGTAAGCGATTATTACTTGTTAGAGAGTCGGACCTGGAGAGAGTCAAGTCCTGGACGTCATGTTGGAAAGGTGAATAACGTAGTCAGCTTATAAAATGTGAACTGTAACAGTGAGGAAGATGTTTTCAAGTATGTTTTGTATTGTGAAGTGATGTTTTGTGTGTTACGTGCCATTGCAACAAAAGCAATAAAAAGGAAGTGTAACTTAAATTCGGAGTGCTGATTACTTTTTTACATCACCATGGTGCTAACTTTCAAAGGTTTAATCTTCAAGAATGGTTTGTGAAACACATCTATACAACTTTTGAATATAGCAGAATAAAAGCTAGGCCTCTTTGCATCCGAGCTTGGAATCATTACCACCTAGGTTTTCGACGATTGAGCCATGATTTTACAGCGAGATCAGCGTAGTAAATACGAAAAGATGAGTGCCTAGTTTATTCATTATTACATGAAATGACTTTATTAACTGTGCTCTAATGACACTTGCCACATAATAACTTTGTTGTTGCCCGAAAATGCAGTATTTAGCAGCGTGAGCAACACCACAATCATTATTAAATTTTGACCTTTGTTGTGGTAGGGTTGTTAGAAAGTACGGAAAGTAAATCAGCTTAAGCGTAATGACGGTGGACAGTATTCTAAACGTAGACGTAGCTGTGTTCAGCTTCTTCAAAGGTTCAAAGATGTGTCCATTCTATGAGAAGTTCCTGGGTACTCTCAGACTCAGGAATTTACTGCTTGCTTTACAGATCATACAGCTATCGTAACGAGGCGTTTGTGTCAACTAACAGAGTTACGTCTGAAAAAAAGAGAATACCGAGTTTTCTTGATATTTCAGTCGAGTGATTTAATTCTAAAGGTGCAGTTTATTTAGTGTTCTGACAAAAAACTAGAAACTGATATCGGTGTAACAGTGATAAATAGAAATAATAATAAGAGTGTAAAATAACTGTAACAATTATGACGAGCTGTAAACAACGAAAAATTGATTTTTGTTTCTTCTTTTGTTTTGTTTCGCTGATGTTTCAAAGTGGGGTCGTCCACCCCAAATCTGACGCCGACACCCCTCAGGGAGGTGGAGGCCCTACTGCTGCCTGTTATGACGGGTCGGCTGCCGGCCGCCTACACGTCAGTGTGGAGAGTGGCGGGTGACCGTAGAACACCTCACCTGCACGTCGGCCTGTCCCTCCAGCCGTTGTTCAAATGGTTCTGAGCACCGTGGGACTTAACATCTGAGGTCATCAATCCCCTAGAACTTACAACTACTTAAACCTAACTAACCTAAGGACATCACACACATCCGTGACCGAGGCAGGATTCGAACCTGCGATCGTAGCAGCGGCGCCAGCCGTTGTTGCCAGTGGGTGAGTCCTGATGGGCACCGCTGTTTCTTCACTCGAGCATCTCCTCATCTGACCTCACGAGGATGAGTGGATTCCGTTCTATACCTCCGTACCTGAGAAAAAATCTGAGGAGGTATTGGGAACTGAACCCTGGTCCTTCCGCAACGAAGACAGATACGCAAACCATTTTTTTAAATTACTTCTTCGTTATTTCGATCTGCTTCTTTGTCGTTTCTTCGTCAATGCTTCCGTGCGGATGTCGCATGACATCTTCCGAAACGTATCAATGAGAAACTTCACAGAGATTTTATTACATCTACACTACTGGCCATTAAAATTGCTACACCAAGAGGAAATGCAGATGATAAACGGGTATTCATTGGACAAATATTTTATGCTAGAACTGTCATGTGATTACAATTTCACGCAATTTGGGTGCACAGATCCTGAGAAATCAGTATCCAGAACAACCACCTCTGGCCGCAATAACGGCCGGCCGCGGTGGTCAAGCGGTTCTAGGTGCTTCAGTCCGGAACTGCATGACTGCTACGGTCGCAGGTTCAAATCCTGCCTCGGGCACGGATGTGTGTGATGTCCTTAGGTTAGTTAGTTTTAAGTAGTTCTAGGGGACTGATGACCTTAGAAGTTTGGTCCCACAGCGCTCAGAGCCATTTCAACCAATCCATGCTGCTGCAAACGTCGTCGAACTGTTCGTGCAGATGGTTGTTGTCTTGCAAACGTCCCCATCTGTTGACTCAGGGATAGAGACGTGGCTGCACGATACGTTACAGCCATGCGGATAAGATGCCTGTCATCTCGACTGCTAGTGATACGAGACCGTTGGCACCCAGCACGGCGTTCCGTAGTACCCTCCTGAACCCACCGACTCCTTATTCTGCTAACAGTCATTGGGTCTCGACCAACGCGAGCAGCAATGTCGCGATACGGTAAACCGCAATCGCGTTAGGCTACAATCCGACCTTTATCAAAGTCGAGAAACGTAGTGGTACGCATTTCTCCTCCTTACACAAGACATCACAACAACGTTTCACCAGGCAAAGCCGGTGAACTGCTGTTTGTGTATGAGAAATCGGTTGGAAACTTTCCTCATGTAAGCATGTTGTAGGTGTCGCCACCGGCACCAACCGTGCATGAATGTACTGAAAAGCTAATCATTGGCATGTCACAGCATCTTCTTCCTGTCGGTTAAATTTCGCGTATGTAGCACTTCATCTTCGTGGTGTAGCAATTTTAATGGCCAGTAGTGTACATAATTCTTCGCAAGCCACGTAATGGTGTGCGGCGGAGGGTCCTTTTTGTACAACTAACTGAGCTTTCCAACCCTGTTTCACTCGCGATTGGTGCATGGGAAAAATGATTGTCGGTAAGACTTTGCTTTGGCTCTAATATCTCGAATTTTCTCCCCATGGGCATTACGAGAGAGGTACGTCTGGGGTGGGGGAAGTAATATGTTGTCCGACTCTTCCCGAAAAGTGCTCCCTCGGAATTTCAATACTAAATATTCCAGTGATGCACAACGATTCTCTTGTAACGTCTGCGAGTGGAGTTTGTTTAGCACCTCCGTAACGGTCTCGCGCCGACTAAACGATCCCGTGACGAAACGCTCCGCTCTTCGTTGGATCTTCTCTATCTCCTGTATTAGTCCTATCTGGTAGGGATTCCAGATAGGTGAACAATACTCAGGACTGTGTCGAACAAGCACATTATAACCAACTCCTACGTGGATGAGTTACATTTCCGTAAGTTTATATCTATGAATATCAATGTGGCGTCTGCTTTTCCCACTAGTTGTTTTATGTTACTCCTAGATACACTCCTGGAAATGGAAAAAAGAACACATTGACACCGGTGTGTCAGACCCACCATACTTGCTCCGGACACTGCGAGAGGGCTGTACAAGCAATGATCACACGCACGGCACAGCGGACACACCAGGAACCGCGGTGTTGGCCGTCGAATGGCGCTAGCTGCGCAGCATTTGTGCACCGCCGCCGTCAGTGTCAGCCAGTTTGCCGTGGCATACGGAGCACCATCGCAGTCTTTAACATTGGTAGCATGCCGCGACAGCGTGGACGTGAACCGTATGTGCAGTTGACGGACTTTGAGCGAGGGCGTATAGTGGGCATGCGGGAGGCCGGGTGGACGTACCGCCGAATTGCTCAACACGTGGGGCGTGAGGTCTCCACAGTACATCGATGTTGTCGCCAGTGGTCGGCGGAAGGTGCACGTGCCCGTCGACCTGGGACCGGACCGCAGCGACGCACGGATGCACGCCAAGACCATAGGATCCTACGCAGGGGACCGCACCGCCACTTCCCAGCAAATTAGGGACACTGTTGCTCCTGGGGTATCGGCGAGGACCATTCGCAACCGTCTCCATGAAGCTGGGCTACGGTCCCGCACACCGTTAGGCCGTCTTCCGCTCACGCCCCAACATCGTGCAGCCCGCCTCCAGTGGTGTCGCGACAGGCGTGAATGGAGGGACGAATGGAGATGTGTCGTCTTCAGCGATGAGAGTCGCTTCTACCTTGGTGCCAATGATGGTCGTATGCGTGTTTGGCGCCGTGCAGGTGAGTGCCAGAATCAGGACTGCATACGACCGAGGCACACAGGGCCAACACCCGGCATCATGGTGTGGGGAGCGATCTTCTACAGTGGCCGTACACCTCTGGTGATCGTCGAGGGGACACTGAATAGTGCACGGTACATCCAAACCGTCATCGAACCCATCGTTCTACCATTCCTAGACCGGCAAGGAAACTTGCTGTTCCAACAGGACAATGCACGTCCGCATGTATCCCGTGCCACCCAACGTGCTCTAGAAGGTGTAAATCAACTACCCTCGCCAGCAGGATCTCCAGATCTCTCCCCCATTGAGCATGTTTGGGACTGGATGAAGCGTCGTCTCACGCGGTCTGCACGTCCAGCACGAACGCTGGTCCAACTGAGACGCCAGGTGGAAATGGCATGGCAAGAAGTTCCACAGGACTACATCCAGCATCTCTACGATCGTCTCCATGGGAGAATAGCAGCCTGCATTGCTGCGAAAGGTGGATATACACTGTACTAGTGCCGACATTGTGCATGCTCTGTTGCCTGTTTCTATGTGCCTGTGGTTCTGTCAGTGTGATCATGTGATGTATCTGACCCCAGGAATGTGTCAATAAAGTTTCCCCTTCCTGGGACAATGAATTCACGGTGTTCTTATTTCAATTTCCAGGAGTGTATTTACAGACAAAAGCAAAACGAGGATAATGGAATGTAGTAGTATTAAGTCGGGTGTTGCTGAGAGAATCAGATTAGGAAATGAGGCACTTAAAGTAGTAAAGGAGTTTTGCTGTTTGGGGAGCAAAATAACTGATGACGGTGGAAGTAGAGAGGATATAAAACGTAAACTGGCAATGGCAAGGAAAGCGTTTCTGAAGAACAGAAATTTGTTAACATCGATTATAGATTTAAGTGTCAGGAAGTCGTTTCTGAAAGTATTTGTATAGAGTGTAGCCATGTATGGAAGTGAAACATGGACAATAAATAGTTTGGACAGGAAGAGAATAGAAGCTTTCGAAATGTGGTGCTATAGAAGAATGTTGAAGATTAGGTGGGTAGATCACGTAACTAATAGGAGGTACTGAATAGGATTGGGGAGAAGAGACGTTTGTGGCACAACTAGACTAGAAGAAGGGATCGGTTGGTAGGACATGTCCTGAGGCATTAAGGGATCACAAATTTAGTACTGGAGGACAGCGTAGAGGGTAAAAATCGTAAAGGGAGACCAAGAGATGAATACACTAAGCAGATTCAGAAGGATGTAGGTTGCAGTAGGTACTGGGAGATGAAGGAGCTTGCACAGGATAGATTAGCATGGAGAGCTGCATCAAACCAGTCTCAGGACTGAAGACCACTACAACAACAACATATATTTACAGACTTCTAGTTAGACATAATCATCAGATTTACTCCTGGTATACAATACTCTTTTTACACATAAGTTATTAAAATAATGTAACGCCACACCGTTCACTCATATCTCACTATCAGTCACTGCACACACTACACACACATTGTTTCATAACACGTTACTCACTAAACACAACACACACACACACCCACACACACACACACACACACACACACACACACACACACACACACACATGCAGGTGATCTCTGGTCCATTTTCTGTACCGCAACTTCCAATTTGCTATCCTGAGGAACTGAGTCAGCATCCCTCCATAATGAATGAGATGTTGATCTCAGAAAGAGGAAGAGGTGTTGGTATTGTGCTATGCATAGCTTGGGGGTAAGTATTTCTATAAGTGAAAAAAGAAGGAAAAAAACAAAGTGAAGGTGTTATGTGGAATTTTGGATGTTTTATTTCATTATTATTATTATTATTATTATTATTATTATTATTATTTATTTGTACAACATTTATTGTCAAACCCCAACTCTGTTTTATCTAAGTAATCCTTCAATGTATAAAATGTATTGCATAACAGGTACTTTTTAGCTGCCTTTTTAAATAAGTGTATTTCTGCAATTCCTTTAATCTCTTTTGGTAATTTATTGTACAGTTTTATTCCTTGGTAGACAGTGCTGTTTTGAGTTTTATGTTTATTTTTTCTTGGTAAATGTAAGTTGAGTCTATCTCTTTGTTGAATGCTCATGGACAGAGCTGTTTGTGCACTAATTACCTGTGTTATTTTTGATGTGTATAACTGCCTGGTAAATGTATTCACATGGAAATGTGGCTGAGCAGAAAGCAGCAAATCACCGACGCAGACAATGAAAAGCAAATCATTACGACGAAAACGAGACTTCGCTATCCTCCGCGCGTCGACGAAAAATTTTTGTGGCACCGTAATTTTTTTGTTCTAGTTATCGCTCCCCATTCGCTTGAGAGCGAGTTGGCATTTCCCTTGAAAACTTTGCGGCGAATCCGCCCGCCGATAGCGAAGTCATTAGCGACACAGTTTTTTTTTATTCGCGCGATGGCAGGTTGGGCCTTCAATTAGAGGAGACGGTGATCACACTGAGCGCGCAAGGACAGGGCGAGACAGCAGCGGAGAGGCGGCGGGAAAGGGAACAGGAGGCAAGCGGCCGCAGGCCTCTATGAAAGCCGCTGCGATCGACTCACTTGTCTCTCATCACTTACCCACGTGACGCAGCCACGGAAGGTTTTTTTCATTACCCACACCTCGGTACCATCGACTCCAGGTAGCTCCCGCTCGAATAAAAAGAGAAAAACAGTCGACTGGAATTTTTCACTAGTAGACTATAATGCTATCTTTGACTGTTGCAAAGTATCCACGATCAAGTATCAAACGAACACTACATTCAACGAACTTACGTCGCGCAGTAACGGACTGATTAAAATTTTCTCTTTCCGAAAAGGCACCTACCACATACTAAAAGAAAGAAACATATTTTGGTAGCCATTGCTGTGAAACTGTAACTTAAATAATGTGCTCATTCTCTAGACTGGAGATATTTGCATAACACCACAATGGAGTGAGCACCATATTCCACTCAAAACAGTAACATTTTCAGAGTTGTTCTAATTATTATTACAGGAATTCAGTTTTACACACAGTAGAGATACGATGAGTCGTAGAGCATTTTATTTTCGGCTCACTAGTTATAATTTCGAAACTGTTTTGCACGGAGAATGTTAGGCCTGGACTAGAACAAAGTCAGAGATAAAGACATAATCTTCGTCAGATCTACAGCAGTTCTATACAGATTACCAGAGTTTTTTCCAGCCAAGACGTACCTTAAGTACTCTGCAAACACCACAGTAATTTATTTTAGATCAGTCAGTTAGCCGGCCGGGGTGGCCGAGCGATTCTAGGCGCTACAGTCTGGAACCGCGCGACCGCTACGGTCGCAGGTTCGAATCCTGCCTCGGGCATGGATGTGTATGATGTCCTTGGGTTAGTTAGGTTTAAGTAGTTCTAACTTCTAGGGGACTTATGACCTCAGAAGTTAAGTCCCGTAATGCTCAGAGCTATTTGAACCATTTTTTTCAGTTATTTACTAGGAAAATCGTTATCGCAGAAAATTTAAGTGAAAAAAGTGACAGTGAAACAATAATTTCGTGGTGTCCACAGTGAACAAGTATTTATTTGAAAATGGGATATACATTTCCTGTGATAAAATTTCTTACATCACACAAAAATCCAGTAAATGGAATAATTGGTCCTTTTCGTAGCCAATCTAGTAATATTGCTAAAATATAAATTCTTATACACAGCCGACCGTTGTGGCCGAGCGGTTCTAGGCGCTTCAGTCTGGAACCGCGCGACTGCTACGGTCGCAGGTTCGAATCCTGCCTCTGGCATGGATGTGTGTGATGCCCTTATATTAGTTAGGTTTAAGTAGTTCTACGGTGCTGATGACTTCAGATGATAAGTCCCATAGTGCACAGAGCCAATTTTTACAGTTAGGCATAACGAGCACACAACCACCCCTTGCTACTTCCGCTGTTGCACCGAGTATCGGTATACGGCATGTTTCAAATGGATTAATCCAATTTCACAAGACTACACTTTTAAATGACTGAACACAGAAACGTGGGGTTAGTTTTAACTTTGGCGCCAGTTGTGGTCTTGGGCCAGGTGATGTGGTCTCCATGGTTCAATCTGCTCGCTCGTGGCTCACTCCCTCGTTTCTTAACCAGCGTGGCGAAAGCACGGCGACAAGGGGCTTTCTGCGTCCTGTGACCGGCGGCAGTTCAGCCACCGCTGTGCGTGTGATTTGCACCGAAAGCACGGCACCGCACCGCACCGCACCGCACCCCACACAGCGCAAGGCGCGTGCGATCCCCGCACTGCAACACTGGCCTCCATCACAGACCAAGGCACGGGACACGGGAGAGCGGGGGGGGGGGGGGGGGGGGGGGGTGTGCATGTTCTGAAAGACCCCGTCGTATTGTCCTCTACAACATAATGCAGCTGATACCTTTCAAATTTCCTCTTGAAAGAGAGCTCGTGATCTGTCTCTTCATAACTTTGCATTCGGAAGAATGTCCACCAGGTCCATGAAAGAAAGTCATACAGCATCTCACTGAACACACGTACACTCGGATAGCAATTCTGAGAAAGTGGTGGTAGAGCCATGAATGAGTTCTTGTTACACAATCGTTTGGTCGCAGGAGAAAGCTGACTTACTTCCCTACTTTTTATTTACGGCCATAAATTGCAGAACTCTAGGATCGTTAAGTGGACTGGTTGAGTTGGAACGGCTTTTCAATAACGTCGAATGTGATTTAGTGGGGATATCATAACATAACATGGCGAAAAAATTAAATTAAAATGAAACTGAAATCATAACAATTGGCTCACTACAGACGAACAGATCATGATACAATTTCACTAGTAGGTTTCTTGTAAAGAACAGAATTAAAAAGAATACCACATATATTAAAGGAATTTGAGATAGGTTTATTTTAAACAACAGCTATTCCAACGAAATCATTGGAATCTATGCACCAAGCACTTTATAATTTTAAAGGTCAACAGAAAAAAAGAGGCACAACGTTTTAAAGAAATAAACTCATCATGCATGAAATGCATATGTAGATTACAATTGTCTATTTAACAACAGAGCTATCTCCAATTTTACAGGAGAAGATTAACGTAGCGGAAAAGGGCAATTATTTAGCAAACGTACTTATGCAAACATCAAAAGCTGTTGAAAGCATGAAGAAGTAAAGGAAAACAGTGTCCGAAATCAAACTGGGGAGCTACAGAAGAGAAGACGTGAATTTGAAGAAAGAAACAGACAGGATTGCCTGAATACGTTGAGTTTGGAAAACTTTTGGAAATGTCTTCGAGAGGACGTAAGAAGCTATATGGTAAGAGAAAGGACTGAAGAAAGCAAAGCAGGAATTTATCTGTAACAGACATCACATTTCATCAGTGAGGATGGCTAATGGTACAATAAATGACAACACAGAAAACTATGGAAAAATTCAAAAGACTGCATAAATATCAGTATAGGTCAACAAATGGCTCAGAAACACAGAAAGTTAATTATGAAAATAACATAGATATGTATAGCTTACGATCGTAATCTGGAGGTGATCCTTCTTCAACAGTGGTTGTCAAGCAGCTGATAACGGTGACATTATGATCAGTGGTAATTTAGACTAGTGACAGGCTTCGCTTCATTGGCTGGATACTTGGGAAATGCGGTCATTCTACAAAGTAGGCTCTTTACAATTCATTTGTGCACCTCTTTCTAGGACATTGTTAATGTGTGCAGGACTCAAACCAGACAGGATTAATAAGGGGAATTGAACGTATACAAAGCAGGGCAGCACGAATAAGTTTGTCTGACTCACGGCAGAGTGCCGTGGAATGTTGGAAAACCTGAATTGGCGAACTCTTGAAGGTAGACGCCAAGTGTCGCGAGATTAGAATAGATTTGATTAGTACTTGTTCCATAGATCATGAATACGGCACTTCCGCAGTGGCTAGCACACTGGACTCACATTCGGGAAGACTACGGTCCAGTCCCGTGTTCGGCCATCCTGATTTAGGTTTTCCGTGATTTTCCTAAATCGCTCCATGCAAATGCCGGAATGGTTCCTTCGAAAGGCCAGGGCCGACTTCCTTTCCAAATCCGATGAGGCCGATGACCTCGCTATCTAGTCTCCTCTCCCAAAACAATCCAACCCAATACGACACTTCGTAATGATGTGGAACGTGTCAGGTGAATGAAAGATGTATATACAAGGTATTACATTACACAAAATATTACATGACACTTAACATTTTTATTTGGAGGGGGGGAGGGGGAATTACCGACTTACTATATCCAAAAATTCTTCTAATGAGTAGAAGGAGTTGCCATTAAGAAATTCTTTTAATTTCCTTTTAAATGCTATATGGCTATCTGTCAGACTTTTGATGCTATTAGGTAAGTGACCAAAGACTTTTGTGGCAGCATAATTTACCCCCTTCTGAGCCAAAGTTACATTTAATCTTGAGTAGTGAAGATCATCCTTTCTCCTCATGTTGTAGCCATGTACACTGCTGTTACTTTTGAATTCGTTCAGACTGTTAATAACAAATTTCATAAGAGATATATATATATTGTGAGGGTACAGCGAAGATATCTAGCTCTTTAAATAAGTGTCTGCAGGATGATCTTGGATGAGCTCCGGCAGTTACTCTGATTAAACGCGTATGTGCAATGAACACTCTTTCACTCAGTGATGAGTTACCCCAGAATATGATGCCATACGAAAGCAGCGAATGAAAATAGGCGTGGTAACCTAATTTACTGAGATGTATATCGCCAAAATTTGCAGTGACCCTAATAGCATAAGTAGCTGAAATCAAACGTTTCAGCAGAACTTCAGTGTGTTTTTCCTAGAAATTTTGAATATTCTACCTTAGCTACTGATTTCCGATCGAAGTCTATATTTATTAATGGTGTCATTCCATTTACTGTGTGGAACTGTATGTACTGTGTTTTGTCACAGTTTAATGAGAGCCCATTTGCAGAGAACCACTTCATGATTTTCTGAAAAACATTGTTTACAATTTCAATTGGGTGTGATAGCTATACTTGTATCATCGACAAAAAGTACCAGCATTGCATCTTCGTGAATATAGAATGGCAAATCATTAATATATATTAAGTACAGAAGAGGACCCAAGACCGAACCTTGCGGCACCCCATTGTTGATTGTTCCCCAGTTTGAGAAATCATCAATTTTTTTGCATATTATGTGAACTGCTTATTTCATCTTTCTGCACTCTTCCAATTAGGTGTGATTTAAACCAGTTGAGCGCTGTCCCATTCATACCACTGTACCTTAGGTTATCTAGAAGCATTCCAAAATTTACACAATCAAAAACCTAGTTACAAATTTACAGTAACCGGTATTAAATAAAGGATCTAGAGATCTATGTGTGCCCATACTTGGAACAGATGGTTGCAGCCCTTTCTTTTAAATTTAATTTACTTGTGCAGTGAGTTTCGGTGTTGCATTACACTATCTTCAGGCCCTTGCACGAACGTAAGTTGGTAGGAGTACAATGTCACGTACAGTTATAACAGGAACCAACATTAAATAAACGGTGTCTGTATTATCTCTGGTTTACACGGCGCTATACCTTCGTTCGTCAACCGACGATTATTATAATACAACGAATCATTTGTAAGTAGGCTGTTTACGTTTTTATGTTGGTAACGTTACGTAGCGCTCTGTACGAAAATTACTAACTGTGCTGTGTGCAGTCTGTGGCTGGTTTGCATTGTTGGAATATTTACCATAGTAGTGTTGGGCAGTTGGCTGTTCACAGCGCGTAGCGTTGCGCAGTTGGAGGTGAGTCGCCATCAGTGGTGGATGTGGGGAGAGAGATGGCGGAGTTTTGAGAGCGGATGATCTGTACTTGTGTCCATCAGAGAGAGTAAATGTGTAATACTGGATATGATGAACTGATATATATATTATGACTTTTGAACACTATTAAGGTAAATACATTGTTTGTTCTCTATCAAAATCTTTCATTTGCTAACTATGCCTATCAGTAGTTAGTGCCTTCAGCAGTTTGAATCTTTTATTTAGCTGGCAGTAGTGGCGCTCGCTATATTGCAGTAGTTCGAGCAACGAAGATTTTTGTGAGGTAAGTGATTCATGAAAGGTATAGGTTATTGTTAGTCAGGGCGATCCTTTTGTAGGGATTTTTGAAAGTCAGATTGCGTTGCGCTAAAAATATTGTGCGTTAGTTTAAGCACAGTCATTTATAATTTTTCTAAGGGGACGTTTGACATTCTTCGCCTTCCCCACACGTAACGAGAACGGAGATTAAAATGCTAACCTGTGGCCCCATGCTAAATACGCTCTGTCATGAACTTGACAGTGGTTTCCAGAGTATGTACGTACACTTAAATGCAGCAGTTACACAGATAACTCTATTTGCCAAATATTCACGGTGCAGCACTCAGAGAATCTTTAAGTAGACACAAAATGCGAATTTCTTCGGAAGTGCCTAGATGGGAGGGGTGCGCGCTCTGCTGTTGTCGCGCTCTGGCAGCAGACAGAATGGAGCCGTAAGCCAGCCAGCGACAGAGTGTTCAGTTTCAAAGCCGCGGGCCAGGCGAGCGCCGGCAAGTGAGTTAGGTCTGGCAGCCCGTCCCGTGGGCACGGCGCCGCCTTCCATTAGCACTTGCGGCGCCGCCAAAGGAGCAGCTGGGATAAGGCGCGAGGGGGCGGCGTCTGAGACACTCAGCTGTGGGGGCGGGGCTTTCGAGAGACAGCGAGCTGAGCCGGGGCTGTGGCGCCAACGCCTTGTTCTCTGCACGAAGCGACGCTACGCGGAGAACGGCCGTAGTCGCTGCACTGACGCATACCACTCCAAAAGAGCGAGGCACAAAATTTGGAAATTTCTGGTAAGATTTTATGGGAGGTCATCGTTTCCTAAGCTTACACACTATTTAGTCTATAATATTCTTCTCGGGTATGCAGCCGGATCATAACGTCTTTATGATACAATATTTCCGCGTTCCAACTGGCCGCCATCTTCAGGTGAGAGTGCTGGTGCACGATCTCGCCGGAACAGTGCAAGCGGCAGCCCCTATATAAGCCGCAGAAGGTCCTAGACGCGTGCGCGAGAAGGTGCCGTAACTGCCCTCTAGCGCAGTATACATACCACGCCCCAGTGGTGGAAACAGGCGAAATCGAGATATCGCGTGTCAAAAATTTAAAAAAATTTAAAAATTATATTCCGACGATCGAAACACAGACCGTTGTTTTTTAATGTCAGATAACACCGGGTCCCAAGTCTTACTTAAAAGATAACCCTTGTCTCTATTAATGAGATTGTCAGATAAACGAATCTCTATAGATTCTTTTAAAACACAGTCCTAATAGTGAGATCCAGGGGCAACCATTTGTGTCTCGTCAAATTGCATTCTGTGTCCGTCGGTGAGTCAGTGCTCCGCACTGCAGATTTTTCAGGCTGAAGCAACCGTGTGTGCCGCTGGTGCTCAACACATCGGTCCTCAATGGTCCAGATTGTCTGACCAGTATAAGCCTTCCCACAGTGGCAAGGGATCTTGTACACACCGGGCTTCCTCAAGCCTAGCAGAGCGAAGCAGCGCTCTAATTTTGGCTGGCGGCCGAAAAATACTTTTCATATGATAACTTTTTAGAATTCTTCCTATCTTCGAGGAAATGCTCCCAGCAAAAGGCAAAGAAGCCACCGATTTGCAGGTATCTTCTGGTAGTTCAGGCGAAGGTCTAAACTGGAAAGCACTATGGATCTGTTTATCTGTATAGCCGTTCTGCTTGAACACAATCTTAAGATGGTCCAATTCTTGTGTCAAGCTTTCTCCGTCTGAAATGGCATAAGCTCTTCTCGCCAACGTCCGCAGGACCATCGTACGCTGGAACGATGGATGACAGCTAGAAGCATGCAGGTAACGGTCCGTGTGCGTAGGCTTTCGATAAACACTGTGTCCCAGTGTCCCATCATCCTTTCTGTACACCAGAGCATCCAGAAGGGAATTAAAATGATCTAGGAGGCGGTCAAGAGCTTCTCTCCCATGAGGCCACACCATAAACGTATCGTGAAAGTACCTCCAGAAACAGGTTGGTTTTAAGGACACCGTCTTCAGCGCCATGTCCTCAAAATCTTCCATAAAAAGATTGGCGACTATTGGGGACGATGGGCTCCCCATAGCCACTCCGTCAGTCTGTTCAAAACATTTGTCATTGAATAAAAAGCACGTCGACGTCAGCACGTGGCGACAAAGCCTGGTTGTTTCCTCATCCAGTTTCTCACCAATTAATTGCAAGGATTCTTCCAGGGGAACCCGGGTAAAAAGCGACACGACATCAAAGCTCACTAGCAAATCCCAGGGACTAAAGACAAGGACTTCAATCTCTGAATAAACACCATAGAATTGGGAATGTGATGTTCGCATTTACCGACGTGAGGGCCAAGAACAGATGCTAAATACTTGGCTAGATTGTAGGTAGGAGCACCCAAATTACTCGCGATCGGACGAAGCGGGACCACTTTCTTATGAAGCTTGGGTAGACCTTATAATCTCGGTGGCACGGCAGCACTAGGCAGAAGTTTTTTGAGAACATCGTCAGGTAAAGAACTCTTCTTCAGCAGTAAAAGCGTCTTCCGTTTTATCCGTTCAGCTGAGTCGTCCTGCAATGTTCTGTATGCTGAGTCCTCAAGTAAGAGATCCATCTTTCCCAGTCCACCTTAAACTAACTTAATGCTAAGACAACACACACTCCCACGCCAGAGTGAGTACAGGAAACTCCGACGGAAGGAGCGGCTCGGGCCGTGACAATGCGCCTCAGACCACGCGGCTACCCTGCGTGGCAGCGAAGCACACCCCTACGTCTTCTTAACGACGAATGATACCGGCAACCATTCGCCGCTCGTGGTCTTGCGGTAGCGTTCTCCCTTCCCGCGCACGGGGTCCAGCGTTCGATTCCCGGCGGGTCCAGGGATTTTCTCTGCCTCGAGCTGACTGGGTCTTGTGTGTCTTTCATCATCATTTCATCCTCATTCACTCGCAAGTCGCCGTAGTGGCGTTAAAGAACTTGTGGAGCGGCGGCCGAACCGCCCCGCGAGGGGTCTTCCAGCCACCAATGCCATACGCTCATTTGTAAGGTGTCAGGCAAATCCAACACCTTCCATGAAAACCCTGACATAATAAGCAAATCCAGTAGTATGTCAGATAGCTCCGAATAAATCGTGACATTAAATTAACCAAAGTAATACGAGTAACGAGTGAGCAAATGGAATACCACAGACTAACACAAGAATGCCTTAATGCATGTCATACCTTCCCACCGTTAAACAGACGCAGTTCAGAGGGGAAAAACGATAACAGAAGGCGAGAGCAGAACCGTGTTAAGTTAGAAGGCCCTACGATAAGGGATGGACTGGACACCCACGTTGCCAGCTAAAAACTAGGGCCACACCACCCGCACGTTTTAGAGTGAGACTTTTTCGCGTGTCTGCTACATTAGGACCACCCCCCAGCCCATGTTAAAAGATAGAGCCCTCCAGAAGAACAGTATAGATCTTACGATAACGCTAAAAGGACCACACCAGCTGCAGGTTTTAGCGTGAGACTTTCTCGCGTCTCTATTACGTTGCAAACTTTAAAACATTGCCCCACCACGAAAAGTATAACGTTTCTCATTGGATAGACAGATTTTTTACAGGCGAAGCTTAACGTTAACATTGAGACCCTGATTGGTCAGATGAAAACACAGCCAGATAGTTTTTTTTAAACCAACTTCGGTAAATTGTAGTAAGGAGAAGTTAGGGGTTAGTTGTTTCCGAGAGGGCGAGCTGGACGGAGCAGCGCCGGCCGCCGCCCCCCTGACGAACACCGACAAGGTACTGAACGCACGCGATGCCGCACAACAGCGCATAAAGCTTCACTCAGAACTGCAGAAGTTTCATCTGTTACACCCCCTTTTTGCGTATTACTAGTGTCGATCGTCAATTAAAGCTCATGGTGTTCACATTTGCCACTTGAAGTAAAAATCTGAAACGCGATGATTTCTCTGTTATATAGTTATTGAGAAGCCACATTAGCCACTGTAATTTATGACAAGTTAGATAAGTAATTAAAGATAATTGAGGGTCACTGTAGACCATTTTTGATAGTTTCTTCTTTGTGAAACTCAATTTAAACCTAGATTATAGACGTGATATGGCATAGGTCATCCTTCGATCCATTGTAGAACTTGGAAAGCCATTCAGGGAATATTCGTTCACATTTTTGTTGAACGCAGTTGGTTTTTACCATCCTGTATTAAAACACTTCCTTTTATCAATAGTGTAATTTATAAACAATGTTTTGTGAGTAGAATAAAATTTCCAATGGTAAACTTAACTGCTTTTTCAACGTTATTTTAGCAGCTAACTAAAAATAGGAAAGCCTTGAACCCCTTCCACTAAATTTAGTTAGGATTAAGATTCTTTTACAGGGAGTGCAGTGGATCTGACGCTGAGATCATTAAGTATTTGGTTATATCATCGCTAGTCTCACTGAATTCTTCTGAATTCTACATGCAATGTGTGGTCTGGCGTCCTTACCAGCAACAGGTCCCAGGTTCAAACTAGTCAATTCCCTAAAAAACACGCTCAGAGAGTCGTTGCGCGAAAGTAGTAGGGAGACACGATATAGAACAATCAGAAACCACCATGAATGTTTAGACATTATTATTACTACCGGCAACCGAAATAGTGTATATACACTGAAGAGACAAAGAAACTGGTAGCGTTCCTAATATCGTATATGGTCTCCGCCAGCACGCAGACGTGCCGCAACACGACGCGGCATGGAGTCGACTAATGTCTGAAGTAGTGCTGGATGGAACTGACACCATGAATCTCATCTGAACGGCACGCTGCAAGGGTCCCAGTTATGCTCAATACTGTTCATGTCTGGGAACTTTGGTGGCCAGCAGAAGTATTTAACTGAGAAGAGTGTCCCTGGAGCCATTTTGCAGCAATTCTGGACGTGTGGGGTGTCGCATTGTCCTGCTGAAATTGCCCAAGTCCCTCGCAAATCACAATGGATACGAATGGATGCATGTGAACAGTCAGGATGCTGAAGTAGGTGTCACCTGTCACAGTCGTATCTAGACGTATCAGGCGTCCCATATCACTCCACACGCCACACTCCATTACAGAGCCTTCACCACCTTGAACAATCCCCTGCTAAATTGCAGGGTCCATGGATTCATGAGGTTGGCTCCACACCCGTACTCGACCATCCGAACGATACAATTTGAAACGAGACTCGTCCGACCAGGCAACATTTTTTCAACAGCCCAATGTCGGTGTTAACGGGCTCCTAAGGCGAGGCGTAAAGATTTGTGTCGTGCATTCATCAAGGGTACATGAGTGGGCGTTCGGCTCGAAAGCCCATGTCGATGATGTTTCGTTAATATTTGGCACGCTGACACTTGTTGATGGCCCAGCATTGAATTCTGCAGCAATTTGAGGAAGAGTTGCACTTCTGCCACGTTGAACGATTCTCTTCAATCGTCGTCATTTTGCAAGACCTTTTTCCAGCCGCAGCAATGTAGGAGATTTGATCTTTTTTTCCGGATTGGTGATATTCACGGCAGGTTATTGAAATGGTTGTACGGTAAAATCCCCACTTCATCGCTACCTCGGAGATGCTATACTTCATCACTCATGCGCGACAATAACACTACGTACAAACTCACTTAAGTCTTGATAACCTGCCAATGTACCAGCAGCAACCGATATAACAACTGCGCAAAACACTTATTGCCTTATACAGGGTGGGCCATTGATCGTGACCGAGCCAAATATCTCACGAAATAAGCGTCAAATGGAAAAACTACAAACAACGAAACTTGGCTAGCTTGAAGGGGGAAACCAGATGGCGCTATGGTTACCCCGCTAGATGGCGCTGCCATAGGTCAAACGGATATCAACTGCTTTCTTTTTTAAATAGGAACCCCCAATTTTTATTACATATTCGTGTAGTACGCAAAGAAATATGAATGTTTTAGTTGGACCAATTGTTTCGCTTTGTGATAGAAGGCACTGTAATACTCACAAATATGTTGTTGTGGTCTTCAGTCCTGAGACTGGTTTGCTCCAGCTCTCCATGCTACTCTATCCTGTGCAAGCCTCTTCATCTCCCAGTACCTGCTGCAACCTACATCCTTCTGAATCTGCTTAGTGTATTCATCTCTTGGTCTCCCTCTACGATTTTTACCCTCCACGATGCCCTCCAATACTAAACTGGTGATCCCCTGATGCCTCAGAACATGTCCTACCAACCGATCCCTTCTTCTGGTCAAGTTGTGCCACAAACTTCTCTTCTCCTCAATCCTATTCAATACTTCCTCATTAGTTATGTAATCTACCCATCTAATCTTCAGCATTCTTCTGTAGCACCACATTTCGAAACCTTCTATTCTCTTCTTGTCCAAACTATTTATCGTCCATGTTTCACTTCCATACATGGCTACACTCCATACAAATACTTTCAGAAATGACTTCCTCACACTTAAATCAACACTCGATGTTAACAAATTTCTCTTCTTCAGAAACGCATTTTTTGCCATTGCCAGTCTACATTTTATATCCTCTCTACTTCGACCATCATCAGTTATTTTCCTCCCCAAATAGCAAAACTCCTTTACTACTTTAAGTGTCTCATCTCCTAATCTAATTCCCTCAGCATCACTCGACTTACTTCGACAACATTCCATTATCCTCGTTTTGCTTTTGTTGATTTTCATCTTATATCCTCCTTTCAAGACACTGTCCATTCCATTCAACTGCTCTTCCAAGTCCTTCGCTGTCTCTGACAGAATTACGATGTCATCGACGAACCTCAAAGTTTTTATTTCTTCTCCATGGATTTTAATAACTACTCCGAATTTTTCTGTTTCCTTTACTGCTTGCTCAATATACAGATTGAATAACATCGGGTATAGGCTACAACCCTGTCTCACTCCCTTCCCAACCACTGCCTCCCTTTCATGCCCCTCGACTCTTACAACTGTCATCTGCTTTTTGTACAAACTTTAAATAGCCTTTCGCTCCCTGTATTTTACCCCTACCACCTTTAGAATTTGAAAGAGAATATTCCAGTCAACATTGTCAAAAACTTCCTCTAAGTCTGCAAATGCTAGAAACGTAGGTTTGCCTTTCCTTAATCTTTCTTCTAAGATAAGTCGTAAGGTCAGTATTGCGTCAGTATTTTGCAGCTGTGGCTTATTAAACTGATTGTTCGGTAATTTTCACATCTGTCAACACCTGCTTTCTTTGGGATTAGAATTATTATATTCTTCTTGAAGTCTGAGGGTATTTCGCCTGTTTCATACATGTTGCTCACCAGATGGTAGAGTTTTGTCAGGTCTGGCTCTCCCAAGGCCGTCTTTCAGTGCTCTGTCAAATTCTTCACGCAGTATCGTATCTCCCATTTCATCTTCGTCTACATCCTCTTCCATTTCCATAATATTGTCCTCAAGTACATCGCCCTTGTATAGACCCTCTATATACTCGTTCCACCCTTCTGCTTTCCCTTCTTTGCTTAGAACTGGATTTCCATCTGAGCTCTTTATGTTCATACAAGTGGTTCTCTTTTCTCCAAAGGTCTCTTTAATTTTCCTGTAGGCAGTATCTATCTTACCCCTAGTGAGATAAGTCTCTACATCCTCACATTTGTCCTCTAGCCATACCTGCTTAGCCATTTTGCATTTCCTGTCGGTCTCATTTTTGAGACGTTTGTATTCCTTTTTGCCTGCTTCATTTACCGCATTTTTATATTTTCTCCTTTCATCAATTTAATTCAATATTTCTTCTGTTACCCAAGGATATCTACTAGCCCTCGTCTTTTTACCTACTTGATCCTCGGCTGCCTTCACTACTTCATCGCTCAAAGCTACCCATTCATCTTCTACTGTTTTTCTTTCCCCCATTCCTGTCAATTTTTCCCTTATGCTCTCCCTGAAACTCTGTACAACCTCTGGCTCTTTCAGTTTATCCAGGTCCCATCTCTTTAAATTTCTGCCTTTTTGCAGTTTCTTCAGTTTTAATCTACAGGTCATAACCAATAGATTGTGGTCAGAGTCCACATCTGCCCCTGGAAATGTCTTACAATTTAAAACCTGGTTCCTAAATCTCTGTCTTACCATTATGTAATCTATCAGATACCTTTTAGTATCTGCAGGGTTCTTCCAAGTATACAACCTTCTTTCATGATTCTTAAACCAAGTGTTAGCTATGATTGTGCTCTGAGCAAAATTCTACCAGGCGGCTTCCTCTTTCATTTCTTAGCCCCAATCCATATTCACCTACTACGTTTCCTGCTCTCCCTTTTTCTACACTCGGATTCCAGTCACCCATGACTATTAAATTTTCTCCTCCCTTCACTATCTGATATATTTCTTTTATCTATCCACACACTTCATCAATTTCTTCGTCATCTGCAGAGCTAGTTGGCATATAAACTTGTACTACTATAGTAGGCATGGGCTTCGTATCTATCTTGGCCACAATAATGTGTGCGCTATGCTGTTTGTAGTAGCTTACCCGCATTCCAATTTTCCTATTCATTATTCAACCTACTCCTGCATTACCCCTATTTGATTTTGTAATTATAACCCTGTATTCGGGTGTCCAAAAGTCTTGTTCATCCTGCCACCGAACTTCCCACTGTATCTAGCTTTAACCTATCCATTTCCCTTTTTAAATTTTCTAACCTACCTGCCTGCTTAAGGGATCTGACATTCCACACTCCGTAGAACGCCAGTCTTCTTTCTCCTGATGACGACATCCTCTTGAGTAGTCCCCGCCCGGAGATCAGAATGGGGGACTATTTTACCTCCGGAATATTTTACCCAAGAGGACACCATCATCATTTAATCATACAGTAAAGCTGCATGCCCTCGGGAAAAATTACGGCTGTAGTTTCCCCTTGCTTTCAGTACCAGCACAGCAAGACCGTTTTGGTTATTGTTACAAGGCCAGATCAGTCAATCATCCAGACTGTTGCCCTTGCAACTACTGAAAAGGCTGCTGCCGCTCTTCAGGAACCTCACGTTCATCTGGCCTCTCAACAGATACCCCTCCGTTGTGGTTGTATCTACGGTACGGCAATCTGTATCGCCGAGGCACGCAAGCCTCCCCACCAACGGCAAGGTCCATGGTTCATGGGGGGGGGGGGCTCACAAACATATGGCTCACAATTTTAGACGAACAGTTGGTAACAGATAGGTTTTTTAAATTAAAATACAGAAGTTAGGTATATTTGAACATTTTATTTCGATTGTTCCAATGTGATACATGTATCTTTGTGAACTTATCATTTCTAAGAACGCATGCTGTTACAGCGTGATTACCTGTAAATACAACATTAATGCAATAAATGCTCAAAATGATGTCCATCAACCTCAATGCATTTGGCAATACGTGTAACGACACTCCTCTCAACAGCGAGTAGTTCGCCTTCCGTAATGTTCACGCATGCATTGAAGATGCGATGACTCATGTTGTCAGGCGTTGCCGGTGGATCACGATAGCAAATATGCTTCAACTTCCCCACAGAAAAAAATCCGGGGACGTTAGATCCGGTGAACGTGCGGGCCATGGTACAATGCTTCGACGAGCAAACCACCTGTCATGAAATATGCTATTCAATACCACTTCAACCACACGTGAGCTATGAGCCGGACATCCATCATGTTCGAAGTACATCGCTATTCTGTTATGCAGTGAAACATTTTGCAGTAACATCGGTAGAAAATTTCGTAGTAAATCAGCATACATTACGCAATTTAGATTGCCATCGATAAAATGGGGGCCAATTATCCTTCCTCCCATAATGCAGCACCATATATTAACCCGCCAAGGTCGCTGATGTTCCACTTGTCGTAGCCATCGTGGATTTTCCGTTTCCCAATAGTGCAGATTATGCCGGTTTACGTTACCGCTGTTGGTGAATGACGCTTCGTCGCTAACTAGAACGCCTGCAAAAAATCTGTCATCGTCCTGTAATTTCTCTTGTGCCCAGTGGCAGAACTGTACACGACGTTCAAAGTCGTCGCCATGCAATTCCTGGTGCATAGAAATATGGCACGGGTGCAATCGATGTTGATGTAGCATTCTCAACACCGACTTTTTGAGATTCCCAATTCTCGCGCAGTTTGTCTGCTACTGATGTGCGGATTAGCCGCGACAACAGCTAAAACACCTACTTGGGCATCATGATTCGTTGCAGGTCGTGGTTGACGTTTCACATGTGACTGAATACTTCCTGTTTCCTTAAATAACGTAACTATCCGGCGAATGGTCCGAACACTTCGATGATGTCGTCCAGGAGACCGAGCAGCATACATAGCACACGTCCGTTGGGCATTTTGATCACAATGGCCATACATAAACATGATATCGACCTTTTCCGCAACGGGTAAACCGTCAATTTTAACACGGGTAATGTATGACGAAGCAAATACCTTCCGCACTGGCGGAATGTTACGTGATACCAGATACTTACACGTTTGTGACTATTACAGCGCCATCTATCACAAAGCGAAAAAAGTGGTCCAACGAAAACATTCAAATTTCTTTACGTTCTACACGAATATGTAATATAAATTGGGGTTCCTATTTTTTAAAAAAAACGTAGTTGATATCCGTTTGACCCATGGCAGCGCCATCTAGCGGGCCAACCATAGCGCTATCTGGATTCCCCCTTCAAGCTAGACGAGTTTCGTCCTTTGTAGTTTTTCCGTTTGACGCTTATTTCGTGAGATATTTGGCGCGGTCACGATCGATGGACCACCTTGTATAGGCGTCTCCGACCGCAGCGTCGTGTTCTGCCTGTTTACATAACTCTGTATTTCAATATGCATGCCTATACCAGTTTCTTTGGCGCTTCAGTGTAGTATAAAAATAATCACTTAAAATATTATGCTTAATGAGATACTGCGTGTTTCTTCTATTTTATTCTGCTTCTCCTGGTCCGTATTGAGGGGCGGCACGCCTCCTTAGCACTGGATTGCAATCTTCCCAAGAATTTCATCTTAAAAATACAGGCACGTTGTAAAGGAAGCTAGAGGATGTTTTCGAAACATGAATGATCTTTTAATCAAAGAAATAAATCTGTTTCGTACGGGTTCGTTCAAAGCATAGCAAATACACCGAATGTTAAACTACAGCTGCTGTGGAACGATTATTTTAGGGATGCTGGTCAAGGAAATAACATTTTTTTCTTAATTTAAAGTAGCAAATACAGCTTTAGTGACGGAGTCCAGACGATCATCGTCGTAAGAACACGGTCAATCCACTCTTTAAATACATACACTGATGTGCAAAACCTAAGGAAGGAAGTAACCTCCCAATGATGTTTCACTGCCTGGTAAAACAGCTCGATGAAATTTGGACAATACATAGAAAAAAACTGTTACAGTGTTATGCAGAAGGCAGCTTGGAGATACACACTATGAGACGTACACAAACGACTCTTTTAGACAAGAATAATCATTGCATTGAAGTTACCGATATTGAAGATGGTTCACTAGGCACTTTGAAAGGTGGGACGTGATTGTTAACAGGGTGTGTGATCACGGCGGACGGAACACACGCTGTGCAACACGCCGCCATGCTGGTCACAAGACTGTTAACAATTTCTTGTGGTAGGACGTTCCATCCCTCCACCAACATCTTTGACAACTGCTGGATGATCTTTGGTGCATGTAGACGTGCAACAGTTCACGTTGTCGATCGTCTTTATAGGTCGACAAATCATATGAATGAGTCCTGATTTTTGTTGGTTCTATAGCTCCGTTGGGGCAACGGCCTAGACGCAGTGGATATACTTGTTCCCGTCAGATCACCGAAGATAAGCGCTGTTGGGCGTGGCCGGGGCTGGGATGGGTGATCGTCCGAGCCGACATGCGTTGTTGCCATTTTTCGGGGCGCACTCAGCCTCGTGATGCCAATTGAGGAGCTACTCGACCGAATAGTAGCGGCTCCGGTCACAGAAAACCCTCATAACGACCGGGAGAGCGATGTGCTGACAACATGCCCATCCTATCCACATCCTCAGCTTCAGATGATACGACGGTCGGATGGTTCCGATGGACACTTGCGGCCTGAAGACGGAGTGTTTATAGCTCCATTATCAAGCACAACGTGAAACTACTTCTCTGGTGTCTTTAGAAAAGGTAAAGTCACTCTGACCATCATCTAACAGAATCTCAATTCGCCTTTCCACTTGTCTGTATATTTTTCTTGTCAGCAGTTTGGATGCTTGAGTTGTTATGGCTGTTTTGTGACGGTTCTCGAGTTTACTTTTATCGTTGATATTGTGTCGATGGTATCGGGCTGAAGGCCTAATGCTGTCTCCAGTCTCATACATTCTACGCAGTAACTTGATTAATCGTCTGGTTGCCACTTCCCCCAGTTATTTTAAAAAATCCAAGGGAATGCTACCTGTTGCCCCTTTTGCCTTGTCTTGTACGAGGTGCATTTAAGTTATAAGGCCTCCGATTTTTTTTCTCCTGACTGAAAAGAGATAGAAACATGCGCATTGTTTTAAAATGAGGCCGCGTTCATTGTCAATACGTCCCAGAGATGGCGGCACCGTACGGCAGATGGAATTTTACCGCCAGCGGCGAGAATGAGAACTGTTTTAAATACTTAAAATGGCGACGTTTTCCTTACTTGAACAGCGTGCAATCATTCGTTTTCTGAATTTGTGTGGTGTGAAACCAAATGAAATTCACCGACAGTTGAAGGAGACATGTGGTGATGGAGTTATGGATGTGTCGAAAGTGCGTTCGTGGATGCGACAGTTTAATGAAGGCAGAACTTCGTTTCGCAACAAACCGAAACAACCTCGGGCTCGCACAATCCGGTCTGACGACATGATCGAGAAAGTGGAGAGAATTGTTTTGGGGGATCGCCGAATGACTGTTGAACAGATCGCCTCCATTTTTATTCTCACGTCGTCAGCAGGCAGTTTATAACACCAGCTGTCACCCGTGGCTGTTCTGCTGCCAAGCAATGGCGTGGACAGGAGTGCACATCTATGCATTGTGCTATTTAAGTAGCAATACATTATACGAATGAGTACATTGTGCAGAAAATGTAATAATTTTTTCGTGCTTTTTATTCACTGATGTAAAAAAGTATGTTCCATTCCCTGCTTCATCCTCTTAGCAACCGATTAGGTTTTTCATGGAATGAAGGCTTTCAAGGCAGGTGTTGTCTTCTCTTAACGGTTCCGGGCTGAGATGCCGTGGTCCATCTTATGTATGGACCACAGTATCTCAGCCCGGAAGTGTTAAGTGATGAGTGACGATTTTTTTTGTTTTGTTTTATTTTATTTTGATGTTTCCTATGTTCTTCTTCACGATTCAGGCTATCTCCACATCGGATTTTATGCAATGCAGTTCAGTGATTTAGTTGCGAAAACATAACACAGTTACTTTTTCACATACAGTACGAGGGGTATTGTTTTTTCCAACTCCCATCACCTGCGTAATTAAAACCACAGTGAAAATCTAGTGACACGTTGTGAAGATTTGTGCTATCTCTAGTATACCCACCTATTCACATCGCAGTTTTCAGTTCTGGCTGCAAAGGAAGCACATAAAGATTCCTTCAACAACTGTGTCTCCCACCGAGAGTGAAGTGCCTGTTGACGGGTTTCGCATCATTTCATACAGCCCACGTAACGTAACTGTCATGCGTTTCCATCTTCATACCAATTCTCGTCTGCACGGTGCAGGAGCAACGAAAACGCTTCCGCATCAGTTTCGGCGGGAAGTTTTTGACCATCCACCATACAACCCCAAACTTGGCTCCCTCTGAATTTATCTCTTCGCTCACATGAACCAAAGGTTATGAGGACAGCATTTTGGCACAAGCAACAAGCTGCAGCCGGCCGGTGTGGCCGAGCGGATCTAGGCGCTTCCGTCTGGAACCGCGTGACCGCTACGGTCGCAGGTTCGAATCCTGCCTCAGCCATGGATGTGTGTGATGTCCTTAGGTTAGTTAGGTTTAAGTAGTTCTAAATTCTAGGGGACTGATGCCCATAGATGTTAAGTCCCATAGTGCTCAGAGCCATTTGAACCAACAAGCTGCAGACCATCATAGGGAACGGGAGGATATCACAGGTGGCTGCCAACTGTGATGAAAGCTACAACAGACGCTAAGTCGGAAAATAGGCTATATAGAGAAATAGCTGGAACATGTAGCTAAATGTCGTAAATAATATCTTTCTGATTTTCACAGTGGTTTCCCGTTGGCGCCCGTTTGGAGGTTGAAAAATGAGACCTCCTATAGTATGATATTATATACAGTATTATGGTATGGATTAAACACCTTGAAGACTGTATAATCGTTGCATTCATTACACGGCATTGTATTACATAGAACATATCAACAAATACATTTTCACAAATGTGATACAGTTCATAAGCCAAAGAGTAAATAGCTTTTTCAGTGAGTAAATATATTTCCCGAATTCGCGTAATGTTCCTCAAATCAATAAATAATATTCTAAAATAGCCTACCTCGCTCCTCAGCGTTCAAGCTATCTCCACACCAAATTTCATCAAAATTGATTGAGCAGTTTAGCTGTGAAAAACTAACAGAAGTACACTTTCACATTTATAATATTAGTATGTATATTAACTCCATATTTGTAGTAGGCGGAGAACATCGTCCTTGTTCTGATATCTATCAAGTATAGCACTGGTTCGTCGATAGCCGGGTCACTTCATTTAGTTTCCTCCGATGGAATTGCCTCTCCAAAATCCGGAATCGTTGCGTACCCCTACTCCGTATAATTTCCAACGTCATTCATCTTTTATGACTGTGGGTTTGATGTTGTCACCTCATTTTTCGGTGGTTTACTATATGGAGCACTATCAGACTGGTGGACGAACGAAGAGAACCATTTAAAGCCTCGTATAAGGTGTGTTTTACGATGATGCTTCATTATTTCAACAGTCCGCTAGCGTCATTTTCTCCAGTCCAGCATTCAAAATGTAAGAAGCTGTTGTCGTCCTACACGTACATTACTGTGTAAACCACGGTGAAGTGCATAGTCAAAAGCAATTCATATTGTACCAAGTGTTAAAGTTGCTCCCAGTTCCGTTCGCGTATGGAGGGCGCTTGTTTAAATGCTTCTGTGTGCACAGTAATTACTTCAATCTTGTCTTCGTTGTACCTGCGACAGCAGTACGAAGGAAGTTGTAGTACACACATCAAAAAAAGTTTTCTATCATCCCGGTTCCCAAAAATCCTGAAGATAGACATTGACTGTGGATATTGTATCACAGACAAAGTCCCTTTGACTATTCAGAGATGTCACTAAACCCGCCCTAGGTTGTTGACAATCATGCACGAGCAGCGCCTATTAAACGGAGGGGGTCCGACAGCCGATCAGTTCCTGTCATTCCAACAGGAAGGAGGTGCACAGCTCGTGTTGTCTGTAGTTCAACCATCCCTAGACGGTCAATACCGCGGTACGATGGTGTCCGCATTGTTACTTTGTGCCAGGAAGAGCTCTCAAGAAGAGAAGTGTCCAGGCGTCTCGGAGTAAACCAAAGCGATGTTGTTCGGACATGGAGGAGATACAGAGTCAGGAACTTTCGATGACATGTCTCGCTCAGGCGGCCCAAGGGCTACTACTGCAGTGGATGACCGCTACCTACGGATAATTGCTCGGAGGAGCCCTAAAAGCAACGCCACCATGATGAATAATGCTTTCCGTGCAGCCACAGAACATCGTGTTACGACTCAAACTGTGCGCAATAGGTGCATGATGCACAACTTTACTCCCGACGTCCATGGCGAGGTCAATCTTTGCAACCACGACGCCATGCAGCTGGGTACAGATGGGCCCAACAACATGCCGAATGGGCCGTTCAGGATTGGCGTCACGTTCTCTTCATCGATAATTGTCGCATATGCCTTCAACCAGACAAACGTCGGAGACGTGTTTGGAGGCAACCCTGTCAGGCTAAACGTCTTGCACACACTGTCCAGCGAGTGCAGCAAGGTGGAGGTTCACTGCTGGTTTGTGGTGGCATTATGTGGAGCCGACGTACGCTGCTCGTGGTCATGGAAGGCGCCGTATCGGCTGTACAATACACGGATGCCATCCTCTGACCGATAGTGCAAGCAAATCGGCAGCATATTGGCGAGGCATTCGTCTTCATGGACGACAATTCGCGCTCCAACCGTGCACATCTTGTGAATGACGTCCTTGAGGACAACGAAATCGCTCGAGTGTCCAGCATGCTCTCCGGACATGAACCCTACACAGCATGCCTGGGATAGACTGAAAAGCGCTGTTTATGAATGGCGCAACCCACCAACTAGTCTGTCGGATCTACGCCGAATCGCCGTTGAGGAGTCGGTCGATCTGGACCAAGAGTGCCTTGATGAACTTGTGAATAGTATGCCACGACGAATACAGGTATGTATCAATTATCAGTGCAAGAGGATGTGTTACTGGGTATTAGAGGTACCAGTGTGTACAGCAATCTGGACCACCACCTCTGAAGGTCCCGCTGTATGGTGGTACAACATGCAATGTGTGGCTTTCGTGAGCAATAAAAAGGGCGGAAGTGATGTTTATGTTGATCTCTTTTCCAGTTTTCTATACAGATTCCGGAACTCTCGGAACCGAGGTGAAGCAAAACGTTTATTGATGTGTGTATATTTCAGCTTCCTCACGTAAAACTCGTTCCTGTAACGTTGCTTTCTTGACTCAATTGACCTCTATCTTGAAGCGTCCCTCATTTAAGAACCACATTACACCGCCTGTTACCTACGACTGTGGCTATGTCATTGTTCAATTTTATATATATACAGACTGTTACTTCCAGGTATTTGTAAGAACTGATTGATGCCAACTATGCCTCCGTAATACTGGATCCATACTTGCGAGGTGCAAAATTTTACATTTCCGTTCAAAAATGGTTCAACTGCAACATATGAGGTCATCAGTACCCTAGAACTTAGAACTACTTAAACCTAACTAACCTGAGGAGATCACACACATCCATGACCGAGACAGGATTCGAACCTGCGACCGTAGCGGTCACTCGGCTCCAGACTGTAGCGCCCACATTTCCGCACGCTTAACGGAAGTTACCAACATTTGCAGCACTATTAGAGATCGTCAAGGCCCGACTGAGTATTTGTGCAGCTTTTTGCAGATAGTAATTCGTTACAGACAAAAGCATCATCTGCAAAAGTCTGAGGTAACATTAACCTGTCTACCAGGTCCTTAAATCACGCTATGAGCAGCAAGGGTCCCAACGCATCTCACTGTTGTTCGCAAGGTATCAAATTGCACCCTTGCTACCATGAATTTCTTCAATCCAGTTACAAATTTTTCACCATAAGTGTTGGTATGGTACATCAGTTTTGCTTCAGAAAATATGAAGATAAAATATTAAATGAAAAACATCAAAGTGAATCAATGAATTTTTCAGATGTTTCGATAATATACTTAAATAAAAATAGTAAAACATAGAAATAAGCACAAATGTAAAATCAATATAAGTAATTCATGAGCCAAATTGTTAAGATAAATAACCTCTGTACAAAAGCATATCATAATCTGTGGAAGACCTATAACGTTATCTCTGTGAACTACCTGTGAGACTCTACACAAATGGACCATTAGAAAACTGTAAGTACAAATTGTTCTCAAATTTTAGCCACTAACCTCACAGAAAGAATTGATACCTAACTAAAAATCGCGTTTCTTATGTATTACAGTAAAAGTCAACAAAATGAAGCAGACTCACACACACTGACAACATCAAAAGAAATGGCTTAACACACATAAAAAAAACGCACTTGAAAATGGGAGTTATTTCTCGAAACGCGTCGTGCGAATAGTAAAATAAAGAAAAAATCGTGACTGGTAGCAGAAGATTTATTTATTTATAAACAAACCTATTGTATCTACAGTAGCAGGCTTTCAAAAACCATTTATAATGGATCAAACAAGATACAGATCAATGGAGGAGTGAAACATTGGTGTTCTTTTACACCCGCTCTTTTTTTAACGTTTACATTTTCAATGTTCAATTGGAAATCAGTTTATTATCCAGGAATTACATTTGATGAAGTGGATTAGTGTTCACGGATGATAATGGAATAATACAAAAGGGAGAATACGATCTCCAGTTAGCAGTACATAAGCTACAACAAATGTATACTGAATACAATCTATAAATTTCATAACATAAGAGGAAACTTACCACCTTTCAAGTTAAATACGTTACACGATCGAAAATAATAATTAATAAAAAAAAAAGCAATTGAACAGGTGCCACACATTACATACGTGGTCTGCGGCACGAGTTAACAATATTACAATGATACGAATGAAGGGACAGGGATTAGTGATCATGATGTTGTCATTTCGACTATGGTTACGAAAGTTAAAAAGTCGGTCAAGAAGGCTAGGAGAGTATTCTTACTAGAAAGAGCAGATAAGCAGTTGTTAGCATCCCAGTTAGTAAATGAATCGACTTCATCTACTTGCGGTACGATGGACGTGGAAGAATTATGGGCAAATTTTAAACACATTGTAAATCACGCATTGGAAAAGTATGTGCCGAAAAAGTGGGTTACGGATGGAAAAGAAGCACCATGGTTTAACAGCGCAATTCGGAGAATGCTGAGGAAGCAAAGGCAGTTGCACTCGTGGTACAAGAAAGATCGGGAGAACGAGGACAGGCAAAAGTTAGTAGAGATTCGTGCTGCTGAAAAAAAAAAAAAAAAAAAAAAAAAAAAAAAAAAAAAAAAAAAAAAAAAAAAAGGAAACCTATGCGCGAAGCATTCAACCACTACCATCGTCATACCTTAGCAAAAGATCTTGCTGAAAACCCAAGGAAATTCTGGTCTTACGTAAAATCGGTAAGCGGGTCGAAGGCTTCCATCCAATCACTCACTGATCAGTCTGGTCTGGCAACGGAAGACAGCAAAACGAAAGCTGAAACTTTAAATTTAGCATTTGAGAAATCTTTCACGCAGCAGAATCGTACAAACATACCGCCGTTTGAGTCTCGTACTGATTCCCGCATGGAGGACATAGTGATAGACATCCCTGGGTGTTGTGAAGCAGCTGAATGGATTATAGATAAATAAATCGTCAGGTCCTGATGGGATCCCAATTCGGTTTTACAGGGAGTACCGTATTGCATTGGCTCCTTACTTAGCTTGCATTTATCGCGAATCTCTTCCCCAAAATAAAGTCCCGAGCGACTGGACAAAAGCGCAGGTGACGCCTGTATGTAAGATAGGTAGAAGGACGGATCTTCAGTATTACAGACCAATATCCATAACATCGGTTTGTTGCAGGATTCCCGAACATATTCTCAGTTCGAATATAATGAATTTCCTTGAGACAGAGAAGTTGTTGTCCATGCATCAGCACGGCTTTAGAGAGCATCGCTCCTGCGAAACGCAACTCGCCCTTTTTCACGTGATATCTTGCGAACCATTAATGAAGGGTATCTGACGGATGCCATATTCCTTGACATCCGGAAAGCGTTTGACTCGGTGCCCAACTGCAGACTCCTAACTAAAGAACGAGCTTATGGGATTGGTTTCCAAGTATGTGAGTGGCTCGAAGACTTCTTAAGTAATAGAACCCAGTACGTTGTCCTCGATAGTGAGTGTTCATCGGAGGTGAGGGTATCATCTGGAATGCCCCGGGGAAGTGTGGTAGGTCCGCTGTTGTTTTCTATCTACATAAATGATCTTTTGGATAGGGTGGATAGCAATGTGCGGCTGTTTGCTGATGATGCTGTGTTGTACGGGAAGGTGTCGTCGTTGAGGATACAAGATGACTTGGACAGCATTTGTGACAGGCGTAAAGAATTGCAGCTAACTCTAAATATAGATAATTGTAAATTAATGCAGATGAATAGGAAAAAGAATCCAGTAATGTTTGAATACTCCATTAGTAGTGTAGCGCTTGACAAGTCACGTCGATTAAATATTTGGGCCTAACACTGCAGAGCGATATGAAGTAGGATAAGCATGTGATGGCAGTTGTGGGGAAGGCGGATAGTCGTCTTCGGTTCATTGGTAGAATTTTGGGAAGATGTGGTTCATCTGTAAAGGAGGCCGCTTATAAAAAACTAATACGACCTGTTCTTGAGTACTGCTCGAGCGTCTGGGATCCCTATCAGGTCGGATTGAAGGAGGACATAGAAGCAATTCAGAGGTGGGCTGCTAGATTTTTTAGTGGTAGGTTTGATCATCACGCGAGTGTTACGGAAATGCTTCAGGAACTTGGGTGGGAGTCTCTAGAGCAGGGCTCCCCACCCTTTTCAGCTGGCAGACTCCTTCTTCAGTCGAAAATCCATTTCGGACCCCTAGTCAGTGAAGGACACAGTAACTTTAAATTTCAGAGTGAAACCCATGGGAACTGAAAGCTTCTAAATACAAGTGCCATGTTCCCCATGCCCCCCCCCCCCCTCTGCCCCCCTCCCCCGAAGTATCAGTAGTCTTTGGTTTAGAGATGAATGGAAACAACTTGAAATTAACGATCCAACTTGAATTCCTACTTTATCCGCACACTTACTAGTGGATGTACTCCCTTTGTTCAACACACTATAGCCTAATTAAAATTACATGGTAATTGAAATTTCACACGATGGAGCTGTCTTCCTCCAAGAGCAATGAACGTCACGTCCGAACTGTTCGTTGTTCATAAGCTGCCGCTTATCGTCTGTTCTCTTCCACTATTTGGCTACTGTTGTGTAAGGAGCATGCATATTACGTAACTGTAGTGTGTGTGTGTGTGTGTGTGTGTGTGTGTGTGTGTGTGTGTGTGTGTGTGTGTGGTTTTTCGTGAAATCCGAAGAAAAATGTTCAGATGTATATAAAGCCTTCCTTTGGTCGTCCTCCCTCCTCATTCATTTCAACTGGAAACTTCCCTTGTTGTGAAGACGACGGAGAAACTGCACCCTTCTTCAATGATCCTGACTTCAGCCACCGATCTTTGTTAGAAGTAATAATCTGGTCACAAATCGACTTATCAAATAGGTAGTGTACTGACAAAGCAACTTCAACATTTAATGATGCCTGGGGCCGCACACATGCCAGCGAGCGCTGTGATTGGTCGACAAACCTCGCTCCGCGCATGCGTAAAAGGTTTCAGCACATCTAGCGCCGTGAGCCGACGCACAAACGACCCCCGTATTGTTGCGAAACAGTCGATCAGAGAAGCCGCATTCTCCGGCACTAAACTGTGTATGCGTTCTCACTTAGGAACCGCAAAGGCTGCTTGGGGATACGACCTGAAGTAAAAGTACACACGTTTTTCACACGAAAAAAAGTAGTTATGAATTTGATTTTCACATTTTTATTCAATAGTTTTACTAATTATTGTACACGAAAGGTTGGCTGCGGACCCCCTAGACACAGGTTGGGAAAACCTGCTCTAGAGGAAAGGAGACGTTCTTTTTGTGAATCGCTACTGAGGAAATTTAGAGAACCGGCATTTGAGGCTGACTGCAGTACAATTTTACTGCCGCCAGCAAACATTTCGCAAAAAGACCACAAAGATAAGAGAGATTGGGACTCGTACAGAGACATATCGGCAGTCATTTTTCCCTCGTTCTGTTTGGCAGTGGAACAGGGAGATAAGATGCTAGTTGTGGTACGAGGTACCCTCCGCCACGTACCGTATGGTGGATTGCGGAGTATGTATGTAGATGTAGAAAAGCTTTCTACATTTCAGGCAGCGTGTGGAACAGTAAACAGGACACGTAACTACAGAAACGAAAAAAGATTAAAAAAATTAAATTTATTTGTACAGCAGAAAAGTCTACGAGTGTGTGGTGTTGGCGCCACGTATTGCGTTGCAGGCGCATCACGTGACGCAGCTGCACACCGCTCGCTGTGTGGGGGCCGCAGATTCGTATCGGCGGTGCTGTGTCGCGCGCTGCTCTGCGATGCGCGCGCCGGGGCAACACAATGGGCCTCGCGGCGCTTTGTTGGCCACCGGCGGCTGTCACGCAGCTCCGCTCGTGGGCGCGCCGCCGCCGACTCAGGCCCGGTCGTGGGGCGGGAGTTACGCGACGGCCTGTGGCGAAAAAACCGACACGGTCTCGTCCAAGACTGCGGCAGCCATTTGTTGACGCACTGCATTTGAAGATCGGCAATTCCAAGACTGATACCACCAGAGAGGAATGTCGTGGTCTTCAGTCCAAAGACTGGTTTCGGGTAGATCTGCAAGCTACTGTATACTATGCAAGTCTGTTTGTCTGAGCAGCGTACACCCAAGTGAACCTACCTCACTGTATTCGAGCCTCTCCCTCCCCCCCCCCCCCTTACAGTTTTTACCCCTCACACTTCCCTCTATTAACAACCTGACGATTCATTAATGCCTTCAGATGTGTCTTGTCAAACGGTCCTTTCCTTTTGTCTGGCTCTGCAACAAGTTTTTTTTTCGCTAATTCGATTCAACACCTCCTCATTAGTAACTGGGTCTATTCACCTACTCTTCAGCTTTCTTCTGTGGCGCCACATTTCAAAAGCTTCTGCTCCATTCTTGTCTGAGCCGCTTGCCCTGCACAATTCACTTCTGTATCAGGCTACACCCCAGAGAAACACCATCACCAGGAACTTCCTAAGACTTAACTTTGCATTACATACGAGGGGGTCCCAAAATAAACCAGACTCCGAGGGCGCTGCCACTCGTAGAAGTAGTGCAGGGTTCTCACACTAGATGGTGTTAGTAGAGACCTTCATGAAACAGCTGTGCAGACGGCGTCAGTGTAGAGATGAACTTCCAAGTGTGGTATTGTGTTTTCTGACTGTTGGCAGGTTACCTCTGCGAAGTCTTTATGGCAACTTTAAAAGAACAAAGAGTGTGTGTGAAATTTTGTTTCCTGCTTAAAAAAAAAACTGCAACGGAGATACACCAAATGCTTCAGGAAGGTTTCCAGGAGGACGCTATGAGCCGCACACCGGTTTTCGAGTGGTTTGGGCGCTTTAAACGTGGTGAGATGTGTGTTGAAGACCAAGCTCGTTCTGGATGCCCTTCAACATCGCGAAATGAGGAGAACATCGACAACGTCCGCCAAAAGATCAACGAGGGTCGTCGCCAAACGATCGACCAAATTTCAGCTGAGACAAGAACCAGTTGGAGCTCGTGTCGGCTGATTTTGAGTGAGGATTTGCACATGAGACGTGTTCCTGCTAAGTTTGTTCTGCACCTTATCACACACGAGGAAAAAACCATCCGCATGAATGTATGCCAGGACTTGAAAACAGAGATTGCACTTGATCCAAACTTCTTGAACAAGGTCGTTTCAGGGGATGAGAGTTGGTGTTACGGGTATGACCCAAGCGTCAAGCCAGTGGAGGACTCCCAACTCTCTCAGACAAAAAAAAAAAAAAAAACAAGGCAAGTAAGGTCAAATGTGAAGACGATGATTGTAGTGTCACCGCCAGACACCACACTTGCTAGGTGGTAGCCTTTAAATCGGCCGCGGTCCGGTAGTATACGTCGGACCCGCGTGTCACCATTATCAGTGATTGCAGACCGAGCGCCGCCACACGGCAGGTCAAGAGAGACTTCCTAGCACTCGCCCCAGTTGTACAGCCGACTTTGCTACCGATGGTTCACTGACTTCTACGCTCTCATTTGCCGAGACGATAGTTAGCATAGCCTTCAGCTACGTTATTTGCTACGACCTAACAAGGCGCCAGTATCCGTACTATTGATATTGTGAATCATGTACCATAAAGAGCGACGTTCTCCATGAATGGATTAAAGTTAAGTATTCCACCAGCTACGTCCGTTTTTCTCAATTCTAATTCCCTTGTCATGTTCCAGACCTCACGCAAGCCTGCGTGAACTAAAACGCGTGCATTTCGGCCTCCTTTAACCATACGGTTGGCTCTCCTGCCAACCACAACAATGATCATTGTCATTTTTAATGTTCGTGGAATTGTGCATCGGGAATTCGTACCCCCTGGCCACAATGTCAACCAGCACTTTTATTTGGATGTTTTAAGGCGTCTGCGAAAGGCTGTGAGGAGGAAACGCCCGTAACTTTGGCCATCAGGTGACTGGTTTCTGCACCACGGCAATGCTCCAGCACACACGGCCTTACCAGTGACCCACTATTTGGTATCTCAGAGGTGGTCTGTCGTTCCCCACGTTCCGTATTCGCCGGACCTAGCCCCGTGCGACTTTTTCCTATTTCCACGAATGAAAAAAACGCTAAAAGGGGAGCGTTATGACAATGTGGAGGCGGTGAAAACAGCTTCGCAAAGGGCACTGGACAATA
The DNA here is from genome assembly GCF_023897955.1 of Schistocerca gregaria. Classification (NCBI taxonomy): domain Eukaryota; kingdom Metazoa; phylum Arthropoda; class Insecta; order Orthoptera; family Acrididae; genus Schistocerca; species Schistocerca gregaria. The sequence goes on from NC_064926.1 coordinate 546,930,028, forward strand.
TCAAACTTGAAGAGTTCCAAACATGCTTCCAACAGTGGGAAAAGAGTCTTGACAAGTCGGTTGCATGTAATGGAGAGTATTTTGAAGGTGACTGAAGTAATTTTGTAAACAGGTTCATCAATAAATTTTTTATGACAACAATCCGGTTTCTTTTGGGTCCCTCCTCGTACTAACAAGTTTCTCTTTTTCAGAAATGTTTTTCTCTCTATAGCCAGATGCATTTCAACTCGACTTTCGCCATAATTGGTTATTTTTCTGCCCAAATAAGAACAGACATCTACTGCTTTTAGTGATTCGTTTCCTAAATTAATTCCCTCAGGAGAGCTTCAATTGAAATGAAACAATCGCGTGGCATTGATGGCCGGGAGGCGTAGACCAGCAGAGTCCAGCCGCCGGCTGCAAGTCTTGTTTCCAGCGACGCCACACTGGGGGACTTCCGTGACGATGAGATGATGATGAGGACAGCACAACACCCAGTCCATGAGCGGGGAAAATCTCCAAACCGGCCAAGAGTCGAACCCAGGCCCTCTGCATGGTAGGCAATCACATTACCACTCAGCTTAGCGGGCAGACATTGCTTGAATGAGTGCGGCTACATAATGTTACGGCTCTTTTACTTTTGTTGACACGCATAACCTCTTCTCAAGACGCTACCCGATCCGTTGATCTCTTCCAAATCCTTTCATGTCCCTGATAGAATACCAATATCATCGATGAGCCTCAAACTTTTTATTTCTTCTCTCTCAAGTTTTATTCGCTTGAAGAACAGAATTCGAGGAAGAATAGGATGTCTGTTCAGCTGAGTACTGCGCTATAAATACAAAATCAAACAGGGGTAACAAAGGAGTATGTATACACTTACGGCCATTAAAATTGCTACACCACGAAGATGACGTGCTACAGACGCGAAATTTAACCGACAGGAAGAAGATGCTGAGATATGCAAATGATTAGCTTTTGAGAGCATTCACACAAGGTTGGCGCCGGTGGCGACACCTACAACGTGCTCACATGAGGGAAATTTCCAACCGTTTCTCATACACAAACAGCAGTTGACCGGCGTTGCGTCATGAAACGTTGTTGTGATGCCTCGTGTAAGGAGAAGAAATGCGTACATCACGTTTCCGACTTTTATAAGGGTCGGATTGTAGCCGATCGCGATTGCGACACTGATGCTCGCGTTGGTCAAGATCCAATGACTGTTAGCAGATGGGTTCAGGAGGGTAATATGGAACGCCGTGCCGGATCCCAACGGCCTCGTATCACTAGCAGTCGAGATGACAGGCATCTTATTCGCATGGCTGTAACAGATCGTGCAGCCACGTCTCGATCCCTGAGTCAACAGATGGGGACGTTTACAAGACAACAACCATCTGCACGAACAGTTCGACGACGTTTGTAGCATCATGGACTATCATCTCGGAGACTATGGCTGCTGTTACCCTTGACGCTGCATCACAGGCAGCGGCGCCTGCGATGGCGTACTCGACGACGAACCTGGGTGCACGAATGGCAAAACGTCGTTTTTTCGGATGAATCCAGGTTCTGTTTACAGTATCATGATGGTCTTTGGCGACATCGCGGTGAATCCAAATTGGAAGCATGTATTCTTCATCGCCATACTGGTGTAACACCAGGCGTGATGGAATGGGGTGCCACTGGGTACACGTCTCGGTCTCCTCTTGTTCGCATTGACGACACTTGATCCCTGCGAAACCCTACATTTCAGCAGGATAATGCACCACCGCATGTTGCAGGTCCTGTACAGGCCTTTCTGGATACAGAAAATGTTCGATTACTGCCCTGGCCAGCACATTCTCCAGATATCTCACCAACTGAAAACGTTTGCTCAATGGTGGCCGAGCAACTGGCTGGTCGCAATACGCCAGTCACTACTCTTGATGAACTGTGGTATCGTGTTGAAGCTGCATGGGCAGCTGTACCTTTACAAGCCATCCAAGCTCCGTTGGACTCAATGCCTAGGCGTATCAAAGCCACTATTACGGCCAGAGGTGGTTGTTCTGGGTACTGATTTCTCAGGGTTCTATGCACCCAAATTGGATGAAAATGTAATCACATGTCAGTTCTAGTATAATATATTTGTCGAATGAATACCCGTTTATCATCTGCATTTCTTCTTGGTGTAGCAATTTTAATGGCCAGTAGTGTATAATGAATAAGGAAACAGGAATATGGGTAAGCTGCGATGAAGAGTGTAATGAATGTATTATCGTAGCCAAGATAGACAAGAACCCAATACCTAACACACCAGAGACCACTTCGTGCCACATATCAACCAATATTGCAGTAAGTTTCTCTTGCCCGCCCAATTACCCGTACAGTCTAACGCACGGCTTTCCAGATTAGCAAGAAGGGCCTAGTCCGCAGCACGAATCCGCCCGGCGGGCTTGTGTCGAGGTCCGGTAAGCCGGACCGGCTCTGGGTGGTTTTTACGCCGTTTTCCATCTGCCTCGGCGAATGCGGGCCGGTTCCCTTTATTCCGCCTCAGTTACACTGTGTCGGAGATTGCTGCAGCAACAAGTTCTTCACTTATCCGTACACCACCATTACCACGCAGACCTAAGGGGGGGGGGGGGGTGTTCTCTGCCTCGTGATGACTGGGTGTTGTGTGATGTTCTTAGGTTAGTTAGGTTTAAGGAGTTCAAATTTCTAGGGGAGTGATGACCATAGATGTTAAGTCCCATAGTGCTCAGAGCCAGGGAGGGGGGGGGGGGTGCACCGGGGACGGAACCGCACAATAACCCTGAAAGAGTGGTTCGGTGTGGGGCGGCGGAGGGGTGAAGTGGACTGCGGTAGTCGTCGTGGGGTTGTGGACCACTGCGGCTGCGGCGGGGACGGAGCTTCTCCATCGTCTCTAGGCCCCCAGTTAACATACAATACAATAAAAGTTTGTCTTTCAAAACAAATGTTCAATATATTTACCTTCCTTCTAACTGGCAGATGTATTTGTAAGGGGAATTCGGAAGACATTCACCTGCACAATGACAGGTGCATCGAATGCGTGCACACTTCAGTGTACACAGAGCATGAAGGTCAGATGAAATACGGTTAAGTAGGGAAAATGAAGTATGATCTTGAATTTCCCTGAGAATCAGCTGTTTGTGATGCTCTGGAGTGTACAACTGGATGCAGTTGTTGACGTAAGTCGACAGCGTACCTGGACGTCAGCTTCTGGTGATACCTGTAGAATAAGCGTCTTTCTTACATCGCGCCTCCTTTATCCTCAGGTCAGTCCTCACCCCTTTCTTCACCCCGCCCCCTCCGCCAGCATGCTGCATCGAGGGCAGTGGGAGGGGGACGGGACACCCGGTCCCTCAGAGCGCCCGTAGCCACGTCGTGTGCGGAAGCAGTTGTCGACCGATGTTGTGACTTCAGCTGGCCCAATATTGGGTCGCGCTCGTTACTGACGCTGAAGCTGATATCTGTGTCGACCAGGCCATCAGTCATTCCTATTTCGACAGCCCGAAAAAGACGAGGTCTACCTTACACTTCCGTTTCTTTTAACAGAGTCCCCTGTAGCTATTCGGTTCTTTCATTGTCACACACTTTGCAGTTGTGTACATTCCATTGCTTTTTCTTTGCCTTTCTTCACATTGCTTTCTTTATCCAGTTCTCTTGTTTCGTCACTAGCCCTCCGCAGTAAGTTGTTCAGTTATCCAATACTGTTTTTGTACTTCTTCTGAAGACTCAGTTTTCCATTTTCCCTGTTCGTCCTTTTTATGTAATATGCTGTGTATGATCTATTAGTTTTTATTCCTCCTTTTTTCAAACTTCTTTCTCTTCAAGTTTCCAGCATTGCATCTCTGATGGCAACCTATTCTCCTAATATCTCCAAACTCGGTCTCACCCTTCCCAAGTTTTTTTTTTCCATACTATTCGTAAAAGGCTCACCATCTTCATTTTTCAGTTTTGATAGATTCCACTTCTCTGCAAATTGTTTCTTTTTAATATATTTCAGCCTTATTCTTACAATGAAGAAAATAGCAAGCAGCCACTATTAATTAATATTGCTATTTATTTACGTAAATAGCGCTATTTACCTGAATAAATAGCAGTATTAATAGTGGCTGGTTGCTATTTTCTTCTTTGTAAGAATTAACCTACATTAATTGGACACAGCCACGGTCTCACCAAGTCAGTTTTAGACAAAATAGCACTAGTTGTTATATCTGATACAGGCAAATTGTGATCTGTATTGGCATCTGCTCCAGGGAAAGTTGTAGACTTCCTGATGCTGTTTTTTAAAACCTTTGATCGCTTAAAATGTGGTCAATTGGTATCTGGCTTTATCAGTGTGCGGACATTTGCCACGCCCGACATTTGCCACGCTTTTACCTGCTCCGAAGGGTTGGGTCCCTTGTCTCCCCCTCCTCCTCGTCATCCCTGTCGCGCAGTAAATGTACTGACTGAGCCTTTCCGCTGGTTTACTTAACATAGGACAAGAATCTCTTTGGATTTTCTGCCACATTTTTAGAGAAACTTTGGTTGTGGAAACTATTAAATGCATCTCGCATTGAAATCCGCACCAAATTTCGAGCCTCATTAAAACTCCGTCAATCTTGGAGATTTTGCGTTCGTCTAAATTACACGTTCCTTTTTCGTTGGTCCTGCAGCAGGTTTCTGTCGTGTTTTATGTACCATAGGGGGCCAGTTCTGTCTCTTATTAATGTATTTCATATGAATCTTCCGAGTGCTGTTGATAAAATTTCTTTGAAGTTAAGCCACATATGGCCTTCACTTACATAGTTTCGAAGGATTGGAGGCTATCTCTTAGAAAGGCGTCACACGAAGTTTTAGCTGCTTTTATAAATAGATATATGTCGCGTTTAGTTTTGGCGAATTTCTTCGTTACGGAATTGAGCCTCGCTGCGACTGCGTGTTCACTACCCCTGTATCCCTCGTGATGCTCAGGATTATTTGTGGCTAAGAGGTCAAGTGTATTTTCGTAACCATTTACGTAAAGTAACTGTTCAAAATAATTTTAAAAAAGCATTTAGAACAATTGCGGAAGTTGTTTTCTATCTACAATAGGGTCTGAAATTGTATTTTTGTCAACATACGGAAGGTAGATTGAAGTCACTGCCAACTATAATTGTATGAGTAGGGTACCTATTTGTGATGAGACTCAAGTTTTCTCTGAACTGTTCAGCAACTGTTTCATCTGAGACCGGGGGTCGGTAAAAGGAGCCAGTTATTAATTTATTCCGGTTGTCGAATGTAACCTCTGCCCATACTAAGTCACAGGAACTATCTGCTTCAATGTCGCTAGTGAGCTGAACCACACATTACATTGTTTTTCCTTAAGTTATGCTTCTTGTCTCTGTTGTAGTGCAGATCATTACAATTACAGATTTTTCCCTCCAAAACCTAGGATGCTTTCTCTGTCGCCCTGTAAATACCAGATCTAAACTATGTAGAACAACAACGTACGTTACTAGCATAGCATTCTGTATTACTTCATTTCCTTATTTCTAACATTTTAAAAATGTACGCCGACTTTAGATAACATGTCAATCATAGATGTTCTTATCTCTATTTAGTGAACGTATTTTCAGTCATGTTTTGAACATTGTCACGCTCCACTTTATTAACTAATGTTTCGCCGCAAGGGATATCGAATTTTAGAGAGTAAATTAATATGGAGTATGTCGTTCTTCTTTTCAAACATTCACATACCAATTTCTTCTTTCCTTATTGTCTTTTGGGCATTCAGTTGTAGTAATTAAAGTAGGGCCAAATGTAGTGATCAAAAAGAAATGATTAGCGTACATTCGCATTCTTTGTACATCGTTCCTTTCTTGTTGCTCCCCTGCCGATGGACTGTTTCTATCGCAATCAGTAAGCGTGAAAGGAAGCTACCGTACAGACAGAGGGATCTATATTTATACTTGGCAGAACTAATTACATGCTGACATAATCGTCGGTATTGCTTTCGTTTCTGGAAAGTTATAAATCTTTCGATTTCGGAAAAGAAGCTCTGTATTTGGCCAAGATGTCGAAGAACTAGGTCCCTTACGTACTGGTTGTATCGAGTAAGATGTGGAGACGGCGGTTTGAAAGCTGACAGAAGAAGTACGAGGAAGGGCGTCCCTTACCTGAGGGATCAGTACTCAAGCTACCTAGCGAAGGTGCAAGTGTGACAAATGTCCGGCATTCGGCTTTATCACCAGGGCTGTTCCATCCAAATCGTCTTCTTTTATGGTCCTGAACCAGGTGTTGGCAATCCAAAAGCCAAGATCCTCACAAAAAACTGTAATTTTGTCTCGTCTTTCATGCCGTTGTCCTAGTCCATAATCTCCAACAACATTTCCATACCTACATCTTCCCACCACGCTGTTCCAATCTCCCATCACCACTGCTCATCTTTTCTATTTTCTTCAAACTCCTCTTCTATCTGTTCACATATTTTGTCCACCTCTTTCTCATTTGCTTCCAATGTAGGTTTGTACACTTGAAAAAGTAAGATATCTGCAGCGTCACTTAGTGTCTTCATTGCTATCACACTGTCACTTTCAGACACTATCTTGATTATATTCCTATCGAGATTGTTCTTGTACAATTGGCCTACTCCTCCTTTCTGGCCTCCTTCCTCGTAAATTATCTTATATGCTCCAGAAAGCAACTCTCCTTCTCCTTTACGTCGCACTTCACAAATTCCTAAAAACTGATGTCTCTTATTTCCTCATTCACATATTTTAGTTTACCTTCCTCGTTCACTGTTCTCACTTTTCAAGTTCCAATACTTGATCCATAAATTTCGGTCCTCTTCATGTTTGACTCTCAGAGCACTGTTTTTCTGGGATAGTGCGCACCTGGAGATTCGATTGTAAGCATATTAACTTCGGAATATTTCTTCTTGGGAACAGCCATTCCACGAAGGATTTTGCCCAGTGGGACTAGGAATATCACAAGGTTCTTTAATATTGATATGTTTATACAACTGCCGGCGTCGTGCTAATGTGTTCTGGCCACGGAAACAGAGGAGAGACTAGCAGAGCCTGGGGGATTCCCAGAGTGCTGCAAGAGCTCGGCGGAGGAAAGGAGGGGACAGAGGAGGCATGAGAGTGGGTGCGCGTTTATTACAGATACACTCAAGGTTTGTTGTGGGAACCGCCTAGTGTTGTATTCTACTTTCTGGAGGTCAGCAAGGTGGATTCTCATCTGGATTCATACAGGGTGAAAAGTATTTAAACCGTCAAACTCTGGACGGTTCTAGGGGACATGAAAACAAATATTTTTCCCTAATGCCATTTTTTCCTATGAGGACGATTTAAACCGCTGGAGGCCGTATTACGCTCTTCAGTTGTTAGAGGCCGTATTATGATCTTCAGTTGTTAGATTGCGTATTACGCTCTTCAGTTGTAGGCAAGTGCTGTTCACCAGTGTAGTAGTGCATTGTCTCTGTTTACTAACGGAGCGGTACGCAGGGAGTGAGTACACTGATATGGTTGGTGCGTAATACGTAGCGCACCACAACGGACGAGCTCCACAGCGGGTTTATCAACAACAATATCCTGATCGCCGTATCCCGCATCATACGTCCTATGCTGCTGTGTTCCAACGTCTGCGTGAGCCCGGGTCATTTAAGAGATTACCTGGACAGGGGTGCCGTCTCACGGTTTACGAATGCTGAAATCTGAGGAAGCTGTGTTGCAGCATGTGGAGCGGGATCCTTCAATCAGCACAAATGCAATGGCACGTAAAATGCGGTCGAATCAGACGAATGTAACAAGAGTCCATCGAGAGCAACTGTTACGTCCATTTCACTTACAGCGTGTCCACAACCTGGAACCAGTTGATTATCCACCCAGGGCACAGTTTTAGCAGTGGTACCTGGAACAGTGTGAAATGCATCCTACGTTTCCATCCTCTGTGTTGTTTACCGATGAAGCAACGTTCGGACGTGATTGAGTCTTCAAGATTCACAATTCGCATGTTTGGAGTGAGGATAACCCACATGCCACAGTTACTAGCGCTCATAAAGTGCGGTTCTTCGTTAATGTGTGGGTCGGTGTTGTTGGGGACTGTTTAATAGGGCCGTATCTGCTACCTAGGCCATTAAATGGCAGGCACTATTACAATTTTATCATCAGAGCACTGCCAGAATTTCTGGAAGACGTCCCGCTCCCTACAAGACAACTCCTGTGGTTCCAGCATGACGCCGGCCGAAGTGGTCGTGCGGTCGCAGGTTCGAATCCTGCCTCGGGTGTGTGTGTGTGATGTCCTTAGGTTAGTTAGGTTTAACTAGTTCTAAGTTCTAGGGGACTAATGACCTTAGTAGTTGAGTCCCATAGTGCTCAGAGCCATTTGAATCATTTTTCCAGCAAGACGGGGCGCCGGCACATATCAGTCGTCGTGTGCGTCGATTCCTGGACCGACGGTTCCCAGAAACGTGGATTGGCAGAGACTGGCAGAGGTGGTCCTGTACCATGCCCTGCTCGATCCACAGATATGTCCCCTGTGGACATTTTGTGTGGGAGAGATGCGCAACCTTGTTTACGCAACTCCTACTGCATCAGAAGAGGATCTGGTTGCCCTGATAGTAGCAGTAGCAGGAACAATTCAGGATACTCCTGGGATTTTTGCAGGTGTCAGACAGAACATGATCCGACGGCGTAACCTTTGTTTACGTGTCAATGGAGGCATTTTTGATAATCTACTGTAATTTAAATTGGGCTGTGTTAATGTGTTGTCTCTTGGTCATAAAAAAATGGAAAAGTGTTTGTTGGTTTAATTAATTTGCCGCCAGAGAAATCTTCCTCTACCGGTTTAAATACTCCTCATAAGAAAAAATGACATTAGGGAAAAATATATGTTTTGATGTCCCCTACAACCTCCCTGAGTTTGTCGGTTTAAATACTTTTCACCCTGTATACGCTTTCAATTTAACACTTTCATGACTATACTACATTATTTAAACAGCATGATGAACTTGATTGTCCACATACTCAAATATATGTATTACTTGTCGATGGAAGTAGGAAATTGAGGCTAGCAATTCCGATCCACTGAACGCAAATAAGCACGCTAGATCTTGTGCAATACGTGCAAGAATGCAACAGAATAATTTCTCCGAGAAATTTTACTTCACGACACCGGTTTATGCAAAAGAAAATAATGTCTCCTTCGCGTCTTTAATATTCTTTGAATCACGAAGTTTTTATTTCAATCAAATTATCAAAAATATATTAAAGCGTGTCAAGCATAGAACATATGTGGAAGTTTTTCATACATGCGTAAATAAACATTTCGTTCACAAACGAAGGTAACCACCAGTAATATTTTATTTGTCCCTTAAACTGCGTCTGAGACTCTTTCCTCATGAAACTATTGCAGTAACTGTCCCCCTCATTTACTGATAGGTGTTGTCTAAAGCAGGTGTAACGCTCGAAAATGTCAGTATGTGTTGTCCTTCATAATGGAGTTGTAGTTCCGAAACTAGTTGGAGTTAAAAGGGACAATAAGACATTGCGACTAAAGTACTTTAAAAATATCCGTAACCTATAATCTACAGTTATGGATAGCACACGAAGAGTATTCTATAAGTAATAGAAAAAAAGCTTCCTTGACCGACTTCATCAATGAACAAGGAGCGTATGCGCAGCCCACCAGTTCGTTTTATGTACATCGTTACCTTGCGTGCATCACATGATATAAGATAACACACGTAGCATAGTCACAGCAGTGTCGTAGGCAATCTCTATGGGTATGTTCACACAGACCTGGAAAATGAATTTCTGTGAGTGAATCATCGTAATACGCAGTTGTAACTTAGCGGAAACGGTTAATCGCATAACACCGAGTATAAAATAACTTACTTGTTAAAATGTATCGACCTGGTGTCGGCCGATACCGGCTGCCAATTAAGCTCACGTTCTGCGTGTAAACGCCGGCAAACTCCGCCCGCACGGCTGAAGCAACAACGCATTTAGCAAAGGAAGCACAAATTCCATTAGCATATTTCGATGCTGGAGAGTGGGTTTCCGCCGGCCCTATGTCTATGCAAATTAAGCATTGACTGGGAGCAGGCGAACAGAATATGGGATTTCACGAGCCGGGAAAATTAGTTAGCATACCACGACACGGTTCCCAGTATTAATCTGCCTGTAGACTGCAGGCGTATTGGTTGATAGCAATACTGGTACATCGTTGTCAACACTGGGCCTGGGCCCTTACGTCTGTTATTACACAGGCCGAGAGCCGGCATGCACACGGATACTATAAAATGAAACCACACACAGAGGACAGGAGGTGCAGATGAAGATGAAATGAAGGTCATCATCTACAAGATTAGTGGCTGAGTGTACAAGGCTTCCAGCAGATGTTTTGAACTTCTGACTGTATGAGGAGGGCTGTTCAGTAAGTAATGATTATAATTTTCATGCTCATAAATTCACAGGCTAGACTGTAATCTTAAGATATTTTGTTCGCTTAATTTTTAACAAACACGCCGTACTGGTCTCGTTGCCGCCACACCTGACTCCAGCCTATGTATATGGAGACAGTTAATGTATTCTGCGAATCAAGGATCTCGGCGATTTTTGCCTGACAACATATCTAAATCTACATCCACAAGATTACTCTGCAATTCACATTTAAGTGCTTGGCAGAGGGTTCATCGAACCACAATCATACTATCTCCCTACCATTCCACTCCCGAACAGCGCGTGGGAAAAACGATCACCTAAACCTTTCTGTTCGAGCTCTGATTTCTCTTATTTTATTTTGATGATCATTCCTACCTATGTAGGTTGGGCTCAACAAAATATTTTCGCATTCGGAAGAGAAAGTTGGTGACTGAAATTTGGTAAATAGATCTCGCCGTGACGAAAAACGTCTTTGCTTTAATGACTTGCATCCCAACTTGGGTATCATATCTGCCACACTCTCTCCCCTATTACGTGATAATACAAAACGAGCTGCCCTTTTTTGCACCCTTTCGATGTCCTCCGTCAATCCCACCTGGTAAGGATCCCACACCGCGCAGCAATATTCTAACAGAGGACGAACGAGTGTAGTGTAAGCTGTCTCTTTAGTGGACTTGTTGCATCTTCTAAGTGTCCTGCCAATGAAACGCAACTTTTGGCTCGCCTTCCCCACAATATTATCTATGTGGTCTTTCCAACTGAAATTGTTCGTAATTTCAACACCCAGGTACTTAGTCGAATTGACAGCCTTGAGAATTGTAATATTTATCGAGTAATTGAATTCCAACGGATTTCTTTTGGAACTCATGTGGATCACCTCACACTTTTCGTTATTTAGCGTCAACTGCCACCTGCCACACCATACAGCAATCTTTTCTAAATCGCTTTGCAACTGATACTGGTCTTCGGATGACTAGACGGTAAATTACAGCATCATCTGCGAACAACCTAAGAGAACTGCTCAGATTGTCACCCAGGTCATTTATATAGATCAGGAACAGCAGAGGTCCCAGAACACTTCCCTGGGGAACACCTTATATCACTTCAGTTTTACTCGATGATTTGCTGTCTATAACTACGAACTGCGACCTTCCTGACAGGAAATCATGAATCCAGTCGCACAACTAAGACGATACCCCATAGGCCCGCAGCTTGATAGGACCCACGAATTCCAAGAGTGTTTTAGTTTCAAGTTTATAGTCGGATAACAATCTACGAAATAAATCTTTTTTCGTGCTATATAATTGTAAATTATCAATTTTCTGATTTTTTTCCTTTACTTGCACTGTGAAACATTTCGTTTTGCCAAATTTCATGATTCTACAGCAAAGGAAAGTACCCTACGGGCTATGATGACTGAGTCGGCGAGTACCAAAATAAGTTACATAAATGGCGGTGTCTTTTGACTGCATTGACTTAGAAGCTAATGTTCATTACACCGTCGAGAGACTATAGCCCTTAGTATGTGACTTAAATTTAAACTTGGTACGTCTACCCATCCCTGTGAAACGTCCCCTTAGAAAAATTGTACAGGACTGTGCTTAAACTGACACACAATAGTTTTTAGCGCAACGCAATCTGACTTCCAAAAGTCCCTACGAAAGAATGGCCCTGACTAGCATTAAGCTATACGTTTCACAAATCACTTACCTCACAAAAATCTTCGTTACTCAAGCTACTGCAATACAACGAGCGCCACTACTGCCAGCTAAATAAAGGATTCAAACTACTGAAGGCACTAACTACTGATAGGCATAGTTAGCAAATGAAAGATTTTAATAGAGAACAAACAATGTATTTACCTCACTAGTCATAATATATATAGCAGTTCATGACACCAATTCTTACAAATTTCAAAACTCCGCTATCTCTCTCCCCACGTCCACCACTGCTGGCGGCTCACCTCCAACTGCGCAACGCTACGCGCTGTTAGCATCCAGCTGCCGCTGCCAAACACTACAATGGCAGACAACAATGCAGACTAAACACAGACTGCACACGGCACAGCCAGTGATTTTTTCATACCGAGCGCTATGTGGCGTTACCAATAAGAAAACCTAAACAGCCTACTTACACCTGAAAAAAATGGGTCTTAACAGATCGACGGACAAAGAAACAGTCTGACAAAAAAAGACAAAGAAAATTTTTTGTGTAATGTAATTACAAATTAAAAAATTTCATAAAAAATGGTTCAAGTGGCTCCGAGATCTATGGGACTTAACTTCTGAGGTCATCAGTCCCCTAGAATTTAGAACTACTTAAACCTAACTAACCTAAGGAGATCACACACATTCATGTCCGAGGCAGGATTCGAACCTGCGACCGTAGCGGTCGCGCGGTTCTAGACGGTAGCGCCTGGAACCACTCGGCCACCCCGGCCGGCTAAACAATTTCAGAATTTTTCCTTTGGTTGTAGTGCGAAACCTTGCTTCTTCGCAAATTTCATGACTCTAGGTCAACAGTAATTACCCTGTGGCTGTGTTTGCGAGTATGAAAATGTGTGACGTAAATGGCCGATCTTTCGATTGCTTTGACTTAGGTGCTTCATTTTCTTCACATCACCAAGGGACCGTAGAAGTTTCAAATTGAGACGCCTGCCCGCGCCTGAGAAAAAATGGTTTTGAACCGTTGAACAGGAGCATTTCTGGCGCGGGTCGGATAAAGGTATGAGCCATTTGGATTAACTTAGTTAGCAGGAAGCAGTTGGCTTAGCGGGAAGAGTAAGGAACGGTAATCTGAGGGTTGTTGAGTCGACTCCCAATGCAATTTCTTTTATTTTCAATTTCTACATTACGTGCACAGAAAATAAACAGAAATAATGCTATGTATATTGTATTTATTAATATTTGCTTAAAGGAGAACAAATTTCTTCTGTTAATTGGCTCAAATGACTCTGAGCACTATGGGACTTAACTTCTGAGGTCATCAGTCCCCTAGAAATTAGAACTAGTTAAATCTAACTAACCTAAGGACATCACACACATGTACGCGCGAGGCAGGATTCGAACCTGCGACCGTAGAGGTCGCGTGGCTCCAGACTGTAGCGCCTAGAACCTCTCAGCCACTCCGGCTGGCCTTCTGTTAATTGCCTCGTGGGTGAGAAGGGGGTTGGAACAAACAAATGAGTAATTGTTCGACGAGATTTATGAAGCTGAAGGATTGTCATCTTACAGTGTTAAACTACTTCCCCTTCAAATCTACTCCGCTAGTGCAACCATGTGATGTTAATTTCTGTCATCAGGTAAAGAATTTGACCAAAAAGTTTAAAAACTGCTCTTATCTCATAGGGAGAGGAAAACAACCCTTTTTAATCATCAGTCAATATTTGGCGAAATGGTGTACTACGCGTGGTTTGCTGCCAAACTGTGAAATGAAACAGAAAGTATTAGGAATGTACACCGAATCTGTTTTTCCATAGTAACTTTACAACAACTATGTAACTGTAAAAATTCGGTGTTTATAAAGTGTGCAAAATGCCGAGATGATTACTGCTTCTCCTGTGTTTACAATTAATTCTACTCCAGCACGTGTCAATCATCAACTGTGAAATAATGAAGGTATCTAATTCAACATACGAAGTGCTCGTATACGCCTTAAATCCCCTCTTGAAATTTATTTGCAAACCAAAATTTACCATTGTCTTTCCATTTGATGCATTTTGTGAAAGTTTTATAAATACATTATATTGACAAAGGGAGGGTTTAAAACGAGGACCACCGATTTTGATCGAGTTTTGAAAGATCTTTCTATATTGAAAATAAACAGGACATGTTTCAGCTTTTTGTTAAACACTCTCTAGTTCCTGGAAAATATGAAGGTCAAAATTTATGACCTAGAATAGTATCTTTCCGAAAGATGGTCTTAAAAATAAACATTTTTATTAATATAATGCGAGGTCCAACGTTAATAACGTTCGAGTTATCAAGGTTTTGGTGTTTTCGTGCCGTAGCTTGGGTACCCGTCGTTCAATGTGTGTAGTTGAGTGAGGCCGGCGATTCAGCGATCAAGGCACTGGAGTCCTTGGCATGGTTTACCAACTACGGAGAAGCTTCCAGAAATGGAGCGCTATGACTATAGGTGCGAGGTTTTCTGAGGACACCGCTTCTCCATTGCGTGTAGCTGCTACCATCCGCTGCTTAGGACTCGCTTTCAAGGGTGATCTGCAGCGTACGATTACCCTCAGCTGCCGGCGCCTACTGTCCTAAGTAAGGACTGGGCTTCCAGGTCATTGTTTACGAGCCCTCGATCTTCTGCAACGGACACGATATATTAATGTACGAGGGTAATCCCAAAAGTAAGGTCTCCTATTTTTTATGACTACATAGACCCGTTTATTTCTATAATAGCCCGCATCTCGTGGTCATGCGGTAGCGTTCTCGCTTCCCGCGCCCGGGTTCCCGGGTTCGATTCCCGGCGGGGTCAGGGATTTTCTCTGTCTCGTGATGGCTGGGTGTTATGTGTTGTCCTTAGGTTAGTTAGGTTTAAGTAGTTCTAAGTTCTAGGGGACTGATGACCATAGATGTTAAGTCCGATAGTGTTCAGAACCATTTAATTTTTTTTCTATAATAGTTTACAGCTTGAATATCTAGCTATTTTTCGACATAATCACCATTTCTCTCGATGCATTTTTGTAGACGCTGTGGCTGTTTCTGTATGCCCATTTCATACCAGCTCGCCGCCATGCTGTTCAGAAAGTTATGAACCTCTTCTTTCACCTCGTCGTCGGAGCTGAATCGCTTTCCGGCCCAATGTATTCCCAGGTTTCGTCACCCGTGACAATTGAGTCCAGAAAGTTGTCCTGTTCGGCTGCAAGGCGATGAAGAAATGCGCGGGAGGCATCAACTCGTTGCCGCATGTGGTCCTCAGTCAGCATGAATGGCACCCATCTTGCGCACATTTTCCGGTAGTTCAATGTTTCCGTTAAAATTCTATGAGCGGTGCTTCGGGAAACCTTCGGAGCCAACGTGCAGAGATCATCCTCGGTGATCCGTCGATCTTCACGCATGCTTTGCTCAACCTTCAACACTGTCTCCTCAGAAATTGACGGTGTCACACTCCTTTGTTCGTCGTGAATTTCGGTCCGACCAGCTGCAAACTCTCTACACTACTTACAAACATTCTTTACATCCAGGCAACATACACTTCCTTCAATTGGCGATGGATTTCAATCGGCGCAGTGCCCTTTGCGTTCAAAAACCGAATAACTGCGCGCAATTCGTACTTGGCGGTAACATCCAATGGAGCTCAATTCTCTCTGGTCCAGATGGCTCTGAGCACTATGGGACTTAACATCAGAGGTCATCAGTCCCCTAGAACTTAGAACTACTAGAACTACACACATCCACGCCCGAGGCACGACTCGAACCTGCGACCCCAGCGGTCGCGCGGTTCCAGACTGAAGCGCCTAGAATCGCTCGGCCACAGCGGCCGGCGAGCTCCATTCTCAACGGCTGCCAAGCCAAGACTGAGCGCTTCAGCGCGGCGTGCACATGTTTACACACAGCGCGTGAAGCACTCTGCATAACAGTGTGACCAACTGCCACACAACAGCATAAAAAATATGAGACCTTACTTTAGGGACTACCCTCGTATATCTGGAGACACGTTTCGCCATGTGGCACAAATACTCCCCATTTCGCCACCCATGGCCGCAGGAAGCTAGCGGCACTGGGTTCACACGTTTGCCACGGCTTGCTGTTCAAGATTCGGTACGAGACCCTCAGCCTCCCGCGGTCCAGGGGCGTTTTAGGCCTGATTGATGTCCCTGAGAGAGCGGTAGCGTTTTGCGTCAGCTCTCAGAAGATGCTGTGGCGCTGGTGTCCCGGCATGCCTAACCTGTTTGTCGCTGGAGGTCCTCGAACCACGCTCTCTCTCTCTCTGTCCCCACCCAGCCTTCAGACGTTCTTCCGCCCTTGTTTTACTTCTGCCATTCCTCGAACTGAGGTATGTCCGTACTCCGCTATTGTTATTGCGTTGCCGGCCTGTGTGGCCGACCGGTTCTAGACGCTACAGTCTGGAACCACGCTGATGACTCAGAAGTTAAGTCGCATAGTGCTCAGACCCATTTGGACCAATTTTGTTGTCGCCGACTTTGATTCTTCAAACTAACCACACACAGCTAGCATGCCAACTGCCGCTAGAGCTCCTCATGGTGCAATTCGGCACAAGCGAACTACACGAGACAAAACTTGATTATTCTCCTAAAAAAAATTTTATTTTCAATTTCTACATTACGTGCACAGAAAATAAACAGAAATAATGCTATGTATATTGTATTTATTAATATTTGCTTAAAGGAGAACAAATTTCTTCTGTTAATTGGCTCAAATGACTCTGAGCACTATGGGACTTAACTTCTGAGGTCATCAGTCCCCTAGAAATTAGAACTAGTTAAATCTAACTAACCTAAGGACATCACACACATGTACGCCCGAGGCAGGATTCGAACCTGCGACCGTAGAGGTCGCGTGGCTCCAGACTCCAGCGCCTAGAACAGCTCGGCCACTGCGGCCGGCTTTTCCTAAAAATTTACACTGCAATCACCTCTGTAGGTACTATGAATTAATTTTTATGAATGTTCAAAGTTGTAAACTCTTTTTGAAACAGCCTGTATAAAGTATAAGTCAGTAATGCTAGGATAAAAGTTGTAACAGACAGCTTGATGTAATAAATTAATTCACAAAATAATGAAACACTTCTCACTGTATCCAAACTCCTTGAGAAGACGTACTGTCGTAATATGTTTGCACTATATTTTGATTTGACGTCTACAATCAACATGAGTGATGTTTTGCATGTGTGTGTGGGTTTCTGCGCAGTGATGGAAGTGTAGTAAATTGCCTATTAAGTAAACAGCCCCTATTTTCTAATATTATCAAATAAAAAATTACAACATTTATATTTTCCAACTTTCAAACTGCAGTAAAATCACGAAAAGACGATTTCAGGGCAAGTGAGACAGAATATCACACATCAAAACATCACAAAAGACACTAATGTAAATATTTACACTCGATAATGAGAATAAATTATCGTAACAAGTTATGAAATGCGGTAAAAATCTGGTGCATTGTTTTACTATTTATATCATGATTGACACCGCCGCAGCCTTTAAAAAGAACATCGATTGTGATGGATGAAAACAAGTAATGCACCTCATGGTCGGAGGAACGACAGAAGAGAAACTGTAGCAAAAATAAAGCAATTAAGAGCTTCCTTGTTAGACGCTCAGAGTCTTGTGGAAAGAACTCGTATTAGTAAAAGCTACGGACATAATCCTAAAAGTTTAGTGCCTCTGCCGCATATTCGTCAATTTATATTTCAGCTATATTGAGACCGACACGCACGAAGCGCTTTCACATTTTTGGTTGAAATGGACTGCAGTTCCACTACGGGAGTGTGCCGTTGTCCACGTGGCGCGCTCGTGTCAGCTTACGAGAGGAGCTCAGCGGCAGCCAGCGGTGGTAACTGAATGAGTGTCCGGCGAGAATGCAGGCTGCACCGCTCTGCCATTTTGATGTACAAATACAGAGTCGACGGACGTGAAACCCCGATCCCGAAGTTATCTGTTTCAAATTGTTATTTATTCATCTGGACCTAACTTGAGCGCAAAAGCTACTGGTATTAAGACAAGGGTAGGATACAGCCACCGACTGTCTAGAGAAATAATGTTGACACGAATAACTGCACATGTGCACCTAATTCTGACAAAGGACTTGGAACTAAATACATCTCTGATCCTGTGTATGAGGGATCCGGCAGTTTGTCTGTGTGTGGCAATAAATGTCTGCGCACAGGCCGTGTAATTCACGTAAATAATGAACCACTGATTTGCGTTCTCGTAGCTCGATAGTGGCCCAGATGGGCTGCATAGGATTTACATCAGGTGGATCTGATCAGCGGGACGTGAACTTATTTTTATTTATTTTATTTATTTCATTAACAGTACAGGGTAACCCACCGCCTTGAAATGTAAGGTGGGTCGGATGCTTCTGAATCTAATAGCAAAGACTTCTCATTGTTACAATCTTATTGGTATATAGTTGTTAATGCTTTTTTAAATAATATAAAGAATATATTATATATAAAAATTTCTCTGAGGTTACAGGGAACTGGATGCTTAACAATTGTTAAAATGGTTCCATAATTTGTTACTACATAGTTGATGAGAATATAATTTAATTTATGCAATGCAAATGTCAAAGAAAAATAAAAATAAAATAAAAAGGAACACAATGAGCTTGGTTAAGAATAATTTGTAATATATAGAGGGAAGTGATATGCTGTATTTGGATGAGTATACAGTCTAAGTAGCATGTTGGATAGTAATGGCCTATTTCTATCTATTTCAGATGAGAAGGTCTCGGTTCAACCTCGGGCTATTCTCAAAATGGTTCAAATGGCTCTAGGCACTATGGGAGTTAACATCTGAGGTCATCAGTCCCCTAGACTTAGAACTACTTAAATCTAACAAACCTAAGGTCATCACACACATCCATGCCCGAGGCAGGATTCGAACCTGCGACCGTAGCAGCAGCGCGGTTCCAGACTGTAGCGCCTAGAACCACTCGGCCACCAAGGCCGGCGAAACAACATAGCTATGGGCTCTCGGAGCCGAAGATCCACTCGTTTACCGTTTATCACTGCACGACACAGAGCTTTACGCCTCACCTTGACCCGTCAACCCCATCATTGGACTGTTGATGACTGGAAACATGCTGCCTGGTCGAACAGTGTCGTCTCAAATTTGAGCGAATGGACGTGTACGGGTAATAAGACAACCTCATGAACCCATGGACCTTGCATGTCAGCAGGGTACTGTACAAGCTGGTGGAGGCTCTATAATAGTGTGGGGTGTGTGCAGTTGGAGGGATATGGGGTCCCTTATACGTCTAGATGCGGGTCTAACTGGTGAGACGTACGTAAGCATCCGGTCTGGTCACCTGCATACATTCACGTCCATTGTGCATTTCGACGGACTTGGGCAATTCCAGCATGACACTGCGACACCCCACGCGTCCAGATTTCTACAGTGTGGCGCCATGAACACTCTTCTGAGTTTAAACACTTCCACTGGCCACCAAACTCCCCAGACATGAAGGTTGTGGAATGTCTTGCAACGTACTGTTCAGGAGAGATCTCCACCCTCTCGTATTCTTACGGATTTATGGACAGCCCTGCAGGATTGACAGTGTCAATTCTCTCCAGCACTACTTCAGATATTAGTCCAGTCCATGCCACGTCGTGTTGCGGCACTTCTGCGTGCTCGTTCGGGCCCTACACGATATTAATCAAGTGTACCAGTTTGTTCGGCTCTGTATATACACTTCACTAGCGGCGCTGTCTACGCCGGTTGAGGGTGGTGCGTCCATTGGGCTGCCGCGGTTTCCGTGTAGCTGCCTCTGGTGGAGTTATTCGGAATGTCTCGTGAGAACCTATGAACCAAGCAGTGACACACCTGGCGTGTCGTCTGTGGCGGACGTCGCTGCATGCTGCTCTGCCAGTTAGTTAGTTCCTTTATTGTTCCATTGTGAGTAATGAAGCTATTTCTGGTCTACTGAGGGAAATACCTACAACTAGGAGAAAGCATTTTCATAAAATATTTAAGCATACGTCAAACATATGTATCAGATTCACTTTTATAGTTACACCGTACAAAGTATGAGTGTAGTGGATGGACTATGGATATCTGCCCCCCCCCCCCCCCCAAATTCTATATGTCCCTCCAGATCCTTGAGCGTCATGCACTCTGCCTCGTCTTCCGTATAAGCCTCCCATCCCCCATGTGGATCCTCTATGACCTCATTCCTTTCCTCCATCTGCTCCTATTTCTTGAACATATCCGCATACTCTACTCCTCCCACCGCCATGATCCCCCTCACCCCCTGGTTGCTCCTCTCCTCTCCCATCCCTGCCCCCTGCCGCGTCTTCACTGTTGTGTCCACCCTACCCTCCATCTCTACACCCTTCATCTCCTTTGCCAAGGTTGCTTCTATCAACTCCCTCTCCCAGATGATGCCCTCTCTTCTTCCATTTATCACTCCTATCAACTCTGATCCTCACCCCCTCCCTCCTTTTCTCCATCCTTTTCTTGGGCTCCTCTCCCCTTCCATCCTCTTTTTTCCGCAACTACCCTCTCCCTGCCCCTGTTCTCTCCTCCGAGTTCTTTTGCATTTCCCTTCTCTGCCTTTCCCCATTCCCTCTCGCGTCTGCCCTGCCCCTCCCCCCTTATGAGTCCTCTCCCTCCTTTGGTTCTCCCCTTTCATTTTTCCTCTCCTCCCTCCTTGTTTCCTCCCTCATCTGTCCAGGTCAACCCTCCCCCCCCCCATCTGCCCTAGGCTATGGTGTGTCCTGTTTGTGCCGACATTTTAGTGGAGTGTTTATTGTGAACGGCCATCACATTTTCGCTGGGTGTGATTTTATATCTCTTGCGAACAGAAACCAGACTGTCGCAATGTTTTTTAATTGTCTGTCTACTATGTTACCTGTGTGCATCCTGTGTATTTTATTCGTTTTGCCAACCCTTTGATTTATGTTTTAACTTTCCACAATTTTCCGCCGTTTTACAATTTAAGTCCCCGTTTTATCGCCTGCTTTTATTGTTTTCTAGCTTCTCCTTACGTTTTAAAAAGTCTGTAGGCTGCAGAGCAGCATAATAAGCTGCTGCCAGCACTCCCCCTTCGGGGGGGGGGGGGGGGGGGGAGATCGAAATACAATAAAGGAAATAAAAAAAGATGGACTATTTCCTCTCCTGCCCCCCTCCCCCCTCATCTGTAATGAAGCAATTTCTGGTCTATTGAGGGAACTTCCAACAACTAGGAGAAAGCATTTTCATGCAATATTTAAACATAGGTGACACATATGTCTCAGATTCACTTTTATAGATACACAGTACAAAGTATGAGTGTAGTGTATGGACTATATGAGGAAGATGTTGGTACATTTGATTCACAAGCTGCAAACTCCATCACAATGTTTCACGTGCTGATTCTGTAGTTGAACAAAATTGTAATTATTGGTGGCATATGTAATCTGTATTACAGTTTTAAGAAATAATGTTAACAGTAATGATCTTTTAAATACAATTTAGTATTGTCAGCGAAACACAGTTGCCCTTTCGTCTTTGCCCCTTAGGAATTTTTATTTTACCCTTCAGGGGGCAATCATCTCCTTGAGGTTGGGAACGACTGTTTGGGGGGGGGGGGGCTCACACATAATGGAGTCCAGTGAAGGCGCCTAGCGGGAGAATCTGGAACTTGTGAGGGTGCTGGTGTGTAGTATCTGTAAGTGGTTGTTCTTTGGAGGGCGACAATGCCCAGTGACACAGCGAGTCGCAAGCAGAGGCAGTTGTTGAGAGGCTGTGGAAGGTGTAGGCTGCGTGAGCCGATGGCGGTTACGTAGCAAAGGATTTATCTCTATGTTTAATAGTAGTGGCACACAGTTTGAATAATAGTGTGTTTATGTTTGTGCAGTGTGATAAAGGAAATAAATTAAATTTTACCAGTTCTTAATGCGTCCCCATCAGTTAGTACCACACCATTCCATTTAACAATGATCGAAGTCTCGATATACACGGTCAACTACAACAAGAGGATTGTAACATAATAATCATTAATTAACCCATATAGTCTCCAAAGACGAAGGGAGCTTATAAACTTATGTTCAACAAACTGTCATAGAAAAATTCTCGCTGCTTTTAGGTCCTCGCCCATATTGTTAAGATGTTGCAGAAACTACTATCTTCAATGTTATTTTGTTAGAGCTAAGAAGAATAAAATAGTCAGTGTGTTCAATGGACTGAATGGCCTATTTTTAGACAGACAGAAAGGCGACGTTTTCAGAAAACAATAAATAATAGTAAAGTCTGAGGTGTAGCGTGCAGCCTTTCTTACCTTCAGCACTAGAAGGAGGAGTAGGGGGGGGGGGGGGGGGGAGGGAGTGGTGGTCCCATCGGCCACGGCACGTTTTACCCCTGGATACGATCCGCAGTAAACATTTGACAGCAGACCGAGTGGACCTTGGACCGTCCTGCAGGGACTGGTTAGAGAAAAAATCCCCGCCACTATCTGTGATTGAACACAGACACTCCACGCCTGGAGTCCAGCACTGCAGCACTGGACCTCCTACACCATCACGGTAAAAAATAGCCAGCCGTGGTGGCCGACCGGTTCTAGGCGCTACAGTCCGGAACCGCGTGACCGCTCAGGTCGCAGATTCGAATCCTGCCTCGGGCATCGATGTGTGTGGTGTCCTTAGGCTAGGTAGGTTTAAGTAGTTCTAAGTTCTAGGGGACTGATGACCACAGATGTTAAGTCCCATAGTGCTCAGAGCCATTTTTTTTGGTCAAAAATAAATAATAGCAAAATGAAAATGCCTTTGAGATGAGTGCCATGTCAGCAGGTTGCGGTATTGCAACATCGATGTGTCGATGCCAGTGGGGAATTCTTTTCCTGGTTTCAGTTTTAACCATTTCGAGGTTAAAATTTATTTTACATGTGTTTGAAAAATGAAAGATCAAAAACTGGTCACTAGCAAAAAAGTTTACATATATTGAAAATCGGTGATTTGGGACCCATGTGCATCACAAACATAGGTGCATATTTTCGTATAAAAACAAAAACTCTGCTCTTAAGAGTAGAGTTTCTGCTTGTAGAGTTATTTCATCAGGATGCCAAATATGGAAAAAGTATAACAGGTCAATACCAAAGCACTTTCATTCCCTTCGCAGTTACAACCATCACACATAGCTCGTAAATTTTCGACACAAAATTTCAATATGGTTATGAATCTGCTGGGGCATATACTTCTCACTAAATACAAGTTGTGTACATACCAGGAGAATTACTGAGGGGTGCATTAATGTTCTAAAAACTGTCTGATGTATAAGAAAACACAAATAGTTGTTTCTGACTTTCTCACAACGAGTAAGATGCTGTTTTGACCTGATTTTCGTGAAGCAGGTGTACTGCGCCGCCTTTAAATACACACCACTGTATTTCATCTCTCACTGTACTCTATTCACGAACCCCATTGTCAGTAGTATTTTTCTTTAAAGCTGGAAGCTTCCAGCTAGGTAGGAGCACTACACTGATATGGGATACAGACCTTCCAACGCTGAAATCTGCAGTTACTAGGTACCTATGAGTCTTTCTTACTGATACGGCTTGAGTACACTATCCGCAGCCTAAGGTCAAAAGAACGAGTGAAGAATGACACCACAGTGCTTCGTACAAACGCGAATACAAATGGATTTTTTCGTGGCGTAGTACAGGGGATGACATTGGCACATTGTATGAAGAAAAGGGCAGTTCCGCCAGCCTATGTGCGAACATATGTGTAGGAAACGACTTTTCCGACTAAAAGTAAGTGAGGGGCTTTTTTTGTGGGCTCACGTATTTTCTGATGCACTGTAACGTTCGAGCTCGTAGCGACCACTGAATCCCGCTGTGATACTTAAAAAGGTGTCACGCAGAACGCCTTCTCCTGCAGCTATAGACTTTTCCTGCAGCCATTATGACGATCGATAGGAGGCAAAAATTTCCACTATCGCCGAGAGGCTGTAGAACTAGATCACTCACAAGGGAACCTCCCCCCCCCCCCTCAGATTTAGTTATACGTTGGCACAGTGGATAGGCCTTGAAAAACTGAACACAGATCAATCGGGAAAACAGGAAGAAGTTGTGTGGAACTATGAAAAAATAAGCTAAATATACAAACTGAGTAGTCCATGCACAAGATAAGCAGCATCATGGGTAGTGTGAAAACAGGAGCGCCGTGGTCCCGCGGTTAGCGTGAGCGGCTTCGGAACGAGAGATCCTTGGTTCAAGTCTTCCCTCGAGTGAAAAGTTAAATTTTTTTTTGTTTTCAGACAATTATCAAAGTTCAGGCACTCACACATAATCAAATTCGCTCTCCAATATTCCAGGACATGTTCAGATTTCCTTGGACATATGTAGGATTTGATGGTCTACACACGGAAAAATTTGAAAACGTTAAAAACAAATGTTCTGACAGAGCACAGGGAAAACTGTGCGACTGTGAAACTGTTGCATTCATTTGTTGCAGTTTATGTGACAAACACTTATGTTTTCATCACTTTTTTGGGAGTGATTATCACATCCACAAGAAAACCTAAATCGGGCAAGGTAGAAGAGTCTTTTTACCCATTCGCCAAGTGTACACGTTAGGTGGGTCGACAACATATTCCTGTCATGTGACGCACATGCCCTCACCAGTGTCGTATAGAATATTTCAGACGTGTTTTCCTGTGGAAGAATCGGTTGACCTTTGACCTTGCGATCAAATGTTTTCGATTCCCATTGGAGAGGCTCGTCCTTTCGTCTACTAATCGCTCGGTTTTGCGGTGCGGTCGCAAAACACAGATACTACACTTATTACAGTGAACAGAAACGTCAATGAACGAGCGGACAGATAATAACTTTGCGGAAACAAACTCTTCTCTCGAGGGAAGAACTGAACCAAGGACCTCTCGTTCCGCAGCCGCTCACGCTAACCACGGGACCAAGGCGCGCCTGAGCTCACAGAGTCCTTGATGTTGCTTATGTTGCGCATGGACTACTCAGTTTGTATATTTCGCTTATTTTTTTCATATTTCCACACAACTTCTTCCTGTTTTCTCGACTGATCTGTGTTCAGTTTTTCAAGGCCTATCCACTGTGCCAACTTTTAACTAAATCTGAGGGGGGTGCGACGGGGAGGTTCCCTTGTGAGTGTCTGCACAAGCAACGACATTTCTTAAACACTTACACAAATGCACGCAAATAACCAAAATTTTTATAACATACATACTGTCGCGATGTATTGTAACAATTTCCAGTGCGTAAACAACTACGTGTGTAATACGATTTTGCCTCTCTCTTCTAACTCCGTATTTGGGATCCGTTCTCGTGAAACAAAGACTCCAGCGATAAAAGGATTAGTTTCGAACTACGCAAAGCTAAGTTTCATTGCGCACAAATTAAATTCTCCTGTTCGCTTCGGAAAAGAGAAAAAGGAATCTTTTTCTCTTGGCGGCAGAATTGCATCAGCGGAATTGACATATCGTTCGAGCTGCGGTCACTTTTTATCTGCTGACAATAAACTGATGGAAAGAACTCTCTTTTTCAAACAGAATCATACTCGCGAGTTCGCATATTTGCCTAAACACGCAACGAAACAGCAAGAAATGCCGGACAAAGCGACCGTATGACAAATGGCATTTGTGGGATAATCAATCACCGACTTGGCGTGACAGGCGGCGTTCGCGTTCATGAACTGCTTCTGCCAGAGCAAAGCTTTTCTTTCTTTTGAAACTGCGTGTGAAACTTTTATAGTTGTGAGTTCAGAGAAGGAAACGAAGAGGCGTTAATGTAATTCTCTTTCCAAGTTCCATACGTTAAACGGACGACTAGCTAATATTTCACTGTGATGATCAAACATTGAGAAATCGATCCATTACTATATGAGCTTCGTGCAATAGAAAATTAGAAGTTCACACTTTATACTCATTCTAAGAAAAGCTATGTAGAGTTGTGTAGTGAGTATCTAAAAGGATTGTAAGAAGTGTAATCTTCGACTACGCTGAAACCTCTGAAACGTATCAACCTCCGACGGAGAACATTCGAGAGTCATTGTAAAAGAAACGAACGTTCTGACCTGACGATTCGTTTAATTCTCCTCCCCCCCACCCTTCTTTCATCTCCCTCACCCAACTGTTCCGGCCGTGTGATAGTGTCAGAGACTTTCTTAATCGCTAGCGTCGGTATGACACTAAAAGCGAACAGGAACGGTTGTTAATTGTTTATTTGTGCGATTTTAAAAATGTGCGACAAAAATAACGAACCTATAAAGAATCGACCGTGTCGAAATTTATGGAAATGTGATGAACGAAGCTTCAGTTCGGGTATGTTGTATCACGTTTGATGGCAGAAAAACTAATTTCGATGATGAAGATGGATCAGGCCGACCTTCATGACGAACTGAAATCGAGGATTAAGAAATTCTAAATGATCGACGATTCACCGCTGATGGACTGAGTTTGTGCTTTGCTGAAATTTCATGTCAGTGCTGTATAAAATTATCAGAGGTGATTTGGGATACAGAATACTGTATACCTGGAGTACTCCTCTAATGTTGACAGTTGAACGAAAAACAACAACGAGTAGTAGTCACACTGACTTTTCTGTCACTGTACGACAAAGGTGTTTACTGGTAACGAAACGAGCGTTTCGCATAAAATCCCGGAAACAACGCGCCAGGCATTTGAAAGTTTCACGAATGTCAACAAAATCAAACAAAAGAGAGACGACTTCCGAGCACCAAAAAGGGTATGGACACACTGTTTTGGAATCAAAACGTCTTGCTGCACATCGATTTTATCCCTTAGGAGGGACCATAAATGCAGCTACCGACAGTCAGACCCTTCACCCTGCACAGATTACACCGAGCCCTTCAAAACAAACGGCGTGAATTGTTGTCCAGCGGCATTCCTGCTTCCTTACGGGTATTGCTGTTTCGGCAGTTTAGGATGGAAGTCTCTGAACCTAGACTTTGCCCCCTCTGAGTACCATTATTTTCCCAACTTCAAGTATTTTTTCGGGCAATGACGATAATGGAAATTACAACGAACAGGAAGATGATGTCAGCCACTAGTTCAATGACATGATAGCAAAATGGCTGTGAGCACTATCAGACTTAACTGCTGACGTCATCAGTCCCTTAGAACTACTTAAACCTAACTAGCGTATGGATATCACACTCAACCATGCCCGAGGCAGGATTCGAACCTGCGACCGCAGCGGTCGCGCGGTTCCCGACTGTAGCGCCTAGAACCGCTCGGCCACTCCGGCCGGCTAACATGATAGCACCAGAGTATGTAGAAGGGACAGGAAAGTATTTAGAGCTTTACGACAAAAGTTTCAGTTCGAATGGTGGCAACGCAGAAAACAGCTAAGATATCATAATATGTTGTAAAATGAATATTGTGTCTAGAGAAGCAAACATGTTTTACTAAGGTCCTCGTAACACGCCTGAGGCATTACGGGAAGGGACACAGACATTTTACTGCCATGCTACTAAGGAAATGCAATCAGTCTACAAAGTAGGTCGCTTACAAATCGAATGCCGTATTAGAACGTCGCTCAAGCGCGTGAGATCCATATGACATAGAAATAAGAAGGGTCCCTGAAAGTGTACAAACAAGACCGCCACGAATGATCACAGATTTGTTCACTCGTGGGGGAGCGACACTCATATGCTGGACAAAGTGAACTGGCAGACTCTTGAACACAGACGCTAATTATCGAGCGAAATCCCACGTATAAGAATTCAGTGACCGGTTCAATTCTCCATACCTACAGCTCCTGTGGGGACCTTGCAGGCAGCCGGCCGCGGTGGTCTCGCGGTTCTAGGCGCGCAGTCCGGAACCGTGCGACTGCTATGGTCGCAGGTTCGAATCCTGCCTCGGTCGTGAATGTGTGTGACGTCCTTGGGTTAATTAGGTTTAAGTAGTTCAAAGTTCTGGGGGACTGGTGACGTCCGATGTTAAGTCCCATAGTACTCAGAGCCATTTGAACCATTTTTGAACACGTGTCAGTATACAGTGTCGTGTGTGGTGGTAAAATACTCCTCTAGCTCGTTACAGCAAGCAGCTCGGTTACAGCAATGAGCGCTGGCACACCCCCATTTCGTTACATATTGATCGAAAACTTAGAGATACTCTCTCCACTGATACGTGTCATTTTTACGACCGAGCGAGGTGGCGCAGTGGTTAGCACACTGGACTCGCATTCGGGAGGACGACGGTTCAATCCCGCGTCCGGCCACCCTGATTTAGGTTTTCCGTGATTTCCCTACATCGCTCCAGGCAAAGGGCGCAATGGTTCCTTTGAAAGGGCACGGCTGACTCCCTTTCCCGTCCTTCCCCAATCCGATGAGACCGATGACCTGGCTGTCTGGTCTCCTCCCGCAAACAACTCAACTCATTTTCACATATCTCTTGTAGCTTTCGCAGGGTCACCTTCTGATGACATCTAACCGGTGGCCGCTGTATCCGTGAGGCTGGTGCCTTAGCTCACCAGCCCCCTACTAGAGCAGCTACCTGCAGTCCGCACCCCACGTGACTGCCTGCTCGGGAGTCCAGCTGCACCACCAGTTGGTCGAAGGTAAAAATGAGCCCTTCCCAGTTGACGATCCCCTACGCATTCTTCGATGCCAGACGCCAGCATCCTGACATGAGGCCAGCATTCACACCCGAATGTCACATCCGTCGACGCAAGTCACAGCAGACGCCCAGCCTCCCTTGCTGGCAGCCTAGCTGGGCCAATCGCTCCACCATGTAATGGTACTTGAATTACGTAACCATTACGGCACCACAACTCAACCTCTCGATACCAGCGATATTCTACTGTGTTTCTGTTAACTACTTAACATATTTCTGAGACAACATTCAGATTTGATTTCATTTGTGATACATCGATATGTTTATATTGCAATGATATTATTCTTATGTGTATTTTTTCTTTTTGTCACTATGATCTTTGTCGTACTTGTAACTCTGATTTTTGGCAGCCTAAGCGATAGTTGGTTGTTAGAGAGTCGGACCTTGAAAAAGTTAAGTGTTGGACGTCATGCTGGAAAGACGCATATCGTAGCCAGTTTATAAAATGTGAACTTTAACAGTGAGGAAGATGTTTTCAAGTGTGTTTTGTATTGTGAAGTGATGTTTTGTGTGTTACGTGATATTGCAGCAAAAGTAATAAAAAAGAAGTGTAACTTAAATTCGGACTGCTGATTACTTTTTTACATCACCATTGTCCTGTAAAAGTGTAATCTCCAAGAATGGTTTGTGAAACACATCTATAAAACGTTTGAATATAGCAGAATAAAACCTAGGCCTCTTTGCATCCGAGCTTGGAATCATCACCACCTAGATTTTAGACGATTGAGCCATGATTTTACAACGAGACCAGCGTGGGAAACACGAAAAGATGAGTGCCTAGTTTATTCATTATTACATGAAATGTAACCGAGCTGCTTGCTGTAACGAGCTAGAGGAGTATTTTACCACCACACACGACATTGTATACTGACACGTGTTCAAAAATGTTTCAAATGGCTCTGAGCACTATGGGACTTAACATCTATGGTCATCAGTCCCCTAGAACTTAGAACTACTTAATCCTAACTAACCTAAGGACATCACACAACACCCAGTCATCAGGAGGCAGAGAAAATCCCTGGCGCCGCCGGGAATCGAACCGGGGAACCCGGGCGTGTGTCTACCATTACACTTTCTGATACAACATCCAAGTGAATGGACAAGACAAAACCAGCACACTTTTTTTTTCACGGCTGTCGTACGGTACATTTTGTGGCCCTTGGATACTCTCCTCTGTCTTGCCATCGAAGTGCAGTTCTACGCACTAACTTTTTATCGAAATGGTTAAATTTCGTAATTTCCGTTTTAATTTATATCACTTCCTCGGAGAATCAAGACACATGCTCACGTCTATATGTTCTACCGATGTTACTGTCGGCTGGGAAATATCACAAAGTTTTGTTGTCATTTTAAGAATTTGCGCAAAATTTGTAAAATTTATATCATTCCTGTCTTCTTCTCTGTTTGTCATATCAGTAAAAAATCTGAAGTACGTTGGGTACGACAATTTTGGAGTGTTTACGAATGCCTTTTCGCCCTTTACAAACAAGGACTGACTAGCGCAACACGCAGGCGCTTGTTCCTGCAAATCGCTCACTATTAAACACAGGTCAACGCACCATTCCACGAGGACGGAAACCACGTGCGGACACGCGATATCGCACGGAAGTACAGAACATTCAGCTCGCGCTGTGAACAAGGTACATGTGGCAACAAAGCTATGAGGCTGGCAAGAATCACAGCGCTCAGCGCCGTTGCACTACAGGGAGGGAGCATGAGTGACCTTGAGGTGTCTAATCCCGTGACAGCCACTCTAGTGACTGTCGGTAACTGACTAATGCAACGTTGCCATTGTTTTGCTACTAATTCAAATTTGCATGCCTTGTAGAAGTGAGAAAGTATTGAAAACATTCTGATTGGCGAGAACGCATGCGAATCGCCAGAGACAGAGGACTCGACCGCCACTTGAAGCTATTTCATAGAAGGAACGTTGAGGGGGAAATGAGGGTCAATAGCCCCCCCCCCCTCCATTGGCCATCTCTCTGTGGTGACGTCCTAGCACATTCAGCCTTCTCACGTATAAACACAGGTAATATTTCCCGTGAAGGAAACTTCTGGCAAAAACATTTTACGACGTGGGTATGGAGTCTGTTTGTCTTAGTGCAAAACGTCATTATGCTCAAAACGTAAAAACGTGGCAATTTCTCCAAAAGGTGCTAAAAGCTATAGATAAACATTTTGAAAACGACTATTGAGCTTCTACGCCAGTGCCTGCCGAAGGAAATCGTCAAGAAGCTCCGACCTCTAGCTGCAGCATCCCCAAGGCTCTA
The DNA here is from genome assembly GCF_023897955.1 of Schistocerca gregaria. NCBI lineage: Eukaryota > Metazoa > Arthropoda > Insecta > Orthoptera > Acrididae > Schistocerca > Schistocerca gregaria. The sequence goes on from NC_064926.1 coordinate 546,960,963, forward strand.
TGGGTTACCGAAGGTCCACAAAAAGGATGTTCCTTTGCGCCCTATCATCAGCAACATAGGCGCTCCAACGTACCAGCTAGCCAAATATTTAACGGCCTAATTAAGCCCTCACGTCGGAAAATGTGAGCATCACATCAGGAATTCCGTACATTTCATTCAAAGGCTGCAGGAGCTACGCTTCCCTAACCAGGACTTCATGATGAGCTTCGACGTGGTCTCGCTTTTCACCAAAGTGCCGCTTGATGGCTCTCTTAAGTTGATTAGGGAGAAATCCAACCCGACAGTGACTAATCTTTTAGAATTTGTCGTCACATCAACATTCTTTCTCTTCGATGGAAACTATTACGAACAAACGGATGGTGTTGCCATGGGGTGTCCCCTGTCACCACTGGTAGCAAACTCGTTTATGGAGGACTTCGAAGAGAAAGCACTGGAAAATTGCAGCACTGAAGCCTATGTGCTTTTACAGATATGTTGATGACACATTTGTGATATGGCCACATGGAAGAGAAAAACTTCAAGAGTTTCTCCAACATCTGAACTCTCGGCATCCTAACATCAAATTCACCATGGAGGTGTAAGAGAATGGTGAACTCCCGTTTCTGATCGTCCTAGTCAAGCGCAAAGCAGATGGCACATTGGGACACAGTGTATACAGGAAAGAAACCCACACTGATCTGTACCTCCTCGTCACCAGCTGCCATTATCCTTCACAGCGTGACAGTGTACTGCGAACACTGGTACACAGTGGCCGCGCAATATCGAATGAGGAAAGCCTACAAGGAGAACTTAACCACCTTAAGGACGTTTTCAAGAAGAACGGAGCGTGTGCGGAGCGATCAGAGTATAAAGGGAAGGCGATTCAGCGGAGACGCTCAGTCTGCAGGTATCATCTGAAGGTGACGGCAAGGGACGCTGTCGAAATATCGTGGTTTGAAAACGACTGAGCGCTGCTGGAGACCCGAGAACAGTACAAACATTTTGAAAACAAATTGGGGATCTACAGTCATGGGCCTTTCAAAAATTTGAGACGCCGCTGAATACTTTGACTCACCAAAAAACGATTGTTTTCTAAATAAACTGTAAGAAAGAGACACCGGACAGCGACAATGAAGAGCACCTCATTGGTCGCAGAGAGTGGTGCAACTTTTTCCTGTGGAGGACGGTAGAACACAATGTATTGTGTAGCCAAGCCAATGTGAAGTCAGTAAAAGACGCAATGTGAGGTTTCCTTTTAGTTAACGTCAGATCCGAAATCACTGCAACTTCAGCCGCATCTTTGAAAGCGTCCACTGCCAGACTTCCGTTCTGAGGGCCACCACCGATGACCCGCTGTGCTGTCTGAGCAGATACACAGAGATCTTAGAGAATTTTCGGGTTGATCTGCACCTACTGGCTGGCGAGGATCTTTCGTTTCGTCAATGACTGATTCTGCACCTACTTCACCCTCTATCCACAGTACTATGATTAGATTAAGCCGCAATCACGAGATAACATGTGAACGCATTGAAGACATTTTACAGTGATCCAGTTACCTCAAGCTTTACTGTGAAGACTTGTATTTCGACGCCAGTGAACAGTCTGCTTTTAGCTATGACCACAGGTGTGATGTATTCCTTTCTGTAATATACCTGTTGTCAATAAACATCACGAGAGTCACTGGGTTCTTCATGACTGTAATTAATTCGTGCGATTACTAGCATGTTCTCCCCAACCCACTACGTCAGATACGTGAAGCTCTTATTACGTTGACGACGCCACAGGTTGTCATCTGTTTGTCAATCGTTTTATTGGATTAAATCATAGTAACTGCAATTCGTGTCTCATTTAGTAACAATAAGTTTCTCCCTTCATTTTACTTTTTCAGGTTGCCCTAGAACTTTTACCACACTATATATATATATATATATATATATATATATATATATATATATATATATATATATATATATATATATACTCCTGGAAATTGAAATAAGAACACCGTGAATTCATTGTCCCAGGAAGGGGAAACTTTATTGACACATTCCTGGGGTCAGATACATCACATGATCACACTGACAGAACCACAGGCACATAGACACAGGCAACAGAGCATGCACAATGTCGGCACTAGTACAGTGTATATCCACCTTTCGCAGCAATGCAGGCTGCTATTCTCCCATGGAGACGATCGTAGAGATGCTGGATGTAGTCCTGTGGAACGACTTGCCATGCCATTTCCACCTGGCGCCTCAGTTGGACCAGCGTTCGTGCTGGACGTGCAAACCGCGTGAGACGACGCTTCATCCAGTCCCAAACATGCTCAATGGAGGACAGATCCGGAGATCTTGCTGGCCAGGGTAGTTGACTTACACCTTCTAGAGCACGTTGGGTAGCTCAGGATACATGCGGACGTGCATTGTCCTGTTGGAACAGCAAGTTCCCTTGCCGGTCTAGGAATGGTAGAACGATGGGTTCGATGACGGTTTGGATGTACCGTGCACTATTCAGTGTCCCCTCGACGATAACCAGAGGTGTACGGCCAGTGTAGGAGATCGCTCCACACACCATGATGCCGGGTGTTGGCCATGTGTGCCTCGGTCGTATGCAGTCCTGATTGTGGCGCTCACCAACACGGCGCCATACACGCATACGACCATCATTGGCACCAAGGCAGAAGCGACTCTCATCGCTGAAGACGACACGTTTCCATTCGTCCCTCCATTCACGACTGTCGCGACACCACTGGAGGCGGGCTGCACGATGTTGGGGCATGAGCGGAAGACGGCCTAACGGTGTGCGGGACCATAGCCCAGCTTCATGGAGACGGTTGCGAATGGTCCTCGCCGATACCCCAGGAGCAACAGTGTCCCTAATTTGCTGGGAAGTGGCGGTGTGGTCCCCTACGGCACTGCGTAGGATCCTACGGTCTTGGCGTGCATCCGTGCGTCGCTGCGGTCCAGTCCCAGGTCGACGGGCACGTGCACCTTCCGCCGACCACTGGCGACAACATCGATGTACTGTGGAGACCTCACGCCCCACGTGTTGAGCAATTTGGCGGTACGTCCACCCGGCCTCTCGCATGCCCACTATACGCCCTCGCTCAAAGTCCGTCAGCTGCATATACGGTTCACGTCCACGCTGTCGCGGCATGCTACCAGTGTTGAAGACTGCGATGGAGCTCCGTATGCCACGGCAAACTGGCTGACACTGACGGCGGCGGTGCACAAATGCTGCGCAGCTAGCGCCATTCGACGGCCAACACCGCGGTTCCTGGTGTGTCCGCTGTGCCGTGCGTGTGATCATTGCTTGTACAGCCCTCTCGCAGTGTCCGGAGCAAGTATGGTGGGTCTGACACACCAATGTCAATGTGTTCTTTTTCCCATTTCCAAGAGTGTATATATTGACGTTTGCCATGTCACAAATGCTGCCCATTTGGAGCAACTGCTGTGCGAGTTAAAATTTATGGAGATGTTCTGTTCACTTACGCATGTTCATTTTCACAATCTCTTGTACTTTTTGCACAGCTGGCTTCTGAAATCCAGGAGCTACAAAGGAAAGATATAAGACTGCTTAGATGTTATCTCTTGAAACGGAGGGAATGACTCACTTAGCTTACGGGGAAGTAGGAAGAAGACTCCTTTGTTTGCAGTTTGGTATGTCACTCAGTGCACAAAATCTTTTCCTTGTATATCACACGACGGCATAGTGTCTTAGTGCAGCCAGCCGGGGTGGCCGAGCGGTTCTAGGCGCTACAATCTGGAACCGCGCGGCCGCTACGGTCGCAGGTTCGAACCCTGCCTCGGGCATGGGTGTGTGTGATGTCCTTAGGTTAGTTAGGTTTAAGTAGTTCTAAGTTCTACGGGACTGATGACCTCAGAAGTTAAGTCCCATAGTGCTCAGAGCCATTTTTTGTCTTAGTACAAATTGTGAAATTATAAAGCCTGGTTGAACGATAAAGGAATGAATCATCGGCAAAATTCAAGACTGAACTGGGTACTGCTGAAGTGTGCTTTAATATGTAGTCCCATAACCTCCTCTCACGTCTTTTTTTTTCGGTCATCAGTCTACTGACTGGTTTGATGCGGCCCGCCACGAATTCCTTTCCTGTGCTAACCTCTTCATCTCAGAGTAGCACTTGCAACCTACGTCCTCAATTATTTGCTTGACGTATTCCAATATCTGTCTTCCTCTACAGTTTTTGCCCTCTACACCTCCCTCTAGTACCATGGAAGTCATTCCCTCATGTCTTAGCAGATGTTCTATCATCCTGTCCCTTCTCCTTATCAGTGTTTTCCACATATTCCTTTCCTCTCCGATTCTGCGTAGAACCTCCTCATTCCTTACCTTATCAGTCCACCTAAATTTCAACATTCGTCTATAGCACCACATCTCAAATGCTTCGATTCTCTTCTGTTCCGGTTTTCCCACAGTCCATGTTTCACTAGTTTCACTACCATACAATGCTGTACTCCAGACGTACATCCTCAGAAATTTCTTCCTCAAATTAAGGCCGGTATTTGATATTAGTAGAGTTCTCTTGGCCAGAAATGCTTTTTTGCCATAGCGAGTCTGCTTTTGATGCCCTCCTTGCTCCGTCGGTCATTGGTTATTTTACTGCCTACGTAGCAGAATTCCTTAACTTCATTGACTTCGTGACCATCAATCCTGATGTTAAGTTTCTCGCTGTTCTCATTTCTACTACTTCTCATTACCTTCGTCATTCTCCGATTTACTCTCAAACCATACTATGTACTCATTAGACTGTTCATTCCGTTCAGCAGATCATTTAATTCTTCTTCACTTTCACTCAGGATAGCAATGTCATCAGCAAATCGTATCATTGATATCCTTTCACCTTGTATTTTAATTCCACTCCTGAACCTTTCTTTTATTTCCGTCATTGCTTCCTCGACGTACAGATTGAAGAGTAGGGGCGAAAGGCTACAGCCTTGTATTACCCCCTTCTTAATACGAGCACTTCGTTCTTGATCATCCACTCTTATTATTCCCTCTTGGTTGTTGTACATATTGTATATGACCCGTCTCTCCCTATAGCTTACCCCTACTTTTTTCAGAATCTTGAACAGCTTGCACCATTTTATATTGTCGAACGCTTTTTCCAGGTCGACAAATCCTATGAACGTATCTTGATTTTTCTTTAGCCTTGCTTCCACTATTAGCCGTAACGTCAGAATTGCCTCTCTCGTGCCTTTACTTTTCCTAAAGCCAAACTGATCGTCACCTAGCGCATTTTCAATTTTCTTTTCCATTCTTCTGTATATTATTCTTGTAAGGAGCTTCGATGCATGAGCTATTAAGCTGATTCTGCGATAATTCCCGCACTTGTTAGCTCTTGCCGTCTTCGGAATTGTGTGGATGATGCTTTTCCGAAAGTCAGATGGTATGTCGCCAGACTCATATATTCTACACACTGCGACGGGTCAGGCTCTTATCGCGCAGTTTCCTTTCCCTGAAAGAAAATCCACCTACCTCGTTTCTTAGGTAGTTGCTGCACTCGCCTCTCCTGATAGCAGCTACTGGAAAATTGCAGAAAAGCAGTGTTGAAGAAACTGCAATTTAATAGCCGCTCACCGGAGGCCGCGATACATGTTTGCTGAAATACAATCTATGAGCAATCTTCCTAAATAAATTGAGTTATTGGAATGGTAGTAATTGTTTACTCAAACGAGAACGCGAAGTTGGTAATTCTATTTAAGCTCTTTATTGTCTTTAAGCCTGATCATCAGCCCGCTAATCTACATTTGAAGAAAGTTCAGTT